>NC_062568.1:22165000-23550000 GCF_022837055.1 Prionailurus viverrinus
CCCTCCTATCCCTCAACGCTGAAACAATTTCTCTACCTGCTTGTCCACAGTCCCTGAAAAATTCCAATTAGCCATCCTCTGTGGTTAATTTAGAGGACTTGTTGGGCAATATAGAAAAACGTACTTTGTTGGAAAAAGCAGCAGATTTGGAGTCAGCTGGTTTGCCTTGAACAAGTTACTCAGCTTTCTGATTCTCCTGTTGCAAAATGAAAAGAATGTCTTCCTCAAGGAGTTATTCTGTGAAAATTAAATGTAATCATGTAAGTATTTCTGTACATGGAATTCTATTTATGGTGATGCTAATTCACCTAATTTTTCCTACTGTGGATAGTTCACAGGCTTCGGGAGATGAGGACACCAGTTAGGATTCAGGTAATATAGTGAGTAACATTCTGCTGTAGAGAAAGGCAAGCAAGGCACATTTAAAAAAAAAATTTTTTTAATGTTTATTTATTTTTGAGAGAGAGAGAGAGGAGACAGAGTGCGAGTGGGGGAGAGGGAGACACAGAATCTGAAGCAGGCTCCAGGCTCTGAGCTGTCAGCACAGAGCCCGATGTGGGGCTTGAACTCATGAACTGTGACATCATGACCTGAACCAAAGTCAGACGCTTAACTGGCTGAGCCACCCAGGCGCCCCAAGTGAGGCACATTTTGATTATGTCAGTGTTTTGTAGGAGGCTGACCATCAATGAATGCATTGAAAGTTTGATAAGCATGTGATAAAATGTGATAAATGGAGCTATATTAAATGATATGGAAACTCCGGCCTGTCCTTCAGATTTCAAGATGGCATTGTTCCCAGACAAGTTACTCATCCTGTTCCTAAAAACTTCAGAGAAAGAGCTTTCTGCTTTAGTAAAGCACCCCAGGGTTTGCCAGCCACAACAACGTAGAAACCCTTCCAAATATCTCACTGCATTCCTGCTGCGATTGGCCTGACTGTGCCCTTCTTGGAGATGGAAAAATACAGATGGGACTCACTTAAAGGAAATCCAGTATGTAAAAAAAATTAATGATGCTGATGATTCAGTGTGCAAAACTTAAAAAAATTACATAGAAAATGTATTGTTACATACAATATTGCCTTTCATCTATTTATGAAATAATCAGGAATCAGAATTAATCATAGAATATAAACGATGAAATAAAAATACAAATGTTGCTGTGGCCAGTAGTTTTATGGAAGACAGTTTTCCTTCGGGTTCCTAACACTTGTAATTACCAAAGGTCTAGATTGTTGAAGTCACTTTTGCACATTTTTAGTTAACCTTACTAACTGGAGAATTTGAAAAGGGGGAACCACGGGGAAGAGAGGGGGGAGAGGAAGAAGGGAGAAAAGGAGGTTCCTGAAGGTCTTGTAAAATTGAAATTCACTTGCCAAAGGTAAAGTGGAAAAAATCTTGGGCCTAAATTATGCTAAGATATACAGAGAAACTGACTCTGGACAGGCTAAAAAACAGGCTTGTTTAAATAAAACATAAAATCTTTTATTCTTTTAACTGCTTTTTTAAATATTAAGCAGCATTGGGGCAGCTGGATGGCTCAGTCCAGTAAGTGTCCCACTTTGGCTCAGGTCACGACCTCACAGTTCATCTTCCATCGGGCTCTGTGCTGACAGCTCAGAGACTGGAGACTGCTTCGGATTCTGTGTCTCCCTCTCTCTCGGCCCCTCCCCTGCTCACACCCTGTCTCTCTCTGTCCCCAAATAAATAAGCATTACATTAAAAAAATTTTAAAAATAATAAATATTAAGCAACATAAATTTTAAGAGTCTTTTGCCAATATTTTCAAAGAATTGAATTTATTCAACTTCCTGTTTTCATTATATGCATTAATTTCCTCTAATAATTCCTAAAATGATAAGGATAATGTTTCATAATAGATTTTTGTTATTATTCAAGCAGATTAAAATATGCCAGAGTGCCTTAGGTAATTAAGCAAGCAATGGACTGCTTACTTTGGAGGCAAATAAACATTTGGGCAACTAGACTATTATCAAGTAAGTGAGCACTTCAGTGCACTAAATGGTACCCTAAGGAATGCTTCTGAAATGATAACTTAATAATAGCTAATATTTATTGAGTGCTTATGCTATGCAAGGCACTGTTAAGTGCCTTACAAGTAGTGACTTATTTATTTCTCACAACTCCATAATGGAAGTACCATCATTCTTATTTTACATATGTAGAAACTGAGGTCAGAGAAGGTATGGAAGTTGCCTAAAGTCAAAGAGCCGGAAGGGACAGATCTGGGAATGGAAACCACATTGTCACTCCCAAGGGTCTATTCTCTTATCCACAGGGTGACACCTTCTGAAATAATCAGTGATGTGATGGGGAGAAAATGAGCAGAGAAGTTCAGATTTAATGTCACCCCTGCTATGTTAAGTTAGAAGATGCACTAGTACACTCTCACTTTCTTACATTTGCCACAAGAGATTATGAACGTGAAGTGATTAGCCCTGAAAAGAGCTACATTTTGTAACACAATGAATTACAAAAGCTGATCCTGCAAAACCCAACAGAGTCTGTGCAGGATAAAAACATGTCTTTTCACCTGTTTCAAAATGAAAACATTATGCAATGCAAAAACAGAAGTTTTTGTTATTGACCATTTTTCTGAGGAAGTCTGTTTGCATAGAGGTCTTAAATGACAGATAGCACATGGTATTATATTTTCTGGTTGATGACTTGAAGATCCTTGGAGGTAATCGAGTTCAATCCTTTCATTTTAAAGGGGAAGAACCCAAGACTCAAGTATTAATATCAAGCAGTAAGCAGGACAGATTAAAACCTAGGCCTTCTGAATCCTTGTGTTGAATATTCCCAGACAGTTTACATAAATAGAACCACTGGAGGCAGAATGGATCCATCTCTCAACCCCCATTTCTTCCTGTTTTGTACTCTGAATACTCTATTAGCTCCAAGAAAGCAACATGAAAAGAAAAGCTTTAGGATGGAATTTTATTCCTCTCAAGAGGTGTCAGAAAGTCATGAAATCTGGGGAAGGATTATCCCCTTATGACAGGCAGGGGATAATCTTTGCTATTGTGGGTATGGTGGTCTGACAAGACTAGTGACTCCCTGGGGCTGTTTGATATTTCTTAAATAAAGAGTCTTTGGAATACCTTGCTCGGACTGGGTTGCCATGGAAACAGTGGAGTCAGCGGTTGCAGCCTGTTAGTAAAAGATTTCCTCTATTTGCGTACCTTCCAAAACGTGGTTGGTGCAGATTCTCAAAACAGCAGCTTTGCCTATAAAGCATTTGACATTGACCATGGACTCTGATTTGGGAGGTCACCTTTTAAATGTCATTCTGCAATCAATGATGCTACAGTAGCCTGGAAAAACAATACGGTGAGGATTGCCAAGCTGGCACCGTATAGCTTGAAGTAGGGATGCCTGTGTTACAAAGTCTGCAAAGCATTTCTAGCTCTCCCCGCCTCCCGCCCCCACTCTCTACCCTAAACAATTTAGCCATAGATATCTGTTTCCATGTCAGCGATGGAGTGCAGAGAAGAAGGTACACAAGGGATGAAAGGAAAGGAGAAAAGGGAAGGGAGGGAGGAGACGGAAAGGAGACATGGGTCCAGCATGACTTGCAAAATTGAAACGCACAGTATCTAACGTGAGAGAGGAAAAGGGCCAGTGTAAATTCTTAGGCAACGCTGGCGGTAACACGTTTGGGGGAAAAAATTAACATTCCCAGTGGATTTGAAAATGCACATAATCCACGAGCCACCAGTTGTACTCCTTGGAACAGAATCTCAAGACATCCTTGCATATGTACAACAGAATACATGGTCAAGAATGTTCCTGGCATCTCCGGGTTTAATAGAAAAAATGGTGGGGACTTTACAGAATGCTTTACACACATCAGTGTCGATGATTCTCACAACCTAATGTTGAATGGAGAAGCAAGTCATAATAGGATATACGCAGTAAGAAAGTAAACTATTCAAAACTAAACGTAGTGTTTAAGGAAGCATACACAAAGGATACAATTATAAAGAAGAATAAGAGAATCATTAACACACAATCCAGCATTGTGTTTATGTTTGGAGAAGAGAGGGAATGATTTTGGTTGGCAGAGTAACGTGGGTACTGGTAATATCCCACTACTTTTAAAAAGAAATTGTAGGGGCGCCTGAGTGGCTCAGTTGGTTGAGCGTAGGACTTTGGCTCAGGTCATGATGATCTCGTGGTTCAGGAGTTCAAGCCCCATGTGGGGCTCTGTGCTGACAGCTCAGAGCCTGAAGCCTGCTTCAGATTCTGTGTCTCCCTCTCTCTGTGCCCCTCCCCTGCTCATGCTCTGTCTCTGTCAAAAGTAAATAAACATTAAAAAAAAATTTTAAGTATGCATATCTTTACAGACACTCTTAAAAGTAATGTTAAAATAATAAAAAGTTGAAAAATGGAAATTCACCTGCAACCATTATTTTTACCTTTGTCAGAAAAGAGCATTGCAGATGGATATTATTATTGTCAAACATAATAATAGCATTTGCATAGAAGTCGATAATTAGTGAAGAAAGTTCACAACACTTTAAGGAGGATTTAATTATTTCTAAATCAAAATAATAGAGGCAACCAAATAATAGAGGCTCAGAGGTGATGTGTACAAAGAAACAGACCTACAAAATGAGTAAACTGAAACTCTGGGCAGGCAACTCAATAACCTGATGATCTTTCCCCTGGACTCTACCAAAATCCACATCTATTCGTGCTATCCTTCTTACACAGTACAGTCTTTGACTGGAATCATTTGGCTATTACTCTTTCTCATCTCCTCTCTTAACATCTCTCACTCTCCCATTGCTCACACTTGAAAATTTTGTGCTGTCTCATATGCCCAGGTCTTTGCATATCTTTGCATATTTGCTCAGCAGACAGGGCTCTCTCAAATCACAACTCCCCGTCAGTCCTTTTGGTTTGTTCATTCCTCTTCATCCGTCAGGTCTGAGCTTAGATGCAACTCAATCTAGGGCACCTGAATCCTCGACATTAGGTTAGATGTCTCGTAGTTACCCTAGACAGTAATTTACCTTCTGCCTGCTGATTTGTATCATCTACTAAATCGTAAATCCCTTGAAAACAAGAATTATGTCTTGTTAACTGCCTTATCCTCAGCACCAGCACCAGAATCAATCTATCTGTTTGCCTTTGCCACAGTGAGATTGCAAAAGAAAGCACCATAAAGCTCAATGGCTTAAAGTAACAATCATTTATTCTTCCTCATGCATTTGCAGGTCTGCAGGGGGTTGGCTGATATACATTTGGCTCCAAAGTGCAGACTGAATCCACCTCTGCTCCACGTGTCTCTCTCATCTTCCCTGGACCTGTGCACTAGCTTGGTTATGCTCTACTCACAGCTGTTGAAGAGGACAATAGAATGCACAAGCACATTTGAAGCTGCTGTTGGCTAGCAGTCTTTGGGATAGCCACAAAGCCAAGCCCAAAGTCAAGGGTAGGAAAGAACATTTTGCCTTTAGTGGGAAGAACTTCAAAGGCACAAGGCAAAGATGGTGGATATATGGAAAGGTGACAAATCAGGGCCAATAATTCAAGATACCAGGGCATGCCATTCACAAGAGGGCTTCTAGATGTCAACATATGGCTTTGAGGCTCCTTTGCCTTCCCTTTTATGGGCCCCTTCCCCAATCACAGAACTTTTCTCTTACTCTGCCTCTTCTCCAACCTGCATCTTTTTTATTCCTCCCCAAACTGTTTCCTACCAAAATATGTCCTTTTGCTCAGCTTTGTGCATTTTAATGGATGACTGTAAGTCCTCAAAATATTTCAAGATCCAGGATAATGGATTTTAATAGACTTGGGTAGGTGGTTGGGAAGACTTGGGAGGATCAATTCCTCATCGGGCCCCTACACATGTTTATGGATAGTAGAGCTGAACCACCAACATTCCTTTACCTGTGTCTCTTAGGGCAATTGTTAGTTTATCACTAATTTTGAATGTCACTCATTTACTCCTTAATGTAAAGAATTTTCCACCCTTCTATATATCCATTTTTATTCAAATGGGTAAAAATGAACTGGGGAAAAAAAGGAATAAATAATGCATGCATATTTTTCAATGTAATCTATATTAGTTTCTGCCCCAAATATATTTTATTTGGGCAAAGAAAATGCTTTACACCTCTTTTAGAAGCCAGCATAAATATATATAAATCATTTTATAGCATTCATAAAACCTTTTAGTATTTTTTTATGAATAGTATATTGTTTATAGAATTGAAAAGGAGTTTAATTATGAAATTCTGATGAAAAATTGAAGGTAAAGATAATGGAAATAATTTTACCCTATATTCATCCTCATTCAGTCATGCTTTTATTAGGAAAATTTTTGCGTTATTGGAAAAATGACAAGTCTGTAGACTGTTTCTTTAATGTCACATTATTGAGAGGCAGAGCAAGTTTTATTTGTTGCTGTTGAAGAAAAAATAGAAAAGCAAAAAAAAAATTATCAGATTTAAAATCTTACCGTGGAATTACATATTGAGAAACGCATGAAGGTAATGTGAATGTGTATCTAGGTATCTTGATTTTTTGATTTGTAGCGATCACTGTGGTTTTAAACATTCCTGCAATTTATTTGGTCTTTTTCCCATTGAAATCAGGTTATGGAGATCACAAACTTATTCTAGGCGGTCCTTGAGTTTCTGAAATGTGAACAGCTTTAGTCTAATGATTGTAGCTTGGATATTTCCCACTTAAGAAAGGGTAACTAATGTTTCTGTTTAATATGTATTTTTATACTGACTGTGAACCATAAACTACGTGGAAGTATTATGTACAACTCTTTTTTTTTAATTTATTTATTTAGAGAGAATGAGAGACAGCAAGCGAGCATGAGCAGAGGAAGGACAGAGAGAAAGGGAGAGAGGGAATTCCAAGCAGGCTCTGAACTGTCAGCACAGAGCCCAGTGTGGGGCTTGATCTCAGGAACCATGAGATCATGACCTGAGTCAAAATCAAGAGTATTAACCAACTGAGCCACCCATGTGCCCCGATACTCAATCCTTTTTTTTAATTTTAATTTTTATGTTTTTAAATTTACATCCAAATTAGTTAGCATATAGTGCAACAATGATTTCAGGAGTAGATTCCTTAGTGCCCCTGACCCATTTAGCCCATCCCCCTCCCACAACCCCTCCAGTAACCCTCAGTTTGTTCTCCATATTTATGAGTCTCTTTTGTCCCCCTCCCTGTTTTTATATTATTTTTGTTTCTACTCAACTCTTAATAGATCTCCTCTTCCAATTAATTTGGAGCTTATGGGTTCTGCTAATGTTTTAATTTGTCATGTTTAGACCACAAATCAATAAACTCTTGGTCATTTGTGAACATCTAAGAATTAAAGGCATAGAAAAATATGGCTCTATCGCTGATGTTTTACTTTTGCAATTTTGAGGTCTCCCAACTTCCTCCTCATGGCATTTAACTATGTATTTACTTTGAACCTATGGGAGCTTAATTAATCAATTGATGTCACATCTTTTACTTTGTTTTATAATTACATTTGTTAGAAAAAAATAGTATGGGCTATAAGCCTTTACTTCCCAGGTAGGTGAGCTCAGAGCTATGTTTGAACCTTGAGACAATAATAAGACCTTGAAGAAAAACCAGCCAGCCAACCAACCAACCAACCAAACTGAAGGGAAGCTTTCCTCCCTCTTCAGGATCATTAGCTATGAAACTCTGCTGTTTTCCTCATCCCAAAGCAGGGAGGTTGGCTAATGTTAGAAAAATTCCCTTACAGCATAGCACTCTCTGACTCAATGGATATGACTCAGCATGCTTGACAGCCAGGTCTAGCCTTAAAACATCAGATGCAATTTCCTGGAAGCTGTTGTCAAATCTATTCACGAAGCCAAGCAGAAAGAGTTTCATCAGGAACTCAGCTGTGCACCTGTCTTGAGTATCTGTGGAAACTCCTTTATCTGCTGTGAGGCTATAGAAATTACAAGGGAGAGGGTGAGCTGTGAAGGGTTTACCTGCGACAATAAACTGAAAAAGAGAACAATGAGTTCTTTGCCTTTCTCACTCCTCCACTGTCAATACATGAACTTACAAAAAAAAAAAAATCACAAGACACACATGCACACACACACAGGAGAGGAGTGTAGGAAGGGAGGGAAGACAGAAGATTGCTATTTGAGTGGAGACCTGGCTAAGTGTCAGAATAAGGCCTTTGGGAAAGAGATTATAAGAACTAGAAGAACCGGTTTGTCTCCACTCCTGAGTTGGAGCAAAAGGGTGTGGGAGTGAAAGGAGCATCAGGGGAAGAGATTTGGAGAAAGGTGTCTGAGAGCTGTGTTGCCCCTCTCCAGGCCACCCTCCTCACAATGGGGGCTGCTGGTACTTCATTCATCTTCCTGGGAGGTTAGATGTCCCTATGGAACATGTCCATGGAATTTTGGGGTGAGTCTTTAATTAGAGGACTGGTGACTACTTTTTAACTGGAGTTTGTAGAGCAGCAGAATTTGAGAACATAGAAGAAGCTGGAATGGCATTTATTTTTTTAAGTTTTATTCATTTATTTTAAGAGAGAGACAACACAAGTAGGGGTGGGGTAGAGAGAGAGAAAGAGAGAGGGAGAGAGAGGATCTCAAGTAGGCTCTGTGCTGTCAGCGCAGAGCCTGACATAGGGCTCAACTTCACATAAACTGAGGTCGTGACCTGAGCCGAAATCAGGAGTCTGACGCTTAACCGACCACACCACCCAAGTGTCCCAGAATGGCATTTCTAAATGAGAGAGGAAAGAGGTTCCTCCACCCCCATGTCCTATTTGGGAGTGGCTGTCATTTCTAAATTTCTCATTTAGGCTGAGGGTTGTCCAGAGAAATTAATTTGAATCATGAGACTGACTACCAGTTTCCCAAGGAATTGCTCAGTAATGTGAGAATCACCTTTGCACCATTTGTGACATACATGGTTGTAACTGGGCACCCAAAGACGAAGTGGTCCAGAAACAAGAACTTCAGCTCCCATGGGTCTTCACAGCTGTCAGCAACATGATCATCCTGAACACCTGGCTGAGAAGCAGGCAGGGCTGAAAGAGCCCAACTCAGTCCTCATGATGCCAACCTCTGCCAGCTCACGCTCTCAGACTCCTTCCCCCTCCACTGGCAGTGAGGCATCTGTGACTTCTGAGCAGTTGATGGTCAGACTAGAAGGAAGGAGAATTGTCATTAAATGAGAAAAAAGAAGCTTAGAAAGATGTACTAAATAATAAACTTAGTGTTTGACTGAACGATATCCTCCCCAAAAGTTAGGTTTTTAACAAGCAGGGAAGGAGGCTGCTAAGTTGTTTTTTTTTTTTGAAATCTGTGACTAGAACTCTGTTTTTGTGTATGCATATAATAGTGACTGGTTGAACAATCAACTCCATCTGTTCTGTATGTTTCTTCTGGCAGTGAGACATCAACTTCCAATCCTTCGGTAAGTTTGCTCCCAACAGTGAACAACTCTAGCACATCAACCCTTTACCTAATTTCCTGGTCAAGGATTGCATCCAATTTCTCTAAAATTAAAAGGAAGAGGGGGAGGTCTGTTGTTTGATCCTGAATTTGTAACAATTTTTATAATAGGGCAAATGTACACAATGTTATAGTAATATGTAAGCCCTAAAATTTCAGTTGCTTGCTTAATGCAACCAAAAATTATTTCTTGCTCAGTTTCTAGCCACCTGTGGTTATTGAACATTTGAAATGTGTCTAGTCTGAATTTAAAGATAACACACTGGATTTAGCCTTAGTAAAAATAAAACCGCAAAATATCTCAATAATTATTTGTATATTGCTTACATGTTGAAAGGATAATATCTTGGATGTATTGGATAAACAGAGTACATTATTGAATTAACTTCATGTATTTATTTTAATGGACTGCTAAAAAATTTAATGTTACATATGGGGTTTGTATCATATTTATTGCACAGCACAGATCTAGGAACATGTGGCCACCTGCTCTTAGCTGCCCAGCTTGTAAATGACGCATGTCATTTTCATTCCTGTTTCCTTGTCCAGAATTAGTCATGTAGCCCAAACCTAAGGGGTTATGGGAAATGGATATTTTGTGTGTCCTCAAAATCTCTGCTATACAGTCCTTTTTCTCTGTTTTACAATTGCTCATTATTCCTTTGCATCTGTCCTTTCCCAGTCTCATTTTTTTAATATTAAGACTTTATTTTTAAGAGCAGTTTTAGGTATAGCAATTGAAGAGAAGGTACAGAGATTTCCATATATTCTCTGCCTCTACACACACATAGCCTCCCCCATTGTTAAGACTCCCCACCAGAGTGGTGCATTGTTATAATCAATGAACCTACATTGAAACATTATCATCACCCAAAGATCATAGTTCACATTATGGTTCAACTTGGTGTTGTAAATTCTATATGTATAAATTCATTATACATGTATGTATAACGACATGCATCCATCATTATAGTGTCATACAGGGTAGTTTCACTGCCCTAAAAATTCTTAATGCTCCACCCACACATCTCTCTACCCTCTTTAATTCCTGACTTTTTAAAAAGACTTTATTTTTAAGTAATCTCCACACCCAACATGGGACTCAAACTCACAACCCCAAGATTAAGAGTCACATGCTCTACCGAATTCCTGACTTTTGCCAAGATCTCCATAGATCTGTTTTTCCCAGAATGTTATATAGTTGGACTCATACAGTATGTAACCTTTTCAGATTGGCTTCTTTCACTTAGTAATGTGCATTTAAGTTTCCCCCATGTCTTTTCATGGCTTGATAGCCCATGCCATTTTAGTATGGAATAATAGTATTCCAGTGTCTGGATGTACCATGTTCTATTTATTCATTCACCTAATGAAGGACATCTTGGTTGCTACTAAGTTTTGGCAGTTATAACTAAAGCTACTATAAACAACCGTGTGCAAGTTTTTGTGTGGATATAAGTTTCAACTCCTTTGGGCAAATACTAAGGAGCACAATTGCTGGATCATATGTTAAGGGTATGTTTAATTTTGTAATTTTTGTCTTCCAAAATGGCCGTACCATTTTGCATTCCCACCAGCAATGAGATTTCCTGTTGCTTCACATCCTGGCCAACATTTGGTGTTACAGATTTTGGCCATTCTAATAGTAGTGGTATCTCATTGTTCTAATTTGCATTTCCATAATGACATATGATGTGGAGCATCTTTTTATATGTTTATCTGTCATTGGTCTACTTTTTTGGTAGATGTCTGTTAAGGTCTTTGACCCATTTGTTAGGTTGTTTGCTTCTTTCTTTTTCATATTTCATTTCCTAGTCTTTCTCCCCTTTATCTGCCTTTTAACCGTTCTTTGCCTTATTTTGTTTCCTTGTTCTATATTACTAAATTTGTAATGTGTTATTTTAAAAAGTACACAGTAACAAATTAAATCTTTGGAGAAAGTGTCAGGGAGCAAATTAAGTGAAATTGATTATTCTCATTAATATTGAAGGATAATGAAGTGTACATTCACCATTTTTGAGGGGAAACAACTCATTAAGTTGTAAGCAGAATTCCCAGTAATGGGTCTGTATCCTCTACCTCCGCTATATTGTAAGGATTCTTCCTTTGCCCTCATTCAATCCCCAGAAAAGTGCCAAAGTGCCTTTTCTCTTATACTGGCCCATGGAAAAAAATGCCAACTAGTATGGTCCAACTATAACATATTCTCATAGTATGTGTTTTTCCTGTTGCTCTCATTTTAAATGAAACTCCTTGCCTTCTGAAGAGCTTACTGAACTTGGCCCAACACCATAGCCTCAGGACATTCAAAGTTCTCCCCATACTTTTGGAAATCCCTGTTTACATTTTCATGGTTCTTCTTCTGGTTCAATTTCCTTTCTGCTCTTGGCTTTATTCTAAGTCAGTGGTCAAACAAAAACAAGTCAAAAATTTAGAAACTTTGCTGAAGATCTGAGAGTCACAGAAGGGATGGTCAAGTTTGTCGGTGTCTTGCTAGCTCCTGTGTGAATAGATTTCTTTTGAACCACAGTCGATACACAAGGGCTTCCTGCTATCTAATAATCATATTATCAGTGTCTATGACACTGCTCTCTGTGCCCAACCTCCTGGCAGGAGTAGCACAGTCCATCCTTCTTTTCTGCTAGACTGATCTTCTAGGATCGTTGTAGAAAACAGTGTTAAGTACATCATTGAATATACTCGTATTAGTCAGCTTAGGCTGCTATAACAAAATCATAGAGTGGGTGGCTTAAACAACATAAATGCATTTTTTACCTTTCTGGAGGCTCGAAGTCCTAGATTGGTCAAGTTTTGGTGAGAACGCCTTCCTGGCTTGTAGATGGCCACCCACTTGCTGTGTGCTCATGTGGCCTTTCCTTGCAATATTTGCATGTCAATAAAGATACCTCCCTCTCTTCCTCTTCTTATAAGGCCACAATTCTATCAGATTAAGACTTTACCCTTATGACCTTATTTAACCTTAATTACCTCCTAAAAGCCCTGTCTCCAGATACAGTCACATTGGTAGTACGGGCTTCAACATATGAATTTGGGCAGGGAGGAGGGAATACATATATTGGTTCACAGCAATACTACTCTGCATCTAATTACAATATCATTTAGATCTTAAGAGGTACATGCTGAACTTTTCAGTTAATCAATTTGAGATCATGGGGCAGGTGTTCGGAGCCTCCAATTTTAAGATATCTTGTGGCTATTAGGGCTAAAAGAGAATAAAACCATCAGAAATCCTTGAAGAATTAAAATAACTAAAAGTATTGGTAGAACCAGAAGGAGAAGGCAATAATCCTGACTAATCTCCCCCTCCTGGATCCATAGCATAGAAATCTGAGTTTAGAATGAGAAATCAGGGGCATGAGAGACTAAATTGTGTATGATGAGCCTTATTTTCACTCAGTCTACTTCCTCCTTTTCAAAACTCAAAGTTGTAAATCCCTTGTCTATCTCATTTTAGCAAGACTATCTCAATTATTTTGGTGTAAGGAACTTGAAAAACAGAGGTGATTCAGGAAAGCAAACCAGGAAGACTCTGGGCACCACACAGAGATCAGATTGCAGACTGAATTGGCCTATTATAAATATTAGGAGCCGCGGTAACTGCTCCAGTATGGCTCCTAGGTTTTCCTTTGCAACATCCTGCCTCAATGTTCCACTGCATAAGCTCCCATTACAGAGCTACAGGCCTTATTGACTCATTACTGGGGTTAGTCAAGTGTGGAATGGGTTAAGATTGCTATAATATCCCATTATGT
The DNA here is from genome assembly GCF_022837055.1 of Prionailurus viverrinus. NCBI lineage: Eukaryota > Metazoa > Chordata > Mammalia > Carnivora > Felidae > Prionailurus > Prionailurus viverrinus. Next base: position 22,178,270 of record NC_062568.1, read on the forward strand.
GGCTGTTCTGCCCCATTATCTGAGCTGGCCTAGGGCAGTGTGCTGGATATAATGCTGCTCGGCAGTGCAAGAAGGTACAGCTTAATTCAGAGACCTTTAACAACTCACAGGAAGAATAGTCTAGAAATCAAGGCACACGTACAAACAAATGAACAAGTCTCAGTTGCCACATACTGCTCTCCAATTGCTAAGGCACACTTCCAGTATTCAGGTTCAAGTGCTGAGAGAGTCGCAAGGAGTCTCTCGTGGTTAGAACGAACATTTTGAAGAACAGTTGTGATTAAATGAACCTGTAGATTTCATTTCACCTATAGGCTCGGGAGACAAGTCCCTTTGTTCTTGGTCAGGGTTGTCAATGACCTGGCATCAGATATCTAATTCCCTGGGGAATTGAGCCAGGCCACACCGTGGTGTCCGTAGTCTTATTGTTCTTGACTCAACCTCTCAGGCCAACTTCCTGGCTTCTGGTTCGTTATTATTCCCTTATGGTAACCAAACCCTCAACTCTATCTTCCTTCAATGCAGAGTCTTTAAAATATGCTTTGGAAACCCTGGGACCTGTGAAAACCCAGGGCAAAGGCAACAGCAAATCCCACTTGGGTGTAGGGTTATAGAATATTAATTAAAGTTATATATTTTTACATTGAAAATAATACAACTACTCTGAAAAAAATTAACAGTTTGTTTTATATATACTGGATATTATGGTAACTAAATGTTTATATTCATTTTAGCACTATTCACATTGTGACTAAATGCTTGTTTAGGAATTTACTTGTTTCACGACGGTCTCCCCCCATAGATGGTTAAATCCTTGAGGGAAAGGATCTAGTGTCTTTTGACTGTCAGATCATCCCTATACTTAGTAGGGATTATACACAACAGATTATCATAAATTCTGGTTGTAAAAATAAATGAACCCATGGTTTTTCTAACCATGGTGATTTGGTGAAAGTAAATATTTTAGCTTATTTTCTCATCTTTCTGTGACTATGGCTTGGTACCAGTTGAGTTGGCTACTATTTTTGCTTCTCTACAACTGGGGCTTGAATGTTTCTGGGGTAAGGTCCATCAGGAAGTTGCACACTCATGTTTAATTCAACTTCTGTAGATACTTAACTAATTATGACATCAGAGGATGCTATGGAGTATAGAGGGAAGATCACTAGACTGAAAGTCAAAGACGTTTGTGTTGCTAAACTACCTTAGAATGTCATTTAATTTCTCTCAACTTCAGTTTCCTCCTTGAAAAGAAATGCAATGAAAATGACTATTATGCTTATTTAAAAAAATTTTTTTTGATCCAAAATGGGAAAACAGCCATGGCTATGCTTGACATATAGTACAAATTCAATTTATGTTGAATCTGATCTCCGCAAAAATAAACCATTGTCAGATACAGTTCAGGTGCATCGGATAACAAGTGATGCTCTTTAAACCCGACCCCAGGAGCAAGTTCTCCATCGTTCCAGCTGGGCCACTTATTGCTTAGTTCACCCCTACACAATCACAACTCCAGTGCTCGGTCAGCATGTCTGCCCTTAGACTATAGTGCAGCTGGTAACATCAAGAATGCAAGCCATCTTGCAGAAGTCTCAGGAGAAAGAGCAAAATGTGAGTAAATAGTCCGCAATATATAAGTGCTAAGAATTCCATCGTGTTAGGCTGGGAAGGACTTTAGAATCCACTTTCTGCTTAGGCTGTCTTTCCTGATACAGAAAACTTTCAGAAATAACCTCACAAGATTTATCACGTCACGGTGTACAAGAATGGTCAGGGAAAACTGAAGACCTGTCTTCCTCATGCTTCCCCAGCTGTAGCCAGAGAGTGAACCAAGGGCAGAGCCCGAAGGATACAACTGTAGAAATTATGGGAAAATAAAGCCTTTGAAACATCATTAAGACACACTACCTTATCTCTTCAGTTATGAGATAACAGATAAGGGAGATTCTGTAATTCTCTATTTGACCATTGTCTCTTCTGCAATCCCTATGGATTTGTTAATTTTCACATCTTGGGCTACTACACATAATAAAAAGACTGTGTCAGGTGGACTCACATGGGGTCTTTTGAGTGAATTAGTCTTTTTTGATTATATAGAGTATAGCAATGTACCTTAAAATTTGCTCACAACACTAGGATTTAAGTACTGCTAAAAGCATTTTTTCCTTCAGGAAATCTGCCATGGGCCATTACATTTTTTTTTGTTGTTGATTTTTGGCTATGGCATGTGCACCCCACACTCATTTTCAGTAGATGCCCAGTTACTTAAGCTCTGCTAATATAATGCCTTCATTTTAAGTCTTTTGTTGTTTTCTTTTTCTCCACAATTCTTCCTAATAAATTCTATTTAGCCTTCATTGCGGGCATTAAAAACCTGCCCGTCACCTTCTCCGGCATCTGGCCTTATGGCTGTTCTTTGAATAATAGTAATTAACATTTGTGCAGAATAATTTTTATTCACAGAATTCTGAGGCATTAATTAGTGTCATAACATCCCTAAGAGGTAAGTAATTATAATCCTCACACTTTTTACACAGGAGAGACTGAGACACATCTGGGTTAAGTCATATGCTTAAACTCATGCATAAGAAGGTAAAAAATGCACCAAGGCCTGCGTACACAAAAGCTTCACTATGCCTGACATCAGTGAGCAGTCTGTCTGCCACCTTGCTTATAGCATTACACACCGCTGTCTTCTGGGTGGCTAGAACATTTTATTTTGATTCTTATGAGTGGAATCTCATAAGGAGGGAAATTTTCTGAGAAGTCAAATTAGCGAGTGAGCATGAGTTGTGCCCATCGAGAACTCTAGAGGAAATATGAAGTCCTCCTATGAAGACATGTGAAATGCATTGAAAGTACGTACGAGGCCGGTCAACCAGCCGTCTCCCTGTTTTCATCGTTTTGCCTAATGGCTTAGTGAACGTTACTCTTCCCAAAGGTTTCTACTTTGGATTTTAACGTAGGACCAAGGAGAAGAAAGTCGCGGTTATACATTTCTATGTCAAACCTCAAAACATAATGGATCAATACAAATAGTATTAAAAATGGAGTATTTCAAAATTATTTGGCTTTTTAAAAGTTTTGTTAATGTTTATTTATCTTTGAGAGAGAGAGAGAGAGAGAGAGAGACAGAGCATGAGGGAGGGAGGGGCAGAGACAGGGAGAAGCATAACTCGAAGCAGGCTCCAGGCTCTGAGCTGTCAGCACAGAGCCCGACGTGGGGCTTAAACTCACAAACTGTGAGACCATGACCTGAGCCAAAGTCAGACACTCAACCAACTGAGCCACCCAGGTGCCCCTCAAAACTATTTGGCTCTTAATTTACAAGTTAATAACTTCCCACGTGATGCATAAAGTTGGGGCATGATTCCATTAATAACAATGGAGATCATTTTGACCAAAACTAATTTTTAAGCTAATGTTTATTGATAAAGCTTGGGAGATTGTCATTTTGTGTGTGCACATATTTGAATACTTGCTTAATTATCAGAGACATAATTTCTGAAAAGCATTCCATTTTAGTACTTTGTAACTTATTTTTAAACTCCTGATGATTTAATTACTCGTGGAGTAATTAACCGGACTCTCTAGTTGCTTTTATGGAGCCGATGAAGTTTGGAGCAATTAAATACCCTTCCTGTCTTTTCACACCCTTCTCTTTTCTCTGAAGTAAGGTAGAAATGAGAACCCACATGCTGTACCTGCAGTTCCCCTCTGCAGAGCCTTTGGTCAATCTGTCGTGGTCTCGATTTAACTTGGGAGAAAAGTAGATATTGATTGTGTAAATCTGATGTAACCCTAGACTCCAAGTTAAGAGTTAGACACTATTGTCACCTTAGATAAGAATATCTTCAGATAAAATATTGACTTGTTTGATTTCTAAACCTACACTTTGTCTAAGTGGTCGTGCAGCAAGCCAGCGAGCTGGGTTATATACCACCCTAGAGAAACTTGTCCCCCCAAATAAATACAGGAATGACCTGAGGAGAAAAATCACAACACCCTTTGGGAAGCGACTAGTGGAGGAAAGTCATCAGTTATATTTAAAAGCACTGAGTGTTGTTAATTCTGCTCCTAAAATAAGAACCCAAACTGCCACTCTCTCTTTATTCTCAGTACAACGGCTTAATCCCAGACTTTTTTTTCTTTAGTATATTCTCCTTCTTGTTCAAATTAACAAATTGAACCCCTACTTATTTACAGAAAAATCTTCCAGAATGCAGTGGATGGTGTCATTCACTCCCCTATGTCATCTTCATTAGCTCCTGGGAGCCCAAAATAGATGTAAAGCTTCATAGGTAGAATACAGACCATTCATCATGTGGCTTCTGTATATTCTGCAATTTCCCACTGAAACCTTGGGGTTTCATCAGACCAACTGTACTGCTATGATTTTATTTGGCTGAAAAAGGCATTCTGTACCTTGATATGTCATGATGCTCTCAGTAAAATATCCTTCTCCTCTTTGTCTGATAAATGAAATCTTACTCTTCAAGACGCTCCATCAAAGTCATTTTGAGAACACATTTCTTGCCATTCCCTCACAAACAACAGATAGTCGTCCCTACCCCTGTGCTTCAGTTGTGCTTTAAATAAGTCTCTCCACACATGTATCGTGTTATACTGCAATCACATTAAGGACAGAAATGATTTCTTTTTCTTCTTTGCTTGTGAGGCACGTAATAAGTGCCCCATAATTGTTTATGGAACTGCCATTTCATCTTTCCTAGGTTATTTTTCCTCTGTAAATAATAGTGTTAAAATCATTTTCATTAATGTCCTGTGTTATTAGATACTTTATTTAACCAAGTCTCGGTTGTGTCATCTGGAAAAACCTGTGAAAATTGTAATTAGTCCCTTCACAAGGATATCACGTAGATTAATTAGTATCCTCAAAGTGTTCATAAAATGTAGGACATATTGTTTAGGTGTTAAGTTCTATTGCCTAAGATCAGCAGTAAAGCTTTCTAAATGCCAAGAGTAAAGTTTGAGAACCTGCTGCCACAGAAAATCTATAAGAAGGTGCAAGCTAAGTGTGAAGTTTCCTTTTAGGTAATTTTGTTTCCGAAACTTCACATTGTTGGCTGGAAATTGAGTTTATCAGAATAAGATTAAAGGGGAAGCGGAGTGTTCAGTGTTCTATAGACAGACGTGTCACTGTGTATTTATAGGCATATGTATGTTATATATAGTACATGTATAATGTGACCACAAGTATGTATGGTATGCCTGTACAAAATCATGATGCACATATGTTTAAATATCTTATACACACACACATTCACACACATGAACAGAAGTTAATTAGTTAGTTAGTTAGTCCTGCTAAAGCCACTAAGGTTAAGTAAGGAAGGCTCTCTGGGAGCCTTCCAATTTATGAGCACTAACATTTTGTGTCCTCTCCTTTCAAGCCATAATATATATCCTTTTGGCTTTGGAACCAACTGCACATCAGCCCATTCACTGGTTCTCAGTGAATTCTTCATTTACCAACTTTGTGATTTATTGGTAAAAAAGACAAGGGTCCACATAACTTAAATTTCTATGAGACTTGAAGAGCTGTAAAATTCTTTCATGTATATTTGAGATAAATCCCTGTTTTTTGATACTAACAGGTCTAATGGTCAGTTGGTTTTAAAATAAAAATGATTTTATTGCGGAAGCTTAAAAATAATACGTGCCTAACTTTAAGTGGTTTGAAAAATCCACAGTAACTTGTCAATATTTTGATTTTGTGCCAAGATCTTCTTTATTCTGGATTCCCTGCTTTGAGTTGTCATCTTCCTGCCCAATCCACATCGAAAATTCATCCTATACAATTTTGAGATTTAGTTTCCTTAAAGAGGAATAGGAATTTAAAGATATTTACAAAGCCAGTAGAGTACAAATTTCTTTGATGTATTTTATGATTTTCCCTTCAGATTTTTAGTTTTCTAGATATACCTGAATTGATAAAGAATTTTGGTAATATTACATTTATGATCTTTCCAAAGCATTCAACTTCATTTTCATAGAAATGATCTTCTTTTTACATGCATATTTCCATTAATATATACAATGATTGATTCAAATATGTTGTTAATAGCACCGAAACCATATGAATCGAAGTCATATTCCATGAGCTCATGTCTGAAACTTTTCATTGACTAAATAAATACATTTTTCTTAAATGCTTACTAGTGCTGGGCACTGTGCACTATTTATGTTTCTATTACAATATGTGCTTCACATTTTGCATGTGATATTTGCTATCAAAATTAATTCAGGACTGGTGTTTTTCTCACAGCTGTCAGGACCTAGGGCATGGAGAACCCCAAGACTCTCCCTCTTTGTGGTTTATGGACTTAACGATCTGACAAAGCGTTGCAATGGAGCAGATAAAACAATGTCAGGTAACTAGAATTGAATATGTAGCTGCTAAATGTAAGGGTGCTAATTCATATGTGGGTAAAATGGGAGACAGAAGTCCAAGTCAACGAGCATCTGTTCAAATACTTTGACCTCTGACCCACCTGTCTGGACTCATTTGGCTCTCACTTCTTCTAACTGAAGGGAATCATCGCCCTGAGGCACCCTCCAGCTTGACAAACATTATTCTAAATAATTTGAGAAAGACCATAAATGCTTCCATAGCAATGCAATCTGACAGATGACAGCTTTTGTTTATAATTCATATTGCACTTGTCATTATTACATAGTTTTTTATTACCAGTCAGATCAATTAAAAATTATTTTATTTCATTATTTTTTTTTTTAATTTTTTTTTCAACATTTATTTATTTTTGGGACTGAGAGAGACAGAGCATGAATGGGGGAGGGGCAGAGAGAGAGGGAGACACAGAATCGGAAACAAGCTCCAGGCTCTGAGCCATCAGCCCAGAGCCGGATGCGGGGCTCGAACTCACGGACCGCGAGATCGTGACCTGGCTGAAGTCGGACGCTTAACCGACTGCGCCACCCAGGCGCCCCAAAAAAATTATTTTATTTCAAATAGTAATACATTTCTTATCATCTTTATGATGTGATAAAGGAAAAAGCAATATATATTGTAGTGATGTGTCTTGCCTAGACTTTCAAACAAATGAACAAACCAAAAAGGGATGGTGTTGGATTGTTCATGGCTGCACTTAATAGATGGCTATGCCTTGAGACAGAAGAAGAATCAGCAGTCTTCTCTGTCAAATGCTTGTATTTCTTTGCAGCATGGTTGCTTTCCTTCCTAAGGGCAAAAGTTGGACAGGTCCAGAGATTCTGTTTTACTCTATAGTCGCTTTGTCTTCACAATAGACTAAGACAACTGATGCTTCACCTAAAAAAAAAAAAAAAAAAGTCACACTCGATAGTGGTTGAAACAACCAGCTATTAAGTTTTTAAATAATGTTATACTTATAGATGAGCTAAAGACATTACAGAAAGGCATGGTTTAAATACGGGTCTTTGCTCTGATTCAAATCAGAACTGTCTCAGGAATAATTTAAACATAAAGAAAATGTTCTAGCCACCACTTGTGATCAACATGAAGCCATAGTTCTCGATCAGGAGTCTATGATGCCATTTTTGTCAACAAGATTTCTTGTTTCGGTGCCATTGTTGGTTTCATTCCAGTGCCATGAATCAGTCAGCTGGTGTGGTGTTGTCTCAGCTGGCAGGTGTAAGAGGCGAGAATTCCTGGCAAAGCTCCAATCAGATAAGAAGCAATGTAACCTGCTAGGAATGCCAGGCCTTCCTGAGAGGGGACAGAGAATGTTGCTGTTGTCTAGAATTAAAACCACTTTATTATGGTTAACGTGCAAAACCACTTGAAACTTTGAAATTTACTCTAGGTATCAAGAAGAACAAACATTTTTTTTAAATGTTTTTAAATGTTTATTTATTTTTGAGTGGGGGAAGGGCAGAGAGAGAGGGAGAGGAACCTCAGCAGGCTCCTCACTGTCAGCACAGAGCCTGACACGGGTCTTGAACGCACAAACCATGAGAACGCACAAACCTGAGCTGAAATCAAGAGTCAGACACTTAACTGACTGAGCCACCCAGGTGCCCCCAAAAGAACAAATATTTTTTATTATTAAATTCTTGCAATGCAGTTTCAATGGCATAGCAGTTCTTATTTTGACAGGCAATGTTTTGTATGACAGATCGAGATATTCTTTACTTGTAAGTGTGCAAGATACAGGGGCTGCATGAAGCTTTATTAAATATTTAAAGCCACAGACCACCAAGGCATGGAAAGCCCTGACCCTAAGCTAAATTGTGAAGGAGTGAAGCTCACGTTGGGCTTTGCACGTCTTTTTTTTCTGTAGTCCTTTCCTTGCATGCCTCTCTTGGTGCCGGGTGAGTCGGAGGTGGGATGGGCTGACCACGGAGCTTGGAGTTAGCAGTCAGGTTTGCATCCTGCCACTCACAATAATAATGAAGCCTACCCGCACAGAACATATGTAACAAGAATATAAGATAAAACAAGAACAGAAAATAAACGCTTAGCGAGTCAGTCAAATACTCCTTTAAGTGATTTTATCCAGTAACTCATTTAATGCTTAAAACCATCCGTGATGTAGGTACTATTATTATCTCGGTTTACAGATGGGGAAAGTGAGACACAGAATGGATGAATAACTTGCCCGAGTTCACCCAGCTGGTCGCAGCTAGAGCTGGGACATGGATTTGGGCAACATTAAAGCCATGACTCTTAGCACAATGCTGTCTGTGTTAAACAAAAGAAAACATTACAAGCGTTGAGTGTGCTATAAACACTTGTGGCAGAGACTATGAAATGCCTACCTAATAGTCACTCAACTTTTCTTCCTTAGTATGACGGCTAATTTTATTAGGGGATTTACAGTGCCCACCTGAAAGACTACATTTCCTAGCCACTGAGAATAAAGAAACAATAGCAGAAATTGTTAGGTGGAAAGTCCCACAAAACCTTTTTGAGGAGCGGGTAGACAGTTGGCATGGGTCTTTTCTGCCCCTCACTCCTTCCTTTCCTCTTTCCTCCTGGATATGCTAGACTACTAGTTGGCACTTTGCCCTACAAAGAAACCTTGGGTTTGTGAGCTACCTGCTAAGGCTGAGAAACCGGAAAGTTACTAAGGTCTTTGATAACGAAAAGAGCTGCCACTCCCACCAGAGTTGCTTTATACAGGCTTTTTTCTTTCTTTTTTATTTTTTTTAATGCAGAGAAATGAATTTCTACCCTATTATAGCTACTTATTTCTGGTCTCTTGCCAGCAGCTAACATTGGGAATTGATTAAGAATTCAATCCATTTTTAAAATTTTTTGATCAATTGAACCAGATTTCTTCAGTGTACTCTTAATGCTAACCACTGTGAGGATGGTAATAAAGAGAACTCAAAAGGACGATCATGCTGGCTCTGCTATTCGAGGAGCTTAGGCTCTTGCTGTGGAGATAAACACACGAAGCGATGATGAAGTGCTTAACAGTGTTTTGTAAATTTGGTATAATCTCAAAACTTAGAGAAGTGATCGACTTATGAAAGCTGGAACAATCAGGGAAGGATTCCTGTAGATGAGGGGCACTTTAGTTCAGCCTTGGAGGGTGGGAAAGGGACCAAGAAGGTCAGGAAGTCAGGTCAACTGTTCCAGAAAAGGTGAGAGACCCTAGGGTAACTGTAGGACTGTTTTCATGGGGCTATGAAGAGAGTGGCATGTTTAGAACAGAGTCCTAAACAGAATAATATATAGAAAAGCTCTTAGCACTGTGCCTGGTACATACTTTTCTTCTTTATCATTTCAATTTATATCCCAGATTCTAAACTCTCCCACCTTTGAAGTGATTTTCTATATTGCTCCTAATGTACTTTTTCTAAATTACAATTCAATTCACATTTCTCTCATGCTTAAAATTATTCATTAAATTTCTGTTAAGTACAGGAAAGAGTCCAGCTCATTGTTTTGGTTTTGTAAAGCTAGCCTTTATTTCTGTAATTCCCTCCTTCCCCGATCCTTTTTTAATAATATAAAATGAACTACTTGTAGATCAGCAGCAACATGCAATGCTATTTTCACAAATTTATGCCTTTGAACACGCTGTGACTTCTCTCTGAAATGTCCTTTCTCAATGTCTCCCAAATAAACACCATTGTCTTTCAATTCCTACTTCATATATAACCCTTAACTCCAACTCAGAAAAACTTAACCTGTCCTGTGTGTGTATGTGTGTGCACACACATGTGTGTATAATGTGTATATTTAATTGAAAATACATTAAATAATTTAAAATTTGTTTGAGATTTCTTGAAGAAATGTGTATAATATGATACAAATAAATCAATGGGAAAATATATTCAAAAGACAAATAAGAAATTAGAATAAAAATGAAATATAGCCAAATGTAGGAATACAAGATATTTTATTTAAAAATTTTTAATCCAGTAGCTGAAGTTGGCTGCAAATATGGTTCTAAGCTTCTCAATAGCCAGAGATAGATATTTTTGAGATTCAGAATATCCATGAGATACATTTTTAAAAGACCAGATGCTTGAGAACTTTCAGGATGAAAATTTTCCCAAGGGTCTTCATAAATAAGCCATTGGCTGATATACTAATAAATCTTGTCAACTGCATTCAGGATTGCCATTCAGTGGGCACGTATTGGATGGCATCCTCGTTGTTAAAATATTGAAATACGGGGCTCCTGGGTGGCTCAGTCGGTTGAGCGTCCGACTTCTGCTCAGGTCACGATCTCACGGTCCGTGAGTTCGAGCCCCGCGTCAGGCTCTGGGCTGATGGCTCAGAGCCTGGAGCCTGCTTCCGATTCTGTGTCTCCCTCTCTCTCTGCCCCTCCCCCGTTCATGCTCTGTCTCTCTCTGTCCCAAAAATAAATAAACGTTAAAAAAAATTTTTTAAGTATTTAAACACTTCCTTACTGATTGGTAAACTGCCACTGCCCTCGATGCCTTTTCTTTACTCTTTCTGATGTGAACCTGCCTTCATAATTCTCTGCTTATCCTCAACATCCATGAGGCAAGGATGAAATCTGGCACAGCAAGGGGTGCCTCAAGATCTGCTCCAACACTCTGGCAGTGTTCCTCCTGATGGGTCAGTGTCCAGGCCTCACTGGCTGTGAAATGTGTCGTCTCATCATTTCCAAATCAAAACAACGTACTTCTTGAGACTTCGATACTATATTCCCTACAATACGTAGCCACGTGGATTTCTCACAGGCACCTCAAAATTAACACATCATAAAACAACTTTTTAAAAAGTTGAACAAATCAATAGATACAATATTGAGTTGTATGTTCTTCTTCTTCGTTTCTTTAACTCAAGCTGATGGTCTAATACCAAAGCGCAAGTTACTAAAAGAGAATCTAGGAAGACTAAATAATGTATACCTCTGAATGAACAGAATAACTACTCACACAGGCAGTGCTCCAAATAAAATTACTTATCACAGCCAAAATTTTAATGAGAATTAGCAACAGGGTGCTTCAGGCCTTAATTTTGGGGGAGACTTGAAGGGCAGTTGTTTTGTGTTGCTAACTAAGGAGAGCTCCACAGGCTTTGATAACTTGCCAGGCTGAGGAGAGGGGTGGAAATTTTCAGTGAACCTGGAGAAGTCAATCAGAACAGCTGTCTCGAGAGATGGCTGTTCCATCTCAACACAGGAGTGGCAGGGGATTTTTCCTCCGAAAATAATTCTGAGACCATGTCCAATATGGCAAAATAGGGACCAGAGACCATTTACACACCAGAAACCAAGGCTGGGTTGTGTCATCATAATAAATTAGCAAACATGTAAATTAATCTCTTGATGATTTTTTAAAATTTTATATCAACTTTGTTGAGATGTCATTTATATAAAAAGAAGTGAACCCATTTTAAGTGTATAGTTCAATAAGTATTAAGAAATGATCACCCATGGAACTCATCCGTGATCAGGTTATAAAATTTTCCGTCATCTCAACAAGATACTTTCTCTCTCTTGGCATTCAATACCCTACCCCCACCCCCACTATAGGCCTCAGGCAACCACTTTTGTGCTTGTTATCATTAGAGATTACTTTCACTTATCTAAAATTCCATATTAATGGAATTGTTCAATAATTACTTTTATCTCATTTATTCAGCATAAAGTTTGTGACAGTGATCTTTACTGTAGTTTCTTTCATTAAAGTAGAATCCCATTGTATAAATGTCACAATGTATTTATTCATTCAACTCTTAATAAACATTAGTTTCTAGGTTTTTTTAAATTTTTTTAATGTTTATTTATTTTTGAGAGAGAAAGAGAGGGCGGGGGAGAGAGAGAGAGAGAGAGAGACAGAGTGTGAGCAGGGGAAGGGCAGAGAGAGAGGGAGACACAGAATCTGAAGCAGGCTCCAGGCTCTGAGTTCTTAGCACAGAGCCGGACAGGGGGCTCAAACCCACGAACTGTGAGATCATGACGTGAGCCAAAATCGAACACTTAATTGACTGAGCCACTCAGGTGCCCCAGGATAGTTTCTAGTTTAAAAAACTATTATTAAGAGTAGTGCTACTGTAGATATTTATTTATAAATCCTTTAAAAATTTTGTATTGAGATTTATGTACCTTTGCATCCTTTGCATTTATTTTGAGAGAGAGAGAGAGAAAGCATGAGGGGAGGAGCAGAGAGAGAGAGGGAGAGAGAGAGAGTCCCAAGCAGGCTTCACACCAGTGTGGAGCCTGATGTGGGGCTTGAACCCACGAACCACTAGATCACGACCTGAGCTAAAGTGGCCACTTAACCGACCGAGCCACCCCGGCGCCCTTATGTTTTTTAGACTTCATTTTAACTTAAAATATAATAAAATGATTATTGGATTTAAAAGAAATAATTTTTAAAAATTAAAATTTTAAAATTTAATTAAAAAGAATTTTAAATTTACAGAAACATTGCAATAGTGCAGAGAGTTCCCACTTACTCTTCACCATAATTCTCCTAACGCTAGCATATCCCATAACCACGGTAAAGCTGACAAAATTAAGAATGTAACGTTGGTGCGACTGCTAACCAGACTCTAGACTTTGTTTGAAGGTTCCCAGGTTTTCAGGGCCATCCTGTCCTCCAGGATTCCGCCCAGGCCACCACATTACAGTTACTTGTCATGTCTCCTTAGTCTCCTCCAACCCATGGTGGTTTCTCAGTCTTTCCTCGCCTTTATGACCTTGATACTTTTGAAGAGCAGCAGCCAGGTACTTTGCAGAACATCCCTCAGTTGAATTCATTTGATGCTTTCTAATGATTAGATGAAGAATATGAATTTTGCAGAAGAAAATCACAGAGAAGATGTGGGGGTTTTTGTTGTTGTTGTTGTTTTTGTATTTTTCGTATACTGTATCAGAGTTAAGTGATATCACTCTGTCCCATGACTGGGGATGTACTTTTGGTCGTTTGATAAGGTAGTGCCTGCTAGATTTCTCCACAATAAAATCACCATTTTTCCCTTTCTGAGGTCTATGTTATTTATGTATCTATTTATCTATCCACTTATATTACATACATATTATCGTTAAATATACAGAAAATTAAATAAATTTATACATATATTCCCAATTCCAATCTACTACCACAGGATTCATTCCACCATGTCCCCTTTGCATATCTGTAACTTTACATTGAGGACCTACTTTACAGGTTCTCCTAGTGATAAACCTGGTTTTCATCACTTACAATACATTTACTTATTTGTTCCATGCTAATACACCTATAAAATAGTTTCAGAAGTGCTAGCATGTACCCCTGTAAGAAACAGATTTACTTATTAGAGTACAGTGTTTTGTACATTTTTAAAATTTTTATCCTTAAAGTGTCAAGTCAAAACACTATTCCTTCCCCCAACATGACCATTAATCACAACTCTACTGCTAACTAGCTCTGTGGCATTGGAAAAATGACCTGCCCTCTTTGCTTTAGTGTTGTCGTTTGTGAGATGGACAGTATAATAGTAAGAACTTTCTTGATTATAAATAGTAGATGCCTGGCACATAATAAACATTAGATAATCATTTGCTGCTACCATATCCCATTAGTCATTAACAAGACAATAAATTGACTTACAGTTATTGCACATATAATTTTGTGTTATAATTCATTTTTCTTTGTCCTCTTTAGGTGGTGAACTTTTTAAGAGTAGGAATTGTCTTTATTTTGTTTCTTTACACAGGTGTCTTGCATGATAAGTTCTCAAAAGTTATTGGCTGATGTTATTTAGCAGTAGGTTCATGTTAAATATTTATAAAACCAAATATAAAACAGTTAATGATATTAATGTGCTAATAAATGAAAATAGTTCAAAATTATCTTTGTTTAGTCACAAGCTTATGTTTTGACATAATTCTTCTTGAGAAAGTACGTTTTCACATATGCATATTCTCTCTTCCAGAAACTTACAGAATAATGTCTAAAATTCCACTATTTGATCTTTCCTTTGGATCAACAGTTTTTCAAACTCCTTTGAAGGCAAATCCAACATGATGTGTGATAAGAGCTAATCAGATCTCTTTTATCTTTCCATCTCAAAAAAAAAAAAAAAGGCTTGACCAAGTTAGCATAAAAGAAGGAGGGAATCAGGAAATGGAAAAGCAAGAATACAAAGATTGCAATTACTCTGTATCAAGGACAACCACTTAGCAAGAATTAAAATGTAAACATTAAATCATGATTTTGTTTTAGGGGAAGATAGAACATCCTCTTTCATAATGACAGATTTTATTCTTATTGTGGTAATCTGCTCTGGTTGTTGTATCCCTTTAATTTCTGCAAGTATTTTGGATAATAAAGCATTAGAGAGATATAAGATATATATATATATATGATATATATATATCCATGATATATATATATATCCATGATACATATATATATCTTATATATATGTGTATATATTATATATATATATCTTATATATGTGTATATATTATATATATCATATATATGTGTATATATTATATATATGTATATATTATATATATATTTTAATTTACATCCAAATTAGTTAGCATATAGTGCAATAATAATTTCAGGAGTAGAATCCAGTGATTCACCCCTACGTATAACACCCAGTGCTGATCCCAAGTGTCTTCCTCAATGCCCCTTGCCCATTTAGCCATCCCCCCACCCACAACCTCTCCAGCAGCCCTCAGTTTGTTCCCTATATTTAAGAGGAGATATAAGAGATATTTTTATCTGTCTTTATTTTGAATCTATAATTAGGAATGACTTTATGCTAAAGAAATATCATATATAAATAAAATAACAACTACATAAGTTTCATATTATTATATTAAATCTCCAAGGAATGTGCAGAAATCATGTTTTAGGGAATCAAGAAGTAATCTGCATTACCCTGAATATAATAATTTGGAATTATAGAAGAAATTTAATGTTAAGTAAGTAAATGTTTTTAGAACTGTTACATTTGTGCTTTAGCAATAGCATTTGACAATGTTTAAATAGCTAACAGAAAGGAATTAATTTTCCTAAAAAATACTATTTAACCAAAATGATTAATGTAGTATTTGGTTTCTGGGGAATTTTTATAATGTCATGTCAGAAATGAAGACAAGATTATTAAACAATAAGAAATTGATTTCCTCAAATTTCCATATAAACCTTATAAGGTCAGATTCATATGCATTAGTACAACTTTGTAGAATCTCCAGTATTGCAAATTTACATTAGGTATTGCATATCATCTCTGAATTGAGGCAAAATTTACTGCCTTAGAGAAAGAGATACAGTATTTGTAATTTCACTAACATGTCACACTGACCATAAGCTTAGGTTTCTATGGAAGCAGGAACATTTAATTGCTATGCACTGAAAAATAAAAGCTGTCCTATTGTGTTATAGTCGAGATAATAAAATATCTGCTGTGACGGTACATACTGGTTGTCAATCTTTTACCCATAAACCACTTATTGATTAGGCATTCTGGTCAATGTACTGGACTAGACAGTGGGAAATATAAAGATAAAAACCCACCCTATTTATGTACATACAGAATTACAATACAAGGTTGGAATTGAAAAGGCAATATGATTAACATATTTATATTATGCAAATGGAAGGTAATATTATGTTAAGTTACAATAAAATCAACCACAAAGAAAAGCATGGTGGCCTGCTTAGAAAAGGACTTGCCCTTGATCTACAATGCTATTGTTGCATCAAATCATAATCATTTTTTTAAACTTTTGTTTAATGTTTATTTTTGAGAGAGAGAGAGAGAGAGAGACAGAGACAGAGACAGAGCATAAGTGAGGGAGGGGCAGAGAGAGAGAGGGGGACACAGAATTTGAAGCAGGCTCCAGGCTCTGAGCTGTCAGCACAGAGCCTGACAAGGGGCTCGAACCCAGAAACCATGATCTGACCTGAATCAGATCATGACCTGAATCAAAGTCAGATGCTTAACTGACTGAGCCACCCAGGCGCCCCTAAACCTTTTTATTTGAGAGAGAGAGAGAGAGAACAGGGAAGAGGGTGAGAGGAACAGAAAGAGAGAGAGAGAGAGAAAAAGAATCTCAAGTAGGATCCATGCTCAGCGTGGAGCCTGATACAGGGCTCGATCCCACAACACTGGGATTATGACTTGAGCCTAAATCAAGAGTCGAATGGTCAACCAACTGAGCCACCCAGGCACCCCCAAATCATAGTCACTTTCGTATCAGCGTATTTGGGGAGGAGACACTGCTAGGAAATATTATGGTGAACACACACATTTTATTTTCTAATAACAATATTTTATTTTTCTAATAATATTTTTTAAATCATATGCTGTTTCTTTGTTTAGCATCACAAAGTAAGTTTTCTTCACGTTGAAAGTATAAAGATTCTTTTAACTTACTTTTGGGCCTTGGCAAATATGCATATTTAATATCACGGGTACATATTGCTCTTTATAACATTATTTTAATCATTTGGCACCATTCAGATGGTTAATATAATTTCAAAAGACAGCAAAGAGTACCACAGTACTGTTAGCATTTTTTATTTAACTGAATACATAGATTTGTTTTTCTTTTAATTGACTTTAGCATCGCGGGAATTAAACAACTTTTCTTGAAAAAAAGAGTGAAGCAGAGAGTGAGCGAGAAGCTTTTGACAGATACATTTTAATGACTTAAAATGATGGGTCACATCAGCCTGCTTGTTTCAAAATTTCTCTGATCGGTTCTGAGATAGTCATCAGTTTTAACGGCCTCAGATTTCTCAATGTCAAAACGAAATTCAGTTTTGTCTACTTGTAGGTTTATCCTTTTTGGGTTGGTTCGGTAATGTAATAGGCTATTGCTTTACAAGAAGGTAACTACATACTGTAATTCTTCCAATGATGAATATCTATTTCACTTTTGGTCAATATATACTTTACAGATCTAGTTCTTCTCTACTGCTTATATAGAATCCTTTTGTTTCAAAGATGCCAGATGTGGGTTAATGGATGTCAGAAAAATAAAACAAGAAAGAGAAAAGTGTATTGCTTCCCATTGTTTGTATAAAATCTGTTACACACACATGTAGTTTTTTTTTTTAATTTTTTTTAACGTTTATTTTTTTTTTTTTTTTTTTTTGATTTATGTATCCAGTTATGAGAATTCACTTGGATTTAATGTTTTTTTTTTTTTGCTAGTTTTCTTTTTTTTTTTTTTTATTTTTTTATGAAATTTATTGACAACTTGGTTTCCATACAACACCCAGTGCTCATCCCAAAAGGTGCCCTCCTCAGTACCCATCACCCACCCTCCCCTCCCTCCCACCCTCCCCTCCCTCCCACCCTCCATCAACCCTCAGTTCTCGGTTTTTAACAGTCTCTTATGCTTTGGCTCTCTCCCACTCTAACCTCTTTTTTTTTTTTTCCTTCCCCTCCCCCATGGGTTCCTGGTAAGTTTCTCAGGATCCACATAAGAGTGAAACCATATGGTATCTGTCTTTCTCTGTATGGCTTATTTCACTTAGCATCACACTCTCCAGTTCCATCCACGTTGCTACAAAAGGCCATATTTCATTTTTTCTCATTGCCACGTAATATTCCATTGTGTATATAAACCACAGTTTCTTTATCCATTCATCAGTTGATGGACATTTAGGCTCTTTCCATAATTTGGCTATTGTTGAGAGTGCTGCTATGAACATTGGGGTACAAGTGGCCCTATGCATCAGTACTCCTGTATCCCTTGGATAAATTCCTAGCAGTGGTATTGCTGGGTCATAGGGTAGGTCTATTTTTAATTTTCTGAGGAACCTCCACACTGCTTTCCAGAGCGGCTGCACCAATTTGCATTCCCACCAACAGTGCAAGAGGGTTCCCGTTTCTCCACATCCTCTCCAGCATCTATAGTCTCCTGATTTGTTCATTTTGGCCACTCTGACTGGCGTGAGGTGATACCTGAGTGTGGTTTTGATTTGTATTTCCCTGATAAGGAGCGACGCTGAACATCTTTTCATGTGCCTGTTGGCCATCCGGATGTCTTCTTTAGAGAAGTGTCTATTCATGTTTTCTGCCCATTTCTTCACTGGGTTATTTGTTTTTCGGGTGTGGAGTTTCGTGAGCTCTTTATAGATTTTGGATACTAGCCCTTTGTCCGATACGTCATTTGCGAATATCTTTTCCCATTCCGTTGGTTGCCTTTTAGTTTTGTTGGTTGTTTCCTTTGCTGTGCAGAAGCTTTTTATCTTCATAAGGTCCCAGTAATTCACTTTTGCTTTTAATTCCCTTGCCTTTGGGGATGTGTCGAGTAAGAGATTGCTACGGCTGAGGTCAGAGAGGTCTTTTCCTGCTTTCTCCTCTAAGGTTTTGATGGTGTCCTGTCTCACATTTAGGTCCTTTATCCATTTTGAGTTTATTTTTGTGAATGGTGTGAGAAAGTGGTCTAGTTTCAACCTTCTGCATGTTGCTGTCCAGTTCTCCCAGCACCATTTGTTAAAGAGACTGTCTTTTTTCCATTGGATGTTCTTTCCTGCTTTGTCAAAGATAAGTTGGCCATACGTTTGTGGGTCTAGTTCTGGGGTTTCTATTCTATTCCATTGGTCTATGTGTCTGTTTTGGTGCCAATACCATGCTGTCTTGATGATGACAGCTTTGTAGTAGAGGCTAAAGTCTGGGATTGTGATGCCTCCTGCTTTGGTCTTCTTCTTCAAAATTCCTTTGGCTATTCGGGGCCTTTTGTGGTTCCATATGAATTTTAGGATTGCTTGTTCTAGTTTCGAGAAGAATGCTGGTGCAATTTTGATTGGGATTGCATTGAATGTGTAGATAGCTTTGGGTAGTATTGACATTTTGACAATATTTATTTTTCCAATCCATGAGCAGGGAATGTCTTTCCATTTCTTTAAATCTTCTTCAATTTCCTTCATAAGCTTTCTATAATTTTCAGCATACAGATCCTTTACATCTTTGGTTAGATTTATTCCTAGGTATTTTATGCTTCTTGGTGCAATTGTGAATGGGATCAGTTTCTTTATTTGTCTTTCTGTTGCTTCATTGTTAGTGTATAAGAATGCAATTGATTTCTGTACATTGATTTTGTATCCTGCAACTTTGCTGAATTCCTGTATCAGTTCTAGCAGACTTTTGGTGGAGTCTATCGGATTTTCCATGTATAATATCATGTCATCTGCAAAAAGCGAAAGCTTGACTTCATCTTTGCCAATTTGGATGCCTTTGATTTCCTTTTGTTGTCTGATTGCTGATGCTAGAACTTCCAGCACTATGTTAAACAGCAGCGGTGAGAGTGGGCATCCTTGTCGTGTTCCTGATCTCAGGGAAAAAGCTCTCAATTTTTCCCCGTTGAGGATGATGTTAGCTGTGGGCTTTTCATAGATGGCTTTTATGATCTTTAAGTATGTTCCTTCTATCCCGACTTTCTCAAGGGTTTTTATTAAGAAAGGGTGCTGGATTTTGTCGAAGGCCTTTTCTGCATCGATTGACAGGATCATATGGTTCTTCTCTTTTTTTTTGTTAATGTGATGTATCACGTTGATTGATTTGCGAATGTTGAACCAGCCCTGCATCCCAGGAATGAATCCCACTTGATCATGGTGAATAATTCTTTTTATATGCCGTTGAATTCGATTTGCTAGTATCTTATTGAGAATTTTTGCATCCATATTCATCAGGGATATTGGCCTGTAGTTCTCTTTTTTTACTGGGTCTCTGTCTGGTTTAGGAATCAAAGTAATACTGGCTTCATAGAATGAGTCTGGAAGTTTTCCTTCCCTTTCTATTTCTTGGAATAGCTTGAGAAGGATAGGTATTATCTCTGCTTTAAACGTCTGGTAGAACTCCCCTGGGAAGCCATCTGGTCCTGGACTCTTATTTGTTGGGAGATTTTTGATAACCGATTCAATTTCTTCGCTGGTTATGGGTCTGTTCAAGCTTTCTATTTCCTCCTGATTGAGTTTTGGAAGCGTGTGGGTGTTCAGGAATTTGTCCATTTCTTCCAGGTTGTCCAATTTGTTGGCATATAAGTTTTCATAGTATTCCCTGATAATTGTTTGTATCTCTGAGGGATTGGTTGTAATAATTCCATTTTCATTCATGATTTTATCTATTTGGGTCATCTCCCTTTTCTTTTTGAGAAGCCTGGCTAGAGGTTTGTCAATTTTGTTTATTTTTTCAAAAAACCAACTCTTGGTTTCGTTGATCTGTTCTACAGTTTTTTTAGATTCTATATTGTTTATTTCTGCTCTGATCTTTATTATTTCTCTTCTTCTGCTAGGTTTAGGCTGCCTTTGCTGTTCTGCTTCTAGTTCCTTTAGGTGTGCTGTTAGAGTTTGTATTTGGGATTTTTCTTGTTTCTTGAGATAGGACTGGATGGCAATGTATTTTCCTCTCAGGACTGCCTTTGCTGCGTCCCAAAGCGTTTGGATTGTTGTATTTTCGTTTTCGTTTGTTTCCATATATTTTTTAATTTCTTCTCTAATTGCCTGGTTGACCCACTCATTCGTTAGTAGGGTGTTCTTTAACCTCCATGCTTTTGGAGGTTTTCCAGACTTTTTTCTGTGGTTGATTTCAAGCTTCATAGCATTGTGGTCTGAAAGTAAGCATGGTATAATTTCAATTCTTGTAAACTTATGAAGGGCTGTTTTGTGACCCAGTATATGATCTATCTTGGAGAATGTTCCATGTGCACTCGAGAAGAAAGTATATTCTGTTGCTTTGGGATGCAGAGTTCTAAATATATCTGTCAAGTCCATCTGATCCAATGTGTCATTCAGGGCCCTTGTTTCTTTATTGACCGTGTGTCTAGATGATCTATCCATTTCTGTAAGTGGGGTGTTAAAGTCCCCTGCAATTACCACATTCTTACCAATAAGGTTGCTTATGTTTATGAGTAATTGTTTTATATATTTGGGGGCTCCGGTGTTTGGCGCATAGACATTTATAATTGTTACCTCTTCCTGATGGATAGACCCTGTAACTATTATATAATGTCCTTCTTCATCTCTTGTTACAGCCTTTAATTTAAAGTCTAGTTTGTCTGATATAAGTATGGCTACTCCAGCTTTTTTTTGGCTTCCAGTCGCATGATAAATAGTTCTCCATCCCCTCACTCTCAATCTAAAGGTGTCCTCAGGTCTAAAATGAGTCTCTTGTAGACAGCAAATAGATGGGTCTTGTTTTTTTATCCATTCTGATACCCTATGTCTTTTGGTTGGCGCATTTAATCCATTTACATTCAGTGTTATTATAGAAAGATACGGGTTTAGAGTCATTGTGATGTCTGTATGTTTTATGCTTGTAGTGATGTCTCTGGGACTTTGTCTCACAGGGTCCCCCTTAGGATCTCTTGTAGGGCTGGTTTAGTGGTGACAAATTCCTTCAGTTTTTGTTTGTTCGGGAAGACCTTTATCTCTCCTTCTATTCTAAATGACAGACTTGCTGGATAAAGGATTCTTGGCTGCATATTTTTTCTGTCTAGCACCCTGAAAATCTCGTGCCAATTCTTTCTGGCCTGCCAAGTTTCAAAAGAGAGATCAGTCACGAGTCTTATAGGTCTCCCTTTATATGTGAGGGCACGTTTACCCCTTGCTGCTTTCAGAATTTTCTCTTTATCCTTGTATTTTGCCAGTTTCACTATGATATGTCGTGCAGAAGATCGATTCAAGTTACGTCTGAAGGGAGTTCTCTGTGCCTCTTGGATTTCAATGCCTTTTTCCTTCCCCAGTTCAGGGAAGTTCTCAGCTATTATTTCTTCAAGTACCCCTTCAGCACCTTTCCCTCTCTCTTCCTCCTCTGGGATACCAATTATGCGTATATTATTTCTCTTTAGTGCATCACTTAGTTCTCTAATTTTCCCCTCATACTCCTGGATTTTTTTATCTCTCTTTTTCTCAGTTTCCTCTTTTTCCATAACTTTATCTTCTAGTTCACCTATTCTCTCCTCTGACTCTTCAAGCCGAGCTGTGGTGGTTTCCATTTTGTTATGCATTTCGTTTAAAGCGTTTTTCAGCTCCTCGTGACTGTTCCTTAGTCCCTTGATCTCTGTAGCAAGAGATTCTCTGCTGTCCTGTATACTGTTTTCAAGCCCAGCGATTAATTTTATGACAATTATTCTAAATTCACTTTCTGTTATGTTATTTAAGTCCTTTTTGATCAGCTCATTAGCTGTTGTTATTTCCTGGAGATTCTTCTGAGGGGAATTCTTCCGCTTGGTCATTTTGGATAGTCCCTGGCGTGGTGAGGACCTGCAGGGCACTTCCCCTGTGCTGTGGTGTATACCTGGAGTTGGTGGGCGGGGCCGCAGTCAGACCTGATGTCTGCCCCCAGCCCACCGCTGGGGCCACAGTCAGACTGGTGTGTGCCTTCTCTTCCCCTCTCCTAGGGGCGGGATTCACTGTGGGGTGGTGTGGCTCGTCTGGGCTACTTGCACCCTGCCAGGCTTGTGATGCTGGGGATCTGGCGTATTAGCTGGGGTGGGTAGGCAAGGTGCACGGGGGCAGGAGGGGCAGGCTTAGATCGCTTCTCCTTAGGTGATCCACTTCAGGAGGGGCCCTGTGGCAGCGGGAGGGAGTCAGATCCGCTGCCGGAGGTTTGGCGGTTTGGCTCCGCAGAAGCGCAGAGTTGGGTGTTTGCACGGAGCGAGCAAGTTCCCTGGAAGGAACTGGTTCTCTTTGGGATTTTGGCTGGGGGATGGGCGGGGGAGATGGCGCTGGCGAGCGCCTTTGTTCCCCACCAAACTGAGCTCTGTTGTCAGGGGGCTCAGCAGCTCTCCCTCCCTTTGTCCTCCAGCCTTCCCGCTTTCCGAGCAGAGCTGTTAACTTATGACCTCCCAGACGCTAAGTCGCGCTTGTTGTGGGAACACAGTCCGTCAGGCCCCTCCGCTTTTGCAAGCCAGACTCGGGGGCTCTGCTTGGCCGGCGAGCTGCCCCTCCGCCCCGGCTCCCTCCCGCCAGTCCGTGGAGCGCGCACCGCCTCGCCGCCCTTCCTACCCTCTTCCGCAGGCCTCTCGTCTGCGTTTGGCTCCGGCGACTCTGTTCTGCTAATCCTCTGTTGTTTTCTGGGTTATTTAGGCGGGTGTAGATGGAATCCAAGTGATCAGCAGGACGTGCGGTGAGCCCAGCGTCCTCCTAAGCCGCCATCTTGCCGAAAGTCCACGTTTATTTTATTTTTGAAACAGAGAGAGACAGACCATGAACGGGGGAGGGTCAGAGAGAGGGAGACACAGAATCCGAAACAGGCTCCAGGCTCTGAGCTGTCAGCACAGAGCCTGACGTGGGGCTCGAACTCACAGACTGCAAGATCATGACCTGAGTGGGGGTTGGCTACTTAACCGACTGAGCCACCCAGGCGCCCCCTTTTTTTTTTTTTAATTTTTTTTTTTAACACGCACACATGTAGTTTTAAGGAATGGTGTGGCTCAGCATACATACACTCGGGTAAATTTATTTCTCCAGCCAAAAGGGTGTGTGAGTCCAGATGGGGACCCTAAATTATTTGAGCAGGTTTGACAACAGAGCTCGAAACAACAGCTACCTGCCCTGGATTGGTGTGGTCATTCTCCCAGAAAAAAGTCCCATAGAATCTAAATCACTTCCAGTGAATCTGTAGCTAAGAGCCTCAGGAGAAAGCGTTGTTCTGCTCCAACAGAAGCAGGAAAATATATTCATATTGCTTTGCAAGAGGCTGTTTCTATTTTTCAGACTTTATTGCTTTTTGAATTATGAATGCAATAATGTTCATTATAATAAATCCCAACAATACAGAATAAAACATTACAAAATTTCCTCCTCTTCCTCTGACTGTCTCCTTCCCCAAGGATGATCATTGTTGGGTGTCTTTTGAGATTTTAGTGTATACAAATATTCTCAATGTGTGAACATTCCCACACACATTGAATGGACTATATCATATATAACCATCAAGTTTATCACATAGAGGTCTAACAACATTCTTCAGCATAGCAACAGAGTATTTTATTCTGTGGGCATGCTATCATTTTTTCAACAATTCCCTATTAAAGGTTGTATAGGTTGATTCATTTTCTATTTTTCTGTAGTAAAAATGCTTTTATAAATACATCTATATTGGGGCACCTCTGTGGCTCAGTTAGTTGAGTGCCTGACTCTTGATGTTGGCTCAGGTCATGGTCCCAACATCATGGGATCAAGTCCGGCATTGGGCTCTGCACTGAGTATGGAGCCTGCTTGGGATTCTCTTTCTCTGTCTCTTTCTTTCTTTCTCTCTCTCTCCTCCCAGTCCTCTCTAAAATAAATAGATAAATAAATAAATAAATAAATAAATACTTCTGTATAGAAATCTTTGCAAGTATGTATTATATTCTTGTAGGATTCTTAGAGGTAAACTCATTACCACAAAAACTTGTGTATTTAATATTTTGATAGATAACACTGAACTGTTGACAAAAAACAAGATTGTGTTTTTTGATATCCTCACCAAGTGTATGTGTGATTTTTTAGTTTCACAAATTCCAGTTATTATCATTATATTTTTTTAAATTTTATTTTGTACACTTTGATATTTAATCACCTAGAATTTATTTCATGTATCATGTGAAGTGGAACTCAAACATAGCTTTTTTTTCCAAGTGAGTATAAAGGCTCAGAATCATTTATGCATTGCTTATCCTTTCTCTAGCAATTTTACTATAAACTGTATTCTCAAATGTAATTCATGTGTCACTTAAGATTCTTAGATGCAAACAGCAAAATCTGCATAAAAGGAATTTGTTTCAGGATGTTATATAGCTCACAGAGTCATTCAATTGCTAGAAAAACAGATTAGAACCAAACTTCTAGGACACTTCCTGAACCACTGTGCTTGACCAGCCCAGACAGCAGCCATCACTCAAGCCATAAAAAAATGGAAGGCTGTTGATTCACATAGGTCGGACTGACACTAAGTCTCACATAGGTGCATTTTATTGTAGGAAGCTGGTCCACCTGTCTGTCCCCTAGCTTTTGCACAGGCTAGAAATACCAGATTTCAGTACATCTAAGAAGCTATCAATTATGAAATACATGATTATTTTATGTACCACTAACGAAAAGAAAACGCTGACCACTAAACTCTGATATAATGCTTTCACTTAGAATTTTAAATTTATAATTATTATTTTAAAAGTAAACTGTATCCACAACGTGAGGCTCAAATTCGCGACCTCAAGATCAAAAGCACATGTTCTACTGACAGAGGCAGTCAGGCACTCCTAACTGGTAACTATTGAAAAGGACAGTACTTTGAATTTATTCAGACAGATTTGTATTACGTGTTCTTATGTATATGTAAAAAGGATATTATAGGCAAAGCAATTTAAGCCATTCTAAAACTTTATTGAAAGGGGTGCCTGGGTGGCGCAGTCGGTTAAGCGTCCGACTTCAGCCAGGTCACGATCTCGCGGTCCGTGAGTTCGAGCCCCGCGTTGGGCTCTGGGCTGATGGCTCAGAGCCTGGAGCCTGTTTCCGATTCTGTGTCTCCCTCTCTCTCTGCCCCTCGCCCGTTCATGCTCTGTCTCTCTCTGTCCCCAAAATAAATAAACGTTGAAAAAAAATTTTTTTTAAACTTTATTGAAAGAATAAGCCCAGTTCTTATTTTGAATGAAGGAATCAGCCTAGTTCTGATTTCAAATAGAGAAACAGAGGCAAGCAAACGCCATAAGGAACTTTCTCAGACTGTAGATAGCAGCCTCGAGAGAGATTAGGAGGCACACCAATCCATCCAGAGTCAGGCTTGAAAACAGGATTCGATTTAAGTAGGGAAGGAGCAAAAAGTTCCTTGCTCTTTTACCCACTTTCCCGACCATTCTATTAGAAAAGGCTTACATAGTGGCAATACTTCATTATGTGTTGCTCTATTTGGAACATGGAAAGAGTGTGGGGCGCCTGGGTGGCTCAGTGGGTTAAGTATCTGACTTTGGCTCAGGTCATGATCTTGGCTGTTTGAGGGTTTGAGCCCCATGTAGGGCTCTGGGCTGACAGGTCAGAGACTGGAACCTGCCTTGTTTTCTGTGTCTCCTCCGCTCTCTGCCCCACCCCTGCTAACGCTCTCTCTTTCCCTCTCAAAAATAAACTTTTGAAAAAACTTAAAAGAAAAAAAAGAATGTGGAAAGAGTGTTTTCCATCCTTTGGGTATATATCCAGAAGTCTAGTTTAGGAATACCATTCTTAAGAAGGCAGTCCTCTTTGACTCAGACTACCTCCTAAAACAGAAAGTACAGAATTTCACATTTATAATCTCTTACTAAAAGGATAGTATCAGAATAAAAAGAATTGTAAAAAAGGCTGCAGAATATATGTATGCAAATGAAAAGAAAATGCTCCAGAAGGAAATCTATCAAATAAATAGCAGTGAATACCTCTGGGGATGATACTGAGATGAGGGAAAAATGGAGAAAGTTTGATAAGACACTTTCATTTTTTATATATTTAGTTCCTGTTAAGATTTGTTTTTACAAGAAAGAAGGATACATGGAATCCCTATGTAGGTAAAATGTTAATTAACATTTCTATAAGGATATAGATTAATATTATCAAAAGATGTCAGCTGGGTCCTTCCTGCCCAATGAAATCTAGGATTGCCGTAAAACTCTACTTCCTTGGCCTGCAGAATTACCAATCTCTGGATTCCAAGAATTAACTTTTTCATGTTTTTTTTTGTGCTTCTTCTTCCATCCTTAGGTACTTTGTGTTATAGTAGATGGGCTGAGGTGTATAGCCCGACAATCGCGAGGTTTCTGCAAAGATCCAGTCATATGAAAGCTATGAGGGCAATGCAGACCTTTATAAAGGCCTTGCGTGGGAAGTGAGGGAGGACCCAATACTACACAAGCTAACATGCTTGTTTACAGTTGTTTTCCGAAGATGCGTTTCACCGCCTTCCCACCCTCCAGCATTCCCTTTCCCTTTCTTCTTCCACGTAGTGCC
Source organism: Prionailurus viverrinus (assembly GCF_022837055.1). Lineage (NCBI taxonomy): Eukaryota > Metazoa > Chordata > Mammalia > Carnivora > Felidae > Prionailurus > Prionailurus viverrinus. The sequence continues at coordinate 22,205,642 of NC_062568.1, forward strand.
GAGGATCCTTGGGTTCTCTCTTTTCCCTCCCAATTTTCAATTTCTATCTTTCTATTTGCCTTAGTTATTTAGCTCTGAATGCCAATTTTCACTAAACATTTCAAGGTGCCTGTGAAGAATACAGCGATGATTTTAGAGAGAAGTTCTTGTTATAGGAGCCAATTATTATTATCTCTCATGTTATGCCTTCCTCCCTTGAAAGAAAAAAAAATTGCAATTCTTAAAACTTTTCTGATTCAGGGCCCATTGCCTTTCTTTGTACTTGGAATTTTCTTGTCGGTGCCTTCTGCCTAACAGAGAGAGGATCTCTCGTCTTCTTGAAGGTTAACCACACTGGCCTCTACTCCACCCTGTTCGGGAAGGGGCTTTGCTTCTCATTATTTCTGCATCTGGGCTGAGTCATACTTGCATGAACTTCAGTTCTCCGATTGCTTCCAGTCCTACCAAGACGATTCTGTTTTGTTCTGTAGGGAATGCTGAAGTCATTTTCCTCTCTGCCTCATCCCAAATTATCTCCATTTACTATGATAATTTATGGAGACACTCAGGGCTCTTCGATACTGTGTGGTTCCCTAAAATATTCTGCACCAAACTGCTTCTGCAGTGACTTGCAGTGAAAAACCAGATTTTTCAAACTAAGTTCAATAGCACTTGTTTGTAGGGCTCATTTCAGTCATCTCTGATTTGAAAGTATATGCAGAGGGATACTCAGACATGCATAATCTGCAATTGCAAAAAAAATCTTGGACGAAAACCAAATATCAGTCAATACTGGAATGAATATATGTATTTCATTGGAATATGCAGTGAGATACCATTGGCAACAAAGAGTCAATTATTCAGAGCTATATGTGAAAAATCATATAAATCTCATGATCATAATATTGAGTGGAAAGCAAATTATATGGGAATAGTCATAGTTTAATTCCATTTATATAAAGTTCAAAAGCACACAAGTTCAAGCAAAATAAAAACATATAACATTACAAATATAGGTGGTAAAACTATAAATAAAAGTAGGGGCATGATATCCCCCATATTCAGATTTGGGATACTGCTATCTCTGAAAGGAGATAAATAGGTAGGATTGGAGAGGCTTACTCAGAGGCCTTCAAAAACATTCTTAATAATTTACTTTTTAAACTTGATGGTAGTCAGATAGAGGTTTTTGTCTATTCTTCATGCCTTACATTAAATTATAAGTGCTTTGTATACACATATATATCAATATTTATAACTAACATGTATATCATCCATATATATATCTAAAATAATAACTTAAAACTCTTGTGCTGTGTTAGTCTAATTCTGAGATTGGTTTTAATTTTTGAAATATATCATTTGGAATATGTTTAGGAACTAGGGTTCACTACAACTCAGAGGTGACAAAGCAAGAGGATCAAGAGAAGTAGCCAGTACTGGCAAAAGAAACCAACTATACTGCCATTTCCTGTGAAATAATCTGTGTTTCTGTAATTTTAGAAAGAGAAACTATTTTGTTAGTGAAAAATGCTAGTTGTAGCTTATTACAACAGGCCTAGACCTATTGTACCTTGACCCTGAGGAACTCCTCAGAGATTAGGCACATGGCCCCTTGAAACACCCCAGAGACTGAACTCCAAGAAGAACAGGTGTGAGTGATGTGAGATAACGTCAGGTAGAGTTTCATCCTGGAGATTTCTGTGAAGCAGGAAGAAGACATTTTACAATATCTTCCACAGTTTTCTAGGGCAACCAAGCCTGATAATTAAGAACAACTATCCGAGGGGAAACTGGCAGCTAATGAAAAGGACTGGAAACAAAGCTCTGTAACCTTAAAGTAAATTCTCAGATTGTATCTCTCAGGAGAGGCACCTTGGCACTAATATGTGCTCCCATGGGTGCCCCAGCGGCATCAACCACTAGGAACTAAATGCTGCCACCCAGAAAAGATACAGCCCTTTTACACACACTCTATTTGCAATAGCAACTCAACAGCAATACCTGACTTTAGGAGAGCAGGTGGGCAGTTCTCCAGGAGTACAGAAGTATTTGCATGCGCACACACAGGAGTCACGCCTACTGCCCCGAACAGGAACCAAAGACCGTTTCATTGGAAGTTCTAATTTATCTATATGTGAATGTTTCTCTAGGAAAAAATAATTATATGATCCCCAAACTAACCAGTTTCAGCAAAAACACCAACTGCCAACCCCAGAAACTTGAGAAATCTCTTGTCCAATATGTCTGCCTTCATTTACTCACTGGAAGAGATGAAATTAATGTAAAACTAATGGGAAAAGGGAACATATTTATTATATGAGCATTCATCACCCAGATTCCAGGGAGTTTATGACCCTGAACATCATATAGCAAAATAGAGCTTTTGCCCTTTCGAAAGCTTCCCCTTGGAGGAAAAGATAAACCTCCCACGCATCATTTCAACAGACTCTTCATAGACCACAAGCTACTTCGGTTAAAAGAAATAAGGAAAATATGGTTAGGAAAGAGAAAAATGGGTCAGAAATGGAAGAATATTATTTAAAATGGAAGGGCAATGGATTAATTTTGAACAGTTTTGCCTAAACTGCTTATCCATCCTTTCTGTAGTTAGACATGGTAATCAGTTTGTTGTTTTTTTTTTTTTTTAAATTAAACAGTTGTCAATCTTCCAAATAAAAATTGTGGCTCTCTTATTGCTGTGACAAAAATTAGGGGATCATTTAGCTGCAAGGGATATTCGATTCCATTTTATACTTGTCTCTGCCTTTGAGAAACTCCACCTTAGAACAGGCCAAGTCAGAAAAGTTTTAAAGTCATGCTTTGTATATTTTTCTCTATCTTTACCAGCCATTTTTTTTCTTCAAGCATTTAAATGTCCTTGGCTATCAAGAAGGTGAAATCTCATTACTCTGAACCAGCAATTCTCAAAGATTTGTAGTCTTAAGGTCCTCATAGGATTGTTGTTTAAAAAAAAAATCATATTTCTAGATGTTATCTCTGAAGATACTGACTCAGAAGATCTCAAGTAAGGCCCAACGACCTCCATTTTAAACCAGAGCCCCCGTTGGTTCTGTTGTCAAAGATCTGAATACAACCTTTTGAGAAACACAGTTATAAAGTGATGGACAACATAGATCAGTTCATTCAGGTATGTTGGCAAAACCTGCAATAAACGGATGACCAGGAGACTGGCTGGTTACTACTTATGATGGCACCCCAAGGAAGTTGTGTGTTTCTATGGTACTGATTCTTTATGGAAACTTTGGCATTTGTTGTCCTGTGACCTCCATCAGTCTAGTAGTGAACTCCACCAGTAACAAGACACTAATACAGGCCCTGTGGAAAGCAACATAAACAGACGTTGGCACTGACCTCAGGAGCTTATACTCTTATGAGAGTAAATCCATGCAGACCAGTTACAAAGGAGAAATAGATGCAAGGAGGTGGCTTTTGACTGGGCCTTGAAGGAAAAGTAGCATCTTAGCAGGCATCTAAGTGAATTGAATACATTCACATTAGTGGGGACAGTATGGACCTAGGCTCAGATGGAGAGACACTCAATTATATGTTAGGAAATGACTAGTGATCCAGGTTGGCCATATGTCATGATGTGATAATTCTCTAAGTGATTTGTTTGCAGTCTAAAACTTTTTAAATAAACAATTTTTTTTGGTGGTTGGGGGGGGGGGTGGGAATAAAGAAGAGAGGGGAAAAGTTGACATAATAATTTTCCCCTGATGGTCACTATAATAATCTGTACCATTTAATCTCAGTTTATTCTCAGGTTAATTCTTTAGTGAAAGGCCAAGAAATTAAAATCCTCCAACAGTGGGGAAGGGGAGGAAGGAGAGGAGCTGAATGGAATGAGAAACCAGATGACACCCATGTGCTTGAAAAGAGCATTCCCCAACTGCTGGGGTTATTGTGATCCTTCCTATTGGATTAAGCTTGGCATAAAAAAGGTACTTAGGAATTGGCAGCCACACAAAGGAAGGCAATAAGGAGATAGACATGATTTTAAAACACAGTCAGTTCAAAAAGCTCCCAAGAAATTACTTAATGTACTCAAGGAAGTATAATATGTGATTTGCCTAAGAATAGTGTATAAATGCCATTTCCGATTGTGATAATATGTAATGTTACGTTCAAGGCCCATACTTTGCTCATAATTAAAAAGGCTCTTAGAGAAATGAGAATCAGTTTGCCTGAGGAATTTATTCCATCACATATATGCTTATTCTATGAGATGCCCCATCTCTAATAAGAACAGTTATCACACATCACTCTCATTTTTGATTGATTTTTGACATTATTTTTTAAAGGATTTCTGAAATCAGAAGATGAATTAACTTTACTTTTGCCAAAGCAGGCTGCATTGTAGTAGGTTCCAGAGAAATCCACTTAAAGTGCTTTGGTCAGAAGAATGTTTCTCCAAATTGAGAGGATGAACTCTGAGAAATATCAAATAAATTTGAATTGCTCTTATTTATGTAACACAACTATCTCTGAGTGTAGATAACATAATCCCACATATTAATAACCATATTAATAAGCCATGGCATCATATTGGAGTCTGGGGTAAGTTATGTTTGTTTGTAAGCTCCACGAATTACCTAGTGTTTCTCCGATGAGAGATTATGGTAAACAAAATCGCAACTTTATATTTTTTCCAAAAATTTAATAGATTTATTACCCTCTACCAAAAAAAAGAATAAGATCTTTCAGAGCATCAAAAAAAGTTCCACATAATTTTCCAGAAATATGTCTATTGCAGTAAGTAAAACAATCACTAACATGGTAACAGATACAAAGAGAGAACATGGGAATCCTAATCTGAGTATTAAACAGCACCAGACTACAGGGATATGGGAGTGGAATTTATCCTGAAAAGATATGTAGACTGAAATGCTCTAGCAATGAGGATGTGCCCATTTTGAACATCTTTGAGTAGGATCACAATAACCCCCAGCAGTTGGGGAATGTTCTTTTCAAGCACATGGGTGTCATCTGATTCTCTCATTCCATTCTGTGTAGTTAGTTAACTGCAAGGTTGTGTAGCTGGAAAGAGAACCAGATCGATCTGTGCACACTGAACAAACTGCTTGGCCTTGAGCCAATCGCCTAGCTTCTCTGGACCTCATTTTACTCATCTGAAAATAACGGGGTTAGACCAGAGGCTTGTTACTGAAAGCTTTGAAAATGCAGAACATTGGGTCTCAATCAGACCTACAGAATTACTAATTAACAAGACTTATGGATGATTCCTGTGTACCTCAAGTTTGGAAAGCACTGGCCCAGATATTCTTTATGTTACCCGAAATTGTACTTTTCTTTGAGGGTCTCCTTCTCTACAAGTTCTCCTTTCTGCAAGAGAGGCAATAGGCTTAGGAAAAAGGTCAATGTTTTCCTGAGTTTGGGAATCAGACAAATTTGGGGTGGAATCCTGGCTCTAGAAGTTAGTTACTTTGTTACTCCAGGTAACTGACTTTGCTTTACTTAATCACAGCTTTCTCATCTTCAGTATTGCATACTAATGTGTTCCTTGCATGGTTTCTGTGTTTGTTAATGTATGTCAAGCCTCTGACACATACAGGCTTAATGACTAGTAGCTGTAATTATTGCTATTATTCCTATCATTTTTTAGACCCTGAATTGTTCTCCTTAACTCCTATTAGCTAAAGGATAAGTATAGATACTTACTTAAGAGGATATTGTTCATGGAAGGGCATAGTCAAAATGGCCATCAGCTCTTTTCTCTTCTCAGTGTCTCTGGACTGTGACAGGACTCTGGATAAATGGCAGGCCCTAGACCCACTTCCTCTAATGCTCATAAGGAAGTTAGAAGTTTCCTGTCCCAGAAATATTGCCGATCTCTGATTTAAGTTTTGGAAAATACCAACCATGACATATCGTCATATGCTGGATGAGCTGACAGAGGAGTCCAAATATCCTTAGTGCATGCACATACACGCCCATTTGGGGAAAAAATTGGCCCCAAAGGGTCTTTCCCAATCTTGGAAGTCATTGCTAGTGCAATTTATTTTGTCAGAAGGAGGTATCCAGCCGCTGCCCAGGTCATAGCAAATTTTATCTGGACTATTCTCTGACCCCAATACAGGCTAGTTCCTAACATCTGTCATCTTGCATCAAGAAACATAAGGCCCACAGGGGCACCCGGCTGGCTCTGTTGATAGACTATCCCACTCTCGATCTCAGGGTCATGAGCTCAAGCCCCACTTTGAGCATGGAGCCTCCTTAAAAAAATAAGAAATGAAAAAGAAACAGAGGCACACATACCATGTCTCTAAACCAAAGTTATAAATTGAAACTTAAAGTCAGCATTCTTCATTTATTATTTATTTATCCCTTCTATTGAAACATTTGATCATTCATTTATCTCTTTAATTGAAGTATAGCTGGCACACAATTTTACATTAGCTTCAGGTGTCCAGCATTTGTGACTGGAAAAGTCTATATGTTATTCTCTGCTCCCCACAAGTGTAGCTCCCATCTGTCACCCTACAATGCTATTACAGTACCACTGACTACACCTACTATGTTGTACCTTTTATCCCTGTGAAAATCAGCATTATTTAGATAAGTCTGGAAGTTTTGTTTTAAGTCTGGAATTTTTATGTTAATTTTTAAAATTTAATTAAATTATTAAATTACTTTTATAAAGAACATAATTATCTACCATTCTAGTATTCAATATCTTCTTAGTTGCCCAGGAGAAAATTAGTATTGCACTAATGTCTATGTTTCTTTCTCTAAAGTTAATGTGTGTGTATATATACATATGTATATGTACATATATACATATGTGTATATATATACTTGCATATATAAGGCTATATCACATCGCAGTAACCATTCACAACTGTTGCAAACACCCCACTGGTTCATGAGTTTCCACAAATTGAGATATAAAGGGAAGCAATGAAATGGACCATCTTTATTCCTCGGCAACAACACTTAATTATGCAAGAATCAGAAGCATAATATCTGAGAAGAAGGTAGCAAGAAGTTACTTCATTAGTCTTTTCAGTTATGTGAAGGCTGTACCTACCCAGCTTTCCCCCACATTCTGAAGCAGTATATTTTTCCAAAGTAGGCAGCAGAGGTAAAACCCTCAAACCTTCATGACTTCCGTCTGCATGTGCTTTTCTTTTGAGAATGTGGAGCAAAAGATGTTGGGTAGCTATTCTCTGGAGCTTGAAGGGCGTTCCTCAAGAGAGAGGATGTGCGGGTTACAGATCATCTGTGACAAGTGACCCAAGAGTCTTTGTGCTCTTTAAGACACTTATTATTCTTCACCTGTCTGTTAAGAAGAAACCTTTTCTAAATGGAGGGGGTGGTGTAGGATCCCCTCTAGCTTGGGGGTTCAGGGCAGCAGGTTTCTTCAGCTGATCACACAGGGATAGTTGGCCAAAACTGCCCAATAGGACTCTAGCACACCAGATGATATCCTAGCCACCCCAAGCAAACTCTTCCCTTTGGGAAATGGGTGGTTATGTGGCTAGTATTTCTGTCTTAAAACTTGTCAAGCCAGTTTTCTGTGTATTTATGAAGACTCTTATACCTCATGAAATTTGGATAACTGAATCTGAGTTGATGGGTTGCCAACAAACTGATTTCTGCTCTTACCTCATGCACTGTCATCCTTGCAATAAATATACATTGTTGTAGATAGTCTGGGATTTTTATGTCTTGAGACCCTGGGTGACTTAAACAGTATGTTTAGTACATATTCTTCACTTAAGTTTTTTTGAATGTTTATTAATTTTTGACAGCAAGAGAGAGAGAGAGAGACAGAGCACACGCAGCGTAGGGGCAGAGAGAGAGGGAGACACAGATCCGAAGCAGGCTCCAGGCTCTGAGCTGTCAGCACAGAGCCTGACGCAGGGCTCGAACCCACCATGAGATCATGACCTGAGCCAAAGTCAGATGCTTAACCAACTGAGCCACCCTCAAACAGCTTCACTTTAAAGCTATGTTATCTTGTATAAGCCTTTAATATACCAGAGCTTCAATTATCTACTACCATAAAATAAAGAAAATTACATTTGTCATTCAGGGTTGCTTCAAAGATGACCTATGTTCATATGCTTAGAAGGTGCTCAGTTAATTAAATGTGAATGTAAAGCAAAAAGAGGTCTGAAACCTAGAAATATTTCTATCAGTAATACATCTACAATTTCTAGCAAGGTAGTTGAGGTGTTATTTTCTCTCCCACAGTGTTGTGTTTTGTTTTAGTCGAATGAGTGTCCCTACAATGAAGCTAATAGCTCACTCTCATTTGGAGAGTGACTGGTTCCTTACATCAGTCACAGGTTTCGGAAAGAGGCAGCAGGAAGCTGGGGCGGGTTGCTGAGTCAGGCTCCTACCTGAGGACTGCCAAGGTGGGTTAAACCTGCAGGTCTTCCGAGGCTCAGAGGAAATGAACTTTTAGTCGGAAGGAGCCCTAGGGCACAAGTAAAATGTCATTTGCTACATTTCTGGGACGTATTGCATAGAAAACAGCTGAAACATTTCTTTTCTCCAGCAGCTGCTCACTCCCGTTTTGTTTTCACTTTGCTGAATCCAATCACTGGTGGAGTTTATTGTTCCTACCAAAACCTTCATGCTTAGATTTCCTTAAAGCTACTTCTTGTATTATGACCTTTCAAGTTTTCTAGAAATATTTTGTAACATTCAGAGTCACTTTGCAGATTTGCTATCTGACATCTGATATTGGATAACAATGGGAAATGCAGGATAAAAAGCATGAAATGCCTGCATTTAAATATGGTTGTCTAATTAGTCAGATATATTGTGTTTTATCCTTCATCTGTTTCCTAAAGGATTCAGGGACTAATTGCATTATTATGCATCCAAAATAAACATTTGAAATAAACATGTTTAAAGTCAGACCAAAATCTATGGCAAAACAGAATAAATGCTGAATCAGAAGCTTAGGATTAGTTAGCTAGTCTTACGGAATTCACAATTTAAATCTGTGGCACAGAATCCACGAGCAGGAAGTGTTCACATTGAATGAAATAGCCATCATACTCATTATGTGAAAAAATGTCCAGATATCACCTGAAGATACAAACCTATTCTAAGTATGCATCCTGCCCCCCAGGAGACCACATGCTCCCGTGTCATTTATCTTTCTAATCCTAACATTCAGCATAAAGCCTGTTCACAGTAGACCCTCACAAGAGCTTGTAAAATGAATTAATGTATTGCATGGATCCCAGTAACATGGTAAATATGAAACACAATAAAAATGTGGTTAAAGTTTTGCAAGAGATTCTAAATATAAAATTGGAGCACAGTTCTTCAAGTTTTCTGTGCAAGGCTATTCTTTAATTTTGTTCCCCTAGTTCCACCATTGTATTCGTTGATTTACCTTGGATGTATACATACGCTTATACAATATGCAGTGTCATTTTGCATTTGTGTATTTTCAATACATATGAGTGGTACGTCGCTCTGGACCTTATCAATTGTTTTTGCTTGACACTACTCATTTTGGTGTATGTGTGTTAATTGGTTTTTAACTGGAGAGTATTTAGTAATAGTTACACTTCTACCTGGTGGGCATGGTGCTTTCCATTTCTCTACACACTTTCCAACATTTGATTTTAAACTCCGTTAAACAACGTTCTGATTTTAAACTTTGGCTCATATGATGTGTTAAGAGTATCGTCTTGGGCGTCTGGGTGGCTCAGTCAGTTAAGCATTTGACTCTTGATTTTAGCTCAGGTCATGATCTCACGGTTCATGAGACTGAGCCCTGTGTCAGGCCCTGTTCTATTAGTGCGGAGCCTGCTTGGGATTCTCTCTCTCTCTTTCTGCCCCTCCCCTACTTGTGCTCTCCCCCTCTCTCAAAATAAATAAAGCTTAAAACAAAATAATAACAAAAAATAAAACAAAAAAGAGTATTGTCTTGTTTTAATATGCATTTCTCCAATTATTGCATGAAACAATATTAGTTTACCTACTTGTTAGCAGATTTCCCATTTTGTCTGTTTGTTAGATCATTGGATCATTTTTTTCTACCAATTCATTTCTTTTTGATTTTTAGGAATTCCATGTATACTCTGTATATTGATCCTCAGTCAGTTTTAGATATCACAAATATCTTTTCCCAGTCTGTCATTATCAATTAATTTTTTAATATTTTTTAAAATTTATTTTATTTATCATTGAAGTATGGTTGACATACAATGTCATATTAGTTTCAGGTGTACAACATAGTGATTCCACAATTCTACACATTACTCAGTGCTCACCATGGTGCATGTAGTTACCGCCTGTCACCACCTGTCACCGTACAATGTTATTACAGTGTTATTGACTATATCCCCTATGCTGTACTTTTCATCTTGTGACTTATTTATTTTATAACTGGAAATTTATACCTCTTAATCCCCTTCACCTTTGCCCATTCCTTCACCAACTTCCCCTCTGACTCCACCAGTTTTTTCTCTGTATTTAAGAGTCTGGTTTTTTTTATTTGTTCATTTGTTTTGTTTTTTCAGATTTCACATGTAAGTGAAATCATGCTATTTGTCTTTCTCTGACTTCTTTCACTTAGCATAATATTCTCTAGGTCCATCCATGTTTTTACAAATGGCAAGATTTCATTCTTTTTTATGACTAATATTCCCTCCCTCCCTCTCTCTTTCTCTCTCTCTCTCCCTCTGTGTGTGTGTGTGTGTGTGTATGTGTGTATTTGTATCACGTCTTCTTTATCCATTCATCTAAAGATGGACACTTGAGTTGCTTTCATACCTTGACTATTGTAAATAATACTGCAAAAGCATAAGGCTGCATTTATCTTTTTGAATCAGTGTTTTCTTTTTTTCAACTTTTTAAAGTTTATTTATTTATTCTGAGAAAGAGAGAGAATGCAAGCAGGGGAGGGACAGAGAGAGAGGGAGAGAGAATCCCAAGCAGGCTCTGTACTGACAGTGCGTAGCTCAATGCGGGGCTCCAACTCATGAACCCATGAGATCATAACCTGGGCTGAGACCAAGAGTTGGATGCTTAACCGACTGGGTCACCCAGGCACCCCTGAATCAGTGTTTTCATTTTCTTTGTGTAAATACCCAATAGTGGAATTACTGGATCATGTGCTATTTCTATTTTTAATTTATTGAGGAAATTAAACCGGTTTTCACAGTGGTTGCAGCAATTTACATTTCCACCAATAGAGCATGAGGGTTCCTTTTCTCTCCACATCCTTGCTAACATTTATATTTCTTGTCTTTTTGATACTAGCCATTCTGACTGGTGTGATATGATATCTCATTGTAGTTTTGATTTGTATTTCCCTGATGATGAGTGATGTTGAACATCTTTTCATGTGTCTGTTGGCCATCTGTCTTCTTTGGAAAACATATCTATTCAGGTCCTCTACCCACTCTTTAATCCGATTTTTTTTTTTTTGGTTTTGAGTTGTATAATATCTTTATATATTTTGAATACTAACTCCTTATCAGATATATCACTCGCAAATATCTTCTTCCACTAAGTAGGTTGCGGTTTCATTTTATTGATGGTTTCCTTTGCTTTACAAAAGCTTTTTATTTTGGTGTGGTCCCAGAAGTTTATTGTTGCTTTTGTTTCCCTTGCCTGAAGAGATAGATCTATAAATATGTTGTTAAGGCTGATGTCCAAGAGATTACTGCCTATGTTTTCTTTTAGGAGTTTATGGTTTGGGGTCTCACATTCAGGTTTAAATCCATTTCTAGTTTATTTTTGTGTATTAGTTAATTTTGTCTATGATTCAATTCACTGATCAGACATTCTTTATATTGATGTGTTTAAAGCCAATTACTTAGTCTTATGATTTGTGATTTTGGGTCCTACAACATTGTTTTTTACCTCAAAGTTCCAAAGATAAGAGTTTATATTTTCTTCTGTTAGCATTTTAGTTTTATTTTTATGTATGTTTTTAAACTATTATCAGTTTCTGTCACACTATTTTATTTTATTTATCAATAATGTCACATCAGAAATAATGTGACACATACCTTTCTTTATTTTTGGTCTATCCTCCCACTCTGGAATGTAAGCTCTATGAGAAAGGACTTTGTGGGTTTGGTTCTCCACTTTATTTTCAATGTCCAGAACATGCTTGGCACAATATTTATTACATAAATTCATTATTGAAATATTTCACTTAATCATTGAAAAATGACTCCCAGATATAGAAATTTTAACTCTATAATAGTTTATCCAAATTGGACACTTTTAGAAACATTTAATCAATGGATTAAGTTTCTTTTTTTTAATATTTTATTTTATTTTTTATTTTTTTAATGTTTATTTATTTTTGAGAGAGATAGAGAGAGACACAGTGTGAGCAGGGGAGGGACAGATTGAGAGGGGGAGACACAGAATCTGAAGCAGGCTTCAGGCTCTGAGATGTCAGCACAGAGCCCAATGCGGGGCTCGAGCTCACAGACCATGACCTGAGCTGAAGAAGTCTGATGCTCAATTGACTGAGCCACCCAGGCGCCCCCATTGGATTAAATTTCTTAAGGCTTCTTAAGTTATGGCTACTAAGTGAAGACATCATCGTAGAGAAGAATGCTTACCTTGCTATTCAATGGAACTCATTAATTTAATGAATTTACCAAGTGCTATTAAAAATCGAAGTGTTAAGGCAGCTTCTTTTATGCTATTTAGAATTGGAATTTCTACTGAATTCTGGCTTACAGTGTTAAGTATGGCAACAATTAGAAACAAACAAACAAACATAAGAGCCTTAGGTCTAAACACAGATTGTACATAAATGCATTCTGTGTCTGTGGTTAAGATCTGATGTATAATGGTATAGCACTCCAGCCCCAGTCCCCAACCCCTTTGTACATTTCTATAGCTTTCTTCCCTGCCCTCTTCCCCAACCTCCTTCCACTCTTTGGCTTTCATTGTGTCTTCCATGGCTAAATCTGGGGCTCTTCAGTTAACTGCCCTAGGCAGTGGGCCTCCACTCCCCATGTGGGAGTACTAAATTTCGGTTCCCTCACATGCTGGAGACAATCTTGAGGTGTATCTCATGCTCCAGAGTTCCCCTGCAGAATCAAGTTGGACCATACCTTTGTCTCTAGTATGACTCATATCTTGGAAAATACCTCCTTAAAACATTACTTGTACACAGATCCTCTTTGTAAGCTAGACTGAGAAGCCCAACTTGGCACAATAGTTGATGGACTCCAGCAAGACTCCTGAACCTTCACTCCTGTAGCTGAAACAAGACAATGAAGTTTAGTTCTACCTCAACTCTGCTTGTTTTTCAGAGTTGAGGAACCCAGCCCCCAATGTCAAAAAGAAATAATAAAGGGCATGTTTAGAAGTTCTAAGATATTTTAAGGGATGTTGTAAACTAATTTGTAATTTTTTAAAAAAATTCTGACGATGGGGTAGTTTCCTTTTTAATTTTTTTTAATGTTTATTTATTTCAGAGACAGAGAGAGACAGAGCATGAGTGGGGGAGGGGCAGAGAAAGAGAGGGAGACACAGAATCCGAAGCAGGCTCTAGGCTCCAAGCTGTCAGCACAGAGCCCTCCCTACGCAGGGCTCCAACCACAAAGCGTGAGATCATGACCTGAGCCGAAGTCGTCCCCGACTGAGCCACCCAGACACCCCGGGGTAGTTTTCTTTTTAAATTCCTGCAGGGAGAAATCTGACCAAGGAGCAAAGAGCTAATTAGGAAAAATTGATATATCAGCAATTCTTCAGTGGGAGAGACTTTCTCTTAGAACAGTAAGAATTTTACATAATTAATGGAGTGTTTAGCAGATGCTGATCCTAGACTACACCTAAGGAAAACAATTCAATGCATAAACTGCAGCAAAATCCTCATAAAGATGTGAATTTTTCTGAACTGACCCAGCAGTCATATGGTTTCTCACCAAAACTTTGCCAGAGGCAAAATGATTTCCAGACCTGCTTTTTTGTTGACCTCTGAACCTGTTATCAAGCTGCATTGGACCCAACTTAGTTTTTCTTAGTACATTGTTTTTTTCCAAATCTGCTTTTTTTTGTTGACCTCTGAAGCTGTTACCAAGTCTCATTAGACTCAATTTAGTTTTTTCCTAGTACATTGTTTATTAATAAAATATTTTTGAATGGGTATAGTTATATGATTCAAAAAGTCTCACATTTCTATTATAATTGACCTGGTCCCCACCCCCACTCCCACAGATAACCATTATTAGTAGTATTTTGCATATTCTCCCAGAGTTTCCTTGTGTAAATATAAGCAGATATAAGTGTGATTTCTTATCCTTTTCAGTGACCTGATGCCCAGGTAGAGAGCAGGTCAAGTGGGTTGCAATGTGTCAGTAGTTGTTGCTATGAGGTTATAGAGGTGGCTTTTCCAAGAGTTCTGAACAGGATGCTGAAAATTCGTTTGACTCCAACCTCATCTTCCTGACTAAGTTCTTCTTGCAATAGCATCAACAGGGGTGTGGATGTGTGGGCATCTTTTGAGTTTTCTAAGGGATACGCGCTGAATATTAGCTTCCCATTTAACTTTGATGGCAATGAATTAAGATGGGTCCTATAAATAAGCATGTCCGGTTTTCATTTTCTGAGACGTGACACTTACCTGTTTGTTTAATTCCACATGCCCATTTTGTGGTATCAATTTTTAAAAATTTTTTTAATGTTTATTTTTTGAGAGAGAGAGACACAGAGCGTGAAGCAGGAGGGCCAGAGAGAGAGGGAAACACAGAAGCAGGAGACCTGAAGCAGGTTCTAGGCTCCAAGCTGTCAGCACAGAGCCCGAAGCAGGGCTCAAACTCATAGACCACGAGATCATGACCTGAGCCGAAGTCGGACGCTTAACCAACTGAGCCACCCAAGCACCCTTCAATTATTAAGACCTGAGTGCATTCTGTTCATTAGCCAAACCTTTTTTTTTTTTTAACAAGAGGGAGAGAGACAAATGAATATAATGAAAAAACATGGACAGTCGCTCACGCATAGCCTTTTTTAGGCTTTGTCTTTGAAGCCTACATAGAATAGTGAATTAAACATTAATTTTTTTAAAAAGGCATGCAATTTTTACAAGCTCCCTCAAAAGTAATTTTTATTCTTAACTAGGAATTCTTAAATTATAATATTAGTATGTAAGTACATTCTCATTATTTTAAAAAAAATCAGTGTACATAAAAATTAAGTTACAACTTGGTGGCTTTTCCAGCCTCCACAAATTCTATTCCCAGAGGAAACCACTATAATTGGTTTTGCCTTTACCCTGTCAGACACTTTTTCTGTACATTTATGTACAATTTGTGCATCTGTAGATAATAGTTTTGTTTTTATTTTTACATATGTGCTCATTTTCATGAATGAAGTCTGTAGAATTCTCTCTGCTTTTCCCACAAAGAGATAAAATCTTATTTTTTAAATATCATAACATATACATCCTACCTAGTATTCTGACATAGGGTAAGTTGCTTCATTGCTCTTTGTCTTAGATTTATTTTTTTATCTCTATAATGACAATAGTAATGAAACCTGCCACTTGAGGTTATTCTGAGGACTGTGTGAGGTAAAGGTATGAAATGCAAGTAAACCTTCCACCTCTTCGAATGTTGCTTATTGGACATTTGTACTTCTCTTGCTATAAATAGCGCATTTATGTCCTGGTTTCATTTTTCTTATTATTTTTCCTTATTATTTATGTCCTGATTATTTTTCTTATTAACCTATACATATGCTTATATCATTAATTAGCCTACATCTGTCACATTCCTGCAAATATTTTTTCATAGCTTGTTCATTTTCTGTTGACTTGGTTTATGACATTTGAATTTTTGCCTATGAGCAAATGTGTTATTTCATTTAAGACATGTGTGTGTAGCATATTTATATAAAACACTATGGACCTTATAAAAGGTATATTCTTGTGGAGAAGATGGAAAATTTATAACTCGACATACCAGACCATGTCAGTTAAGTATCTGGAAAATACCAAGTGCTTTAAGGACAAAGCAGGGGAAAGATATAGGGAGAGGGGAAGTGGAAGCTGCTCTCAGATGGTTATATTTGGATGAAGATCATAACCAAGTGAGAGAACACACCACGGAAATTTGGAAATGCCTGTGTTAATCGAGCTCTAGGCAACGAGTAGCAAATGCAAAGATCCTGAGTCAGACATAGGTTTAACACGTTCTGGAACCAGAAAGGGCTACTGTGGCTTGAACAGAGTGAGGAAAAGGGAAAAAAGCAGCACATGAAATTGAATAGGTAACCACTGATTAAATCATGTATATTCTTAAAGACTGTAGAAAGATATGTGACTTTTTTTTTCTTTTTTCTATACACTAAGGAAATTTATTAAAAGATTTTTAACAGGAAACCGACATTGTCTGACCTCAAGAATAAAGGCCAGATGGGAGTCTATTGCAATCATGTAGACTTGGACTAGAGTCGTATGCAGGAAGTTGGTAAAAGATAATTCTATCTGGTTACTTTGAAAGTAGAAAGTTAGAATTTCCTAAGTAAATGATGGCATAGAAAGAAAGGGAAACTCACAGATGATGTTAAAGGTTTATCCTTGATCAAAGGTAATGGCATTATTATTTAGTAGGTATAGGGAAAAAATTGAAAAATAGCTTTATGTGTGAAAGGGAGTAGAAGGTACAGGTTTCCAGTTATGGAATGAATAAGTCATAGGGATGAAAGGTACAGCCCAAGGAATATAGTCAGTGGTATTGTAATAGCGTTATATGGTGACAGATGGTACCTTGATGAACAGAGACTAACATATAAAGAAGCTGAATCATTATGTTGTACACCTGAAACTAATGTAACATTGTGAGTCAACTATACTTCAATAATAATAGTAATAAAAAGTAAATTTATGAATAGAGATCAAGTTGTGTTTCATGTACTGTATCTGAAATGAGTATAAGATAAGCAAGAAGAGATGGCAAGTAGACAATGGAATATGAAAGTCAAAGGCAGAGGACAGAGCAGAGAAAATATAAATGTAAGAATCATTAATGTATGGATGGCGTTTAAAGTAATGCTACTGGAAGAAATCACTTAAGGTTTAATGATAATGAGGGGATGAAGAAGACCCAGGGAACTCCAACTTTTAAAGACCAGGACGAGGAGGTAAATTCAACAAAAAAAGATAAGCAGAATCAGCTTAAGAGTGGGAGATAAACCAGGATCATGTAGTGTCCTGGAAGCCAATTGTAAAAAATATTTCTACTGTCTACAATGCTCCTAAGAGGTTGAGTACTATGAGTGGACCAGTGGATTTAGCAATATGGAGGTTCTGTTGAAAACAGAAGCACTAAGGACAATAGCCAGATTAAAGTGAGAAGGAGAAATAACATGTCGTTATTTCTCTTTAAATCATCTCCATTTCAAATCAAACCGCAAAAGGGCTTCCCTATGCAAAGATTCTATAAATACATGATACAAGATATTATAATGGAATTACCTCAGACTCGATTTTGTCAAAGGCATTAACCACACTGATAGATGCGAGATGTGAGACTCAAATAAACATCGTAGGAGAATATTGATTTCCATCATTGGCTGACCACTTACTTCTAATGAATCTTGAATAGGCTAAGAAAAAAGATGATTGGAAATTCAAAGAGAATTTTTGGATAGAGTATTGGTGTTCTGAGATTCTTCCTAACCACAAAAGGCAAGGTGTTTTCCCTTTCTTTCAGACAAGAAAAAAGGTTGTTAAAAACAAACAAAACAAAACAAACAAAAACCAACAACTTGGAGAGCTTACTGTATTCCTTTCACTACTTCCATGTCTGACTCATGTCTGAGACAGTCAAAAGGCAAGCCCTGGGCTGGCTTTCTGATGGTGATAGGAAAGAGGTTGCCATTACTTCAGAATCATCTTACTCTTTCAAGTTCAAGGCAATGCTGTATGTTTTTCCTATATTGGACATGGGCCCTGGCAAAAGAAAGACAATGTGAGCTTGTTTTGGTTCTTGCCTAGGGAGTGTGTATCAGTTAGGCTTTGTTGTATAACAAACCAGCCCAAACTTCAGCGAATGTCTATTATTTTCACGGGCCAACTGTGTGATTATTCTGTGGTCACCCGGCAGCATGGCTGGGACTAGATTGCCTAGGAGACCTTCATTCATTGGTGTCGCTGCTGGCTAGACACTGACGAAGGTGATGGTGATGACATGGCTGTCACCCTTCAGCAGGCCAGCTGGCACTGTTCACATGTGGTGGCCACAGGGAGAACTAAACATTTCCAAGAATAAGTTTTCCTTATGCCTCCCTTTCAAACATTTTCTTTATATAAGCATTGTAGGTTAATTGCAAAATGTATTCCTTGCTTATTTATATTTTTGTTAATACTATTATCAACAACAACATAATAATGAAGTTAACGTTACTTTTCAATATTATTAGCCCTTAATTTTGGAATAGTTGATATTTTGAAAAGTCATGGGTTATTAAAAATCAGACATTTTAATTATTTTTCAGTGATGAGATCTGCTTAGTTATTTTTTATCTTATTTTTATTTTTCATGTTCATTTATTTTTGAGACAGAGAGAGAGACAGAGACAGAGCACAAGTGGGGGAGGGGCAGAGAGAAAGGGAGACACAGAATCTGAAGAGACTCCAGGCTCTGAGCTGTCAGGACAGAGCCCAACGTGGGGCTCAAAACCACAAGCCGTGAGATCATGACCTGAGCTGAAGTTGGACGCTTAACCGACTGAGCCACCCAGCTGCCCCTGCTTAGTTATTTCTTAAATTCCGATTCTCTATTTTGGATATACTTCTGTACTGAGTTCACAGAGATGAGGCTATCACTATTGTGTATCTATCTCACTTATATTCCTTGAACTTTCCTTTTATTATTTTAATGATCTGTAATTTGGTGTATAAAGATTATCAACAGGTAGTTAATATGATTTGTTCTCATTTATGATCATAAAATATCTGTATTTTTTCACTTCAGAATTATTACTTTGAATTCAAGTTTATAAACCTCTTCTACGTTCTTATTTAATAACAGATTTCTCCAAACTTGGTGAAAGTTTGGTAATTTATACTTTTTCATAATTCAGAAAAACGTTAAGCTAAATTTATATTTAATGTTACTTATTTATAGGCTACTTAAGCATTTATAAAATTCTAAAGATCCATCTTCCAAATTTTTAAGGACAAATTTTTTTCTAATACCTTGAAGGCTATATTTGCAAATAGATGTTTAAACATCTACACTCCTCACTTGCTCCAAAAATGCTTTTTCTTTGACCAAAAGTGAATTTTAAAGATAGAAATAAATGTGGCCAAAGGCTTTGCTAGAAACTGTATAATATAATTCAAGTATTAGAGTAGTGACCATGTCACAGATTTTGTCTTCCTTGCAACAAGCACCATATACAAACTATTAATATGCTAGTTACGAATCAATAATATCTGTTCAGTAACATAACCATTGTTTGCAGAGCCCTTATTCCATGCATTTACATTGTACAAAGCATTGCTACACATTACCTAATTTAAATCTCACAATGATATGTGCAGCAAATGTTTAATTTGTATTTACAGATGAGAGAATGTGAGACCCAGAGAAGTAAAGTGACTTCTTAAGGTCACCCAGCTAGTAAGTGGCGGAAGTAGGATTTGGACTGTAGTCAGTTAAACCAAAGGCCATGCGCTTTATCAGCTTTGTTCCTACGCTTAAAATACCCTTTCTAGGAAATGACTCGAGTGAATAAAGAGATGTTAGTTTAATAAGGAAGAAATATATTTACAGAAAACAACATAACTGCATTTAAGTGTGCGATCGGGTTTTTGCTAGGTCACGTAGATAGGTCTTCTAGCTAGGGTGAATTAATGAGGTTTCACTATTAGTATTTTTGTATTATGGCATGAAAGACTGAATAATTTTAGAACCTGAATTGTATACAGTTCTTGTAAAAACATTTATCTACTTTAAACATAAAAGCTAAGGATCTGAACAATCTGCAAAGTTCTGAATTTTCTGAAGCTCAGGTGACGCTCAGCCATGGAAGTCTTCGATGGCGTACTCAAATCTCTAGGGGAAGAAGTGCTTGTGCTGGCTTCCAGCGGCTTCCACAATCCACAGCGCGTGCGCAGGGCAAGGAGCGTTTTTCCTTCCAGCTCTCAGCCTGAGGCACTAAATTCTGCTGTCTGGGCCACTGGTGCCCTCTGCAGGTCAGATGAATGCTCTGCAGGCCCAGGTTTCTTCTGTAAAAATGTCTCAGCAACGGAAACATTGAGTAAATCGCCCACTGTAGTGTCATTCCTGTGTCTGGCAGTTAACTAGGTATTAGCTGGGGTAATGGTGATGACACGTGTCCCATCCTTCGGCAGGCTAGTCTGGGCTGTTCACGTGGTAGTGGGCACAGGGAGCATTGAAAATTTCAGACTATGCTTTCCTTCCACTCCTCAATCACTTTTTAGAAATTTTTGTACATAGGTGTTATATAACTATAATGCAACGCTCACATTTCAGTGTTTTAAGGTATTTAACTAAATCAGGATGATTTAAAAAATAAGGGGGGGGGGCAGAGTGGAGACACAGAGCTGGAGTTGGCAGTTGATTTTCCTTTAGAATGTAAATTAAAGTCTTTGAGAGACTGCATGGCATATTGCAAAGAATATTTTCTGCAATGACAGCATGGCAATCACATTCTGGCTTTC
This sequence comes from Prionailurus viverrinus, assembly GCF_022837055.1. Taxonomy (NCBI): domain Eukaryota; kingdom Metazoa; phylum Chordata; class Mammalia; order Carnivora; family Felidae; genus Prionailurus; species Prionailurus viverrinus. The sequence goes on from NC_062568.1 coordinate 22,226,304, forward strand.
TCATTCACTAACTGATGACTTTGAATGTGTTGATGAACATCTCTGAGCCTCAGTGTTCGTATCTATGAAATAGAGTTAATATCTTCCCTGTTGGTTTATTTTAAGAGTTTGATAAACTAGAAACCTAACCTTGTGGTCTTTGTTCAGGGTCATATTTTAACTTATTGATGATTTTCCAACAAAGACTAGTTTGCAACTCCTACCTTTGGTAAAGAGGCAGTCTTTTGGTTTGGTTTGGTTTGGTTTTTTTTCAAACATTATATAACTTAGCGCACTAGGGTTTTGTTTTCGACCTTTAGGCTGGATAAGAAATTCATATAAAGATGCCCAAGACTTCTTTTCCTGGGTATGTTCTAAGTTCTTCACACATATTAACTTATTTTGTTTTCATACCAATCCTTCAACCTAGGGACTATTATTTTTCAAAAGAGGAAACTGAGGTAGCAAGATTTTTAAAAATTGTTAAAGATGGCACAGTTTATAAGTGTTGGACCCAAATCCATCTTGGCAAATCTGGTTTCAGTGTCTATATATTTAACTGTATATTCAACATTGAAGAATTTTAAAAGATGCTATTTAAATTAAACTATTGCTATGGGAATTAATATTAATCAGACCATTATTTTTCACACTCAGGCAAACTACTTCATGTATTAACAAAGTTAATATTTACAACATGGGACCATTTAGGATGATCAAAATTAAGCATTAGAATTAGAGTTCTGGATATTGTAAAGCTGGAGCAGGACATGATGTTTCTCTTCACTTAAACGGATTCGATTTTCTTTGGTTGCTTAGGTTTTTATGCAACTTTATGCCAATAGTGCACCTCCTGATGGCAGCGGTAACAAGAGGTATGATGGTTAGATCAGGAGACAAGATTCCACTAAAGTGATTTTTTGAAGTTAAACTCTTAAAAAACAAACATGATCTGTGTACATATTTGGAAGAGTTAAATGATTTAACCATCTTAGTCTGTTGGGACCTGCTGTAACAAAATACCATAGACTGAGTAGCTTATAAACAACAGAAAATTGTTCAACTGCTCTGGACACTGGTGAGTCCGAGATTAAAGTGCAGCAGATTTGGTATCTCCTGCTGGCCCACTTCTTGATTCATAGGTGGCTCATTTTCTTCCGTGGAAGAAGAGGAGAGAGAGTTCTCTGTGGTCTTGTTCATAAGGGCACTAATCTCTTCATGAGGGCTCCACTCTCATGACCTAATCACCTCCCAAAGGCCCCACCTCCTGGTACCATCACCTTGGGGATCAGAACTCAGGATATGGATTTGGGGCGGGGACACAAACATTAAATGTATAGCATTAACCATATATGTGAGAGCAACTATACCCTGCCTAACCCTTCCCCACACTAGACTCATGATTAAAAGTAAAACCAATGAAAAAAACAAACAAAACTACTTTTAGGGTTTTTTGTTGGTGTTGTTATTCTTCTGATAGCACTAAAGACTGTGCCTATAACAAGATATCAACTTTAATTTCATCCTAATTTCAGCCTCCCCATTTCTGCTGTTCAGCTTACCACCATTCTCAGTTCCTTGACTCCTCAGCTCTGCAAGGTTTAACAACATGCAAAACCTCCAATTCTTCAATTACCACTTGATAGAAGAGTGTGAGGAATAAGCGTAGGAATTCCCTGAGCCTGCACTGATGGGTTAACAAAGCATAAAGAACTAGAAAGCCATAGGATGTTCACACACAAGTTTGGGTAAACAAGATCAGGGAAATAGGTATAGGTAAGGCAAGGCAAAGTCCCCAGTATAGGACAAAGGTATACGAGGTAAACAAGATTAGGTATTCAGGGCGGAAATGCCCCCCAACTTTGTACTATAGCAGAAAGCTGCTTTCACAGGAAGGAAGGACCAAATTAGGTAAACAGGTAAATAGGTCTATAGACTGCTATGGGGTGAAGTTGCCCAGAGCTGGAGCTAATTAACAAAAGAAAGGTGCCTTGCTGACCCTGAGATAGCAAGCTCTGTCTTTCTCGTCCCCTAGGCCAGTTTAGGTAAACAGAGGTGGTGCCTCATGTCTGCTGTAAGCATCCTTCTGCCCTCGCCAGGATTTTGTTTTGTATTGACCCAAACCCCTAACACTGCATATCTTCAAAGCCCCCTTTCCCTCACACCCATGAGTTAATGTTCACAATTTCATTGTCTCTTTGTGCACGTCTAAACTATGTTTGTAAGCCTTCTGATCCTAATAAAAATGGAGCAAGGACCCTTAATCGGGCTCTTGTCTTCTCCTGGACATTAACCATCGCTCGCATTTTTAATCCTGCATCCCGCCTTCCTGCTGGACAAGAAAGAATTCCAGACCCAGAGTCTACAACAGAAGAGCATATTAATGCCCCCATTTTTTTCCTCATCCTTTCTTACCCTCACCCTGCCTTCATTTTTTGTCAGTTTTGTCGAAGTTGAAAACACTTATATTCTGTTTTATGACAATCGTGAAATACCGTATGATGTGCCTATAGGTTTTTAGCTAAACAATGAAGCCGGCACTTACGTTGCTATGACCATAGAAATATTGTTCACTTCAAAGCCAGGAAGTGCACCATGGCTACATTACCTTTTCTGCCAATGCAGTGTTGTAAATCTGTGTCATTAGATGGAAAATGTTACTAGCATTAGGTACAAATGGGTTGTCTTGTTTTATGCTGAAACAATTCTTTATTATTTTTTACTTTATTTATTTATTTATTTATTTATTTATTTATTTATTTTTGAGAGACAGAGAGAGAGAATGAGCAGGGTAGGGGTAGAGAGAGAGGGAGAGAGAGAGAATTGCAAGCAGGCTCCGTGCTCTGTGCTGAGTCCCACATGGGGCTTGATCTCACGACTATGAGATCATGACCTGAGCCAAAATCAAGAGTCGGGAGGTTAATTGAGCAAATCTCAAAATATTAGAGCAAGCCTCTGCAACGAATGTAGTTTCTCTTTTCCAATCAGAGTTTCCTTCAGGAAAGAAAAAAGGGATTTTTTAAACTCCCCTTCCATGAGTGATTTATTTTGCAGTATTTTATTTAATTGCAGTTAAATTCTAACCAGAGATAACGAAAACTTTAAGTTGTCATTTTTGTTTTTTGAAACTTAAAATATAATTTGAACCTATTTACCCCCCCAATATAAAATAATTTTAACATTTTATACAATTTCCTTTTGATGACACTAAGTGACGAAGAGCACAGTGTACTATTTTTGTGTGTTTGGACACTTTTTTCCAGCTGCAGAATTGAAAAGGACTCGTAGAATAGATTGCTTCTCTAATGCCTCTGAGGTTACATGACATTGAGTATTTTATGAGTCTGCCAACAACGTGGAATTTAGATTTTGAAGAGTAAAGTAAAAACTACAAATCTAGACTAACACCTCATTTCAACTGATACTTCGTAAGAAAACTAAAATTCCATTTCCATCATAATTTTTCTCCAATACTGTTACCTCCCTATGAAGTCTTGTTGAGATTGTGTTTTCAGAGTTAATGCTCTTCCATTATGAATTCATAAACACTGAGAGCCAAACTCAGCCAACTAACTTTGTAATCAGACAAATCGAGGCACTGAGAGTTTAAATGGCTTCCTCAAATAGGTCCACAACTAACTACTGGTAGCCTGGTGCTATCCAACAAATTTTTGATGTTTTGTAGTTCCATTCTTACACAGTGCAACATATTTTTAGTTGTTTTTTTTTTCTTATAACTTCTTTGATACCTGGTTACTTAGAAATGCTATTTCATTTCTAAACATTTGGGGGATTTTGCAGATATCTTTCCCTTGATTTGCAATTTAATTCCATTGTGGTTGGAGAATGTTCTTTGCATGATTTCATTTCTTTCGAGACATTGAGACTTTGTGTATGACACAGAAAATAATCTTTTAGTAAGAGCTCTGTGTGAACTTCAAGAGAACACATTTTCTTTTTCCTTTTCTTTTTCTTGTTCTTTTTTTTTCTTCTTTTTCTTTTTCTTTTTATTTTTTGCATTTGGTGGAAGTCATCCACTGAGGGTATTCTTGAATTTGCTGGGAAAGTGTTGTGCTGCCTGCAGAACTTTCCGGGAAGCTGTCCGTGGGTGTCTCATGGAAACTTGCTGGAAGTAAGCTCAATTGGGTGTCCCACTTGCTGGCTGAATACTGTAGGAGCAAGAAAGGAAAAAAAGCACCTCGGAAAGGTAAAGAGAAGGTCCTTCCTCCTCATGCTATGTCCCTCAGGGTCCCTCTGCTGGCAAAGCTTGCCATCTTGCCAGCCGGAAAGAGAGAGATGCTTATAAGATTCAGCTCCACTGTCACAAGTAAGACAATGAAGAGTGGATGTGGAGTTTGGAGGCAATAAATTGATGTAACTGGCACACCATAAATAGTATTATTTACATAATTCTTTCTAACCTTTATTAAAACGTATCTTATTTTCTCTACTGTATTTTATCAATACCAGTCATAATCAACAAGGAGACTTAGAAATGAAAATTCTGGGACTATCCACAAGCTAAGTAGACATAGGATAGTTCCTATAATTTTCATCTTTAATTATTAATGTAATAAAATTAAACTGTCACAAATACGTGGATTTATCAGTAGATGGTGCTATATGCCTTATATTTTAATTATTTTCTGGAGGGCTTAACAATGTTTTGATTTCCCTTTATATAACTATTTCGTACCTTTAAAAAGGTATAGAATGCAACTTACATTCAAGTAATTTACAAAAATACTTAAAATTTAAATTATATTTGAAAAACGGGGCACGCTTTCACAGAACACGTAAAAGTGCAAATAGGAAAAAATGCAAACAGTGATGCTTTCATAACAGTAAACATTCTGCCAGCTGTCTGGTAAGTTAGTTCTTAATTGTAAGTACTTCAGTTTGTATAAAAAATAAAGTAAAAATGATGGGTAATACTAAAATCACTCACTATATACCTTTGTTGGATTGATTTCCGAGTGACTTCAGGTATAAGCATTCATTCTTCCAAATAGAAAAAGGACGGCATGGATGAGTGGATCATTGAAGACAGCTTTCCCCAATTTATGTTACCTAATCAAAAATGTTAGTTTTAGCATAATAGATGTAATCGGATTGTAGAAATAGATGACAGTGTTGCCTGGAGTTTTGACAAAAGGTAAGTAGTTAATTCTGCTAAGAATGAGGGATGGACGTGTGCCAGAGATGGCGATGTTTTGTCGTTGCAAGGAAATAAGAATGGATAGAGAAGTAAGTTGTATTCAAACTTTTACCGGCTTAAAAACTTCATAGGATTGCACTTATATGAGGAATCCAAAAAACCAAAACAAAGGAATAAAACAAAACTCACCGATACAGAGCATAGGTTGGTGGTTATTAGAAGGGAAGAGCACTGGGGGGTGGGTGAAAGGGGGCAAGGGGGCTATTGTATGTTGACAGATGATAACCAATTGTGATCACTTTGCACCATATGCAGATATCAAATTATTCTTTTGTACACCTAAAACTACCATAATGTTATAGACCAATCTTACCTCAATAAAAATTTTTAATGATAAATGCTTTATTGAGTACAATTTTTCTATTTCATACACAAAAATACAGATTCTCATATTAGAAAAAGAAGTATCACTTTGCTTTGGAGAGTAGATACCATTTATATGCTAAAAGTAAAATTCGAGATTTGACTTGGAAGGTTTTGCAGAAACCTAGTGAGTTCAGAATAGCGCGGTGCATTGCTCTTTCTGATAACACTGTCCCAGTTGTTTTGGGAGGGTCGTCTGTGAAATATATTTTGTTGTTTGTCCTCCAGCTTAGAAATGCACAGTGGGTGTATAAATAACTTTCACATATAAACGTGTGCTTCTGCACCTCTACAGCACCTCACTTGCTCTTGAGTCTCTGTTATTGCTGCTGGGAGCATCATGAAAACAAGTCAGACTTTTAATTCTGTTTTCCTTGGTGTGACCTATATGAACAGAATTATGTGGAATACTTCTTTAAAAATGGCTCCTAAGAGTAGGAAGTGGGAACATCCCCACAGTCAGGTCCCTTGAGCTGTCACTATGTTTTATAATACATTTCCCCCATTTCTGAATCCATGGAACCATGTATGATTCTGTATGGCCCATACTCTACTGAAAAAGAAGGGGAAAAAACCTAAAATATAATATAATATAGTCACACTTGCCAGATTTACATACGGATATACATGTTTTCTTTTCTTTTCTTTTCTTTTCTTTCTTTCTTTCTTTCTTTCCTTCTTTCTTTCTTTTTAGTCTTCATGTATTTTTAAAAAAATAGTCTGGATGCAATGGATGAAACCAATAACCATTTACAACAGGGTTAGTATAAGGAAATTTTCTGAAGTCTAAACAGGTGACTTACAAATAAATGTCTCTGAGCAATAAATTAGTTTAAATATTAAGAGTCATAGGCATACATGTGTGTGTTCTATATCCCAAATATTAAGTCATAATTATTTAAAGAAAGTGACTTACTAAGTGATTTCTTTGTAACACATTGTTGATTTTTAAAACCTTAATTATTTTTGTAAGTTCTCTTTTAAGTTTTGAAGATCTTTGTTAATGAAGTACATTTGTCATTCCCAAAGAGGATCGCTTCATCTTCCCATGTCTAGTTTTTGTCTCCTTTATTTCCTGCTGTGTGCTCTCCTTCTAATTTTGCTTTGTTATAGCAATGTCGAGGAATGCTAAATTCATTTCAAGTTTCTATAATTCCTTAATTTCAATTAATGTAAAATTAACAAAATGATAGAAGTAGAGAAACAAATGTACTTTTCAGAAAGGCTGAAACGTACTTCTGAAATATACCTAAAATTTATTGTACTATCACGTACTCCAAAAAAATTATTTAAGTAAACTCTACCTCCAACGTGGGGCTCAAATTCACAACCCTGAGGTCAAGAGTTGCATGCTCCACTGATTAAGCCAGTCAGGCACCCCTGTGCTATCATGTACTTTAATTATTAGTTTAGCTTGATGATCATGGTGTGTGCTCTTTTGTGAGAGATTCATCACAGTCAGCTTCCAAATCAGAGTTTTCAGCTGCTTGTGGTTAAGCAATATATTTAAAAACATATCCCAAGAATAGCAGATAGTTGTAACATTTTGCCATTAACATTTGTCAGTGAGAGAGAAAAGGATGTTTGTTTTCAGAAAAATAACCAATTTTTTTTTCCAATTTTGTGCTTCCTCTTCCTTTCTTTCTCTTCCCTTTTCTTCTTCTTTTCATTCCTAAATATCTCTCCAGGACAATTTTGTCCTAAAGCCCTAGGTAGAGACATATAGTGAGGGGGAGAGGGAAGAAGCAAAAAGGGGGGGGGGGGGAAGAAAAGTGAGGGGTCAGAGATCTAGGAAGGAGAAAGACAGCTGCCTTGAAGGGCTGCTTGGTGCAGAACCCTAGCAAGGAGAGGAGCAAGCTCATGTGACAGGGCACTTGGTGAGTGGTGTCAGAGCAGAGCCGGGGAGGGCATTCTTGCAGGCAGCAAATCTGAGGTGGGGAGTCAGAGACCATGCAGGGTAAGGACGGGATACATGTGGAGGTTAGGGATGAGTATGGAAATCTGAGTAGGCTCAGGGTGCCCATACATACCCAGTGTGGAGCGCCTGAGCCTGAGTACTATGGTGAATGGCATCCCTGCAGTGGTGTCCCATGACCTTGAGCATCAAAGCCCAAACAGGGCAAGGGCAGCATGCACACAGTGGAGACAGATGGCACGGTGTGCAGAGTCACAGCCTGAGAAGCACATTTCTGAGTATCCGAGGCAACTCTGTGAGGGGTGGTGGACATCAAAGTGGGTCTCAGCACATTTGGATTTAAAACTATAGACTGAATATACCGAAAATCAGATCTACATCCCAGGAGGAAATACTTGTTCTTTATGGTTAGGACACAAAAGCATCCAAGTTGTGACGTTAATAACTGTTTTCAGTCATTGGGTTTTATGAAGCCCCACATCTTAATAGTTCTCTTAAGTCAGGGTGTGTCAATGAGAAAGGAAGGGATGCTCTTGGAAAAGCTATCCTGGTCTCCTTGCTTTCTTAGAGAAATGCTAGCCAGAATTTTCCACCATTAGGGTCTGAGACTTCCTCATCAAGTTTGAGCGTGTTTAGAAATTCTGGAACATCCTTCAGACTTCCTCCTGTTTGCCTTTCTTGGTAAGTAAGGCACAACTGGGTTTTTCCACCTAATGCCGTACGTTGGAATGCACTTCATGTAACCTCTCGATGAAAACCCTTAGCTGTTCAGGGTTTCAGGATACCGTACGTTCCACCCACATTTTTACACCTCAAATTAAAAAATTCAAACATAGAGTACAGGTTTTAGGACCACTTGCATCTCTCATGAACTACTGAACAGCATCCCCTGCCCTACCAAGCTCACAAGTAGCGTTTAGGCTTCTGATTACATATCTCTCATAGCAGAAAACTCATTACTCACCAGATTGCCCATTCTATTTCCTGTTAGAGTGATGGTTTTGCCTTGAAACAAAATTGTCTCCCTGTATCTTTGTCCCATCAGAGGCACCTGGGTGGCTCAGTCGGTGAAGCAACCGACTTCAGTTCTGGTATGATCTCACAGTTCGTGGTTTGAAGACCCGCGTTGGGCTCTGTGCTGACAGCTCAGAGCCTGGAGCCTACTTCAGATTCTGTGTCTCCCTCTGTCTCTGCCCCCTCCCGCTCGCTCTCTCTCTCTCAAAAAATAAATAAACATAAAAAAAAAAAGGAACTCATTCTGTACCTTAAGATCACAAGAAATGGAATGTACACCATTTTCCCATGCCAATCATTCAGATACTTAGCATATGGCTCCCTGTTCACCTGTGTCTTCTCCATAGTAAACAGCCAAAGTCCCTCCCATAGCTCCTTAGACAAGATGGTTTTCTAATCATGTAATCTCATCTACCTCATCATGATGTGTTTCTCTTAACATGATCCCATTTCTTGACCTACGTGTGTAGAATGGAACATGATACTCCAAATGATTTTACCTCCACAATTTTGGTATTGATTTAAGAAATTTAATATATCTTTATATGAAAATAAGCTCTGCTTACTATATTGGCAATTTTTCAGTAACCTAAAACTGCTCTAAATAAAAAGTTTAATTAAAAATCGCTGAATTGATTTTAAATACAAATATTAATATTGAAATATTTAATTCAACATTTTTAATATGCACACATTCATATACATGAACACTTTCATTGTTTATAGAAAAAAATTCTGAAATCCCACTGTTAAACTTAATATGTAAGTTTAGTGAGTCATTTAATTTCAGAAGGCCAGTTTTCTCATCCAGGAAATGATATACTTGGATTAGATGTTCCTTAAATTTTATACAGTTTTTAAGTTGAAAAAGCAACACTTTTTTTGACATATTATTTTCAGTAGAATTTGGAAGTTACACCAGGACATTCCAGATGTTCAGTAACTTAGTAGTACTTCAATAAACTTTTCTGACAGTTTCTGTAATCCTCCATGAGATGGTGCTATGTTACTATAAGAAAATTGTCAAATTTCCAATTTCACAAAGCTTGGCATCAATTATCCTTAGCTGTTAGAGTGCACCTATTTTTTTTTTCAAAAAGTATTGGAGAAAAAATATAGTGAATCCATCTAACTAACAAAGGAATTAATTTATGATAAAGTTATGGATTAACTTTGATAAAATCCATTACTTAAATTAGAGGTGGGTAATTTTTTTTAAAGGACCAGAGAGTAAATATGTTAGGATTTGTGGACCAGATTGTGATCTCTTTCTCTACAAATTCAAATATCATTGTTTGATGAAAGCAGCCAAAGACAATTTACAAACAAGTGCATGTGGCTGTGGGCCAGTAAGACTTTGTTTACAAAAACAGACAGTAGGCTCATGGGCTTGATGATCCAAGATATAAATCACAGATGAAATTCAGCCACGATTTATGTCTGCTTGCAAACCGGCCTCCATACACAGAGGGCAAGGAGAGACTGAAGAACGAGGCAGACAACTCCAGATTGGTAGGTGGCAAGTTTTAGTAAGCAAAAGAACTTATGTATGATCCTTGCCTTGGGCAACCACAAGATGAGTGGGTCTCTGCACACAGTCTGCCAGAATCCTAAAAGTTTATATGGAGTCTATAACTGGGTTAAATCACATATTCAGTCCCGATGGTCTCAAAAACACCACAGTCTCTCAAGGCTCTCAAGTCTCTCAAGTTCTCAAGGGAACTTCTCAAGAAGTTCCCACTGTGAGAACGGTAGGTGGAATGTACATTTCTAAGGCAGGAGAAAGGGTGAGGGGCCTCTGATTACCTGGGTCTAGATCGTTCAGTCCATCAGTGGTCATTTCCTCTCGACAACCTCCCCCAACAATTTATTAGTGAACATGTTTACTGCGCCAACATTGGTACTTCTATAAGATAAATGGACTCCAGAGTGGCTCCTCCATGATCCTTGCCTCCTGGTATTCATGACTTTCTGTGATTCTTTCCCCTTGTGTGTGGGCAGGACCTCAGACTTCCTTTTAACCCGTAGCATATTACACTGGTGTTGGGATGTTATGCCTGTAATTATGCTTTGTTAGGTAGGAGTCCATTTTGCTAGCAGACTTACTGTGGACACTGTGTCCTTGCTGATGTGATTTTAAAAAAAGTGACCATTTTGGGGGAAGTCCACATGAGAAGCTGAGGGTCACCTCCAGCAGTCAGTAAGAAACTGGAGCCCTCAGTCCTACAGCCACAAGGAAATGAACTTTACCAGCAATCTAATTGTTGATAAGAGCTTGAATTGGAACGTTTCCCCCAGGTGAACTTCTAGATGAGAATCCAGCTTTGCTGATACTTTAAAAAAATTTTTTTAATGTTTTGTTTTTGAGAGAGAGAGACAGAGACAGAGACAGAATGCTAGCAGGGAAGGGGCAGAGAGAGGGGGAGACACAGAATCTGAAACAGGCTCCAAGCTCTGAGCAGTCAGCACAGAGCCCCACATGGGGCTCAAACTCACAACCGTGAGATCATGACCTGACTTGAAGTCAGACGCCTAACCGACTGAGCCACCCAGGTGCCCCTGGCTGATAGTTTAATTGCAGTTTTGCAGAGGACTCATTTAGGCTATGCCTGGATTCCTGACCCACAAAACTGTGAGATTAAAGAATGTGTGTTGTTTTAGACTTCTATTTGTTAGGGGCGCCTGGGTAGCTCAGTTGGTTAAGTGTCCGACTTCAGCTCAGGTCATGATCTCACAGTTTGTGATTTCGAGCTCCACATCGAGCTCTGTGCTGACAGCATGGAGCCTGGAGTCCGCTTGGGATTCTGTGTCTCCCTCTCTCTCTGCCCCTCCCCTGCTCATGCTCTGTCTCTCTCTCAAAAATAAACATTAAAAAAATTTAAACTTCTATTTGTTATGCAGCAATAGGAAACTAATACACCATAGTTTCACATATATGCCTATATCTGTTTATAGCTATGACTCCATACATATGTATTTATGTGTATGTATTACATTTATATCTAAATATTTCTTTACATCTCTGTCCCACTTCCGAAATTTATTTGGTTTGACTGTGGCTTTTTCATTGTTTCAAAGATGTTATAGGACAAAAGAATAAAAGCAAAGAAGACAGGAATTTTAAAAACTGAATTGTGGTTTTAGAGGTCTATATGTACTCTTAGGAGAACAGGAAAGACTCATGGAAAAAACCAAAGGTTAACAATTGGTAGTTCATAGCCCAAATTTAGCTTCTGTTGTTTTCCTCTGATATATATTTTCAAAGAATTTGAATGCTGTTTGCCTAGCATCTTCATATTGATGTTATGTGTCTGAAAGCCTTTGAGTTTGAATTTCATGACATGGACAAAAAAAGGATAACAGAATAACAAACACAAAACAAAGGAAAAAGGGAAGGAAGGAAGGAAAGAAGGGACCAATGTTAGTAAACTATCAGATCTAGCTGGAAATGACTTGCCTTTGAGAGAAAGGAGAGGTCTCAATGAAAGCAATGAGAATTGCAAATGACAAGATGAATCCTAAAGTGAGGGATCTCCTTCTCTAAGCATCAGGCTGAGTTTAGGGAAAGTAGAACATGAAAGAAGGTGTCAAAACTGAAGGGATCCCAGAGCAGATGTGCTTCCCTGAGACATTAACACCCATCTGGCCTCATCTCTCATGGCCACACAATTGCAGACTGTCGTTTCCTGGGGCCCTGAAAGCTTTGTGTTGGAGTCATGAGACTTGTACTATGTTGTTGTCATGTGGGTTGAGTTGATGTTCATCCTGTAACTATTTTTAAAGGTAATGAAATTGAGGCTGAGTGGAGTCTATCATGTCACACAAGTTTGATTTTTTTTAAGATTTTATATTTAAGTAATCTCTACAACCAATGTGGGGCTCGAAATTATGACCTTGGAATCAAGAGTCCCATGCTCTCTCTACTGACTGAGCCAGCCAGGTGCCCCAGAGTTTGATTTTTATTAAGATTCCAAGAATACTAATGCTGGTTGAGCAAACGGAGCATAGAACGACTAGAATTGGTAAAATAAGAGAACAGAGAAATCTGGAGCTCAGTGTCACGTGAAACCAGCAAATAAAAGAACCTCCAAAAAGAGGAAATTAGCAAAGGGGCATCAAGTAATTGAGGGAAGACTGGCCACATGTAAAGTTTACCGTTGACTGAGTGAAGGTGGTGGTGGGGGTGGGGGCGGGGGAAGCCATGGCATCCACTCCTCTCCTCCCTTGATAAACTGGTTCTCTCTCCTTTTTCACATATGCCCATATCTCTACCCTAATGTTTCTTTTAAGATATGAGAGTATTTCATGATGTTCTGAGGCCACAGTTACTGCTTAATGAACTGGAAGCTACCCTTAGGCCCCCACATAGAGAATATGAACTGAATGGATCCTGTCACCCTCACTGCATTCAAATTATTCACAAACCGATTTCTTCATTCTGCCTTTGTCCTTCCTCTTTTCTCCCTCTCTCTATTTCTCCTTCAGTTTCTCCGTGTCTGTCTCTCTTCACACACACACACACACACACACACACACAGCTTTGTTGAAAAGAGTATTTCCTAAGTAGCTTCCATGAAATTGCTGTAGGGATGAAGAAGTGGGAACACAGATCTTTCCCACTTAAACTTGAATTTATTATTGAGTAAATTGCAGTGAAAATGACCAAGAAGAACTGCCTAGAGGACATAGATGTCTGCTGGCCGAGAGGTTTCCATTTTGGGAAAAAAAGCAATGTCAAAATAAGGGAGATAAAATACTGAACTGTGGCAAAATTTTTTATCACATCTTTGGCATGGCAGTTTGAGAATGCTTTCTAATCTGTACTGTAATGTTCTATCCCACAAAAACAATGCGAATGCTTTTTTTTCTTGAAGAATTTCAAAGAAAATTATCTTTGTCTTTAAATTTATCGACATAGGTAACTCTTCTTTATGGTTTTCATAACTCCATCATATATCTTTATCAGTGTTTTAGGGAAATATAATTCTTTTGACTTGTAGCAAATACTACCCTCTTCCAGACTCTAGAAGAGTCTCTTCCACATTTATAGGCATCACTCATATTCTGATTTCCATCTCTAAGCTGCTATTTCTCATAGAAAGTCAATGAAAAATGTGTTTTATTTGGATTTTGCAGTGTTAGATTTATGAACACTGCACATAACACAGTGTTAGAGTTATGAAAGATTTATACTAGGGATTCAGGATTTTTTTTAACCAATGCCATCCATTTAAAGATAATACTTATTCATTTGATTAATGACATTATCAATACTGTACAAGTACTCTGTGCGTATATTTTAAAGTTTATTTTCTCTTAGGGAGTTTTGTTTTTTGCTTTTAGTTTTCATTTTCTTCTTTGATAAATTTAAAGTAGATGCTGTAGAATAAAAGGCAAATATTTTAGAAAAAGTCAAAGTCTACACAAGAATATTTAAGAGAGATAAGATTTATGCCCTACTCTGTAAAGCTGGTAGGCTCTTTATAGTTCCACCTGACAGAGTGCATGATAATCAATGGACTCCGTCATTATGTGGCAACAATGACCCAAGCTTTCTACATTGACAAATTTCTCTTTCCTCAGAAAATAACATTATAATAAGCTTCTATCTAAGGGAAATGATGGCGGATGATGAAACACCCCTTTGTCACTAAATTGTGGGTGATAATAGCATCTGACACTTTGTCTCTCATTGACTACATTAACTAGCAAAAATCAAGTGTGCGTACATATATACATACCTTATGTATTTTTTCCTATTCTGGATTTTCAATTTTTCTCGGATCATAGTAGTTAATTGTGAAAGTTAGTGGAACTGTCTGAGTAGGCGATGTGATTTGATACCTCACTGTCACTATCTGTGAAAGATGGCTGCACATAATTGGATAATTGGAATATAGAGATAGAGAGATTTTTTTTTCAGAAGCATTAGCATCTATTCACATTGAATCACAAAACAGGATTGCTTCAAGGGATATAGAAGAACAGAAAACAATCAGTTTCAGAATTTGCATTAAATATGAGTCTGGTGATTCAGTTTACCTCACAAGTAATGGTGTTTATGTAAAAGAATGAGTGGCTCGATAAGTCAGTCAGAGTTTACCCTCAGATTAACCCTCTATCAGCTCTAAAACTGTTACAACTATCCAGAATGCATTTCCTGTGTGGTTGCGGCTCCTAATATCCTAGAGTAACACAAATTAATATTACAGAGACGGTTAGGCCATAGAATCTCAGGGATGTGTCATCCTTCATGTTCTGAACGTGACTTTTCTGATCAAGACTGTCTTAGAGATGGAGGCTTTCACAGAACTTGCACTGACTTCAAAACTGCAACAACTTCAGCGTCTTTTTCAGCTGCTTCTTATTCCTTTTAACACCGTCAGTCAACCATCTTTTTTTAGGACCACAGAGAAGAAAAGAAAGAAATCATTATTCAAAAAGCTTACAATCTATGAGATGTAGGGGATAAGGTATGATATCTGGAGACTTCTGCAAAATCTACACCGAGAATATAATCATAATGGCAAAGTGTTTCAAGTATGTACCTGTTCTTTTAAAGCATGGAAGGAACGTGCTCATATTTTATAAGCCATCTTCTGTTGCAAACCTTCTTACAAGGTCATAGAGTAAGTGGGAAACTGGGAGTTGGATTTAGCCAGGGTGAGAGGGTGTGCTCTTAGTCACCAGGATGGAATGTGTCTTCTAGCACAAAGTAAAACAATGTTAAACTCATTGACCATCAGCCCACAACAACCCAGAGGGATCCATTGTGGATGGGACACTCCAGAATCTCTTTCCAAACCCAGAGTTGTGTGATACAGCGGGTCTAAATTTTCCAGGTCCAGAAATATGTCATACCAAATAGACACAATCCAGAGAATAGTGAAACCCTCACTGAGTAGAATGTTAAACATCAATTGACGATATTGCCTGAAGGCAAATAAATTAATTCGAATCACTGGAAGGTAAATGTTGGGAATAGTAACGAAGGAATTCTTCTTTCCTTGAAGTCAGCGGAAAGTTGGAAGATTCAATTTACTTTCATTTCAATCCTCTTTTTCCCTCCTAATGGATAACATCCATGTGAGAAAAACATCAGGATGTATTTGAGGAAGGAACATACTATGTTATGTACCTTTTAACTGGAAATGCAGTGATCCACTTATCATGCACATTGCATGTGATATGCATAGAGAAGATAGAAATGTAAGTTCCTCTCATAGGTGGTGAAATTACACAGTGCTGAGTGCTAAATACCAGTAACATTTCTTTGTGTCCTGACCACATCTATGAAATCAAGAAGAGGCCCAAATATGTTGGGACAATGTCACTTAATACTAGTTGGGATTTTAAGTTCTTAGTTGAGATGTATTAGCGAAATCAGATTCTATCATTTTGCAGGGCAGTCAGCATTGAACTTTCCACAGTGCAGTTTATTAGAATGTGAGGAATATTATTTTTGTTATTACTCAAACTTGTATGGAGACAGAACATATCTTTGACGAAGTTGTTAGTTCCTGAAAGGGACCTCATAAAAGGACTAGAGCAAGTGTTTACATGCTAACAGATGGATTAAACATAACCAATGTCAGGGGCACCTGGGTTGCTCAGTCGGTTAAGTGTTCGACTTCGCCTCAGGTCAGGATCTCACAGTTCATAGGTTCAAGCCCTGCATCAGGCTCTGTGCTAACAGCTCGGAGCCTGAAGCCTGCTTGGGATTCTGTGTCTCCCTGTCTCTCTCTGCCCCTCCCCTGCTCATGCTCTGTTTCCCTCTCTCTCTCTGTCTGTCTTAAAAATAAGTAAACATTAAAAAAATAACCAATGTCATCTAAACCAAGCATTTTTTACTCTCATAAATAGTCAAGAGATAGTGTATATGCATATGTGTAGGGAGGTGTTTGTATCTGAAAGCCAGACACATTGACTAGGGTAGTTAGCATTTTATGTGAGAAAAACTAAGGATAGACCTGATAAATTAGAGTATTTGCTTACCTTGCAATTAAAATTTTTATATTAATAAAACAGGGCTAGTAAAATTTTGTAAATAAATATAAATATAATTATATATACATATACATGTACATAAATGTATATATGCACACTATGTAGATGTATTATCAAACCAAGAAGAGTGAGCTCAGGAAGATTAATTACAAAATTCTATATTCTCTGGTGCTTTTATTGGAAAATGTGCAATTAAAGTCAAACTTTGTTACACACTTATCTGAAAGAAACTTAATATATTTGCTTATTTAAATTTAAGTCTACAAATAAAATTTTAAGTAATCAGTAATCTTAAAGAGCAGAGATAAAAACTTCTAATATTCATAAAGCTATCCTCCCAACTCATTAAAAAAAGTATATGTGTGTATTTCTTTGGGGAAAGAAATCTCTACATACTTTTTTATAGCTTATGATTTTACTCAAAAGCAACTTTCTGTGTCAGCAGACAGACAGCTTTATTTAAAATGGGTTGCATACGTATCTCATTACATGTGCATTTCCTTATATTTGTATATTTTCACAGATCCACTTATTTTAGTATGTCAAAATATTGAACATTTTTGTAATAACTTTATTTGTCCATGTGCAATTATTTCCTAAGAGTATTTTTGATAATTAATACATGCCACCCTTTAGGCTCTGGGTGCTTTTAGCCTAGTTAACTGCAGTAAGAGTTCCACTATATTAAGCAATAACTAAATAACATCAATATTCAAGAAGTTAATCTTCCACATTTTCATTAAAATTTTTTTTTAATGTTTATTTATTCTTGAGAGAGAGAGAGAGAGCATGAGCGGGGGAGAGGCAGAGAAAGAGGGAGGAGACACAGAATCGGCAGCAGGTTTCAGGCTCTGAGCTGTCAGTACAGAGCCTGACATGGGGCTCAAACTCATGACCGTGAGATCATGACCTGAGTCCAAGTCGGACGCTCAAATGACTGAGCCACTCAGGTGCCCCCGCATTTTCATTTTAATACTATTCATTACTAATGGCCTATAAGCACCATAAATTATGATAAATCTTTGACCTTCGTATTTTCTGTAACCTGATAGATAAGGTGTTTCTTCTATGTAGTGTATCTTTGTTTGCCTTTTAATCCAGGCTCAAAGGCTTTTTCTCATTGGAAATGTTTGGTCTACTTAGAGCTGACATAACGGGCTTATAACTACATTTTACTATTGTTTTATATTTGTTCCTCCTATTTTATGTTCACTTCTTTCTCCCTTCTTTTATCTCTTTTTGACTTGTGTTTGGAAGTTTTGTTTTTTTGTTATTTCCATTCTACGAACTTCCTTTTGTTTTAATTTTTTTAACCTTTATTTTTAAGAGGCAGAGAGAGACAGAGCATGAGCAGGCACAGGGGCAGAGAGAGAGGGAGACACAGAATCCGAAGCAGGCTCCGGGCTCTGAGCTGTCAGCACAGAGCCCGACGTGGGGCTTGAACCCACTGAACTGTGAGATCCTGACCTGAGCCGAAGTCCGACGCTTAACCGACTGAGCCACCCAAGTGCTCCTCATTCTACAAACTTCTTAGTTTTACATCCTGATTCTTGTTTTAGTGGTTACCTTGAATGTTATAATATGCATCATTGTCTTATTGA
This sequence comes from Prionailurus viverrinus, assembly GCF_022837055.1. Classification (NCBI taxonomy): domain Eukaryota; kingdom Metazoa; phylum Chordata; class Mammalia; order Carnivora; family Felidae; genus Prionailurus; species Prionailurus viverrinus. Next base: position 22,244,401 of record NC_062568.1, read on the forward strand.
AATTTAATATAAATTATCCCATTTACCACTTCTGTCAAAATTCAAGGACTTTAGAATAGTTTAACTTAGTTTGCTTCCCTCTTGTATTTTAAAAATCATTTTGACATTTTTGTATACGTGTTTCAGACTCTCAAAATATTGTTGCCTGTACAGCCAATATCCATTTATATTATTATACAGTTACTGTTTTTGATTTTTTTCCTGAGGCCCTCGACTTCCATCTAAGCATCTAAATTCATTTTCTTTATGCCTGAAGAATGCTTTTTTAGTAAAAACTGCTACCAATGATTTCCATTATCTTGTTTTTCTGAAAATGTCTTTATTTCACTTTCATGTAGATGGCTGTTTTTACTCTGTATCAAATTCTAGATTATGTATTTATTTGCATCTTAAAGATGTCATTTCATTCTTTTCTGGCTTCCATGTGTTCTGGTGAGAAATTAACTTTTGGTTTCATTGTTGCATCTTGGACAGTAATGCTTGGTTTACAGCAGTTTTACTATGATGTTCTCAGATGCAATTTGCTTTTTATTTATCCTGCTTGGAGTTCAGAGTGCTTCTTGAATCTGTGGTGTTCATTACTGGATCCATGAGATATTCCTCTCTTCCCTTTCAGTGATTCTAATATATATGTTAATCCTACCTACCTTTTCCTATAATGTTCTTATGATCTCTAGTGTGTTTCCATGCCTTTTACTTCCCATGCTTTACTTAGTATATTTTCTATCTTCCAGTTTGGTAATTTACTGTTACATATATCTATGAAGTTCATAATTTTATTTTATTTTTTAATTTTTTTAATGTTTATTTATTTTTGAGACAGAGACAGAGCATGAATGGGGGAGGGGCAGAGGGAGAGGGAGACACAGAATCGGAAGCAGGCTCCAGCCCAGAGCCTGACGCGGGGCTCGAACTCACGAACCGTGAGATCGTGACCTGAGCTGAAGTCGGACGCTCAACCGACTGAGCCACCCAGGCGGTCCTGAAGTTCATAATTTTAATTAGTCGTAGCTTTTAGCTCTGGACATTCCATTTAGCTTGCTTTTATGGTTTATGATTCTGTGCTCAAATTCACTATCTTGTCATTTAAATTCTTGAAAATACTAATCCAAGTTAGTATAGGGTCCATGTTTAAAAGCTCCAATATCTGGATCTCCCATGGCTCTGTGTTTATTTTTGCCTGTTTTTATTTCGCAGGTTTTGCTAAATTTTCCCATTCCACTAATGTAGAACATGACCACATGACTTATTTTGCCAGTGGGATGTTAGTGTGTATGACACAGCAGAACAGCGAAAGGTGCTTTGTCTCTTAGATTCCTGTCACTACCAAGAGAACATGTTTTGGGTAGCCTGTTAGTCTCAGGAGAATGAGGCACATGAAACAGACCCACACTGATCCTGAAGTCTGACTGCAAGCCTTCTTGATTTAACGTGCAATCAGCTGAACCCCAGCAGATCTTAAGTCAGGCGACTGGAAACAAATCCTTCCTCTAGCGCTCCATTGAGTTTTGGGGTTGTTTGATATACACAATTTGTGGAAATACTTTACAGATACACAAGTCTATAAATAATTTGTTAGTATTTGCTTGCTTGAAAATAATCGATAACAAGTTAACTCTTTATTCTTTATTACTATTCACAACTCCTGGACTAAAATGCAAGACTAATTTGAATTCTGAGTAAATTCCAATCAGTTTTACGGGTTCTAAATTGGTTGTCTGCATCTCTTAGATTATTTTTTCTTTTCGCTTCTATTGATGTGGCCTTATCCATATCATGTTTTTCTTAGAAAAACTCTGCCAACTAATTTTCAATGTACTTCCCTTAAATTGGACAAATAATATTATTCAGAATTCAAGGGAAAGGTATTTTCTTTTATTAAATGACTCATATGGCAATTTCTTAGGCTGCCATTGATTATTTTCCAAAATGTTTTTAAAAATAAATTATTTTCTGTTCCATAGTAATCACACTAATTAGAATTTTCCAAGCAAGTATATTCTTAGAATTTATTTTAATGATAATATAACAATATGGAACACATGCTGTGCACTATTGCACCTTAAGTATTTAACCTGAAAATGAACAACACTCCAGTGCATTATCTGCTGATAAATAGTATCTTAATAACCTCAAGAATTATTAGTACATACATAACTTGATATTATGGGGTAGTTTCAATACACATAAAAAAGTCAAATTTTATGGGGCGCCTGGTTGGCTCAGTCAGTTGAGTGTCTATCCCTTGATTTAGGCTCAGGTCATGATCGTAAGGTCGTGAGATCAAGCCCCATCTCAGGCTCCACGCTAAGCCTGGAGCTGCTTAAGATTCTCTCTCTCTCCCTCTGCCCTTCTCCCCCACTAGTGCACTCTCTCTCTCTCTCTAAAAAAAATTCAAATTCTAAGTAATAATAAAATCAATACCACAGCGTTGAAGTTGTGTTTGCAAGGTGGTTTTTAGAGTCACAAAATTTGAGACTTAATTCTTTTTCAAGGTGTAAACACATCCCCATTTGTAAACTTCTCATCATATTGAAATTTTATTATGATCTCAGATTTTTAGGGTCTCTCGATGTCCTTCAGTCTCTACAAGTCAGTGTGACTTTGATAAGTCATTGGTTGTGTGATAGCGCCCTATTGTTCACTTCTATAGGTAATACAGCAACTGATGCTAAGTGGGAACGAATGAGAGAAAAAGATAAAAACATTCTATATTGGGTCATTCTAAATTGAAAACATTGAAGAGACTCATGAGTGCTTCCTTCTCGTGTATTTAACACAGAGGCACAGATTGTTCTCTTTGCAGGTGCATACCTTGAGCCACACCACAATACCTGCATTAGGTAACCCTTCACAAGAAGTAGCATAACTATTTTTGTGAAACCTTCTCTAAGTGACCCACATAGATAGAAAGTCTTTGCCGCTCTGTTCCCCTTACAGTTAGCTACTCTATTGTTTGTTAACTGCCTCTATTTTTGCTTCCCATTAGATGGTAAACTATGAGAGCAGAGAGCATGATTCACGCTAACATAATGTTAGGAATCTCCTTGAGACACAGAATGTATCTGTAGAATTAAAGGAAAACCTCAGACACAGAACTAAGAAGAGGGATCTAGTTTTCCCCTTCTTTTGATATTGGAAAAATAAGCTACATATCTTAACCAAAAATCTTCTTTCAACCACGTATATGAGTGCTGTAAGAGTTAAATATTTTTGCTTCTAGTTTATTTGCTATTAAGTTGATATGAAAAAAATTGGCTTTGTGGTTTGGGCACTTGAGTGTCTCATGCATACTTAACAATATTCAGAATTATCTGGAGTACTTGCAGGTATGGGTTTTTCCCATTTACTGAGCTATAAAGTTGGATCAAAATACTATCTTTGAATGCACTAAAATTATGTTCTTCAAAATAATTTCCCAAACCACAATAAGCGGTATCATTTTCCTGCTTACCTATTTCTTTATAAACATTCTAGCCCCTATTTCTTGGGAATTTCTTTTTCCAGCTTGTTACCATATGGCTTTTATGTTTTTCCAATATCATCATATTTTTTGCTCTTCTCAGAATTTTAACATAAATTATTACTTATTCCTTTTTACGGAAAATGTAAGTGCTATATGATACTTGAAATGCAGTGAACCAAAGTTGGCAAAAGGCAGTAGCTCCTCTCTAACAATCCTCTTTTATGGCAGACATATTTCAGTTAATTCCACACCAAATAATTTAGAATACACAACAATAAAGTTTGAGGGGTGTCTGGGTGGTTCAGTTGGTTAAGCCACCAACTCTTGATTTTGGGTCAGGTCATGATCTCTCGGTCATGGGACTGAGCCCCAAATGGAACTCTTTTCTAAGCACAGAGCCTGCTTGGGACTCTCTCTCTCCCTCTCTGCCCTTCCCCGCTCACATGCATGCTCTCACTCTCTCTCTTTCTCTCAAAATAAATAAACATTAAAAAAAAACCCCAAAAACCCATGATGCTGAGCCTGCTTCCCCACACACAGAAGTGGAGATAGAACCCTGAGGCTATTAGCTTACAGGAGCTGGAGTGATAGTGTAAATACTCTAGGAAGTTACAGAATTAAGCTAACAAATATACTTTACATTTTAGTATGGCAATTGTAAAAGCTGAAAATGCCTAGTAGTTCTATGTTCAGACTTTTTTTTAAACTAACATTTGTGAATATACTCATGAGAAAGAACTGTTCATTCTACAATCAATAAGCTGCTAACAGGTTCTTAAAAGGGATTAGCCATCTTGCTGATGGTGAGAGCAGGTGTTTCCAGGGTGTCTGCTTACCATTGTGTCTGCAATTCAGTATGTATTCAATGTCAAAACAGTCCTTTACGAAGAGAATTGTGGCTTTGGGTGCTAGTGGGAGACAGATGGTTAATATGACAAATAATAGATAGAAGTTTCATTAAAGCAATGTGTTTCACATATTTTTAGATATGGACATATGCTCCATTGAAGGGAGAATAAATTCATCACTGGGAAACGTCTGGAACAGAAATGCGTAGACATTCCAGTGCTCACGAGGTGCTGTGTCCACACGTTTGCACTAACTCCACACGAATCATCACCCACTTCTGAATCGCTTCATCTCCCAAGCAGACAGAGTGTGCTGCCTTCTCACACTAATCATACACATTTTAAATATGTGAGGACGTGATACAATCCAGTGATTGGCCTTTTCAGAGAATAAGAAGAAATTGATCATTCTCTTTTTTTGGAAACCTATTCAACTGAAAAGAGTTTAGTTGAAAGGAAAGGATTTAACTGACATGGATTTTTTTTTTTTTAATAAATGCTTGTTTCTTTATCTTTGTGTTTAGGTGTTGATGGAAGTCTTTCAACTGCCAAAGTTGCCAATAGAAGGTGGTGTTAATTTTTAAATTTGGGGGTTTATTCTTTTGATCAATCAAGTAATTTCATCACCTGGAAAGAAATAAGTCACAGACTCTAAAGACACAAATTGAGGATTTAACATCAGAGAAAAATGTGATTAATGTACCTGACTTCCCTTCAAAGGGAAAATTTAAATCTAACCTTAGCAGATTGAGTAGCATTATATAACAACAATTTGTCTTTAAGTTTTTTTTAAAATGTTTTAAAATATAATTTATTGTCAAGTTGGTTTCCATACAACACCCGGTGCTCATCCTTACTTTAAGTTTTAAACTTACTTACCCAGTTGTGGGGATTTAACAAAAAAACTTCTATCTTTAGATAACTATTTGATTATTTTCATCGTTATCTAACATGCCCTATGAAAAATTATAACATGCTATATTGGGTGTTCGATTCACTGGAAGGATCTATGCAATATGTGAGTTTATTGTGTCGGTTATATTGAACTGGTATCTGCTAAAGTTTACAAATCGTAGCCTATTAGAAATGAAGCCACTTTTTAAAACAAATCGGGTTAAAAAACCAAATTGGTTTACTTTATACTTGTTTAAATTTGGTTATATCTTCATGAAACTTTTGGAGATATCGACCACCCATCATTATCACATTTATGAAGCTGACTTATGAGAGACTCAGCAACAATGAGACATTTCTCTAAAAGAATTATATATCCTGTTACCCTTATATTTATTCTTTCCTTTTTGCCTTAAAATTTTTCAGAGAGAGTCCGGAAATTTGTATTCCTTTTTTTTTTTTAAGTTTTTTCAAAATTTGTTTATTTTTGAGAGAGAGAGAGAAAGAGAGCACAAGCAGGGGAGAGGCAGAGAGAGAAGCAGACAAGAATCCAAAGCAGGCTGCAGGCTCCAAGCTGTCAGCACAGAGCCCGTTGCAGGGTTCAAACTCACAAAGGGTGAGATCATGACCTGAGCTGAAGTCAGATGCTCAACCGACTGAGCCATGGGGAATTTGTATTCCTAATTACGATCTTCCCAAATATTTCTGTCATTGTCTTGAGTCTATGAAGTGCATGAAGTTGGTTCTGGAGCAGGGTAACTTTATATATTACTCTTTGCTCACCTACCTGGTTAAACCCAGCTTCCCAGCTTTTTCTTGTCCTCAGCGGGACCTTTGGAAGGCTGTTGTAGTCTTGGAAGCATCATCGTTGGCCAGCTGTCATTTACTCTCCCAGAAAAGTGGCTAAAACCCACCAAGGGACTAGCTTGTGGGGCTAGTTTGTACATCTGCTGTATCTTGACATGCATGTCCCAAGCCTTAAAGAATGAACCCAGTTTGTGATTCAAAGTACATTCATATTTTTTACACATATTTTTAGCTTAAACTGTGCACTTGGCTGTTAGCTTCCATGGGCCCCTTCTGATTGGCCTGGAAAATTGAATGCATAAGCCTATTATGCACATTTTTTCTTTTGCTTTCCTGGCTTGGGGTGAACTTGCCCATGTTTTTACATTTGTCTGACATCTGGATCTTAACTTTGACTTTATGTGATAGTGACATATTCTATTTCTAAAAGGATTATTCCTTGATCATAGTCAATAGGCTTTATATTGGCCTGAATGAACTTCCCTCTTGCCCTCACCTATTTGTAGATCTCTATGACTTTCTCTAAACAATGACCACAATAACCACATAGCATAGATTTTCCAGAATTATCTTCATTTTTACTGTACGTCTTATTATCAGGCCAGGTGACAGAAAATGTATGCCTACTTTTGATTTAGGAAACAGAGTATCTGGTTTGATCATAACCTACTGCTCGAGATTACTAAAGAAAATAAATAAACTTATAAAAAAGAAAGTAAAAAAGAACATCAGACTAGCCCCAATCTGAATGATCATTTATTCCAAATTAGAATGTTTTAGGGAAATGTGGATTATTTGTATATCTAAGACACTCATTTTCAAATATGACAGATAATAAAACATTTTCCAAAAACAAAATTAAATAGTTTTTCCCTTTTCTGGCAATTTGCGAATGATGGTATGTATAATATTCTGTTTTTAAATAGGGTTCTTGAATGTGTAAGAGATGACTCAAGAAACACACTATTCTATTTGGGTTCATCATATGATAAATATGACTTGAAAGATCTAGGTATTTGCTTCTCTTATTTTCTGGCTTCCTTATAATTCTTCCTCTCATTCATATCCGTTTTATGCTTGTGTCACTTTCCCAAAGCTACTTTCTGTTAAAATGACCAGTGGACTATTTGCTAGAGCTGCCATAACAAAGTACCACAGCCAGGCAGTTTAAACAAGTTTGTTTTGTTTTGTTTTGTTTTGTTTTGTTTTGTTTTGTTTTGTTTTTCTCCTCACAATCCTGGAGGCTGAATATCTGAATGTAAGGCGTTGGCTAGATTGATCTCTTCTGAAGCCTCTCTTCTCAGTTTGAAGATGGCCATCTTCTCCCTGTCTTCACACATTCTTACTGGTGTATGTTTGTGTCCAAATTTCCTCTTCTTATAAGGACTTCAGTCATATTGGATTAGGCCGTTATCGGATGATCTTATCTGAATTAAATTACATCTTTAGAAACCCTATCTCCAAACATAGTCCATTGGCAAACATACAGCCATCTATAAACCATCTACAAACCCGGTCTGTAATACTTTGTTTTGGCAGCACTAGAAAGCTAAATTAAATTCAACGGATTAAATTACTCATTGTTTCAAGTAAAAGGTGAAAATGTTCAGTGATTTTATTTACCACCCCACGTTTAAAGCAAGGTAGCTCACGAAGCATGAAGGAGGGAGGTAGTAAAAAGAAAACTTGAGATATAAGAGTGAGGCGTTTTTAGATAATGTGTTAGCCTTGGGACTTGTAACTTTAATAGACACAATATGAGACATAGATGAAGGCCACGTTCCTCTGAGTGAAGAGAGACTTAGAAGCCAGGGCTCGGCCATGAGGCGTTATTCAAGATCTATGGCCCTGGAGGAAGGAGGAAAGGAAAGCAATATTTGTTGGCAAGTAGGAGAGATATTTTTCTTCAGAAAAGAAGAAAGAAAGAGAGGTGTGTGAGAATAAAGAGCAAATTAGTGGGTAAGATTTAATATATTGCCCCTAAAAGGGACATAAAATAGGGGCTAATTCTTTAAACCAAACAATATAATTTGAAAGACGAATTTTAGATTTCTGTGTGGATGCCTGACGGAGATATTTCTGGATAGGGGTTTTGCGACATTCTACCCAGGTGGCTGCTCTATAAGATCAGCCTTGATTTTCTGAGAAATACCCATTAGAAGAGTCCTATGTTTTATAAACCTTCATTTTGAAGTCGGAAAGATTTTATTGGAAGCCTGGCTCAGTTCTTAGAGAGTTATGTAGCTTTGGGCAGGTTAATTAACATGAAATTGTTCTCTTCTATGGAATGTGAGTGTATAATGATGTCAACCTCATGGAGACGCTGTAGAATTCAGTGAGCCCAGGCATACTGAGAAGGCAATGATCCTGTTATGATCGATAGATGTTGAGGTCAGCTGACTCTGCTAGAGCAGCACACAGATTTCTTGTTCCTCTTCAAGCTGCAGATTTGAAAGCGAATTTAATTTAATTTAAATTAAAAATCAAAAGGAAAATGCTGGCTATAGAGACGAGAACCCAGCGTTCACAGAGACAAAGTCCAAGAATTATACATATACTTTCTGGTGTCTATTAGCTATTCACCATTGTATGAAATAGTTAGAAATAGAAATAGAAATAGAAATAGGAATTAACTAACTAAATAAATACCTTACAAGATTGACTTTCTTTCCTTCCCACAAAAAGAGTGGTGGGAATTTTCGGAGAGTATTTTGCGACTGTAGGAAATCTGTTTAATACTGATTTATACGATTTAATACTGATTTATATTGATTAATATGATTAATACCATATGCTTCCAAATCCATTAGTTCTCAAGTTGTATTTCACAGAACATCTGAAGTTCTACTTGTGATTGTCTCCATTTTGTGGAAGGAAGAAAAGGGGACTAGTGGTAGCCTAAAGAGGCAGAGAGTTCTCAGCAGAACATTTCTATGGTTATATACCTTTGGGAGAGAAGTTAAGAGCCAGTACTGAATATGTTCAAAGTTAGAGATTGAGGGTGTTAAGTTTTAAAGAAGGAGGCCAGGCTAGAGGAATTAATTTTCCACATTACATAAAGTGACTGAGTCATTAGTCCTCTTCTGAGTATATGGTAGGAGGCAAGGAGGCTTAAAAGGCAAGCTCCCTCTTGTGATGTAGCGACCTGAGAGATTAGAAGGGTTCAAAGTCCTGTTTCTAGTAGGCAGGCTTACAGAGGGATGCTCCAGAGAGTCGAGGGAGGATCCAATCCTGAGTGGGGAATGGAGTCTGCTTAAGAAGATTAGAATTGGAGGCTAAACAAGGCCCCTATGTAATAATCTAAAACAGACGTGCCATAATCCAAGAACGACCAGAAATATCACATATGTCAGCAGCCACATTCATCCTGAGAGAGATGCCCGAGCCAAGCCAGTGCCCTCTGCAAGGCGACAACAAGGGAAAATTGTCTTTGGTGCCACTCGTATGATTTCCTTGCCTACAGAACCCTCATGCAGTTCCTCGCTGTTTTCTTTTTCCTCTTTTAAAAAATGCTGGCTGTTACCATTTAAACCAAAGGAGGATAAGAATGGTTTCAATGAGGTAGCTCAGAGACTGTTCTGTGTAACTCTGTTTTGTTCATCAAAGTCAGTGAATGCGAACCTGGAACTTTGAGCCCTGTGGTCAAAGCGTGGATATCAGTAAACAAACTCACGTCACTTGTTAAGAGCAAAGGACATTTTGTATATTTAAAGTTTATTTATTTTAAGAAAGAGCGTGAGCAGGAGAGGGGCAGAGAGAGGGAGAGAGAAAGAATCCCAAGCAGGCTTCATGCCTTCAGTGTGGAGCCTGACATGGGGCTCGAACTCACGAACCGTGAAATCACGTCATGAGGAGAAACCAAGAGTCGGTCGCTTACCCGACTGAACCACCTAGCTCCCCACAAAGGACATTTTATATGACTAAATCAGCGTTCGTATTCTCTCAGCTTTCTGAGCTTTCAATGAGGTGATAGCTTCAAAAGACACACTAAATAAGAAAAATAGAAACAAAATACAAAGTAATGAAAACACGATTTCCCACATTTATTTACTGAGCAAAAACTTGCTTTTCCAAGGTTGTCATTCTGTTACCTTTTAGAAACTTTCCTTAGCCTAAAAATTTGACAAGGATGAAGTATTTTGACTGAGATCAATTTATTATCCCTCTATTCCAGTGTAAATGGAAAAAAAAAAACTAAAATAAAACTTCAAAGTCTCTAGAATCTCTCTTAACCACAGTGGAAAGATTGTATGAAAGCCAGGAGCATTTTTCCCCCATCTGTGTCAAAGATGTGATTACTGAATTGTGTGAGCAAGATAATAAACCAAATGACATTCTGCCTGAGTGTCAGTGTGCAAGCCTTACAAGTCTTTTGTTTTTTGTTGTGACAATGGAGACAAATTGAAGGCTGACACCAAATAGAAAAGTTAATTTTTGAAATCATATTAGTTTGATGGGGACTCCCTTGCCACTTTTCCGTCAAAATATGTTACTCTAAGAACCTCCACTCTGCTCTTATGGGGTTTATATTCATTATTATTCCTGTCCTGGATGATATGTCTTCTCTCCAAATAAGAGGTCCTATCTTCAGTCACATATCTAGATTATCTCAAAAGAGTAAAGATATTTTTGCAGTCTTTTTTATAAGTGAATAAAGGAACCAATTCCTCGACGTGTCTTCTTACATAATTACTCTACTAATTTAACATTTTCACAGCAATTTTGAGAAGTTATTTAAAAGTGTTATGTATTTTATTGGATTAATTTTATTCATTTTCTAATTAGTAGAAGATCTTTAGTATTGGTATACAGATTTATATGGGCCCAGCAGATCATTCATATTTAAAAGGACTTGTTCCGGTAACCACATCTACTTTCTTCCCACTCATAGATTCTGTTAATCAATTTTCTCACCTAACTGCCCCTTAGAAGGGAAAACAAAAATCTTTTTACATGCTCAGCCACACAGGGAACCATTTTGAAAAGCTTTTCTATGCGTTGATAGTTTTAAATTCATATTTTTGCCTGAAGCGAATAAAAATAAATACAGATAAGGAAAAATAGTAATGTAAATAGTTTATCTTAGAGTCATATTAAATCCTTAAGAAGTTCATTTGTTCTATTCTGTCTTTATTATAGACATTAATTAAACCATTTTAATGTATTTAATTTTATTCCTCCATTAAAATGAATTATCTTACTTCCCTAATTTCTCTCTGGAAGACATAAAGGTCATGCAGTGGTGACAGTGTTTCCAGGAATATGAATAGGGCTTGAGGCGCATGGTGGAAGATGAGAAGGAAAGGACTTTTAGCAGTACTGAAATAGTTGGGGTCACAGTACTGAGTCACAGTGGTGACTAGGAGTATTTGGAGACTGTGGCACAGCAGTAATGGACTTCAATTACTGAGGAAGGATTCAGGGCGGTGGACTGTGCATTTTAGTCAGAACCACACTGCTCTTGGCTTTCCATGTAGGAAACGCAATTTTAGTCTTTCCCCTGGCGATGATGTTAGAGTTAGGGAGGTGCATCCGCATTACTATTTGATTTCCCATTCACAAAGTAGTGGAAATGGTTTCCCAGAGCTAGACGCTCAAAAGCGAATCCCCATGTTTCAGGGAACCACTTCAGATTCTAATGGAAATACAATTCATATTTATGTGGCAACGCAAAGGACCTTAAATGGTTGATCCAATTTTGAAAGACAAAGAAGGTAGAGTAATTAAGACAATGTGGTATCACAATGACATTGATGGAATTGCTGATGTAAGATTTTACAAACATTTGGGAAACTATCTGGCAGTTTCATATAAGTTGAGCTAGTCATGCCGTCCTTACGCAGAGACCAAAGAAGAATGAACACATAGCCGCGTGGCTAAAAGACTTGTACAAGAGCGTTCATGGCAGCGTTATGCCTAAGAGCCAAAACATGGAAGCAAGCATTGACAAGGGGATGGATAAACATATCGTGATACACTCATGTAGCAAAATATTCAAATGGCAAAATGCTCAGTGTAAAAGAGAACTGGATAATGACACATACAACAGTAAGTATAAATCTCAAAAGCATGCTGAGGGAAGCACATGATGAAAGCCAACCTCATCACCACAAATACACAAGCATCAAAGAAATTAAAATTGTTAAGTTTGTCTCTTTCCCATTCCCTCGTTATGAAACTTGCTTGTATTTGTTTTCTTTTGTACCTCAGCTGATAGCTGAAGTATCTGCTATTTTTCTTCACTAGTGTTCCCCCCATTCTCTAGCATAAATGCCTAAATGATAAACACTACACTGGTTGTGTGATGGGATTTTATTTTTATTTGAAGAAGATTTGATCACATCTTATATTCTTTGGGGGCCAAAAAGAACTAGCTTCTTTTAGAAGAGTCTCTTGAAGTTGTATGGCAGTAAAGCAACTAGCTGTCAAACTTGCAGGATAAAATGTCCTCCTATATAAACCTTTTCAACATTTCAAATTGAATGCTTTTTCTTATAAAATATTTTGTTCATAATTGATCTGTAGCACTGTTTTTTTAAGACTGAAAGCTCACATGAGAAGAAACAGGCAATGTGAATAGGCCTGTGCGTATTTGAAACTTGAATAAATAACTACTAATCTTCAAACGCAGAAAATCCCAGACTCAGATTTACTGACTGTTGAATTCTACCAAACGATTTGGGAAGAAGTTACACCAATTCTCTATCATTTCTTCCAGAAAATACAATCAGAGGAAATACTTCCCAAGTCATTCTTTGAGGTCCAAAATAAAATACTCAGAATAGTCTGCACAATATTTAGGGAGAAGAACAAAGTCAAAGGACTGATTATTTGCAATATCAAGATTTACTATAAAACTGTAATAATCAAGGTATGTTATATTGATGAACAATAGACAAATAGACCAATAAAACAAAGTAAAGAGCTAAGAAATAGACCCAACAAGTGTAGTTAACTGATCTTTGACAAAAGAGCAAAGGCAATAATATGGTGGAGAAAACACAATCTCTTCAACAAATGGTGACAGAAAAAAAAAAACCCTAAAAGTTATTATCTAGAATTTCTATTGTATTTTAGAATTTGAGGGAAAAAATACTTCAACTGGAATTTACAACAGTGCTATAAGATAGGGCTATATATTTTTATTTTTTCTATCGCAGTAATGACCTCAAGCCCAGCAAGGTTTAATAAGTTGTTCAACACTTCTGGTCATGTTAGTAATATGGCAGGATTTTAAATAACATCTAAACGTTAAACTACAGTGTTGTCTTTCCAACAAAGTAGAAATCTTTTTACCACGGGCACAGATTTCAAACACACACACACATACTATATTTGTTCTAATTCTTACGAACATAGAATTCTACTTTTTCATGATATAAATATATACGTATCTCCGACTTCATGATTGTAAGTTACTCTGGGTTATTGTGAATACACATAGGAAAGTCCTGATAGATTTATGGGGGGGGGGGGAATATTCTTTTCTCTTCCACTACTACAGCAATTGGAAGATTATCTGATTATCTTCCACATATGAAATAAATCTCATTTATTTATTTGATTCTCATATTTAGTCAAAATATGTATATTATTGTCAGTTTGGTATAATTTTGATGATCTTGATACTCATGAAATTTGTCTAAATTTGAATTAAATTTTTCCTCACATACTGTCATATTTACTTAGACACTGCCTTAGATATTAATTAGCACATTATTACTATAGAGGAAAAGTACAAAGGTCAGACTCAAATTATCAAGTACAAAAATTAACATATTGAAAAATGGCACCAGTTGCAAATAAATCAAGATGTTTAATTTCATTTCATCAGCAAAAAGTCCCTTTGCCACCTAAGGTAACAAATTCACAGGTATGAGGAATTAGGTCATGTACAAAATTATTTTTTGCACAAGAGGGGTCACAAATCCACCTATCACACTTCTGTGAAAAGGTAGACTTGCTTTGAGCACTTTAATAAGGTTAAGATAATTTCAATCTGCTTCCTTCAGTTGTGAAGGAGTGGGAAAAATATTCATTAAATTAAGATATTAATGCAGTACCTAGAACAGCATCTTTCACTCATAATTAAAAGCATCAAAAGACCCTCAAGAAAATAAATAAATAAAACGTTATCTTTAACATCTACATTAAAAGTAAAATTGATCTGACACAATGTAATCATTTATGTGGAGGAGAAATTCTAGGCACTCACCCTGAAATTGGAGTAAAAAAAAAAGAAAAAATAGACAGAATGGATAGATTTAGAAATTAAAAATTTTCTATTGAAGTAATAGTGATAAAAAATAATCTAGATTAATATAACAGAGATAAAACCTAGATCTAAAATTAAAATTCAAAAATACAGAGTTGGAGCTCCCAACTGCCAAAGCTAGAAACAGTTGGGCTACTAAGCATTTGTATTTTTGCTACACTCCCACGAATCATATACAGGGATAAAAATGAATAAAATAAATATCCCGATTTCATAATGATATAAATAACTATTTAAACGCATAAATATAAGAAAGGACACCCCTTCCTTACAAAACAGTACCACTAATTCATGTACAGAGAATGAGGGTGCCGTGGTCTGAATTGTGTCCCCCTAAAATTCCTACGTCAAAGCCCTAGCACCCAATGTGACTGTATTTGGAGGTAGGGTCTATAGGAAGTCATTAAGGTTATATGAGGTTTTAAAGATGGGGCTCTAATCCAATAGAACTGGTGTCCCTATTAGAAGAGGAAGAGGCCAGAGATGTCTCTCTCTCCATACTCACACAGAGAACATGTGAGGACACAGGAACAAACTATTGGTCCCTTGATTTGGGACTTCTAACCTCCAGAAGGCTGAGAAAGGGCATTAGTATTGCTTGCGCCACCTGGTCTGTGGTGTTTGGCCTTGGCCGCCAAGCAGGTTGAGACAGAGGAGAATGGAAAGTCACCATTAAAACCACCACAGTAATCCTTGCCGCGGTCAAGACCCACTGATAGATGCTAAAATTAGCGAGCACAAAGTTTGAGACACGGCATCTTTGCACAGTCTGAAAACATCTTCAGCAAATATACATACCCATTAAATATAAAGAAAAAAGTAATGAAAGTAGAGAAACCTGGCAGAGAACCACCTTAACCAAGCGAATGAATGAATGCCTGATGATACCTCATATGAATGGAATCATGAAATTATTTGTCTTTCTGTGGCTGGCTTATTTCACTTAGCATCGTGTCTTGCAGCTACAGTGACATTTCATTCTAGCAGGAGCAGCTAATCCCACTTGGCTCTTCTCCCAGCCCCTTGCACCAGCCTCATTATGCCTCTCAAAAATGTCAGCACCAATTTTGGTGCTTTCTCCTCAGATGTCTGGCTCCACATCTAAGGTTCTGAGGCCATAAGAGCAGCCAAACAGCACCCCCTCCTCAGAGATCTGAGTCTCAGCTTTGTTCTAGCTGTCATCCAAGCGTCTATGTTTCAAAATTACAAACTGTTCCTCTTGTTCCTCCGATTAACTTCTTTCTGCCCTGATTCCCAAAGTGCTACCATTGTGTTCTTCTTTTGCTCTTTGTTTCCTAATAACACCCAGTTAATAATTCTTGATAGTAAGTTCTCTCTCTGTTGAAACAACAGATACGTTTCTGTATCCAGACTAGACTTTCATTGATACATATTCTATTTCTATGATAATAATATCGAGATAGATTATAGTAATCTAGTCTTGAAAAAATTTGGATACCATCAGCTGTGGACTTGCTGTAAGATTATTTTTGCCTCTTTTACTTTTGCTGATACACAGTCAGCTCCAGAGCATTACGTGTGTTTTGTGACTCATTGAAGGGAAATTTTATCTGAAATACGAGGAAAATGTTGTCATAAAGCATCGGTTTATTTATCAGCAATAGTTTATTGCTCTTCTTCACAATTCACCGCATCCAACAGATTTAGAAACAAAATATTCTTTATAATGTTGGATATTGTAAAATTTGCAGCTCTTATTTCTCAATTTATCAGGATAAATAACCTTTATCAAGAGAATTTAAAAAAAAAGGCTCTATAATTTCATTACTAAAAGTTTACCTCTGGTACTTTAGAGTACATAAAGGTACTTTCTAACTGCTACTTCGCTCTGAAAAGTACTTAAATTGTCAACCTGAGATGAGGCCCTCACAGCAAATGTTTGGCCACATTGTGGCCACTTGTTGGCCACATTCTTTATGCTAAAGTGACGGCTTTCAGGCTGATTGAATGCTCTATGTTTATAAAATCCTGACTCAAACTCCAAAAAGTTTGTCATCATTACTTGATAAAAATGCTATAATGACCTGAAGACAAAAAAAAAAAAAATCCTATTTCATTTCTGCAATTGTTATTGACTTTTACAAGTAACCATTCTGATACTGGCAGTTTAAGTTCATTTTCACTTTTGTTCTTGGATTTTTAAGGGGAAAACACAAATGAATCGAATTGTCTCCAAGATATTATTTCATATAAATGGAGTCATGGTTGGCCTGTATATATTTTAGGCATCATAACTGCAGGGCCTGTGGATTAAGTTTGGCCCTTACTTGTTCTATCTTGTTGTTTTTCAATCTGTTGAACCATTTGGATAATTTTAGGTAAAAGTGGAAGAAACATTTTTCAAATTGGCCTAAATAATAGGAAAGAATATTATCGCACAGAAAAGAAAGTCAGGAAATAGCGTGGATTTAGGGTCAGTTGACCAGTGGCTGGAAGATCGATCACATCAAGTTCCCAAGATTTTGTAATTAAATATTTGAGTTTACACAGCTGGTTGGCTCGGCCAATAATTGCTTCAGGGTATTTTATGTGCTATTTTATTTCTGGTTGAGAGTGGAATGGAATTAATCCTTAAGCTAATCAAACCTCAGTTCAAGAGCAGAACTTCAGCTTTTCCAAGGCACTTGGGTCAGGAGTGTGTGTGTGTGTGGTTGGGGGGAGGAAGAAAAAATAGGTTTCAGAATGATATCCAACGCTCTTAGGAAGGAGAAAGGGAAGAATGGATTTTGGGTAGGCAACTATCTATTGTTAACCTTTAAACACCAGAAAATTATAAATATTAATCTATATTTTTAGAGTATTTTGAAAAATCAAAACTCTGGTAAATTCCTGCAAGGAAACAATTGGCCAGAACTTCAAAACAAGGAACCTGTGACCCCTTAACCAGGACACCCTCTTGGGCAAGGTCTGTATTCCTCATTGCTTTTACTCTACTTGTTTAATTGTTGACTGGCTTTGCGAATCAACTGAATTTATGGCTCATGTTGAACTTTAACTATATTCCATAATATATGTTTCTTTTAACTTCCCTTGGACATTTTGTATCCTAATTCCTAATTCATGTGAGACTTTTCTTTCTAAGTGAAAACTCAAGATCCAATAAAGATCTTTAAACATCATTGTTTTCAGTATTAATGTTGTGAGATTAACACTTTGAAACTTCTGATTTTACTTCCAAAGTCAGGTTTGCTAAGAATAATAACCTCATGTGAAATTTATGGTATTCAGTATTGAAATTTAGACTTTTTTCCAAAACAAAATCAGCATTTCAATTACACACACACACACACACACACACACACGTGTGTGTGTGTATAATTTTTTGTTTCTTTATTCAGCAATCCACTGTAAAATTTCTACATGATTTACAAATTTGTGTTCCTTACATTATCATGCCGTTCTACTTTTTATCTAATATAAAGAATAAATGAGCAAATAATTCAAATGAAGTTAACAATTATTTATATACAACTATGAAATCTAAAACTTGAAGTATCCTGAAAGATATGTATAACTCATCAAATGTAAGAGTTTTATATTTATGTGTAATTTTAGACCATGTTATACTAATATTACTATAACACTGTTACGTATGCCAATGTTTTAAATCTTATTTTCCTTAAATACAATATTTTCCTTTTTATGCCATGTTTGCAATTAAAATAACTTAAGCATTAATGATTTTAAAATCCATTTCTCATCAAGGCTATGATAGAAAGTTGAAAATAATTTCCATTTTGTAGGTCCAAAAGTGGTCACCGAAAAGCATTCAGAAAATAATTTGCAATTGTTTTTTCAGCAACAGTTTTTTAAACAAACTGCCTTCACAAAAGGTGATTGTTTTTCCACATTGCTTAATATTTTGCTTTTCCACGTCCTATAATCAGATGCAACATCTTGTTCAGGAAGAACAATGACTTGTGATTTGAATAAAACACCATATTTTATAATGATAATGTTCTGGTGAAAAAAAGAAGAAAAATAACAGGTACTAACTCCCCACAAAACCCATTTAACCAAGAACGTAACTCAACCCAGTATGAAGTGGGATGCCATGCTTACTCTTGCTAGCTCGTTTTATCACCTCCCCAGGAGGGTGAATACTTACTGTTGGAAAAGTGAGCATAAAATTATTGTGGGTTAAAGTTAGGCTCATAGTTGTGTAAAGGCTCTTAAGGCTTCTATCAAAGTGGGATGTTTCCTTAAAAAGAACACCGGAAAGCAAAATTCTTGCAGCTTTATATAGTTCTCCTTCCCCAAAGCTACTTTGGATCTTTCACTCTATCCAGAAATCCATTACATAAATAGACCATTCTTATACAGGTTCAAGTCACCAAATATTCTCCTGAGAATTTTTCCTGAAAAAAAAGTTCAAAGGGCTGTTAATTTTCCTTCAGAAAAATTAAAGGGTGGTAGGTTTAATGGTCAGATAAGTTTAGGAAAGATGAAGTAAATTAAGTCAGTATTATGAATCCCAAGAATGGGGAAACTCTCTCTGTATCTGTTTCTGCACTTTTCATCACGAGTGCCTTAGAATATACTCCTCTCTCACGTTCTTAAGATATTCCATATTGCTATTGCAAGATTTTTTATCTTCATGCATTTTAAATCTACACAGTTTTCACCAAGACAGGAAATTCCAAGAAGCACATTTTCTTGGAGATGTTAGTTAACGTTTAATGGCATGAAAGTGGCCAGTGAACTGTATCATGACAGTCTGTCCAACTCTCAAATGTAATGACATCACCCAAGAAATACTGAGAAGATTTTAAAGTTATACTTTGAGTAGAACAGTGCATTCTTTTAGAAACTAGTTATGTGAGATAACACTGATTAGCAACAAATATTTATGTTGGAGTTTGTAGATGGGATAATGATATTATTTTCTCTTCATGTCTGAGATGGACTCAGACGGAGGACTATTCTGACAAGTGGAATTTGGCTTTGGTCCATCAGCCACCCTCTGGGGCCTAATATTCCCTCACATTTGTCCTTTGGGAAATCCCATCTGAAACTAAATTAGAGAACAAAAACAAAAGACCTAAATTGCAGAGCAGATTTACCAGAAAAGTACGAAGGGAGTTAATTTACTGCCTCACACTTACTTGGTCTGTTGGCCCAAACAGAGAAAGATGGACCTTCGCATCTGCCTGATGAAGAAAAACTTGGATATCTGCTGTTGTAATTGCTGGCTAGATGGTGGAGTAAGGCAAGGCCCACCTGCTTTTGAAGCAGATAGTTTTCAAAGGTCTGAGCCAGGCAAAAATCACTTTCTTTGCCCAGTCTCAATAAATCAAGGAAAAATTTAAGACAAGCAAAAATGCAATCTTCTAAAGAATAGGTTAGGTGATGGGGTGGGGGAGAGGAAGGGCAGAAGATACCTTTCTAAAATAGTTTGACATCTTGTATTTTCTTTCAAATATTTCTAAATACCTAAATTTTAGTGTCAGGTACACAAAATGTTTAGATAGTCATATATAATTTTAAATATTAATAAATTTAACATGATATATTTATGGGAAAAATTTAATAGCAAAGCATTTTGGCTAAGGTCATTTAACAAATGGGGTGGGAGCTCTCAAATACTTACAGTCTGTGATATACAAAGCTCAAGTTGTGTTTCATGTTGGTTTAATGATGTTTTACTATCATCAAACTATTGAATAACACACGAAACATTTATCTAAAAAGTTGTTTATAGAAAGTAACTCTCAGCAACTCAGATTAATAGATGTAGCAAAAGCAACAACCACAGAAATATGACTATATTGAAAATATGAATGTCTATAGGTGATAAATGTACTTGAGTCAGTACATATAAAATAAACTATGT
Source organism: Prionailurus viverrinus (assembly GCF_022837055.1). Taxonomy (NCBI): domain Eukaryota; kingdom Metazoa; phylum Chordata; class Mammalia; order Carnivora; family Felidae; genus Prionailurus; species Prionailurus viverrinus. The sequence goes on from NC_062568.1 coordinate 22,264,545, forward strand.
CATACACAAGCAATAAACAGTTTCTTATGTATTATGTAAGAAATATTTTGCTATTTTTTCATAAAACAGTTTCTTTTTCTTCAGAAAGTTCAAATTTTGATTGAACAACTGATCCTTTTTTATTTTTTTTAAAAATTTTTTAACGTTTTATTCATTTTTGAGACAGGGAGAGACAGAGCATGAACGATGGAGGGTCAGAGACAGGGAGACACAGAATCTGAAACAGGCTCCAGGCTCTGAGCCGTCAGCACAGAGCCCGACGGAACTCACGGACGGCGAGATCATGACCTGAGCCAAAGTTGGAGGCTTAACCAACTGAGCCACCCAGGCACCCCTCCTTTTTTATTTAAAGACAAGGACTTTGTTGTACAATGAGAATGGGTTTTAACTATAATAGGCATGGTTTTTAATTTTTAATTTTATATAAAAAATGCATTGTTTCATACCAGGCAAAATCTGTGATTTCATGTTAAGTATACAAACTAATGTTTTCCATTCATTTTCCATCAGAGTCATATATTTATTTGTAGTAATTCCTATTAAATGAATTTAGGACTAAAGACTTGGACACTTTGGAGTTGAATCAAGTTCTGCCATTTTTAAGCAGGATTGTGTAGAAGTAAAATATGTGACTTTGGAGTCAGGCAGCCTTAGTAGACTCCAAATGAATATCATCTTTAATTAATTTAAATTGTTTTACCACAACCGGCAGATTTTGAAATTGGTAAGGTAATTTTAAAAAATCAATGTGGGGGGGCCTGGGTGGCGCAGTCGGTTAAGCGTCCGACTTCAGCCAGGTCACGATCTCGCGGTCCGTGAGTTCGAGCCCCGCGTCGGGCTCTGGGCTGATGGCTCGGAGCCTGGAGCCTGTTTCCGATTCTGTGTCTCCCTCTCTCTCTGCCCCTCCCCCGTTCATGCTCTGTCTCTCTCTGTCCTAAAAATAAATAAAAAAACGTTGAAAAAAAAATTAAAAAAAAAAAAAATAAAAAATCAATGTGTTCTTCTTCTACAACACATGTAAACACCACATTTACAACGAGAACACGTGTAAATAAAGCTAGAAATTTTCAAAAAGATATTTTTAGTTAAAGCTGGAAGCATTTCAAATATTAAAATTTTATTTCAAATTAAAGTCTTTATAGAAAGAAATAAGATGGATCTAGCACATGGTCTGAAATTTCTTCTCTTGAAATTACTGCTCAAGGGCCTATGATTCATGAAAATCCCACGGAAGACATATCAGGGAGTAGGGTCTCATTGTATGAGCAAATGCCTGGGGTTGGGCTGCGGAGGTGCGGTGAGGCATGATGGGAAAGGGAGTGTGGAGATGGGTTGGTGTGCAAACAACTGTTTGTCTCTGGGTGTGAGAGTGCAGCTGATTTTTGCTTTTCTTCCACTTGTATATGCATTTAGAAACGCGTTTAATAGTAAAGGTGAATAAGTTTAAATCACAAAAATAGTCTAAATTTGTTTTAATATTTTAGCACCTGCACCCTCTTGCACGTACATGAGAGTTTATTTATTTTTAATTTTTAAAAATGTTTATTGATACTTGAGAGAGAGAGAGAGAGAATGAGCGGGAAAGGGGCAGAGAGAGAAGGAGACAGAATCCAAGCAGGCTCCAGGTTCTGAGCTGTCAGCACAGAGCCGCTGGCAGGGGTGGGTGCAGGGCTCTAACCCACAAACTGTGAAATTATGACCTGAGCCAGTCAGACGTTTAACTGACTAAACCACCCAGGCACCCCCTAAAATTGTTTAAATTAAAAAAAAAAATGATAATTTAAATATCCTCCTACAATTCAGTTAGTTTTTTTCTTTTAAAGAAATTAGAGAAATTTAAATTAAATTCTCTTTCTTTGAGGGAGAGAGAGCATGCGAGCAGGGGAAAGGAGCAAAGAGAAAGAGAGACTCTTAAGCAAGGCGCCACCGTCAGCTCAGACCTGGGCATGGGGTTCAATCCCACGACCCCAGAATCATGACCTGAACCGAAATCAAGAGTCAGACACTTAGCTTGAGCCACCCAGGTGCCTTTTAATGAATTTTTGGTACTTTGGTAATAGATTAGAAAAGAAGTTAATGCTCTTTGTATGTTTAGTTCCACGGGCCCATGGAATGTATGTTCGTGTTGTTTTGCCCGAGGGTTGGAAAGCTGTACCGAAATGCGCTTGACTTTGCTTGCATTTTGTGACTGATGGAATATCCTGGTGAAATTCTGGTAGAGGTGTTGCCTTCCCTGTGACACCAACACACCTGCGGTAGCTGGCGAGTGCACTCATACTGTGGACTTTATATACCCTGAACTTCACGTCACTGATACACTTGCAGAGTGAAATTTTTACATAGTCTGTAACCCTGAAAAGTTTAGGGTTAGTCTACCTTAAATTTTTTTCTTCCTGGCTAATTTTAAAGACTTTTAGGAAAGTTTCAGAGTATTCTGAGAAATTGATTTCTCCATTATTTTAAAATGGAAGTTAGGTGATGAATATATATGATTGTGTTCATAGAATAACAAAGAAAGTGATTAAACAATATGTAATATCTAAATTAAAAAAAAATTCCCCTGAGACCATTAAGTGACTGCTAACAAAATTTGCTTTTGCTAACAAACCTTCCCAACCAGTTTTTTGGATAGCATTTGTTGGGTGCTAACTATGTCAATATCGGATGCTAATAAATCCTGTCAATGTATTTACTCATTGAATTCTTGAAAAAAAAACCAAAAACTTATGGGATAGGTAGTCCCAAGTTCCCATTGCACAGATGAGGAAAATGAGGCATAGAGGTTAAATAACTTGCCCGAAGTCATAAGGCTAGGAACTGGTGAGCCAGGATTTAAACATAGACAGTTGGACTTCAGTTTTTACATTATTAATCTTTACACTGCACTGAAATGTGATAAGAAATGAAACAACATCTTTAGCCTTGTTTTTCTTTGTCAAGCTATTCTAAGCAACTAAACATCTTGGATTCGAATGTGGGATACTAAGATACCTAATTAAACTGTCATTTATTTTTTAAATTTACTCAAAATCTACTCTTCGCGTTATAGTCCTGTCTTTTGTGGCATTTTATTAATAAGAGTATGACATGGTAAGTGGTATTTCCTGCCAGTTTAAAATTTCCAGAAAAAGAATTCTTCTTAAGATTTGATTGAGACATAGTATCTATTGTCACTAGTTTCAATTGTAAATGTTAAGAGAGAACAAATGCTTGTACTTTTAATGTCTTTTAAATTACCCATTAAGACTATCTTTATATTCTAACAAGCTTTTCTAAGTGAAGCAGGTACTTTACAGAACTCTTTCAGGAAAACTAGGAATGCCTTGGTCTCCAACTTTGACATTCAATACTGTAAGTCCTAGAGCTAATTAATTGCAGACTAATTCCTGTGAATTTATATTCATGCTTTCATGTTGTACTTTTAACCATTAACATCATAAAAGTTAATAACAGATTCCAAATGACTAATACATAAGACCAAATTACCTTTTATAATAAAGACAAAGGCGGTAAAACCATGTACCAAGGCTTAAAATCATTAGTGTTTAGTTTGATTAACTACGGATCAATATAATAAGTAAAACTTGCCATCTTCCGGAAGTCTAATCTTAGAATAAACCAAACTGATTGGATTTGCTTAGTTCAGATAACATCCAACAAGTATGGCATAAATGTGCCCTGTGCTTTAACGAAGAAGGTTTGTTGTGAAAGATAGAGGAAGCATTCTGACGCTGTGAACTAGGTTGGGGTTGCTGCATTCTCCCAAACAGCTCATAACACAGCTATGCTTTATGGATTTGTGAGCACACTTTAATATTCACATGCCTGTGACCATATGCTCCAGGACCCGAATGCCTGGAACACAGCAACTGCTCAATAGTCATTTTTGAATAGACAAAAGAAAAACAGAATCCAATTAATTAATCTTTCCATGGTTTTTATTAGGAACAATAATTTCCACGTTGGAAATGATTACACAGAGTAATTAAGAGAAAGCTCAAAAGAGAAGAGAAACATGTCAGATAACAAATAGCTCTTTCAAATGAGCGCAGGAATAAGTAGATTTAATTTTTAGGTGCTAAAATAATTTCTTCTCTGAAGTCTATTTCTTCTTTTTTTTTAAATCTTTTTAAAAACTGTTTATTTATTTTTGAGAGAGAGAGAGACAGAGCGTGAGGGGGGAGGGGCAGAGGCAGACACAGAATCCAAAGCAGGTTCCAAGCTCTGAGCTATCAGCACAGAGCCCGATGTGGGGCTCGAACCCATGAACCATGAGCTCATGACCTAAGCTGAAGTCAGATGTTTAACCGACTAAGCCATGCAGGTGCCCCAAAAGTCTATTTATTTTTCTTACTTCATCAAAAAATGACATGGAAATTTTAAAAATTTGTATTTCTATTCCTCACTTCTCAAATTTTGAATTTAGTTTGAGATGGAGGTCCAGGAATCTTTATTTTGTCAAAACTTCCCAGATTTCAGAATCACCGAAAGTATGAAGCAAAGGGCTCAAGATTTGCTTTGCTCAAATGGAAATCACATTAACCCCGCATGATTTAAAGAAATGTTGAAGCATTCTCACTGCCTCACGTTTGTCATAAAGTGACTGACCGTACATATTCTGTCTTCCGCTATAGTTTCTCCCGTGTTTGAAGCAAAAGGTCCAAAGGTCCCATATTTTGACAACAATTTCTATTGTTAGTAAAAATTAGAGATTCTCAAGTTAAGTCTACTTTTCAGCATTAAATTCCCATCTCTATAGTAAATTTTTTCTGTACTAAATTGTCTTCTTTCCGTAAGTTCTTGGCATTGTCATGATCTCTCTACATAGAGATGTTTAATGAATAGCATGGTGGGGATCTAGGGGACATTATTGCCTTGATATACAAATGGAAAGGGATGTGAGATTTTAGCGTTTTAGCTTGTCAAATGTTTTTATAGCTGCTGAGAAACAGACATTTAGATATTGTTCTCATGACTTTAAGTAATAAAAATGGTGAGTTCAAGTTTCCGGGAACTAACTTACCATGAACAATAGCACTTACTATTCATTCGCCTCCTATTCACTGGTCCATTTTACTTCAAGTGCCCTTGCTATTTAAACCACAACTTTACATCTTTTTAAGATACTCCACAAATATTATTTAATTTCTTCATGTAGGATTTCTATAAGTGTACATGTCTTATTCCTCTATGAAAATAAATCATTATTATTATAGGAAAGGAAGGAAACGTAAGTAGATTGTAGCATAAGCCTCCAGCAACTTACGTCGTTAGTAGGGAAGTGTTCTGGTAATTGTCACTATAGCATAGAGGTATTTGGTTTTTTTTTCCCTTTGGAATCACAGAATAGTAGTGAGGTTTTGATAAAAGTAAGCAAATGTTGGTCAATTTGCAGAATATCACTAAAAATATTTTTATTTCTAGCAATCAGATATAGAAGCCATTTTGTGACATGTTTGATTGCATGATAGGCTTTCTGTAATTTTTAAACATTTTATTTTATTTTTTAAGAGACAGAGAGGGACAGAGCACAAGCAGGGGAGGAGCAGAGAGAAAGAGAGAGAGAGAGAGAGAGAGACAATCGGAAGCTCCAGGCTCCGAGCTGTCAGCACAGAGCCCCACGCAGGGCTTGAACCCGTGAACTGCGAGATCATGACCTGAGCTGAAGTCGGACGCTCAACCGACTGAGCCATCCAGGCATGCCTGCTTTCTGTATTTCTGAAACAGTTGAGTAAATTATTTTTTCTGTGTCCATAGAAAACAGTGAGACGCCCTTTGAGGTCCACTTTGTGTCCCGCTTTGTTATCACTTATGGCCTTTGTTATTTAGGTCTCGTATTAAAAATTTTACATGAATACCATCGTAAAGCCTATTTCTCAGTATTTCTCAAATGAGATTGCACAGTATTCTGCTGTTGAATTGCCATTATTCTTCATCCACGTCATCAAATACAAATGAATGGAATACACTTAAATGTATATTACTAGGCAAAAGAAGACAATATGAAAAGGCTGTATACTGTACGATTACAACTGTATGACACTCTAGAAAAGTCAAAACTATGGAGACAATAAAAATATCAGTGGTTGCTGGGGCAGGGGAGAGGGAAGGGGTGAACAGGTGGAGCGCAGAGAATTTTTAGGGCAACAAAAATACTCTATGTGATGTTATAATTGTGCAGATATGCCGTTATACATTTGTCCAAGCCTATAGAATGTACAACACCAAGAATGAGCCCTAATGTAAATTATCAACTGTGGATGATAACGATGTTTCAGTGTAGATCCATCAGTTGTAAAAAATGTACCACTCTGATTGGGGGTTTTGACAATGGGGGAGGCTTTGCATGTGAGGGAGCAGGGGATATATGGGAAATCTCTGCAACTTCTGCTCAATTTTACGGTAAACCTGAAACTTATCTAAAATATAAAGCTTATTTAAAAATGAATGGAATGCTAGTATATAAGATTTTTCCAATTTCATCATAATTTCACTATTTTCCACTGTGGTAACAAATGATGTCTATATTGTAAATTTGGGTAATAAGCAAGCCCTTTGACAGAATAAAGGAATATATTTTTCCAAATAGCAAAAACGATGGATTAATTTGTTGCTCTATTCATAAAGAAAATAACGTCAAAGCAAAGATATCACTCAGACAGATTGGAGTTATATTCAAATCAGATACTTATGTTTGATTTTGATACAAATTTTCTGCATGGAAATAAAAAGTAGTTTTTATTATTCCTTCAAACGATTTTGAAAAATTCAACCACAACTTCCTCCTTAAAACTGATTGCAACAAGCCAGGATAGATGTTCTGAATAGGATAGATCTTCCAGTCATATTAATTCAGCATGCAAGAATATGGGACAAGGGTGCATATTTCTGTGGGGCCGCCCGTTGCAGTGACACACATATTCAGAGGCGGCATCATCAGGACAGATCATGTTCCTGGGAACAAGCCGCCCTAAACCATACTTCTGGAGTTGCCGCCATCTTTGCCTACTAGAATCTCACCTTGATAAATTCACTCATGGATATCTGTCTATATCTCAGAGCTGTTCAAGAATGACTCTTTGGTTATTGGCTGTGTAGATAGATGTACCCAAGCCTCGCAACCTAAGAGGTGACATGGTTTGAGGACTCTAACCCGGTAAGAATGCTCTGTGTTGGACAGTGACTACAGAATCTATTCTGAACCTCTTTCTTGGACATTGTGATGTCTAGAGATGGCAGCAGAGGTAAGGGCTGCATGTAAACATGAGTTATTGGGGCAGAAACTGACAGGGCGCTGGTTTGTAAGCAGAGTGGAGTCACTGGAGTGGGAAGGAAGGGGAAGCTGGCTTTCAAAGGGATGATGAAACAAACAAGCACTTTTTGTTCATCCAAGTTGTCATTGTCTCTTGAATGTTACAAGTGGTCCTCCAGTCCTCCACAGGCTCAAACGGTTTCCTCAATTTCTCTAATTTCTGGGATACAGTTAATAAATCTCTGTCTGGTGACCCTGGCATGCCCTGCTCCTTGTAAAGTGAAAGACTCTATCACAGTGGTAAAAATGAAAGCAGTAAATGAAGTCTGTACTGGGACAGCATACATTCTAACAGTTGGGCAAAATCACACCATACTTACTATTAAAGTTTAGCCGTATGATGCTTCTAATATACTATAGGAAGCAATGATTGTATTTTTGCAAAAATTATATGAGTAGTATTAACTGTTATTAGTTGACATAGCAGCCCTTTTTATTACAACAGATATTTGTTTAAGAAGCTTTCCTAGTTAGTAAGAAACTAACTAGGAAATCTTGAGAAGGGATTTTATTATCTATGCTATATTAGAATGGTTATTATTTGAATTACAATATATACTTTAAAATTCCCTCTTGGAAATTTAAATAAACTCAAAGGAGACAAATAGTCATTTTCTCCATGGGCTCTCATTAACTGAAGATTAAATACTTTTGCAAACCTTCAGTATATTTGCAGTTAAAACTTCATGTCACCACAAGAATTGATGAACAGAAATGCATACAGAATATGCAAAGTGATTTTGAAAGTACCTATGACTTTTCGTTAGGTATTTAAGACTGACATTTCAACCCACACAGGCAATTAAGTAACAAGAGTACTAAAAGAAAATCTTCATCTGAATCATCTACATATTTTGGCTATTTTCAGGGATCTAGTATGCAGTTTCCATAGCTCATATTAGTTAGCAGATTGCCTCAGTTGTACTCAAGTTTAATAAATGTGGGATCCCTGGTCTGCATTTTTTGTCCCTTCCCCATCTTGCCATATACTCCCATCACATCCCCTTTCCTGGAAAATGTCTTTTAAAGAATCTACTCAATTATGCAAATGCATTTTGTCCCCTGGACAAGATTGATAGCTTTCTTTGGTACCTACAATCAACTTGAACTCTGGTAGAATCTAGATCATTTTTTAATAAAAGATGATAGCTGTTTTAATTTATTTTGCTTATAAATTCAACTTAGGGATATAGCACTCTACTCTTTTTAGATAGAACTGGCTAATTCAGGTCGTATGAAAATATGTTTCCTTTTCCTATGTTACACCACTCTGCGGATTTCAAAGCATTTTACAAAGGTGACTAATTCACAAACCCAGATCTGTCATGCACATGTTATACTGGGAAAACAAAAACAAAAACAATAAGAGCCCTACAAATATATAAAGGTTAGATATATGCTGGCATTTTCACTATAAATTCACAAAATTCACACACAAGAAAATGAGAACCTTAAAAATGCAGGAAAGAGACAAAAAGTTAATAAAGTATTACTGCCAGATTTTCTTTTTTAGCTCATTTTTTTTTTCTTTCCAGTCCTGAATGTACGGACTAGTATATTTGACTAGTTTAACATCCTGGAAATACTATGCATGCCCAGAATCCTGTTTTATTACTTATAGATTTTTTTTATTGACCCCTATCATTTTCACATATTTACTCAATAAAAAAATAATGTCTCGCATATGAAGACTATTTACCAGGGGAAATTTATATTTGCTCCAATAGTATTTTAATATGTTGCTACTTCCTTTCAAATATTTGTAAAGACTGCAGTGCATTCTTGAGATATATGTCCTCAGCTATTCTTTTTGGATTCTGTCCAACAGTTATTGAAAGTTGGAACATGATATCAAGCAGAAAACGTTGCCTTATTGCCTCACAGATTGCTATTTTGTGTCCTGAAATTCCACTCATATGAAAATTGGAAAAAAAATTCCCTCAGAACATTCAAAATATTTATTCTGAAATGCTGCCAATTCTCAAGGTACGAAATGTATTCCATCTTTAATCAGAGGTAAAATACTAGTCTTTCTTTCAGAATTAATCAAATTGCCTACTTTTTCTGGGAATTTGTGATCATAGAGAAATTAAAGATCTTCATAAACCAGAAATATTATCAAAAGTGTATTCTTTTGCATCCACTTAAGTTATCCTAGTTAATTAAATGGAAAATTAACTTATATAAACATTTTCCAAAGTAAACATCATATTAACTTATGACATGTGCAATAATGGCTAGGTATCAGGGCTGTTAACATTCCCTGACAGCCTTGGACATGAGTGTTTTGGTCTCCATAGATCTCTCTTGCAAAACATGTTCAATTAATAATAATTCCCCATTTTCATGTCACCAACTCAATAAAAAATAGATTGAGCATATTAAATAGTAAACTCTTTTAATGGCACCAGGGGAAAAATAGTAAAAATCACTCTATAGAAACATAGAAAAATATATATGTCTACTCAATACTAAGATATTAAAATAGTTTCATTCTTCCTTCAAAATTCCTCTTAAGTAAAAATGTGGTTGGAATTTCATTCTTAAAGGCAGTACCTTGGTGTAATGTGGTGGGAGGTGTTGAGGACAGGTGAAATCGCCTGGGATCTGAGGTCACCTTTGCAGCTCACCAGTTCTGTTTTTTTGTTGTTGTTGTTTGTTTAATGTTTATTTATTTTTGACACACAGAGAGAGACAGAGCATGAGCGGGGGAGGGGACAGAGAGAGAGAGGGAGACACAGAATCAGAAGCAGGCTCCAGCTTCTGTGCTGACAGCTCAGAGCCCGACGCGGGGCTCCAACTCACAGACCGCGAGATCATGACCTGAGCCGAAGTCGGTCGCTCAACCGACTGAGCCACCCAGGCGCCCCACCAGCTCGCCAGTTCTGATCCCGGGACTACTCACTAAACATCTTGAAGGTTTGGTGCGCTTGTTTATAACATGGACATAATAATAGCTACTTGCACGGTGGTTGTGAGGGTTAGCGACGATATACATAACTGACCAGTACTTGGCACATCAGTATGTTGCACTTCAAGCCGTGTAACGGAAGAAGCAGTTGACAACTGAAGATGTTGACCCAACTCCGTCGTTCTCTCTACACATCCTGCAGCTCCTCGGTGAGATTCTCAAGTGTGACTGCAGTTTATACCATCACCTGTCTTGAATGTTTAATAAGTAATAAATACCAGGCTGAGTTATTTTAAATGACAGTTTTTAACATTTATTCATTTTGAGAGCAGAGAGAAACAGAGCACGAGTGGGGGAGGGGCACAAGTGGGGGAGGGGCAGGGAGAAGGAGACACAGAATCCGAAGCCGGATCCAGGCTCTGAGCTGTCAGCACAGAGCCCGTGTGGGGCTCGAACTCACAGCCCATGAGATCATGACCTGAGCTGAAGTCCCACGCTTAACCAACTGAACCACCCAGGCGCCCCTAAGTGACGTTTAGTGAAAACAGTTGCTGCCTTGCTGGGTTTCCATGGAAAACATTTTATATGAAACCAAGTATGGTATTAATGTTCTTTACACCTACTTTTTTTTTTTTTTTTGGCTATAATATGGAGACACAAAGGGAGAACCCTCTGAAAGCACATTTATGCAATTGAATGATGATATATCATCATAACTTTTCTAATAAGTCAAGGCTTTCAGTGATTCACTTAGACCCTGTTCTTTAGTTAATCAACTTTGGGACTAAAGAGCAAGTATGAAATTATTACCTGCCTTTTAGGAATATATTTACATTTTTCAGAGTCATTGAAGAGGCAATATAATAATATAATAATAGTAGTAAATATTTGGCTTAATATTTTTAATGGATTCTTAAAAACCTTAAGAAGGTTTTGAGACTTAAAATGGATTCAAACTGCATAGCTTAGAGATAATTGGTATAGAGTATTCCTTGTAGAAAATATCTAGTGTATTCTAACACAGTGAAAAGTATCTGAATTATTCTAAATCAATTTCAGCATTCCATTGGCTTTTTTCCAGATTTCATGCAGGCTCTCAATATAAACTTGAACACTATGTATCTTACATGAGCCGCAGATTTTTGTAATAGCTAACCCATAGTTTAGTCATAAATATTAAATAAACAGCACAGGGCAAGTCTCCCTGACACAGTGTAGGTTCCCCCTAAAATGTTAATTTCCTCCAGCCTCTGTTAACATCAAGGGCATTTATTTCTTTTCTTTTTTTTTTTTTTAAGTTTATTTATTTATTCTGAAAGAGAGAGAGAGAGAGAGAGAGAGAGAATGAGCCAGGGAGGGGCAGAGAGAGAGAGAGAGAGAGAATCCCAAGCGGGCTTTGCACTGTCAGGGCATAACCCAACACCAGGCTCTAACCCACAAACCATAACATCGTGACCTGAGCAGAAACAAAGAGTCAGATGCCGAACCGACTGAGCCACCCAGGGACCCAAGGAACGTTTATTTCTAAGTTAAATTTAAGAAGTTTCATGGAGTTACATAATGAAGAAATGCACCCAATATCATTCACAGACTAAAATTCACAGACTACTCTTTTGTACATCATGAGAACACTTATAAGGGAATTTAAAAAATTTTAAATGCTCCTTTATCTTATCTCACCAGGGCTTTATCATGCTTCATGAGGCATGAATGACAGTAATTTTTTTTCACTTAGTATTATGAAGACAAAAGTACTTAGTTTCATTTTATTTTATTCATTTTTTTTAATTTTTTTTAACGTTTATTTTTGAGACAGAGAGAGACAGAGCATGAACGGGGGAGGGGCAGAGAGAGAGGGAGACACAGAATCGGAAACAGGCTCCAGGCCCAGAGCCCGACGCGGGGCTCGAACTCACGGACCGCGAGATCATGACCCGAGCTGAAGTCGGACGCCCAACCGACTGCGCCACCCAGGCACCCCCTTAGTTTCATTTTAGATAGAATCACTGATCATGCATGTATGTGATACTGTCTCATCTTATTTAAAATATTGATCCCTTTTCCATTTGGGGAATAAATATTTCCCTGAACACTCCTCATAGTTCTGTAGGAAGAGGAAGTCTCAATCTCCTTTTGTGTGGTTCATGCTGGTCTTGTGGAAACAGTAAGCTGTATACATTTGTATGCTCAAAGAGCTAAATTTCTCTTAGGTGGGCTAATCCAAAGTATACACTGGCAGTAGTTAGTAGATTGAAGCTATATTCTCTAACATGAATTTTACAGTATTAGAGGTAATGGCTTGATTTCCATGTGCTCAATTCCTGTCTGTGTCTGTAAACTGGTTCTGAATTTATTTGGTGATAAATGGTATGTTTTCTCTTCTCAATCCCCAACACTACTTTAAAAAGACCTGAAGAAGTCAGTAACTACTCAAGTTTACACAGCAAATAGGACATTTAAATTACAAGTCTACACCTTCGTATACAAAGTCCAGAGCTCTTTTCAAAAATATTAGGCAATGTATTTATAGTGCGTTTTTTGTTCACATATGTATATTTTGCCTGGAAATATTATTCCTTGGGCCACTGCTTACTAGCTTTCTGAGTCCCAGTGTCCTTTCTACAGTAGAACTAGAAATAAAAATAGCCTCACCAGTCTGTTATAAGGCATGTGTGTGTGTGTGTGTGTGTGTAGAGTATATCAAATATATATGATCAGAAATGTGTCCTCAGAAATGTGACTTTCTTTTTCTCCTTCACTCTATTTGTATAACTTCTAGTCCAAACAGTTTTATTTAAATGTTGAAGTTAGATTATTTAATTAAAATATGTTTCTAGGGGTCATTACTCCTGGAATTATGCATGTTCCTATTATTAATCTATGTAAAAAAAAAAGAATATCTCATTTCATGAGTGATTAGAAAAGATCACATAATTTATTTCATCAACTTCTTATTTATTTCTCTTATAATATAAAAGTACTTTATTCACAAATTTTGAATGAATTGTAGTGAGTAATCATTCTGCTACCACTTTAAATGTAGAGCAATTAAACCCTCCTCTGGTAATTACTATTTAAACAAAAAATAGGACCTTGAAAAGAAAATGTCACAAAACATATTTTCATTGAAAGTTTTGTTAATACATGAAAATCTCTTTGTAGAATACATGCAAATGGAGAAGCCAGCTCAAGAGATTGGTTGCCAATTAACAGTGGGGGGGAGGGGAAGTTCTAGAAACTCATTAGGTCTAATTGTTTACTCTTTCCGCCTCCATGCCCTTTGTAGTTTCTCTCCCCAGTGCAAGTGAGTGTTTCCTCACGCCTTTCTTCTAAAAGATCACGTGCTTTGCTCTGCTCACTAAAATGTGATGGAAGTGGCAATGAGTTAGTTCTGAGCCTAAACCCTAAACACATTCCGGCTTGTCTGGTGTGCCTCGACTATCAGTTCCATGAGAATACAGACCAACTGGTTGAAGTGGGTGAGAAACACGTGGAACTCGGTAATCCCAGCCTACCCAAACCTTAAGTGAGGGGCAACCAGTGTGCAGGACACAGGGCCACCTAGCAAAGCACACCCTCAATCAACCAATCCCCAGCTGACCTACAGCTCTAAAAGCAAAAATGATTATTATTTAAGTCACACCGAAAGGACTACATTCGAAAAGGGAGTGAAAAGAAAGAAATGCCCTGGGCTTTCTCTTTTCCCACCCTCCTGCCTGTGGCTCCTATTCATCCGGAATCCAGCTGGGAAGAAAGCACAAGTAAGGCAATCCAGAAGGGTCAGTCGCCCTTGTCACAAAGCAGGGCACAGATAGGTAGGGAAATCATATTAGGAATGGCAGGCAGTTAATTGAGAATGAGCAACATAATAGATATAGGAATCAGGAGTTAGTATTGGGTTTTGACTTGAAAGAAATTTTTTTCCAAGTTTCCTCCTTATGCCTTTCTTATTCATTCATTCATATTTTGTTTATTGAAAACGTTTGCAAGTTGGTAGACTTCTGTCCCATGCCACAGGACAGCCTTGGCTTGGGCAGTGGAGACCTTGACTTGTTTAACAGACGTATATGTGTAATACACACATGTTGACAGATTATCCAGTTAATAAACATTTATTGCAACTTATGGCACCTTATTGTTATATCTCTGTCTATATATAGAGAGAGATACATATACAGATACATAGATAGATATAGATATACAGATAAATAGATAAATATATATTTTTAAAAATCTATTATTCCTGGATGGATGATATAACATACTTTTAGGGTTGGAATGATGAAATTTGTTCTTAGAAAGTAAGATGTTATGATTTGAGAGGAAATTACATTTATAAGACTAGAAAAACCAAACAGCCGTGTATTCTACCAAAATGCTGTAAGAAATGAGTTAGTATATTGTGGAGTCATATCCAGGATTGAAGAGCACCATGATTTTTGTTTTATATAAGGCTATAAAAACTATTAAAAGATTTTGATAGATCTGCCTTTAAGATATCTTTTGCTTAAATATAGTTTTCCTATTTCCAGCTGAACTGGCCTTGCAAAACTGCAGGGATTATGACCAAGTTCAGGCCATTCATCTCCCACACACTGGTAATTATTTAATGTGGTGCAGCATTGGGCCAGAAGGCACAGCATCCCAATCTTCAACTAGGAGCTTTTCAAAACCTGTTTTTCCTAGCTATTCATTTGAAGACTTTGTTTCTGTTGACTTATTTTCTGGGCATGTTGCCCACTTGGATTCATGCTTACATACTCAAATAACTACAGGTCTATTTTGGTTTGGGAGGTTGGAACCATGAATTTTACTATAATCACTGCATGGCACTGTAATGTCAAAAGTCTTTGAAAAAAAATAAACAAGTAAAGTATCTATACATGTGAATAGGTTGCTGATAACCAGAGCATTGTTTTCAAATATCAAGCCACCGTGAACAAAACTTAAATACAGAGAAAATAATATACTGAAATATGACTCTGTTTAATGTAAACTAAAATGATTAAAAAAACAAAAAAGTAAATGGTATGATGATAATATAATAAATATACAGAGCATAAAAATACTTTACACAATTCTAAATGTCACATAATTCAGACTGCCTTTCAACTTTCACATCATCCAATGGTACTTAATACCAATGATTTCTAAAGATTAATCTTCTTTCATATAAATTGTAATCTTTTCATTAACTTTTATTTTGGTAGGATTTATCCCACAATGCCTAGCATAGCATTGTCTTTCAGTTTATGATGGACATGTACTTAACAGATTAAACTTTAGTATTATTTGACTTTGAATAAAGTTAATTTTGGGATGCTCTAAGTCAGGGTCAAGGTTGTACTTACCAATTGGATAAGCTACCTCAGTTCCTTACATGATTGTAGAGATGTCCATACGGGGAAACAAAAGACGAACAAAGGAAGACCTAAGAACCTTGAACATCCTGAGATAACAAAGTCACAGAATTATGCAGAATTCAAGAGAATTCAGAAGCACTATGTACATGATACAGTTTTTTCAAAGTATCTCCAACATTATTATATATTGAAATATTGAATAAACGTAAAGAAAAAATGGCCTATCATTCTTGTAGGATTTCATTTCTCATGTACCATTTTTACTTCAAAAAAATCACTAGGTAAAAGAAAACAATAAGTACCTAACTTTTGTTGAAATGGTGTCGTGTCTCAGGATCACATCCAGATTTTCTTTTTCTTCTTAGTATTTATGACTTCTTTCTTAAGATAAGCACTTTTGTATCTAGTGATGTTTGGATTCGTAACAGTACTCAATAAGAAAATTCATCACAGGAATTGGCCAGAGGATTACACAGGGTAAAATTTTACCTTTTGAAGTAGTTTTACTGATGTATGAGCTTGAAATATGTTTGGCCTTGTGGCCTCTTTTCTGTGATACTTACATATCCTTCCATGAAGTAATTGTCTTAATTTCTTAATGAGATGTGATGATGGAACTAATATCACTGCTAAAGGAGTAAAAGTGCTTTCTTAGGGACAAGAATGAAAAAATTCCTTTCAGTAGTGAATCAATATATTTTCAATTTACAAGACATACAGCAGACTACAGTTCTGACATATCACACTTTCAAGGAATTGGAACTGATCTGAGAAGAGATCACGGGCTCTTTTCAGTATTACCTATACAAATCTAAAGGCATGTTTATTTTATTTACCAGAGATAAGTTGCATGTCAAATAAATGCTGAGAAATGTTTATGTCTAATCTCCTATGCAAAATGAGTCTTGATAGTTTCTATAAGGACATAGTGAAAAACTTTATTCTTTTTCTGATGGGGGGGGCAAGTTTTCTCATTTCAAATAATATTTTGACAGTAAATACTCCAGAGTTAGCCAATAAGAGGGAAGTATAACTTTTTGCAGAACAAAACACATAGATTGTTAGGAAACAGATTACAGTTTTTAATATCTGACTTTGCCATGTAGACATGCCTATGTGTCTCTTAGAGCCTCTGCCTTCTAATTCATTTTTCTTAAACCACAAGCAGCACTGTCTCAGTGTGCTGCACTGACTTCTACAAACCTTTACAAATTAACTAGAACTCTAGATAAAGAGTAACTAGAACTCTGCATTATCCATCAATCTCTGTATGTATAAATGGACATTATACACTTGGACAAAAATAATGGACAATTTGGTGCACACATTAAATCTTTATTTTTAGTGAGGACATTGGGAAATAAGTCATTTTTTTCATATAGCAATATTATAAAAAATATTTTCTCAAAGTAGAATAAATATATTTCTTAAAGGAAAATAAATGAAAGGATATACCAAACCTAGGTTTTTGATATGTATTTCTGCTGATGTAACATATGTTTTTAACAGACTTTAATTTTGCATTCCTGTGTGGCTCAGTCAGTTAAGCATCTGACTTTGACTCAGGTCCAGAACTCACAGTTCATAAGTTCAAATCCCACATCAGGTGATTTCCAATCCCTCATTGGGTGAACTCATGTCCCACTTCAGGTGAACATGAGCCTGCTTTGGGTGAGCCCTACTTCTCTTTCTCTCCTATCTATCTCTTCTCCCTCTCTCTGTCTCTCTCTGCCCCTCATGGGATTCTTTCTCTCCCTCTCTCTCTATCTCCCCCTCACTCATTTGCAACCTCTCTCTCTCGTAAAGAGCATATCAGTTTATATACTCACAAATAAATAAATATATAAATAGACTTTAATTTTTAGAGAAGTTTTAGGTACACAGTGAATTGAGTGGAGGTTACAGACGTGTCCCATATCCTCCTTCCCCTCCACACGCATAGCCTCCCCCATTACCAACATTTTCCACCAGAGTGCTACATTTGTTATAATTAATGAACCTGCATTGACACATAATTATCACCCAAACTCTATAGTTTACGTTGGGGTTCACTCTTAGTGTTGTACATTCTATGGATTTGGATAAACTTATAATGACATATACCTACCTTTATAGTATCATACTAAGTAGTTTCACTGACCTAAAAATCCTCTGTGCTCTACTTACTCATTCCTTCCTTCTCCCTTACCCCTGGCTACTACTGATACTTTTGCTATTTCCATAGTTTTGCCTTTTCCAGCACGTTATATTTTATAAATACATAGTATGTAACCTTTTTAGATTGACTTATTTCTCCTAGGAATATGCTTGTAAGTTTCCTCCTTGTCTTTTCCTGGTTTGACAGCTCATTTTTTGATACTGAATAATATCACATTGTCTGAATATATCAGTTTATCCATTCACGTATAGAGTAACATCTTGGTTGCATCCAACTTTTGTCATTATGAATAAAGTTACTATGAACATTTGTGTGCAAGTTTCTGTGTGGATGTAAGTTTTTAATTCTTTTGAGTAAATACTAAGGAATACAATAGCTGGATCATTTGGTAAAAGTATATTTAATTTTATAGAAACTGCTAAATTGTCTTCTAAAGTATCTGTACCATTTTGCACCACACTAGTAATGAATGAACATTTCTGTTGCTCTATATCATCACTAGTATTTGGTGTTGTCAGTGGTTTAGATTTGGACCACTTGTAGTTGTATATCATTGTTTTAATTTGTATTTCCTTGATGACATATGATGTGGAACATCTTTGCATATGCATAAATGGCCATCTATATATCTTTTGGGGGAGGGTAGATAAGTTTTCTGACCAATTTTTTTTTTAATTTTTTTTTTCAACGTTTATTTATTTTTGGGACAGAGAGAGACAGAGCATGAACGGGGGAGGGGCAGAGAGAGAGGGAGACACAGAATCGGAAACAGGCTCCAGGCTCTGAGCCATCAGCCCAGAGCCTGACGCGGGGCTTGAACTCATGGACCACGAGATCGTGACCTGGCTGAAGTCAGACGCTTAACCAACTGCACCACCCAGGCGCCCCTCTGACCAATTTTTAAAGTGGGATTGTTTTCTTATTGCTGACCTTTAAGAGTTCTTTGTATATTTTTTGGATAATAATCCTTTATTAGATATGTCTCTTACAAAAGTTTTCTCCAAGTTAGAGGTTTGTCTTTTCATTCTTGACATTGTCTTTCACAGAATAGAAGTTTTTTTATATTTAAATTCAAGTTAGTTAACATATAATATAGTGTTGGTTTCAGGAGTAGAATTTAGTGACTCATCACTTACATATAATATCCAGTGCACATCTCAACAAATGCCCTCCTTAATGCCCCTTACCCATTTAGCCCATCCCCCGACCCTCTTCCCCTCCACAACCCTCAGTTTGTTCTCTATATTTAAGTCTTTTATGGTTTGCCTCCTCTCTGTTTTTATCTTATTTTATTTTTCATTCCCTTCCCATATGTTCATCTGTTTTGTTTCTTAAATTCCACATATAAATGAAATAATATGGTATTTGTCTTTCCCTGACTGATTTCTTTTAGATACACTCTAGTCCCATCCACATTGTTGCAAATGGCAAGATTTCATTCTTTTTTATGTCTGAGTAATAGTCCATTGTACATATGTATACCACATATTCTTTATCCATTCATCAGTTAATGAACATTTGGGCTCTTTCCATAATTTGGCTACTGTTGATAGTGTTGCTATAAACATTGGGATGCATGTTCCCCTTTGAATCAGCATTTTTGTATCCTTTGGGTAAATACCTAGTGCAATTGCTGGGTCATAGGGTAGTTCTATTTTTAACTTTTTGAGGAAACTCCATAATGTTTTTCAGAGTGGCTACACCAGTTTGCATTCTTACCAACAGTGCAAAAGTGTTCCCTTTTCTTTGCATCCTTGCCAACATCTGTTCTTTCCTGAATTGTTAATTTTATCCATTCTGATAGGTGTGAGGTAGTCTCTGCGGTTTTGTTTGTATTTCCCTGATGATGAGTGATATTGAGCATCTTTTAATGTGTCTCTTAATCATCTGGATGTCTTCTTTGGAAAAGTGTCTACTCATGTCTTTTGCCCTTTTCTTCACTGGATTATTCGTTTTTTGGGATGTTGAGTTTGATAAGTTCCTTATGGATTTTGGATACTAACCTTTTATCTGATATGTCATTTGCAAATATCTTTTCCCATTCCATGGGTTGCCTTTCAGTGTTGTTAATTGTCTCCTTCACTGTGTGAAGCTTTTTATCTTGTTGAGGTCTCAATAGTTCATTTCTGCTTTTGTTTCTCTTGCCTCCGGAGACATGTGTAGTAAGAAGTGGCTGCAACTGACGTCAAAGAGTTGCTACCTTTTTCTCCTCTACGATTTTGATGGTTTCCTGTCGTACATTTAGATTTTTCATCCACTTTGAGTTTATTTTTGTGTATGGTGTAAGAAAGTGATCCAATTTCATTCTTCTGCATGTCACTGTCCAGTTTTTCCAACATTATTTGCTGAAGAGACTGTATTTTTTTCCATTGGATATTCTTTCCTGTTTGTTGAAGATTAGTTGGCCATACATTTGTGGGTCCATTTCTGGGTTCTCTATTCTGTTCCACTGATCTGTGTGTCTGTTTTTGTGCCAGTACCATGCTGTCTTGATGATTACAGCTTTGTAATACAATTTGAAGTCTGGAATTGTGATGCCTCAGCTTTGGTTTTCTTTTTCAACATTACTTGGCTATTCAGAGTCTTTTCTGGTTCCATACAAATTTTAGGATTGTTTATTCTAACTGTGAAGAATAGGGATTGCATTTAATGTGCAGATTGCTTTGGAAATTATAGACATTTTAATAGTATTTGTTCTCCCAATCCATGAGCATGGAATGTTTTTCCATTTCTTTATTTCTTCTTCAATTTCTTTCATAAACTTTCTATAGTTTTCAGTGTACAGATCTTTTATTTCTTTGGTTAAATTTATTCCTACGTATTTCACGGGTTTTAGTGTAATTGTAAATGGGATCTATTCTTTGATTTCTCTTTGTGTTGCTTCATTACTTGTGTATAGAAATGCAACCAATTTCTGTACATTGATGATATATTCTGTGACTTTTCTGAATTCATGGATCAGTTCTAGAAGTTTTTTTGGTGGAATCTTTTGGGTTTCCATGTAGAATATCATGTTGTCTGTGAAGAGTGAAAGTTTGACATCTTCCTTGCCAATATGTATGCCTTTAATTTCTTTTTGTTGTCTGATTTCTGGGGCTAGGACTTCCAATACTATGTCAAACAACAGTAGTGAGAGTAAATATCCTTGTCATCAGAACAGAATTTTTTAAACTTTAGTGAAGTCCAGGTTACCAATTCTTTCTTTCATAGATCATGCCTTTGATGTTACATGTAAAAAGTCATTGCCAATACTACTGTTATCTAGATTTTCTCCTATGTTATCTTCTAGGAGTTTTATAGTTTTGTGTTTTACATTTAAGTAAGCAATCCATTTTGAATACATTTTTGTGAGTAGTGTAAGGTCTGAATCTAGTTTACTTTTTTGCCTGTGGATGTCAGTTGTTCGAGCACCATTTATTGAAAAGACCACCTTTGATCCATTGTATTACCCTTGATCCGTTGTCAAACATCAGTTGATTATACATAGGGGATCTATTTCTGGTCTGCCTATTCCACTGATTGGTTTATTTTTTCACTCATACCACACTGTCTTGATTACTGTAGCTTTACAGTAAGTTTTAAAATTGGGGAGTGTCAGTTCTACAACTCTCTTCTTCTTCAATGTTGTGTTGGCTATTCTGAGTCTTTTGCCTCTCCATATAAACTTCAGAATCAGTTTGTCAATATCCACAAAATAGCTTGCTGGGATTTTGACCGGAATTGCACTGAATCTATGGATCAAGTTGGGAAGAACTGACATCTTGATATTACTGTCTTCTTATCCATGGACATGAAATATCTTTCCATTTATTTAGTTATTCCTTGATTTCTTTAAATCAGTATTTGTAGTTTTCTTCATATATGCCTTATAGATATTATGTTAGATTTATACTTGAGTATTTTTTGATGATGATACAAATGGTAGTGTGCTTTTAACTTCAAATTCCACATTTTCATTGTTAACATATAGGAAAGTTATTGATGTTTGTGTATTAACCATATAACTTGCAACTCTGCTATAATCACTTATTAGTTCCAGGAGTTGTTTTTTTTTTTTTTCTACATAGATAATCATGTCATCTGCAACCAAAGACAATTTTATTTTTTTTTCTTTCCAATCTGTAAGCTTTTAATTTTCTTTTCTTGTCTTATTATATTAAGTAGGACTTCCAGTAAAACGTTGTAAGAAGGTATAAGAAAAAAAAAGGTTAGAGAGGGAGGGAATCAAAACATAAGAGACTTAAAAACTGAGAACAAACTGAGGGTTGATGGGGGTGGGAGGGAGGGGATGGTGGGTGATGAGTATTGAGGAGGGCACCTGTTGGGAGGAGCACTGGGCACTGTATGGAAACCAATTTGACAATAAATTTCATATTAAAAAAAAAGAAGTGTGAGAGGGCACATCCTTTGGGAAGGGTATGAGGTAACTTAAGTTTTATTCTAGAACAGTTTTGTCCAAAACAAATATAATATGGTCCATATATGGAACTTAAAAGTAATGAAGAACAGGTGATTTTAAGAATATATTTAATTTCAGGGTGTCTGGGTGGCTTAGTTGGTTAAGCATCCGACTTTGGCTCAGTTCATGATCTCATGGTGTGTGAGTTTGAGTCCCACGTAAGGCTGTGTGCTGACAGCTCAGAGCCTGGAGCCTGCTTCAGATTCTGTGTCTCCCTCTCTCTCTCTCAAAAATAAATAAACATTAAAAAAAGAATATATCTAATTTAGTCCGATGTTTATCAATAACAATGATATAAAATATAATAGTGAGACACTGTATATTCTTTTTGTTGTTGTATTATCATATTACATAAAGTTGGTATGTAATGCTTATAGCACATCTCAGCTTAAATACTATATTTGCAACAGAAATACATTTTAATTTGTGCGTATTAAGTAAATCCCCTAATTCTTACACCAGCATGGTATTATTAATATTGAAATGAAGGAGTATTGAATAAATTGCAAAGCAATTTTAAATTTTGTATATAGCAAAGCAGTCTTCCAACTTATCTTGCAGATTTTGCAGCAAGTTTACATAATACTGCTGATAAAATTAAGATCTTCTGTATACTAATGTTAGAAATTGTTTAAAATTATTTGTACTGATTTGTATTAAGCTATTTTAAACTCACTATAAATTTGGGGGCCTCTTTAATAAGTCAAAAATAAGCTTTTACTTTCCTTGGAGCTTCAAATTTAGCTTGTTTATCTGTAGTGTGGTAGCAGTGAGAGAATAAGTTACATTACTGTATTTTTGGCCTTTGAATATTGAATATTTGTCAAGGATTCTTTTTGTTTCAAACAAATTTTGTATAACTCTTCTAAAGTTAACTAATGAACATTGGCAAATAATACAAGACCATTAAATAAATCATCTTCTATTTTTCAATAACTGCATAAACTAGGGATAATTTGCATGTATATACTGCACAATGTTAATCAGTGTATCCGAGGCATTTTGTACAGCTTGCTTCAGGGGAAAAATAAATATGGATCACACAGTGAAATGTTGCAATAAAGGCAACAGAAGCCCATTCCTAAATTTCATAAACTGAAGCATCATCCACCAATGATTAAAAATTCGTATTTTCATATCGAGCTAAAATTTTTCTTTAATAGGTGTAAGAAATTTAAGTTTCTACATCATGAGTTCAGTATTCTAGGCGGCAAATCGACATGTCTCTATAAATATTGAGGTGCTGATGTATTTTGAGATGGAGGCAATCAGAGAACTTGAGAGGGTTGTGGACAGTGCTTAGCACACAGGTGTCGCACACCACACTACCCAGGGCCTGCCTTGGCTGGTGGCTCTTCTGGACAGCAGGGAACTTTGAGACCACTCCCCGAGGACCCAGGGCGCCCCAAGAGACAGCGGGTTGGAAGCCGGTACAGAGTGGACAGAAGTAGAGACGTAGAGACGGCGGGAGCTGCGGGTGGCGGGTCCGTGGCCCTCGGGTCCTCTGGGCTGCGGGACGCAGAGACTTTGAAGAGGAGCGCGAGCGTCCCCCCTCCCCTCCTGCCTCCACGCGGGGCGCGCCGGGATCGGGGGCGGGGGGGTGGTGGTCCGAGAGCGCCCCCCTCTCCCACGCGGGCCTCGCGGGGCGGTGAGTCAAGGCCGGGAGCCGAGCCGCTCTCCCCGGCAGACCCTACCGAGGCGCGGGCGGCGGCGCGCAGGACTGGGATCCGAGACGCGCTCCCGCCGCCCCAGCTGCGCTGCGCTCCCGGCCACAAGTTTGCCCCGCGTTGGCCAAGTTGCGAGTGGGGAGCCTCTCCGGGCTCCGGGGTGAGCGACCGTTTTCTCGCTCGGGCTGGTCCGGGCATGGCCGGGCCGGGAGCGTCGCCCCATGTCTGGGGGTGGCTGCTGCTCGGAGGTTGCCTTCTCGTCGGAGCCCAGGTAAGAGTCCGTGCCCCGCGGCACCTGCTTCCTGGAGCCTCGCGGCGAGGCTTTAGGGAGACGGAGACCGAGGCGCGCTGGGCTCACGCTGACACATCCGGGCACACACACACACACACACAGGGAGGAAGAAGAAACGGGAGGAAAAACTTTGTGATGGTAGTGGAAAATATTGATTGTGTAGTAAAAAAAAAAAGAAAAGAAAAAAAAGAAAAGAAAAGAAAAAAGAAAGAAAGAAAAAAAAAAGTTAAGTCAGTTTAGACGATGTGTGCGGGCTTATTTCACAGTGGAGCCTCTCCAATATGAAAATAACTGTTCATCCATAGATCCACCGAACCAAATAAAATGTCAGGTTTTCACTTACCTTTTTTGTTGAGTGAAAGAGTGTGACAAGTGATACTAGAGAAAGTTAATTCTGTGTTACTTCATTTTAGTTACTTCATGTTTTAACCACAGTACCATAGGGGGCGCGCTGAGACTGTCCAATGAAAGTCTAACGCGGCCAAGTCATTGATTCCTATACTGGTATGATCCAAAATAATACTGTATACACTTGGCTTTCAGATGATGAACGTCCAATTATTACAAAATACGACGCCCCCTTTAAACGACCTGTAAGTCCAGATAAGCTATTTCTACTAAAATAAAGGATCTTAGAGATCAAAAGTCTTTGGCTTTAACCAAAATATGGTCAGAGGTTTAAAATAGACTGATTCTACACCAACTCACTTGTGTTTGGTGTATTGGGTAACTACATGAGCAACAAATTTTTAAAAGTATAATTAACCTCACAATTAATTAATCTACTCTGAATTTTGCCCTGAGTTAGTGGGAGGAACATGAGTGCAGAGAAATCTATGTATCGATTTTGGTACTAAATTTACATGATAGTAGTAGAAAACAGATGGTCTTTAAAGCCTTTCTTTCTATTTCGTGAGAAACCTATAATAAATGTTTAAACACATTTCTTCCTATATGTGATGCAAATGAAGTATTGCCTTGTATGTTATTTATCAAATGTGTTCCAACTTACTTTTTCTAAGATAGTGGAAAGTCGTATTTTGTTGAGTAGAGAGAAATCACTACAGATTATATGTACAGTGTTTTGTATTGATAACCACAATTTGCTCCTAGCTTTAAATCAAACTATAGCTTTATATAAAACTATAGTTGTAAATTTGGGCGCCTGGGTGGCTCAGTTGGTTGAGCATCTGACTCTTGATTTGCAATCAGGTCATGATCTTACAGTTTGTGGGTTCAAGCCCTCTGTAGGCTCTGGACTGACGGTGAGGAGGCTGCTTGAGATTCTGTCTCTCGCTCTCTCTCTTTGCCCCCTCCCCTGCTTGCATGCACACTTTCTCTCAAAATAAATGAATAAACTTAAAAAAAAGAAAAATACTTTATAAAAAACTATAGTTGTAAATGACTATATTTGCAATAATAGCTTCAAACTGATGTATATTTATGGTTGTAACTTGTAAATTATTTAAAATGATAATTTTTGATGACATACAAAATGTGATCAAGTGTGTGGTGCTTCAAAAAAATCTAAATGCTAAATTAAACGTGTTTACTTATTTATTTTTTTAATATGAAATTTATTGTCAAATGGGTTTCCATACAACACCCAGAGCTCATCCCAACAGTTGCCCTCCTCAATACCCATCACCCACCCTCCCCTCCCTCCCACCCTCCATCAATCCTCAGTTTGTTCTCAGTTTTTAAGAGTCTCTTATGGTTTGGCTCTCTCTCTCTTTTTTTTCTTCCCCTCCCCCATGGACTTCTGTTAAGTTTCTCAGGATCCGCATAAGAGTGAAAACATATGGTACCTGTCTTTCTCTGCCTGACATATTTCACTTAGCATAACACTCTCCAGTTCCATCCATGTGGCTACAAAAGGCCATATTTCATTCTTTCTCATTGCCACATAGTACTCCATTGTGCATATAAACCACAATTTCTTTATCCATTCATCAATTGATGGACATTTAGGCTCTTTCCATCATTTGGCTATTGTTGAGAGTGCTGCTATAAACATTGGGGTACAAGTGCCCCTATGCATCAGCACTCCTGTATCCTTTGGGTCAATTCCTAGTAGTGCTATTGCTGGGTCATAGGGTAGATCTATTTTTAATTTTTTGAGGAAACTCCACACCGTTTTCCAGAGCGGCTGCACCAGTTTGCATTCCCACCAACAGTACAAGAGGGTTCCCTTTTCTCCACATCCTCTCCAGCATCTATAGTCTCCTGATTTGTTCATTTTGGCCACTCTGACTGGCGGGAGGTGGTATCTCAGTGTGGTTTTGATTTGTATTTCCCTGATGAGGAGTGACATTGAACATCTTTTTATGTGCCTGTTGGCCATCCGGATGTCTTCTTTAGAGAAGTGTCTATTCATGTTTTCTGCCCATTTCTTCACTGGATTATTTGTTTTTCGGGTGTGGAGTTTGGTGAGCTCTTTATAGATTTTGGATACTAGCCCTTTGTCCGATATGTCACTTGCAAATATCTTTTCCCATTCCGTTGGTTGTCTTTTAGTTTTGTTGATTGTTTCCTTTGCTGTGCAGAAGCTTTTTATTTTCATGAGGTCCTGATAGTTCATTTTTTGCTTTCAATTCCCTTGCCCTTGGGGATGTGTCAAGTAAGAAATTGCTGCGGCTGAGGTCAGAGAGGTTTTTTCCTGCTTTCTCCTCTAGGGTCTTGATGGTTTCCTGTCTCACATTCAGGTCCTTTATGCATTTTGAGTTTATTTTTGTGAATGGTGTAAGAAAGTGGTCTAGTTTCATCCTTCTGCATGTTGCTGTCCAGTTCTCCCAGCACCATTTGTTAAAGAGACAGACTGTCTTTTTCCCATTGGATATTCT
The DNA here is from genome assembly GCF_022837055.1 of Prionailurus viverrinus. NCBI lineage: Eukaryota > Metazoa > Chordata > Mammalia > Carnivora > Felidae > Prionailurus > Prionailurus viverrinus. The sequence goes on from NC_062568.1 coordinate 22,291,550, forward strand.
TTCGTGCTTTGTCAAAGATTAGTTGGCCATACTTTTGTGGGTATAATTCTGGGGTTTCTATTCTGTTCCATTGGTCTATGTGTCTGTTTTTGTGCCAATACCATGCTGTCTTGATGATTACAGCTTTGTAGTAGAGGCTGAAGTCTGGGATTGTGATGCCTCCTGCTTTGGTCTTCTTCAAAATTACTTTGGCTATTTGGAGCCTTTTGTGGTTCCATACAAATTTTAGGATTGCTTGTTCTACCTTTGAGAAGAATGCTGGTGCAATTTTGATTGGGATTGCATTGAATGTGTAGATAGCTTTGGGTAGTATTGACATTTTAACAATATTTATTCTTCCAATCCATGAGCACGGAATGTTTTTCCATTTCTTTATATCTTCCATTTCTTTCATAAGGTTTCTGTAGTTTTCAGCATACAGATCTTATGCATCTTTGGTTGGGTTTATCCCTAGGTATTTTATGCTTCTTGGTGCAATTGTGAATGGCATCAGTTTCTTTATTTGTCTTTCTGTTGCTTCATTATTAGTGTATAAGAATGCAACTGATTTCTGTACATTGATTTTGTATCCTGCAACTTTGCTGAATTCGTGTATCCGTTCTAGCAGACTTTTGGTGGAGTCTATCGGATTTTCCATGTATAATATCGTATCATCTGCAAAAAGTGAAAGCTTGACTTTATCTTTGCCAGTTTTGTGCCTTTGATTTCCTTTTGTTGTCTGATTGCTGATGCTAGAACTTCCAACACTATGTTAAACAACAGCGATGAGAGTGGACAACCCTGTCGTGTTCCTGATCTCAGGGGGAAAGCTCTCAGTTTTTCTCCACTGAGGATGATATTAGCTGTGGGCTTTTCATAAATGGCTTTTATGATGTTTAAGTATGTTCCTTCTATCCTGACTTTTTTGAGGGTTTTTAAGAAAGGATGCTGAATTTTGTCAAATGCTTTTTCTTCGTCGATTGACAGGATCATATGGTTCTTATCTTTTCTTTTATTAATGTGATGTATCACATTGATTGATTTGCGAATGTTGAACCAGCCCTGCAGCCCAGGAATGAATCCCACTTGATCATGGTGAATAATTCTTTTTATATGCTGTTGAATTCGATTTGCTAGTATCTTATTCAGAAATTTTGCATCCATATTCATCAGGGATATTGGCCTGTAGTTCTCTTTTTTTACTGGGTCTCTGTCTGGTTTAGGAATCAAAGTAATTCTGGCTTCATAGAATGAGTCTGGGAGTTTTCCTTCCCTTTCTATTTTTTGGAATAGCTTGAGAAGGATAGGCATTATTTCTGCTTTAAATGTCTGGTAGAATTTTCCTGGGAAAACATCTGGTCCTGGACTCTTATTTGTTGGGAGATTTTTGATAACTGACTCAATTTCTTTGCTGGTTACGTGTCTGTTCAAGCTTTCTATTTCTTCCTGTTTGAGTTTTGGAAGTATGTGGGTTTTTAGGAATTTGTCCATTTCTTCCAGGTTGTCCAGTTTGTTGGCATATAATTTTTCATAGTATTCCCTGATAATTGCTTGTATCTCTGAGGGATTGGTTGTAATCATTCCATTTTCATTCATGATTTTATCTATTTGGGTCATCTCCCTTTTCTTTTTGAGAAGCCTGGCTAGAGGTTTATCAATTTTGTTTATGTTTTCAAAAAAACAATTCTTGGTTTCATTGATCTGCTCTACAGTTTTTTTAGATTCTATATTGTTTATTTCTGCTCTGATCTTTATTATTTCTCTTCTTCTGCTGGCTTTGGGGTGTCTTTGCTGTTCTGCTTCTATTTCCTTTAGGTGTGCTGTTAGATTTTGTATTTGGGATTTTTCTTGTTTCTTGAGATAGGCCTGGATTGCAATATATTTTCCTCTCAGGAGTGCCTTCACTGCATCCCAAAGCATTTGTATTGTTGTATTTTCATTTTCATTTGGTTCCATATAGTTCTTAATTTCTTCTCTAATTGCCTGGTTGACCCATTCATTCTGTAGTAGGGTGTTCTTTAACTTCCATGCTTTTGGAGGTTTTTCAGACTTTTTCCTGTGGTTGATTTCAAGCTTCATAGCATTGTGGTCTGAAAGTATGCATGGTATGATCTCAATTCTTGTATACTTAAGAAGGGCTGTTTTGTGACCCAGTATGTGATCTATCTTGGAGAATGTTCCATGTGCACTCGAGAAGAAAGTATATTCTGTTGCTTTGGGATGCAGAGTTCTAAATACATCTGTCAAGTCCATCTGATCCAATGTATCATTCAGGGCCTTTGTTTATTTATTGATCCTGTGTCTAGATGATCTATCCATTGTGGTAAGTGGAGTAGTAAAGTCCTTTGCAATTACCACATTCTTATCAATAAGGTTGCTTATGTTTGTGATTAATTGTTTTATATATTTGGGGGCTTCCGAATTTGGCACATAGACATTTATAATTGTTAGCTCTTCCTGATGGATAGACCCTGTGATTATTATATAAAGCCCTTCTTCATCTCTTGTTACAGCCTTTAATTTAAAGTCTAGTTTGTCTGATATAAGGATGGCTACTCTAGCTTTCTTTTGACTTCCAGTAGCATGATAAATGGTTCTCCAACTCCTCACTTTCAATCTGAAGGTGTCCTCAGGTCTAAAATGAGTGTCTTGTAGACAGCAAATAGATAGGTCTTGTTTTTTTTTATCCATTCTGATACCCTGTGTCTTTTGGTTGGAGCATTTAGTCCATTTACATTCAGTGTTATTATATAAAGACATGGGTTTAGAGTCATTGTGATGTCTGTAGGTTTCCTGCTTGTAGTGATGTCTCTGGTACTTTGTGGTCCTTGCAACATTTCACTCACAGAATCCCCCTTAGGATCTCTTGTAGGGCTGGTTTAGTGGTGATGAAATCCTTCAGTTTTTGTTTGTTTGGGAAGACCTTGATCTCTCCTTCTATTCTAAGTGACAGACTTGTTGGATAAAGGATTTTCAGCTGCATATTTTTTCTGTTCCCCGCATTGAAGATTTCCTGCCATTCCTTTCTGGCCTGCCAAATTTCAGTAGATAGATCCGTCACTAGTCTTATCGGTCTCCCTTTATATGTTAGAGCATGTTTATCCCTAGCTGCTTTCAGAATTTTCTCTTTATCCTTGTATTTTGCCAGTTTTCACTATGATATGTCGTGCAGAAGGTCGATTCAAGTTACGTCTGAAGGGAGTTCTCTGTGTCTCTTGGATTTCAATGCCTTTTTCCTTCCCCACATCAGGGAAGTTCTCAGCTATGATTTCTTCAAGTACACCTTCAGCACCTTTCCCTCTCTCTTTCTCTTCTGGAATCCCAATTATGCATATATTATTATGTTTAATTGTGTCACTTAGTTCTCTAATTCTCTCCTCATACTCCTGGATTTTTTTAATCTCTGTTTTTCTCAGCTTCCTCATTTTCCATAATTTTATCTTCTAATTCACCTATTCTCTCCTCTGCCTCTTCAATCCGAGCTGTGGTCACCTCCATTTTATTTTGCAGCTAATTTATAGCATTTTTTAGCTCCTCCTGGCTGTTTCTTAGTCCCTTGATCTCTGTAGTAGATCTCTGTAGTAGATGGGACATCCAACATTTCTCTGTTAAAAAAATGATGAAAAAAGTATGTTTTTGTTTTCAATATGTATATTGCTTACTTCATTTTTTTCCTAGTCTTATTGTATTGGTAAGACTCAGTACAGTGTTGAAAGGTAGTGGTTACAAGTGTGAAGTCTTACTTTAATACAGAATATCTAAAGTTCGTTTAAGAAATGTATTTTGCATAACTATTTGGTAGGTATCATATCCTTTATAATCGTGATGATTTGACTAAATGTAATAAGAGTTTTGAATCACCAGAAGAGATATAATTTTGCATTTAAAATTTATAAAATTTAACTAAAAATTACAAAGAATATACCATTAATTTTGAACATATGTAAATAAGTGATATGGGCCTCCTCATCCATATTTTGGGCAGAGCAGGAAATGACCCTTCATAACTTGCTCAATGTGACTGGCATCTAGCAGATGCCCATTAAATGTTAGATGATGCCTGTCTGGCTGTAACTATAAAAGCTATTATATACTTCAAGTTGACAGTTCTCAGCCAACAGGTCAGAACTCTTGATAAGGAAGAGATGCAAACTGGTCACTTGAATTATTTATATGGTTAGATTGCCTGTTTCCTATGAGGGAAAGTTTTGAGCTACTTGTCTTGCAATGTATTTGGACCAATTGAATGGGCATGAGATACTTCTGAGCTTGCAAATGTTTCTGCTTACACTAAAAGAAAACATGGTTTCTATAGTTGCAAAAAATACTCATACATATAAGTGGGTTCCAAAATGTAACTTCCAGTGTCATCACATATTCTGGCAGCTCATTTCCTGGATGAGTATCTGAAAGATATAAAAGCCTTCAATAGCCTGTGGTTGTCACACATGCAAAACTTGAGTGCTTTTTTTTCATACTGACTAACATGGCCTAGAGCTATGTGAAAGTCTAAAGACATCTCAAGTGAAAACAATGCATGAGAAATTCTCTGGTTCTTTTTCTGCAAGATAAAAAATGTCTACTAAATCCATTTCAAGTATATCACAGAACGCCATTACCCAGCAGATTGGTCACATATTTGTAATGGCATTCTGTCTGTAGGCTTATTGCCTTTGAGAACACACACAGAAGTTGTTATATAGTTTCTTATATCGCAAGTACTTGAGAATGTATCATTCCTCCTAAACTAGCTTGATGGTTATAAGTTTGGCATTGTCCATCACCTTCTGCCATGGTGCCCCCAGGAACATTTTTGCATGCGTTTGTGGAACAAATGAACTCAATAGTCCTTGCTGATGCACCAGTAGAATTTGGTCCAGAATGTAGTTAAATAACTGGCTAATGGATTTTCCACTCTTAAAATTCTTTTTTCCTAGGTCATTTTATTTTCAAAACAACACATTGACTGAGATGCTGAGCACAATATTTATTGTGAATGTCCAGTGAGTGAGCCATGACCCATACCCCAGAGAAGCTCAAGGGAGGACATAGATGAATTGACACTAATGCCAAGATGTGCCCTTTGCTGCCACCCTTGACTTCGGTGTCACTCTCCTTTTCCTTGTCCTTAATGTTTATCATTTATGTGTTTCTATAACTTAATTCCATGTGTGTGTGCACAGTGGAAGTTATGCTTAAAACAGAGATGAAAAGGACTACTTGATATATGTTAGGTCCTTCAGTATTTTAAATACTGTTGCTAAAATGGAAATTCATTTTCATACCACCTCTAAAAGATGTAGTCTCCTTGTGAAGGGAATTGGCCAGCAGCCTCCTTCATGTTAGATTTCTTCTCTTTGTATCTCTCCCCTCACCAAGTCTGTTCCAAAAGTTGTTCCCCAATTTGCAAATACAACCGTGTTGTCCTGTCTGAACTAATTTCTCCTTGCCCCAGGAAGATCTCACAAACTTTAACCCCTTGAAACACCTTTGTTTTTACAAGATGTTTAAGATTATATATTCAATTTATCACATTCCTTTCTGCTTTCCTGATTTTCTCTGATGTTATCTCTAATGTCCAAGAACAAATCCACCCTTTGCAACTTCTTTTTGGTTCATATCCAGATGTATTTTTATGACTATAACCGTTTATTGGAAATTAGGAATGCCAAGCTTTCATTCCAACTTTTACTCCATTGTTGAGTGACCATAGCAAGCAGTTCAAAATCCCAGGACTTCTTGGCCAGTGTTCTCCTATGTGTGGTTCTTAAGACCACATGTGGGATAGTTATGGACAATGAGGAATTGAGGTTCTAATTTTTCACTTTGGATGACTTTGCCTTATTGTTTTGGCCCCAAATCAGCCTCCACATGGCACATTTGCTATAAAAGGGGAGTTTCCACCAAACTGCTGTTACTTTCCAGATGCTCACGGCCATGTTAAATACCAAAAAGATGGAAATCAGCATCTCATACCCAGTTTACTAAGGGAAACATTTTGGAAGCCTGGAGTAGTTGCACTTGTTACTTATGGTCATAATGGCAGATCCTACAGCCTGTCTATGTCGGCTTGGGGCTTGGTTCTCTGTTACTTCAAATTCTAAGTACCAAAGGCCTGATGCATGTGTTCTTTATGGGTTATTTGTCACATCTTTGCCAGAAAAGTACACTGATGCAGGCACTACTTTGGAAATATCCAATCAGGAAATAGTAAAAATTTACAAAATAAGAATCCAGAAAAACTGGATTATGGATAATAAACTTGCTACAGCCTTTAAATAAGATCTAATATTCACACTCCATCTGACCATCATCTAGGCATAAAACTTAAAAAAAAATTTAATGTTTATTTTTGAGAGAGAGACAAAGCACGAAGAGGGGAAGGGCAGAGAGAGAGGGAGACACAGAATCTGAAGCAGGCTCCAGGCTATGAGCTGTCAGCACAGAGCCTGTCATGGGGCTCGAACCCATGAACCGTGGGATCACGACCTGAGCCATGAACCGTGAGATCACGACCTGAGCCAAAGTCAGACGCTCAACCAACTGAGTCACCCAGGCACCTCTAGGCATAAAACTTTTAAGAACTATAGTTCTTGGCAAATGAAAGGTATAAGAACTTTTCTTATAAAATTTTCTTTTCCTAAAAATTAGAGCTCACTGACTTTCATTGTGGGGTGTGGGCCACTTTGAAATCTCTTGTGATGAGACAGCTAAAGTTGTCTTTTGTTATGCCAGTGAGGCAACTTTTGGACTGGGCTTATGGATGGGAACTGGTTGCCAGTTGAGCTAATCATGTAATCATGTGATCAGACACACAGTTGAAACTTCAAGGCCCCCCTGTCCCCACCACCACCAACACCACCTCTGGGACAAGAGAGAGGCTGGAGATTGAATTCTATCACCAGTGACCAATGATTTCATTAATATGTTTATGTAATGAAACCCAAAACCCAAGAGAACTACTCAGGAGAGCTTCCAGGCTGGTGAACATGCGGAGGTACAAGGCGAATGGCTCCCTCAGAAAGGGCATGGAAGCTTGGTGCCCTTTCCCCACTCTTTGCATCTCTTCTATCTGCCTCTTCCTAAGTTGTATCTCTTCATAATAAACCAGTAATCTAGTCAGCAAAATGTTTCTCTGAGTTCTGTGAACCACTCTGGCAAATGAATTGAACCCACAGAGCTGGTTGACCTATAACCAGTTGAATAGAAGCACAGGTGACAATCTGGGGCCAGAGGGCAGTCTAGTCTTGTAGGACTGAGCCTTTAAACAATGGGACTTGGTTCTATCTCCAGGTAGACAGTAGGACTCCCCTACTCCCAGGTAGACAGTAGGACAGTAGGACTCTCCCAGTGTCAGAGAACTGCTTAGTGGTTTAGGAAACTATCCTGTCACACATTGGCATTGGTTACAGAATCATAATTGAGTACAGAACTTTCAGTGACTCTCTTCAGGAGAGGATAATTGCCAAGGGCAGAGCTGTTGGTGGTCAGTACTCCCCCAAATTGGGGGTGGTAAACCTTCTGTCCTGAAGAGGATATTTCTATAAATTCTTGGGACAACAATTATAGTGGTTTTAGGTTGAAAGTGTGACAATTATTTGTTGCAATTGAGTGAAATTTTCTGGGAACTAAGAAAATTCATCTTCTGAGTATGAGAGTGATTTCTCTATCAAGAAAATTTGTTGTATTTTATTTTAATGACAATAAAAGTAACTTTTTATTCCACTATACTTAAGAAAGTCTTACAATTTGCTCAGTTGTTCTTGTATTCTCACTATTTAAAAAATTATTTCAGAAATAATTACAACTGTTCCCTTATTGCAATGGGTCAGTTAATAATATGGAGCTCAGAACCCATTAATCCTTCATATTTTGGTTCTTTTAAGTTATTTTTCTCCTTTTTTTCTTTAAGCATCAGCCTATAACCAATTGCATAAAATATTTTTGAGAGACTTAAAACATTATTTAATTCTCATTATCTGCTTTGCTGATTGATTCATTAAAGCTCTCATTACAGATGCTGGGGACATAGTGTTGGAGATTCCAGGTGAATTCATCAACACTCAGTCCTAGAAACTATGGTGGAAGTTGAATAGCTTGAACACATACATATATAAAGAAGAATATTTGAAAGGCACTTTATTTTGATTTTGTGAGAGGTAGAACAGAGGAAACAGCCCAGCCCATTCATTCTTCTGACCTATAGAACTATGACATAATCAATTTGCATCATTTTAAACCACTAAATTTGTGATGATTTGTTACAACAGGAAATATATATATATATATTCTATAATTACTATATATATATAATATGATTTATATAATTATATAATATATATATATATATTTCCAGGGTGATACCTTATCCATATTCAAATGGAATAGCATGAATTATTTGTTTCTCTGCTTTGCCTCATTTTGGGAATTCAATTATTCAATCAGAAGCCTTAGAAGCCTTATAGGCATGGTGTGAAAGCAGAATTTTATAAACAGAGACTTAAGAGAAGGAAGTCTGTGGAGTGTAATTTTATTTTGAGCATAAATTAAATATTTAAAGTCATATCTTTTCTTATCACCTATGTATCAAAACAAATCTAAATAAGCTTATTAAAATAAAATAATGAGCATGATAGCATGTAAAGCACTTAAGCCCATCTGCATGGATATTACCTTCTCTGGAAGACTGATGATACTCTGTTAGATTGAGTTAATCTCTTGAGTGAAGTTGAAAATAAAAAGGTGTGTGGTTGACTTGTGTTTGAACACATTAACACACATATGCACACAAACACATACACACACATTCACACACAAAGATTTCCACAAAACAAGTGTAACCCTCTTAGTACAGTTTTATAAAATTGAGCCTTGGATTAATTCAAATAGTTATTTTAAATCAATATTGATGTGAAGAAAATCAAGGAATGATTCAGACCAAACATGGTAACTAACATTTTTTTCCCTAAATCCTGTAACTCAGTGTCTTTGTGAGGCAAAACGCAATGGTGATTAGCAAAAGTGGATGAACATATACAGGAAAAATTCAAAATTTAATAGAGAAGTAAATTTGCTGATTCTTTTTCAGTTTATGCAGATGTCCAATATGCATTAAATTAAAAAATTGACTTTTCTGTTTATGTATTTTGGTATAAATTACCCATTATTTATTGTATAATATAATAACAATACTATGTTTTAAGTCTGAAGCCACTACTTTCTTTTTGACTTTTCCCAGCAAGTACTCACCATCCCTGAGCCTCTTTCCTCATGTGCAATGGAAACCTTGAAAGAATGGTGTCTGGAAGAAATGAGACAACAGGTGCAAAAGCCAAAGCACGTCCAGTGTCTGTGCTCAATGGGCAGCTGCTTCATTTAGAGAGAGAGCCTTTCTCGTTATACATACTCATCTAGGTACTTAAAAAGAAAAGGTGAAAGATGATTAAGACATGTCCCCAGCTTTGGGAGAACCCACAATCTAGCAGATGGGACAGGAAACCAATCAGAGCATTAGAGTAAAGCAGATAAGTGCCAGGAAGGAGTGTATATACAAAGTGCTGTGGGGATGTGGGAGAGAAGATTGCTTTAGCTTCAGGCAAAGTCAAAGAGGTTTTAAAGGAATGATGTTTCACAAATCAATGTGATACATCACATTAATAAAAGAAAAGATAAGAACCATATGATCCTGTCAATCGATGCAGAAAAAGCATTTGACAAAATTCAGCATCCTTTCTTAATAAAAACCCTCGAAAAAGTCGGGATAGAAGGAACATACTTAAACATCATAAAAGCCATTTATGAAAAGCCCACAGCTAATATCATCCTCAGTGGGGAAAAACTGAGAGCTTTCCCCCGAGATCAGGAACACGACAAGGATGTCCACTCTCACCGCTGTTGTTTAACACAGTGTTGGAAGTGCTAGCATCAGCAATCAGACAACAAAAGGAAATCAAAGGCATCAAAATTGGCAATGATGAAGTCAAGCTTTCGCTTTTTGCAGATGACATGATATTATACATGGAAAACCCGATAGACTCCACCAAAAGTCTGCTAGAACTGATACATGAATTCAGCAAAGTTGCAGGATACAAAATCAATGTACAGAAATCAGTTGCATTCTTATACACTAATAATGAAGCAACAGAAAGACAAATAAAGAAACTGATGCCATTCACAATTGCACCAAGAAGCATAAAATACCTAGGGATAAACCCAACCAAAGATGCATAAGATCTGTATGCTGAAAACTACAGAAACCTTATGAAAGAAATGGAAGATATAAAGAAATGGAAAAACATTCCGTGCTCATGGATTGGAAGAATAAATATTGTTAAAATGTCAATACTACCCAAAGCTATCTACACATTCAATGCAATCCCAATCAAAATTGCACCAGCATTCTTCTCAAAGGTAGAACAAGCAATCCTAAAATTCATATGGAACCACAAAAGACCCCAAATAGCCAAAGTAATTTTGAAGAAGACCAAAGCAGGAGGCATCACAATCTCAGACTTCAGCCTCTACTAAAGATGTAATCATCAAGACAGCATGGTATTGGCACAAAAACAGACACATAGACCAATGGAACAGAATAGAAACCCCAGAATTATACCCACAAAAGTATGGCCAACTAATCTTTGACAAAGCACGAAAGAATATCCAATGGGAAAAAGACAGTCTGTCTCTTTAACAAATGGTGCTGGGAGAACTGGACAGCAACATGCAGAAGGATGAAACTAGACCACTTTCTTACACCATTCACAAAAATAAACTCAAAATGCATAAAGGACCTGAATGTGAGACAGGAAACCATCAAGACCCTAGAGGAGAAAGCAGGAAAAAACCTCTCTGACCTCAGCCGCAGCAATTTCTTACTTGACACATCCCCAAGGGCAAGGGAATTGAAAGCAAAAAATGAACTATCAGGACCTCATGAAAATAAAAAGCTTCTGCACAGCAAAGGAAACAATCAACAAAACTAAAAGACAACCAACGGAATGGGAAAAGATATTTGCAAGTGACATATCGGACAAAGGGCTAGTATCCAAAATCTATAAAGAGCTCACCAAACTCCACACCCGAAAAACAAATAATCCAGTGAAGAAATTGGCAGAAAACATGTCTTCTCTAAAGAAGACATCCAGATGGCCAACAGGCACATGAAAAGATGCTCAACGTCGCTCCTCATCAGGGAAATACAAATCAAAACCACACTGAGATACCACCTCCCACCAGTCAGAGTGGCCAAAATGAACAAATCAGGAGACTATAGATGCTGGAGAGGATGTGGAGAAACAGGAACCCTCTTGCACTGTTGGTGGGAATGCAAATTGGTGCAGCCGCTCTGGAAAACAGTGTGGAGGTTCCTCAAAAAATTAAAAATAGACCTACCCTATGACCCAGCAAGAGCACTGCTAGGATTTTACCCAAGGGATACAGGAGTGCTGATGCATAGGGGCACTTGTACCCCAATGTTTCTAGCAGCACTCTCAACAATAGCCAAATGATGGAAAGAGCCTAAATGTCCATCAACCGATGAATGGATAAAGAAATTGTGGTTTATATACACAATGGAATGCTATGTGGCAATGAGAAAGAATGAAATCTGGCCTTTTGTAGCCACGTGGATGGAACTGGAGAGTGTTATGCTAAGTGAAATAAGTCAGGCAGAGAAAGACAGATACCATATGTTTTCACTCTTATGTGGATCCTGAGAAACTTAACAGAAGACCATGGGGGAGGGGAAGAAAAAAAAAAGAGGTTAGAGAGGGAGGGAGCCAAACCATAAAAGACTCTTAAAAACTGAGAACAAACTGAGGGTTGATGGGGGTGGGAGGGAGGGGAGGGTGGGTGATGGGTATTGAGGAGGGCAACTGTTGGGATGAGCACTGGGTGTTGTATGGGAACAATAAATTTGACAACAAATTTTATACTTAAATTAAAAATAAATAAATAAAAATCCTAAGGAAATAAATAAATAAATAAATGAAGGAATGATGTTTTCGAGTAAAATTGTCAGTTGAAATTGACAAATTCCACTCCAGGTGGAAAAATTTCAGCAAAACAGCACCACGCAACGAGAGATCCACAGCAGTGCTGGTCCAACAGATGTGACTGTGGAAAGACATGAAGTGAGGAGAAAATATCACATATTGGAGAATGGTAAGTATCGAGGTCTCATTTTTCTGAACAAGACCTGGGAATAAAACTTTTTGATTTCTTTCCTTTCGTGGCTTTGACATTGGACACACAGCCACCTCCATGTGCTAGCTGAAGCTAGAAGGCTATCATCAGTCAGTGCACTCCTGAGTCTTCCCATTAGGCGACTGCTCCTTTTCAGAGAGCTGGGCTGCAAAGATGTGGGTGGTTGTGCAGTTGGATGGGTGACCAGATGTACGTCCACTGAATCTGTGCCCCAAGAGCTAGATGACTGTGTCAATGGAAAGGTCTATCTTAATGAGTGAAGAGACGACATTGCCCAATGCATATATTTAAAATCTGGCAGAACAAGTAACTAAGTTCGCCATTCGCTACATTGAACCAAACTGGCTCTACACTTGTACATCTGTGAGTCTTTCACACCATATGTCCCTATGTTCCACTTTAACTTAATTTTCCGATGCCAGTATCTTAGAATAGGAACAATTGAAGTCAAGTTTTATTTGGGGGGAAAAAAAACCTTCCAGGAGTATGTAGAAATTCATAAAAATAGAGAGAAGACAAATTTCTATATAGAATAATGTTGACTCAAAGACTCGAAGGTTTTTTCTTTTTTTGAAAGTGTAATTAACACTGTTTTCCCTTGACAGTTGTACTGAATTGAATTATAATGCAAGGATTATCCTGGTGCTCAGCCCAGCCCAGGCAGTGATCCAAGAAGGCACCCAAGTAGTTATGGCTTAGAAGTTGAATGAGCTTATTCCAGGGAATACATGACCGTTGAATTAGGAGACAGTTACAATTAAAGCTAAGGCCATATTAATCCAGTGCCTTTAACTTCATGGATATTTATTCCTGGATGCAGCCATGGATACAATGAAGTAACCACGTCTGCCTTAAAATTGTCCTTAGCTTGCCTAACTTCAGTCTTTCTCCTGTTCCTAGGCCCTGAGCTCCTTTCATAGAACATTTACTTTAGAAAACTTGGAATTACAATGCTTTCTTTGCCCCTTTGTGTTAAAAATCTTTTTAAAGCCCACTAGCCAGTTTTATAACCCAGCACTGTATTTCTCAAAGACCTAGCAGCATATCTTTGAAATGTAATCTAATCATCAAGGAGCTAGCACTCCCAGCTCCCAGTTTCTGTGGGAGAGGAGGAACCTAAATTTGGTGGGTGCCTTGCTCTAACTTATACAACTACCTGCTGTTTGAAGATAGGAGAAAGTTGTCTTTTCCTTTGTATAAATCCAGCTAGCAAACACATAGGGCCTACTATCTCTCCCTCATCCCAGCTCTAAAAATTTTTCTGTTCTTTGTTTCAGCAGAGTGAAGTGCAAAATGAATAACCTTGAATCAGGTTTTCCTAGTCTGTTTAACTTTGGTGAAGCTTTCGCTTCAACAGAATCTAAAACTGTGTTTTCTAATTGAATGGATGTTGGTACCTCACTGTGTGAGGTAAGAAGACAAGGGACAGCTAAAACAAAGGGCACACTAGGGCCCCGGGGGATCTGTGAATGTGCATGAAGCAGATGGCCTTGAAACAAGAGGAGCACGTGGTCAGTGGAGAGATGAGAAAAGCAAAGGAGAATGGGGCGGAATACATGTTCAACTGCACACATTCAAACTGGACACTTGTCAACGATTTGTGCTTCTTTTGAGTTCCTATATGATTAGAAGACAGTGATGTGATCTGGAAAATGGATAATAAATTATTTAGTAACATCGTAGAAGCGTTCCTATAGACTTTTTTTTTGCATGTTATCTTCATACATTAGAGATAATTAAACCAAGTCAACTAATTTTTTTCTACACCTGCCAGCCAGATAATGTAAACCATTTATTTAATTGAATCCATTTCTCCTTATTTTTGATCCACTGGGCTTTCAATTCATTTACATTTCTTGTTTCAAAAGGGGAGCACCTAGGTGGCTCAGCTGGTTGAGTGTGTGTCTCTTTGAGTTCAGGTCAAGTCATGATCCCAGGGTCATGGGATCGAGCCTTGCATTGGGCTCCATGCTGAGTGTGGAGTCTGCTTAAGATTCTCTCTCTCTCTCTGTCTGCCCCTCTTCCTTGCTCACATGTTCTCTCTCTCTCTAAGACAAAAACAAAACAAAACCTAAAGGGAAGAAAATGAAAAACTGTTGGAGGAAAATCTAGAAAGAAGGATAATTAAATAGTCTTGGTTTAAAAACTGAGCTTATCAGGACTTCAATGATTCAGAGAGTTTTCCTTGCCTTCAAGGGAAAAAGGGAGATATTTGAGACATTAAAAGGAGTCCTGATTTAACAGTATATTAAAAAAAGTAAAACTAACAAAATAACCAGCACATGGGTTTAGGAGATGAGGAAGAGAATGGAAGGTCCTGTAAAATGCAAGAAGATGTATAAAATGTGCAACGTGTATAAGTTGCCAGCTTTGGGGATTTATTAGAGATTGTTGGTGTTGGTTTAACAATGGACAAGAGAGCTGTATAGACAATTTGAGATATAATGCTTGCTGGCGAGGGAATGTGTAGAGAAAGAGAAAGAATGGGAAATTGACCAAGTAAATGTCCCAGGGAAGGGGTGCCTGGGTGGCTCAGATAGTTAAGCATCCAACTTCGGTTCAGGTCACGATCTCACAGTTCTCAAGCTGGAATTCACATCAGGCTCTCTGCTGTCAGCGCGGGGCCTGCTTTGGATCCTCTGGCTCCTCTCTCTCTGTCCCCTCTTTCCCCCACTCTCTCAAAAATAAACATTAATAAAAATAAATGCTCCAGGAAATAAATACAATTAGAGAACCAAAAAAAAAAGAAAAGAATGCAATACGTCCCCAAGAAAATAAAATAAAAGCAAAACAAAATAATAAAATAAAATAAAACAAAAGCAAAAGGTGGTTAATTTGCAGTGATAATGATAATGACTGTTTATTGTTAAACAAGGTTTAGGACAGAGCAGAGGCATTTGAAAGTAAAATGAAAACTGTATCATCTAAACAATTAGAATGTAAATGAGGTTAGTAAGAGCTAGGCACTAATAGTTATAGGAAGTAAAAACAAATGACCTTATTGAGAGTGGATGCGACAGACCGAAAGAGGAGGGAGAAAAGTAAATGGTGACAAGTAGAAACAGAGAGGAAGAAGAAAAAGAATACTCTTGGCTCTAGTAAGGTTTGCCCCTCCCCCAAAGCAAGCTATCTTTACTAAAAATCATTTGATTTGAGTTGATTAATAAAAGGCTTGCCATTGTCTTTCTGGAAACTCCACAGGTGGACTCTGGTCCAGGTCCTGGTCTCCAGACCACATCACATCGTATCATATGCCTGCTCCACTCTTTCCCTGGGTGCCAGTGGGAGATCTGGATACACTGTGAACTCTTCTTCAACTCCTTTCAAGAAGAGAGTGCTTTTTGGAGATCTTGTTCTCATAAATGGCTTTTGCATCTTTGCACTCTCCTCCCCTACACCCTCTTTTCTCTGGTTTTAAAGCACTTGCTGATTTATAAGACTTGATGCACCAACCCTACTTAACTTTCTTACTTCAACTCAAGTCATGCTGGCCCTTGCCCATCAAGATCCCGCCATGTCAGTTTTCTTTCTATGACTCAAATATACCAAGCATATCCCTGCCTGAGGACCCTGTACTCGGATTTCCTCTGCCTGAAATGCCTTCTCCTTAGTAGTCTCAGTGTTGGCTCCTTTTCATTCAGATCTCATCAGCTGAGACTTTCCTGAAGTCCAATCAGTCACCCTCTAACGTAGCTAACACATCACCTCTTTTAATTACCTCTATAGCCCTTTTTCTTATATTTTATTATTTTTTGGTGGTTATTTGTCATATTTTATCCGAACCATCTCATGCCAGAATGTACCCTCTGAGAGAACAGGGACCTCCTATGTCTCTGTCACCATATTGCCATCACCTTGAATGGACCTCGCACATGGGAGGACCAAATACATATTTTGAATGAATTTTATTATATTATTTTTTCAAAGTTTATTTATTTTTGAGAGAGAAAGGGAGAGAGTAGGGGGGTGCACTCAAGTCGGGGAGGGGCAGAGAGAGGGAGACACAGAATCCGAAGCAGGCTCTAGACTCTGAGCTGTCAGCACAGAGCCAGACTCAGGGCTCAAACCCACACACCATAAGATCATGGCCTGAGCCAAAGTTAGATGCTTAACCGACTGAGCCACCCAGGCACCCTGAGAATGAATTTTAAAAATAACATTTTTGGCATGTAATATCTTACCCATTGTTTCCATGACTCAGAATCCAAATATTTATGAGTATACATGGGATTTGCGTCTTCTTTTCTTTTTTTTAATTTGCATCCAAATTAGTTAGCATGTAGTGCAACAATGATTTCAGGAGTAGATTCCTTAGTGCCCCTTACTCATTTAGACCATCCCCCCTCTGATACCCCCTCCAGTAACCCTCTGTTTGTTCTCCATATTTATGAGTCTCTTATGTTTTGTCCGCCTCCCTGTTTTTATATTATTTTTGTTTCCCTTCCCTTCATTCATCTGTTTTGTCTCTTAAAGTCCTCATGTGAGTGAAGTCATATGATATTTGTCTTTCTCTGACTGACTGATTTCCCTTAGCATAATACCCTCCAGTTCCATCCACGTAGTTGCAAATGGCAAGATTTCATTCTTTTTGATTGCCGAGTAACAGTCCATTGTATGTATATATACCACATCTTCTTATCCATTCATCCATCGATGGACATTTGGGCTCTTTCCATACTTTGGTTATTGTTGATAGTGCTGCTACAAACATGGGGGTCCCTGTGTCCCTTCGAAACAACACACCTGTATTCCTTGGATAAATACCTAGTAGTGAAATTGCTGGGTCCTAGCAGAGTTCTATTTTTAGTTTTTTGAGGAACCTCCATACTGTTTTCCAGAGTGGCTGTACCAGCTTGCACTGCCACCAGCAATGCAAAAGAGATCCTCTTTCTCCGCATCCTCGCCAACATCTGTTGTTGCCTGAGTTGTTAATGTTAGCCATTCTGACAGTTGTAAGATGGTATCTCATTGTGGTTTTGATTTGTATTTCCCTGATGATGAGTGATGTTGAGCATTTTTTCATGTGTCGGTTGGCCATCTGGATGTCTTCTTTGGAGAGGTGTCTATTCATGTCCTTTGCCCATTTCTTCACTGGATTATTTGTTTTTTGGGTGTTGAATTTGATAAGTTCTTTATAGATTTTGGATACTAACCCTTTATCTGATATGTCATTTGCAAATATCTTCTCCCATTCTGTCGGTTGCCTTTTAGTTTTGCTGATTGTTTCCTTCGCTTTTACTTTGATGAGGTCCCAGTAGTTAATTTTTGCTTTTGTTTCCCTTGCCTCCAGAGATGTGTTGAGTAAGAAGTTGCTGCAGCCAAGATCAAAGAGGTTTTTGCCTGCTTTCTCCTCCAGCATCTTGACATATTGTATTCTATCATATGTTTGGTAAATTTGTCTCTAAGAACAGGACTCAAATAGGAAAGAAAGCAAAATAAAGTTTGACTTTTAAAAGACTGGGAGATTGGGGTGCCTGGGTGGCTCAGTCAGTTAAGTGTCTGACATCAGCTCTGGTCATGATCTCAGAGTTCATGAGTTTGAGCCCCGTATGAAGGCTGCTTTGGATTCTATGTCTCCCTGTCTCTCACTGCACCTCCCCTGCTCATGCTCTGTCTCTCACTCTCTGAAATAAAGAAACATTTTTTTAAAAGACTAAAATAATAAAAATAAAAGTGAAAAGATAAAAAACTTGGAGAGAATAATTTTATATCTTGCTCAAGAAATCATGAAAAAGGAAGTTTTTTTGAAAATTCATGCATTTTAACAAAAGACAGTTTAGTGAATTTTTAGTTGCCTGAACATTCTGATTTCGTGTTCTCTGGGGTTTCTTTGTGTCTATTATCTACTGCTCCAGTAAAGGAGAGGTAAAATTAAAAGAAGGACACCCATTCAGAAAGTTCAACTCTGGTTTTGTTTTTCAGTGATTACCATCAATTGGATTAATAATTTCTTAAGACTCACCAGGAATCAAAGAATAGAAAATACACAAAAGAAAATGAGAGAAAAAAATCAAAGCATGTCAATGCAAAATTTGATGAAGCACAAAGGAATGTAGCAAGAGAAAATAACAAGACACAAAATAATTAAAACAATAGTCTTTCCTTATTAGTAATTACTTTAAATGCAAATGGATCAAACTCTCCATTTGGAAGACAGAGTGGCTACATGGATTAAAAAATAAGATCAAAGTCTCTTCTGGCCACAAGAGACTCACTTTAGAGGTAAAGACATACATAGGCTGAAAGTGACAGGATGGATAAGATACTCCATGTAAACGGTAACTGAAAGATGGCAGAGGGGGCCATATGTATTAGGATGGCTACTATCAAAAAATACAAAACAACAAAATAGCAAAAATGTGGGGAAATTCAAACCATTGTGCACTGTTCATGGGATTGTAAAATTATACAAGCACTATGGAAAACGATAAGAAATTTCCTCAAAAATTTAAAAATAGAATTAGCATTGGATCCAGCAATCCTACTTCTGGGTATACATCCAAAAGAATTGAAAACTGGATCTTTGAGACCGATTTACACCCATGTTCACTGCAGCATTATTTATAATAGCTAAATTATGGAAGCAACCTAAATGGAAATGTGCTATAGAAATACAATGGGATATTATTCAATCCCCAAAAAGAAGGAGGTCCTGGCATATATGCCTCAACAAGGATGAACCTTGATGACATTATACTAAATGAAGCAAGTCAGTCACAGAAGGAGAAATCATGCATGACTATACTTACATGAAGTTCTCAAGTAATCAGACACTTAGAAAGTTGAATGGTGGTGGCCAGGGTTGGTGGGGAGGGAAAACAGAGTTGCTCAATGGGTGCAGACTTTTAGTCATGAGAAAGGAAAATGTTCCAGAGATCTATTGTACAATAGGGTGCATATAGTTGACAGTAATGTGCTGTACATTTAAACATTGCTACAAGGATATGTATTTACATTATGTGTTTTTTACTGCAATAAAAAAATTGCTAGAACGCACTGATATTTGGAAAGATAACACAACAGTTTCATATTCTAGCCCATCCTTAAAATTGCATTCAATTGAAAATTCTGTAATGTCATTTTTGGGGGTCTAAAAATCCATTAAAATAGTTATTTGTCTTTTAAAACTTTAATCTGGCGATATGACAAGCTTAAATAGCTTAGGAAATTCTACTTTATATCTTTTTTGGATATTCAGTCGGTGTTCACCGACACTGTTGGATGTGTTTCACGTTTCTTTCTTTCAAATTTTAAATAGTTTGTAAGCCTATAATGAGAACTGTTCCAGTAGACTCCCTGCTGTTTCTTGCCTGATAAAAGGACTGGAAGTTACTGCATTCTACCTTTGTTCCCATAGAGAGACTTTGAATGAATGGCATCTCATTGAATGTGTATGTGTGTGGGGCGGGGGAGAGGGGGTGTCTGTGTTATTTTGCCAATTGGTGACGGGGACGTATTTTTGATGAAAAGAACTTTGTTTTTTTTCAGGTGACTTTGACTGATTTTCCACTGTCTTCAGTGGAACTTCCAAATTAGTGTCCTCTCAAGAAGTTGCAACAAGCACAATACAATAGCAGTAATTCAATTTTAGTATATGTGCTGCCGAAGCGAGCATTCAATAGCAGTAATTCAAATGCGAGTCTTGCCCTAACAAATGTATTCCTAGTGACCCTTCTTTCCTTTTGTTCCCTCTCTCTCTTCTCCCACAGTCCCTCCCCCCCAGGAGAATCACAAGGAGGGTAGTCTACTTTCCCAGCAAGGTACTTTCCATACCATTCTTCTGCCCTTAGTGGGTGCTGATTTGTCCCTTATTCCTTCTAAACCCCCAGGTCCGCTTGCTTCTCTACAGACCTATCTCATATTTCTATTACTGTATTTCAAGTTATAGTGGAACACTGACCTTGAACAAACTCCTTAACATCATTTAAAAATACTTTCAATTTCAGGGGCAACTGAGTGGCTCGGTTGGTTAAGCCTCCAACTCTTGATTTGGCTCAGGTTATGATCTCATGGTTGTGAGATTGAGCCCTGGGGTCTGTGCTGGGCACGGAGCCTGCTTAAGATGCTCTCTCTCCCTCTTTCTCTCTCCTGCGGGTGAGCACACACGTGCACGCTCTCTCTCTCAAAAAAGAAAATTCAAAAAAATACTTTTAATTTGGAAGTAATTTTATTAGATTTACAGAAGTGTTAGAAAACAGTGCAAAATTCCTTTGTATCTTTTGCCCATCTTTCCCTAAATTAATATCTTATAAAATCATGGTAGATCTATCAAAACTAGGAAATTAACATTGGAATAAAACTTTAAACTACAGACTTTATTCATATTTCACTAGTTTTCCCCTAATCTTAGATTCAGTGTTTCATCTTTAAAATGGATATAATGTCACCTACCTTGTAGGGTGTTTTTGTATAGAGAGTATACAGGTAAAATCCCTGAGACACAGTGAGCCCTCAATAGTATTTGTTATTTTGTTGTTGCACAGAAACGCTGTTCTTTATCCATTACAATTGTTGTTATAGAAATGGGCCAAACATCTGTCCAAAAAGGTTGCAAGGACTCCCTGGTACACAGTGTGTGTATTGTGGCTTAGGTTCAGTCTGAGACGAAGATGTGGCGCGGGTGGGATCTCTCCATTGAAACGAAAAAGGCGCCCCCATGTGGTGGCCACAGATAAGGCTCAGTGCTCACCACCCATACTGAGCACCCCAACCAGTCTTGGATAATGGTGCTCATCCACTTCAAAGTGGCCAAGACAGTCAGCAGACACTGAAGGTCTTTAAGATGTCAGCATGGATAACTTATAACGTTATTTTGCAATTTCTCCAGAAGGGGTAAAAGACTACAGAGAGAAGTCACATTTTTGCTGGAAGAGAAAGGGCAGAGAAAATCCAGATTATGGTAATGATACTCAGAGAAGGGAAAGCTTTCAAAGGCCACTCTTTTACAGAGCCCTGTGGTAGAGAAGGACACAGAGTATCTCTGGGGTGAGAGGGTGAGTAGTGCAAAATCAGAACAAAGAAGAGGGGGAGTCACAGACGACAGTCTGTTTTCAGAGGCAAGCTATGGCAGTAATCAAAAGATTATTAATCAAGCGTATGTGTAATCAAGTGTACATATAGTAAAAATAACACAAAGCATTTGGACATTGGATAGTAGAAGAACTAGGTTCCGTTGGAAGGGTAGACCATGTAGCTCGCCTGCAGAGAAGTGTGGAAACAGTAGGTCACATTAAGAATAATTATATCCCAAAACTCAGACATCTTATTCTGTGCTGCTTATGGTGGTTGGGGTTGGATGGGATTGAAAACTGGAAATAAAAGGAAAAAAAGAAATAAAACAAAGGTGTCCTGCAGACTGATGACATTAGTGGGCCACAAACTGGGGACTGCAGCTTAGAGCGTAAGAACTCTCTGGGCAAACAAACTACAAGTCCAGGCTGTTGCAGTGTACATAGATATTTTCATGGTTCTCTTCTTAGCCCACTAACCTCTAGGGCTTTTCCAAGCACAGGAGAGCAGCGTTTAGATGATCTTTGGTAGTATCGTAAGGCAGTATCTGCCTGTCTCCATGGTCACACTCTAAATAGATGAATTTTTATAGATCTGATGTCAAGCCAGTGAGATTACCGATACTTTTTGGCAGCCCTTAATGGCAGAGCTCATTAAGTAGGTTTTCACTATTACATGAGAGAAAAAGGAATAAAGGCAAAACTAATATCATATTACATTCATAAGAAAAATTATCATTTTGTGTCTCCTGGCCAAGAACTTACGGAATGAAAGAGAATAATAATGTTTTAAATTAATTATAAAGGTGAAACCAGAGCACGGCTCATGACTTTCTAGTTTGAGTAATGGACAATATTTTTAGAGCCATTTTCTTTAAATAGTTCTAATAAATAGCCTGTTATTCTAATTGAAGTCTTCTCCCTCAATGCTAATTTTGAGGTGCCTAGTGTAAATTGAGAGTCCTTTTGTTCTTAGATCAGTAACTTAATTTTTCTACAATAAATGCTAGTTGAAATCATCCAGACATTTTTAACATAGTTCTAAATAAATCAGACAGATGAATCATAATGTGGTTGGAAAAGATTCTCTTAATATAATGGTAAGTTTAAAAGGCGGATCCCAGAACAATGTGCATTAATTAGTGTCATTTTTTTTTAATAAAAGTATGTGTTCATAGGTTCTTAAGGTTTTTGGAAGTTTTTAAACAAAATGCTAAACCTGACCATAAATGGATGATTTTTTGACTGTATATAATTTGTAATCTTTTCTCTAGTAAAACCTTGATTAGTTGCATAAAATTTTCTCTTTAGAAATTTAAAAATTTCCTCTTTAGAAAATAAAAGGTAAGACATATTTAAAGCATGGCCACATAGGATAGCATTGCTAAGAAGTCCTGTGATGTAGGTCTTTAAGAGTAACAGTAATAAGACTTTCATAATTTCTTGTTAAGGTTAGAAATAGTATGAGAAATACACCAGGGTGCTTTTAAACACATTATATCATTGTATGGGAAGTGGAGAGATCTGTCCAAAAGAGCTTACCTTGGTGTTTTGATCACAGTAGCATAGTTTCATAGTAACAAATTATTGTCTAGATGGACATTATGCACAGAGACAAAACTGGCATTTATAGGTCTATTGTACCATTTTGGATAGTTTCTTTTTAAGTAACAGAAACTCTGACCCAATGTGGCTAAAGAAATAAGTGCAGAGGTAAGTTGGACTCAGGAGTTCATTGATAAAAATGGACTAATGTAGGCATCAGGGACTCTGGTTCTGTCTTTCCCTAGGCTCTACTATCTTTAATGTAACTTAACTAACATTAACTTAACATCCTTAACTTTTTCCTCAGGCTGACTGTAGAAAGGCTGCAGCAGTCCCAGGCATGATAGCCTGATATGACAGAGTCCAAAAACATCATGCTGTCCAATTCTTCTTGTGGCTGTCTTTTGGACTTGAAGCTGTCTTTTGGACTTGAAGCTAAACTTTCTAAGAAGTGACCAGAAAACTCTCCCACATCTGATTTGCCTTTCCTGAATCAATCTAAGAGTAGGAGTGAGCATTGATACAATATCCCCAACATGTATCACTTACATGGAATCCTAGTTGAAAACATTAGAAAGCCATAGTGTAGTAAAATGAATTCATGATACGAGGGTTATTGCCAGTTTGGGGTTACAATAAACTTTTCTGTACGTGTCTCCTTGGGCACATATATTAGTAGTATTAGAACTGATGGGCAGATATCTTTTCAATGTTATGAATTCTAAACTGTCCACAAACCAATTGAAATAATTTCCCTCCATTCTTCATTATGTGAGGGTTCTGTTGCTTCTTATTTTCACAAACAACTTGTTAAAGTGATTTTTAACCATTTGTTATGTGAGCAATATCTTGTTATGATTCTATTTGTCTGGTTGTTAATGAATATATATATATATAATTTCCTTTACTGTCCATTTGTTTCTTTATTTTAATTTTGTGATGTAACTCTTCAACTCTTTTACACATTTTGTACTGGTTTTCTCCTCTGTTAGTTTCTTTTTATTTTCTAGATTCTAGGCACATCCTTATACTATCTTTTGCATATCTCCTTAATATTGTATTTTAAATTTATTTTTAATTTAAAAAACTGCAGTCATCAGAATTCATGTTTTTGGCATACAGTTTTATGAGTTTTAAACATGCACAATTTTTGTAACTGCCACAGTGCAAAACAATTCTGACATCCCAAAGAATTTCCTTGTGCTGCCTTTTGTACTCAGACCATCTTCCCATCTTTGGCCAATGGTAACAACTGATCTGTTTTCTATTTTTCTATTTTTGCCTTTTTAAGAATGCCATATAAATGAAATCATCTTGTATATAACTTTCTTGAGACTGGTTTCTTTCATTCAATTTACTGCATTTGAGATTCATCAATGTTGTATCAATAATTCATTCTTTTTGTAATTGCTTAGTAATATTCTACAGTATAGATGATCACAGCGTGTTGATGTAGGCACTTGTTGAAGGACATTTATGTTGTTTTCAACTATAGGCATTCCTCGTTTTATTGTGCTTCACTTGACTATGCTTTGCAGATAGTGCGTTTTTTTGTTTGTTTGTTTACAAATTGAAGGTTTGTGGTGACCTTGCATTGAACAAGTCTATTGATGCCATTTCTCTAACACCATGTGTTCACTTTGTGACTCTATCACACTTTGGTAACTTTTGCAATATTTCGAACTTGCATTATTGTATTTGTTATGGTGATCTGTGATCAGTGATTATGACCTACTGAGAGCTCAGATGATTGTTAGCATTTTTTAGCAATAAATTATTTTTATTTTTTTAATTTAATTTAATGTATTTATTTTGAGAGAGAGAGAGAGAGAGAGAGAGAGGAAGCACACAAGCAGGAGAGGGGCAGAGGAAGAGGGAGAGAGAGAATCTCAAGCAGGCTCCACACCCAGTGCAGAGCCCAACTCAGGGTTCCATCTCACAACCATGAGATCATGACCTGAACCGGAATCAAGAGTCCAATGCTTGACCAACTGAGCCACCTGGGCGCCCCAAGTATTTTTAAATTAAGGCATGTACTCTGTCTTTTTGGACATAATATTATTGCACACTTAATAAACTACACTATAGTGTAAACATAACTTTCATATGTATTGGGAAGCCAAAAAATTTGTTTGACTTACATTATTGCTGTATTTGCTTTGTTTCAGTGGCCTGGAACCAAACCCACAATATCTCTGAGGAATGCCTGTACTGATCATTGCAAATAATGATCCTATGAGCATTCATGCACAGGTGTGTGAAAATGTTTTCATTTCTCTATAATAAACCCTTTGAATTGGAATTGCTGGGTCGTATAAGTGTATGCCTAACTTTTTATTTTTATTTTTTTTTAATGTCTATTTATTTTTGAGAGAGAGACAGAGACAGAGAGCAAGCAGGGGAGGGGCAGAGAGAGAGGGAGACACAGGAATCCGAGGCAGGCTCCAGGCTCTGAACTGTCAGCACAGAGCTCGACACGGGGCTCGAACCCACAAACCGTGAGATCATGACCTGAGCGGAAGTCAGACGCTCAACCGACTGAGCCACTTAGGCGCCCCAGTGTATGCCTAACTTTTAAAGAAACTATTAAAATGTCTTTTGATGGAAAGAAGTTTATAAATATGAATTTTGGACGTTATGATTGGTGTTTTTGTGTGTCTTGCTTAACAAATTCTTCCCTTCTCTAGAGGGAAGAGGGATATCATGGAGATATTCCCTTACATTATTATCTAAGTGCTTTACAATGCTGGCCCTTTCGTTTAGATCTATAAACTACCTGTAATTGAGGTACAGGTGTTAAAGGTCATTATCTAGATGTTTAAGCATTCTGGCAATATAGTAGACTAATGTTTTGGTTTAATTTGTCAGCTATTTTTTCTATAAAAATAATTCTATAATAATAATTTTGCTGCTATTTTTCTATAATAATTTTCTATAATAATAATTCTGTCTAATATTAAAAACTATTTTAAAGGAAAAACAAAGTCAAAACAAATTGGAGTGAATCTCACAATATTATTGTCATAAAATTGAATTGAATGCACAGATCTTATACATGGCTTGCTTTTTTAATTGTTTTTAGTGTGAATAGAATGATAATGGATACAGAGCTTTACTTTTCAAAGTAGGCAGCAAAAACATCGTCTTCTCTTTGTATTTTTCCCAAGAAGAAATAGTATTAATAAAACATTAGACAAATAAGAAAGTTAGCAGGAGTAGAGAAATATGATCTTGATTGAGACTTAAAACAAAATCATGCAATATCAAGTTACTTGATCATTGCCCTTGAAAGAGTTATCCTGTGTGAGCTTGGTTCACTACAGTGGAATCTTTCCTAGTAACTGTTATGAAATTTTTGTATGGCCTTATTCCTCAGAATATAAACAGGCAAATGTTAACCTGAGGCTCTTTCCATGAAATATGTTGAGGGCCATTTTGGGCACCTTTCCACCTGAATGTTATCTTAAGCTTGTTTTGGGGATCTGTACTACTTATGAATATATCCTTCATGGATTCAGACTTCTGACTCCTGATATTGACTTTACTCTGTTGGTGACAGCTGTCAGGAAAAAACAAAAACGAAAAAACACGGACAGAAAGATCTGATGCGCCTAAGACCTGGGTAAAACTAACCTCCTCAGTAAGACTTTTGAGTTTAAATAGGCTTTTATGAGAGTATGAGGATATGAGGACACAAGTTGGTGAAAACTGGTTTAGTTCCCAATGTCACTGGAATGGATGCCCTTCCTTGCCTTTCAGGAAGGGAAGGAGAAGCTAGATTGGCATCGTGCTCTTTTTTCTGATTCTTCCTTTCTTCCTTCCCTGCAATCAAGTTAAGCTAACAATGTTTAACTTTTTCTTTTGAAATAAGTCAGTTTTAATTTTGGTTAAGTCCAATTTATCCATGTATTTCTTTTATAGACCCTACATTTGGAGTTGTATCTAAGCAGTCTTGCACTTTGAGACCCAAGGTCTCAAATATTTTTCTTTTTATAGACTATGCTCTACCTTTTAGACTCTCTGTTCTGTTCCGTTGATCTATCTTCATGCGAGTACCGTACGGTCTTGCTTACAGTAGCTTTTGAAATCAGGAATTATTAGTCATCCAATTTAGTTCTTTCTCAAAATTATTTTGGTTCTTCTAGATCCATTGAATTTGCATACAGATTTTGGAACCATTGTGTCAATTTATCCAAAAACTTCGTAAAGTTCTGGTTCGGACTGCATTGATTCCACAGATCAATTTGAATAAAATAGACATTTAGAACATATTTAGTTGCACAACCCATGAGCAAGGTATATCTTTCCATTTATTTTGGTTTTCTCTAATTTATCTCACCAATGGTTTCTAATTTTAAGTATTCAGGCATTCTACACGACTTGTACATGTTTTGTCAGATTTATCGCTAAGTATTTCATATTTTTGGCATCCCTATGAATGGTTTTCTTTTTTAAAATTTTAATTTCTGGGGGCGCCTGGGTGGCTCAGTGGTTGAGCGTCCGACTTCAGCTCAGGTCATGATCTCACAGTTCGTGAGTTTGAGACCCTGCGTCGGGCTCTGTGCGGGCAGCTGGGAGCCTGGACCCTGCTTCTGATTCTGTGTCTACCTCTCTCTCTGCTCCTCCCCTACTCACGCTCTCTCTCTGTCTCTCAAAAATAAATAAACATTAAAAAAAACTTTAAAATTTCAATTTCTGATTGTTCACGTCCAGCTTATAGGATTACAATAGATTTTCAGATACATTGATTTTTGTTTCATATTAATTTGGGAAATGTTGAGGGTGTTTGTTAAGACACTTTTAATAGCAGTTAATATTCAAATGTCAAGAGGAGGATTTTCTTACTTTACCTGAACTACTAAGGATTTTCCCTTTGTCTGTTGTTGTCAGCAGTTTGCATATTGATGTGGCATGCTTTTGAGTATGCATATGTGTGTATGTATTTATTCCATTGTTCTCTGAGTTTCTTACATCTATGATTCCATATCTGTTGCTATTTCTGGCCACTTTGTACCTGTCATTTCTTCAAATACTTCTTTTGCCCTGTTCTATCTCCTGTCTCCTTCCAGAATTTAATTATGTGTATGTGAGGACATTTGGTATTTTCTTATAGCTCTTGGCTATTTCGTTCTGTTTTGGGCAGTCTTTTTTAATCTTTGTATTTTGGTCTGGGCTATTTCTTTTGACCTATGTTCAAGGTCATCGGTCCTGTGGCTCTGCTGATTCTACAGATGAGCCCACTGAGGGCATCTTTCACCTCTCTACTATGTTCCATTGCTAGCATTCCCACCTGACTCATTCCTATAGTTCCATCTCTCTGCAAATTACCCATCCTATCTTGCATGGTATTCACCATTTCTGTTAGAACCTTTACCATGCAAAGCATAATTATTTAAATTCTTTTTCAGATAATTCTAATACCTGTGTGTTAATTGAGTCTGGTTGTTGATTAATTTTCTCTTAGCAAAAATTGGTTTTCTTGCATTTTCCATGTCATGTAGAACAGTGGAGTGAGGTAAATGCTTAGTTTGGAAATGGGCCTGAGCTCTTTCTGGTAGGCATTTAGCGTGAGATCTTGTTAGTCTAGTTGCAGTGTGATTCACATTTCTTTTCACTGCACTTATCCTTGGTGCACAAGCTTCATAATTCTCTGCTGGCACCTGGTGTTTAGGGTGGGGGCTGATTTACTGGAGGATTTTTCTCAAATGATGCTTTTCCCTCAGTTTTAGTTCTTTGCTTGTTCTGTGCCTCAGAGACTATACGTCTTTTGCAGCTTTTGAACAGTATTCGATTATTACTTATACTCCAGACTTATTAGCATAATGCTGGAAAGTAGCTAGGGGATGTCAAAAGACATTTTTGTCAGGGCACCTGGGTGGCTCAGTTGGTTGAACCTCTGACTTCGGCTCAGGTCGTGATCTTGCGGTTGATGAGTTCGAGCCCTGCATCGGGTTCTGTGATGACAGCTCAGAGCCTGGAGCCTGCTTGGGATTCTGTCTGTCTGTCTGTCTCTCTCTCTCCCTGCCCCTCCCCCTCCCCTGCTCATGCTCTCTCTCTGTCTCAAAGATAAAAGAAACATTAAAAAAAAATTTTTTTAAAGACATTTTTGTCTGCCAAAACTGGGCAGTGCTTTTAATATCTTGCATTCCAGAGTACAGCATTCCGCCAACAAAGATTTCTCTGCCTCAGAGTGTCAAATAGTGTCAAAGTTGAGAAACTTCCCTAGAGCGTAGAGGGATTTTTAGGTTTCTTTATTTCTGTTGCCGTCTCTTAGCTGAAATGGGTTTTCATTAAGTCCTTAAGGGCTAGAGTTATATTATTATTTGTTTTTCTTTTCACCTTCTTCCCACTTAGATTCTTTTGCTTTATAAAGAAGGTGAAGATTCCAAGTAGTGTTTCTTCTCATTCTGGGGCATCTTTATTCCCAGGACTGTGCCCCTTCAGGTGGAAAGTGCAGAGAGTAAGGTTTGCAAGAGTGATGGAACCCCCTTCCCACATCACTCACGAGTTCTTGCCAGCCACATTCAGCTTCCACCAGTTCACCACCAGTTTTAGCTGAATTATTTTTACCCCTTGACCAGCGGGGCTCCAGGTAAGAAGCATCCCTTTTCATCTAGTCTCTCCCTACAGGTCCCTGTCTCCCCCTAGAATTAGGGTTAGTTGGGTGCTCTGCTTCCTCAGCTCTCTTGTGGGGTCACAGAAATTCATGAACTTGCAATTGGCCTGAATTTATTTTTATTTTAAAGGTAGGAGCCATGTTCTTTCTAGTTCTTTTCAACCCCCAAGCAAAACTTGGAAATTACACCATCACGTTTCTGTATGAAAATTAACCAGCGAGGCATATTCCTTCTGAAGCAGATAACCCCACTTCAAAATTTTGAAGTTTGATTTTGACATAAAAACATTTCAAATGACATTTATCTTCCCGCATTTCTTTTCTCCAGTATTTGCTTGAGTAAATAAGTAAATTAATGCAAGACTAATTTTGAATAATGTTCTCTATGTAAAAATATCCCTTGATATTTGTACCTAGTTAAGAATATAATAAAAGTATATTCATACCTTTACGGTTGTTTTAAAATTTTGCAATGTGAATACTGATCTAACAATATCTACGAATTCTGCCTTTTTATGCATTTCATTGATCACTATTGACACTGCACATATTACCATATCATGCCTGTAACTCGGGAGTAGCTGAAAACCGGATAGCTGGAGGAATGGTTCTTTGAAGAATGCTCAGAGTATCAGAAATTTCTGTATTTTGTTCTCACCTCCTTGACCTAGAAAGACTTAAAAGTAGATTGGACAATAGGTGGGTGACAAACGCTTTTCCCTTTCTAAAGTGTTCTAAACATGCTTGAAAGGAATGAGGTTGGAAAAGGGAAAAGAGTGAAAATGGGATCCCCACAACAGACATTTCTACACAAGGGTTAAAAACTCTGAATAAGTTTTCTCTTTTTGCCTCTTCCCCACTCTCCTTCCTTCCCCACATTTTCTCCTTGTTCCACTTTTCCCAGAGACTGGACTGAAATGTTTTGATGTTCTCTGCTTCGTAATGAAAAGTAATTTCTTTCCACTTCTTTAATTATTTCAAAGTCATTAATAATTCTTGTACGTGTGTTTAAACATGGAATTGAATGCAATATTGCTACTAATTATATTTGTTCAGCTGAAATTCTCTGTGTGGGAAGAACTCACTGTCAAAAGGGGAGAATGACGAATCACTGTGGGAAGGTTGAAAATTATCTAAATCTCTCAAAATGTCATGACCAAATTAAGGTTTAATTAAAAGCTAAAAAAAAAAAAAAAGAAATAAAGAAAGAAAAAAAGAAAGAAAAGTCACCTGATGTTGAATCCCAGAAAACTGTTTTAGAAAATAACTCTTTGTGATATTAGAATTCAGTATTTTAGCCTGTTTTCTAATCCACATGTTATAAATTTGAATTTCAACTATAATGGATGCTTGCCTTTTTTGCAGCTAGAATACTAGGCATAACCTAAGTTTTACCCCTAGAAATTTTCTCTACCATCCAGCTCTAATGGAATTTTCTTGACTCAACTGGTCGATAAATGTCGCCGAATGTTCTCAGCATAGGATTAGGGCACTTATAGCGTGGTAACCTTGCCATAAATGCTGTGCTCTCTCCTTCTGCCCCACTCTGTTCTCACATAAATTGCAAAGCAATGCGGTGAAAAAACTAAAGGAATATAAGATGATCCTCAGACTATAGATCTCAATAGCAGGGAACTAACTAACCAAAACGAATCAAAACAAGAGTAGCTTTAGCTGTTTAAAATACAAAGTATTTTAAGACCAATGTATTTTATTTTGCATGTTAAGGCAAGTATAATATGCAAAGAAATGTACATGTGCACAATACAGGTGTGCATTTTATAACCTCTGGCATGTGGGAGAGGATTTTAAATACCTACCCATGGATAAAGAACTATTTCTCACTAACCCCATCTCTGAATCAGGTGTGAAAATATGCCTATATGGGTGAGGTTGAATATTCTATCAAGCGTTTTATACCTTGTTAATGTGAAACTACTTAATGGAATTAAAATAGGTCACTGGAGGGGCGCCTGGGTGGCGCAGTCGGTTAAGCGTCCGACTTCAGCCAGGTCACGATCTCGCGGTTCGTGAGTTCGAGCCCCGCGACAGGCTCTGGGCTGATGGCTCAGAGCCTGGAGCCTGTTTCCAATTCTGTGTCTCCCTCTCTCTCTGCCCCTCCCCCGTTCATGCTCTGTCTCTCTCTGTCCCAAAAATAAATAAACGTTGAAAAAAAAAATAAAATAAAATAGGTCACTGGAGGTGAACTTGTTATTAAGCTCCAATACTGACCAGCAGATACTATTTGGGATATGTTGGGTTTTCTGAAATTAAGTATATGAGAGATTTTCAACCAGTAAACATTTGTCCAACATTTGCTATATGCCAGGTACTACTGTGGGCATATTGGAGGTGTCCACCAACAAATGGATAAAAATCTCTGCCTTTAAGAAAGTAAGGCTGGGGCTGGGGTGCCTGCACTAGCATGACCCTGAGCATCTCTTTACCTCACCCTAGACCAGCCCTATGACATGAACCTTATATTCTACAGGGAAAACTGGCAACACACAAGATTAGTGTGAAAAATATATGGCATTTTCTCTCTCTTTTTTCTTGTTTAAAATTTTAATTTCATTTAGTTAGCATACTGTTATATTAGTTTAATGGGGAAAATATAGTTATTCAACAAATATATGGTATTTTGGATTATGATAAATGCTATAGGGTAAAATAAAGTAGGAAAATAGATAGTAAGATTGGGAGGGGGGCAGGAGGAAAGTTTGAAATTTCAGTTAAGAGTGTCCACGGATGTTCTACTTGAGAAAATGGCAGTTGGGCAAGCCTGAAATAGGAAAGGTAGCAAATCACGTGGAGACCTGGGGAAGGCACTCTAGACAAAGGAACAGCAAGCCAAGGAATGGGGTACAAACTTACTTAGTATTCTAGAACAGCAGAGAGGAAGCCAGTAGTTGGAGTAGAATGAGCAAGAGAGTTGTAGGGAATCAGTGATAAGACTGGGCCCAGATCAAGAGGGAAATTAGATCACAAGAGGACTTTGGCTTCTATTCTGCATGATACAGACAACACTGGAGAGATTTGAGTCAAGGATTACCGTGATCTAACCTACTTACCTGTAGTGCTCTGTGGCTGTCTGCAGAAAAGACATTAAGGTTGCTAGTTCCAAGTGGTGAGATCAGAGAGAAGTCTACAGCAAGACATGAAGTGAATGGATCCTGGATATATTTTGAATGTAAGGATTTTCTGTGGGTTGGATTGGAGGGAGAAAGAGAAATAGAAGCATCATGGACGACCCAAGGTTTTTGACTTAAAAACCAGAAGAATAATGTTGTTGTTAATTGGCAGGCAAAGATTGCTCAACTTGTAAGCTGTTAACTTCAAGATTTAGATTAGACATCCTTAGATGTCAAGTAGTTGATTCCCTGTAAGAATGTTGAAAACTGAAAGGAAGCATGTTCCTCCAGTGAAAGAGGGTCTCTTAAAAATCACAAACCAAACAAAACCTGCCACTGCCCAAGCTCACATCTCACAAGGTCTCCCCATTCAAAGAAAATCAATAGTATAAAGAAATGTGTGGAATCAATGAAAACATCTCTGAAGAAACTTGAGCAAAAGGCAAGTGAAAACAATGAATTGCAAGAGACTCACTAAATGGAGAAGAGGAAGACATCTGGTAAATAATTCTCCATAGTCAGTCCCAAGTGAAATATTATCTAGAAAAATCTCCACAAAGGCACAGTGAGGTTTAAAGGAAAGATTAGAAGACAAAAAAAAAAAAAAAAAAAGAAGAAAAACAAACTAGATGACAGTGAGGAGGAAAGGATGTAAAGCAAAAACACTCCAGAGGCAAAGTCATATTAGAAGCCACAGGAAGAAGTAATTTAGAGTGAAATTGTAGTCAGGGCGATAGTATTCAGGATTGAAGAAATTTCAAAACTCAGCAAGGTAAAGAACATATGCAAAATATAAATTATAAAGATTATGTATGTAAAAGATAAAGAAAGTTCAGCATTAACCTGAGTTTTCCTAAGATAGAAGCATGTAGAATTACAAACCAAGGATATATGGGAGAAACCTTTCCCCAAAATAAACATGCACTCTGTAGATCAAAAAACTTTCCAGAGTGAAAATATAGACAGAAAATAATCAATACCAAGAGGCAGACTTGTAAAGTTTACTACAATTCAAGAATCTTAGAATATCAAGGCAGGAAAACTTAGTCTTGAATAAAGGAGAAAAAAACTTCTCTAGGAATAATCATAATATGAGAAGAGAGTGGAGTGATGTTTACAAAAAGATCTAAGTACAGGGAGCATCCAACTTCATCTCATGTCATGATCTCACAGTTTGTGACTTTGAGCCTCACATAGTGCTCGCTGCTGTCAACACAGGGCCCGCTTCACATCCTCTGTCCTCCTCTCTCTCTGCCCCTCCCATAGTCATATTCTCTCCCTCAAAAATAAGTAAATATTAAAAAAAAAAGGATCTGAGTAGGAAGATACGCTGGTATGTTTTTGACATAAACACAAGAGGTGTATATTCTTAAACATTTAAGAACTCAGGGAATACAGCATCTTGAACACTCATGAAAACCTATTGGACCAAACCCAAATATTAAAGACACAAATCAGAACAAAAAACTCAGGTATATTTGTTTCCTATTGCTGCTATAATAACACCAACTTTGTAAATTTAAAACAAGTTTCTTATCTTCCAGTTCTGTGGGTCAGAAGTCCAAAATGAGCCTTCCTGGGCTAAAATCAAGAGTGGGTGAAACTTCTAGAGACTCTAGAAAAAAATCAGTTTCCTTGCCTTTTTCAGAGACTAGAAGTTGCCTACTCTCCTTGGCTCATAGCCATTTTCTCTCTTCAAATCCAGCAGAACAGCATTTTCAAATCTCTTTCTGACTCTCACATGCCTGCCCCCCCCCCCCGCCCGTTACTTCTAAGGATTCTTTATATTGAACATTGTGTTGTGATGATATTGGACCCACCCCAGATAATCCTGGATCATCTCCCATCTCAGGGTCCTTAACTTAATCATATTTACGATGTCTTTTCTGCAATGTAAGGTAGTGTATTCACAGGTCCTGGGGATTATAGGGTGGATATCTCTGGGAGCCATTATCCTGCCTATCATGTCAGTTATGGAGAAACTACAGTAAAGGATGGATGCGAATACTGACTCTACCTCCATATTAAGTTTTTTGGAAATATAAAAATCATGAAATTATAGAAAATGGGATATGGAAGAAATTGTAAGTACAGTAATTGCCTTAGTGTTTTATAGTAGGAGTTCAATAGTTAACATGGGAAGTTGAAATATGTTAGTACAGGCCACTTTAAAAAAAATCAACTTAGATACTTTAGTTCCTAAAATATCTTGCTGTGAAAATAATTTCATATATTCATTTCAATTTTCTTTTGATAAATTCAAGTACATTTTCTTTCTTCCTTTTTAACAAAAATAGAATGGGAAAATGATGTAAAGTAAAAAAAAAACTTACTTCTCTTTATCCTATTTCCAGTATAGACATTTGTTTGAAAAAAGCTCTAGTGATTTAAAAATTATTACTCTTAATGGATTTGAAACTGTTTCCTTTGCTCTTTTCTATATTGTTTGATGGTAATGATACCATTTTATATAACACATATATAATGAATGCCAAATGTATAAAATCCCCAAAGATAATACACAGCTCTAGTTACAACTACATTTTTGGGGGGCGCCTGGGTGGCGCAGTCGGTTGAGCATCCGACTTCAGCCAGGTCACGATCTCGCGGTCCATGAGTTCGAGCCCCGCGTCAGGCTCTGAGCTGATGGCTCGGAGCCTGGAGCCTGTTTCCGATTCTGTGTCTCCCTCTCTCTCTGCCCCTCCCCCGTTCATGCTCTGTGTCTGTCCCAAAAATAAATAAAAAACGTTGAAAAAAAAATTTTAAAAAAACTACAATTTTGTTTTTTTTTAAATTAAGGAGGAAATAGCTAACATATTTTTAAGACACAGATATGTAAATAGTGATGATCTCTAATATAATGTAACCAGTGATTGCCTCTCAGTGGTGCGATTTTTGTGACCATAATTTCTTATTTATATTTTCCCTTATTTTTCCCAGTTTCTATAACAGATGATACTGGAATTAAATATATATATATATATATATATATATATATATATATATATATGTATAGAGGGACCTGGGTGGCTCAGTTGGTTAAGTATCTGACTCCTGATTTCGGCTCAGGTCATGTCCCAGGGTAGTGGGATCAAGGCCTGTGTTGGGCTCCTCGCTAAGCATGGAAACTGCTTAAGATTTTCTCTCTCTCTACCTCTTGCCCCTCTTCCCTGCTCATGCTCTGTCTCTCTCTCTCTCTCAAAAAAAAACAAAACCCATATATATATTACATATGTATGAAAATGAAATGTTACCTACCAACACACACACATATATGCACACAAACATAAAACCAACAATGTACTGATGGAGATATCAAAAATCCCTACATTATGGATATATACAAAAAAGGGTAACATAAAACAATATTTCATATAAAATCTAAGCCATGGCATCAAGGCTTTTTTGTTTTGATTTGTTTCACTGATACATTTATTTCATTTGCTATATATTTATTATTTTTATTGAAGTTTGAATTAGAGGGAAAAGAAAGGAAAGAAATCAGGGAACTGCAAAAAAAGAAATGATTTATGGAATAGGAAGAGATCAAAGAGTGAAAGAGACAGATCAGCAGATAAGGAAAAAAATACAGATGAATCATGGAGCTGACTTATCCATCGCTCTTGTTTTGCATCAGGATTTGGTAAAGTGAATGACAAACGGTTGTCATGAGTTAGATATTTTTATTTAAAAACCCAGTGGTTCATAAGTGAACCTCTATTAGACATTCCATTTAAGCTGAGATACTGGGGATGATAAACATGTCAACTACCCAACATCTACCCAACAACTACCCAACTCCGTGTGGTTCCATGACAAACACATATTCCAACAAAATGGACTAAAATGAGCCATCGCAACTCAAATCTCCGTTTCAGTGACTCACTGTCTTAACATAAAGAGATACATTTGTTGAGTAAATTATCATGTGCCAAGTGCAGTTCAGTGGACAAGGAAATCATCAAGTAACACAGCAAAAGTTTATGTCCCTATGGAGCTTAACTCTAGTGGATGGAGACAGACTACAGTAAAAACTAATTTAGAATATGTTCAAGGGAGGCAGTTTCTATGGGTCATCAAAAGGAAAAGTAGAGTGATGGTGACTAGTCACACTGGAGCAGGCAGTGAATTGGAAGGTTTGTAGTATGGAATGGGATGATCCACAAGAGCCCTTTGAGCAAACTTGAAGGTTAGGAAATTGCTAGTCAGGAAGGTATCTGGAGAAGAACACATCAGGCAGAGGGTATAACTAAAGAAAAACCTCTAACGTGAGAGCCTGCTGGCTTGCTCCATCGAAGTGTTTCAAAGTAAAATAACAAACAGAAGAATAATAGGGAAGGAAGCCAGTGAGATAACTGTCAGATCACAGGGACTTTTAGGCTAAAATAAAGGCTTCAGCTTTTACTTTAATTGATGGAAACACGGTGCCAGAGTTTTAGCAGAAAAGTAACATAACATAACTTGTTATAAAAGGATCATACCGGCTCCTTTGTTGAAAGTAGACCGTGGAAGAAAAGGAGATGCCGAGGGCCTTCCATGAGACTATTTATTGTCGTAAGCCCAGGCAACAGATGATGGCGCACTTAGTCCAACGTGCAAGTCGCGGACCTAAGGAGAAGGGATAGGGTTACGGAGATGCACTGAAGAAAAAGCTGACAGGTGGGTTACATGTGGAATAGTAAAGAAGAGGAGTCAAGCATAACCCAAATGTTTTCTTTTTAATTTAAGTAACTGAAAAGATAAGGGATATGAATTCAAAACCAGGTTTTGAAGGGGGAAGTGACACAGCTTGGCAGCCTGGCAGGTGAAGGATATTTAAGTTAGTAGTAACAAGTGAAAATAACTCAAAGCATTGATTAGAGCATCTAGGTGAGGTTTAAATGGGCGTAGCAGTTTTTTAAAGAGTTTTTTAAAAAGTTTTTTTTTAAGTTTTTTAAAGCAATTTGTCACTGTATGGGACCTCACATAATACCTATTTTTACACTTTTTATACTCTACTTCCAAAACTGAAGTGAAACTGTAAATACCTAAAAAGCACAGACACCATGAAAGCAAGAAAGACCAGAATCAAGTTTTTTGAAAAGGTGATTCAAGAACAGAGGTATATATAGCCAACTATTTCGCCACAAGATGCTAATTTTGTCCAAAGATAGGAACCGGGAGAGGCTTTACTGCCTGCCAATGGCATGCCTTGATTTCTACTCGGGCTCAGTTATTGGCCCCTTCTTCTCTTTGCTTGCCAATCAATATTTATGTTTAGCCAAATTTTACCTCCTTACCAAATGGCAGAGATTTGGGGTTGGGAAGAGGCTGCATATAGCTTCCTTTTCATTCCAGTCGCCAGAGGCCAACACTATTTGACATTGTCGATCAGCCAAACCGTGAAGTGAGCATCCAACAAAGACATAACCAATTGAAACAACATGTAAGCAAATATAATTTGAAGTGCAGCATTTTCTTCTGAAACCTTAGTGACTGCCCCTCCTATTGGTTACCTGTCATCAGTCAGAGCATTCCAGCTCTACAACCACAGGGCGACCTCTGTACTTCTCTTAGGTTGATTTTAATGAAACCCTAACCATGGTCCCAGACTGGACGTGAGTCCTCATTCCTAGAAATGTAATTCATTTGGTGAAGAGGCATAAGGAAGACAAAGATGTGGGTCTGGAAAAGGTGGGATTTTTACGTGCCGACAACATGAAAGCAGGAAAATAAAAAATGGCCACCAAAACGAAGATCAGCACCTTCAACTAAGACATTTGTGAGTCCCTATTCTGTAGAAGAAACTCATGTAGATACCAGAGAGACCAAAAGTCTAAAACAGCTCCAAGCCTTTAAGGGAAGGTAAAATGACAGAAATGTTAACAGGAACAAGAAAAATAAGAAGTTAATGGTACAGCACACCAAACACAGGGAACTTTTAGGAAACTGCTTGTGTTTCTGCATTCCTTTCAAGCAGACAGTTTTCCATTTCATCTGCAGGGCATAGATGGCATTAAGAATTCATTTGATTTGAGCAATTAAATAAGACAGAGCCAACTGAAATAAGAGTTTCAATGGGTCGCCAAAAAGACCTCTTTAACTTTCAGCCCCTCCTAGTCTGTCTTAGAACACTCCGTTCTTTCTATACTCCTAGTTTTCACCAGTATTTTTCATCTCACTAATACACTGAGCACTAAATACAATTCGAAGATCAGTGAGTGAGAGGGGAAAAAATTGACCTCAACCACGGATTGCGCCTTCTCTCTAAGAAACCACTCTTTCAAGGAAGAATGAGACACTCTTTTCAAAAATCACAATTGGAGGTGAGAAATGATTCCTTTTAACTTTGGCTTGAATTAACTCCGACTTGTTTGTACTGTATTTTCTAAAGGTCTGGGGTCAAAATCTGTACATTTTTATTTTCATCGAATAAAATAGGCAATTAATTTTAATAAAATAAGCTTAAATAATGAATAAAATAGAAGTCGCGTCCCTGTGACCATATTTCCTTGCTGTTTAATACAATTCCATTTTCTGGGCTTGAGTATTTGAAACCAGCAATTTGAAGGGCTGTGTTGCTAAGAGACCAAGTCCTAGGTTGAAGTCAGAAAACCAGGCTTCTGTTTGCACATCTGTTACTGATTGCATAGGACTTTGTGGAAACCACTTATACGTCCTGCACATCCTTTAGTTCAGAAAAATTATCTTTTCATCAACTTCCTGGTTAAAGCATCAAATATAAAATTTTATTGTAGAGCAAGAAATTTAACAAGAGAAAAAAAAGGCTTAAAAATTCTAAGATTATTTTGTCTGTGATATTGTGAGCCCGACGCCCTGAAGCCGTCCTCTATGTTTTTGAAATGTTTTAAGATATAATTCACATTCAACGCAATCATTCACCCTATCCCTAGGCAACCACCAACTTACTTCCTATCTTTGTAGCTTTGTCTATTCTGGAAATTTTCTATTAATGGAACCGTACAGTATGCAATTCGTATGACTGGCTGCTTTGCTCAGCATTATGCTTTCGAGGCTGACCCATGTTGTGGCATGTACTTTACTTCTTTTTATTGTTGAATAATATTCCACTGTATGAATATATCACATTCTGCCTGTCTGTTGATCAGTTGGTGGACATTTGTGTTGTTTCCATCTTAGGCTGTTATGAATAATGCTGCTATAAACAAGTTTGTATATGAACATATGCTTTCATTTCTCTTGGGTAAATATATAACATTTAACTATTTGAGAAACTTCCAGACTGTTTTCCAGAGCGGCTGTACCATTTATGCTCCTACCAGCAGTGTATGAGGGTTCCAATTTCTCCACGTCCTCTCTAACACTTACGTTTTTTGTTTGTTTCTTTGTTTGTTTGTTTGTTTTAGAGCCACTCAAGTGAGTATGAAGTGTTATGTCGTGGGGGTTTGGGTTTGCATTTCCCTGATGGCTACTAGTGTTGAATATCTTTTCATATCTTCTTTGGAGAAATATCTATTCAGATCCTTTTACCTATTTTATTTCAGTTATTTATCTTTTTATTATTGAATTGTAGTAGCTACTCTATGTTTTTCCAACTTTACATGTCCTGTAACTCTCAGCAGAGTTTGTTTTATTTGATGAAGGAAACCACCCCCTTGTTCCCATCAAGCCACCTTCTCCTGGCTGTACATTTTCCAGCACAAAGTCCCTCCCCTCCGTTTATAAACAAGGGTCCCCATGATAAATATAACCTGAGGTTTCAGTCTAAGCAAAAATTTATATCTAGAGATGAATGGACCCACTTGAAATTGCCAGAAAATGAAAGCTATGCAGACCATTATGCTTCCCCTATTTGCAGCAGATGCCAGAGAACTTGGAGATCGTTACTTCACTGTCGCGAAGTGCTTTAGGTCTACTCAACTAAAGTGCATTTTGTTAGCTTGAAATGGGATCTGGTTTGTTTTAGATGTAAATGGCTCTTTCCCTGTCCATTTTAATCTCTAACTCATCTCCATTCCTTTCAGAAACAGACATGGCAAAACTTTGAAATAAAAATACTGGGAGAAATGAAAAAGGTACTTACAGTTCTTTATCTATTAAAGAAAAAAAGTCACTTTTTGTTCTCTTCGTGCCATGGAAAGTGAGCAGTGTCCCTGAGAATGAAGTCTAAAGCTTCCTGGGGTGTGTCAAATCATCGAGGTCCAACTGTCTTCGCCAACACAAAGAAGTCATAAAGTCTTTCAGAGTGTGAGAAGGTAATGGGCGGGTGAAGCTTTTGAATTACTGAAAGTGAGATGCAATAAATTCTATCATTCATAGGACGTGGGGCAGTATCTCTTCCCCAATACCTGCCGGGGCCTTTTGTGATATGGGAACATCACACAGTACCCATTCTTTCCCTATCCCATAGGTAAGGGCTAGGCAGAACTTCACAGGAGATACAGATTGTTGTTTCAAGTCAACATCCTCTCTGCCCCTTTCAACAACCATGGATTTAACACTATCTCTTCCAGTTCCCACTTTCCCCACCATGTTGTTTTTTTTTTAAGTTTATTTATTTTGAGAGAGACAGAGACAGTGTGAGTGGGGTAGGGGCAGGGAGATGGAGAGGGAGAGAGAGAATCCTAAGCAGGTTCCACACTTCCAGTGCAGAGCCTGATGTGGAGCTCGAACCCATGAAGCCATCAGATTATGACTTAAACCAAAACCAGGAGTCTGATGCTTAGCCGACTGAGTCACCCAGGGGCCCCTACCCCACCATATTCGTATCATTTTTGACTAAGTATTAGATCAACAGCTTATCCTCCATCTGTCCCACCCAGAGATGTTTGCATGCTCAGAGAACATTCTAAAAGAGGAAAATGCTCTTCTCACCGGGGGAATACATTCTCATAGTAGACTAGTATTCTAGGAAAATTTTGGTTGACTCGTTGAACATTTTTCTGTTTTTCTGAAGATGGTAGCAGGTATTTTTCATGGTCCCGCTGAAATCAGAGGCAAAAATATTCTGCACTTGCTTGCGTGCCTGGGTTTTTCATAACCTCACTTCATTGTTTTGATCAAAAGCTGCCTTGCTGGTTGAATCCCTCACCTAATTCGTCCTGCTACATCACTGGTGCTGATGCACAAGCTGCTTCCACACTTAATAGGAGATTTGCTGTCACGGACAATTGTCGAAAGAATATGTCGAATGCTATAGCAGGGTTTCAAAACAAGAATAAGCCCCCAAATTTTCCTGAGCCATAGCAATGTGAATAACTTCTCAGCAGGACCACATTGAAAACTCTGGCACTAATGTTAGTGTTTAACTATGTGTTTAAAGTACGAGTTGTGTTATTATGCAGGTAAAAGTGGTGTAGGCATCAACTTTCGTTATTTTCCTAACGTGGAACATGGAGTGTTTGTGCCTGGCCTGAGACAAGTGAAAACACACCACGGCAGTATTAATGAAGATGATCTCTTGTGTTCTGCAGCTTGTCTCATGGCCTCTTGGAAAACGGCAGCTGACCAATCTGCCATTCTCTGTGCGTGAATTACATAAAGGGAGGAACTCTACTGCAGGTTCTCCACCGACTATAAACTTTGTAAAGGAAAAGATATGTTGTCTTCACATTGGCTTAATTTCCCAGTTGAAGATTTATTATTATTTTTTTTAATGAGTGGGTTTCTGGGGGCGCCTGGGTGGCTCAGTCGGCTAAGCGTCCGACTTCAGCTCAGGTCACGATCTCGCAGTTCGTGGGTTCGAACCCCGCATCGGGCTCTGTGCTGACAGCTCAGAGCCTGGAGCCTGTTTCAGATTCTGTGTCTCCCTCTCTCTCTGACCCTCCCCCATTCATGCTCTATCTCTCTCTGTCTCAAAAATAAACGTTAAATGAGTGGGTTTCTGGCCCTTTCAAACCTGCAGATCCTTTTGAAAAATAATTGCAGTCGTCGAATGTAGATCATGCACAAAAAAATGAAAACTCCAATAGAAATATACCCACACTAGTATTTTTTTAGAGGCTTAAC
The DNA here is from genome assembly GCF_022837055.1 of Prionailurus viverrinus. Classification (NCBI taxonomy): domain Eukaryota; kingdom Metazoa; phylum Chordata; class Mammalia; order Carnivora; family Felidae; genus Prionailurus; species Prionailurus viverrinus. The sequence continues at coordinate 22,334,002 of NC_062568.1, forward strand.
TCTCATGTAGGATGCCTTCAGTTGTAAGGCACAGAAAATTCAATCTAAAATGGCATAAGGGAAAAGGAAGCTCACTGGTTTAGTGTAGATACCAGAGCTATATCCAGTCTCATTCTTATCCACTGGGGAATCAAAAGAAAGTTCAGTTCCTCCAAATTTTCCATTTGCAGATCTGAAGCTCCTCCACCCTGATGGGACAGACCTGGGCATGTGCCCAAATCTCAGCCACCAAGTGTGGAGTTTGGAAAAATGTAATTGGATTAAGTTCAGGAGGGCCTTCTCAGGAGCTCCAGGTACAGTGAGTTCTTCCCTGCCTCCGTTACAATGCTTTGGGCTACTTGTAATGAAAACTCCATCTCAAATTAGCTTAAACTATAAAGATATTTAGTATTTCACATAATAGGAAGTTTAAAGAGAGGACAGTCTCCAAGCATGGTCAAAATGGGATTCTGGCTTCTCTGCAATTTCCTTGGCTCTGCCTTCCCCCATGAATTGGCTTTACTAAAATGAGGTTGTTTCTGGACTTTTTAAGTACTGCAAACCTACCCATGACGTTTCCAGATAGCTAAAGTAACTCAGTAGGACAAAGAGAAAGCTTTGACTCCAACATGTAACAACTGGCTTTTCTTTAGTATGGGGAAGCCAGTTTAGGTCATATGTCAACTCTCATCTGATATCAGTCATCAGGAGAATGTCTTGATCTGTCTGGCTTAAAGCTGAATTCCTTAATTGGATGGGCAGGCAGGATTAACACAATTGGTTTAGAATTCGTAACTGCTTCTGAGCTGGGGCTGGGGTTGCCTCCCCTGAGAATCACAGAGCACATGGAGAAGGCTGAACACTTGAGCACAATTTGGATTTTCCAAGAGAAGGAAGAATAGATGGTAGATATGCAGTCAACAGTGGTTGGTCCATCCACACCACACGGTCAGGAAACTCGGAGAAGAAGAGAGAGTGACTGGCAGGAAATACAAGGAAAAATTATCCCCGTGGTAATGTTTTCTCCTTTTAACATCTGACTGATAATGTGAATAAAACCTTGCCTGGGTAAAACATGGTAACTCAGAAGTAGCACTCTAGAAGTAATTAGATTTCAATTTCAGAAAATATTCAAAGGAACCACCACTTACCCGATTTCAATTTTGAGCTTGGGTCTGGTGGAAACGGTACTGTGATGCATCATCCAGGAGGGAAAGGAGAGATGAAATGGAAATAGGAGTTGAATCCATTAACTACATGTGCATTATGGTCCTTAAAGTTAGTAACAATATAATCATTTGAATTATTATTTTTGTACTATAATCATTATCAGCAGTATCATTACTGAGCCTATAATATCAAAACCTTGTTCTCACGAGTGACCATCTTTCCCCTTTTGGAACACTATGATAAAATGAGGATAAATAGGGGCGCCTGGGTGGCGCAGTCGGTTAAGCGTCGGACTTCAGCCAGGTCACGATCTCGCGGTCCGGGAGTTCGAGCCCCGCGTCGGGCTCTGGGCTGATGGCTCAGAGCCTGGAGCCTGTTTCCGATTCTGTGTCTCCCTCTCTCTCTGACCCTCCCCCGTTCATGCTCTGTCTCTCTCTGTCCCAAAAATAAATAAACGTTGAAAAAAAAATTTTTTTTTAAAAATGAGGATAAATAAATGAATCAGATGAAAGAAGGGGCAGACCCTCATCTTGTCACTTCTTTTTCTTAATTCTGATGATTCCTGACAAGGGACACTGGGACAGAATTTGAGAATCCTGAGGACATTGAGTGATTTTTTTTTTTTTTTGAATACCAAAAACCTCTGAGTAAATCTCGTTTCTCCGCATTCAGTCAGCACTGATGCCCATTCTGGACGAGCATTCTCTTATCCAGTTTATTTTCTGGTTCTTAAAAATGAAGCTTCCAGTTCACACGAGCACTTGTTTCATATCACCATGCACCGACTGGAAATACAGTAGTCTCCCTTTATCCAGGGCCTCAGTTACCCAAGGTCAACCACAGTTTAGAAGCAGATGATCTGACAATATGTCAGAAGGTCAATAGTAGCCTGATGATCCGTGCCATGCCTACATCATTCCCCTCACTTCATCTCACCACATTGGCATTGTATTGTCTCACATCGACCCAAGAAGAAGGGTGAGCCCAGCACAATAAGATATCTTGAGAGAGAGACAGACCGCATTCACATAAGTTTTATTGCAGTACATAGTTATGATCGCTCTATATTATTTTAGTTATTATTTTAGTCTCTTATGTGCCTAATTTATAAATTAAACTTTAACATAGGTGTATAAGTATAGGAAAAACACATAATATATATAGGGTTTGGTGCTATCCACTTTTGGGCATCCACTGGGGGTGAGAGGGAACCCATCCCCTGCAAACAAGAGAGATCTAACATAATACATCCTGAAGCAAAGAAGACAAAATTATTTATTTATTTATTTACTTACTTACTTCTTTATTTATTATTTCTCAAATCAGAGCAGATTTCAGTTCAGAAGTTCACCGTCCTGTTCCTGGGACACTCCCTTTCTCCATTGATGAGTTTCAAAGGAAAAACAGTTTCAGAATAGGAAAACCTTACAAAAGGATGATAAACCCTGATTGTCCTGTGAATATTTTATAGACTGACCTAATTTACTAATGGAGTTAGTGTAGGAAGTCATTGAGTATAATGTTTTTTAAATTTGTTTAAGGTTTATTTATTTATTTTGAGAGGGAGAGAGGGAGAGAGAGCACAAGCAGGGGAGGGACAGAGACAGAGGAAGCATTGGAAGGCATTAAGTGTAATCTCGTCAATATGTAACAGAGACATTGGAATTCAGGGAACCAAGATTTTCTGTTCTAACTTATTGCTCTATTGTTTTGTTGTTTAGTGATGGCAACTCACTGGATAAAACCAATCCAATAGCGGAAAGATTAGATTGGTATAATTTGTAAATCTAATATTGTCAACTTTAATCTCAAATACAGTCCCTTTAATATAAGAAAAGAAAGAAAATCAAACTGGCATTTATTACGTGTCAGATAGGTAGTATTTTCATTTTTCTTTATACCTCCATTTGACTGAAATTCATGCTTTTCCTACTATCTTCAACAAAGCAAAGTGTTCCACCATGAATTACCAGGCAAATAGAGCCATCAGTTTTGGTGAGGAAAGGAAAAGACAAGCACAATCATTGAACACCCAGTCTGCACTTGGCCGTATGCAAGGCAAATACAATGCAATATTTCACTCTGTCTACTTGACAGACAAAATAACCAAGACTTATAAGGGTTTGATAGTATGCCCAAAGGCACACGTCTGTGCCTGGAAGAGCAAGAAGCCAATGCCAATGCTTTGACTCCAAGACCATCCCCAATTCACTCTGCCACGAAACAACTTGCACTAAAACCGGTTAGACTAACATGGACGTGTTCTTACTGGAGCTAAGCTATTAGTAATTAGGAGTGCCATTTAAAAAAATACAAGGCACAAGAGCACGATTAAAGACAAGAACTTGGGCAAGGCACACATTTTTATATAAATTGAGGAATGTGTGATGTCTTGTCCTCCGATAATGCGTGTTCCGAGGGTGGTGGGCGTGTAGACTGAGACTCTCTGGGAAATTAGTTTCCAAAGTGCTCCACTGCCTACATTTTCACAAAGGAGATATGTGGACAACAAAACAGAAAAAAAAAAACTCTGAATCCTGCAGACAGACATACTTTTTTCTGCATTCTCTTATTTTCCCTCTGTGATCTGATAGTGGGTTTGATTTGGCTCACATCTGGCATAAGCTTGTGAGTGAACATAACCAATAGCTATGTATTGCGCATGGTCCTCTTGGGTGAAATGCACACTACTTGTAAGGCTGAACTACTATCAATGTGTATTTGTTATGAATCAAAGTTTTCAGTTTTTCTCTTTCCATTTAATTAGTAAGTATGACCCTGAGCTCCTCTCCTGGCTAGAGTAAAGGTTCTTCATGAGACTAATCAGTACACGTAACTCTTACTAAAGTAACTCTTTACCTCTTCGGGACTGTGTACAGTTTATCACTTTGTTACTCAGAGTCTTTTATCAAAACTCTAGTTTCCTCCACTGCGGAGAATTCCTTCAGTCAGTCAACCTGATAGCATCTTTCTTTATTGCTACAAATGTGGCTGGGTGAAAATAATTGCATGTCAGAACAAACAGAAACTTTCCATTGCCCTCATCTTGTCAAAAACGTACTTGAATTGAGTTTTGAAGACCAGCATATAATTTGAAAAATAAAAAAAATGTCCCTTTTTGATATGGCGTTTTCTTTGCCTTTGATCTATCAACATTTATTCAAATAGAACAGTATGCAATGTCCAGGTTTTTGGCTGGGCATGTTAATGAATAGTTACGTTCTCTGGGTTTTATTTTCCACATTATATTCCACATATAGCTACTCTCATCCCGCTATTTGACAAACATTTTCAACTATTTCTGCAAAATATCAGAGCCTGCATTTTGAAGGGGAAAAAAAAATCTCTCTTTGAACTCCTCTATAACTGAAATACAGGATTTCGCTGTCATCCCATATTTGGAACAAGAACTTATTCAAAATCTTATAGATGTGTCAGGGCCATTGATAAGTTAGAAGCATCTAGGTCCCTCTTGTTTAATTATGCTTCCTCCCAGACTAGATTCCAATTTCAGGGACTGTCAAACTGGACTCCATCTTATCTGATTATTTTCCCAGTAGTTGGAAAAGTAGAGTGAATAAATAGAGGGAAACGGAAATAGATAGAGGGACATTCCAGCATCAGTGACAGTGGCTTCCAGGAGGTTCTACTCCTCTTTCTTACGTTCCACTTTTACCTTTTTAGCAGATTGCTGTTTTTCTCATCATTACAACTTCTATAAAATCCGGTTCTTCCCCTAAGTACTAGCAAGTGATCCTGTTCAGAAATGGCTAAGGTACTGATCTGGCCAGGATAAAGTCAAAGATAAATATATTTTAGACAGTGATTTTTCATGCTTTTTATAAAATCTATAACAATGTCAACAGTGTTTGAAAAGTTAAGAGATGTATTAAAAATCTTTTTTTTTTCTTTTAGAGTTTGATTGTTTCTCTCCTTCAGTTTATTTGATTTGCTTCATTTTTTGTACAAACAATGAATAATTTAAGAGAAGAATCAGAAAATATATACAAGTAAACTGACAAAATAAGACATACGTAATCTCATCTATATGGAGACAACCACTTTAATATCATATAGTATATTTTGGTCAGATTTCCTTCTATACACACATATATGCATATATAATTTCAGATCAATTTCTATACACATTTGTGTGAAAACACACGTAATTGTAATATATCGAATTGTATTTTAAAGATTTATCTTTGACTGTAAGATCCATTTTATACAATATTTTTAAATGACTCCATAGTTTTTAATTTATAAATGTATAGTCATCACTTAGACAGTACTTTATTGTTGGTCTGCATATTACCTAAAATGTGTCTCTCTTATAAATAATTCAGGGCAGCCATGATTGAATGAAATTAAAATTAAAAAAAAAAACTAAAAAAATCTCGAAGAACAGACAAAAGTTATTTTAAAGCATAAAAGTGTGAAACCTAATCCTTGGTTTAACAAATTTTCAAACGGTTGAGCAAAGCAGTACTGGCAATCTTGATTTCCAACTGGTTTCTTTTAACTCATTGTCTTAAACAATTTGTTTTTCACCAGCTTACTAGGAATTTCTCTCATCTGGGCTCCTTCACCTCTCCTACACTGTTCTTGTATGTGTCAGACAATTCTATGGGTTCACCCATCATCTCCATGAAGATATCTCCCAAGTCTATAGCACTGGATGTAATCACCAAGGACTTTTAACGACTGCTCTGTTCAGATGATCAACTCCCCACCTTGACCTTGAGCACATCTCCCCATTTTATGTCCCACTGCAAGACAAAGGTTTAGTGTGAATATGTGGCACAAGACAGTTTTCTTCTCCTCATATGCATCTTACAAAAGTGAAAAGGTGAATCAGGGGCGCCTGGGTGGCGCAGTCGGTTAAGCGTCCGACTTCAGCCAGGTCACGATCTCGCGGTCCGGGAGTTAGAGCCCCGCGTCGGGCTCTGGGCTGATGGCTCAGAGCCTGGAGCCTGTTTCCGATTCTGTGTCTCCCTCTCTCTGTGCCCCTCGCCCGTTCACGCTCTGTCTCTCTCTGTCCCAAAAATAAATAAACGTTGAAAAAAAAAATTTAAAAAAAAAGAAAAGGTGAATCAAGGATGCAAACTATTTTCAGCAATACTGGGAGCAAAGTAAAAAATGAGAATGTAAAATTATACCTCAGTGGTGCTGAAAGCTGCAGGCTCTTTTTTGATGCTGTACAGGGAGAAGAACAGCAGAGGCTGAGAGGCCAGGAGGGTAGAGAATGTGGCACAATGGGGCAGATGTTTGGAAACTCCAGCATGAATTCACTTCCTGTTACTAATGGGCTCAACGGGGAAATGACAGTTCTGTTTTCTTTCATGAAACAGGGTGGAGATAAACAGAAGGCCCACAGAGAAAAGATAACTGAAGTGTTTTCTACTACCATCATGTGAGAATGTAAACTGCAGGCTGAACAAGGCCATGTAAGAAAGTGCATTGAGGGAGTAGCCCAGCTTCAGGCTGGTAAGTGGCCATTTCCTGCCTGTCAGCCTATAGCTCTTAGTGCAAAGTTTTGCTTTAAATTTTTTTTAATGTTTATTTATTTTTTGAGAGACAGACAGAGAGAGAGCAACCTGGCTAGGGACAGAGAGAGAGGGAGAGAGTAAGAAATCCCAAGCAGCTATCAGCGGAGAACCCGACTCAGGTCTTGATCTCACAAACCGTGAAATCATGACCTGAGCCAAAGCCAAGAGTCAGACATTTAACCAACCGAGATACCCAGGTGCCCTGAAAAATTTCCTTTTAACTTGGAGGACATGGCTCTATTTGGTCTCTGTGGATAATGAGTTGAACACATGAGAAATGAGCTATGTGAAGGGATGTCCTATGGCCACCAGACTGGGTGGGATTTAAAGGTCTGGTTCCCAAAAACTGTCCTTTATGAAAACCTGTCTCTTTTTGCCTAAAGCATTCTTTTTAGAGTAGATTGTGTCTGTGCAGAGGTGGCAAAGGAGCAGCCCTTAGGTTCAGATGGATCGTATTTTCCGAGTGTTTTAAACTTGTTGAGTCATAATGCCGTTAAGTAGGATGCGTACTTTCCAATTAGTCATAAACCTCACCACCCTGTTAGTATCTACCAACAGCTTCTCACATTCCCATTACCTTCTTGGCCACCCAAGGCTTTTAGACTTACCCCTTTTACCTCACTTAGGTCAAGGTACTGTTTCCAGAAAAGAACGTATTAAACTCTTTTATCCAATCTTCAGAAACCACGGACTCACATATACTTTCTCCTTTGTTGAATGTGTTCATTCAACATCACTGGACCTGCTTTGTATTAGGCACACTCTGCTAGATCCTTCAGAAGATATAAATGTGTTTGAGATATTATCCCTAGCTCTAGAAGTTTTAAATTTGGTAGGGGAGGCAATCATGCCAGCTTCCAGAATAAAAACGCTGTAATTGAATGGCCACCACTGAACAGGGAAAGGGATGGGAAAAACTAGCTGAGGAAAGAAGGAGCTTGACCTCTAGAGTGGAGGATCATTCCTATTTGTTGTTGTAACTTCAGTTCAGTGTAGTTAGTGGAAAATCCATGTGATGAGAGAAGGCAGGGACCCATTCCCTCACTGCCTCAGTCCATGGGAGGTGACCATGATAACTTCACCGAGTACCTCCTCATAACGGAAGGGATGTTTGATGACTATATAAAACTCAAACATGACCTCTGCCACCTTTTCATTTTCAGGTTTTATATAATTCAGTATTCAGGCTGAGCTGTATCTGAATACAAATTACAACTCATCCTTCAGCCTGGGTGTCTGCTCAGTAGGCACAGAATGAGAAACACAAGTGGAATCTCAAATTTTCATGAAAATGATTGAAAGAAACAGGTAAAATAGATTTCATTTAAGTGCATATATAAAAATACTATAATTTCATTTAAATTCATATGAAAAATAAGGAGATCTTTGGCATTCTACTTTTTGTACAAGCCTTTGACATCCGGTGTGTGTTTTATACTTAGGACAACTTCGCTTGGGTTCGTCTCATTTCAATGGTCCGGTAATGTCATGTGATGACGGCTGCTGCCTTGGGCAGTGCAGATCTAAATGCTCTTAATGCTTCTTCACACACCTAGGAGCGTGCATGTGTGTTAGGGAAGTAAAATGCATAAAGAATATGACTACAGGGGCGCCTGGGTGGCTCAGTGGGTTAAGCGTCCGACTTCGGCTCAGGTCATGATCTTGTGGTTTGTGAGCTCCAGCCCCGCATCGGGCTCTGTGCTGACAGCTCAGAGCCTGGAGTCTGCTTCCAATGCTGTGTCTCCCTCTCTCTCTGCCCCTCCCCTATTCACGCTCTGTCTCTTAATAATAAGTAAACGTTAAAAAAAAAAAAGAATATGACTACGTTATTCCTCTAATGTTGGAGGTTTGAGAAGCAATGTATTTCCTAGCTGAACATATCCCTTCTTTTTTTTTTTTCTGCAAGTAGAAAATCATTTTCAATGGTTCCTTCAAAATTGTGGCCGCTCAGCTCACCAAGACCCTATTTCAACAATAGGTTGCCATTCTCACAATTAAGGCAAACCCCTAATTGGAAAGAAATTTGGTTTTTTTCTCAATTACATGTAAACGTCTGAAATTGAGAAGTACTGTCATAGAATACCTACTTAGATTTCATTTGAGGAAATTCATCTGCCTGCAAAGAAATGTTGAACTTAATTAAATGAATAGTGTCCATAAGTTTCCTTTTTTTCTTTCTTAGTGCTGTTATTATTATTATTATCAAATGCTGATTCATGAATTAGATGTAATGAAGATTGATTCAAGTTAGGAGACCATGTCAGCCTGGCCAATAATAGGTTTACGAACTTTGCATGATTACATTTCATTTTCCTGATCATGTGTACCTTCTGCCTTTACTTTGTCACTCTGTGCTCATTTTTATCAGAGCATATTATCTAAGGGCTCTGTACCTCCCGTAAGTAGAAAAATATCTGGAAGAGTCCTTTGGGCTGTTTATTTAGGTGACACTTTGTTCTTACATTTAAGCTCTGGATACATAAATAATAAATCTATTCAGCCGAGTCACATATTTTTAGACCTAAGACAGGTCAGATGTAGTTACCTTAACAAACTTATCTATCTCTGTCTCCCTCAGATGCAACTTCACTTAGCTGTCCCACTTAATGCAATCTCCAAAAGTGAATTCTACTAAGAAAGACTAGCAAGAAAGTGGCCAGATGTTTCACCAGCAAGCTCACAGAACAGCTTCTTAGAAATTACTATATGCAAAGCTCAACTGTGTCAGTGACTTTAAAATAAAAACTCATGGAATCACATCACAACCTTATGAGATGAAGAGTGTTATTACCCCGAGTTTTACAAGTTGGGAAACCGAAGCCCAGAAATGCTAAGGAATTTGCCCCATCACCTATAGCTAGTAAGGGTTTGGATCAGGCATTTGGGTCCCAGAGGCGGCTCTTTTAACTGCTATACCATACCAGCCTTGCCGCTGGTAAGTATAAGCAAATTTACATTATTCCCAGCTTTCTTTCTCCTGAGCCTAAAAGGAAAAGAGGACCACGTGATTGCATCAAACACGCAGGAAATATTTTATTAGGTTCCAGCTGGAGAATAAGGTGGAGTAAAAATATTTCAGTAGAAATCCATGGCTCTCCTCAAAGAGCCCACTCGGGCACTCGTGGCCCCCCAGTCGTGGTAGCGCCTGTAGTCCCCCGGTCTCAGCAGGTACTGCCGCCCCCGGTAGTTGGGCATCTCGTAGAGGACCCAGTAGCCCTCCAGCACTTGGAAGGAGTGGATCTCACTGAAGTGGAAGCGGTCGTGAAGCGAGGAGCAGTCCTCGGTGATCTCTACCATCTGGCCCCTGTAGTCTTCTCGCTCATAAATCCTGATCCTGTGGGAGCTGGTCTGTGGGTTCAGCAATTAGCAGATGAGGAAAAGTCAGAAAATCTAGCCCTTAGCAACCAGGGACACAACCCCCAAGGGACTGGATGTTCCCTTCTCTTTTCTACATCAAAGATGACAAATTTTAAAGATAGCCAACACCAGGGCAGCTGTGTGCAATTGAATAGACTGTATACTGCAGAACTGAAGAAGGTGTCATTCGCGTAAAGAGACGCATGGTGCTCCCTAGAGCTAAGACCACAACCTATATGAACCATACATACTGGCCCTAGGTAGTATCATTCTTTTTTTTTTTTAATGTTTATTTATTTTTGAAAGAGAGTGACAGAGCCTGAGTGGGGAAGGGGCAGAGAGAGAGACGGAGACACAGAATCCAAAGTAGACTTCAGACTCCGAGCTATCAGCACAGAGCCCGACACAGGGCTCGAACCCACTGACCTGAGCCAAAGTCGGATGCTCAACTGACTGAGCCACCTAGGCACCCTTAGTTGGTATCATTCTTAAGTAATAATTTATGTATATTTTATATATCATATACATTTTAAATTTGTTTATTTTATATATTTATTAAATTTATTAATTAAATTTATTATTCATATATTATAAATTTATATATTATATATAATTTATATATAAGTAATAATTTATATATCTTTATTTAAATAAATTTTTAAAAATGATCCCTGGAAAAAAAAGTTATAATTTTGAATCTCAACAGTATTAGAAGAAGCTAGTGGGAAAGGAAGTCAAGTTGCTTTTCCTTCAGGGGAAGTCACAGACTGGTGGCAATTCAAGAAGAGAGTCCAGTCCAGGCAATCCTTAGACCCTCCCCTTCTCCTTTAAGCCCTGCTTCTCTAAGATCCTGAAAAGCAAGAGCCATCACAAAGATCAGCTTCAATTCTCAGCTCTAGGATATGCTCCTGCAAATCTGCTTTAGGCAATAAACAGGAAATTCTCCCGAGGAATATCCTGCAGCATTAAGGGCTGCTAGTGAGGAATCTTCCATGGTCGTCAAGGACCCACGTGTACATCGCGTGATTTGGTCGCCACAACAGCCCCACACCTGTTTCCTCTTTTAGGAGAAGCTCGTGACTAGAGCTCTCAGCGTGTCACGTGGAAGGTCGGGGCAGGCACGTGGAAACCCAGGTTTTCAGGCTCCTCGTGCTGGGCTGGGTCTTATCAAGGCGTTAAACCCTCCGAGGGGGTGTCAGACGTGGCCGGAGCGGTACCTTTTCCACAGGACTGGGTCGCAGTCAGGTTAGAGAATCCCTAACTGCAGAATTCCAGGCCGCTGGGGCTTTATTTGGGTAACGGCGGGCTTTGCCGGAGCGGCTGGAATCACACTGTCGGCCACTTGTTTTGCCTGATCGGGAAGCAGGGCGGGAGGCTCGTGCTAACACTGGTGGCTGGGGGAGGGGAGGCTTGCCAGGTGCCAGGTGCCCACCTCTCACCCTCGTGCCGGCCCTGTGAGCTAGCCGCCTTCACGAGCCCCATTCTACAGAAGGAGAGAGAGAGAGAGAGAGAGAGAGAGAGAGAGCGCCCCAGGAAGTAGCCCAGGCCACCTGATGCAAAGGTGCTAAAGTGCTGCTTATTCACCGCCTGGGGCATAGACTCTCTGAAGGCACCGGGTGCCCTACTTTGTCCCAGCAGAGGTGAGTTTACTTGTAGCAGAGCAGAATGAACTTTTAAAAGAGAAGCGTCCCCTCGCATACTTCTGCAGTGGAAGGAAAGCTTAGAGATGTTGGCAAAGGAGAGGAGACCCTGGCGAGAGGCAGCCAAAGGAGGCCGCCACCCTGCACGACGAAGGCCGCCTCCGGAGCACCCATGTGGCTCCGGGGCCCGGCGGGGCCCGCGGGGCCGGACTCACGTGGGGGATGAGGCGGCAGGAGCGGACCGCGTCGCTGAGGCCCATCCACTGCTGGTAGTCCGGGTAGTCCCCGCGCCGCAGGAAATACTGGCAGCCCGAGTAGTTGGGCTGCTCATAGAGCATCCAGCAGCCGCTGTCCACGCGGATGGAGTTGCAGCGGCTGAAATAGGGCTGCAGGTTCGGGTGGTCACTGCTGCACTCGTAGTGGCGGCCCTGGAAGCCCCGGTCCTCGTAGAAGGTGATCTGCAAGGCAAGGGGAGGAAAGGCTCAGAGGCCTGGCCCCCGGCCCCGGGGCGCGGGGGCCCCTCCCGGCCTGCGGCTGCGCTGGGCTCACCTTCCCCATGGCTGGTGGATGGAGGTCAGTGATGGGCCGCCGGCGCGCGGGTCTATATAGCACGAGGGCTGCTGCGTTGGCAAGAACAACACAAAAGGGGCCCGCGGGGTGAGGAGGGGATTTTCTCTCGCTCTTTTCTACATAATGACGGCGGGGGTGGGGTGGGGGACTTATTGTATGTTTCCTCTTAGACTCTCCAGTGCTTTCGAACTGATGACCCGCGTTAAAACTGTCACTTGGTGCCTCTGGGGCCTTTAAATGAAGCCTGTTTAGGAATTTGGAACTGAGCAAAGGCCCTTAGCCAGTTAATAATTGTAATGAGGTATTTTGGTTATCTTTTACAGTTTCAGAATGATCTCCTTTTTGACTACCGAGGCCGGGCAGTGACTGAGACCGAGGTCAGCATAGGCCCCAGCATGAGGCATCTGGATTAGAGAGCATTTCCTTGGAGTGAGGGTCTCAGCAGGGACAAGAACCGCCTTCTCCATAATACGTTTGAAATTAGATGGGATTTCCCTCCAAGAGGTCCCCTCTCTGAACCTACAGGCTGGCAAGTGGCTACAGCAGATATACTGACACACTTGAGGAGGGGTGACAGGGGCTTGGACCCCTAGAAAGCGTGCTGTGTAGGCACCTGGCCTCTGCTCTGCTCCCCGGACACTGGGCGGGACCAGGGCCATCTCTGGAGCCTCAGCTGGGGTACCTCTGGCCAGGAAACCCTCACCTTTGGAATTCATGAGGTGCAAGTCTGTTGTTCTTACTCTGTAGCTTTCTATTTAATAATTTTGCTAAGTGCTAAGCTTATTTGTTTGGATCTAGCTGCTAGTTAATGTGCAAATATAACAAAATTTTAAATACCACAATTTTGCAAGGCTTTTGTCTTCTCTACCTTTCCCAGCCCTGGGCAAGCTGTGGTTGCTAGGTAGTTAAGGCTCTGGCTCCAGGGGCTGGAGTCTTCTTTCCTCTGCAGCAAGACCAACCCACCCTCCCCTAGCAGTTCCTGATGCCCTACTCTCTTTAGAGCAGACTTTCTCAACCTCAGCAGTATTTGACATTTTAGACTGAAAAAGTTTCTGTGTGGGTGGCTGTCCTGTACATGGTAGGTAGGGTATTTAACAACATCCCTGTCTATTACACACTGGATGCCAGAAGCATCCTGTTCTGCTTCCCCAAGTTATGACAACCAAAAAAATGTCTTCGGATATTACCAAACATCCCTGGGGGGGGGGGACACCCCCCCCCCCTTGAAAAGTACTGATCTAAAGGTGTGAACCATATACCTAAAGTTCTCCCATTAGCTACTCCACTGCCTTAATAGGATGGTCTGTAGACTGTCGGGAACTGTAGAAATTCCTCAGAGATGCTCTGGAGCCACTCAGACAGCAAGTAGGAGGGAAAGGCAGAGTGCCCCTGATCCTATCCCTCCACTGCAAACTGAGCATCTTCACTTGGATCTGTTTTATATAAACTTTATTTGACAACAGAGTTTATCACTAGCTAAGAATAATTTTTAAAAAATAAATATTTGAAAACCATTGATTTTAGGTACTGTGACTCTCACAATGCCTACTGACCACAGCACATGATAAAATTGTCATCCTTTTTTGTATCAGTGTAAATGCATTTCCCAGGACGGCTAGCTAGTTCCTCATGAAAAGATCTTGAGAGAATCAAACATAAGCCTGATAGATTTCGTTGTGTTAAAGTCTGGAAACATTGGATCATGGCATCTTGCCAAAGAGACAAGAATGAGGTGGATTCCACGTGGAATGTTCTGGACAACCAGAGATTAGCTTATGAACAGTGGGCACAGGAAAAAGGGTTTGAAGAGCTGGCAGAGAGAATGTGTTAAAACTGGGCTCAAACAAATTCAGTCTGATCCAGAAGCTGATTTTAGTTTGGGGCTCTGTTTTGAAGATTTCAAAATATCCTTTATGGTCAGTGTCTGAAGATGAAATTAGGGATTTATTGGTTTGTTTACTTTTTTTAACTCACTAAGGATTAGTTCAGTTATTCATGATGCTTTTTAAATTTCGACTTTAGTACTGAGTAGATTCCTTTTTTGTTTGGTTGGTTTTTTTAGAGAAGGAGAGACGGAGTGTGAGCAGGGGAGGGGCAGAGAGAGAGGGAGACACAGAATCTGAATCTGGATCTAGCTGCTAGTTAATGTGCACATATAACAAAATTTTAAATACCACAATTTTGCAAGCCCAATGCAGGGCTCAAACCCAGGAACTGTGAGATCGTGACCTGAGCTGAAGTCAGACACTTACCCTACTGTGCCACCCAGGTGCGCCAGGAGAGAGAGAGAATCTTAAGCAATCTCCACACTCGGTGTGGAGCCCAATGCGTGGCTCAATTCACAACCCTGGGATCATGACCTGAGCCAATATCAAGAGTTGGACACTCAACCGACTGAGTCACCCAGGTGCCCTTGAGTAGTTGCCTTCTTAACTAAAACTTTCCAGGACACTGAAAATGAATAACACCAATTTCTATATTAGGAAATCTGGTGAAAGACTTTATAACTGTATGAACAGAAAAGGACAAATAGCGTGGAGACACGGGCACATAGCTTAACAGGAATATGTTTTCATCTCATCTCCTCCGAAAGTACTACTAAGGCACTTAAGCTTTATCTCCAAGCTCTTGAGGGAAAAAAGCAAAGCACGAGAAACAGTCCTTTAGAAAATAATGCAGAGTAAAATGGGAATTGAAGCCCTGCGAGAGAAAGCATGTGATACTAAGTATGTTGGCAAGAGAATATGAAAAACTTGAATCACCAGTGTCTTTCTTCTGAAGATGACATGTTTTCCCAAAAGGCTGTAGTAAACTTTCTTCCAACTGACTGCTCTATTATTTAAGCCTTTTGATCAGTGTTTATTTTCCCTAAACAAGTATCAAATAATGAATTTCCAAGTAATTGTATTCTTTCCTGAAGTATTTTAAAGGCATCTTGGGGATTAAATATTACAGCCAACAAATTATGTTTCTACTCCAAATCACAGGCTATACAATGACATTCTGTAATTGGGTTTTGTTTCAGTAAGAGGCACTGCCCTCCCCCAACACTGATCACAGAGAAGTACCAAGGTTCTCAAATGAGCCATGCAGAGAAATACAAAGTGTTATTAGCCTGATCATTAATCAGTTGAGGCAGGAGTGACTCTGTCCATCACAAATGTCTTTTATCAAAGTCTTACAAACCGTCTGCTTATTTAATATAGCTATTTGCTTTTATTGAATTTGCAGCATTCTTGCAGATAGCAGAAAATAAAGGCAATTCATGCTTGATCAGTTTGTGAAATGCAAACCGTACAAAACGTGGGTAAAAAATCCACCCCTCGTGTTAGCATGCTAAAAGAGATGCTAAAAATAAAGTTAAATTTCCAATTTCAGGTCAATAAGAAAAAGAGGAAAGAAGAGGTACATTGCATCCTATGGATTTTAAGAAATTCAAATTCTAACTGCATCTGTGATTATGTATATAATATATATTTAAATAATGAAAAAGAACTCTGACCCCAAAATGCCAGATGAGAATATAAAGTTACAATTAAAGATATGAGATTATTTTTCCTATTTGAAGTGGCTAACCTATTTTTTTTCCAAAGGATTAAAATGTAATACATTTTAAATATCTAATTTCAAGTATATCAATAAAACCACGAGAAAAGAAATTTTAAAAATACTCAGGGAGCAAGATTGCTGAATTTTTTTTTTTACTGGAAAAATTTTAGCCATTACCTTTCTTTATCAAATAGTCACTAACAGTTAAACTAGGAATGATAGCACACTTCTAAGTGAAAAAAAAAATAATAAGGTTTAAGCAAAATAAAAACATAAGCCAATAAACATTGCAAAAAGTGATGATTCGTATCTTGCCTTCCATTTCTTTGTGCTGTTTTTACTAATGTGTAAGAAGCATCATCCCTTTGATGGAATATAAATAAGAGAATCTAATAATACTGTTGCCCAGAGAAAATCTTTGTAAATTGTTTTCTTTTTTCCCTAAGAGCTTTTTGTATATCAACATTAAATAAGTAATGTAGATCAAACCTCAATAAAATAAAGTCTGCATTTTTTTTTCTTAGAAGGAAAGTGAAAAAAAGATACTTGTATGGTTGGTCTAGATATCTAAAAAATAGCAGAGTGGTTTTTTTGTTGTTTATAATAGGAAAATTCAAAACATACTGGCTGCTAGAACAAAAAATTAATACTAAATTCTAAAATTAAGCAATGTTGGTTACTAAAACCCCACAACAGAATGTGTGATACTATATTTGAAAACATAGAGGTTGTGATATATAATATATGACTAAAATACATTTTCTATATTTTCAGCTCTACAGTAGTAAGTAACTCACAAAACCTCTGTGGTTTCCTTTTACTACCAAATGAGGGTGTTCAATTTAGAGATTCTGGAGACGTTCGAGGTCATCTTTAACACATAAAGTTCTATTCATCATGACACAAGGTGAAAAAAGTGTAAGCAAGGGCAAAAGAGCAGGACTGGTTTTTTGATCCTTTTTTATTTTAAACTGAAAATTAGGTTACCAAACAAAAGATGTGACAGACTCCCTGTTGTTTTCTCAGCTTATTATTTAATTTAACAGATAAATTAATTGTTTATTTATATGCAAATTACCTTAGCAGAGAACTATTGATCCTTAGAGAAATTTATTTCATTATCATCTTAATGTTGAGACCATTAATTCACCTTGTCTTCAAGAACATAAAGCAGCAGCTAAAATAACTGATTATTTCTTTCCACAGTCCCACTCTAGCTAATATCTAATTTCTAAAATTTGCCTTAAACACTATTTTCTTTCTATTATTTTTAAATCATTTCCATCAGAACAAAGTACACCTCAACTATCTAAACTGGAATTAAATCACCATCATTATAAACCCTCTTCAAAAGAGAAGTTAAGCTTTATTCTTTTAATTATGATTCAGAAAGAAAAGTTTACTCTTACTCAATGTTTATACTACTCTTTGTGCAATTCCGTTCTAGGTGATTGGAATATATCCGCACACAAAACAGGCAGAGATTTCCACATTTTTGAATTTTGTTCTTTTTTAAAATTATTTTTTAAGTGTTTATTTTTGAGAGACAGAGAGAGAGAGGGGGAGAGGCAGAGAGACAGGGGACAGAGGATCCAAAGCAGGCTCCATGCTGACAGCAGAAGAGCCTGAGGTGAGGCTCAAACTCACAAACCATGAGATCATGACCTGAACCAAAGTAGAAGCTTAAGGAACTGAGCCGTCCAGGTGCCGCTTGAATTTTAGTCTAACCGAAGGAAGTGGATCCTGAAAGTAGACAAATAACTAAGTTTTATTTTTAAATGTGGTAAGCCATGTAAAAGCTGGAAAGAAAGGAGGTTTTCCCACACTGGATAGTGGGATCATGAACTGATTTTAGCCCCTGGGAGCTCCTAGAACCATTTAGCCTGCTTTTTTCTACAGTTGATTCAGCATGATGAAATATTCTTACATTTCCCTTTCCATATAACTATTTACTGGTGTAACAATCAACCCTGCTTCTTTATTAATCTTACCCAATAAAAGAGAATGTCATCATTATGTTTGTTTAATGTATGTTCATTCAAAAAACAGATCTTTTGAATATTCCCTTACCAAATTCCAAATTAATATTGTTTATTGACAGGATTTATCATAAAGGGGAAAAGTCAGTAACAGGTTAATACACAATAACTCTTATAGACTTTCTTAGACAATTCTTTACGAAAGGCGTATTTTGTTCAATTTGGCCAAACTTGTGTCATGCTATAAAGCATTCATTGTATTAAATATTAAGACTAAACATATATACTGATGGCCAGTGTATTTTTAGTGATTCCTGACTTTGGAATGATAAGGAAATAAAGAGGTTTTTCTTTTTAACTGCTCTGTCAACTCTTCAGAAAGTAAACAATTCATGAATTAAGAGCGTTACTTTAGAAGGTATAGGAATTCCTTAGTAGATCAAAAGCTAAACATGGTGCTTAACTAAAATGCTTTGTAAAACTTGAAGACAAATCTATGGAGAGCTTAATATTTCTATTGTAAGTGCATAAAATATCACAAAATGGCAGCCAATCAGTTTAAAAGGTTTATGAGGATGAGATTGGGGAAAACCAGACAAGTCAACTAATGGCCCAGATAAGCTCAAGCAGATTCTTGCCAAAATCCTCAATGAAATATCTCTGTTGGCTGGGTTATTAAATGCTTAAACTTTTCTAGGAGAACAGAGGATGTGGCAATTCATTCTGCATTTGTAACATATAATTTGGGAAGAGTTCTAACTGTGGGTCACAGACTACAATGTTGTCCTATGGTAGTCTTTGAGCATCTCCAGGTAGACTTTATGCAATTGTCTTTTTCTGTGACTTACCAATGTATACCTGAAACCCTGTGTTTATTGTCTGTATGGATTAAAGCATACCTTTTTCAAAATGGCTAAAAATATATTGAATTCTTCATCCCTACTTGTTCATTCTGATTTATATACTCAAAGATAGGTAATGCGTTTTCTTAGATGGTTATTTCTGAATTATATATGGATTTTCTTCTTACATAGAAAATTCACTATCTCCATCATTCTTAATTCACTCTCCACTCTAGATATAGAGTCAAGTGACTGCTAATTCATGATTCTCAGGAAAAGAGGACAATTGCAAAATTGCTTCCATCAAAGACATTAGAATTGTATTCCCCTTAACGCTGTATCCCTTTATTGTCACATCTTTCCTTTTCATAGTTTGTTTGTTATCCCTTTTGTCATCATTTCCCTCATTACTACTTAAATTTTTATGATTTAGCCTATTGTTTTTCCTTGTATTGATAAAAAATCTTTTCTCAATTTGGCTTTCCCTAGGGACAATCCCTGTCCATAATTCAGCTCTCTCGATCTGTTTATAGTGAGACTAATTTAATTGATCCTCGAATGCATTTTGTGGGGTTAGTGGTTAACAGACTTTTCTATATATACATACACCTCTCAAATGTCCTTAGTGGATAATGTTTCTTTCCAAATAGTCTGAAGGGAGAGGTCTTTTCTGGTGGAAAAAAATGTCTTATCTTAGCTGATGCAAAAAAATAATACATCCCATCTCCAGTGGACACAATAAATTCATTTATAATCCTTTGGTAATTATAAAGGCTCTTCTTTTGGCAAACTGGTGGTGATGTTCATGGGAAGAAGGAAGATCTACACAACTGCTATCATTTCATATTTTACCTGGATTAATGTTATGGGTAAAGTGGAACAATCTATAAGCAAAAAAGTAATGAATGAATAAAAAAAATAAAAAAGCAAACAAATCCTGGCTATTTAAGGTAAACTCAGGGAGTCATTAGAACTTACTTAGTGATTTTAATGGGACCAGAAAAGATGCAAACTGCATTTTATAAAATTCATCACAGAAAACTAGTAATTCGTGGGTTCTGGGACTTTTCACATAGGTGTAAAAACATGAAAACAAGAAGCTAAAGTAGAAAGACCGTGGTTGTGGCAATGTCTTGATTAGAAAAAAATGCAAATTAAAATTTAGATTTAGATTATTGGTAAACCAAATCATACAAGATATGTGCCCTCATGGAATTTAAAGTCTGGAATGTCTTACCTGGAAGCTGAGACAAGAGTATGTTAGACAAAATAAAAAAGTGTTCTGTTTTTGGAAGGAAGATAGGCAGGCTAACATTCAGTCAGTGACAGGCAAACCAAATTTTAAATTATTTAAAAACATATTTTTTCTTATTTTTTAAACTTCCTGATTGTAAAGATTGAGAATGAGTGCGCATGTAAATAAGTTAGTGGGAATGTAGAAAGTTTTATTTTATAATGATTTCTTTTTTTTTAATATTTATTTATTTTTAAGACAGAGACAGAGCACAAGTGGGGGAAGGGCAGAGAGAGAGACACACACAGAATCCAAAGCAGTCTCCGGACTCCAAGCTATCAGCACAGAGCCCAATGCGGGGCTTGAACCCGTGAATCATGAGATCATGATATGAGCCGAAGTCGGATGTTCACCGACTGAGCCACCCAGGCACACCCATTTCTTTTTTTTTTTTAATTTGTCTACTTTACATTCTAAATCACATTGTAATGCATCATCAAAAATTACATTTAATAATATAACATAAAAAAATAAAGTTTCTTTTCAATTTTGTAAGGAACAAAGTATTAGATTCCATCTTCCATATGGAAGATTCTGGTTGCCTAGTTAATTTTTATCTGGGAAGGATGATTGGAAGTCTTCTCCAAGTGAAAATTCTTGTTATATATAAAAGTGTAATAATAAAAATATAAATGGTGAATATTTAAATATTTAAATTAAATATATAAATAAAATATATTTATATATTTTACTTATATTAGTTACTTTCTCACTTATAAGTCTCTTATTTATGGCACTAAATTAGGGAAAACTGAGGCAAAAACTCCATCCAATCTTAGAAATTGCACATTTTATACTATTCACTGTAACTTTTAAATTAAACACCTATATGTTTATAACTAATTTCATTTTTAGGTCTTTTCATCGTGTGATTAATAGATACTGAAAGATCAACTGATATTTGAAAGTTATTATTTTGATAGACATACTTGAAATAATTAGCTTTTAATTATTATGTGATAAAATAGCAACAGCACAAGATTTGAGAAGAAGGGATGGATTCTATTTATATGAAGCAGATTTTATCATAGATATATTTTGTTCTAAATCTCAACACAGATTAGATGTTATGTTTTTAATTTATTTCGTGGAAATTATCCCCAAAGGAAGAGAAAGTTGGGAAAGGTAGTTGGAGGGGGGCACGAGATAGTTCAGGATTTGCATTTCATTTCATTTGTATCTGAAAAAGAACTTGTATCAAAATATTCAAAGAACTCTTACAAATAAACAACCAAAAGTCAAATAAACCAATTAAAAATATGCATAAAACATGAATAAACTCTTCACAAACGATGTAATACAATCCAGTCACAACAAAAAGTGCTTAAACTCTTAATTCTTTTTTTGTTTAATTTTTTTTCAATGTTTTTTATTTATTTTGGGGACAGAGAGAGACAGAGCATGAACGGGGGAGGGTCAGAGAGAGAGGGAGACACAGAATCGGAAACAGGCTCCAGGCTCTGAGCCATCAGCCCAGAGCCCGACGCGGGGCTCGAACCCACGGACCGCGAGATCGTGACCTGGCCGAAGTCGGACGCCCAACCGACTGCGCCACCCAGGTGCCCTGTAAACTCTTAATTCTTAAGGAAACACAAATAATACCCATAAGTCATTGTTAATACTCTTTATTAGAGGGAACATATTTTAAAAGCTGAACATTTCTAGTGGGAGGTAGTATTTATAACCAATTGGGGAAACCATTTGAAGTTTCTCATAGAGTTTATCTTACTCCTGCCCTATGACCCATTCTGTATAGGTCATATTATGGGTATACCCATTCTATATGGGTATATATTATATGTAAGAGAAATGAAAACACCTATCCACCAAGATTCGGAGAAGTTTTCGTCTTAATGGCTCCAAACTGAAAACAGCATAAATGTCCCTCAAGAGAAGAATAAAGAAATAAATTTTGTTACATTCATATGAATACTATCCAAAAAGGGAGAAAGAATGAGAATGCAGAGAACCCACATGCTCAAGTGTACTTGCCAATAGATTCATCTATGACTGGTTACATTTATGACTGATTACTGACTGGTCATCACAGAAACAAGATCACTCAAAAAGCAGAGGAGGATATAAGCTTTGGATGCCCATCAATAGTGATGGCTTGACTCTATCCCTTCTGTGTGCACTATAAATGTGCATACTAATAAGTCCTGCACAATCACAAGATGGTCACAGTGTCTGGCTACCTTCACGTGGCTCAGAGCCTGGTAGTTTTAAAATGGTTAAATTCTGTAAATAGACAAGGGATTCTCAACTTGAACATGTGGATGGACCGCAGGCAACCAAGCCAAGAACCTCCCACAATGAAAAGAAAATGTTATCATATGCATTTAGAATCATTTCTACGTAGAGAAGCTTTCATCAGAGGCTTTGACAGTTATGAATTGCTGATACTAAAAATTAATGGTGGTCCCATTAACGTACCTTTTCAGAAAAGCCACTGTAAACTCAACAACTACCTATGGAAATAATGTTCTCAATTTTCAGTAAGTAATGAGCAATATACCTTCAGTTTTCCAATGCTGTTCATGATCATTAAATATATTGTTTTAGGGGCACCTAGATGGCTCAGATGGTTAAGCAGTGAAGCATCTGACTTTGGCTCAGGTCATGATCTCGCGGTTTGTGGGTTCAAGCTCTATGTCGGGCTCTGTGCTGACAGCTCAGAACCTGCAGCCTGCTTCAGATTCTGTGTCTCCCTCTCTCTTTGCTCCTCCTCTGCTCGTGGTCTGTCTCACTCTGTTTCAAAAATAAAAAAACATAAAAAAATAACAATATATATGTATATATTGTTTTAAATTCATTTGATTGAGTTTGAATTTGCACTTCTTAACCTTTACCCCTTTTAGGTGCTCAATTACATGATTTTTGAAAAATGCATACTGTTCTATAACGACCACCACCGTCATTATATACAGCATTTGCAAATTGACAGTCATTTTAAAAGGCACTTTAAAGGGGCGCCTGGGTGGCTTAGTCGGTTAAGCGGCCGACTTCGGCTCAGGTCATGATCTCGCGGTCCGTGAGTTCGAGCCCCGCGTCGGGCTCTGTGCTGACAGCTCAGAGCCTGGAGCCCGTTTCAGATTCTGTGTCTCCCTCTCTCTGACCCTCCCCCGTTCATGCTCTGTCTCTCTCTTTCTCAAAAATAAATAAACGTTAGGGGCGCCTGGGTGGCGCAGTCGGTTAAGCGTCCGACTTCAGCCAGGTCACGATCTCGCGGTCTGTGAGTTCGAGCCCCGCGTCAGGCTCTGGGCTGATGGCTCAGAGCCTGGAGCCTGTTTCCAATTCTGTGTCTTCCTCTCTCTCTGCCCCTCCCCCGTTCATGCTCTGTCTCTCTCTGTCCCAAAAATAAATAAAAAACGTGGAAAAAAAATTAAAAAAAAAAAAAAAATAAACGTTAAAAAAAATTTTAAAAAAGGCACTTTAAAGATGCCACTCTGTTGTCTTTTCACTTCCTTAATTTCTTTTTTTTTTTAATGCTTATTTATTTTTGAGACAGAGAGAAAGTATGAGTGGGGGGAAAAGGCAGAAAGATAGGGAGACAGAGAATCCCAAGCAGGCTCTATGCTGTCAGTACAGAACCGGATGCAGGGCTTGCACTCCTGAGTAGCAAGATCATGACCTGAGTCGGATGTTTAACCAACTGAACCATGTGCCCCTCACTTCCCTAATTTCTAATGAAAAGGCTACTATCATTCCTGTGTTTATTCCCTTGTATAAAATGTGTCTCTTTTCTCTGATGGCATTTAAAATTTTCACTTTATTATTTGGTTTCAGCATTTCAATTATTTTATGCTTTGGAGTGGTTTTACTTCTGTTTATTCTGCTTCAGGGTTATTGATCTTCTTGGATCTGCGTTTTAATAGTTTTCATTAAATTGAAAGTTTTAAGTCATTATTTTTTCTAATATTTTTATACCTCGCATCACCTTTTGGGATCCCATGTACATACTTATCAGACTGCTTGATATTGTCCCCCAAATTACTGAGGCTCTATGTTTTTTCAGTCTTTTGCCTCCTTGTCCTTTATTTTGGTGTACTTTATATTGCTGTCTTTGAGTTCATTGATCTTTTCTTCTGAAGTATATAATATGCTTAGTTCCCATCCAGTGTAATTTTCATTTCAGATACAATGTGCTTTTCTACTCTTTATGTTCATTTTTTTTGTACTGTCTTTAATTTACAGGACACATTTATAGTATTTCTTTCTTAAGTGTCTGTGCCTGCAATTCCATCAGTGCTATCATTTCTAGGTCTGTGTCTATTTACTGATTTTTATTATAATTATAAATCATATTTTTCTGCTTCATAACATAGCTGATAATTCTTTTTTTTTTTTTTCAACGTTTATTTATTTTTGGGACAGAGAGAGACAGAGCATGAACGGGGGAGGGGCAGAGAGAGAGGGAGACACAGAATCGGAAACAGGCTCCAGGCTCTGAGCCATCAGCCCAGAGCCTGACGCGGGGCTCGAACTCGCAGACCGCGAGATCGTGACCTGGCTGAAGTCTGACGCTTAACCGACTGCGCCACCCAGGCGCCCCCATAGCTGATAGTTCTTGATTGGATGCCAGACATTGTGAATTTTACATTTTGGTGCTGGGGGATTTTTTTGTGTATGTTTGTTTTTGTTTTCTGCATATCTTTGTTTTATTGTTTTTTAATGTTTATTTATTTATTTTTGAGAAAAAGCATGAGTAGACAAGGGCAGAGAGAGAGAGAGAGGGAGACAGATAATTCCAAGCACGCCCCATGCTGTCAGAGCAGAGTCCAATGTGGGGCTCGAATTCAGGAACTGTGAGGTCATGACCTGAGCCTAAATCAAGAGTGGAATGCTTAACCGGCTGAGCCACCCAGGCGCCCATTTTTTGCATTCATTTCAATAATCCTGCTCTTTGTTCTGTGATACAGTTATGTTACATGAGTCAGGTCAGTTAGAATTTTAAAGGATTACTTTTAAGTTCTCTGTGGACTATACGATTACTCTATATTATGCCTTTGTTTGTTTGTTTGTTTTGTCTTATAGGAACAGGAACTATAACTATGCTGGTGTGATCTTTGGAATCCTGTTGGCTCTTAGTGGCAAAGTGCTTACATAGAAATTTGAATTTGTGTAGGGCTCAGCACAAACCAAAAATATTAAGATACATTATGTGTATTATTTCCCTGATTGCCTCAAAACTTCACAATTTTTTTTCTTTTATATTTTATGGATAAGACTAAAACATCACTATGAGGCACCTGGGTGGTTCAGTCAGTTAACTGACTCTTGATTTCAGTCATGATCTCACAGTTCCACACTACCAGCACAGAACCTGCTTGGGATTCTGTCTCTCTCCCTCTCTCTCTCTTCCTCTCTCTCTCTCTCTCTCAAAATAAATAAAGATTTTTAAAATCACTATATTACTTCATATAGTTGTTCTAAGGATTAGATGTGAAAATAATCTAGTAAATTGCCTAACTCCTAATTGCTCACACACTTCTATTGAGTGTCATTAATTATCCAAGTTAATGGCCATGCAGCCAATTTAGAGAAGTGGCTTCCATGATTTTGGTAACTATCCAAATGTAGACACATTGCCTGGAGAGCATCAGGCAGAACACAGAGTCTCCCAGTTGTCAATGGAGTTCACTACACTAAGCAACATTTGTAGCCCAGCAGACCCAGTGTTCTAGACTATGATTTTCGTTTGTTACTGTGAACTGTTGCAAGTGGAATTGAGAATCTTCTGATCAGATGCCTTGAAAGTTCCTCTAGTGCCTCACCCTCATGCCTTTTTGGAAATGTGCACAAACCTTAGTCTGAGGAGATGATTTTCTCATTTTTGAAGTCTTGTAAAGAAGAATCTCGGGGCGCCTGGGTGGCGCAGTCGGTTAAGCGTCCGATTTCAGCCAGGTCACGATCTCGCGGTCCGTGAGTTCGAGCCCCGCGTCGGGCTCTGAGCTGATGGCTCAGAGCCTGGAGCCTGTTTCCGATTCTGTGTCTCCCTCTCTCTCTGCCCCTCCCCCGTTCATGCTCTGTCTCTCTCTGTCCCAAAAATAAATAAACGTTGAAAAAAAAATTTAAAAAAAAAAAAAAAGAAGAAGAATCTCAATTTCATGTGGCAAAAAATTTCATGACCCATAACAGTTTAGGTCAGGGAATGCCTCCTTGAGATTAAAACTTATCTTTTCCATGTTCAGTGGAAAAAGACCCTGTTAATATGTGCCATTTCAGACTAGAAAGGACTTTGGAAGTTATTCGGATGAATGTTCTGTTTTGCAGATGAGGTTCAGAAAATTTGTATCAGAATCTAGACCAGAAGTTGATTTTCTTTAGTGTTAGTTCAATGCTCTTTCTATTATGTTATTCTGTCTCCTTGTAGCTAAACAGAGCTCCAAAGGCCCCAGTCTATCTCCATTCATAGTATGAACAGTGGCACATTTGTATATTTTCTAGGGAACTTTCAAAAAGTTTCTAGAGTACTCAGTGTTACCATCAATAGTGTTACAATGTCAAAAAAAAAAAAATGCTGGACAAATGAACCATCCTGACATGGGTCCACATGCATTTAAGAAAATGAATAAAATGTTTTCTCAAAGTAAAAGAGTAGCTTCTTAGTGTTTCACTCATCAGTCCATTAATGTCATAGATGTTCTCTTCCATACAATAAATAAATAAATAAATGAAAGAAGCTTTATAATTATCAAAGGAATATGAAGTTCTGGAGGCTCCATATTATTATCTAAACTTCTGGTCCAAAAAATAATTACTGTATCTTCAGTGGGTACCCCCGTACAAAAAAAGCTAATAACAGGAAGAAAATAAACACAGACATAATTATTGAGTATTCCTCGGAACAGGAGAAAGCCTCTATCAGGGGCAGATCTTGTGTTTTGAAGAAAACAGGCAGTTCTAGAATTGTAAGTTTCATCCTATGGACACTGGGTACCTCAGTTTCATTAACTATAAAATAAATGTGGTGATATGATATCAAAAATTGTTGACAAAAAGATTTCAGATAGGGTACATTTGAATACAAGTAAATACCTGACTCACACTGGAATAAATAATGACATTTATCTTTACATAAATGTAGGGCAATCTAGAACAATGGTACCCTTAGGGAAATACCATGCTTTAATTAGCATTAGCCAAGGCTCTGGGGCACAAGGTAATGAAATTACCACGAAACTGGTCGAGATGAGAATCATCTTTTCCTTAGTCACATCGATTTCATTAGAGAGGGGTGGACACCTAAATCTCATCATTACTTGGTTCAGAAAAAGCAAGGTTGAACACCTGCTAGTTTATCTCCATTGTAAGTGTGTCTATGCCATTACAAGTAATAAAAGATAATAAAATTTATGGATATTAAAAAAATTTTAATGTTTATTTTTTGAGAGAGAGAGATTGAAAGCATGAGCAGGGAAGGGGCAGAAAGTAAGGGACACACAGAATCTGAAGCAGGCTCCAGGCTCTGAGCTGTCAGCCCAGAGCCCGACGCAGGGCTTGAACTCATGAACTGCAAGCTCATGACCTGGGAGCTCATGAACTGTGAGATCGGACGCTAAACCGACTGCACCACCCAGGCGCCCCTACATTTATGGATATTTTATAAAACATTGGCAAATTTAATTTGAATCTTCCTTGAGCTGTTCCTGGTAGATAGTTGAATTAACATACCAAAGAAATAATATCCTTTCAAAAACATAATTTTACATTTTTAAAATGAATATAATGTATTGTCAAATTGACTTATATACAAACGCCAGTGCTCATCCCAACAAGTGCCCTCCTCAATGCCCACCACCCATTTTCCCCTCTCCCCCACCCCCACCCACCCTCAGTTTGTTCTCAGTATTTAAGAGTCTCTTGTGGTTTGCCTCCCTCCCTCTCTATATCTACTTTTTTTTCCCCTTCCCTTCCCCCATGGTCTTCTGTTAAGTTTCTCAAGATCCACATATGAGTGAAAACATATGATATCTGTCCTTCTTTGACTGACTTATTTCACTCAGCATAATACCGTCCAGTTCCATAATTTTACATTTAAATCCTCTGGATGTCAACCTCCCATACAATGACAGTTACTTATTGTTCCATTGCCTTTCTCTCAGTATTAATTAATTAATTTTTAATTTATTTGTTCTGGTTAAAATATTGTGCAGGTAATAACCTGTATTTGTTAAATTAAAAATTAAAAAGTAAGATTTGTGATTTTTGTTTTTCCTCAAAATTGTTTCTCTTTGTCAAGCCTAACTGAAAAGCTAATAAGAATAAGGTAACATGAAATTACCTAAATGACACAGGGATGGGCTATTGTGAGAGTCACCTACAGTTATGCAAATAATTTCTGATTATTTATTATACCAGATATATATGATATACTATGTTAGTATCTTACAACATTACATATTTCTGATTATTTATAATTTCTGATTATCATAGGGGAAGGGGCTAATGAAATCCATTAGAATATGTTATGACCACTCTTTTATCTAGTTTTTTTATTAAAAATTTTTTTATTACATTTATTTATTTTGAGAGAAAGTGAGACAGAGCACGAGCTGGGAAGGGGCAGAGAGAGGAGACACAGAATCCGAAGCAGGCCCAGGTTCTGAGCTGTCTGCCCAGAGCCTGATGCTGGGCCCAAACCCACAAACTGTGAGATCATGACCTGAGTTGAACTCGGACACTTAACCAACTGAGCCACCCGGGTTCCCCTCTTTATCTAGTTTTAATTTTCCTTGAAAAACTGCTGGAAAATATTACCTATGGAAGTATGGAAAATTACATTTGCAGCCTATATAAAGCAGTTGAAGAAGTGAATTCTGTTTTGCCAAACTTGACCCTTATTAAACAGATCAGACTCTTCATTATCTTGACCCTTCTAAAAACGGTGACCTTACTGGGCATATGGGTAGCCTAGGAGCAAAGAGGGAGGGACAAGAAAGGTCCCAGTGGGCAGCCCAGTACTTAGGGTTGTATGGATCACCAGGGAAGAGTTCAAATTCAGA
Organism: Prionailurus viverrinus; assembly: GCF_022837055.1. Taxonomy (NCBI): domain Eukaryota; kingdom Metazoa; phylum Chordata; class Mammalia; order Carnivora; family Felidae; genus Prionailurus; species Prionailurus viverrinus. Next base: position 22,362,939 of record NC_062568.1, read on the forward strand.
ACTGCTTTTGGAAATAACATTTTATGAGTGAGTTTTTTTGACTGAAGTTTTGCCGTCTAGTGAGCTGTTATTTAGTTATTCCCACATTAGTGCTTATCACTTTTATTCCTTCCCCCCAACCCCTGTTCAAATGGACCAATTATGCTTTTATTCCCAAGCCAGAAACAGGAGGCACAGCCTTCAGACACAGCTTCTCTTTTCTGTGGGGAGGGCTCTGGGAAATTGTAGACCTCACTCAGAAAGTACAACAGAATCATGAGGTAAGAAGGTAAAGAGGGAAGAATCAATAAATTATCTTGAATGACTATATTTTCTAACTTTTCCTTCCTTATATTATTTTTGTTTTTCAAAATTCTCGTTTTGAACTTCAGTTTGCTATATGGTGCCACCTAAATTTCAACATTTTCACACAGTTTTAAATATGTACAAATAAAAAACGAGAGCAAATAAAACCTTCCACCGGCCATGCCTTAGCCCAGCCGGGAAAGAAAGTAGATTACTTACTTTAAATAACCTATAAGCAGTGAATCCAAATCCAAACCTACCAGATCCAGCCCCAGATCTCACACCTGCACAGAAAGTTGTCAGAAAATGTACAGCATGTTTGAACGAGAGGAGTCAGGTGTGGAAGGCTTGGGGGTGGGGGGCAGTGATGAAACAGTACGGTCAACCCTCCAAACCAGCAAGTGCAACTGGAGGAGAGAAGAGCTTTTAAAAAAAATATTTCTGGGGCGCCTGGGTGGCTCGGTCGCTTAAGCGTCTGACTTTGGCTCAGGTCATGATCTCATGGTCCGTGAGTTCGAGCCCCGCATTGGGCTCTGTGCTGACCGCTCAGAGCCTGGAGCCTGTTTCAGATTCTGTGTATCCCTCTCTCTCTGCCCCTCCCCTGTTCATGCTCTGTCTCTCTCTGTCTCAAAAATAAATGTTTAAAAAAAAAAAGAAAATAAATATTTCTAACTACAGAACTCTGGATAACTTTATCAAAGTTGAATTGTTCTTGTGTGTGCATGTGTGTATGAGTGTGTGTGTCTGTGTCTTCTTAGCAGCTTCCCTAAGTAGCACATGATACCTTGAGGTTTTGTGAGAGAAAAAGACAAGTACTAATTATTTAAAATAAGCTTTACGGGCACCTGGGTGGCTCAGTTGGTTAAATGTCTACTTCAGCTCAGGTCACGATCTCGTGGTTTGTGAGTTCAATCCCCATGTCAGGCTCTGTGCTGACAGCACGGAGTCTGCTTCAGATCCTCTGCCTCCCTCTGTCTGCCCCTCCCCTGCTCATGTTCTTACTCTCTCTCTCAAAAATAAACATTAAATAATCTTTAAATCATTAAATAATATTTAAAAATAATTCTGTGCATCAGTCTACTTTTCCTGTCTTATATAAAAGCAAAGTTTATCTCAGTGCAAACTCAGGTCTATAGTGGTCAAGCATAAAACATAAATACATGAAGGAGGTTGACTGTAAATCACCAGCCGCTAAGCTGCCTGCATCACAAAGCACCTGTCTAGTGACCTTGCCTTTCAAACACTATAGAGGTCTATAGGACTAAACTAAATAGCTCTCAAGGCTGGTTGACCTAAGTGTCACTGGTTTGCAACAAGAAGTTTTCTAATATTTGTTTCTTACCAAAAATGAAATAGGAAACTGCCTAGCAAGAAAAATTGGCTAAGGTTCACAAAGATGGAGAAATAGCAAAAAATCCTCAACAAAAATGGCTGTTAATTAAGAGGCTAAATGAGCTCCTGTGGCTTTCTCCATATAGCTGTTCCAATAGTTCATGATCGTGTGCCCTGGACTGTGCGGTGATGGTCTTGGAGTGTTACAGCCGGAGGGGATGTGGGAATATGTGGGCCACACAACTCCACGTGTGAGGTCTTCACTTCTGCACATTCTGCTGGAGCTCCAGCCTGTGTGACCCTAACTATCATGTGCAAGGCACTTTAGTGAGGCCATAGCAGGCCCAGGTCCAGAAGCTAGTTATCATGTGTCTCAGAATAGCTTGGTATTTGATATTAGAGGTTGGAATATCAATTTACTCTTGCTTTTCTTTCTACCAAAAAGAAACTCACTTTGAGCAAGTGAATGTCTATGAAAGTCCCATCCCTTTTGGTCACCGTGTAAGATGGCTTCCTTGCTGGCAGCTGCTTGGAATTAAAATTTCATTCAGTCTGTTGGCAATAGGACCAGGACATTAGATGAGAACCAGGTGGATAAAATAGATGCGGTATATAAATACCATGAAATATTGTTCAGCCATGCAAAAGAATGAAATCTTGCCATTTGCAACAACGTGAATGGAGCTAGAAGGTATTATGCTAAGGGAAGTCAGTCAGAGAAAGACAAATACCATATGATTTCACTCATATGTGGAATTTAAGAAAAAAAAACAGATAACACAGGGGAAGGGAAGGAAAAATGAAATAAGATAAAAACAGATGGAGGCAAACCATAAGAGACTTTTAACTCTGAAGAACAAACTGAGGGTTTCTGGATGGGAGGCGAGTGGGGGGATGGGCTAAATGGGGGATGGGCATTAAGGAGGGCACTTGTTATGGTGAGTATTGTATGCAAGTGATGAATCACTAAATTCTACTCCTGAAACCAATATTACACTATACGCTATGTGTTAACTAACTTGCATTTAAATAAAATCTTGGAAGGGAAAAAAAAAAAAGAACCGGTTGGCAATTTTGGTGAATGCCAGAAAACAGGGAGATGACTTTTTCTTTTGTTTTTAACTTATTATTTTTTAATTTTAAAAAATATTTATTTATTCTGAGAGCGAGACGGAGCATGAGCAAGGGAGGGGCAGAGAGAAAGGGAGAGAGAGAATCCTAAGCACGCTCTCTGCTGTCAGCACAGAGCCCGATGCAGAGCTGGAACCCACGAACCACAAGATCATGACCTGAACCGAAATTGAGAGTCAGATGCTTAACCAACTGAGCCACCCAGGTGCCTCTTTTTAACTTCTTAATTGTTTCTTGATGCATTAGGGAAATATTACACCCCTGACATTTTAGCCAATTTCAGACAACCTCCAGAAATACCTGTCATCCAGACTTCCAAGGGTTTCTGCAGTTTTTATATCATCCAGTATAATTCATGGAAAGGTTTTCAGTGCTATTAAATTTATCTCAGTGCTATTAAATGTAATGCTATTAAAGCTTTATCTCCATTGCCTAGATTAATGATATTTTTAAATCACAGGTATGGTTTTGATTTAATATTATGCTTTCTTCCTCTATTTGTGGCAGAATTGCAAGATCCAAAGAATTAAAAAACTTTTTGTTATATTGTATATGTCCCCATTTAATTGAGCTATCTCTCCTTCGAATTCATGATGAAGGTGTTTTTTGTGTCATTGATGAATGTTGATTAGATTTTCTTACACCAGTCACCACTATGTTATAAGATTTGTGACTAAAAGTTTTAGGCACTAGTCTCAAAGCATGTACATTTTCTAAGAACAAAGCTCTTTCCATTACTTAAGTGTGTTCTTTCTTGTTGCACTGTTCATTCATTCTTCTCTGAAGAATTTAATTCTCTGAGAAGTTGCATTATGCTTATTTCTAAAGAACACTGAGAGTATTTAAAACTAGAACTGTAAATGTGTTTTGATTTAATTAATGCCACTTAAAATTTGATCAAATTTGATGAATTAAAAAGGCTACAGACCTTCAACTATTGATTCTGGATGATTTCATAACAATTTCTTTAAACAGGAAAGCCTCAGAACCATCTGTCCATATTAGATTCAAAATGTATCAGGCAAAAATCCTCAAATGTGGGGCATATTTTTAAAAAAAATTGTTCTAGTAAAAACAACAAAATGTCCTCTCTACTGATGATGTGCTCAGTAGTAACAGATCAAAGATTGAAAGACAACGTAGCCTATACACAGTCTGCAAGGATCTTGGGGGTGTGAGAACTTGTGGTTTGTTGCTGTGCAGCTCAGGGCTTGGGACACTCTAAGTGGAAACACATTTTGACTATTTGCAGTAATCTTTATTTCCACTTTTCCTTTCAGACCCTACATAATTATGTAGGCTTCCTGCATAATTAAGGAAACATGTTGCATTTTCGCCACATACTTTTAAAAAAATGTTTCATGCTTCTCCAAATTGTAAGGAAGGTATTGTTTGATACTCCAAGTGGGAGCATTCAAAACTAAACATTTTTGAGCCCAAAGAGATCTCAAAAGTAATGTAACCTAGTCCCAGTATTTCATTAAGGAGAAACTCAAAGCCCAAGAAGCGACATGACTTTTCCAAAGTCTCACCATTACTATGTGATCTAGTCAGGGCTGGTGGTCAGTATTTATCTACCCCCTCTTTGATGTGTTTTTTGGCAAATCACACGTACTCAGGCATGGACTCTGCCCTTCTGGAGATCACTATTTACAAAAAGAAAGCCTAGAGAAGCCACGGTAGACACATAACGTATGTAGTGCCATGACCACAAGTTTTCATTATGTCTCCAGTGGAGTATAGCCAGGGGCTCATTCCAGTCTTACCTCATTCCTGAAAAACATCAGAAATTCTGGAAATATGTTGTTTCCATAAGCTATATGAGGCATAATTCTAAAAACACACGTATTTAGATACCAAGTGTGTAAACTTTGTACAGATCTTGCGGTTGTCATGAGAATGCGCCTTACAGATACTAAATTTTGAGTCATTGGCCAAGGGCCCAGCTGCTACACTCTGAAATTTTCCCCTAAGTTCTGTGGAAACCACATTTTCCACCTGCTGACTGAATGCAACAGGGTCACTCAGGCAAGCCCATTCATGGAAGACACAGAACTCCTGTGATGACTGAATTTGGCTCATGGACTCCTCGGTGGTCTTGCTAAACCTTCCTTAGACTGGATGGCAGTGTAAGAATCTACATGCCACTTTGGATGTTTCCATTCATCTTTCTCTCCCTATTTCCTTCAGTCAGGGTCACACTTGCTTCATAATCTGAAAGGTCCCCAGGTCTTTGTTAGCTTATTCCCCATCTTCTCTCCCTAGGAATTTCTTGTAATAAAATCTTTGCATATTTTAATCTCTAGGCTGGAGAGTTTTCTTCTTTTAAGTTTATTTATTTATTTTGAAAGAGAGAGAGAGAGAGGGAGGGAGCACAGGAGGGGCAGAGAGAGAGGGGGAGAGAGACAATCCCATGCAGGCTCTGCACTGTTCGTGTAGAGCCCATTTCGAGACTGGAAGTCACGAACTGCGAGATCATGACCTGAGGTGAAATCTAGACTGAGCCACCCAGGTGCCCTTATAGGCTGGAGAATTTTAAGAATCCTCTCCAGGGTTGCCAGAAAAAGGTCATTCGGTTCCTTGGCTGTTGTTCAGCATCTTTGTCCTTTTTCTTCCTACTTTTTGCTTTTGTTGACCAGCTAGTGACTTCTATCCCATGGGCCTCCAGCCCAGTGGCCTTCCTGTCAATACCTGATATACCTCTGCAGTACATACATCACTAGACCTCAATTTTGCTTTCAATTCTTTTTTCCTAGTAGGGCCTTGGTAGGCTGTTCATCTACCTCCAAGATGTGATTAGAAGGCTTTTAATGGAAGCAGAAAACAATATTGTCAGGCGGTTCCAAGCTAGCAGCCATCTTCAGCCATAATTTAGAAAAAGCAACCACAGGGGCACCTGGGTGGCTCAGCTGGTTGGGCGTCCAACTTCAGTTCAGGTCTTGATCTCATGCTTTGTGGGTTCGAGCCCTGCATCAGGCTCTGTGCTGACAGCTCAGAACCTGAAGCCTGCTTGGGATTCTGTGTCTCCTTCTCTCTCTCTGCCCCTTCCCGGCTTGCACTCTGTCTCTGTCTCTCTCTCAAAAATAAATAAACATTAAAACAAAAATTTTTTTTTAAATTAAAAAAAAAAGAAAAAGCAACCATGTTTGATTAACAGGAGCCTTACAGATCTGTCTTCATAGTAAACATTTTGGATTTGAAATTATCTTGGAAGTCAAACAATAAGAGCAGAGTCCAGTGCAAGGAGCTTGGAGGTATTCAAAACCTATGAATACAAAGCTCTATTATTTACTAAGTTACGGGAACAGGGATGAATCTCTGCGAGCAGGAGAGAAATGCGATCAGTGCACACTTGGTGACTACCCAGAGATGGCCAACGGAGGAGTCGTCAGGGAAAAAAAAATCACTAGGGTCCAGCAAGAAATAGAAGTGAGAGGTTATGAGCAGGCTGTGCAATTTCAGAACAACCAAACTGGGAAAATAATGGCACTCCCATCTATAATACCCCAAGTTATTACTTGGAAAAAGGGAAAATAAAAGACTCTCCTGGAAATTGAGGGAGGTGCCTTATATTAATAGCTTGCTATCAAAACATGAAGAAAATAGCCTTCCATAATCCCTGCTTCCTGTCTCGTACTGAAAACATTAATGGCTTCAGGTCCCTCTGCATTGCCTTTTGTGTGAGATGCTCTATATTGTAAAGATCATTATACCCACAAGATAATAACTGAATCTGATTTAAAGGAGGCAAAGTAGTTATCAAAGGAAGGAAATGATTCCCTGCAGTCATCAATTCCAACAGCTATTCAACTTAGATTGAAAAGAAGGGCATTCTTACGTTTCCATAGGCACTTGGATTCTCCACTGGCCTGGCTTTCTTCCTCCTTCATTCAAAAACCAGGTTCAATTCGTGGGAGCTCCAGATACCCCAGCTTTTTCTTTAGAAAAATGCTCTTAGGAATAGTAGGGACTTATTTTTGTGTGTGGTTTTCTATGAACATAAAGCTAGTATGGGTCAAAGATATTATTAATAATAACAGCAAACCAACACTGCTACACTGCCTTAATGTCTTTTTTTGTACGTACTCATATATTCCTCGCAATAACTCTTTAAGATATTATGCTCATTTTATAGAAGTGGAAATCGACACATGGGAAGGTTAAAGAATTTAATCAAAATCCCACATTTCCTTCACGCAAAATCACACGCCGTGTGGCACTTACAAAATGCCACCTGGGAGGTGGCGTGGCCAGGGGTCACCCTGAGCAATCCACCTCCAGATACTGTGCTCTTTGCTCCTAGACTCTGGGGTTCATGCTTTCTCCTCATTGTCGCTTTTTAAAATACCCCTTTTCTCTACAATATTTTCAAGCCATCTTTCCAAGCGTTGCTTCCCGTTTGCTCTCAGACAGTCTCAGTTCTCTCCAGTCTTCAAAAGAATGTTCCCTTGAGCCCACCACTTCTATGTGGTCAGCCCCTTATGGCTCTCTTTCCTTCAAGTGCATACCTCGCTGAAGATATGTCTTCCTCACCCGCTTCCTCCACTCCTTATCCCTCCCTTCCCCCATCTCCCACCTGACAGATCCTGTCCACTCCTCCCTTGAACACACCCCCACCCCCAACACTTACATAGCCTCGTCTGTCACTCCCTATGACCTTCTGCTTACCAAATCCAGGGGATTTATCATCGAGTTAACTTCAGCAGCATGTGACAGTACGCCTTCCTCATCGCTCTTGACTCTTCATCCAGAGGCTGTATCATAAGCTGTCCTCTCCTGGATATTTGTTTCTTTTCTTCTAATTTCAATTTTTGTTTTGTTTTTTTTCTTTTTCCACTTCCTCACTGTAGGTACTTTCAAATGCTCTCTCCTTTGCCCTGGGCATTTCTCTCTATAGTTTCACTTCTGCATGTTCTCCTGACTTGATCTTCCCCGTATCTACATTTCTACCAGCTGCAACTAAACCAGTTACCAAGCAACTAAATGAGAATCTTTGGGTGCGGCCTGAGCACGATATATTTTAAAAGCTATCCAAGGGATTGTAATATACAGGCAGGGTCGAGTAACACTGGCAAAGGTCTCCATACTGATAGTTTAAATCAATTTTATTGTTAAGCAAGACAGTCCTTTCACAGCTCATAATGTAATCACTGCTCTAACAAGTAGTAGAGCCTAGGGAGAAAGAGCCTCTGTGGGAGGGTGGCTCCTGTTTTTAATGGTCCTTCCTGGTATAAGCCACAACACTTATTATTTTAGTTCAGTAAGTAAATTATCTCATCATCCAATAGTGTCCCTCTTGTATACCATCTTACTAGAGATAGGAAAGTTGCCTGTGTACTTGATTTTCACAGACATAGACTCTCAGAATACAGGCTTTCCTGAAACTTCAGAGAGAGATGGGCGTGTGTGGTTTACAGTGCTCAATAGAAACACTTGTAAAGAAAATGTTTTGTAAAATATAATATCGTAAAATATCTTTCGGCTCATCCTACCATCGTGTTTCATTGCTTCCTAGGACCTTTACTTATCTCCTTTAGGAAAGTTCTTTTGGCTTCGTCCAAATGCCAATCTTTCCACCTTATTTTACTGGGCAATTCAGCTCTGAAGCCCCTTCTCATCTACAAGCCTAACTCTGTACACCGAAAGGCTCTACTGTGTCCTGTTGTCCAGGTTTCTGAGTTTTAGGAAAAAAATAAAATAAAACTGGAAGAGGTTTAGAAATTTTCATATTCTCTCACCGGTGCCTATAGTGTTATGCCCAGAATTCGTGATCCCCAAAGACCACCAGGGAGCCGAGTCCGATGCAAAAGCAAAAGAGGCTTTATTCAAGCCAGCTCGAGCCCAATCCCCTACCTGCACTGACTCAGCGGTGAGATACCCGGGAGAGAGAGCGAGTTTCAAAAGCACAAAGGTTTTATAGGGGTCTAGGGGCAGTTGGTGAGGTAATGGCTGTGGCCTCAGCCGATTGGCTGGGGAAGGGTCGGAGTCCTGTTACGCAGGTCGCTGGGCATGTTTTGATCAGGAAGTTTGAACAGGTGAATGGGAGGTTACTCAAGGGGAGGAGGCGTGGTCTAGGTGAAGGACACAGAACAAGATGGAGTCGGCCGGTGTAGGCCCGCCTTTTCAATAGGAAAGCGACTTACATTGCCCATGAATACAAACCATGTGCTTTGCTTTAGAACAAAAGGAGTCACAAGCAAGTTTGGTTGAAAATACCAATTTTTCTCTGACAAATATTTTTTTTTTTACACATGGGCATAGAAAACGTTAACAGTGTTTACCTGCAGGTAGAGGAATATGGAATTTTATGCTTTATTACATTTTCAGGTATTTTCTAAATATTTTATCACGTCTGGAAGTTTTTAAACAGTGCAAAAACCACTCTCATCCAACTCTGTCACCTCTTATTTAGTTCTCTGTTTCCAAATCATTGTGAGATCGCTCCACTAGACTGATTAGAACTCATACATGCCCCAGGCTTCTCAGACCTGCTTTCTTTTCACCACTTCCTCGTGGGCTGCTTCCATGTTTTACTTACTTCTCACTTCCCGTCCTCTTTTACTCATGCATCTATCCATGCCCTCATTCTGTAGAGATTCCTTGAACTTCATTACAATAGACGCTAGGCTTGGCTGTGTAGCCGGTCTGTGCAATCTGAATAATTCTCTTCGTTTTAAGTGCCTATCTATAATAAAAAAGAGTCTGTTTAAATTCCAGCTTCTTCACTTTCTGGCTATGGAAACCTTGTGCAAGTCACTTAACTTCTCTGCAGAATAAGGATAATGATTCTCAGCTCACATGGTGGTTACAAGGAGAAAAATGCCTTAAAAGATATGCGATGCTTAGAAAAGGAAGCAGCACATGATGAGGGCTGGAAGAGTTTTACCTTGTAATACATTGTTACTTTCACTGTGCTCTGATTATTGGGTTGGTTTGTTTCATCCAATGTTGTCTCCTAAACTGATGACATACTCCTCTTTGTCAGTTGCTTTCTTGGCCGTGGCTTTCCTGCCGCAATGCTTCCTTCATCTGCCTTTATTGTTGGAAACTGTGTAGTGAGCTTTCAACACCAGCTGCTTCCTTGAATGGCAGCAGAACAAAAGAGTCAAAGGCTTTACAATTCAAATCCTGTCTGTACTGATAACCAGATTTGTGCAATGGTATCAGCCAGCTATCTTCTTAAATGCTTTATGTATACAATCCTGCAGGTAGTATCTACTGTTCAGGTTGCATGCATTGTTGCATGCATACAAGAGCTATAACTGTATAGTCTGGCCAGCCCTTAGGTGTTACATTGTTCCTGTAGAATAGACTCCTTCACAGCGTCTCCAGCTCTGCTCATTCCCACCTGGGATTCACATCTTCACCTTCCCTAATCTGTCTGTCTGTTTGAAATCACACCTACCTTATTGTTCTATGTCCCTGATTCCTGTCTATTTCAAATCCTAATTTCATTTGCATGTTACCTCTAAGACAGTCTTCTTAAAACATTATTTTACCCTTTCATTGCCCTGTGCATTAACAATCCAGCTTTCTTACCCAGTTTTACAAATAAAGTTTCTGAATTGTTTGTCTACTACCACATTCCACAAAAATGACTGGACAAAAAAAAATCGACAAAATTTGGAAGGTATGTTTGGAATGATCTTATGTAATGTCTGCACGTGTGGATAGACTCAAAATTCAATCAGGACATCTTGAGACAGACAGTTTTAGGACATTCACTACTGAGGTCAGAGTATCCGAAAATGTGAAGAATATTCTTGGTGTGATATCACTTAAAATTGGCCCTATGACGTATAGCAAGCTCACTTCAAGAAGTCCTAGTGAATGAACACCTCATATGGATCAGTAGTGATCCCTCTAACCTGTAGAAATTAAGGAACAGTCGCATACCATTCAGTAGTCACATGCTGTAGGGAGGATCCAAACCAGACCAAACAAAAACCAGTGGGTTTTTGGTTTTGTTGTTTTTGTGGGGTTTTTTTGACCTACCAAAAAAACTTACAAGGTCAGAAGGCTTTGGATGGCTGGTGTTGATTCCTAATCAATCTCTTTGTCATGATAGCTCCATGTGGTACAGTCCAAAATGAATAGAAATGAAAGTGACTTTTACATGTAAGGTTAGTTAATGATTTCCCCAAGTGTCATTAGGTAAGCCAATTGATTAGCATATTAAACATTGATCTCCCTGAAAGGATGCCAGATATAAAATTTAAGTCTCTAACCAGAAGTGCCCAGCAAATCACTTGTGGGTGCTTTGAAATAAAGGCTCTAACATCAAAGATTTCGATTCAGCAGATCAGGGATGGCACCTGGACCAGAGATTTTAAGAAACAATGAAAGTAAGATATTTGGATAAGTTCTAATTACCAAGCTCCTTGAAATGAATAAGACTGCTGCCAAATTTGAATTCATTCTTAGCAGGGCTTATATTTGAAAGAATTCTTCTCTTTGCCTCAGAATAAATTTGAACAGGAAAAACTAAAATTATTTTGGTATGTATTGCCTTTAAAAGAAGAATCGTTTTTAAATACACATTTTAGGGCAGAAGTCTTTAAAAAGTGAAGTATAGTGAGAGATACTTTAAAAGAAATATACCAAGAGGAGAAAAAACGTCTATAATGTCATACAAATTTTAGCATAAACTCCAAGGACTGAGTAAAAAGCAAGAGAGCTGGGTTTTGTTTAAGGCATGCTGACTGGCTACATTCTCTAAAGTGGAGACAAAGCCTGAGCTACTGGATAGGCAGAATTCTAAGGAAGATTTCTTGCCGGAGGATAGTAAGAAAAGCTAGTTTAGCATTCAAGTGGACGCCAATAAAAAGCCTGGCAGTCGGTCTTCAGAAAATATCAACTAATATCTTAGCCAGAGGTTTTTTGTTTACATTTTTCTCCTCCAATTTCAGGGTTGTCTCCCTAAAGAAAAATAAACAAAGAACCGAGGGTGGATATTTTTTTTTCTAAAAATTCAGATCTAGTAAATGAGTCTTTAAAAATAAAGATGGCTGACAGACTCACTCATTTCCCACATATAGGGCTTGCACAGTGCTCTCTATTCAACACCTCAGGCCATGTGATATGTCTCTTATCTGGACTGAGGCATGAGATTTCTGGAAGTCACACTTTCATCACAGGGAAACCCATGTGCCCCTCAAAATCTAAATGCTAAGGAGGTTTTCTAAAGTAGTCTTATTATCACCAGGGTGCTTTCACAGACCATCTAAAGATCTGCTAACAGATAGTGATCTTTCAATCCAACTGGCAAACTGGTTAACTCTTAGAGGGGGTTGCTTCACTATAAATAAATAAGCAAATAATACATTTTTGTGCAAATTAAATACAATGTCAACCTGTTTTTCATATTGTTACTTTATCAAGCCTCATTGACTATTTTTACTGGGCACTAGCCATCAGGGAAGACAAAAGATGTCTCAGTAAATATTTGTTAAGCTAATTTGCTCTCATCCCACAGTGGAAGAAAGAACTGCTCAATGTATTTTGATGTTTTGCATCTGTCTTGTTTTTGTATGAGACCATTTGCTACCTGAGTGGCCAGCACTGGTCTACCGACATGGTTCTACACCTTATGGAACTTGTTTATCTCCACATGTAGATGGACCCCGCCATTCCTGATATGTTTTCACCTATGCAGTGGCATTTCTAAAATACTTTGCTAAAGGTTAGCATCAAAAGGTTAATTCAAAGGACATTTTTATTGTATGTGTAACTCATGCTAAAGAAAAAAAAAACTACAAAAGAGTCAGATAAAAAGGAAAAGGAGGAAATAGCCCATCATATGAAAATGTGTTTTAAAAAAAACCTTTCCCAACCATTTGAAGGGGCTGCAATGCTCCATAGTTACCTTGAGTGACAGTAAATCAGAATATCTTGGCTTAGATTCAGGTATGACCACATTGGGAGCAAGGAGAAAAATTAAACCTACTTCCCTTGACCATAGTTCCTGTTCAGAAGTCTTTTTAGAAGTACTTAAAAATCCACTGATATAAAAGCATTCACCAAGGAATACTTTTTCTTTTCTTATCAAATTAGTACAAGCTCATTACTGATGGGTAAGGAAGAAGCAGCGAAAGTCCTGACAGTATTTGCTGCCAGAGCAGGTGCACCTGATACAGGGAAGCAGAGTTGGTTTGAGGTTATCAGAGACCTACAGGCTCCTCGACTATCAGCGTGATCATGAAATCTGTCTTTCTGCTCTAAAATAAATTTTGGCCAAGTGGAAGGCCGAGTTTTCTGAAGTTCGTGGATTGCCCGAAAAAATATTTTATTGATTCTACTTTGCTTCCAAATAAACTGTAACGAGCAGAAAGCGAAGTGATGCAGAGAGAAAAGCATTGATGACTGTTGATTTCCAGGGTCAGTTCATGAACTGTGATTTCACAAGCCCTGACCTGGAAATCATGTTGTCTCAGGGCCATTTTTCAGCTCTCTGTCCATCCTAACCTCCCTCCAGCTCACTGACCTCACAGGTCGATTGCAGCTGCCCTTGCCTGTGGTCCTGTGACTTTCAGGAAGTGAGTTCTCTTTTGTCTTTTTAGCCTTTTAGTTATTCTTTGCTGGTACGCTCGTCAACCCTCATTTAAAAAGTTATTTAAATTTAAACTTGCAGTTGTAACATCCATCTTTCTGATCAGTGGGAAAAGAAGCTTTCTTGGGAGTAAGAAGATTATGATGCCATAAATGCTTTAAAACATACTTTGTTTACTGCAAGAAAATATGGATTGACACCAATGTTAAGAACCTCTGCCCTTAGAGTGACCCAAAGTGACCACACCATCTCTCTGAGGAGAGCAACTGCCCCTGTATCTTCCATGTTACTTAGAAAGTGAAGGAGAGGCTGGGGCGCCTGGGTGTTTCAGTCAGTTAAGCATCTGACTCTTGATTTTGGCTCAGTCATGATCTCACGGTATATGAATTCAAGCCCTGAATTGGGCTCTTCACTGACAGTGTGGAGCCTGCTTGGGATTCTCTCTCTCTCTCTCTCTCTCTCTCTCTCTCTGTCTCTTTCTCTTTGCCCCTTCCACTCTCTGTCTCTGTCTCTCTCTCTCAAAATGAATAAACGTAAAACAAATAATTAAAAAAATAAAGTATAGGAGAGGCCAACATTCATCCTGTTGGGAACACGGGCAAGACACTCTCCAAGATCACTCACATTCTTGACTCCCAGTGGCATAAACCATGACCTGTGTATTAAAATGTTACTATGTAATTGAATATTATTACAAGTCAATGATCTGTTTTCCACATCCTCCATACCATGAAGTAACCATGACATGAAGTTCTTTTGAAGTAGTCCAAATCATATCAGACTTCTAAAGAAAAGAGACAGGGGTGCCTGGGTGGCTGAGTCGGTTAAGTGTCCAACTTCCACTCAGGTCATGAGCACATGGTTTGTGAGTTCAAGCCCCGCGTCGGGCTCTGTGCTGACAGCTCAGGGCCTGGAGCCTGTTTCGGATTCTGCATCTCCCCTTCTCTCCGCCCCCCCTGTGCTCGTGCTCTGTCTCTGTCTCTCAGTAATAAATAAACGTTAAAAAAAAATTTAAATAAATAAATAATAAAAAATTAAAAAAGAGAAATCATAACTTAAAGGTTATGGAGCTATTCTTTTGATTATGTATTTGATAAGTCATTCTGAAAATGTGTTTGAATTTTACCATTATATTGCTTTATGATAACAGAAGAGATTATGGATTAAGAACTGTGGCATTTGCAAAACCCTGAATGTAGGAATGAAGGTCTCAACAATTTAATTCTAATGCCATTGCCTAAGCTGCAGCATCACAGTATGAGCTGTTTCCGTGTGGGGAAAGTAGTCCTAAAGAACTCACCAAGTGTATCTCTTGACTCTGCTTCAGTGTTAGAGAATCAAGTGTCTCTGCTGTGATAATAAAATGAATGATTGTAAGTTCCTTTAAGGAAAAGCAATGATTTTGCTTATTAATATTTCCATTGTTAGGGATTAACATTGGATAGCTTCTCACAGCCAAGGTCACATCGTTCTTGTACATCACTTTTCTTTGCATATATATTTCTCCTGAAATAGAAAAAAAAAAAAAAACCAGCAACAACACTGTTTTCAAGTCAGTTGGATCTGAGAAATGCAGCCAAACAAGCCAAGGGACAACAGCAACCGCAACCACGTGGGCTCAGACAGCAAGGCTGCATGAAGTCCTGCCTGGGTGACGGCAAAGGTCTCTGAACAGTTCTGTCATCATCTGGCTTTCCTCACAGCCGTTCCTAGCATGGCCACTAAGAGGCGCTACTCAAAATGCAAAGCTGTTGCCAGTTTGGCCTAGCTTAATTTAAACCTCTGTAGTAGCTTTTCATTTCTTTTGGGACAAAGACCAAGTTCCTTCACAGAGCTGCTAGGTTTCTGCAGGTCAGGCTTCCTCTCTTCCTGGCTTATCGCAGCCTTCTCAAGTCTTTGTTTCTTGGTTCTAGTCTCTTGTCTTCTTTGAGCATTTTGATCTCGTGGCCCTTCTGCCCCAGGACTATTGTACAGACATCTGTACAGGCCTTAGGCACTTCGTATGTAGCACATTCCCCAATCATCTTCTGTTCCCCATCCTTCCTCTGTTTATTCTTTGAGCTCACTTACATGGTTCCTCAGAGAAGCCCTCTGCAACATCCCGGTCTAGACAGTCTTTTGTAATAAGCTGTCAGAGAACAACCATTCTCTCCTGTTTAATACTAATTTCGGGTATGATAACCTTGCTCTTTTTGTTATTTGATAAGTTCTCTCTCTCCCAATAGATATATAAGGTCCATGAATCCTTATTATATGAGAGTGACTGACACATAAGTGGCCCTAAATAAATATTTGTTGAAAGAAGAAATTAATAATTGGCAAATATCATAGTAAGACAGATGTCCCTAGGTTTATACTCGTCTGAATTAACCAGTGCTGCTATTTCCTGCTGGTACAAAATACCACTTCACAGAGGTAAGGCTTTCCTCAGGAAGTTTCCAGCAAGAAGAATAATGGGGTTAACAACTTACTGTCATACAGTTCATTATTAGCACAGAGACGTAGCCACACATTTTAGAGGAAAAGAATCGAGAAGAAATATAACAATATCTCATGTTTTGTTCTTATTTATTACATGTACAACATAAATTCAAAAAATGTACACTTTCTTTTCCTGCAGAAGTTAATGTTGTTTTTTATTATCTAGTTTAGAGATTACCAAAGTCCACTTTCAGAGACCCCAGGAGGGAAAGAAATTGTCCATTGACAGAGTCATTTTGTGCCATAGGGGAGATTACCAGTGGAGTTTTATGGCATTTTTGCATTAAGTATTGTTTTCCTCTCCCAGACCTGCACCACGAGGGGATGTTTTCTCATGATTCTTGCTAACTGGGGGACCACTTGCATACTCTCCTTCATAGGTTTTCACCCTCAGAGGCTCTATCCTCTCCCAACATCACACACCAGGCCTCCAGATGAACTGTTCTAACTGAATTCTTGCTGGTGTCAAGCTGCACCTGCTCCTGGTTCTTAGGGGTTTGGCCCCCTCTTTCTGCCTGCATACTTCTGGCTCTCCTTAGGTTTCAGTTTTGCTGCTTGCCTTCCAACCTCTGCTGTCGGATAATTTCAAGAAAAATCACAGACTTGCTGGCTGTCCAGATTTTTGTTTTTCTTTTTGTTTTTATAAGTAGGAGAACAACATTCTTTTGCTTATCCCTACATTCCCAGATGAAAACTAGAATTAAATAATTGATGT
Organism: Prionailurus viverrinus; assembly: GCF_022837055.1. Classification (NCBI taxonomy): domain Eukaryota; kingdom Metazoa; phylum Chordata; class Mammalia; order Carnivora; family Felidae; genus Prionailurus; species Prionailurus viverrinus. The sequence continues at coordinate 22,379,432 of NC_062568.1, forward strand.
TGGAATGTAAAATAAAACTTTAGCTTCAGGAAAATCTTTACTTGGCCATGTTACATTATTATTTTTTTTTACATATTATTGTACTTAATTTACTTATATTTTGTTGAGGACTTTTTGTGTCAATATTTATGAGGGGTATTGGTTTACATTTTGCCTTCTTAAGAATGCCCTTATAAAGGGTCGATCACAAGTTTAGGCTGTTGTCATAAAATGAGTAAAGGATGTCCCTCTCTTTTCACATTCTGAAGGAGTTATAATTTGAATATTATTTATACTTCAAATTGTTTATAGAATTCACCAGTGGAGTAATCTTGGCCTGAAGTTTTCTCTGTGGGAAGATTTCTAATTACCAATTCAATTTCCTTCTTAGATAAAAGATTTGTGTCAATTTTTGTAAATATGTCTAACCATTCTGGGTTCCTATGTTCCAGGGTCTTTGCCATTCAAGTCTTGGCTTGATTTCAAATAGGCTTTTTTTTTTTTTTGCATTTTTCAACCTAAATTTTCTAATTGTTCTTGGTGAGAAAATTGGTCTTAATAAAATGCTCCACCCTTGCTAGAATGTCGAATGCAGAAAATCTTAATATGTTAAACTCTATTCCAATCCCTGTTCTGTGTGTGTGTGTGTGTGTGTGTGTGTGTGTTTGCATTCAAAGATTCATTCAGAAATGAATTAAAAGATTCCCCCAATATTAAAGTTTTGAATACACACACAAAATATGAGGATGATTCTATTATATTTCTCTCCTTTAAGGGGTGAAATTCAGGCCTCATCAATGCTATGCTGCATGAATACTAAGGAAGTTTCCTGTCAGCCTTGTCTACATCATCTGTCACCAATTCACAGGAACCAGCAAAATTTTAAAATTTGGCTGGAATGTTCCAATTAATCCTTGTAGGATATCTGATATTTGGTAGTTGAGATTGAAACCCACTTACACAATTTCCAGGAAACTCAGAAATAGAATAAATGCACCGAGAATTATCAGAATGTGGATATTCCACTACAATTTACCCAAACATAATGAACATTATTTCAGCCTGCTTGGAAATGGAATGTATATTTTGATGAAGCATCTCTGGATGAAATGTTGCCAAAAAGAGTAGGGCAATTAGTTGACTGCGGATGGATGTATTGACCTTCAATTATGCCAGTAAAAGGAGCCATCAACATTTACTACTTAGATGCAAAGGACCTTTTGATTTTATACTTTAAGTTATTCTAGAGTAATTTACGAAAGTAAGAATAAAGAGTGTAACCAACTTCACTGGAAATTGTAATAAGAATTAGTCATAGCATCCAGTTTTTTCCTGCATCATCTTGTTTTAACAAGATGACTTCAATGTAACGAACGCTTTTCACTTGGAATACATCCATCTTATGAATATTGACTTCAGATTTCAAATGAATCTCTAATAGGTTCTGGTTTCCATTCACCTCAAATTTTTCTTGTACTTGTATTATCAAAATTCAACACCTTTGAAATTGTCGACTCATAATTTGGTTGAAAAGATGATAACCATTTCTTGCTCTGTAATTACAAAATGTTTTCATTTTCAGATTTAGAATCCCTAGGTAGAATGGTCAATCCAATAATTGTTCTTAAGTTACTGCATCTTCAATGTCCTTCCCATCATCTTTGTATGCATGCCCACTTTTAGCCTTTGACCATCTACAAACAGGATCAAGTGAAATTCGAAGGGCAAACATAAAAATAAAAGAATATGGTCACATATTCTTTTACCAAATTGGGAGGTCTAGGTTTTTGTCACAAAACATTGTGTGAAAAAGTGCTCATTGTAAGAAGACTAATGGGATGATAATGCAGTATTTTCCTTTTGTGCCTGGAAATCTTTTGCTCATCCATCAATTCTTGATTTTGAAAAAAGTTTGAGTGCAAAAGTTGTACTGTGCACCAGGCAGAAATGTCCCAGCTCTGATATACCTGCCATGTGCAGTTTTCACTGGGAACAGCCTGGGGAAAGTGTAACCTAGGCATGACACTTCAGTGTCTCTACAGACATGGCTGACGGATGCTGTCAGTCAGCTCTGTTTTCTGCAGATTGCTCTCAAGAGGAGATCAGAGTGACCCAACTCCATCACCACCATGCAGAGGGAAACAGGATATGATTCTTTTTCTTTTCTTTCTTTCTTTCTTTCTTTCTTTCTTTCTTTCTTTCTTTTGCATGCCTGAGTGTTTTTTACAGAATACCACATCATGTTTATGAAAAATTATGGAGATAAATTGAGACTATGGGTGTTATCTTCCTTCAGACAGGATTTCCTTTTGTTTCTGGAAACCAAGTGCAATCAGGATAGGGTAGATCTAAGCCAATCATTGATGGAAGGGAGCTGAACATTAACTTCGGTCTTGAGGGCTCGTCTATTTCAGTTTCTCCCTTATTCTAAGCACCCAATTCCTTGGGAGTCCTTACTGGAAGCCTGACATCTTTATCAAAGAACCTCCCAGTTAACAGTTTGGAACCTCCTATTTTTACCAGCAGCTCTATAAGGCCACTAAAAGTCCTGTTCACACTCTTGATGTCTAAGTTGCTAATTTCACAGCACTAAATTCCTCAAGAAGAAAAGCAATGCTGAATACTTCACTGTGCCCTCTGGGTTTCCGTTCACTGTAGGATTCAAGGCCCTCAAGGTTTCCCTTGACTTCAAACATTTCTCCTAGATATTCTAATTTTACTTGATTGAAAAAAAATATTGGTCTTAAACCAGCCAATTAGCTATTGCTGGAATGATATGTTATTTTATTATTGTAATAAATCTGCTAATGTTTTAGGTTGGAATGTGTATATATAATTACACACACATATATAATATATTATACAAATAAAACAAACCAAGCATGTATATAGTAAAACCTTGGATTGCGAGTAACTTGTTCTGTGAGTGTTCCACAAGACAAGCAAAAATTTCTAATAAATTTTAATTTGATAAATGAATGATATCTTGCAATATGAGTAGTATGTGATGCCGAACATCACAACTGAGTCAATGGTTCTTCTCTCTCTTCTCTCTCTATCTCTGTCTCTGTGAGATTGTGGGTGATCTCTCCCATGCTCAGATGCTTGCTCTCAGGCTGCGGTGTTTGGCATAAATCAATGATTTTTCGTTGGAAGTGTATTTTTTTTGTCATGTCAAAGCACCTCTGGACAGTCCTTTGCTTGTCCATACAAGAGTAAGCTTAGGAATGCTTTGCTTCATTCTAGGTCAGGCTGCCTGCAGACATAGACCCTTTCCTCTGCTCCTTATTGCCAATTACACTCAATATAGTATATGACAAGAGTTTATTATACTGTACTATAGTCAACATCCATTTGAACGTATACAATGGCCCCCATGCAGAAAAAGGTTGAAAACAAAGGTAGTAAGAAGGAGATGATTACAGTAGAAGTTCAGAAGGAAATCATTGAGAAGTACAAACAAGGTATGCGAGTGGCTGAAATTGCAAAATTTTATAAGAAGTCTATGTCTGCAGCTGGTCTGCAGAGGAAGAGGAGAAAAGGGTGGAGGAATCCCTCACTTAAATGAGATTAGGGAGATGTGTAAAATGTGGGAAACAGTGAAAAATTCTGTAGAAAACACCACCCAAATAAGGTTGTAGCCGCACGAGCAATGAATCTGTTTAACGGTAATGCAATGTCGCATTTCTGCAAAATCCTCAAAAGGAGGCAAAAGCAAGTGTCATTGGATAGGTTCCTTGTTAAAGTTGCATGAAAAGATAAAGATTCCGTTGAGCCAATAGATAGATAGCAGTGATTCCGTTAGTGATAGTGAAAGTCGTCCTACACAATAACCCTTCTCTCTTGTCTCCCTCACACCAGGCACAAAGGTTTTCAAAGGTAAGTGCAGCTTAATTTGTTTATTTTGCTTTATATTTTGTATTTTGTTGATTATTTTGTATTATATTATAGTATTGTAATCATTTTTATATGAATATTTTTGGGTTGTGGAACGAATCATCTGAGTTTCCATTACTTATGGGGAAATTTGCTTTGATATACAGGTGCTTTGGATTACAAGCATGTTTCTGGAATGAATTATGCTCACAAACCAAGATTTTACTGTATATTGTATGTACACTCTATGTGAATATATATGTTGTATAAGTCATAGTAATTTAGTATACTTACGCTGCTTTTAAAAATGAGTTTAAATCTTGAAATCAGAACATTTAAAAATTTACAATAATAATTAGGGGGAAGGGTAAACTTCCCATGAATTTCTCCATAAATTATAAAAACTTTTTCTTTTCTCTAACATGTTCTTGATCTTTCTCAAAGACTAGTTGTATCTGTTGTTGCTTTTGCATTATTCGCTGTCTATAACTAGTGTTTTTTTTCTGTTTTCCTTTCTTTGTCCTTTACCCTTATATATGTTTAAGTGTATGTTCTATACCAGTATTTTAATTTCTATGCTACACTTTTTTGCACATTTTCTTTTGCAGTCTAAGTAAATTCAATGTTTCTTTAAAATTTTTATTTTATTTCATTTGCCGTTGCTCCCCCCACATTCTATCACCTTTTTATTCCATCCAGTCTCCTTCTATGTCATTTTTGTCCCTTACCTAGGGATTATAGTTCTCTTTATTTTTTCCCCCACATCTGAAAAGTTGTGTACTCTTCTGAAAACGCTAAAGAATTCTGTGATCTGTCTTCTGGTTTTACAGTTTCCTTTTCATATCCTCAATATCTTCCTTTTTTCTTATGTCTTTTCTCTTGATCTCTTTTCTTCTTCTTTTTTTTTTTCTTCTTTTTATTCGTTTCCCAGCATAATGATACTTTCTGATCCTGGTGTTGACCAAAAGATAAGGTAAACAAGTACCATTCTGATTGATTGATTGATTGGGCTCAAATAACGTATTTATTTATTTATAAAGAAAGGCAGACTGCCACGTGCAGCACCTCACTTGGAAGTGTCTGGAGTCTTGGAAGCTTGTCTACCCTACCCTCTCTTACAAATGGACCTTGAAAGCTTGTTTGGAGGTTCTAGGAGGGGAGCACAGCTATTCGTATACCCTTGAAGGAAGAACAGTCCTCCTCTATCGGGGAAGGTTGTCCTCTTTGATTGAGCACGCACAGCTTTGGGAGGGACGCACATGGAGAGGTCAGGGAGGAAGCGGACACCTGCCTAGCCAGCCAGATCAGCCAAATCAACCCTGGCAATCAATGGGGTGACAGATGTCACAGCCAGATTGCCCTCATATCCTCAAATAGCGTTTTTAGATGTAAGAGCATGCAAGTTGCTACTCAGAGTTCACAATAAAATCCTCCATTTTTAGCATCTACTCTGCTTAATTTCTCCTAACTTCATATTTTAATTCTTTGGTACTCTCCTTCCAAACTCTAATTCTTAGCTAAATTCATATACTTTTTACCTCTTCAGCAATATTGTACCACTGGTATATTCTAATCACCTCAGTACTATTCCTTGACTTTTCAGGCATATAGAAATCACAGTATTTTTCATCGCTGTTTTTCTTGACTGACTCTTAGAGAGCTAATTTGAATTCTAAGTACAGAAGAAGTCAGCCCTTCTTGGTTCTAAATTGGTTCACCCATTTGTATTGCTTAGATTTGTTTCCTTTTGATCCCCTGAAGATTTTCCCTTTATATAATTCTTGTTCTCAGAATAAATTCTAGAAAGTGATTGTCAGGCCACTGCACTTGAATCCAGCAAATAACCTACTCAGCAGAATTCAAAGGAAAAGTAATTTATTTTGCTGAATGACTCATAGGCAATTTATCATTCTTACATTAACCTTTTTTTGAGTCTTATTTTTTAAATAAATATTCAGGTTTAGGTTTACACAAAAGTGATGACAGTATGGGCAATACTCTCTGCTATACCACAAACTCAATTTCTCTTATTACTAACATCTTACATTTGTGTGGTATGTTTGTCACAACGAATAAAGCAGTATTAGTACATTATTATTAACTAAAGCCCATGCCTTATTCAGATTTCCTTAGTTTACATCTGTCCTCTTTCTTAAAAAAAGAAAGACTTTAATACAGAGAACAAACTGAGGGGGACGGGGAGGGTGGGGGAGAGGGGAAAATGGGTGGTTGGCATTGAGGAGGGCACTTGTTGGGATGAGCACTGGGTGTTGTATGTAAGCCAATTTGACAATAAATTATATTTAAAAATGAATAAAAACATTAAACATTTTTTTAAAAAAAGGTTTTGTGTTTAAGTAATCTCTACACCCAACGTGGAGCTCGAATTTAAAACCCCAAGATCAAGAGTCGCATGTTCCAATGCCTGAGCCAGCCAGGCGCCCCATATCTGTCCTCTTTCTATTCCAAGATGCCATCCAGGACACCAAGTTACAGTAGGTCTTCATATCTCCTTGGCTTCCTCCTGGGCTGGGATAGTTTCTCAGATTTTTCTGGTTTTGATGACCTTGACAGCTTTGAGAAATAGTGGTCGGTATTTTGTAGACTACACCTCAGTTGGGAATTGTTGATGGTTTTCTTGTGATTGTATTGGGTTTATAAGTGTTTGGAAGGCAGACCACAGAGATACCACCCTTGATAGGGTACATATAATTAATGACCTACCACTCTTCCTATGAATCTTGGTCCTCTGGATGAGGTAGTGTTTGTCAAGATTCTCCACTATACTGTTGCTCTTTCTTTCCTTTTCCCCTTTCCATATTGTACTTTTAGTGTGGACGTCATATGGGAATCCTACTCTTAGGGAGTTGAGAGTTATACTCCATCTCTTTGAGGGTAGAATTTTTACATAAATTATTTGGAATACTTCTGTTTAGGAGGTTTGTCTCTTCTCCTCAGGGTGTTTGTTTATTTAATCATTTATTTATACCAGTAAGGCTCATGGATATTTATTTTATACTTTGGGTTATAATCCAATGCTATTTAATTTATCTTATTACCTGAATTATTCTAGCTTTGGCCATTGGAAGCTCTTTCAGTTGGCACCTGAGTTCCTATGGCATACCACTGGTCTTGTGGATGGTTGTTGTTGTTGTTGTTGTTGTTGTTTTTCCTTTTTAATCTCAAAGTACGTCCTTTCTCTCAGGCTAGAAGATACTCCAGGCTCATCTTATATATTCCTTACCCTTCCATAGAATCATTTATTTCTATAAGGAGCATTGGTTCATTTGATTGGGAAATGCCATTAGAAACCAAGATCTGGAGGTTATCCTGTTCACTGTCACTGGGATATTGTTGCTTGGCCTCTCAGCTGACAGAGGAAGTGTTGGTTCTCAACTCTCTTAGGAGCTTCTCAGGTGTAATCTGAAACTGGCTTCCAGAGACAGAAGAGGCAGGCCACTCCAAGTTGGCAGGTGGCAGGGTTAATCAGCAAAGGGAACTTACATCTGAGGCTTTTCCTGGGTGCCAGCAAGACAAATGGATCCCCACGCCTGCCCTCCAAATCACAGAAGCTTATAAAGAGGCTCTAACTGGGCTCAGTCATGTATACCATGCAGATGTTTTTGACACCACATCACCATCTGCAGGCTGTGTCTCTGGAGAAACCTCTGGGGCAGGAAAGACAAGTGGAACCCACATTCCGAGGACAGGGGAGAGAATAAGGAACCTCCGAGTGCCTGGGTCCAACTCGCATGTCAGTTCAGGGGTCACATCTTTTATGACATTACCCAACAGAAAAAGATACATACAGTTTTATACTAACCTCTTTATAAACACATAGCTCTAAATATTTCTAGATATATGTCCATCCTTATCTGCATTATGCCGAATATGAATTCATACTGATATTCCCAACTCTGGGCCTTCTTCCTTTGCTTCTTCCTATGACCTCCCTCTGCAACAATGAGAAATCTGGCTCCCCCCAACCTCCATCTATTTACTTTATTGTTCAATTAAAATATATATGTGATGCATGATCAGAATTATTAAACTGTACCCCATGCGAAATAACTTTTTCAACTGAAGTGGTAAGGTACTTTTTGCTTTGAGTCTTACAGATTCCTCTCATTGCCAAAGTTGCTTATGTCAGCACATTTTCCCATCACTTTCTTTAGTGAAACTGTTTCATACATTTTTAATATAGTTAGACTTTTCTGTCAGAGTCCGCGTTCACTATGGGGGTTCCCCCACCTCCTAAACATTTTTAAATTTTGCATACATTAAGATTTACCCTTTGTGCTGTAAAGTTCTCTTCTGTGGGGTTTGACATGTGTAGTGTCATGAAGAATAGTTCCGCCATCCTAAACCATTCCCTGCCCCCCTGCCCCTCCCACCCAACCCCCCCCCGCCTCCCCTAAAACCCCAACAACCACAGATTTGCTTATTGTCCCTGCAGTTTTGACTTTTCTAGAATATCATATAAGTTGAATCATAAAGTATGTAGCCTTTTCAAACTGCCCGTTTTCACTTAGAGATATGCCTTTCAGGTGGAGAAATTAGAACCCTTGTACATTGTTGATGGGAATGTAAAATGGTGTGGCTGCTAATGGTGTAGCTACAGTTTGGAGGTAACTCAAGAAATTACAAATAGAACTACTGCATGATCTAGCAATCTCACTTCCAGATATATATCCAGAAGGATTGAAGTCAGGCTCTAGAAGATATATCTGCACCCCCATATTCACTGCAACATTATTCATAATAACCAAGACATGGAAACAACCTAAATGTCTACCAACAGATAAAAGAAACAGAAGATTGAGTTTTGAACAACACAGGTTTGAATTGTTCAGGTCCACTTACATGTGGATTTTTTTTCGATAAATACAGTACTGGAAATGGATTTTGCTTTCCTTATGATTTCGTTAATAACATTTTCTTTTCTCCAGCTTACTCTGTTGTAAGACTACAGTATATAATGCATATAACATAAGGTATGTGTTAATCGACTGGTATGTTACCAGTAAGGCTTCTAGTCAATACTAGGCTATTAGTATTTACATTTTGAGGGAGTCAAAAGTTATATGCCAACTTTTTTTTTTAATGTTTATTTATTTTTGAGAGAGAGCACAAGCAGGGGAGGGTCAGAAAGACAGAGGGAGACACAGAATCCGAAGCAGGCTCCAGGCTCTGAGCTGTCAGCACAGAGCCCAATGCAGGGCTTGAACCCACAAACCATGTGATCATGACTTGAGCTGAAGTCGGAAGCTGAACCAACTGAGCCACCCAGGCACCCCAACATATGCCAATTTTTAACTGCACGAGGAGTCTGTGCCCCTAATCCTCACATTGTTCAAGGGTTAACTGTATACACGATGGAGTAATATTCTGCTTAAAAAAGAAAGAAATCCTGGCATATACAATAACATGTTGGACAACATAATGCTAAGTGAAATAAGCCAGTCACAGATAGAAATATACTAATTTCACTTAAATGAGGGTATCTGAAATAGCCGAATTCATAGCAGCAGAGAGAATGGTGGTTGCTAGGTGGTGATGGGGGAGGGGGAAACAGGGACATTGTTCAATAGGTATAAAGTTTCAGTTATGCAAAACCAGTAAGTTTTAGAGAACTGCTATACAACTGTCTATAGTTAACAGTATTGTATTCTACAGTTAAAATTTTAAGTAGATAATCTCATGTTGAAAGTCCTTATCACAATTAAAAGAAAAACAGCAGTGGCACTGAAAAAAAAAAAAGATTCAATCACGTCTTCGTAGTCTGCGTGGCTTAATAGCTCGCTAGTGGTTTTCCGATTAGAGAATTTTTGAGAAAAATTTAATATTTATGATTTATTCATCAGAAAACGTATTCATCCCCATGGATTCAAAAAGTTGCTCACAGATTGTGACTATGGATTGACGGTCTCGTTAAAAACCAAATCACTTCTAATATGATGGGAACTCATGTCTCCAGGGTGAGAACTTCTGCACTTCCAGGTGGCATTCAGTCTGTGACAGCCCTGGCAACAGAAAATCCGTGAGAGATGATACCAGGAGACAGAAAGTTAATACGACCAAAAAATGGGAAGTGGTTCCTGGGAAGGCATACATGTGCTAACACATTTTTAGATAGTGATACACACTCCAAAAATCTGAGGATAAATTATGTATTAAGACTAAGCATGTAAAGAGCTTTAGAGAGAGATTCAAATGCTTATAGAGAGGTATTGCTAATGGATCCTGAATTTCTTTTGACCTTAAATGGATTTTTATTACTTGGTACTGAACTGCCAAATGTCATAAGCAGGTGCATTAGGCTACCGAGTCACATTGTGCACACATTATGCACACATTATGCACACCTCTACCTGTGTGAATAAAAGATAAAGTCTGGATGATTAGTTTTCAGAGAAAATATGGGAGTAAGTTGACTCATATTATCTCAGAAACCTACTTAGAAGAAAATAATCTTATTTAAGGAAGAGAATTTAAGTGATTTATCTTTTACAATTACTTCTTCCTTTACCTTTGTGTTTGAATGATGGGTTTTTTAAAATTTTTTGAATATTAGGGGCGCCTGGACCTCTAATGGACGAAATGGACCTCTAAATCACCAAGCTCTGGTAGCCAGTGGGGCTTGTATTCACAAGACCCACAGGACTTTATAGTAAACACAGAAGCAGGTTTCAAATAGGCACACTAGAACCCCACCTGGCCGTAAACCAGGGCTCACCACAGAGGAGCAGGCAAGAACACTCGTCGCCCAGTTTCTCCCTGGAAGGGCTTCGACTGCGTATTTTCCCAGCCGCTGCAGGAGGGACCAGCTTCTAAGTAGCCTACATCTAGGTGCCCAATGGGATCCTGCTGGGAGCCTATGGGAGCCAGGAGGCTCTTCCCCCGCTGTCTCCCCTGGCTTACACCAAAGGTGAAACCAAGTCTCCAGTTTCTCCCTGAAAGAAGCTTGTCCGCACACCTAGCACCCCAATGTTTGAAGCTGTCACCTGAGGAATGAGCCCTCAAATTACCTAGCTCAGGATCCAGTGGGGCTCAGCATTTACAAGTCCCACAGGACCATGTTAAACAAAAAAAAGGTCATTTTCAAACGGGCGTGCAAGCCCTTGCCTCAGCTGTCCACCCCAGGCCCGGGACAGAGAGAGCAAGCGAAATCATCCATTTCTGAGGTGCTCCCTGATGGGAGTCGACTACAATCCTTCCAGCTGCTGCTGGGATTCCAGCTTCTAATCAGCCTGCGTGTGGGAGCTGACAGGGCTTCTCCCGGGAGTTGGCAGGCAGCTTCCTTGCTGCCTCCCCCAAGCCCACACCGCTCACTCTAACAGCAAAACCAAGCCTCCAGCTTCTTCCTGGAAGCAGAGCCTCCACACGTCCAGCACCCCGAGTGTTACAGCTGCCACTGGAGGGACTAGCTCCCAAATTACCTAGTTCTCGCTGACGCTGGGCATAGCATTCACGAGTCCCCTGGGACAACACAGAAGGAAGGTGGTTCTTTTCGGGGGGACAGTCGCTCAGAGCCACAGTTCCCTCTGGTTCAGCACAGACTGAATGAGCAAAGACACCCAGCTCTTGGGTCTGACCCTATTAGGGGCTAGATTGCATACCTAATGTCCTGAGTTTTTCAGCTGTTGCTTGAAGGTCAGCCTCCCTCCCCAAAACATCCTATTAATTTAACTTTATTATTTATAGTATTTGTTTTGATAATGATTTGATGAGTTTCCCTAAGAGAATTTTGAATGTGATCAGTGGTAAACATTCTGTCATTCTTCTGGCTGGTCAATATGCAACTTCCACGTCTGTTGAGGAAATTTCCAGTTATGGGTTTTGACCTTGTGAAGATGTGCTGTGTCAGATACATCTTTTCCCTCTCCTAGGCTCTCCTGTTCATCACAGAAGCTACATTTTCTAGAACTACATTTTTTTTAAAGTTTATTTATTTTTGAGAGAGAGACAGACAGAGTGCAACCAGGGGAGGGGCAGAGAGAGAGGGAGACACAGAATCTGAAGCAGGCTCCAGGCTTTGAGCTGTCAGCACAGAACCTGATGTAGGGCTCGAACTCACGAACCCCGAGATCATGACCTGATCCGACGTCAGACGCTCAACCGACTGAGCCACCCAGGCGCCCCACAGAACTACGTTTTCTAGAATCCCTTTCCGTCAGAGTTCTGTCTATATTCTAACAAATGATACATTGCACAAAATTTAGAAAGCTGAAAGGAACCAGAAGCCCTTCTTCCCTCATACGGCAGTGGCAGGTCAACAATGAGCAGCAGCAGATATTTTTTTAGGGACATCATCTAAAAATTCCACCACAAGTTATCTCCCCAAACACTTTAGGCAACCGCCATTCCTGGCCTTGGTCTGTCTCCCATGTCTGAAGGATAGAAGTAAATGTGAGACCTGAACAATTTCCCCACCTTCCCATCTCCTGCTCTCCAGTAGCTTCCTAAGCACCTAAATTCCTGTCCTATTTGCTGTCCTAAATACTGTCCTATGTGAAAGGCCAAGAGTAAATCCTGACAAACGCTGACGTACAAAGGTTTTCTTCACTTTGCACTACAGTGAGTGGTGTTGGCAAATCTTCCTTACCCCATTTCCTTATAGATAGCGCTTAAGTACAGGAACTTAAGGAACTTGATTCTCCTTCCTGGGAAGCAAAGGTAAAGGAGCAGTATCCAACAGTTGGTGGTGTGGTAGACCAGCTAGACAATTACTGATTTTTTTTTTTCCTGAATAAAAAGAATCATTGTGCTGTTTTACTTTTTACAACCACTTAACTTTTGATCACTTTTCCTGATTTTTCTACTCTATCATCCATTTTCTGTATTTCCAATAAACTCCCTTTATTGTTGTTAAGAAAGTAGGAGGCAATTTCTTTTGCTTGCAACCAAATTTTGTTGCAGAAGGAGACAGAGAAGTCACGTCAGCAAAACCATTGTTAATTGTGTGATCTCTTTCAGCAAGCTTTAAATTGGAAGTATCATGTTTAAGGGAATTGAAATACTAGCATGGGTAAGTTTCACAAGTGGCTTTCAGATGACATCATACGAAGAACTATTTGCCCTGCTTACGTAAAACCTGGCCTCTGTTTCCAAGATATTAAGATCATAGTATCAGTGTTACTTGCTCTCCTAGAGAGATGAAAACTGCCAGTCTTTAGAATCTAGACTGGGAATGTTCTTGAAGCATAATTGGCAACCTCATTTTGGATGACAGTAGTAAAACTTGCGTGATTGATGTATTTTAAAGTAAGTTTCAAAGCACTGAAGATAAAACATGAAATATGTCATTTGAAAACTCTCTAATTCTAACTCAACAATATTATTCAGTATATTTGCTTTCAGCTGTTAAGTCAGAACTCATCTATTATTTAATGATAAAATAGTTATCAAAAATGCTTTTTAGAATTTCAGAATTGGCTCTATTTTTACTTCTATTATTAAAATATGTCACTTTCCCATGTTTCTTCAAAGAAAAGAAATCTAACCAATTCCTTTCCATGATTGTTGTAATCTACATAGTTGAAGGATTTGAAAACTTTCTCAAACTGAATTCCCAATAACTCCAATGTAGAGCCACTTAGGAGATTTTTTCCCCGGGCTGCCTGGGTGGCTCAGTTGGTTAAATGTCTGACTCTTGATTTTGGCTCGGGTCATGATCTCACGGTTTGGTTTGTGGGAAGGAGCCCCGAGTCGAGTCGGGTTCTGTGCTGACAGCATGGAACTTGCTTAGGATTCTCTCTCTTGCTCTCTCTGCCCCTCCCTCTCTCACTTGCACATGCGTCTCTCTCTCTCTCTCCCTCAAAATAAATAAATGATACATTAAAAAAAGGAATTTGTCCTGCTTTAAAGTGGGACAAAAGAGTTCTTAATGAAGGCTAATTTGTGTTACCATATATTTTCCTTTGACTTTTATTTTTCTCATTTTTCTAATTATCAATCTAATAGTTTCTTTCATTTTCCCTGAGTTTACTCTTCAGCTTTTAGCATTCCTACAGTTTATCTTTTGTCTTAATATCTGATTCATTTCATATGTAACCTCTATATTAGAAGGTTTTAATATTTTGTCTGTATAGATATTCTTAAGATCTGGTAAATGTTGGGGACATTCTCCTCCCTAAATTTTCATTACATCGAGGCATACACATGGGCACTTGCATATTATTGAGGTGGTTCAACCCCAACAAAGCAAATACAGGACTCTATGGACCCCAGCTCAAAATTCCAGCTGTCTCTCCATCTCTTGTATTTATCATAAATATTTCTCTGGACATTTTACACTTCGGAAGAAATTTTGAAAGATGGTGGCACAGATATTATTTAGTTAATTCGGTTAAATTTCCAACTGGAAAAAATGGATTATGTAGATTTACTGAGAACCCATTACTGTAGTCATATTTAACCAGGCTTTTCCAATGACAACATATTTTTTTTTGCACTTCTATAGCTTGTTAGTCAATATGTCTCACTTATTTTAGGGTCCGTTTGAGTACCACCATTTCTCATAAAAAAATTCTTAACATGCTCACGTGAGCTATCTCATCTAACTCCACAATATCATCACTTGGGTAACAGATGCAGGAAAGGATGCTTAACACCATTCATCATCAGGGAAATACAAATCCAAACCACAATGAGACACCACCTCACACCTGTCAGAATGGGTAAAATTAACAACTCAGGAAACAGATGCTGGCGAGGATGGGGAGAAAGGGGAACCCTCTTGCACTGTTGATGGGAATGCAAACTGGTGCAGCCGCTCCGGAAAACAGTGTGGAAGTTCCTCAAAAAGTCAAAAGTAGAATTCCCCCATGACTCAGCAATTGCACTACTAGGTATTTATCTAAAGGAGACAAAAATGCTGATTCGAAGGGGCACATGTACCCCAATGTTCATAGCAGTGCTGTCAACAATAGCCAAAGTATGGAAAGAGCCCAAATGTCCATTGACTGATGAGTGGATAAAAAAGATACACACACACACACACACACACACACACACACACATAATGAATATTACTTGGCAATCAAAAAGAAATCTTGCCACTTGCAACAATGTGGATGGAACTAGAGTGTATTATGCTAAACGAAGTAAGCCAGTCAGAGAAAGACGAATACCATATGATTTCACTCATATATGGAATTTAAGAAACAAAACAACTAACATAGGGAAGGGAAGGAAAAATAAAATAAGATAAAAACAGAAAGGGAGGCAAACCATAGGAGACTTCTAAATATAGAGAACAAACTGAGGGTTGATGGAGGAAGTGGGTGGGTGGTGGGTGGGCTAAATGGGGGATGGGCATTAAGGAGGGCGCTTGTGATGAGCACTGGGTGTAAGTGATGAATTGCTGAATTCTACTCTTGAAACCAATACCACACTCTATATTAACTAGCTTGAATTTAAATTTAAAAAAAAGAAATAACAACATTAAAAAAAGTCACTAATGGGAACAGGCCAGGCAGCTGAATGTGAAACTGTGCATCCTGTAAATATCGTTTACCCTGATGTCTGTATTTGTTGGGTGTGCCATGGTAAAGAACCTTACAAACAGCAGTGAAATGGAACCATTAAAAGTAGCTATTGAAAAAGGAAAAGCCAGTGATTCTATTAATATTTAGCACTTGAAAAACTAATTTGTTGTGGAGTAAATAATTAGTTCTTGAATGATCAAGAAAATTATTATGGGGAAATATTTAATAACAGCACAAGCATACCCTTTTATTTTGTGTAGTGATTATTTTCTAAATTCTTTAATGGTAGTAACAAACTGGGCTTTGCTATTCTCACAATAGCCTAAAAGTCATAACCTTCAATAAAAAACAGTGCAGAAAATTAATATGAATCAGCCTTAGGAAACTTTAGGGATTATTTAAAGGAGAATTTGATGTTGCAGGCCATGCAAGAAATGGCTAAAATTACTCTTAATATATGAACTTGGATTTAATCAAGAGTTCAAACAGGTATAGAAAAAGCTAAACATAATAGAGATCAGTCAAGTATTGTTCAAAACTTCCTAATTCAGGAAAAAGACTATAGAGGTATATGTCATGGTGAAAAATTTTGACAGAAGACACTGACTTTGGAATAAGGTAAAATGACCCATATTTATTATGGTTGGAGATCTGGCATCTTCCCGGACAGACCACTTACTTAAAACTTCTAAGTCAGGGCTATTTGGCCTATAATATAATTCCCGTCCACTTAGAAACTGTACCAGGACAAATCAGCCTGGGTCACAGCTGGGATGAGGCTGCACTGTGGTGCAGAAGGAGGAAATCGTGATTAAAAACCTGGAGATTTTGACAAAGTGTGAACTACTGATGGCAAATCATTACCAAAATGCAGGAATTAAGTCAGCGTAAAGAGATCATCTCTTCTGGAAAACTGTATATAAAAAAGTGCAGGAGTCCGTGATATTACTTTTGAGATACTAAAGAGATTGGGGGTCATGGACTCCAATTTTATAATGACACCTGGAACTTGACTTCTTCGAGACCTTGCTCTCCTAGGTTAGTTTGTTTGTTTGGTTGGTTGGTTGGTTGGTTTTTGGTACATCGTCTTCAACCCATCAGTCAGTTTCTTATCTCTTCTACTTTACATTATGATGTTTGATTTTTCTAATTTATTTTTATTTAACTCCTCCATTATGACTCTGCCCAGGTTTTGTTCCTCCACCTTCACTTTGAACCTGAAATCCTAACCACATCTCAGTTCCCCTAAATCTGGAGTACTGCTTTCCTTTGACTCAGTCTTTCAGAAATTAGGGTCTGCCTTCGAATGCATTTGTAGTGGCTGGACTATGACCACCTCCCACCGGATGTCCCAGATTCTAACTCTCTGCTTAAATTCTGGTCTTGCTGCCTACTTAACCCCCACCTACTGCACACCTGTTTACTAACCTATCACTGTTCTTCATCCCCCCACCCCCACAGGTTTATTGAGATATAAATGATGTATAACGTGTACGTTTAAGGTGTACAACACCATGATTTGATACATGTGTATATTGTGAAATCATGACCACAATAAGGTTAGTCAGCATATCCATCATCTCACACAGTTATGTTGGGGGGGGGGGTAGAGGGTAATCAGAACACGTAAGATCTACTCTTTTCACAACTTGCAAGTATATAATACAGTATTGTTAGCTATAGTCATCTCGCTTTACATTAAGTCTCCAGAACTTATTCATCTAACAACTGAAAGTCTGTACTCTATGACCACTGTCTCCCCGTTTCCCCCACTTTCCAGCAACCACCATTCTACTCTTTGTTTCTATGAGTTCAGCTTTTATTTATAATAGCCAAGATATGGAAACAGCCTAAATGTCCATTGTTGGATGAGTAGATAAAGAAAATGTTACACACACACACACACACACACACAATTTAATATTACACTCAGTCAGAAAAAAAAGAAGGAAATTCTGTCATTTGTGATAACATGAAGGAGTCTCAAGGGCTTTACGCTAAGTGAAATAAGTCAGGCAGAGGAAGAAAAGTACTATATGATCTCACTTATATGTGGAATTTTAAAAAGCCAAACCTGTCATTGTTCTTCTGGTGTTTTTTAGTTATCCATCCTTCCCTGCAGAGGGAAGATCATTCTGACCAGTCCCAAATTGTCCCAAACCAATCTGGCAAATTAGTTCAAATCTGAGGTCTACACAGAAGCTGTACAGTTCCCAACTATACCCTGAAATCTAAACAGTGCACCAGGCAGCACAGTAGAGTGGGTAAGGCTCAATAAATTTCTGCTTCATTTCAGATCCCAACCTAGGCATCTCTTGGAGAACCCTTCTGGCTTATTCCATTGAGTTAGGTGTCTCTCCTATATATTCTCAGGCTAGGGCTGACTTTGATCCTAATTCCTAATTATATAATTGTGTGATCCACTTGCCTGTTTTTCCACCTTAAGAGCACCCATGAACATCATGTTTGTTCATGTTTTTAGTCCCAGGGTCTAACAATGCACCTGACACACATTAAATAGAATGAACAAACCCTATTCTAAATTATTTTCTTTAATTTTCCTCTCTTCTCTCTTCTTCTTTTTTGTTCCTGTTGCATACGAACTAGAAATCAGGGGAAATTACTCAATCTGAGCCTTAGTTATCTTAGTTATAACGCCTATTCCATGGAGTTCTGCCCTTATAAGGAAATTAACAATAAGGTTGGCAGGCCTAGAATCTTGGCTATCACAGTCAGTGCTTAATAAGTGTGGTTTATTTCCATTATAAAAAAAATGGTGATAACCTCTCACCCCCCACCATTGGTAGCAAGGGTAGTGTTGTCATATTTGCTAAAATCTTTAGGTACATTCTTGCATTTATACCTTAAAACACTCTGAGGCAGGTACTATAATCATTCCATTTTATAAATAAAGCAATCAAGGCTCTTCGTGTTTAAGTAAAACCCATGACCTCAGAGTCAGTGACAGGATCAAACACAGAAAATTTCCATCCAGTGACACTAATCATTGTCCATCTTGCCTTACACCCATCTTTATTCTCTTTTGCTGCAGCTTCTCTGATGTTGGAACCTAAGTGCCAAATACGTCTACATCCTGACAGCAGTTCCTATCATAATATACGCTACAGAGACCGTGGTGGAAAATTTTATGCCCTCAGAATCCCATCTTCAGGATCCATGATGCCTTTGCTTAACTGACTCTTTTTCCTGGGTCCCTCACATCGTCAGGTTCTATCTGCAGGAATCTTTTTGCTGAAAGCCTTGGAAAGGAAGTTGATGTAGTGCCTCCATGTTAACAGAAAACTGAAAAGAAGATGAGATTTTAGAGTTTTCTCTCTTAAATCTTTCTATAGTCAGTTTGACACATAAAAGTTATATTTGGACACTATATTAATAACTTTCAGTAAGAAAACATAATTGCATTCTAAAAGATCAATTACATAAGCCTCAAAGAACCAACTTGTCATGGTGAAAACCACTTATTTTTTTTCTCTCACAGTAATTTTTTATATTATACAAAACATACTTAGCTCTTAATAGCAACACTTTTACTTCTTTCTGTGATAATTTGTATATATTACTTAATTTTTGCATGACATTTTAACGAGAGTTGCAGATCTCATTCCCATATAAGAATAGCGTATTATCATGTGAAATAACAAAATGTAAGTGGACTGAAACAAAAACTCAGTTTCTGGACTCAGTTTCAGGGATGATGGAGTACACATACTTTTCCCTATTCTTCTTTTTAAATACAACTAGAAACCCTGGGCGCTATACATAAAACAAACATAAGGAGCCTCTGAAAGGTGAAAGACAAGAAGACACGCCATCTAGAGACCTCGGAACCTGAAGAATGACATGCTGACCAGCGCCTTAGCTTCTCTTCTTGCCTGTGAGCCCCAGCCTAAGTACTAGAGAACCTGGCGTTATCGAGTTGCCAATGGGCTCAGGCGAAGAAAGCCTCAAGAAAAGCTAGCTCTCACTAGTAAAGAAGCAGGTGAAGAGCAGCCTGGCAAACAGAAAGACTCCGCTCCGGCAAACCAAGTAAAAGCCTCAGTCCCTCTCCCACCTCCACCAGCAAAGGTGCAGGGGAGAGACCAGATTTCTGTTCCCTGCCAAAATGGCGTCAGAGACGATCATGTGGGAAGACAGCCCCGGTCCCACCTGACCTCCCCACTTTCATGGTATCAGTGGACCTCTACCCTTCCCCTTCTTTGGGGGGTGGGACGTGGGGAATGTGTCAGAGACCATGTATTGGAGAGGCAGGACTTCCTCCAACATTTAGTGGCAACAAGGCCACCCCACTACAGTGACAGTAGAGACAGTAATGAGAAGTAATGAGGTGCCCTTCCCTCTCCCAGCCAGGACAGTTTAAGTTCCACAGTTAAAGCCTAGTGGAAAGCCGGATTTCCTAGTCTCTCCCAGTAGCACCAGGAAGCCCCTTCTCATTTATATGTGACACCACAAGGTGTCAGTGAAGGTCAATAGGAGAACCTAAATGTCCATACCTACCTACCATTAGCTTTTCAGCCTGATGAAATTGCTGCTGAACATCTGTGTGCAACCTAGAGGCTGGATGGATCACTACAGAGATCCTCATGGGTACCATCTGCTCCTAACATACTACTTTCTTTAGGAGAAACCTATCTAGTCCCTTCCAGGTAATATATCCTAGCCCCTCACAATACAACATAATCACCATGGCCAACAATATCACTCTAAGGGAAAGAATACAAGAAGTTATTACTAAATAAAAAACTAATTCTGGGCACCTGGGTAGCTCAGTTGGTTAAAAGTCTGACTCTTGATTTCGGTTCAGGTCATGATCTCACAGTTTGTGAGATCAAGCCCTACATCTGGCTCTACACTGACAGTGTGGAGCCTGCTTTGGGTTCTCTCTCTCTCTCTCTCTCTCTCTCTCCCTCTCCTCTGGCCACACACACTCTCTCTCCCTTCCTTTCTCAAAAATGGATAAGTAAACTTAAAAAAAGAACCTAATTGTTGATAGGATCATGATACAAGGATCACAAAAGGGAAACCTCATGAATCCCCTGTGACTGCCTTATTCATATCCTGTTTTGGCTGCCGACATCACTGATGTTTAGGGACTCTGCTGTATAATTCTCGCTTATGCCAAGTCATGTTGGCAGTAATTGCACCCAGCATGATTTTAATGTCACTGGACTGGCTATGCAGCAGGATCTTATGGCTTCTCTTTCTATCCATTTGAAATTGAGTGAACTTTGGGTGACACCATAGGGTATGGATAAGACATCACAGAAACCCAAGCTCCAATCATGATAGAAGGTGGATCTTCTTATTGCCTGTTAATGGACTGAATTGTATCATCCCCAAATTCTAATTTTGAAGCCTTACTCCCAATGTGATTATATGTGGAGATAGAACCTTTATGGAGGTAATTAAGGTTAAATGAGGTTATAAGAGTGGGGCCCTAATCCAATAGGACTGGAGTCCTTACAAGAAAAGGAAAGGACAACAGATCTTTCTCTGTCTCTACACATAACCAGAGGAAAAACTATGTAAAGAGCAAGAAGGTGGTTGCAGGCCAGGAAGAAAGGTTTTGCCAGAAAATGACCCTGACAGTACCTTGTTCTTGGACTTTCAGCCTCCAGAACTGTGAGTAAATAATTTCTTTTGTTTAAGCCACTCAATCTGTGGTACTTTGTTATGGTGGCCCTAGCAAACTAATACACTACCCTGTAGAGCTGAATGTGGCTATAAGCAGTAGCCCTGGAAATGTGTTTAGTTACTGTTTGTAAACATTTTATATTGTATTAACAGTATGGTTTCAGTAAGAGGGGGAGGAAAGGAAAGAAAGGAAAGGAAGGGAAGGGAAGGGAAGGGAGGGGAGGGGAGGGGAGGGGAGGAGAAGGGAAGGGAAGGGAAGGGAAGGGAAGGGAAGGGAAGGGAAGGGAAGGGAAGGAAGAATACAGAGTTTCTGTAGAATATACCAGCCACAGCTTAATTTCTTAGTGTCACTGCTGGCCCTCAATTATTTTCTGATTCTGAAAAATGGCTCTGGATGTGTGTGTGAGGGAGAGTGGACAAATGTATATGTAAATTCAAAGAAAAATTCATAAACATGATGCATATACTTTGTTGAGTTTTTTAACCATGATTCATTAAGCAGAAAGGAAAACTTGTGTATAAAAAGAAGTAATTTCTGCTCAAAACATATTCATTGGTGTATTAATATGCACAAACTACCAATTTGGAAATTTGTATGCTTGAATTATCTAAACAAATGATACATGTTACTATAGCAATCTTTAATTTTTGCATACCAAAATTTTTGTCTTATACTATTGGTCAAAAAACATTCTATGTCTAAATTTATATTCTCTATTATCTATTTATCTGTCTATCTAACTGTACATTTGATGAGTTTCAGGGAGACAAAAATGTATTCTGATTAAGATGCTTGTTAGGCTGTACAGTGTCATGAGAATTTTCATGACTCTCTCTAATATTAATTGAAAATACAATGTAATATATAAAAATGTAATATAATAATTGTAATAACTGGATAAATTTTGTCTACAAAAAATATTGTCTATAGCTCTGGACTGACTTGTGTACCCCTAAAATTCATTTGTTGAAACCCTACTCCTCAGTGTAATAGTATTAAACAGTAGGTCCTTTGGGACTTTGATTAAGTTTAGAAGAAGTCAGGAGGGTTAGACCCTCTTGACTGGATTGGTGCCTTTATAAAGAAGAGACATCAGAGAACTATCTCTCTCTCTCTTCCGCTCTCTCTCTCTCTCTCTTTCTCCAAACCAGGGAGAGAGCTCTCACCAGGAATTGGCCTGAACCTTTTATCTTGGACTTCCACCTTTCAGACCATGAGAAAATAAATTTCTGTTATTTAAACCATGCAGCCTATGGTATTTGGTCATACTATCCCCAAAGACTAATACTGTTAATTCTCATGTCCCCAGATTTTTTTTTCTTCCTTGTTTTCTGAATTAACTACTCCTTGTGTGCAAGTAATTCTACTCACTTCTGCCGCTGGATGGATATGTCTCTAAAAGTTAACGTCTGGGAAATATAATAAAAACAAAATCTTCTCTCAACCTTGAAAATGTAAATGTAGAAGAAAAAAATAGTTTCCTTATTGAATCACCATTAAACCACAACATGATACACACCATAGACAATCTGAGAAAGAGATGACAAGACAAAAAGAAACCTCACCTTTTTATACAGCCAAGTAGATATGACCTATTACATACATGTTCTCAAGAGAGATAACAACAGTCTTCAAGTCACAGCACTTGATAGCACCATTTGTCACCCATAGCTCATCACCTGGTTATTAGGATGATCATCAGTATTGATTACCAAAGGGAAAATGAACTTGCTGCATCTTTTGACAGGAAGCAGTTTTAAAACTGGAAGCAAGATGCCCACTGACGTGAGGCTCTCACCCTCTCCCAGAGGCTGGGAGATGGGGGTGTTTTCTTCTCTGATGATTACATTTCAAAAAGCTAGTTCTCAGGTTCTGGAGAAAGACATTTCTGGGTTGTAAAGCTGGCTGATTGAGTCTTTAAGATGACTTCTATACCTTTCAAGAAGACAATGAAAGAACTTACAAGTTTTCTAAAATAAACAAAGGGGGATAGCTCTTTTTTTTTTTTGACCAGGAGAATTAAGCCTCTTATTTTTAATTTGTGTTTGTTTATATAGTAACCTCTATCAGTTTTTTTTTCACTCTCAACTTCTCCAGTTTTATTCACTCTTCTTCCTCAACGTACAAGTATGCTTAAGTTCCATCATCCTAAAAAACACACACACACACACACACACACACACACACGAGCCATCTGCCTCAGTCCACCCCTAAACCAGCCACTCCCTCTTTCACCAAAGACGTTGAGTTTAGAATAGTTGTGAAATTTCATGGTCTAAATGCATAATCATTACTCTGTAGAGCTGAAAAGTAATTTTCCTAAAATAAGGTTTACAGAGAAATAACGTACTGAAATTCACAAAACTCATAGTAGTAATTTTTCTAAAGTCAGGTTTGTAGAGAAACAATTTACTAAGATTCATAAATGCCACAACTAATTTCGCACTCTTTAGTTGTAGCATTTATTAATTTTAGTAAATGCACATAGTCGTGTAACCATCATCAAAATCAAGATACAAAACACTTTCATCACCCTAATAAGTTCCCTTTCCGCTTAATTTAGACAACAGTATTTCCTACCTCTCTCCCAGTGTTTTCAGGCTTTTACTCTCTAAGAGAGAAAAGAGGGAAAGAATGGGTTGGTGCCCCCCCAGCCCTCCTCAGTCCTCAGTCCTCCTGTTCTTTTCCAGTCTTACCTATTAGCACCTGTGGACTATGCACAATGGTACTTACGTGAGTGAGATTTCCTACTCCTGTTTTTTGGACCACTCATGGGTCCTGTTCTATTCTGGTAAAGTAGCCCACACTTGGCCTTTCGCCATATACGTTTCCTGCTTCTCCATTAGTTCGCCTGCTGGAACCTCTTTCTCCATGCTCTGCCACAAGGCAGAGAATTTGCTTAGCTCCTCAGCCATTCCGGACACCTCACCTCAGCATCAGCTTTAAATACTCTGTTCACACATCCATCCATTTAAACATCACCTAAGCATTTATAAGTGTTTATTGTATGTCAAATGTTCTAGACTGCAAAGACACAGATGTACAAAGTAGGCATTTTTCCAGTTCCCATGAAGTTGATAGTCTTGTGGTTGAAGAAAAATTAATAAATAAGTTTCTAGCAGCAATAAGTACATTGAAGAAAGTGAACCAGAATAGTAATTGGTAATATAGAGAGTGACAAGAGGAGGGTGTGTGTTTCTATATAATATATTGATGAGAATAGGCCTACCAGAGGTTCATTTGTTTTCGAGGTATTTTAGGCTTCCTTTTGCTTAGCATCAACTTATGCTATTTTCTGAGCAGGCTAGAAACTTTTCTCATCTGAGGGCTCTTATCTTCTTTTCATTCTATAATTCCTTGATAGGCAATTCCTTCTGTGATGTATTTTTTAAACACATAGTTTCATGTAACAAATGTTGTCTGAGTTAGTGATATTTTAAATGATATTTTTATTTAATAAAATGGGCAGTCTTATGACAATTAAGAGAGCACCTTAATAAAAATTGGTCTTTTTTTTTTTTAATTTTTTTTCAACGTTTTTTATTTATTTTGGGGACAGAGAGAGACAGAGCATGAACGGGGGAGGGGCAGAGAGAGAGGGAGACACAGAATCGGAAACAGGCTCCAGGCTCCGAGCCATCAGCCCAGAGCCTGACGCGGGGCTCAAACTCACGGGCCGCGGGATCGTGACCTGGCTGAAGTCGGACGCTTAACCGACTGCGCCACCCAGGCGCCCCAAAATTGGTCTTTTTTATAGGCAACTATAATGTCTCTCATCCTCTTATATTCTATTCACAAAATTAGAATAGGAGGCAACCATGGAGAAATAAAAATTAGAAAAGAGCTTTGGGGCTCTTGTGGGATTTTGACTCATTAGTTTTTTTTCATTTTGACATAAATGATCTACTGGGCACGTGGTGTGGTAAATCTCTGCCAGATGTTTAACATTGCTTCTTTGGCAGTGGAATGTTTTGAAAGAAATATTAATATAAATCAGATCACGTCACTCTTCTAAATATTTCAATCTCTTCCTGCCCAATTCAGAAGAAAACTTACTCTGCCCTATTTTATTTGGTGGGGGCATAGTGAGGAACTGGATTTACAGTTCATCTTCAACTTATGATGGGGTTATGTTCCAATAAACCCACCGTAAGTTGAAAATAATGTAGGTTGAAAATGCATCTAATACATCTGACTTACTGAGTATTGTAGCTTATCCTGGCCTTCTGTGCTCAGAACACTTACATCAGCCTACAGTTGAGCAAAACCATCTAACACCAAGCCTATTTGATAATCAAGTATTGAATATCTCCTGTAGTTCATTGAACGCTGCACTGGAAGTGAAAAATACAATGGTTGTGGGGATAGTAATAGTTGCGAGGGTATTGATTGTTTACCCTGTGATCGCGTCGCCGACTGGGAGCTATGGCTCACTGCTGCTACCTGGCTCAAGAGAGGATCGCATTGCATAGCACGAGCCTGGGAAAAGGTGGAAATTCAAAATTTGGAGTACCGTTTCCGCTGAGTGTGTGATGCTTTCACACCCTTATAATGTCAAAAACTAGTGAGTCAGACTACCACAAGTCAGAGACCAGCTGTATTTTATTTTGGATTTTGCTGATAAAGTGTACATATGTTGCTCTTTACACGGCTCTCTTTCAAATTCCACGCATTTGACACCTCACACAATTCAAAATTCTGTAGTCTGAAGCTGCCGATGACTTTCACGGATGTAGTTGGACCTGTAGTTTTGCCTTAAAAAAAACTGAAAGGGAACTAGCTTTCAGCTTTCTAAATAGCATTGCTAAATGTTTTCCCAGTCTGTGGTTTATCCTTTTATTCTCTCTCTTACTCTCTTTTTTTTTTTTTTTGGTTTATTTATTTATTTATTTAGAGAGAATGGGGAAGGGGCAGAGAGAGGGAGAGAGAAGGCTCAAACAGGCTCTGGACTGTCAAGACAGAAGAACCCAATGCAGGGCCAAAACTCACAAACCATGAGATGACCTGAGCCAAAGTCGGATGCTCAACCGTCTGAGTCACCCAGGTGTGCCGAATTTGAAACTTTTACATGTAACACCAAATAAATCCGTTTTCGTGTTTTAAAAGATAGTTAACTTTGACCTTCTTCCAAGAACAATTATTTGAAGTGTTAGAATTGTATAATTGAATCTCAGTAATTTGAAAGATAGTATCAGTGTGTCAAAATGTTAACAGACCAATTTATAGGTCGACCGTATTCCTCCTAAAGAAGAACTTAGCTAAGGTATTACAAAAATGTCAAAAAGTGAGAAGCAGAGATGAAAGCCAAGAGTTTTGTAGCTAGTGAATCAATGTTCAATTTATAATCACACAATATAAGCCACCTTCCACCTTCCTTAGAACAGAAAGTCTTTCCAGTAAAGTGTAGCACACTTTGCATAGCTGTCATAACAGTGTCATTTATCTTACTTGCATAGTCTTGAATAATGCAAAAACAGGTGCCTATATATAACTCTAGGCAATGTATCATAACGAGCAACTTTCCAGTTTCCATGATTTTTGCTTTCATGTTCATGGACTTGGCAGTCAAAGTCAGGTATTTAAAATGTGAACTTTATATGGTCTTGACAAATCTTCAGCATAGGGGACTGTTTAATATAACTTTGGTGTAGTCTCCATGGTACGTTATGCATCTAGATGTTTAATGTACAAATATGCAGAAATTCAGAATGGAATGTTAAATGAGGAAAAAAAAAACAAGTTGCCAAACAGTGTACATGGAGGAAAAGGATGATTATAAATCTGTAGTTTTACTTGTTTATTAACAGCACGAAGAAATGCCAGAGAATATATGAAGAACTAATCAATAAATGTATAGGTATGTGAGGTAAAGGACATACAGGTGACAGGAACACAGGGAGACAGAAACTTCTCAAAGTATGCCTTTTTAAATTTTTTTTTTAAAACATGTAAGGATCACTGATTTAATAGTCAAAGTATATTTTAAAATAGTTATTTGATACTCTTTGGTATTTTGGACCCAATTCTACTGAGGGGAGGGGGTTTTCCCCACACACGACCAAGCAATTCTTGGACACCAACTGGGTGTCCTACAATTCAACTCAGTTCTGACACAACCCAGAGACAGCATCAGATTCCACTGGTCAAGGGTTTAGTCCTGCAAGATTGCCCTCACACACTTCAGAGGCCAGTGTTAAGCCTTCTGGCTGACTGGCTATCAATCAGAGGTTCACACCAGTCCTCCTCGGCTTCCGTTAATTTGCTAGAGTCGCTCACAAAACCCAGAGGAACATGTCACTAGATTACCAGTTGACTATCAAAAGAGCTCAGGAGCAGCCAGATGGAAGCTACGCGTTGGGCAAGGTATGAAGGAAGGGAGCAGAGTTTCCATGCTCTCTCTGAAGTGTGACACTCTCTCCAAATCTCTGTGTGTTTACAGATCCAGAAGCTCTCCAAACCACGTCATTCTGGATTTGTATGGAGGCTTCATTATGTAGGTAGGGTTGACGAAATCATTGGCCGTTAGAAATTTATTTCAACCTCCAGCCCCTGCCCCCTCCCCAAAAGTCAGAGGCAGGACCGACAGTTCCAATCCTCCAGTGTCAAGGTTGACTCCCCTGACAACAAGCCCCCATCCTCAAGTGTAGTTCAAAAGTCACCTCCACATAACCAAAGACACTTTTATAGCTGTCAGCACTTAGCAAATTCTAAGGGATTTATGAGCTCTGTCCAGAAACAGGGAAGGATACCCAATATATATATATTCCTTATTATAAATCACAAAATCTCAGGTACTTATTAAAAATATGTGACATCTCAAGAAAAAGATGAAATACCCTTTTATCATTATTAATGGTGAGTCCATTTGGTTAGACATATCAAGAATTGAAAGGAGACGGAAAAGACTAATTATCTCTCTAAATTTTTTTGTAATTTCTTTACTTTTACAACTTTACCATTATCGACACTGGACTGATTTACCAAGACAAAACAAAATGAAACAAAACAAAACAAAAAAAACAAACAGAAAAAGAACAAAAAAACCTTAAATGCTTTTGTACATATATATTTTGACATGTATATTATACACATACATACATACATATATATAATCTCTTAATAAAGAGGATTCATTTTTCAAGATAAACCAGATATCTATGTATGGATATCAACTCCATGCTATTTATTACAGTTGCAACCTTAGCAATAATAGCTTAGATTGCTGTTATTTTGAATTCAATTCAATCTAACAAATATTTTTAGGACCTCTACTATATGCCAATGAATAAAACATGTCAATATCCTTCCCCTTGTGTAGATGACATGCTATGTGTCTGAGAAGGATGAAGAGACAGACCACAAATGAGAAATAACCTTAATAAGTTTTGTTATTTTTATTATTAAGTCCTATGAGAAAAATGAAAAAAGAGTTATGTAAGAAGGATCCAGAGTACCAGAGACAAGGCTAGGGTTTAGTTTTAAATAAGAGAGTCATGGTTTACCTAATTAGGACAGTTGAAAAACTGTTACCTAATAACAGTTGAAAAAAGGCAGGAAGGATGTGTATTAGCCATGTAGATATCTGAGGGCAAGGATTCTAGGAGGGTGAAGTGTCTAAGGCAAAGGATCAAAAGCAACAGCATGCCTAAACTACTTCAGGAGTAGTAAGAAGGCCACTGTAGAATAGAACAGAAGAAATTAAATCAAAGAAATAAATAAAATGGACTAGAACATATATGTCATGTAGGCTTGGTTTTTATTCTCTGTGATGATGGAAACCATTGTAGAGTTCTGAGCAAAGGAATTGTATCATTT
Organism: Prionailurus viverrinus; assembly: GCF_022837055.1. Classification (NCBI taxonomy): domain Eukaryota; kingdom Metazoa; phylum Chordata; class Mammalia; order Carnivora; family Felidae; genus Prionailurus; species Prionailurus viverrinus. Next base: position 22,408,244 of record NC_062568.1, read on the forward strand.
AGCTTAATAATTAAACTAATCAATTGTCAGGGGCCAAGGTAGAAGCATAAAGAACATATATTCTTGAAGTTATTAAAGTAATCCAGGCTAGACATGTAGTGACTTGGGCCTGAATTGTAGGTGGAGGTGGTAGGAAGTGTTCAGATTCTGGAATTATTATCAAGGTACAGCCAGCATGATTTGCTGTGGGAAGAAAGAAGTCAAACCTGACTTCATATCTTTGGCTTCAGTAACACAAAGAATGAAGTTTCCTTCAACCAAGACTGGGAAGTGTTATGGGGGAGAGCCACAGGCACACATCAGTAGGAACACAAGAGAAGAAAAAAAAACCCAAGGTTGACCAAGAAAAACTTCCAACTGAAGTAGGAGGGTGCATACCAGAGTAAAGTAGTTGTCCAGCTATCTGTTATGGTACTATGATCAGTCATGTGATCGTCTCATTGCTTCCACCCTACTCACCAAATCTCTTGGAAAACAATGACTTCTGCTACTACTTGTTTTGGAAACCGAGCTTCCAAGCACAGCTTTGTCCCAAACAGGAGTCAGGACTGTTACCCTGTTCCACTAAACTAAAGGTAACAACTATAATGTAAGCCTGTAATGCAGTTAGCCCTCTAGCGTCTATAATAAAGATAATAATCAAAAGGAAATGAATGACCTTAATGTCTTTTGAATTGAGCTTGCAGTACCATGGGTAAGTTTGTGGAGCAGATTAACTTCTCTAGCTGTTTTTCAAAATTAATGTCTAAGGAACTTGACTTCATGTAATTAAGTTAATCATTGTCAGGGATGGTGAACTCCATTAACTCTGAGTAGATCTGAAATAGCCATTAGGTCTATAGTTGTAAAAGTTGAGAATGGAATATCTCTAATAACAAAAATACTCAAGTATATGAGACCGATAGTCTTTTTATTGGGGAAATACCCAATTGTAGAAACAGGCTTTTAATTATGCTATTCTTATTTTGGTAAAAATCTGTCTTTGTTGTGAATCTGTGATCTGTATATGACAATGACGATACAATTTTATTTAAACATAACAATATAATAAAGAAATATTGAGAAGGCATTTAAGATTTCTTCCACTGAAGGCAGTTTATTGATTTTTTAAAAGTGTATTACCATGTCTAGGCATGCCATCTGGGTGCCCTCTGTGGTATACTAGAGTTCAGGACCGGTTGTACAACATTAACATGGGCTACAGAATAGGCTTTTTCACACCAAAGTAAACTCTTAAGACCAGTATCAGCCATAAGAGGAGTGAAGGCATCTTCACTCTTCCCTATCATCCCACACGGACACGTGTCAGAGACAGAGCAATGCTAGCATCACATTTCAGTTGAAGGGAATGCCTCCATCCTGTGGGTCTCCAGCTCTAAAGGTCATGTCTATAAAGGCAGCCATGAGAAAGTAGCTTTGTCAGTGAGCAAATATACATATTGCTTGGTGCCAGTCTAGATTTGGGGCACTAACTTTTAACAAGAGGTGCCTTGGAATCAAGATATCCAGCTCCTGGAGATACTGAAGCCATCCTGCCAAAGTCTCAGGTCTCTGATATTGGTTCTAGTCCCTCCTGGTTCATTGTTCAGACAATCCAGAGTAGGCTCCTGGGGTCACTTAGCTTGGCTTGCTGTATCACATAAACTTCCCACGTGTGTCCCTATGAGGGCTAAGTAAAATATTTTGTTTTACTAAATGCAGGATGTTTCCATACATTTCTGTGACAATGATACTGAAATGGTTTTAGGCTGACAGTACAACTTTAACTTTATTCATGACTGAGTCTGTGACATTTCATATAAACTTCTGAGACAAATTTAAGCTTCTTGAAGGTGGAAGGGCCTTTACTTACCAAAAAATTTTATGGTGTTGTTCATTCCAGTGATAATAAACAGGTTTACAACTGCAGTGGGTGTAGATTCTTTATAATTTCCCTGTGGCTCTGAGAACTTTAACTCTTGTCAATGTAAAAATCACCTCATCAATAATTAAAACAATGTACTGGTTCCCGAGAACTAGCAAAAAGAATAAAAACCAGGCCCTATTACACTGTTTTATGAGCTGGAATGTTTTAAGGCAAGCTTTTTCCTATTTGTTCCTTAATTAGCAGCCTGGGAACAGTTGCACAGGTTATTTTAGGAAGTCTTAAAATGCTACCTAATATTTATTGCTTATTTGTAATCGCAAAATTCCTCTATCATGTTATAGATGCTGGGAAGTTAGTGCTCAAGACAAATCCCACTACCCTCAGCTTCTAATAACTACTAAAAACTGAGAGAAATATTTCTTCTACTTCCCCCAAATTGTGACGTTCTCAGGTATACAAAAACATTTGAAGAGAGAAATCCAGAAAGTGCTAATGAAAGGAGCCAACAGAGAAAAGCCGTGCAGAAACTACCCACCCACCCTTCAATCTGCTAGCACTTGGAACCAATTCCAGGGATTTTAAACTCTATGAACATGTATAGAATATATAGCAGGGAGCGGACCACGGCAGCCATGAAAAAGCACCGCTCAGATCTCTTGCTGCTTCTCCTTTGCAAATACCGTTTTCTCAGAGGCCGTGCTTTCTGCACACCGCCTCCAGCCATTGACTGAACACAGCGAGTGTTAACTCAGGTCTGTTCTCTTGAATCATGGGACTTCTTTGATGGGTAACGTCCTTGAAAGTCCACCCCTGGACTTTCAGTGTGTAAGTTCCCCCAACAAACTTAAGTCTCGATTGCTGTCTCTGGGCCTTTTCTTTGGTCTCACTGGATCAGCACCCACCTTGGGTTTAGAGTCTTCCGGGGTGCGGCTGCACACCATTTTGGTATATGCTTCCTGGAGGATCCAATGTAATGCATGCTTCCTCCTCCATCCTCATGTTATAGTACTCCTCTCATTTACTCTGCCCCACCAGGCACAGTGATCCCCACTGATGTCTTAAAGTGTGATAAATTGTTTCTATCTCAGAGCCTTTGCACAACAGGCTAGTCTGGCACGCAGCTCTCCTTCATCACCAACTAGCTGACTTTTCTTCTTTCAGGTCTCAGGCTAAAGGAAACATCATCAGACGGACTTTACATAACCACTCCATCCAAAGAATACCACCTTAGGTCAGACCACTGGTTATTTCTTTCAGAAATAAATAATCTTTACATATATATATATATATATAACCTTTATATATTTGAGTGTTTTGTGTAGATTTAAAAAATTGTTTTCCAACTAAATTTAGACTGTAAATTCTATTCATAGGCATCGAGTTATTAAAGTCTTTTTGGTATCTTTATCTTATGGTAGTTTTATGGAATAGCTAGGGATGTGTGGAGACTACAATGTATTGAAATGTATTGCATTGCTTTTGACAAAATATTATAAAAACTAAAATATTTAGAAGTGGTTCTCAAGATGAAACTCATAGAGAGGGAAATACAGTCGACCCTTGAACAACACAGGTTTGAACTGTGTGTGTCCACTTACACGCAGATTTTTTTATAGTACAGTACTATAAATGCATTTTCTCTTCCTTAATAATGTTTCTTTTCTTAATAACATTTTCTTTTCTTTAGCTTTCTTATTGTAAGGATACAGTATAGGGGCACCTGAATGGCTCAGTCAGTTGAGTGTCTGACTCAATTTTGGTTCAGGTCACGATCTCAGGGTTGTGGGATCAAGCCCTGGGATGGGCTCCATGCTGAACTTGGGGCCTGCTTGAGATTATGTCTCTCTCCCTCTGCCCCTCTCTCTCTCTTGCTCTCCCTCTCTCCCTCTCTCTTTCTCTAAAAAAAGAAGAAACAATGCAGTATATAACATATGAAATGCATGTTAATTATCGGTAGCTATTGGTAAGGTTTTTGATCAACTGTAGAGTACTAGTAGTTTAGTTTTGGGGAATTCAAAAGTTATACAAGCATTTTCCATCATGCAAGGATCAGCACCTCTAACCTTTATGTTGTTCCAGGATCAGTTGTATTGCAAATGTGTGGAAAGAGAAGAAAAAAAAAACCTATAAAAAAGAAAATATTTTCAATGAATGTCTTCATTTACTAAAACAGTGTTTATCAGATTCTAATCGAATCTAGCTATTGGATATCTTCTTGTCTACATTACCCACTTGGCTGATTCTTCTTCAGGGTGAGGCCCGGGAAACACTCTCTCCCAGAAAACTTCAGTGCCCTTCTTTCTACTCATGTGAACTAGAGGCACCTCTCTTGAGCTCCTATAGAACCTGACATCTCACAGCACTTATATCATGAAATTCATCCTTCAGCCTAAAAATTGCCGGGTTCTATATTGCTCCCTTGTGAGCAAAATGCAAAAAGCAAAAGTTTAACCCTAGTCTCAGTATCCTCCAACATTGTGACAGTACCTGCCACGGAGTAAATCTCGATAAATGTCATCAAAGAATAAAAGCTTTGCATGGCATACAGAGTTGGATACATTAAATTACCAGATAAGGAGTATCATGCCAAATAGGTTATTAAAGGAGATTCAAAATACGTTGTTTCTCTTTTTATGAAAAGTATGTGTGCATATGAGGAGACATCTCGAAGACGGTGTATCTAGAGAGTCTATCCAATTGACGAGTTGCTCTGAAGGGCTCTCACAGTATAAAGCAATTAGATCTTGTGTAAAATATGCCTTCCACCGTACTACTGAGCTCATAAGGCCACAGCACCCAACAAACATCTCAGGTGAGAGTGGTGGGGGGATGGCCAGGGAAGAGGAAATGATAAACAAACCGAAAGTAAAGTTGTTATGGGGGCAAAAAGCACTATCAGTGTTTTAAGCACTCCAGATGTTAAGTGTAGGATTAACGTCTAGGTGGTGAGCTCAGTCCGAAACTCCCAAATTAAACTGGGACCAAGGAAGCAGTTAGCGCCCTTCGTGACTGGTGCCAGAATCACCCCCAGTATAGCAGAGACTATCTCCACATTAGACTTCCATGATTTCCACTGTTCAAGGTCAGCCAAATCTGAATATGAAGATCACTGGATCCACAAGGAAACAAGACATCATAAATCAAAACATCAAAAGACACTTATATCCTTCAGGACTTTAGATATTGAATAAATAGAACCATACTATAAAATGAGTATATAGGAAACTTTAAAAATAACAGAAGATAACCTGTAATACCATCTTATTTCAGAATGACTAGATCGGATTTTAAAAAGGAATAGAACTTATAGAAATGAATTCAAAGTTCTAAGTGCTTTAGGATCATCCATATCAAACCTTCATTTTACTGTAGAAGAGAGGCTGCAGTGTGTCCATGCTGACCAGAAGTGAGTTCACAACCCAGCTGGGCACTCTGAGCTCAGTGCTCCTTCCCTGGGCTGTGCTGCCCTGAGCCAGCAAGGTGAAGCCAGGGAGTTGTGGTCACGGTCATGGAAACAAACACTGTGACTTTGCTTACCATGTGTCAGGTATCGCTGTAAGCCCCAGACTCATTGAATTCTTACAATAATTCTACGAGGTTAGTACTATTACCATCATCATTATACAACTGAGGGGAAAAGAGTTTATTTATTTATTTTGAGAGAGACAGAGACAGCATGAGCAAGGAAGGGGCAGAGAGAGAGAGAGGGAGAGAATCTCAGGCAGACTCCTCACTGCCAGCCCAGAGCCTGATTGTGGGGCTCTATCCCATGAACTGTGAGATCATGACCTGAGCAGAAACCAAGAGTCAGGCGTTCAACCATCTGAGACACCCAGGCGCCCCAATGGGAAGAGAGTTTAAATAATTCACCCAAGGCACTACAGCTAGAAAAATGGTGAAGCAGGGATTCCAATCCAGGCAATTTCTCTCTAGAGTCCTTGGTCTGTAGTGTTTATAATAGAAGCCAAAGTTCTTGATGATCCTCAAAAGCTCCCATCCACTCATCACTCATCTCAGGAACTATCATCAAGAAGCCATGGCCTTTTTGAATGTCTCCAAGCTGACCGGATGGCTCAAGCCATTCCACTTATTTCTTCCTCCCCCTGGGAAGATTGAGAGACTCTTCTTTTTACTCCTTGAATTCAATACATCCCGGGAACAAAGAAGAGATGAAATAAAAGCATACCCAAATACAAATATTTTGAATTTTTTCAGGGGATATATAACTTCTTAGTCTATTTCTCTGGGCCTGTTCATTGCGTAGAGGGAAATGGAAACCTACACAGATAAAGATCATCCAGCTTGTGTGAAAAAAACAGACACAATAAAATCTCTTTTCATTTTTAATGTGCTCTCTTTTCACTTGAATATAAAATGTGTCGAACTCTTCCTTGAATGTAAGAAAAGATGTATTTGGCAACTCTTGTATCTTTCTGTATAGTTTAGCCTTCAGATAAAAAAGAACTCTAGTTTTCTTTTGCCCTTTCTCCTTTATTCTTCACCACCTCCAGCCTCTCATTTTTCCTCCTGTCCTCCTCTGTTCCCTCCTCCTCAATCCTTCACTGGATGGAGAACAAGTGGAACTCTCATATAGCACCGGTGAGAATGTAAAATGGTGTGGCCACTTTGGAAAACAAGGTGACAGTCTCTTTCTTAAGAAGTTCAACGTGAACCTACGATGACCAGCCTTTCCAAATGCCAGAAAGCAACATAATCACCAGAAGAAAATGACCGACAAATTAACCATTTCATTGATTCAGTATAGATTCTGCAGTGAGCTAGACTTGCCCACATGGGAAACTCCTGTTATTTATGTCACGATTGGTCTGGAGCCTACAACTGAAAATCGCAAGTGTCTACTCTTTCCACTTCACCTCACTTTATTCAAAACTGACCTTGAAAAGCAAAGAAAGACCATACCAAGCATTCTAACCAGTAAAGAAAAGGAAACAATTTGGTCAAGAGATTTCCTGAGGTTTTTAGGGAGTGGAAAGATAGAAATAGGGAGTTTCCAAGTAAGAGCTGCCCCCCAATCACTTGACCTAGCACCATGACAAAGAGACCACCCGAAGACACAATAGGAAACAAAAGAAGAGAGGTTTCAGGTTTTTGTCGAGTCCAAATGGCTCCTCTTGCCTTCTACAGTTTTTGTTATTGGTGGTTTGCTTTGTCACAGAAAAGAGAAATCGCCTCATTTCTTCTGCCAGAAACGTGTTCCCATATAGCGTACCCAAATTTAAAGAATCCATACGTAGACATGCCTCTTCACTAAGTTGGGCAAATACCTGGTGGCAGTTGGAGAAAATGAGCTTCTCTGGGGCATCATTTGTAAGAAGTTAATAAAGCAAGAACAGATTCTATCAATGGTCATTTTAGTATGGCATCGTAAAACCCAAGGAGATACATGTTATTAGCAGTGCTGTTGGGAGTTCGGGGGCCTTTTAAATAGATGCTTTTTTAATCCCAAGTTAACTTTTTTCTGCTTCAATCATAGTGTTATTTTACCATGGCAAAGGTTAAAGAAACTGTTATGATAGAATTTTTAAAGACAAATTCAGTCCTAATTAATATGGATTGCGATTTACCACATGGGCTAAGCAGGGTCTAGCCCTCACCTAAGCTTTTAGGAAGAACAGAAACATTTCCCACAACAACTGAAAAGCAGGAGCCATGTGCTTCGACACAGGAACCAATAGAAGAGCTGTCTCAAGGGATAGTTGATCCAAAGTAGATCAAAGAGATGATATTTAAAAACCCTAAAAGTCATATGGAAAACTTGACACCATGTTGTACTTACATCATGTTGCTGGAAGAGATGAGTCCTAGGTTATTTCCTTTCATCAAATAATTCGAAGGTAAAAAATAAAATGACAGCTGTGCAACTTTCAGTATTTACTCCACACGTAAAAATCAAGTGTTCGTTTAGCACATACTGTATGCTTGGGATTTAGCCAAAGCACAAGGCACACACAGAAGAATGTGTATGTTCCTCAAAGAGCCGGCAATCCACTGGAAAAAAATGAAGACCAAATCATTAAAATTATTAGAGAATAATGAAGATAGGACTAACCAAGTGTGTGATGGGTTTCAAACTTCAGGGTGCTTTTGAATAACCTGGGTTTCTTGGGTCCCAACAGCAAACATTCTAAATCAGTAATTCTCTGGTGAAATCTGAGAATGTATATTTTAAACAGTTACCCAGCTTCTTACTATATACGTTGTCCAAAGTCTTGCATTTTGAAAGAGTAACAGAGAAAAATCTAATGGAAAGACTTTTTTTTTAAATTTTTTTTTAACATTTATTTATTTTTGAGACAGAGAGAGACAGAGCATGAATGGGGGAGGGTCAGAGAGAGAGGGAGACACAGAATCTGAAACAGGCTCCAGGCTCTGAGCTGTCAGTGCAGAGCCCGACGCGGGGCTCGAACTTATGGACCGCGAGATCGTGACCTGAGCCGAAGTCAGATGGTTAACCGACTGAGCCACCCAGGCGCCCCAAGACTTTTGAGCTTATAGCAGTTAGTAAAGTTTTTTTTCTGAAGAGAACATGATGTAAGACGATCATTGTATAACATGTTGTGTTTGATTTTAGATTCAGTTTGCATTCCATAAAATTTTGCTAAAGAAAGTTAATAAACAGTAGTCACAAATTTCGTTTTATCTAGAAACACTCACTGCCAGAAAATTCCGGTATGTAAGAATCCATCCACTTTGTAATGGTTAATACTATCCTTATTAGGTGGTGTGGTATGTACATGAAAAGACTGCCTCTGATCCACATGTGACCATGATAATATTTTGCAGCCATCATTTTACACAATGAAATCAACAAGGTTGAGTGCTGTAATCAATAATATATTTTTGGGGAATGCAAGCTGGTGCAGCCACTCTGGAAAACAGCATGAAGTTTCCTTAAAAAACTAAAAATAGAACTACCCTACAACCCAGCAGTAACACTACTAGGCATTTATCCAACGGATACAGGTGTGCTGTTTCAAAGGGACACATGCACCCCCACGTTTATAGCAGCACTATCAACAATAGCCAAAGTATGGAAGGAGCCCAAATGTCCATCGATGGATGAGTGGCTAAAGAATATGTGGTATATATATATATATATATATATATGGGAGTATTATTCAGCAATCAAAAAGAATGAAATCTTGCCATTTGCAACTACGTGGATGGAACTGGAGGGTATTATGCTAAGTGAAATTAGTCAGAGAAAGACAAAAATCATATGACTTCACTCATATGAGGACTTTAAGAGACAAAACAGATGAACACAAGGGAAGGGAAACAAAATAATATCAAAACAGGGAGGGGGACAAAACAGAAGAGACTCATAAGTATGGAGAACAAACTGAGGGTTACTGGAGGGGTTGTGGGAGCGGGGATGGGCTAAATGGGTCAGGGGCACTAAGGAATCTACTCCTGAAATCATTGCTTCACTATATGCTGACTAATTTGGATGTAAATTAAAAAAAATAAAAAATAAAATTATAAAATATATATATACATATATATTTTAACATCTAAATAATGACCTAGAAAAATAAGTAGGAGGTCAATGAGGCATGGAATTATAACTCAAGAAATAAATTAAAAATGTTATGTCTGAGCCACTAGTTTCCACACTAATCACTCACACACCCTTCAGTGAGGGATACTGTTCAAGATCAAGCATGGTATCCATGAGTAATATGGAATGAATATGCAATAGCTCTAATAGCAAATAAGAAAATAATTCTCAATTTGCAAGACACAATGTAAATGTAAAAAAAGTATAAAGCATTTTATATATTTTTCTCTCTCTTCATGCTTATTTATGTGTATTTATGTGTGTATAATAAGTTACAGTTCAAAGATTTAGACAAATTCCTCAAATTATCTGTCATTAAGAAATTAATTGAGGAGCACCTGGGTGGCTCAGTTGGTTAAGCAACCGATTTCAGCTTAGGTCATGATCTCGTGAGTTCGAGCCCCACGTCAGGCTCTGTGCTGACAGCTCAGAGCCTGGAGTCTGCTTCAAATTCTAGGTCTCCCTGGCTGTCTGCCCCTCCCCCATTTGCGTTCTGTCTGTCTGTCTCTGTCTCTCAAAAATAAACATTAAAAAAAATTTTAAAGAAATTAATTGAAACTTAGTAGTACATTAAATTCAAAATCAAGCAAAGGAAATTTTATAAACACAGGGATATATTTGACTGCTTTTACTTAACAAATGTTACATCCAATGAGACTATTAGTGTCTAAGTTATTATATATATTTAAAACATCTAAATTATCAAAAGAAGTCACATTTAACATATACAAGGCTTTATGTTGGAAAATGATATGTCATGATGTAAGTGTGCATTATATTGGAATGATAACTTGTTCAGTAATGACACTAAAGTAAGAAAGAATAGAGATGTTCAGTACTGGTACGTACCAGGGCACGTACACACACACACACACACACACACACACACACACATATACATTAAGAATCCATAGACTATTGGACTGTTAAAAAAGAAATGAGTTTCTCCTGAAAAAAAGAGATGAGTTTAGCAAAAACATTTCAAAATAATGAGAATCTAATGGACTAGTCAGTTGCTTCTTTTTGTGTTATCTCTATTTAAGAAAATGAAGAGAATTTGGTGAAGGGTTCAGAATTGAATGGGGGAGAAATGTATTTTCAAATATAAGGGATGCAGCCATTACAGTCTACTTCCAAAATTCCCTGCGTTGGCACCTTTATATTGAGAGAGAAACAAGGTTCGTGGTATTAAAATTGGGGATTACGACGTCTGGTCCAGCATGTCAGGAGCTTGGAAGTCACCACTCCATCCTAACAAAGTAAAAAGCTGAACAAACTGGAAAACCAACAACTTCTTAGATTCATAAGAAAAGTGAGGCAGTGGGGCGCCTGGGTGGCTCAGTTGGTTAAGCATCCAGCTTTGACTTCGGATCAGGTCATGATGTCATGGTTCCTGGGTTTGGGCCCGTGTCTGGCTCTGAACAGACAGCGAGGAGCCTGGAGCCTGCTTGAGATTCTATGTCTCCCTCTCTCTCTGCCTCTTCCCTACTCGCGCTCTCTCTCAAAAATAAAAAAAATGTTAAAAAAGAAAAAAAGAAAAGTGAGATAACTGGGCAAACTGCTCCCCCCGAAATTGGAGACAGGGAGATACAGAGAATTGATACCAGAACAGAAATCCAGGAACAAAGATCTCCGCAGGAACCAGTGTCAGGGTAGGAAAGCCTGAACGAATGAATTGCTGGAGCCTCAGTGTGCACAAGTCAGAGACGTAAAATCTTCAGAGGATCCACTTTAAGGAACCCCCTGCCCTTTTGTGAGTTTTACCTTGTAGAGTTCTACAAGAGTGTAACAGTGGAGATCGGAAAACAATCCCCTTGTGTTTCCTACAGGGGGAGGAGAAAAGTATCTATTTGGAAATAACCCCAGAGCACTTCGTTCTGAGCAAGGTCTGCCCTCAGGAGAAACTATTTTATCAGAGCCTAACTTGCTGGGTATTATCAGAGCCTCACCGACCTGGGGGAAGGGAACACAACTCCAGCCCACTCTAGCCACCCTGTCCCTCTAAGGGCTGAGGAGGCAGCTGAGAAACACTTGTGAAGCTCACAGTCCGGGGACACAAAGTCACTAAAAGCCTGAGACCTAATCACAAGACGGTACACTTCCCATCCCCCCATGCCTCACCACCACATTACTAAAAACCTCTTAACAGCAGTTCCTTTCATCCAGGATGTCATGCCCAGCTATCCAGAAAAAAATTACAAGGCATACTAAAAGACAAAAGTGGGGAGTATTTTTATTGTCATAAATTAATCTGTGCTATTGAATTCTCCCAGGATAAAAGTTTTGGGGCATGCAAACAAATGCAAGTTTTAAGTGGATTGCTGCAAGGATAAAACAGTTTCCTATTCATCTCTATCCCAAAATAAGCATTTCTAGTTTAAAAATTAAACCAAACAATAACTCTACCTTCTAACCGTAATGAAATAACTAGGACCAGACTTAACCTCATACCATAAACAACCAGAAAACTGGATAAAATACATGAAATACTTAATTTTAGACATTGGGCAACACTCCACATAGGAATGATCTCTGTGAGAAGGGGAACCCGGATAACACACAATCGCCTTCAGCTGCTGGCTGGAGGCACGTTCTAGATCACTCTGCAGGCAGGGAAATTCCAAGAGGTCTCAGTGAACTGAGGAGGTGGAGATTTTATTTCAGGGCAATTGCGGTGAGAAGAGATTGTGTAAACAAAACCAAAGAAAATTTGCATGAAAGCCCCTTGTGTCTTTGCTGAAAGCTAGGCTGCAAACACATCCTTGTGAGAATCCAGGAAGCAGGCAAAGTGTGACGAGCTTTAAACCAAATAATTCTCTGAGCTCACCAAGAATGTGGACTAGTGGAGTCTTTTTTGTTTGTTAGTTTCAAGTTTTTATTTGAATTCTAGTTAGTTACATATAGTGTAATATTGGTTTCAGGAGAATTTAGTGATTCATCACTTACATACAACACCCAGTGCTCATCACGAGTGCCCTCCTAGATCCTATCACCTATTTAGTTCACCCCACCTCCCTCCACCAACCCGTGGTTTGTTCTCTATAGTTAAGAGTCTCTTATAGTTTGCCTCCCTCCTTTCGCCGCTTCCTCCTTGTCCATCTGTTTTGTTTCTTAAATTCCACATATGAGTGAAATCGTATGGTATTTCTTTCTCTGACTTATTTTGCTTTTGCAGAGAGGTCTCAGTAATCACCAGGGCATTCAGTGCTCTCAGGAGTGTTAGCCTTACGGCAGATTAAAATAAACTTTAGAGTAAAAAATAATCTAGAAATGAAAACAAAAATGTACATATATGGTAGTAGAAAAATCTCAGTTGCAAACTATATGCAAAGCCTACAAACTGAAAACTATAAAACATTGCCAAGGGAAATTTCAAGAACTAAATAAATGGAAAGATATACTTTATATACAGTTCAGAAGACTAAAAGGTGGTTTTAAAATAGTATATTTTTTCCAGATTCATCTATAAATTCATTGGAATCCCAATCAAAATCCAGCAGACTTTTTCAGTAATTGACAAGCTTATTCAAAATGCACATAGAAATGCAAAAGTCCTGGGGTGCCTGGGTGGCTCAGTGGGTTAAGTGTCCGACTTCAGCTCAGGACATGAGCACATGGTTCGTGGGTTCCAGCCCCACACCGGGCTCTGTACTGTCAGCTCAGAGCCTGGCGCCTATTTGGGATTCTGTGTGTCCCTCTCTCTTTCTGCCCCTCCTCTGCTCATGCTCTGTCTCTGTCTCTCAAAAATAAATAAATGTTAAAAAAAATTTTAAAGAAATGCAAAAATCCTAGAAAAGCCCAAACTATTTTGAAAAAATAACTAAGTCAAAAGACTTAAACTATCAGATTTCAGTATTACCATAAAGCTAAGGTATTCAGGAAAGTTTGAGTATTGGTTTTAGACACAGAGATTGGAATGAAACAGAATAGAGTCCAGATTTAGACCTGCACAGTAAAATTGATCGATTTTTTATAAATGTCCATATGCTTGGATGATTAATGGCCACCCAAAGATATTAGGTCCTAAACTTGGCTACCTGTAAATGTTACTCTGTACAGAAAAAGGGTCTTTGCAGGTATGATAAAGATCTTGAGGTGGAAAGATTATATTGGGTTATCTGGGTGGACCCTAAATCCCATCACAAGCACCCCTATAAAAGAGAGGCAAAGAGATCTGATACACACTGAATCACTGAAAAGGAAAAGGCAATATGGCTGCAGAAGCAGAGATTGGAGTGATGTGGCCACAAGTCAAGGAATGCTAGCAGCCACTAGAAGATGGGAGAGTATTTTGACCCAGTGATACTGATTTTGGACTTTTTGACCTCCAGAACTATATGAGAATTAGTTTTCATTGTTCTAAGCCACTTAGTTTGTGATATTTATCATATAGTCATAAGACACTAATACAATTAAAAGGGGAAGGAGTAATTTCTTCAACAAATGGTATTTACTAAGGATGTATGTCCCAGAACTATAAATGCTCTATAGAATGCACAGTGGAAGCAAAATGCATGCTTTTTAATAAAAGATAAATGAATAAGTAAAGAAATTTATATTATCACGCCATTTGTTAAGTTAAAATTAACAGATTGTTAAATTACTTTTAGCAAGTAACTTAGATAACAAGATGGGGTACTTAGATAGTTTGTTCTCACCAATTCTTATCCTCCAAATGAACTGTTGGGAGATTTTCTGTTTTTCCTAAAATCAAGGATTGAATTTTATGAATTAAGATTATTTGTTCCTGTGTTCTTTTTTTCTTCAATAGTGTAGATTTTTAGTATATGTTCTTTTACCTGCAAAATATCCCCGTGAAATAATGGTAACTTAGCAGAGGTAGTATTAGAATTTTTTTCTTTAACAAATTTTATACCAAATTATTATGACAATGTTATGACACCAGAGTAACTGACAATTCAGTTAAACTGACCATAAAACTGCTCTTTGCCTGAAAATTTAGTCACATTGGTTAAGTATAGGATTCTCATTAATGACTTCTCACCTTAAAATCATCTCTGCATGAGCAATGAACTTCTAAGAAAAAATTAAACATTCACAAATAGTCAACAAAAGTAATTGTTCATTAGCAATTATAAAAATTATGGTCTGAAACCAAGACATATGTATGTATGTATGTATGTGTATATATATATATATTTAATTTTTAAAATATTTATTTAGTTTTGAGAGATAGAAACAGAGCATGAGCAGGGAAGGGGCAGAGAGAGAGGGAGACACAGAATCTGAAGCAGGCTCCAGGCTCTGAGCTGTCAGCACAGAGCCTGACTCAGGGCTCGAACTCATGAACCACGAGATCATGACCTAAGCTGAAGTCAGATGCTCAACCAACTGAGCCACCCAGGCGCCCCCGTATATATTTTAAAGTCTATTTAGAGAGAGAGAGAGAAAGAGAGAGAGAGAGAGAGAATGAGCAGGGGAGGGGCAGAGAGAGAAAAGGAGAGAGAGAATCCCAAGCAGCATCTATGCCATCAGCGTGGAGCCCTAAATGGGGGTCAATCCCATGAACCAGGAGATCATGACCCGAGCTGAAACCAAGAGTCAGATACTTAAGCGACTGAACCACCCAGGTTTTTTATTTATTTATATAATTAGAATTGAAATTTTTTATTTATATAATTTTTTATTTATATAATTAGAATTGAAATAAGAATAAAATAGTTAAAAGTGGAACCTAGCTATCTACTTCAAGAGATATTTCTTGAGAGTTCTACAGAAGTAATTCAATGTCCTCAACTCTTCCCAGTAGCAGACTATTTTAAGTATTAAATAAAAGCAGAAAAGAAAAAGTGTTTCTTTTATGCTGATATGTGCTATTTACCTTAAAAAAATAATCCTACCAAGACTCTACAATTGAAAACAGAGAGGTAATATCCTGAAGGGTGCTATATGAGGCAGAAATCTCCAGAGAGACAGTTCATAACCAATAACCATCTGGAAGCTAGCTTTCAGTGAAGTCTATTAGCAGCCTAACCATTATTAACAATCTAATTGATAAGAACTCAGTGATGTAAAATCAGAACTTCTAGAAGCTGGATTAAAATAAACTGAACATTTTCTTTTATTATCTTGCAGAAAAAAAATCTGAACATATTCCTTTTCACAGGAAATCCTGATGAGCAATTTGAAATTGCTATTATTTGTAGCCATAGATACATTTGTTTCTTATTATTCACCATAATTATGTTCTACTAAGTCTGTAAAGACAGTGAATTTGTGAATACTGAACCATTACATTTGTAGGAAATACAAGGTTAAGTACCTAGGAGCCTCTGGTCACAATATTTTTGGAAAATGACCAATATATAACTGTTTTATGTGTGTTTTTTGCTTAAAGACACCTCTTATATATATATTTGGCATATATTTAATATACATTATTGATTCATAACCATTGTAGTCACAGTCAATAGCACAATAACACAATACTTGAAGGAAACCTATCTATCATGCGTATTTTCTTTGTAAGGCACACCACAGTCTTGCACTCGGGACATCGCACAGCACTTCAGCTAATCCTGGCAACAAATTTACACAGCAAAACCACCAACAAAAAGTACAGAAATGTAGAAAAAAATGTGGTGCTGAATGGATCACAAAAAAAAGACACTCGTTGACATTATGAGAGCCGAAAGAAGGCAGAACATCCTTGTTTGGCCTCAGCCTGAACGTGCACATCAGATGATGCACATTTTTTGTTGCTCAACACATATCCCTGAATTACCCAGAAAGTGCTGCGAGTATTGTTTTTGGAGTTACAAATAGATTTTCGTGAGTAGGCAATTCGCAAACACGTGAATAATGAGGATCGACTGTATTCCGAGGTGAGAAGAGGCTGAAGCATACATAAAAGCCCGGGGCAGACCAAGCAGCAAGCGGAGTTCCGGGCTGGTCTAAAACACTGGTGAAAAGGAGACTGTTTCTCCAAGGGAGAGTTTTGGTTGCTCAGCAAATGACTGCCATACCCGACTGATACAATTTGGCACAAGGAATTTGTGCCTCTCTTTATTTTGTATTTCTATGTTGCAAAAATAGCTAGGACTCTTTTTCCACGAAAAAAAAAAATGTTTTGCGAAGGAGGGAAAGACTACCTCCCAAAGATTTGCTCCAATTAATAGATTTCATCTGTGGGATATATCCTGGTGTAGTGTGTATAGAAATTAATCTACAGCTATTGGGCAAGATTTGTAAATCTAATTTTAGTAGAGTGTAAGTTTTACACATGCCTGTCAATATTAAATATTACTGTTAGTTTTTATAATCATTGATATGGCTACATTATCCTCAACCCTCTCCCCTGACCCCCAAGATGTTTCTTGAAAAGCTAAGCTATAAATATTAGTTTATGAGATGCACGTAATCCCATATCTCCTGACATCAGAATCATACGAATGGTTTTGCTAATTGAATTCCTTTGCCTATGTCAGGCAAAGGGGAGATGAGTGTGTTTATCACCACTAGTCATGCCTCTTTGCTGATGACAGATTAGTCACACACTGTGAAGGTTTGTTTTGTTTTTGTTTTTGTTTTCAACAAAAACACCAGCTGCTCGCACAGAAGCAGTACAATTAACTCATGGAATTCCAACTCTAAAAGGTACTGACAGATAGTGCACGCTACTTTTGTTTCTCAGGAACCTATATACGATATATGTCACTGGAATATCAAATCATATCGTATCAAATATCATAACATATCATCTCGAAACTCATCATATATTGGCCTTAATAAAATCTTTCTGAAGTCAGAACACCTGCCTTGTTAGTGCCAGGAGAAACCTACATACTAAGCAGAAAAAGCTAATACGCACATTTTCATGGAAAAATACTGTCTGGGAAATAGCATTTCATGAGTAGTCCCTTGATGAGAAACGTTATACAAGAAGTTCTAGGGAATTACAAAAGAAGACAAAGTCCATTTGAACACCAGTGTCTACTTGCTTGACAAACGAACAGCAATTAGATAGATGTTAGGAAGATGATAGATAGATAGATAGGTAGGTAGATGGGATGGTATCTTTCCCACACCCTTCATAAGAATAGAGGCTGGGGTGAATTTAACAATGCAATTTCCTGGAACTCACCTCAGATCTATTAAATCAGAATGTGTAGGTAGTGGAGACTTAATTTAATTTTTTAAAAAAACTGCCAAACAATTCTAAGATGCGCATAGAAATTTGAGAATTTCTGCTTAGTATTTTATGCCACACTATTTTAGATAAATAATAATCTTTTTTTGAATGTTTATTTCTGAGAGAGAGCAGGGGAGGGGCGGAGGGAGGGGGAGTCCACAGAATCTGAAGCAGGCTCCAGGCTCTGAGCTGTCAGCACAGAGCCCGATGTGGACCTTGAACTCAAGAACCATGAGGTCATGACCTGAGCCGAAGTCAGATGCTTAACCGACTGAGCCACCTAGGAGCCCCTAGATAAATAATAATTTTAGTCAAAACGATCCTAGAGCACAGTGAGCATACAACATGCTCTATAATTACTGAATGTTCCCAAATCAGTAATCTGCAAATATCAGTGAACAATTAATATCAGAATTCCCTGGATGTTATTTGGAATTCAGATTCCAAGAATCCACCCTACGTTTATTTTAAAAGAATCTCTAAGAGTAAGCCTCAGACATGTGCATTTTTAAACTGTTTCCTCTTGTTTTTAAAAAAAGGAATCTGAGTTTAGAATCAGTTGGAGAGCTAAAACCATTCTCTTAAATGACTCTGTGACAAGAGTTAGTTTAGGACTAGCTGGGTGGGTAATTAGGCAGTCAGAGAGAAATCACGTGGCTGGTCCTAGTGGTGAGGAATTACAGTTTCTCAAATAAAGCCAAATAATGAGCACATATCTTTTCTTCAGAAGGACATTGTTATATCATAAATAAAGACAGTAAAATAGATTTTGCTCAGGGCGAGGCAAAGAAGTCATAAACAACATCTTGAAGTCATAAAGCACATAAAACAACATCTCGAACAAATACTCGAAATCTAATTGCTATCACTTCTTTTTTTTTAATTTTTTTAATGTTTATTTATTTTTGAGAGAGAGACAGAGCATGAGTGGGGGAGGGGAGAGAAAGAGGGAGACAGAATCTGAAACAGGATCCAGGCTCTCAGCTGTCAGCACAGAGCCCGATGCAGGGCTCAAGCTCACGGACTGTGAGATCATGACCTGAGCCGAAGTCGGACGCTTAAGCAACTGAGCCCCCAGGCGCCCCTGCTATCACTTCTACAGCCAAGATTTAACTGAAGACCAACATAATTATGGGAGGAAAATGTCCATTATCTGTCTTAATGTTGATTTTATAAGGCAGTTTCTCAATCTGCCAACAACTGGATAACAGGAAACTTTACCTAAGAAATATTCTGTGAAAGGATGTGCCACTCATTGACACCCTGGTGCAGCCAGGGACCCCAGCAGGGGTGAGCGAAGCACCATCCCCAAGGGCTCCTGTGCTCAGGACACTGGCATCCATACTTCTGGGGTTGGATGACAGCAGCACCACCCCCACCCCCCATGCCCATCATCCCCCTTGCAATAGATTAAATCTGGGATATTCTCCTGTGTCTTTGAACTCTTACCACCCACTTTTCAAATATTTCAACATTTTAAAATATAATGGGAGAAGATATTTGCAAATGACATATCAGATAAAGGGTTAGTATCCAAAATCTAGAAAGAACTTATCAAACTCAACACCCAAAAAACAAATAATCCAGTGAAGACATGGGCAAAAGACATGAATAGACACTTCTCCAAAGAAGACATCCAGATGGCCAACCGACACATGAAAAAATGCTCAACATCACTCATCATCAGGGAAATAGAAATCAAAACCACAGTGAGATACCACCTTACACCTGTCGGAATGGCTAACATTAACAACTCAGGCAACAACAGATGTTGGCGAGGATGTGGAGAAAGAGGATCTCTTTTGCATTGCTGGTGGCAGTGCAAGCTGGTGCAGCCACTCTGGAAAACAGTGTGGAGGTTCCTCAAAAAACTAAAAATAGAACCACCCTACGACCCAGCAATTGCACTACTAGGCATTTATCCAAGGGATACAGGTGTGCTGTTTCAAAGGGACACAGGCACCCCAATGTTTATAGCGGCACTATCAACAATAGCCAAAGTATGGAAAGAGCCCAAATGCCCATTGATAGATGAATGGATAAAGAAGATGTGGTACATATATACAATGGAGTATTACTCGGCAATCAAAAAAAATGAAATCTTGCCATTTGCAACTATGTGGCTAGAACTGGAGGGTATTATGCTAAGTGAAACTAGTCAGTCAGAGAAAGACAAAAATCATATGAATTCACTCATATGAGGACTTTAAGAGACAAAACAGATGAACATAAGGGAAGGTAAACAAAAATAATATAAAAACAGGGAGGTGGACAAAACATAAGAGACTCATAAATATGGAGAACAAACAGAGGGTTACTGGAGGGGGTATCGGAGGGGGGATGGGCTAAATGGGTCAGGGGCACTAAGGAATCTACTCCTGAAATCATTGTTGCACTACATGCTAACTAATTTGGATGTAAATTTTAAAAAATAAAATTTACAAATAAATAAATAAATAAATAAAATATAAATATTTAAATAGTATGTGAGTATGTTTAGACAATGATACATGTTACCGAGGTTTGGAATCCTTTTTAATTCTGTTTTCTTTTGTAGCATCTTCTGATTTTTGTCTATTCAAAGACTTCCCCTAAGAGTGTTTTGTGACAAACTCTCTGTAGCCGACATGATAACAATGTTCATGCTCTATTTTGATTCCCCATGTTCACTATTTACCCCTCAGGGTTTCAGTGCAGGATCAGATCGAACTGTTCTCTGCTGGATCCCAGGAAGAGTGTAACCCTGTTTGAACTCATTCCCTTACCTGTCTTGCTTTACTCATTCCCTTGCTGATTTCACCTAGAACTTCCTCAATAAATCGCTTGCAAAGGAATCTTTGTCCCAGGGTCTTCTTGGGGAGATCTTGACATAAGACACCTCATGAGGTCTTCTGAGACGAAGAATATTTTTATTATTTGAAAGACAATTTCACCGCATAAAAAAGTATTCAAGATTCAATTTGTTTCCTTCAGTATTATTATAATAAATATTATAGGATAATACTATTAAATATTATAAAATAATATTTTAAAATATATATTATAAAATAATATAAACATTGTTATAATGAATATTAGGGGGCAATAAATATTACCCTAGCATCTTCTTGAATGAAATACTGCTGTCAAGAAGTCTGAAGTCAATTTCTCTTGCTCTTTTATGGGCAATAAGTTTTTCCTGTCTTGAAGATCACTTTTTTTCTTTTGTTTTTGCTATATTTCAAGTTTAATGTATCTAGAAACTTTGATCATAAACAAAATAAATTACAATTTAGAAGGCAACATTGAGTACATTTAAAAATGCAAAGGTTGGGGCACCTGGGTGGCTCAGTTTGTTGAGCATCCAACTTCCACTCAGGTCGTGATCTCACAGCTCATGAGTTCAAGCCCCACATCAGGCTCTGTGCCAACAGCTCAGAGCCTGGAACCTGCTTCGGATTCTGTGTCTCCCTCTCTCTCTGCCCCTAACCCACTCGCATTCTGTCTCTCTCTCAAAAATGAATAAGCATTAAAAAAAATTTAAAAATGCAAATATCAAGGATTTTATTAAATGTTTTTTTATTTGTATTTGTTCACTTAGGCTTTAGCATAATGCTTGGCACACAGCAGGATTTTATTAAATATTAAAACAAAACATAGGTAATTAAATATTAACTGTGCTATAAAAGATCAGAAATATTTTAGTATCTTCCACCCTTCTTTAGGAATTCTTTCATTATGCTGTATTCTTTAAAACAAATCATAGTGTAAAGTTAAACCTTCGAAGAATAGTTACTATCGGTACAGGGGAAACTAATATAATTTGGAAGTAGGGCTGCTTGTGTAACATGCAGCTTCCTTCAGATAGCAATTTAGACCTCCTATCTGTACCATGTAGCTGGATATAACAAAATACACATAGGCAAGTACAGAATGGTAACTTATCCCCAGTTCTAGTTTTAAAAAGGATCCAGATTTATCCAACACAATAAAGAAAATTTGGGGAAGACTTACGCTACCTCATGATTTCATTTGTTATAAAGCTGCAGTAATTAACGCGGCGTGTTGTTGGCAAAATACTAGATGCATAGATCAATAGTACAGATTAGAGAGCCTAGAGATAGCCCCACATGATACAAGCAACTCTGGGCAAAAGTACAAAGGCAATTCAATGGAGAAAAGGTAATGTTTCAACAAATATTGCTGGAACAAATGGACATGCACAGGAGGAAACAAAGAAAGAAAGAAACCTAGATACAGACCTTATACTGGGTACAGGTGAGCTGGGAGTTTGGGCAAAATGAGCGAAGGGGAGAGGAAGATATGGGCTGCCAGCTCTGGAATGGGAATAAAAAGCAGAGCAGAAGGAATACTGTTGATGATATTGTAATAGCCACGTAATGGGACAGATGGAAGATACATTTGTGGTGAACATAGTATATGGTATTAACTTGTCAAATTACTAAGTTGTATGCCTGAAACTAATGTAATATTGTGTGTCACTATACTAAAAAAAAAAAAGTTAACTCCAAATGGATCATAAAACTAAATGTAAAATCCAAAACAAAATTCCTGGAAAAACACAGACAAAGCCATCTAGATGACCTTGAGTTTTGTGATCTGTTTTTAAATACAACATCAAAATGATTCTCCATGAAAGAAAAAAAAAGTGACAAGTTAGACTTTCTTAAAATTTTAAAATTCTGCTCCGTGATAAGTACCACAAAGAGAATAAAAAGACAAGCTATTGAGTCAGAGAAATATTTGTAAGTTACACATACAATAGAGGACTTGTAGTCAAAACTCTTAAACTCAACAAGAAAAGAACCCAATTTAAAAATGGGCCAAATATCTGAACAGACACTTCACCAAAAAAGATAGAGAAGACAATTTTTCATATAAAAAGATGTTCAACATCATATGCTATTAGAAAATTGCAGATTAAAACAACAATGAGATACCACAATGCAACTATTAGAATGGACAAAATCCCCAAAACTTAACAATACCAATTGCTGGCAAGGATGGGAAGCAACAGGAAGTGGCATTCTTTGCTGGTGAAATGCACAACGCTACATTTGCTTTGGAAGACATTTTGGCAGTTTCCTACAAAACCGAATGTATTTCTTCATCATGTAATACAGCAATCGTGCTCCTAGGTATTTGCCCACTTGAGTTAAAAAATCTATGTCCACACAGAAACCTGTGCCTATTATTTTTTAAGTAAGTTCTGTCAGTTATTAAAATTCCAAAAAGTTGGATCTTATTCTATCATTTGAAGATATCCTATGTTAGCCTCTTTCCCTCTCTGTTTCCCATTAAATTTTATTACACGTATGGTATGTCAGTATTTGAGAGATTATTTACCTTGAATAATTGCAGTTACACACTGTCATTATTTACATGCGTCCCAAAAACAATTTTAAAATGCTCTACTTTCTTTCTTTGTGTTGACCAAATTCAAATTTCTCATGGAGAAGCGTGTGACAGTATGGTTGGTTGGCCATGCTATAGGCAGCTACTGAAGCATAGTTGATATAATGGAGATTATCTCTCGTTTATTTTCTTGTTGTTGCTGTTGTAGTAATTATTTTAATTTTATGTGGCTTCAAAGTCTTAGAAAGGTGAAAAATTACATTTTTTATTGGACGATTTAAAAAGCAGCAATAAAAACCAGAACTAGATTTTCATGAACACTTTTTGAATAATATTAAAGCAGATATCTTACGCAGTGATCATCTATTAATTATTATTTCCGGGGCACCTGGGTGGCTCAGCTGGCTAAGCGTCGGACTCTTGATTTCAGCTCAAGTTATGATCTCATAGTGGTGAGTGAGATCGAGCCCTGCATCAGGCTCTATGCTGGGCTTGGAGGTTGCTTAAGACTCTCTCTGTCTTCCTCTCCCCTTCTCCCCCTCTCCCCTGCTCTCTCTCTTTCTCTCTCTCTCAGTATATATATATATATATATATATACACGCACATATACTTCTAAATATTTCCTAAAAACTATTTCCTAAAAGAATAAAGCAACTAGTGTATCTCAAGACCTTGATGTCTATCCCGATCCTTGAGTATTTGATAACTCCAGGAGTAAAAAGTTACAGGAAAGAAAGAGAAAGAAAGAAAGAAAGATGAATCAATTCTTTTTTTCAATGAAGTATTTGATTCCTAGGTCCAGTCCAGAGTTTTTCGTTTTGCTTTGGGAAAAAAATAATAAGGAAAACAGGGAGCGTGTGGGATTAATTTCTATAGCATTGGAAAAGCTTCATGCACTGTAATGTATTGAATTAAAATTCAAAAGTTTTGAATTTTCTGTGCTCTTTATTAAATAAGTATTCCAAATCCTTTCATTCATTCTCTCAATATTTTAAGTTAATACAGTCACAAACATTAGTACCTATTGCCGCTCCCTTTAATGGCATTGAATATACCTTCTCATATTCCAAACCCCTTAGCTCGGCCTCTAAAACCCTTCCCGTCGGGTCTTCCTTATTTCTACAATCTGATCTCCCATTATTTTCTTCATCCTCCAAACACAAGTAAAACTGGATTCTTACCGTCCACATAAATCATCTCACAGCTTATGTCACTCTCATCTCACTGCTGCATGACTGAAGTCCAGCAAGATCAGGCACTTGTCTAGAGTCACAAAGTGTGTAATGGAAGAGGACGTTGGGGCTGGTCTCTGTGTCCATTCCAGGGTTCCTGTCATCTCTCCACACGGAGGAGCAGTTACCTTTTAACTCAAGTTTTCTGTGTTTTAGTCCAAGGAATGAAATTGGGGCTTTAGAGCCTGCTGTTGTCCCTGTGAAGATAAAATGTTTTATACATAGGGAGTTGTAAGCATCTTCCAGTAATATTAAGAAAGCAACCATCCCATGTCTGTATCTAATTTTGCCTTCGTCTATCATTTTCCCCTTTTTCTTTGGGTTAGAGAATGACAGTTCAGTCAGGTGAATGACTGTACAGGAGCGTTTTTGTTTTTCCTTAAATACAAGAATGTATAGCCTACCTTTCTGCAAAATATCCACAGAAAAAAGTAAATCACAGTGGAATAATATTATTGTTTATTTCCTCTCTATGTCCTTCTACACCAAATGTTACAAAAGTGGGGCAAGGTCAAAACATTAGAGAAGGCTGAACAAGTTTAAAGGAGCTTTTCCCTTGACGTGCAAGTGCATTCTTACTTTCCATGGAAAGACACTGTGACTAGTATCGGTTTTTCTCCCATACCATAATAAATTATCCTCACACACGGTAATGTAGGTCACGTTGTGATACTTCCCCTCACTCCTCCTCAGAAAAAAAAGGTAAAGGCATTCTCATTAATCACTATTGCATAATCTCACGTCAAAGACCTTTTGCCAACTCTAAAAATCCTGACTTGTAAAATGGAATATTGCTCTTTCGTCATGTACTGTGGTTGTGTGCCCCTACAGGGACGTTCATTAGTTATCTGTGAGAAAATAGTCTCACATCCCAAGTCTGTGAACAGTTCTCTATATTACGCCCTCAAGAATTAAAGAAAAAAATGTATTCTGAGTGTCACAACTAGCCCTGATTTTTCTCGCCTCAGGCAGGGATTACAAATGAAGGGTGTAGGCAGATGGAAAATATTGGTAACCAAAGTTGTCTTTCCCTCAGATCTCATCCACAGAATCACCATCACGGGAGCCACAGACACCTGGCCCTTTCTCTCTTTTGTTAGAATCTCCAGAAATGGCTCTTTGGGCGGCTGAATCCTCTTCTCCCCACTACCTGGGAGTACCCCTCCTTTTTTCCATTCCTAGGGATCACTAAATAGCCACGATGATCTCCATTATTCTTCCCCTTCTTGGCTGCACACATTCCTGGCATTGCTTCAGACCCTTCCTCTTGTGCTATTACTTTTCCTCTCCCTCTCTTCTCCAGCAGTGACTACATACGAGGGGGGAGGCACACCCCCCATCCTTACTGTGCTCATTGCCTTGCCGCTCCGAGTTGGCAGTGGCTCTCAGTTTCTGTACGATTTTCGTAACGTGATATTTTAAATAGAACTCATCTCATTTACTATTACTTTCTCTTTTTCTTGGGTGGGGGGCACTCTTTCTTCCACAGGTTTCCTAGTGGACCTGATACCAGGGTCAGAATCTGACAACAGATGTGAGTATGTATGACTGATGTTGCCATGAAAATCTTTTCTCAATCTCAAAATAGAAAATCCAATTTCGGGGCGCCTGGGTGGCGCAGTCGGTTAAGCGTCCGACTTCAGCCAGGTCACGATCTCGCGGTCCATGAGTTCGAGCCCCGCGTCAGGCTCTGGGCTGATGGCTCAGAGCCTGGAGCCTGCTTCCGATTCTGTGTCTCCCTCTCTCTCTGCCCCTCCCCTGTTCATGCTCTCTCTCTCTCTGTCCCAAAAATAAATTAAAAAAAAGTTGAAAAAAAAAAACTAAAAAAAAAAAAAAAAAGAAAATCCAATTTCAAATTCCAGCGTCAAGTTAAGTATTTGCACCTACAATCTGTGTTCACTTATGGTGGCCCTTCCCTTTCTTACTGTTTCCGTATATAGCCTGGCCGGGTAAGAATTAGCCATGGGTCTCTGACTGCTTGAACAATCTCTAAGCCGCTCTCAGCACAAATATATTAAGGCACTCTGGCTTCCCTAAGGTATATTATATCCAGTGCAGCCCTCCATTCTTCTTAGCTGAGCCACTTAAAACTATTTTACAGACAACCTCATTTGATTTGTTCTGAGCCAACTGTGCAGCTTCTGGAAATCTTATGCTGCCTCTCCTACCCATGTTGATCTCTTGCTTTATTGATCTTCTGCTCCCCCGGTAGAATACCCTGGTGTTTCTGCATCTTAAGCTTCTAGTTTGGTATGATGGGAAATGAAAAACAAAACAAAACAACAACAGCAACAACAAAAACAACATTAATCAATCATCAATGGTGACTGAGTTCTTCCTCTTGTTGAGATGTCCTTACAGGCAGTCTGACAAATGGGGTCCCTATGTTGGATTCTGAACACTGAGCCACTGACTCGCTCTGGCTCCAGAGGTCCCTAAGGCTCCATATTCCCAAACTAGAAAGATATAGCCTGGCATAGTGAAATATGCAGTATGGCCCCCTGCCCTGGCATGTTGGCTTTGTAGGGCAATAAAAACGTATATATATATATATATATATATATATATATATATATGTTATATATATAAAACATATATATATACATACATATATATGTATATATGTATGCGTGCATGTACATATGTACATACATATGTATGTGTGTACATGCATGTACATATATACATATACATACATGTGCACGTACATGTACACATGTACACACATATACATATGTACATATGTACGTACACATACATACATATGTACACACATATACATATATACATATATGTGTATATATGTATACACATATACATATATACGTATATGTGTATATATACATATGTGTATACATATATGTGTATATATATACATATATATGTGTATATATATATACATATATATATACATATATATACACACACATATATATAATGATTTTTATATGCTACAATCCATATGAAAATAAATCAAAGGCTTTAAGTTCTGCGTCATAGTATATACTAAGCTATTGTAACAGATTCCCCAAAATATAGTGACTCAAACAAGAAAGAAGAATATTACTCTCACACATAATAGTCCAGAACTATAATCCCAGCTAGTTCTGCTCCAGGTACCCAGGTTAATTCTGTTTTATGGCTCTACAATCTCCTGCAGAGATGTCCTTGCCTTTGTGGTCAGACATATCTTATTAGATTTGCATTCTAGCCCAATGAAAGGAGGAAATTTTCTTTTTAAGGGATTTGATCTGCAAAATACAACCATCACCTCTGGTCATATCCTATTCCTAGACCTTAGTCACATGGCTAATCCAAGATGCAGAGGAAGCTAGAAATCTAGTCGTTGGCCAGAGAATCATATATCCAGCTAAAACTTGAGAGAGAGTTTCTATTACTAAAAAGAAGAAAAGAAGAGTGGACACGGAGGGAAATTAACCACGTCTACCACAGATACATATCTCTGCTATTCAAAAAAGCGACAGAAATTAAGCCTACCTAACCTGAGCACAGCCTTGCGTTATGGTGATTTGAGATACCTGCGTTGTGCAATGGAACCCTGAGCACCTGAACTTCTTAATGAATCATAAAGAAATTGGTTTTTCAGGCACCTGGGTGGCTCAGCCGGTTAAGCGTCAGACTCTTGATTTCAGCTCAGGTCATGATCTTACGGTTTGTGGGTTTGAGCCCCAGGCTGAGCTCTGTGCTGACAGCTCAGTGCCTGCTTGGGATTCTGTCTCCCTCTGTCTCTCTCTGCGGCTCCCCTCCCCATCGCTCTTTCTCTACCTCTCTCTCAAAATAAATAAATAATAATTAAAAAAAGAGAAAGAAACAGGTGGTTCTTCACTAAACATGAGGAGAATTTAGGAAATGCTGCCATTTTATTCCAAGTTATTAGTTACCATACAATAAATAACTTTGAGAATTGATATAAGTACATCATAAAGGCTAACTTTTAATGCCGATTCTTACTGCTTCTTAATTAAATGCCTCTGGTAATACTTAAACTACATAAATAGTCAAATTTTGTAACAACATTATGAAATATAGATAAGAAAAGAATGTTGAAGTCTGCATGGGAAAGAATCAAAAAGCACATTTTTTGAAACAAAACAATGAAAACAGTCCCATTTGCCCACTTTTATCCACCCCCCCCCCCCGCTGCCCCGTCCCCAACATGTACAGAAATGCACAAGATAGCAAAGCCTGCATATTTGGCCTGAATTTTCCTGAAAGCTAACTTTTTAATTATCAGGTCCACTTATCATAAAATCTTAAAAGTTGATTGCTTAAAACTGAATCAATAATCTGCTAGTTTTACTACATATTTATAAAAAAAAGAAACAAGAGGAGATAAATTATAAATCAATTTCCCCCTCTATTCTATATTATCGTGGTCTTTATTGATTGATATGTGCCTTGCCCTCCTGAAACATCCTGATTTTCACAGGGAGATCTTGATGTAAATACAATGAAACTTTTTTTTCCATTTGCTGAAAAAAATGTACACAGGAAAAAATAATACTTTAGTGTAAGGTAGTTATCATGAAGAACAAAAAAATAAATAGGAAATAAAACATTACAGATAGTAAATATGTGTTTGATCTTTCCCCTCTGCCTGAGAACTGGGATGAGGAATGGGTCTGATTAGTCATTTTCTCTCGGTATTAATAATTAGGTTCCTGATGGCATTTAACCCATGATGAGTCCCAGTATTTATTCTAGAGAATGGATTTTAGAATTCTTTCTGCAAGGAAGGTGCTAAGGCCAGAAGTATTCCATCCTCCAAAGATCTGAGTGAAAGATTTAGGTTATAAACCAATTAGGAGGGATGTGGGAGAGGAGAAGAGCTGAGTGGGAGGGACAAAAAGAGGGATCGCTCATGAAAAGGCAGCTGGGAGAACTGCAGGGGCTGGAAGCTCTTCGCACATTTCTCTCATGTTCAGATGGCAAGCCCAAAACAGTAAAGCAGAGCCATGCATGGAGGACAGTGCCTCCCACCGAGTTTCTGAGAAAGCACTAATTCCTCAGAATGTACTGAGAAGAAAAGTGGATTTTGCATTTTAATGCCATAGTATAAAATATTTAAATTAGTATTCTAGCTCCTATGCTATTATACCTGGAAACATTTAGCTGGAATATCAGTGGTTCTTGAAATCAGCTTTAAGAAACACCAATGCTTGGGTTCCATATGCAGAAATTCTGATTTAACTGGTCAAGAGTGCACTCAGAAACTAGATGTCTCAAGCTCCTTAGGGGATTCTGGCTGAGAATCATTGACTCAAACTACCAAAAATATGGGAAGTTTATGTTGTATTTACACTGATTTTTGATACTTAAATATTTTATTTTTTATTTGAAACTATATTATTTATATATTCAGGAAACTTTATAAACCTCTGTGATATTTCATTGACATTTTAGCACTTTGAATCTTATTTCATATTTAGCAAGTCTCTTGTAATAGCCCTCTAGTACCATAAAAAACTATGGTAGAGCCTTATGGTTCTCAGTTTAAAGTGCACTAAAACTAGTAAGCATTATGGATTTCTTACCTTCTTTTTCATAAAAAAACATTTTTTCAATTTTATTAGAGAGAAAAAAATACGATTAATCTCAATCATTCATTTGAAATGTGATGGTCATGATTGTTCATTCTCCATTATCCATTGTATCCACATAACACTTTAACTGAATATTTATACTCCCCTTCTTTTTGCCAGTGATTTTCTTAAGAGCCAGTTATGAGGGTTGATGAAATAGAAAGTCTGTCTGAGTAATGCAGGGACTGTTACCTCACACTTAAGATGATATGGAAAGGAGAGTTTCTCCTTTGCCCTGGGATGATTTCATTCGGATGAATTATCAGGCTAACTTGTTGGTTTCAAGCAACAAGGTAAAGTCTCAGACCCGTTAGTCATGAAGACTGAGGAAGAGTGTGGAAGGGGACATCAAAGAAGATAAAGGGAGAAGTTGTAAAGTAGGAAGGGCAAAGAGCCCTTGGAGACAGAAGGGAAAGTCTGGAAATAGGTGACCAAGTCTGAAAAGGAGAAAAGAGGATGTGGTAGGAAGAAATTTAACGGGAAAATGTCCTTGTGTCATCCCTCCCCCTGAGTGTAGGTGTGACCTGTGAATATGAGAAGACAAGACTCCCATGATTGAGTTAGATTACGGCAAAGATGAAAGGATTTCATAGTTTGTAATTAGTGTCTAATTAGTTGACTTTGTGTTAATAAAAAAAATAAATTATTTTGAGTTGGTTTGACCTAATTAGGTAAGTTGTTTAAAAGAGGGTCCGGAAGTAGGAAGCCGGAGCAGAGATGCTCCTCTGCTGATCTCAAAAAACCAAACTGCCATAATGGTGGGTGGTCTCTAAGAGCTAAGCACCTCATACTCCCAGCGGCAAAAGAAACTTGAATTCTGTCAAGAAACAACCAGTGTTTGGAAGAAAGCCTTGAGTCTCAGATGAGAATTCCGCCCCAGACAAGACCTTAACTGAAGACTTGTGAGATTCTGGGCAAATGACCTACCTAAATCCCGCAAGAACTTATGACTCACAGAAACTGAGATAATACAATTATCATGTTTTATGCTGCTAAATTTATAATAATGTGTAATGCAGCTATAGAAAATTGATATGAGGAGAAGTTAAAGTAAAAGGTTAAAATGCTAAGGTATATATTTTTAATTCTCCTTAGCTAGTTGGAGGATGAGCTCATGTGCAAGAAGCCAAGGAAAAAGATGGGTGGTTAAAGACAAGTAGATAATGAAGTGTTTAAAACAGTCCTGTGATTAATTCAACAGGGAGCCCAAGCAGCCTGAATGTGCATGTGTCTGTGTGTTGTCTTCTATTGCTAGTGGAAAGAAAATCAGAGACTGCATTCTAGTTTTTGTGCTCATCAGTCCTTTGCAAACTCTTGTTTGTAGACCTTCCACACTGCAGTCCACATATTACAGAAGTCCCATTGGCAGTCTGAGATCTCATGCTTTGCCAATATTTAGGCTATATTCAGGCCTTCCTCACTTTTCCCCAATACAGCTCAAGTAATCTGTGGTTTTTTTGGGGAGACAGGGAAGTGTGACTACATCAAATGGCAAGATTTTACCTAAAAGTAGTTTTAAACATTGTATTCATTTTCTGGGACTGTTGTTAACACAGTACCACAGCTTGAGTGGCTGAGACAACAGAAATGTATCCTTTCAGTTTTTTTTTTTTTTTAATTTTTTTTTTTTTTTAACATTTTATTTATTTTTGAGACAGAGACAGAGCATGAACGGGGGAGGGGCAGAGAGAGGGGGAGACACAGAATGGAAGCAGGCTCCAGGCTCTGAGCCATCAGCCCAGAGCCCGACGCGGGGCTCGAACTCACGGACCGTGAGATCGTGACCTGAGCTGAAGTCGGACGCTCAACCGACTGAGCCACCCAGGCGCCCCTGTATCCTTTCAGTTTTAGAGGTGAGGAGTCCAAAATCAAGATGTCAGCAGAGTTGATTCCTTCTGCGGACTGTGAAGAAGAAGAATCTGCTTCATGCCTCTTCTTTCTTAGCTTGTGGTGGTTGGCTGGCAATCTTTAACATGCCATGACTTAGAGAAGCATCAACCCATCTCCGCTTGATGTTCATATGACATTCTCCCTGTCTGTGTGTTTCTTCACATTGTCTTCTCTTTGGGCATAACGGCATCCAAAATTCCTGATTCTATATGGATACTCATCATATTGGATTAGGCTCCTGCATAATGGCTTCATGTTAACTTAATTTTACCTCTATAGAAACCTTATTTATAAACAAAGTCACATTCTGAGGTACTACAGGTTAGTACCTCAAGATGTCTTTCCTTCATACAACCCACAACACACGTTTTATTCTTCTTTGTTTCTCTGGTGTCTACAGCACTGTATCCTCACTATTGTTGCTTTTCTCAGCCTCTGTGACCATATCTTTGTTCCTCATCAATAGTAATAGTTTAGGTTTCAGTCAGTAGGCATATAAAGGACTCAAACAGTTCTCCAGGTGAGTCAATAGAACCTTGCATTAGTATTACTTACAGATCTGACATGTCTAAATTCCAAAACCTGACTTCTGTGAGTTTGTTAGGGTTACAGTTAATTGGTTCAACTTTCAGTTTGTTAGCCATTTTGAAAAGTGATTCTGCTATAGAATGTCTAAATGGTAATGTTACTTCCCCAATGGGACCATTACCAGATTTTTTACTTCCTAAAAATGACTTTATTTATCACAGACACTCTCTGAATGGTAGAAGTGTTACTTTAATCAATAAAGGACAGAGGTTTCAGAAAAGCCACTCGGGTTTTCGGTATTTGAGTTTCATCACAGAAATAACTAAAAACAAAAGTTCACCTTAGCCCACAATACTTGACCTAGTCGTAAATTCTTTAGCGTTAAAGAATATTTAGATCACATACTGACTTTCTGGGGGGAATTGTGGCCTCTTTAATGTGGTTCTTCACTTAAGGTTGGGAGTATAATGTTGCCTAAAGTTTCTCTGCCAAGCAAACCCATGTGGTGAGTGGCGCTCTTAAAAGGATAATGCCTGAAGTCAATTAGGGTTGGATTTCTGGAGTTTGGTTACTGATAACTAAAGAATCTGACATCCTAGCTCTATCCTGAATGATCTATCCATTGGCATAGTAAAATACGTTGCTCTGGGGGCACCTGGGTGGCTGGTTAAGCATCCCACTTCTGCTCAAGTCATGATCTCATGGTTTGGTTCATGAGTTTGAGCCCCGCGTCAGGCTCTGTGTTGACAGTGCAGAGCCTGGAGCCTGCTTCTAATTCTGTGTCTCCCTCTCTCTGCCCCTCCACCCTCATGCTCTCTCTCTCTCTCTCTCTCTCTCTCTTTCTCTCAAAAATAAATACACTTTAAAAACTAACTAAATAGGGGTGCCTGTGTGGCTCAGTCGGTTAAGCGTCCAACTTTAGCTCAGGTCATGATCTTGCGGTTTGTGAGTTCAAGCCCTGCATCAGGCTCTGTGCTGACAGCTCAGAGCCTGGAGCCTGCTTCAGACTCTGTGTTTCCTTCTCTCTCAGCCCCTCCCTGCTCATGCTCTGTCTCTCTCTGTCTCAAAAATAAATAAAACATTTAAAAATAAATAAGTAAATAAATAAATAAATAAATACTAAATAAATAAAAATAAAATATGTTGCTCTGGTGATTCTAATGTACAGTCAAGGTTGAAAAATTGAGTCCCAGAGGAAAAATCATTCTCTTATGCAGCAAGCTTTCTTCTGAACATTTTCTATGCAGACGAAATTTGCATAAAGTGTGAATGGGTGAACAAAACATAGAGAAAGCAGACCAAAGCCAATACAGATTACTAAGCAAACAAGTCTTTGTTGATTATCTTCTGCAGGTGACCCTTGAACAACACAGGTTTGAACCCACTTACATGTGTTGTTTTTTCTTTCTTTCTTTCTTTCTTTTTTCAGTACAGCACTTTAAATGTGTTTTCTCTTCCTTATAGTTTTCTTAATAACATTTTTTTTCTCTAGCTTACTATGTTGTAAGAATGCAGCGCATAATACATGTAAAAGACAAAATATGTGTTAATTCACAGTTTATGTTATTGGTAAGGCCTCTGGTCAACAGTAGGATATTCGTAGTTGAGTATTTGGGGAGTCAGAAGTTATGCATGGGTTTTTGGCCGCACAGGGAGTCAGCTCCCCTAAATCCCTGTATGTGTCAATTGCTTTGTCGGCACTGGGTTTATTGTAGTGGAAACTGCATATGTAAAGGGTTTGCTCACATAGAGCTGGCAGCGTTCAGGGAAAGAAACAGTCAGTAAATGGAGAAACAAACAAAAAGTAGTGACTAGTAGTAATTTAAATAATACAAGTATGCAAAAGGCTACAAAGGAGAAGTGTAGGCTGCAGGGGGACTTGCCTTCAGATGCAAAACAGCCAGTAACCCGGGGGTGCCTGTGTGGCTCAGTCAGTTGAGCTCAGACTCTGGATTTTGCCTCAGGTCATGATCCCAAGGTTGTGGGACTGAGCCCCATGCAGGGTTCCACACTGAGCCTGGGACCTGCTTAAGATTCTCCCTCTCTCTCTC
Organism: Prionailurus viverrinus; assembly: GCF_022837055.1. Classification (NCBI taxonomy): domain Eukaryota; kingdom Metazoa; phylum Chordata; class Mammalia; order Carnivora; family Felidae; genus Prionailurus; species Prionailurus viverrinus. The sequence continues at coordinate 22,442,505 of NC_062568.1, forward strand.
TTTCTCTTTCTCTTTCTGTGCCCATCTCCCTCACTCATGCGCGCTCTCTCTCTCTCTGCCTAAAATTAAAAAATTAAAAATTAAAAAAAAACAGCTAATGGGAAGACAGATATTTGTAAAGAGAAAGATGAACAAATTTAAAGGTAAAGGTCAGTATGACAGGACTATTTGTTTTTACTAGTCTTTGGACTTTTGTATGTCCTTTCTCCTTCATCAGCCAGTCTTAAGGTGACTCATCGGTAGTTCTAAGAACCAGTGAGTGATGGATATCAACTGCAGTTATGCAGTAGAGCTTGAACCTAAGCTATGAGCGTGGGCATCCTTACCCGCCCTAACTGACTCTAGAACTCCAGAGATTCAAAATGTTAGTGTAGGAAAATACATGTACTATAGTGTAAAACATAATGTGTCATATGAGCCGAACTGGGCATATACCTAATTGCGTCAATAGTAAAGTCACTTAAAAGCTATAATATTTAAATTAGAGGAAGAAATCTAATTCATACAGTCCGACAAGTCTGACCTTCTGGGATAACCTATTTCACCAGTCAAGAATCCTCATATGAATTGATCCATACAGAATCATCAAAAATAACTGGATTTATGGTCCTGGAATAACATACTTTTTTCTCTCCTACCTGTTTCACAGAGATATTGTAAAAACTTACTGGGTTACTCTTTTTATCCAATAAAATCTATAAAGACTTTGAGGCCTTTAGAATGACTTCCATTTCACCTGCTTTTCTATTATTGGTGCTTTATTATAGAGATTGGTTACAACTTGTGTATGAAATCTGGTATTTATTAATTGAATATTTTATGTTATTTTCTGCAATAACTTTTAAAAAATACTGTAAATTTAAAAAGACAAGTGATAATACTTTAAAAAATTTTTTGGAGATTTACTTGAGAGAAACAGAGTGTGAGCAGGGGAGGGGCAGAAAGTGAAGGAGACACAGAATCTGAAGCAGGCTCCAGGCTCTGAGCTGTCAGCACAGAGCCCGATGCAGGGCTCAAACTCACAGACTATAAGATCATGACCTGAGCCGAGGTCAGATGCTTAGCCCACTGAGCTACCCAGGTGCCCCACAAATGATAATATTTTTAATTGTACCTACTTAATGGTCAGAAAGCATAGAATGTCTTTCACTCACTGATCAAAAATTTAAATAATTTTTTATGACAATAATAATTATTTTCTCCTCTGGCACTGTGATTTTAAAAGTAATCAGATCTGTAGGCTGCTGCACTTACATTTTAAAGTTTTAAATTAGAAGGGCAATTAAACACCAACACAACTCTAAGATTGTCTTGAAAATATTTTTCTAAATTTTTTTAATGTTTATTTTTGATAGAGAGAAAGATACAGAGTGTGAGTGGGGGAAGGGCAGAGAGAGAGAAAGAGAGAGAGAGAGAGAGGGAGAGAGAGAGAGGAAGACCCAGAATCTGAAGCAGAGTCCAGGCTTCGAGCTGTCAGCACAGAGCCTGATGAGGGGCTCGAGCTCACGGGACCATGAGATCATGACCTGAGCTGAAGTCGGACGCTTAACCGACTGAGCCATCCAGGTGCCCCTTGAAAATAATTTTTTTAACTTGCTTTACTGAAAGAAATTTTTTAAAAGACATGGAGCATGTGATTAATTATTATGAGCTGATTTCCTCCACAGTTCATACAAAAGCACATACATGCATACACATATATACTGATTACTTTTTCCTTTTCACAGTCTCACCTTAAACCACATTTAAATTCACGTAAACTTAAAGGTAAAATTTTGAAGAGTTTTTGAAATAAAATAATCGAACTGTTTTATCAGTTTGTTAGAGGGAGATGTTAAAGCAGGTCGGTAAGTAACCGACTGCAATGTTCAATTCCCCCTCACTCAAAATGTGGCTAGAGTTAGTTTTCCTTCTCAATTCTGTTTGACCTGCCAAAAATAAAAGACAGTAGAGAGCTTTGCTTTTAGCAGGATGTTGGAACACAACCAAGGGAAGATAATCACATTTTACGTAGTGATTTTTTTTTTTTTACATTTCAGTTTTTTGTTTTTAATTTCAAATACTTTTATACTAGGGATCTCTAAAATTTCACTTATTGTAAAATAAATGTATTCTTGTTGCATAATTTAAATAATACTATTTTTTTTTTTCAACGTTTATTTATTTTTGGGACAGAGAGAGACAGAGCATGAACGGGGGAGGGGCAGAGAGAGAGGGAGACACAGAATCGGAAACAGGCTCCAGGCTCTGAGCCATCAGCCCAGAGCCTGACGCGGGGCTCGAACTCATGGACCGTGAGATCGTGACCTGGCTGAAGTCGGACACTTAACCGACTGCGCCACCCAGGCGCCCCTAAATAATACTATTTTATAATACTTTAGTATACCTAAACATATAAACATGTAACATACATATTTACATATTATTATCTGTATTTATGTGTGTATTATATGTATATGTAGTCATATTTACATAATAAAGTATTCAAATATATCATCAACAACTATATATCGTAGTTTCACTGTAACATTATCCAATACATATTAAATACTAAATACACATTAAGTACTATCCAAAAAGCACATGAAGATTTGAAACCTGCCTTCAAATTGTTTTTTTTTTAAATTTTTTTTAATGTTTATTTATTTTTGAGACAGAGAGAGACACAGCATGAACAGGGGAGGGTCAGAGAGAGAGGGAGACACAGAATCTGAAACAGGCTCCGGGCTCCGAGCAGTCAGCACAGAGCCCGATGCGGGGCTCGAACCCACGGACCGTGAGATCATGACCTGGGCTGAAGTCGGATGCTCAACCAACTGAGCCACCCAGGTGCCCCCAAATTGTTTTAACAGATAAAAAGTAGACAGGATATAAAAACACACCCATATAAAAGGCATTTTGCCACATAGTAAATTTTTTTCAAAAGAACAACACATATAATTAGGAAGCTTAAAATACTCCGAGAAAATCAAGTAGAAAAATTACCAGATGAGAATGTAATCAGAAGTCTATTTAGAACTCATAGAGTGGATCTGGTTTTCAGGTAATTTATGGAAGATCTGTCAAGAAAAGAGATGCTAAGACTCCATAAGGTCATTAAAACACATACACAAATTGTGTAGGAGTCGGAAATTTCTTCCATTGGTGGACATTATGTTTTTTAATCTATATCATGAAGGAAATACAAAATGAGTGTGTTTTTCTCGGAAGAGATTTCTCACCATTTCATTACCAACATTTATGTATTAAGCTATGTTGAGATTGGGAAGGCAAAGTTTGGCAGAGTAATGGTAATTAACTGGAAGTCTAGCCTTTTTGCATTGCACCAAATGCTTTCACATACAAAATCTAATTTGTTACAACAGCTCTGTGAGGCACATATTATAATCACATCCATTTTGCAGAAGCTGAGGCTTAAAGAAATTAACTGACTTACCCAAGGTCAATCAGCTAGAAGGTGGTAAAACCAGGAGCTGCAATCATGATACTAAGTAAAGGTGTTTTGACGTTACAGTAGATACAATTCTGAGAAAGTGTATAGGACACCCTCCACTCTTCCCCCCCCCCCCCCCCGCAAAAGAATATCCTTGGTCTACATTATTTTAACCTTTCAGAGCTTTTGGTTGAATTAATGACCCCAATTCCTTACTGCTCATAATATCCTTGTTCTTTCATTGTAACATTCTGGCATCATCCCAGGCTAATTTCCTGCTTCTAAGCTTAGGGACATGATATGCTTTGGTTAACAGAGGTGACACTAGCATTCTTAAAAAATGTTCTGTCTTTGGGTTGGCTTACTCTGATGCTTACTGTTGCCGAAAGAAAGGCATACCTTAGGTTGTCTTGCTTGTTTCAGGAGGAAGAAAAGAAATACATGGGACAGAACTGTCCCAGCCAAGGTGCCCAGCCAAGCCTAGGCTAGAGCGGAGTGTTCAGCTATCTGGAAACACCTGAGCAAACACAGCTGAAACCAGCAGGACCATGGCTAAATATGGCCCCAAAATTTCATGGTTAAAGCAGTCCAGCTCAGAGCAAGTCAGTAGAACGTCGGAAACATTTGAGAAATAAAATGTTATTGTTGTTTTCTACTGAGGGTTTGCAGTTGCGTGTTCTGTAAAATAAATTAACTGGTGAACAACACAGAAATTTGGTAACATGGTTTAACTGTGAATTCTTTCTCCTTGTTCCAGTTTCACTTTAACCAATTTTTTATCTCCCCAATTTTTAAGCTTTTTGAGGACTTCCTCAAAAACAATCTTGTGGTTATAAAAATTCACTCTTAAACACTGAGAAATTGAAGCACGTTTTTCACAATCTCAAAAAAAGTACAAACAGACTCAATGGGAGCAGAGATTTTTACTAACTGTTCAGATACAGAGGGTATACAGACAGGAAGGATAGACTGTTTTAACTTAGAAGTTAAAAAAAGAAATCCCAATAACAGAATGGTCTCCTGAGTCCCATTTTTTTGATAAAGAACATTGTCTCCCAGACAATTTGTGTGTGAAAGATAATCATATGTACAATCATATGTGCATACACGCTTAAAGGAACAACTTATATCCTTTAAAAATTACAATTTTGAAGCCTCAACATGTGCTTGACATTCCAAACATTCAACCCAAGGCCTTGAAACCCACAGAAGATGCCCTGTAGTGCTGGGACACAGAAAACGAGCCATAGTTTGGTGCTTTTTTTCTCTTTAATTTGTACTTTTATATTTTATTTACTTTTTACTTTTTAAAATTTGTCTTGTTTTGTTTTTATTTTTTTCTGCTTAAGTTTGCTCTTTTCTTTTTTCCTTCCTCTTTTTTTTCCTTTTTCCTTTCTTCCTTTATTATTGTCTTTTTTATTTTATTTTTCTATTTTATTTTATTATTTTTTTTCTTCATTCTCTCTCTCTGTAAAAGGCCATGGGTTAAAGGAGTAGCTAGGATATGCAGCAAAAGTGCCAGCCATCCAGCAAAAGTCACCAAACACACATAATCTGCATAGGAGTCACCATGCACAAGACGACACCTTTAACTTAAGGATAAGTAGCCATTTAATTTAATCCATAGAAACAAGCACAGAAAGTCAAGCAACATGGGAAACAGAAGAATATGCTCTCAAAGAAAGAACAAGAAAAAAAAAAACTCAGCAGAAGAATTAAATGAAACAGTGATAAGCAATATGTCTGATAAAAAATTTAAAATAGTGATATAAACAGACAATATTTACAATTAGGTTGGGGAAAAAGTGGAAGAACTCAGTGAGACCTTCAATAAAGAGACAGAAAATATTAAAAAGAACCAATCAGAGTTGAGGAATACAATAACGGAAAAAAAACCCACAATATAGGGAATCAACATTAGATTAGAGGACACAGAAGAACGTATCAACAATGCAGAAGACACGGTAATGGAAAATACACAAACAGAACAGTAAAAGGAGAAAAGAATTTTTGAAAATGAGGATAGATTAAGAGATCTCTTGGATAACATCACATAAACAGACATTCACATTATAGGGGTCCCCAAAGAAGAAGAAGAGAGAAAGGTATAAAAAAGTTATTTGAAGAAATAATTACTGAAACTTCCTTAACCTAAGAAGGAAATGGACATCCAAGTCCAAGAAGCACAGAGTTCCAAACAAGATGAACCACAGCCCATAATAATTAACATGTCAATGGTTAAAGGTAAAGACAGAATCTCAAAAATCTTTTTAATTTTTTAGCAGAAACTTTGCAAGCCAGAAGGGAGCGGCATGATATTTTCAAAGTGCTAAAAGGAAAAAACTACAACTAAGAATACTCTACCTGGCCAGGTTATCATTCAGATTTGATAATAAAGAGCTCCCCAGACAAACAAAAGCTAAAAGAGTTTATCACAGCTAAACTAGCCTTACAAGAAATGTTAAAGGAGCTTATATAAGTGGCCATAATTAGACATAAGGAAAATATGAATAAAAAGGATATAAAATATGACAAAATATACACAAAATATGGAGAAGAGAGTTAAAAGGGAAAAGAAGGAGAAAAAGGAATAGAAATTTCTTTTTCTTCTTCTTCTTGCCCTTCTTCTTCTTCTTCTTCTTCTTCTTCTTCCTCCTCCTCCTCTTCTCCTTCACCTTCTCCTTCTTCTTCTTCTTCTTCTTCTTCTTCTTCATCTTCTTTGAATATAGTTTAGCTTAAATGACCATCAAATTAATACGGATTGCTATTTACTTAGATTATTGGATACGAAATGTATGGTAACCACAAACCCAAAACCTATGATATATACAACAAAAATAAAGAGAAAGAGGGGCACCTGGGTGGCTCAGTTGGTTAAGCATCTGACTTCAGCTCAGGTCATGATCTCGCGGTTCATGGTTTGAGCCCTGCATGGGGCTCTGTGCTGACAGCTGAGAGCCTGGAGACTGCTTTGGATTCTATGTCTCCCTCTCTCTCTGCCCCTCCCCTGATCATGCTCTGTCTCTCTCTCTCTCTCTCTCTCTCTCAAAAATAAATAAACATTAAATAAAATTTTAAAAAAGGAGAGAGAGAAAGAAAACCAAACAAAATAGTACAGAACCATAGATATGCAATGATCAAAAAAAAAAAAAAAAGAGAGAGAGAGAGAGAGGAGAAAAAGAAAGGAACAAAGAAGAACAACAAAAACAACCAGAAAACAAATTTAAAAGTGGCAGTAAGTATATACCTATCAATAATTGCTTTAAATGTAAATGGCCTAAATGCTCCATCAAAAGATATGGAGAGGCAGGCGCCTGGGTGGCTCAGTTGGTTGAACATCCAACTTCAGTTCAGGTCCTAATCTCACAGCTTGGAGTTCCAGCCCGGCGATGGGCTCTGTGTTGACAGCTTGGAGCCTGGAGCCTCTTCAGATTCTGTGTCTTTCTCTCTCTCTCTGCCCCTAACCCACTCGCATTCTGTGTCTCTCTCAAAAATAAATAAAAACACTTAAAAAAAACTTTTAAAAAGATATGGAGCAGCAAAATGGATTAAAGAAATCAAGATTCATTTATATGCTGCCTACAAAAGACTCACCTCAGACCTAAAGAGGCATACAGATAAAAAGTTAAGGGATAGGAAAACTTTCACTATGCAAATGGCAGAAGAAAAAAAAAAGCCAGGGTAGCAATCAAAATAGACTTCAAAACAGAAACTGTAACAAGAGACAAAGAAAGACATTACATAGTGATAAAGGGATCATTCCAACAAGAGGATATAACAATTGTAAATACATATCCATGCAATACTGGAGCACCTAAATACATAAATTGATAATAATATAATAATAGAAGGAAACTTTAACAACCACTTACATCAGTGGCTACATCATCCAGACAGAAAATCAAAAAAGAAAGAATGATTTTGAATGACACATTGGAACAGATGGACATAACAGATATATACAGAACAGTCCATCCAAAACCAACAGGGTATACATTATTTTCAAGCACACTTGGAACATTTTCCAGAATAGACCACATATTGGGTCATCATACAAATCTCAATAAATTTAAGAAGTTTGAAATCGTACCATGCATTTTTCCAACCACAACATAGAAACTAGAAATAAATCACAAGAAAAAAAAACTAGAAATATCACAAATACATGAAGACTAGATAAGATGATATTAAACAACCAGTGGGTTAATAAATCAATCAAATAAAAAAGAAAAAAATACATACAGACAAATGAATATGAAAACACAACAGTCTAAAATACCTAAGACACAGTAAAAACAGTTGTAAGAGAGAGGTATAAAGCGATACAGGCCTACATCAAGATAAAAGAAAAAATTCAAATTAACAATATAAGCTTACACTTAAAGGAGCTAGAAAAAGAACAAACAGAACTGAAGATGACTGGAAGAAAGGAAATAATAAAACTCAGGAGCTGAAATATGTGATATACAGACTAAAGAAAATTTAAAAATTACTAAAACCAGGAGCTGGTTTTTTGAAAAGGTAAACAAAATGGATAAACCTGTAACCAGACTCATCAAGATAAAAAGAGAAAGGATCCAAATAAATAAAATCAGAAATGAGAAAAGAGAAGTAACAACTGATACTTCAGAAATATAAAAGATTATAAGAGAATCCTCTGAAAAATTATATGCCAACAAACTGGACAACCTAGAAGAAATGGATACATTCCTAGAAACACACAATAATTCCAAAACTGAACCAGGAAGAAGTAGAAAGTCTGAACAAACTGATTACACATAAGGAAACTGAATTGATAATCAAAAACCTACCAAAAAATAGAAGTCCAGGACCAGATGGATTCACAGGTGGATTCTACCAGACATTTAAAGAAAAGTTAATACTTTTTCTTCTCAAACCATTCCAAAAATAGATGAGAAAAGAAAACTTCCAAATACATTCTACAAGGCCGGCATTACCCTAATACCAAAACCAGACAAAGACACCACAAAAACAGAAAACTTCAGGCCAATATCCCTGATTAACATAGAGGCAAAAATACCTCAGCAAAATGCTAACAAACCTCATACAACAATACATTAAAAAGATCATTCACCACAGTCAGGTGGGATTTATTCCTGGGATGCCAGGAAGTCCAATATTCAAAAATCAATCAACGCCATACACTACATCAACAAAACAAAGGCTATTAATATGATCATCTCAATAGATGCTGAAAAAGCATTTGACAAGATACAACATCCATTCATGATAAAAACTGTCAACAAAGTAGGCTTAGAGGGAACATAACTCAACATGATGAAGGCCATATATGAAAAACTCATAGCTAACATCATCATCAAAGACGAAAAACCAAGGTGAGGAACAAGACAAGAATGTCTACTCTTGCCACTTCAATTCAACGTAGTACTGGAAGTCCTACCCACAGCTATCAGACAAAAAAAAAAGAAGAAAGAAAGAAAGAAAGAAAGAAAGAAAGAAAGAAAGAAAGAGAAAAAGAGAAAGAAAAAAAAGAAAGAAAAGAAATAAGAAGCATCCATGTTGGTAATGAAAAGTTAAACTCTCACTATGATACTATAAATACAAAAATCCCAAAGACTCCAGCAAAAGTCTAGTTTATTACTAGAAGTAATAAGCAAATGCAGCAAAGTGGCATGGTACAAAATTAATAACAAAAATCAGTAGCATTTCTATACACTAACAACAAAGTTGCAGTAAGAGAAACTTAAAAAAACAACACCACTTATAATTGCACCAAAAAGAATAAAATACCTAGGAATAAACTTGGTCAAAGAGGTGAAATATCTATACTCGGAAAACTATAAAACACTGCTGAAAGAAATTGAAGATGACACAAACAAATGGAAATATATTCCATGCTAACGGAGTGGAAGAACAAATATTGTTAAAATGTCCGTGCTACCCAAAGCAATCTACCAATTCACTGCAATCCCTATCAAAATACCAACAGTATTTTTCACAAAACTAGAACAAATGAGACTAAAATTTGAATGGTACAGAAGACCCTGAATAGCCAAAGCAATCCTGAGAAAGAAGAACAAAGCTGAAGGTATCACAATCCCAGATTTCAGGATGTATTACAATGCTGTAGTAATAAAAACACTATGGTATTGGCACAAAAATAGACGCGTAGATCAATAGAACAGAACAGAGAGCCCAGAAATAAACCCACAATTATATGGTCAATTGATCTATGACAAAGAGGTCAAGAATATACAATGGGGAAAGACTGTCTTTTCAATAAATGGTGCTGGGAAAACAGGATGGCTACATGTAAAAGAATGAAACTGAACCACTTTCTAACACCATACATAAAAATAAACTCAAAATGGATTAAAGATCTAAACATGAGACCTGAAACCATAAAAATCCTAGAAGGGAGCACAGGCCGTAATTTCTCTGGAATCAGCCATAGCAACATTTTTCTAGATCAGTCTCCTAAAACAAGGGCAAAAAAGCAAAAATAAACTATTGAGACTACATCAAAATAAAAACCTTCTACACAGCAAAGGAAACAATCAACAAAACTAAAAGACAACCTACTGAATGAGAGAAGATATGTGCAAATGATATATCCAAATAATGGGTTAATATCCAAAACATATAAAGAACTTACACAATCACATGAAAAGAAAACCTGATTTAAAAAATGGGTAGAGAGGGGCACCTGGATGGCTCAGTTGGTTAAGCGTCCAACTTCAGTTCAGGTCATAATCTCACAATTCACGGGTTCGAGCCTTGCGTCAGGCTCTGTGCTGATAGCTCAGAGTCTGGAGCCTGCTTCATATTCTGTGTCTTCCTCTCTCTCTGCCCCTCCCCAGCTTACACTCTGTCTCTGTCTCTCAAAAATAAATAAACGTTAAAAAAGAAATTTTTAAAAAATGCATAGAGGACCTGAATAGACATTTTTTCAAAGACATACAGATGGCCAAAAGGCACATGAAAGAATGCTCAACATAACTAATCATCAGAGAAATGCAAATAAAAACCAGAATATTACCTCAAGCATGTTAGAATGGCTAAAATCAAGAAGACAAGAAACAGAAAGTATTGGTGAGAATGTGAAGAAAAAGGAACCCTCATGCACTGTGGTGTGAATGTATATTGGTGCAGCCATTGTGGAAAGCCAGTATGGAGGTTCCTCAAAAAATTAAAAATAGAAATATCATATGATCCAATAATTCCGCTATTGAGTATTTACCCAGAGAAAATGAAAACACTAACTCAAAAAGATATATGCAGCCCTGTGTGTTTTGGCAGCATTATTGATAATGGTTAAAACATGGAAGTAACCTATGTACCCACCAATAGATGGATGGATGAGGAAAATGTGGTATATATAAACAATGGAATATTATACAGCCATGAAAAGGATGAGATCATACCATTTGAGACAGCATGGATGGACCTGGGGGTATGATGTTAAGTGAAATAAGTCAGGCTGAGAAAAATAAATACCATATGATTATACTCAAAAATGGAATTTAAAAATATGAATAAACAAATAAAAAGCAGAATCAGATAACAAACTGATGGTTGCCAGAGAGGAGGGGGGATGGGGACTTTGGCAAAATGGGTGAAGGAAAGATGGAGATACAGGCCTTCAGTACAGAATGAGTACGTCTTGGGAGTGACAAGCAGAGCATAAGGAATATAGTCAATGACATTGTAATAACAACGTAATGGGACAGATGTTAGCTCTGCTTGTGGTGAACACAGCATAATGTATATAATTGTCAAATCACTAAATTGTACATCTGAAACTAATGTAACATTATGTGTCAGCTATACTCAAATAAGAAAATTTTAAAAATTAAAATAAATATTGCCCAAAGATTTTTGGATAAAGAATTGTAGACCTCTGTTTCTGTTATAATTAGGGGAATATTCCAGTTTGTTTAGAAAAGTCCCAATTCACCCTGTGAGACAAAGTCCCAGAGACATCACTACAAGCATAAAACATACAGACATCACAATGACTCTAAACCCGTATCTTTCTGTAATATCACTGAATGTAAATGGATTAAATGCGCCAACCAAAAGACATAGGATATCAGAATGGATAAAAAAACAAGACCCATCTATTTTCTGTCTACAAGAGACTCATTTTAGACCTGAGGACACCTTTAGATTGAGAGTGAGGGGATGGAGAACTATTTATCATGCGACTGGAAGCCAAAAGAAAGCTGGAGTAGCCATACTTATATCAGACAAACTAGACTTTAAATTAAAGGCTGTAACAAGAGATGAAGAAGGACATTATATAATAGTTACAGGGTCTATCCATCAGGAAGAGCTAACAATTATAAATGTCTATGCACCGAATACCGGAGCCCCCAAATATATAAAACAATTACTCATAAACATAAGCAACCTTATTGATAAGAATGTGGTAATTGCAGGGGACTTTAATACACCACTTACAGAAATGGATAGATCATCTAGACACACGGTCAATAAAGAAACAAGGGCCCTGAATGAGACATTGGATCAGATGGACTTGACAGATATATTTAGAACTCTGCATCCCAAAGCAACAGAATATACTTTCTTCTCGAGTGCACATGGAACATTCTCCAAGATAGATCATATACTGGGTCACAAAACAGCCCTTCATAAGTTTACAAGAATTGAAATTCTACCATGCTTACTTTCAGACCACAATGCTATGAAGCTTGAAATCAACCACAGAAAAAAGTCTGGAAAACCTCCAAAAGCATGGAGGTTAAAGAACACCCTACTAACGAATGAGTGGGTCAACCAGGCAATTAGAGAAGAAATTAAAAAATAGATGGAAACAAACGAAAATGAAAATACAACAATCCAAACGCTTTGGGACGCAGCAAAGGCAGTCCTGAGAGGAAAATACATTGCAATCCAGGCCTATCTCAAGAAACAAGAAAAATCCCAGATACAAAATCTAACAGCACACCTAAAGGAACTAGAAGCAGAACAGCAAAGGCAGCCTAAACCCAGCAGAAGAAGAGAAATAATAAAGATCAGAGCAGAAATAAACAATATAGAATCTAAAAAAACTGTAGAGCAGATCAACGAAACCAAGAGTTGGTTTTTTGAAAAAATAAACAAAATTGACAAACCTCTAGCCAGGCTTCTCAAAAAGAAAAGGGAGATGACCCAAATAGATAAAATCATGAATGAAAATGGAATGATTAAAACCAATCCCTCAGAGATACAAACAATTATCAGGGAATACTATGAAAAATTATATGCCAACAAATTGGACAACCTGGAAGAAATGGACAAATTCCTGAACACCCACACTCTTCCAAAACTCAATCAGGAGGAAATAGAAAGCTTGAACAGACCCATAACCAGCGAAGAAATTGAATCGGTTATCAAAAATCTCCCAACAAATAAGAGTCCAGGACCAGATGGCTTCCCAGGGGAGTTCTACCAGACGTTTAAAGCAGAGATAATACCTATCCTTCTCAAGCTATTCCAAGAAATAGAAAGGGAAGGAAAACTTCCAGACTCATTCTATGAAGCCAGTATTACTTTGATTCCTAAACCAGACAGAGACCCAGTCAAAAAAGAGAACTACAGGCCAATATCCCTGATGAATATGGATGCAAAAATTCTCAATAAGATACTAGCAAATCGAATTCAACGGCATATAAAAAGAATTATTCACCATGATCAAGTGGGATTCATTCCTGGGATGCAGGGCTGGTTCAACATTCACAAATCAATCAACGTGATACATCACATTAACAAAAAAAAAGAGAAGAACCATATGATCCTGTCAATCGATGCAGAAAAGGCCTTCGACAAAATCCAGCACCCTTTCTTTTTTTTTTTTTTTAATTTTTTTTTCAACGTTTATTTTTGGGACAGAGAGAGACAGAGCATGAACGGGGGAGGGGCAGAGAGAGAGGGAGACACAGAATCAGAAACAGGCTCCAGGCTCCGAGCCATCAGCCCAGAGCCCGATGCGGGGCTCGAACTCACGGACCGCGAGATCATGACCTGGCTGAAGTTGGACACTTAACCGACTGCGCCACCCAGGCGCCCCCCAGCACCCTTTCTTAATAAAAACCCTTGAGAAAGTCGGGATAGAAGGAACATACTTAAAGATCATAAAAGCCATTTATGAAAAGCCCACAGCTAACATCATCCTCAACGGGGAAAAACTGAGAGCTTTTTCCCTGAGATCAGGAACACGACAGGGATGCCCACTCTCACCGCTGCTGTTTAACATAGTGCTGGAAGTTCTAGCATCAGCAATCAGACAACAAAAGGAAATCAAAGGCATCTAAATTGGCAAAGACGAAGTCAAGCTTTTGCTTTTTGCAGATGACATGATATTATACATGGAAAATCCGATAGACTCCAGCAAAAGTCTGCTAGAACTGATACAGGAATTCAGCAAAGTTGCAGGATACAAAATCAATGTACAGAAATCAGTTGCATTCTTATACACTAACAATGAAGCAACAGAAAGACAAATAAAGAAACTGATCCCATTCACAATTGCACCAAGAAGCATAAAATACCTAGGAATAAATCTAACCAAAGATGTAAAGGATCTGTATGCTGAAAACTATAGAAAGCTTATGAAGGAAATTGAAGAAGATTTAAAGAAATGGAAAGACATTCCCTGCTCATGGATTGGAAAAATAAATATTGTCAAAATGTCAATACTACCCAAAGCTATCTACACATTCAATGCAATCCCAATCAAAATTGCACCAGCATTCTTCTCGAAACTAGAACAAGCAATCCTAAAATTCATATGGAACCACAAAAGGCCCCGAATAGCCAAAGGAATTTTGAAGAAGAAGACCAAAGCAGGAGGCATCACAATCCCAGACTTTAGCCTCTACTACAAAGCTGTCATCATCAAGACAGCATGGTATTGGCACAAAAACAGACACATAGACCAATGGAATAGAATAGAAACCCCAGAACTAGACCCACAAACGTATGGCCAACTCATCTTTGACAAAGCAGGAAAGAACATCCAATGGAAAAAAGACAGCCTCTTTAACAAATGGTGCTGGGAGAACTGGACAGCAACATGCAGAAGGTTGAAACTAGACCACTTTCTCACACCATTCACAAAAATAAACTCAAAATGGATAAAGGACCTACATGTGAGACAGGAAACCATCAAAACCTTAGAGGAGAAAGCAGGAAAAGACCTCTCTGACCTCAGCCGTAGCAATCTCTTACTCGACACATCCCCAAAGGCAAGGGAATTAAAAGCAAAAGTGAATTACTGGGACCTTATGAAGATAAAAAGCTTCTGCACAGCAAAAGAAACAACCAACAAAACTAAAAGGTAACCAACGGAATGGGAAAAGATATTTGCAAATGACATATCGGACAAAGGGCTAGTATCCAAAATCTATAAAGAGCTCACCAAACTCCACACCCAAAACACAAATAACCCAGTGAAAAAATGGGCAGAAAACATGAATAAACACTTCTCTAAAGAAGACATCTGGATGGCCAACAGGCACATGAAAAGATGTTCAGCGTCGCTCCTTATCAGGGAAATACAAATCAAAACCACACTCAGGTATCACCTCACGCCAGGCAGAGTGGCCAAAATGAACAAATCAGGAGACTATAGATGCCGGGGAGGATGTGGAGAAACGGGAACCCAAACCCAAACTGTGGGAATGCAAACTGGTGCAGCCGCTCTGGAGAACAGTGTGGAGGTTCCTCAAAAAATTAAAAATAGATCTACCCTATGACCCAGCAATAGCACTGCTAGGAATTGACCCAAGGGATACAGGAGTGCTGATGCACAGGGGCACTTGTACCCCAATGTTTAGAGCAGCACTCTCAACAATAGCCAAATTATGGAAAGAGCCTAAATGTCCATCAACTGATGAATGGATAGAGAAATTGTGGTTTATATACACAATGGAATATTACGTGGCAATGAGAAAAAATGAAATATGGCCTTTTGTAGCAACATGGATGGAACTGGAGAGTGTGATGCTAAGTGAAATAAGCCATACAGAGAAAGACAGATACCATATGGTTTCACTCTTATGTGGATCCTGAGAAACTTAACAGGAACCCATGGGGGAGGGGAAGGAAAAAAAAAAAAGAGGTTAGAATGGGAGAGAGCCAAAGCATAAGAGACTGTTAAAAAACAGAGAACAAACTGAGGGTTGATGGGGGGTGGGAGGGAGGAGAGGGTGGGTGATGGGTATTGAGGAGGGCACCTTTTGGGATGAGCACTGGGTGTTGTATGGAAACCGATTTATCAATAAATTTCATAAAAAAAAGAAAAAAAAAGTCCCAATTCACACCCATTACACGTAATTAGCATAATTATTAGCATACCTATTTACGCTCAAAAGTATCTGGTTTGAATAATAAGTTACATGGTGTCCCGAATAACAAATTAAATACAATTCATAGTTCCTGCCTTGAAAAACATCATCAGCCCCGCATCGGGCTCTACGCTGATGGCATGGAGCCTGCTTGGGATTCTGTCTCCCTCTCTCTCTGCCCCTCCCCCACTTGCTCTCTAGCTTTCAAAATTAAATGAGCATTTTTAAAAATTAAAAGAAAAAGAAAAACATGCCTAAATAAGGGGGGGGGAATAAAATAACATCATGAATTAGTAGGAATAATGGTTCTTGGTAGAGGAGGCACCCTCCCCAGAGCATTTTTGGAAATCTGTAGGTGTGCTGTGAATTATCACGATGATTGGAAAATACACCAGCTCTTAGAAAGTGTGGGCCTGGGATCCCAGATGTGCTGCAGTATATAGGACTGTCCCACAGTGCCAAGACTTGTCAAATGCTCTACTGGGTGGAATTCACTATAAATAAATATAAATTCACTATAAAGTGGCTATACTTTGGTAAGAGGAAAGCTGAGAAGTTATGTTTATAAAAAACCAACTATGGACAAAACCAGTAAATTAGGAAAGATTATAGTTGAGGGGAGTTTAAATAAAAAATAAATTAAAAATATATATTCTCTTCTAATTATTGAATTGTATACTCATATCACATATTCTATTTACCTAGAGTAAAACTACACCAGGGTAATAGTAATTGTAATTAAACTGGCCAGCGAGAGTTTATTATTTATCTATTTGTTTGTGATTTATTATTGTTATTCAATAATTTTCATTTGCACTGGTATTTAGTCTGTATCATTGGTAACATGCAATAGCCTGTCTGTGGGAGTGTTGACGTGGAAAATAGCCCACAAAATGGATCTCCCAAATCTCGCAATACCATGAAGTTTGCAAGACATGCCATGCATCTTCATTTGTCTTTATTTGGGAAACCTGTCATTTGTTTTAGAGAGTTATCTTTTCTACAATTAAAAGAATTTCCATTTGTTTCTTATGTTCAAATAAGTTCATTCTGTCACTAATTTTCCTAACACTTTTTTTTAATTCTAGTCTCTACCTGTGTTTTGTGCTTCTTCTCTTTTATTGTCCTTACTTCTTTTTTTTTTTTCCAATGTTTTTCTTTATTTTTTTGGGACAGAGAGAGACAGAGCATGAACGGGGGAGGGGCAGAGAGAGAGGGAGACACAGAATCGGAAACAGGCTCCAGGCTCTGAGCCATCAGCCCAGAGCCTGACGCGGGGCTCGAACTCCCGGACCGTGAGATCGTGACCTGGCTGAAGTCGGACGCCTAACCGACTGCGCCACCCAGGCGCCCCTGTCCTTACTTCTTGTATGAAATGGATTCTCATGTTCAGAATTCTATTAATTAATTGCTCATGTATTAATTTAACATTGATGCAGTCATGACTATTTCATTCCCTCTAAGATTGACGTGCCCAACCATTAAAACAGAGAAATGTATGTAATTTTATTCTGAGTAATTTCTCTTTATTTTACCAATTATATTCCAGTTAGTGCATTCTAAAGCTTAATAACTTTTTTAAAAGTGTGGAGACAGGTTGCACTATTACCCATAGATTTCATTTGTGAATGATAAAGATGGGTTTTGAAAGATTGGTTTTTGAAGTGGGTTTGGAATTTCTTGGGCTTTTTGAATCCCTGAAGGTAAGATGGTGAAACATGATGTAGAACAAATTCTAAGTTACACGTTCAGTAGATGCTCAATAAAATTTCAGACACAATCTATGAAAAGGGAAATTTGAAAACAACCAGTGTGACCACTATTAGGAAAATTAAGTTATGCTCTATGATACATTAACATGATGGAATGTCATGTGGCCATCAAAGGTTATACTTATGAGAGCTGGAAACGTATATGATACAATATTAAATGAATATAATAAAATTAAGAATGATCTGTCCTGTATGATTTTAGTTTAGTAAACACAAGTGTCCACATGGAGGAAAATATGCAAAATCACAAAATGTATTCAGCTTGGGTAGTGCATGATATTGAATATGCATTATTTTAATATATTAATATTTTCAATGTTAAAACATTTTATAAAACTATTTTTAAACAATTTTAAATTATAGTTTAGAAAGAGGAGAGATCAGTGATGTCAGTTAGAAAATATAGCTAAAGTTTCATGGTGACAACGGCCAACCAAGAGTTGAGACTTACTGACTATCAATCCTTTATTGACATGCTTACCTGAGTATTGAGGAAGGGTCAACTAAGCAGAAATGCCACAGTGGGAGAGAAGTAGAATTATGGCCTTTCCAGGAGAAAACTGACTTGCCTACTGAGCTCTGCACTGGGAGGAAAGACATGCCCAAACGCTTCCAAGGATTATGATGTGAATTAATAAGATTCTGATGGGCATAAAGGCCAGGAAGATAATGCAATTGATTATGAGAGCAGCAGCGTAGATCCCAGGGGAATGATAAGAGGAAAGCAGTGTCTTAGGGGAATGTCATGTACCATTGCTTGCCTAAATTAAATTCCATTATGTTAGAATATATACACCTGCAGGGGCATCTGGATGGCTCAGTTGGCTAAGCGTCTGACTTCGACTCAGGTCATGATCTCATGGTTCCTGAGTTTGAGCCCCGCGTCGGGCTCTGTGCTGACAGCTCAGAGCCTGGAGCCTGCTTCGGTTTCTGTCTCCCTCTCTCTCTGTTCCTCCCCCACTTGCACTCTCTCTCTCTCTCTCAAAAATAAATAAAGATTAAGAATTAAAAAAATAATTATATATATATATATATATATATATATATATATAACACCTGCAGAACAAATACCTCCTGTGACTTGTACATTTTTTTTTTAAGAATTGGACATTTCAAACGACAATATATTTATTGTTTTTGGTCTTCTTAGTAATTCATTGGAATGATCACTATTAAATGAGAAAAGTTCAAGAAAATAATGCTCTAGTTTTAAGAAATTGCTCTGTGGAGAATTATTATTTGCTATTTTTATTTAGGCAAGAAAAAAGTGAAATGAAACATTCAAACCTTTGAAGATTTGGGAAGAATAAATGTTGAAATATGTTAATACGTATCAAGCTGTTCACTGATAATGCTTTTTTAAAAAAAGACTATTTCAATAATTCCCTTGAAAATGCATGCAAAGCAAAGGCACAATTGACCTGGGAGCAAATGTTTTGTCATAAATATAAACTTACACAAATACATTATAAAACTGAAGAGTAACTAGACAGGATTTTAATGAGTAGCTTTGAAAGTTGATAAAAGATAGTAAATATGTAATTTCCTATTGGTGTTTTTCAGTTGTATTCTAATCTCAAAACTAGATCACCCTCATGAGAAATGTATAATCAAAATGACTATCTAAACGAGAAAAATATTCAGTTGGAAAATCCCAGAAATTTCCCTTCTTTCTTCTGCCTCTTTCTTGACCATTTAGGAACATTCCATAAAGAAATGGAAAAGAGATGGAATACAAATGTTATTCCCCTGTGTGGGGAATTCCTTTTTTTTTTTAAGTTTATTTATTTTGAGAGAGAGAGACAGCACGAGTGGGGTAGGGGCAGAGAGAGAAGGAAAGAGAGAAAACCCCAAGCAGGTTCCATGCTGCAAGCATGGAGCCCAGCAAGGGGCTCCAACCCGCGAAACCATAAGATGGTGATCTGAGCCAAAACCAAGAGTCAGACACTTAACCGACCACTTAGCCACCCTGTGTAGTGAATCCTAAACAGTAGAAAAAAAAAAAAAGACTATGGGATGGTAAAAAAGAGCATCTTGTTCAGCATTCATACCAAAGTATCATAAATGTCTCAAACTGATTTTGCTTTTTTTCTCTTTATTACACTTCTCTTTCCTCTTCTCTCCTTCACTTTTCCCGCAGACATAACGAAAATATTTTGACCTCCTCTTCTTCCCCTTAACGAAATGCAATTTCTACTTTCATTATTTCAAAAGCATTAATATTTTTTACACACATTTAAACATGAAGTTGAAAGCTGTGTGATATTAATTATGTAGTTTTTCAAATGAAGTGCCTAAAATTTTATGTCTAAAATTCTCTGAGTGGGAAGAACTTACTGCCTTAAATATAGAACAATGAATGACTTCAGGAAGCTTAAAAATTGTCCAAATTTACTGAATAGTCATGAATCAAATTAAGCTTAAAAATCATCTATTATTGAATGCATGGGAACTATTTTAAGAAAGGACTTTTGAACTGTTGAAATACCAAGTTTTAATCTCCCTCAAATCCAGACGATGCAGACATATATTTCAACTTATATTTAGTTTTTCTCCTTTTTACATAGTGTTAATACACAAATCTTAAGTGAACATTTGCTGAGATCTAATAAATGCTTTCTTCTGTGCAATCCAAATCTGTGTCAAGATCTAATATAATTTCAACACCACAGAGCATTTCTTCATGTAAGACAGTAAATCCCATCTCACATCTTCTGTGGAGGCAGCTGACATTCTGACATTTTCCAACAATGGAATTATGTCTGTGCTAGAACATCCTGTAATTAGCAGTCTTTTTGCAAAGTTTCTTGTGATATTTTAGATTAAGCCATATCTTTCTGCGAATCAGTAGATTGTTTCTTTTTATTCATGAATAGTATTCTATTATATGAATATGCTACAGTTTATCTATGCTCCTATTCTGGATACCTGAGCTATTTCCAGGTTTTGGTTATTATGACTAAAGCCATTATGAACATCTATGTAAAAATCGTCTTGTCAATACATTTTCCTTTCAATTGTGTAATGATCTAGGAGTATACCTGCTGGGTCAGAGGTAAGTATATGTTTGGTTTTATGAGAAATTTCCAGAATTTTTATGAATGGTTATACAATTTTTCACTCTTTCCAATAATAGGATGCTTCACATACCCTCCAACAGTTGATGCTATCGGTCTTTTTTTATGTAGCCATTAAGGTGAGTGTGAAGTGTTATCTCATTGAATTTTTACTTTGCCCTTCCCAGAGGAATACGATGTTTAACCCATTTCCATATTCATGTTTCCATTTGTATATTTCTTTTTGTTAAATGTGTGTTCAAGTTTTTCTCCCACTTTTCACTGAGCTCTTTTGATTTTTTGTTATTGAATTTATAAGTGTTCTTTATGTATGCTTGATATCATTTTATTGTCAGATATATAGTCTGCAAATATATTATTCTACTCTCTCACTTGCTTTTTCATCTTAAATTTGTTTTTATTAATGCATACAATTTATCATTTTGAAAAAGTATATGTATTTTTTCTTTTATTGTTTTAGCTTTTTGTGATCTAAGAAATCTTTGCTTACACCCAAGTCACTAATACAGTCTGAAATTTTTCCTTTAAAAGGCTTATTATTTTTGGGTTTTATATCTAGGACCATCTTGAATTAATTTCTTGTGCAGTATGTAGTGTGAGATACAGTATTTTTTTCTATATGGATATCAACTATTCCAACACAACTTAACGCAAAATCGTTTTTCTCGACTTTGGAGGGCTTTGGCAACTTAAAAAAAAAAATCAAATGATTGTAAAGGTGTGCGACTTTCTGGGTTCTTTATCTATTTGTAGATCCTTATTTCAGTATTATATTCTGTTGACTACTGTATCTTTATAGAAGTTATTAAGACATGTAATATAAGTCCTTTAATATTGTTCCTTTATTTCAAGATTGCTTTGGTTACACTAAGCCATTTACATCTTCGCATAAATTTTAAACCAATTTGTAATTCTCTCCTTTTCTTTAAGTTTTTAAGTTTATTTATTTATTTTGAGAGAGGGAGAGAGACAGACAGAGAGAGAGAGAGAGAGAGAGAGAGAGAATCCCAAGCAGCCTCCATGCTATCAGTGCAGAGCCCAATACAGGGCTTGATCTCACAAACCGTAAGATCAAGACCTGAGCTGAGACCAAGAGTCAGACACTTAACCAACTGAGTCACCCAGGTGGCCCTCTCTTTTTTTTTTTTAAAGCCTGCATATATTTTCATAAGAATTAACAATAATCCACAGATCAATTTGGGGAGAATTACCCTTTTAACAATATTAGATGTTCCAATCAATACACATAAACTATCTCTCTACTTATTTAGGACTTCTTTAATTTATCTTAGCAATGCTTGGTAGTTTCAAGTGTAAAGGTCTTACATATCATTTTTAAATTAGGACTAGGAATTTACTTTTGACAAAATCACAAATAGAATTTTAAAATGTCATTGCCAATTATTTTGTTGGAATATAAAAATGCAATGGACTTCTGTATTAAACTTGTGAAAATGCAACCCTGTTAAATCCATCATTATTTCTAGTTTTTGTTTCTAAGGTCATTACTATCTTCTTTGTACACAATGACATAACTTGCACATAGCAATGGCTAGAACCTTCAATTTAATGTTGAATGGATATGGTATACGGGCATCCTTATATTATTCCCAATCGTAGAAGAAAAACTTTAAGTTCACCAGCAAGTATGATATTAGCTACAAGTTTATAGATATAAGATCGAAGACTTTCCCTTTGATTCTTATTTTGGTAATTTATGCTGTCTCCCTGTTTTTGTTTAGATTTCAGGATTTATCCATCTTGTTGAAGTTTTCAGAGAACCAGATTTTGCCAGTGTTACTTTTCTTTGTTGTTTGCTTTTTTTCCCCTATTTTCTATTTCATTTATTTCTGTCTTTATGCATATTACTTCCTCTTTTTTTTTTTTTACCAGTTTTAGTAATTGTTTTTTAAACAAATTTACCCATTTAAACTATGCAGTCAAATTCATTGGAAGAAAGTGGTTCATGCTATTCTCTTATGTTAAGAAACAAAATTTACCTGAATAAATTTTAAACACCTTGTTGGTTTTATTCAACAACGCAGGGATCAGGCAGTATCTAATCTAGCCTGTAGAAAGGAGTTCCGAGGAGCTGCACAAAATGAAAGACTTTTAAGGGAGGGGTGGCAGAAAAAAGAGAGTTATACTAGGGGAAAAGTAGGTTGGTTATGCAAGGTAACTTTCCTTAAGGATGGCGGGGGCCCATCAGACAGACTGGGTATCTATCGCTGTTCAAGCAACTCCTGATTAACTGGTTTGAGATCCCATTTCTTGGAGAACAAAAACTGTAATTAAGTCTCAGTTTGGTGATATGGAGCTTAGCATAAGTGATTCCATTTGGGGCCTGTTGTCTTACTGTTAACACTTATTAAAACTTTTCTTCAATATTTGTATAATGTGTAATCAGGTGGAAATCCTCCAGAGTATTGGGTCTGTAAATTTATCGTGCTGACACTAACTTTTATCTTTAAATATTAAAGGGTTAATATAAGTATTAATCTCCTTTTATCGCTAAATATTAATATTAATCTCTAAACATTAATACAGAATACCTTAACTTTTATGCACACAATTTAACACCTCTGACAAAGCATGGTGGAGAATCACAAAGAAATCAGTTGTTCTTGTTTTACTTAGAGGAATGTCTCGACTAATCCTTTTCTCTGAATTTTGTTTCTCATACAGAAAGGAGATTTAGTGAAAATGCCACGTGAAATATACAAAGTTCAATAGGAAATGACATTTCAGATAAAGGACTTGAAGCTATCAGTAAGTTGTTATTTTTTTCTCAGAAACCAAGTCCAAGAAAATCTTCTGTCCTCATCTCCATTACTAACTAATCTCTCACACTTACATGCACATCTATTTATTCAGAAAATCCTTATTATCAAACCCAGTAAAGTGATCAAATTCAAAACTCAGTTGAAGACTGGCTGCATGGCTCAGTGGCTTAAGCGACTAACTTGATTTCGGCTCAGGTCAGGATCTCACCGTTCTTGGAATCCATTGAACCCAACATTAGGCTCTGTGCTGACAATGCAGAGAGAGCCTGCTTGGAATTCTCTCTCTAAACCTCTCTCTGCCCCTCCCCGACTCATGCCTTTTTTTTTCCCCCTTTCTGTCTCAAAATAAATAAACTTAAAAAAAATCAATTGAAGTGCATAAAATTAAAGATTTTTATTAGCTGGGTTATGTTAAATTAAAAATGGGGAGAAAAATGCTACCTTTGTCCTTAGGAATGTAGCTGGGGTATTTCCAAGACCCGCCATGTTTCTTTAAGTCACCTCGCCAAATTTTCTTTTCTTTTTTAAAATGTTTTTACTTATTTATTTATTTATTTTTGAGAGAGAGAGCGAGAGTGCAAGCAGGGAAGGGACAGAGAGAGAGGAGGACACAGGATCCCAAGAGGCTCAGAGCTGATGGCAGAGAGCCTGATGCAGGGCTTGAACTCCCAAACAGTGAGATCATGACCTGAGCTGAAGTCGAATGCTTAACGTACTGAGCCACCCAAGTGCCCCCACATTTTATTTTCTTGATTAAAGAAAACCTCCCCTACTCCCCATATTCCTTGCTCTCTAGCTGTACATAAGACAAAAGAGTATCCGTTTAGTTTACAAACAAGGAGCCTAATGGTAAGTCTTTGCCTAAGTTTGGTTCTAAGAAAAAATACTTACTACTAAAGATGAATGTACATGCTTTTTCTAGTCAGCAAATGAAAATATTATAGTCCATAAATATTGCACTGGATGTCAAAGATCTCAGACCCAAAAATCACTGCTTAAATACTCTGAGGTGTGTTTTGTTTACTTCAAATGGTGATCATCACTTTTGGCCTGGAATATCTTTTTCCCGACAAATTTTAATTTCCAAGCCATTTATGATGTTTTTAGCAAGTGGCATGGCATAGATCTCTATGGGGAAAATATGAAAGGCTTCTCTATTAGGAATATATAATCCCCTCTTTTTTTTCCCCCTTTTATGTGCCACAGAAAGCATGTAGCACTCCCCGGAAATGAAGCTCACAGATAGTTTTGGTGCTTTATTTCTTGAAGGTGACAATGTCATCACCAACAAAAAGATTTTGTAATGAGAAGCAAGGAAACCTTGCTGAGTGAACAAAGCAAAGTCTGGGAGCTTTCGAGTTAATGGAAGTGAGATATAATCAATTCTATTATTTACAGAGACTTGAGCTGTTCCCTCCCCATGGCAGAGCCAGAAGGTTTTGTTCTGAGAAGAAAGACCCTTTCAATCTCTCAACCAGAAAAATGCTGAGACAAAACTTCAAGTTAGATTTGGGATTTGTCAAATGGACAACCCTCCTATTTCAACAACTCCCTCTTTCTCTTATTCCTTCTTTTTTCTGCATCCACTTAACTACATCTCTGACAAAGTATTAATTTAGCATATTCTTCTCCATAACCACCCACATAAAGACACTGACATTTTTATAGGATAGTTTTAAAAAACAAAACTTTGAATACCAAAGAAATGTTTCCATAATTCTAGTGTCTATTGTCGTAAGTAGTGAGAATATTTTAATGGTGTGTTTTTTGTCATTGTTGTATTATGCTGGGTAATATTCACTTTCTTATTAAAATAAGAAAAGAAAACAATATGCTTACATGAACATAGTTTCTTCATGGTTTTATTTCACTTTTTGGTTTAAAATAATAAAAACTCAGGGGTGGCTGGCTGGCTCAGTTGGTAGAGCATATGACTCTTGATTTCAGGGTCATGAGTTCAAAGCCTGTGTTGGGTGCAGAGCCTACTTAACATAAAAAAATAAAAATTAAAAAAAAAAACATATAATAAAAACTGCCATTACCAAACATAATTACCTACCATATCACCATATCTGCCGGGTTGACATTACAAAATTTATCCTGTTCCCATAAACTGAATCCATTCTCAATTTTTTAAAAAATGCTATAGACAATAATCAATATAATATGTAAGTCTATAAAGTCCTTTTCCAAAGAAAGCCATCACTAAAACATTCCTGAGTCATGGAAGAATCACTGGTAATGTTTTAATTTCCCACTAGGACCCCTCTAAAGGAGCCAAAACTCACATTAGTTTTTGACTAGTTTATTTAAAAATTCTATATTAGTATTACTCAAATTGAAGTTTTATTAATATTGATATCTGTTATATGTTCTAAAATTTGGCATGACTATTCATGTCTGCCATGAGAATAATGAAACACCCGCCACAACAGAAATCAAGATGGTCTTTTACCTTCTAAAGCTTGTCTTATGACAAGCTCATGACAAATGTTTATTTTCTTTTGAGAGACAGAGAGAGACTGAACACAAGCAGGAAAGGGACAGAGAGAGAGGGATACTCAGAATCTCAAGCAGGCTCCAGGCTCTGAGCTGTCTGCACAGAGCCTGACGTGGGGCTCAAACTCATAAACCGTGAGATCATGACCTGAGCTGAAGTCAGATGCTCAACCGACTGAGCCACCCAGGTGCCCCTCTCTCCTCATTTCTTTGTTCTTCTTGTGTCAGTGCTTCTTTTTTTCAGGTAAATTCTCCCCCCTCATAATTCCAGTGTAGGGTCAACAAGGTCCCGGGCTGTCCAATTTCTTATTCATGTCTACACAGAAGTAAAAAGAATCTTCTCTCATGGAACATGTTAACCATAACTGGCCTAACCTAGTCATGTACCGCATCTTGAACTCCCACTATGAGGCACAACCCCACTCTGGCTCCAAAGTACCAATTTAGTTCTTCTTGCATAATCACTATCCTTTGGATTCCCAAATTCAAACAATACCAACTTATAATGATCTTGAAACACATAAAACATCAAAGGAGATGTTTTTAGACGCCATTAGAAAAAGAATTGAGAGCCGTTGATGGCAAATCCATTATCAGTAGTTTTTTCTAAAAGTGAGCTTGTGAACATGTTACTGTATTAGTTCTTGAGTTCTTTTCACCAAGGGGAAAGCCAATCCCTGAGGAAATGCAATCATGGGGAGGCAAAGTTGTTTCTGGCAAGTTTGTGTGTTGGATAGAATGGAACCTGTAATGGTTAATTTTATATGCCAACTTGGCTGGACCGTTATGTCCAGATATTTGGTCAAATAATAGTTTGGATATTTCTTTGAAGATGTTTTATAGATGATATTAATATTTAAATCAGTGGACTTTGAGGAAAGCAGATTAATCTTCATACTGTGGGTGAGCCTTGTCCAATCAGTTGAGGGCCTTCTTAGACCAAGGACAGATCTCCCACAAGGAAGAAGAAATTCTGCAGCAGACTTCCTTTGGACTCAGACTACAACTTTCCCTTGGGTTACAAACTTGCTGGACTGTTCTGCAGATTTTGAACTTTCACCTCCACAATCATGTGAACCAATTCTGTAAAATAAATCTCTCTTTCTGTAATATATACATCCCGTTGTTTCTGTTCTCTAACGAGCCCTGACTAATACAGAGCCATAATTAATAGTCATAAATGTGGCCTTTGAATAAGTTTACTAGACGTGTATGAACCTTTTCATAAAATCCTATCAGGTAGATAGGTGATAGATGATAGATAGATAGATAGATAGATAGATAGATGATAGATAGATAAGCATAGAGAGACAGAGATAAAGAGACAGATGATTTTATTTATCCCAGTCTCTTCCCATGTCCTCATCAACCATCCACAAATATTAAGCAATGGTAACTGAATTGATAAAAATGTACTTCAGTCTCTGTGAAATTGTTACCATTAAATATATCCACAGTTCAGTTGCTTACTTAGTTATGACTTCTTCCTGTTTAAAATATTTGAAGTTCCTTTTCCCACAAGGAATAGATTAAAGATCACTTCCAGGCTTCTATCATTTCACCAATCCCTGCCCATTCTCTCTCTCAGCCTCTCCTCCCCAACGTGAGGATGATGGGACTACAGTGAGACTGTAAAAAAGGCTATGTGCAAATATAAGTATTCAGGTGTGTTATATTTTACCTTCCACATTAAAATATCTGAGATTTCAACCTAATAAGAATGTTTTCTTTTCGCTAATTATCTCTCTCCATGACCATTCTTTATTGACTGTTGTACACAGATCCATTGGACAATTTAAGGATTGAAGAATTTTGCTTTACCATCCTAGTATAATTTTTGTGTACGGCCTATTTCATGTCTCTGGATTTGCCGTCATTTAAAATGTCTGATTCATGCCCAACAAATAATTGTGTGTTCACATAATTAAAAGGCAGAAGATTTTACTTCTCTATGAAGACCATTTCAGAGATGTAGAGATTCCCTTCTTATATTTCCTTATTAAAACTCATCAAGCTGTTTATTTCAGTATGTTTCCCACCTTCCATTACAGAAACTACATTTATGATCAATGGTTAGATTAATTAACTAATAAAATTAGTTTTTTATAATTATTTTTATATTTTTTATAATTTTATATATAAATTTTATATTTTATATATTTTATATTTTTATAATTATTTTTATAATTATTTAAAATAATTATTTTAAAATAAAATAAAAACCAGAAGGAGTAAATTAGTAGGAAAGACATTTGACTCTGGAAACCATGTTATTGACAGAAAAGTATTTCTTGTGGACACTGTGGAGGACCCCAGATCTTCTTCTAATCTTATCTCCAACACTTCAAATCTGTCTCTATGCACCTCTCAGTGCAAAGACACCCTCCAAGAGAAACCCAAAATCACAAAATAGCACCTAAAATTTAACAAATGCCATGTACATTGGAAGTAGCTTTCACCTTGTCATCATTGCCTACAGAAGAATTCTCTGTACTTTGCCTAAAAAACCAGTAATATACTCAATTAATTATAAGGCAAAGTGTGTTGGACAACTACTATGAAAGAGCAGGAAAATCACTATATATAGATTTTTCAACGCGGTAATGTGTACCAAGATTGAGTACTCCACTAGGCTGTTTCTTTCTGATCTAATAACAGATATATTACGGAGCCAAAAGGCCATTTTATCTTTCTCCTCCTGTTAGAATCTTTCTGGAAGGAGTAGGAACGGGACATTCACGGGAATGTTTTACAATACTGTATTAGTAAAACTCCTTCAGGTGAAAGTAACAGAGTCTCAACTTAGTTTAAAATGAGAAAGTCGGTTTTTGTATGGGGAAAATCCAGAGGATGGAGGGAGCTTCAGATTTGGTTGAGAACTGAGGTTTAAACAAGCTCCACAAATATCTAGGTCTCTCTGTTTATCAGTTCTGCTTAATATGCGGTGACATCATTCTCGGGCTGGCTCCCCTCAGGATAGCAGAGGAAGCCCCAGCAGGGGTAGGCTCTTCCAGAACTCAACTACCACTTCTGGTAAAATTGAGCTTCTTTTCCACCTGCTTTGTCATAAAATCCAAAGTAAGATTTTGATTAGCATGTCTTTGGTTTGTGAACACCACGTGGTTAGATCATTATATGGAATGAAAGTTTCTCAGGCAAGAGGGAATGTGATACCAGAAGAATAAAGAAGGAATTCTAGGCAGGGAAAATCAACAGATGTCCTCTACAAATTCTCAGTCTATTTCCTTCAAAATCAGAGTACTTGGTATGGAGGATTATTACAATGGCGGGAGGTCCAGCTTTACAGAAAAAGAGAGACCAAGCTGCTGTGGCCAGCCGAATGACACAATTCTGAGGATACTTCCCCTATATTATAACCCCTATTAGCCTATCTCCTTCCCTGGACTGCAAGTTTCTTTTCAGTAACGATTCTGAATATTCATCCTTAATGCTTGCCAAGTGGATGTTAACATTTCATATTGATTCCAAATTAAATATTTAAGATATATCAAAATTTGTTACAACGTGGCAGTTATAGACAATATCATATTACTCAGAATGTTAAGCTCCAAATATTTCATGAAAACATTATTCAATTATTATTGTTATTGTTAACAATGATAAGCCCTTAAATTTGATTTTCACTTTGTTCATTTCCAAGTGCTTCGCGTTCTTGATCTCTTTTGGACTTTCAACAATCTTGTGTATTTCACAGGGCCATGGTTAATACACCTGCCTAAGGGGTTATCGTTATGTGTCAGAACTGATTCAAGGTTTATATCCTCTGGCTATTTAGCCAGATTTAATCCTACTGTCTGTGCTGGATTCTTCTATATAACAAGTAGGATGTGGCAGCATGGGTGCCTAGGGCATTTAAAAGGGAAGTAGGATCTGAAGCAGGGGAAAATGTTCAGAAGAGAGACAGTGGTATGAAAAAAAAATCTAATATAGCTAACAACAACAAACCAAACAATATAACAATAACAACAATAAAATAGAATTTTAGACAAAAGAAACTGGTTTACATTATGATTTAATTTGTTCCTGGTACTCGCTGTCCCTATGACCTTGGTCAAATTAAGCTTGGAAACTCATTTTCAAGTTCCGTCAAAATCTTGTACAGTGGGGGCCTCTCACATTGCTCTGATATGAAAATCCAAGTGGCCACAGGTAAAAGGGGGACTAGAAAGAAGAAGACAAATAAAATGCCAGAGGATCAGCCCACTCCACAATACATGCCAATTAGAGTTACTCTTAACAATTTATAGAATCCGTTTGAGACTGCTCAGCACTAAAGCTAAAAAGATCCTTAAACATTATACCTGGGTAAAAGGATTATTCTCATATCAACAGTGAAAATACAAAAGGCAATTTTTTTGCTTATTGCATGGCATATCCCTTAACAGTTACTAAAATTTAAATAATCACTAAACATTCGTCCTATGTAATAACGTCCTATACAATATGAAACGAAACATCATGTCCAGCACCACACAATATCTCCATTCTTTTATAGTAAGACTTAGATTTAGTGACAAGAGTCAATATGTAATTTGTAATGATGGATAAGTAGCTCAAACCCTGATGCTAAATGTGATAAATCTTCATACAAAGCAGGGATTCTTAACCTGAATACTTGTGTGGAATGCAGGCGAATAATAAACCTCGAAATTGAGTAAAAATTGGATATGTATACACTTAGAATAATTTTTTTAGAGAGAGAACTTACATCTCTCAAACAGACCCAAAGGATGGTTATGAACCACTGCTGTGAAGTTTTACTGGTTGTCCTAGTAATATACCACTCACAGAATGCTTAAATACTAAACCATTGTTTTTAATCAGTTAAATACATTTAGTAATCTTGTAGTGTGCCTACCATTAAAATAGATTAATTTTAACATCAACTGTGGGGTTCCTAAATTTTTTCATCTGTAGATAAATGAGTTTGCGCTCATCTGGGCTGAATCACATTCAAATATTTCTTTGACTACTCAAAAACTATCTTGCAATAACATCCTTACTTTCTTCCCACTTGTACTAAAATTGGAAAGTGCACCCAACTGTACTGTTCATCGTATTTAGAGGATGGAGTTTCAATGAAACCAATCTCTATGGTAATTGTCTGTTTCCTCCCATCCCAGCACATTGCCAGGCTGGCTCACAACAGCCGCCTGTGTACCTGAGATAAAGCCTTCCCTGAAGACTTCTTTTTCTTATCTGAACTCCTAACAGACTGACAATCGATGCCTCTCGGTTGGCAATTAATCATTTCCTACTCTGCCCCATGACATATTTCCTAGCAGCTGACTTAATACTAACTCAAATTAAACTAAATTGGTGAGTATGTTACTATTTATGTTGCTCTCAGTGTTCCGCTAATAAAAATGAAAAATGTGAGCGGGCTTTTTCTATTCCTTAGGAGTAGATTGATTTTTTTTTTTCTCTAGGAAAAATTTACTTGTTTGTGACATGAAGTTTCTATTTAGTAAATGAGGCTTGAATCTTTCATATCTGGAAAGAGCTACTCTTCTTCCAAAGGGAAATTACACCTATGTATAATCATCTGAAGAGATAATTATTTACTTAAAAGAAGGCTTTTTTCTTTAGATTTAGCTTCAATCTCTTCCTAGAAAATACAGTGAGCTTAGAATTGGGATGTATTTCAGGTTTCAGGTCTTAGAATATTTCTTACCTCTGAGATGTTATTCCCTTGCCTGTAACATCTGTCCATACCCAAGCTGCTCACTTCAGAAGACTGCTACTTAGTGCAGGGCCTGGGTGGTTCAGTCAGTTGAGCCTCTGACTTCAACTCAGGTCATGATCTCACGATCCGTGGATTCGAGCCCCGCATCAGGTTCTGTGCTGACAACTCAGAGCCTGGATCCTGTTTCAGATTCTGTGTGTCTGTCTCTAACCCTCTTTTGCTTGTGCTCTGTCTCAAAAATAAATAAACATTAAAAATTTTTTTAAAAAGAAGATTGTTATTTAGTAACCAAATAGGAAATATGCAGGCTATGGCTTTGTAAACCAAGTCCTACTCATATGTAAGATATTATTGCGTTATTATTTAATTTGATCTTATATTACCTGCTTGTTGAATATATTGGACTTCAAACTATGCTGTACATGTTAGTGTCCAAATACCAGGTGGACCACGACTCAGAGAAATAAGTACACACCAGATAGTCATGAGTCACTCTGGACCAATGCCCTTAAACCCCAAGGTCTAAGACAGAGGAGAGAATGGAGTGTTGAGTTCTCACTCTGCCACTAAGTGGCCGAGCTGGCATTTCACCTGGTAACCTCCTAACATAGTTCATACTCTGAACCACTTGTCTATACCACCTTAGTACAGTCGAATTCCGTGTCCTGCTTCTTCAGCAATTCTGCAGGGCCCATTCCAGGCTGCTCATTGACGCCTATCTTAACAAACTTCCTACACCAAGAAAATGGGCGAATGCCACCAATCTGTCCCTCACTCCCATACTTCTCCCACCCTCCCCCAGAGCCATCTGTTAATCAGCTACCAGCACGGCACTAGAATCAGGCAAATGGGGACTCATATCTTAAAGCCATGACCTCAAGTAAATTATTTAACATCTCCGAGATTCCATTTCCTCCTCTGTGAGATGGTGACAATAATACTCCCTACCAAATAATTCTGTGAATGGAGGACATTGTCATTTAAGTGTCCCTGACAGTTTATGGTGCCAGCAATTTCACTCCTGACTAGCATACCTCAGCCCCTGGGTCTCTCTGGATGTGCCTGACTCTCCAGACTTTGGTGTAATGATTTCCCTTCATCTCCGTTCTCTGATAAGCCCAAGAAAAGGCACTGGTTTTCACTGTGTCCAGGTTTTCTAGTTGTAAAGAAAAAATTGATGAATTCTGAGCACTTTACATAGGGGAACTTGGACATTGGCTTTTGTGTTTGGGCACCAGCCTCGCTCTAAGATCCCAGCCTTCTTGCTTTGATTGAGAAAAACTCCAATCATGTAACTGTCATAAGGCAAGTTTTCTCAAGGTCATGTCATGTCTGGGGGGGGGGGGAGTGATTTTGATTGATTCTACTTTGCTGACATATAAAGTATTACAGAAAAATTATAGAAAAAAGAGTATCAATCATTGGTTTTTATTGTTGCCATTGTTAATTGTAAATGCATGGACATATTTGGCCACAAGTATTTTCTCATGGTTTAAAATCCCTGATCTAATACAGGAGTCCTGATTCGAAGGGGCACACGCACCCCAATGTTTATAGAAGTGCTATCAACAATAGCCAAATTATGGAAAGAGCCCAAATGTCCATCAACTGATGAATGGCTAAAGTAGATGTGGTATACATATACAATGGAATACTACTCAGCAATGAAAAAGAATGAAATCTTGCCATTTGCAGCAATGTGGATGGAACTGGAGGGTATTGTGCTAAGAGAAATAAGTCAGAGAAAGACAGATATCACATGATTTCACCCATATGTGGAATGTGAGAAACTTAATAGATGATCAAAGGGGAATGGAAGGGAAAATAAGATAAAAACAGAAAGGGAGGCAAACCATAAGAAACTCTTAAATACAGAGAACAAACTGAGGGTTGATGGAGTGGGAGATGGGGGCGTGGGGAAAATGGGAGATGGGCATTAAGGAGGACACTTGGGTTGGGCACTGAGTGTTGTATGTAAGTGATGAATTACTGGCTTCTACTCCTGAAGCTTGACTACACTGTACTTGACTACAACTAACTTGAGAATAAAGAAAATTTAATAATAAAAAATAAAATATAAAATCTCCAATCTAGAAATACCTCAAAGCTTCCTTCTGTTTCTGTCCCAGGGTCTCTAACACTGATGTCACATGCTGATATGAGCTGTTTCTGGGGCCACTAGTTCTGTGTTTTTCAGAACAGGCTTCTCTAGAGGCCTCTCATCTCAACCAGTACCTATATTGCTCTGCAAGCCGAGGTTAACCATAGTTTTAAAGGTATTTAATATAAGCCAGTCTGATGAGAGGTCTTCATGGGCGTAAGAGGAATGAGACTCATTAAATGCTCTGGATGATTGTTCACCCAAATAAAAAATCTACTTCCTTTTTAGTAATCTAGTTTCTTTCCACCGTTCTCTGCATGCAACAATAGTCACTGAATCTTCCATGCTGAGACTCCATTCATTCATTCTATTTATTAAACATGGTCCAGGAATTGCCCAAAGAAACTCATATTCCTAACTCCCAGCCATAGAATGTATGGCTTGACTCCAAATATTTCACAGTAGGATTTCACTTTTAGAGCACACAATCTGAAATAGTCTGCTAAATCAGAAATCTATTTTCCATCTGTTCTTTGCACTGTGAAATATCCAATAAAAAGTACAATCATAACAAATACTCTAGAGGAAAAAAATCACAAACATTTTTATAGCCACTCTATCATTCCTTTGTTTTATGCAGTTGATGAAGTGTTTGAAAGATGTTCCTAGAATCTGCAGAATTTCTTTGCCTCTTATCAAAAGCTATGCATTTGGAGTTGAAGTGTTTTCTACCACAGTGTAGAGACAATAGTCAATGATTTAATTTAAATTGGCATTGTCTATGGTATGGTATCACAAAATAGCTTCATATTTCATCTTTGGGCTTTGAAAAGATAGATTCTAAAAAAAAAAATACCTGTTTTATTTCCTGATACTGTTTAAAATATTTTTTTAAGTTTATTTATTTTTGAGAGAAAGAGAGAGAGACAGAGCACAAGCAGGGGAGGGGCAGAGAGGGAGAGGGAGACACAAAATGCAAAGCAGACTCCAAGCACCAAGATCGAATTTGGAGCTCAAACCCACAGACCACAAGATCATGACCTGAGCGGAAGTCTGCCGTTGAACCGACTGAGCCACCCAGATGCCACCTGATACTGTTTTAGCATTAAAGGCAGCTAACTGTTGTCCCAGTAAAATGAATGTTGATCTATTTCTGTCAGAAAATCCAGATTAAGTTTATTAAAGTGAGAGTTTCCAGAACTGCAGATAGTTCTTATTCACTGACGAGACTATAACCCTTAACTTCTTATTTAATAACTGATATATTTACAATATAGCTTTCAGCTAAGGGAGTTACAAATTCAGTGTTTTTGTGGGAGCTGCATTTCAAGTAGATACAATGGATTAACAAAATAACCAACAACAATCACAGGGAGTTGTGTAGCACAGCCATGATCCTGTCAGAACTTCTCTAAGAGCTTCCTCTCAGGCTCAAGTGTCCCCTCCACATCTAGGTGCTCTTGTTGATGGGAAATTTAATCACATCCTCTCCCAAATAACAGTAAGAATTCATTTTTATTAACATGCAATCCTCATTGCTATAAGTCACCAATGAGTGAATGAATGAATGAATTAAGGAGGGACTGGCAAAAGCCATAGCATGTGAGTTTTCACCTAAATTTTTTCTAGCCTCAATTACCAAGTTCTAGTTTGAATTCCTGTTGCAAGTGGCCTTGTGCCAAGAGTCCACACAAATTTATTCAGAGATCTTAAAGCATGAACCCTGAGTTACAAAAAGAATAGTGGGAGGGGTGCCTGGGCAGCTCAGTCAGTTAAGCGTCCAATATTTGATTTCAGCTCAGGTCATGATCTCATGGTTCATGAGATGGAGTCCCATGGCGGGCTCAGCGCGGAGCCTGCTTAAGATTCTCCCTCTGTCTCTCTCTCTCTCTCTCTCTCTCTCTCTGTCTCTCCCTCTGCCCCTCTCCCCAGCTTATGCTGGAAAAAAAATACTGGTAGTTGTGCATCTTATAAAATTATCAACCAAACACTGTCATACATCACAGAGATATTAGAAGACATTTCTCACATGTCATTGTTACTTATTTAAAGTGTGAGCAAGAATAACCACAGTTCTCGGTGGAAATTGAAAAAATTCACTCTACTTGTATAGATTGTCAACACACTGCTTTTTATTGCATGCAATATATGTACACATGAATATAGGGTTCCCCTAGTATTTGAAAAAAGGAACTCTTTTTTATCATAATAAATTCTTACTGTAGAAAATAATATATTTCAAAAATTTTAAACTATACTATTACTTTTAAAATTTGGAAATAAAAAATATATGTATAATATATATACATATATATACATATATGTATATATATGTATATATATACATATATATACATATATGTATATATATACATATATACAGCTCCCACAAAGAATTTCTGAAGCGCCATAACTTTTAAGATTTTCTAGTTCCACTCACAGGGATCTCAGGAAGAAAAACAAATTGCTTATTGCTAGATATATAACTTGTGGTAAATCCAGAATTTGAGCCCATATTTGAGCCCATACTTACATACTTTGTTTTTATTTGAGTCCCCATTTTATTTGAGCCTGAAAACATACATATTCACCCCATGTAATAATTTGTTAGAAAGCCAAGTTGGTGGCATTTATCAAGCTTAATGTGGGTTATAACCTAATGCATACTTAGCTGGGCTACCCTAGCAATGTCTCTGTTTTTCATATATAAATATTAAGTAGGCATTCACCCTTTTCTGCCATACCTACTTCCCCAGATGAACTAGAAAATTAATTTTCAAACAAGAGAAACACTGTTCATGAAGACAACTACATTTAAATGTTCAAGAGGGGTAGGGGTGCCTGGGTGGCTCAGTCGGTCAAGCATCCAACTCTTAATCTAGGCTCAGGTCATGATCTCATGGTTTGTGGATTTGAGCCTCATATTGGTCTCTGTGCTTAAGGTACAGAGTCTGCTTGGGATTCTCTCTCTCCCTTTCTTTCTACCCCTCCCCTGCATGTGCTCTCTCTCTCTCTCTCTCTCTCTCAGAATAAATAAATAAACTTAAGGAAAAAATCAGGAGGTCTAAATAAAGACTTTGAGAAGTAAAACTCATATATAAACCCATATACAAGAAGAAAGCTTTCAGGGAAGCTAACGAGACTTTAAGTATTAAGAGATTCTAATTATCATGGATTGTGAACAATTAGGCAATTACTAGGCAATAGCTCCAAAACACTACTCAGGGCTACTTCCTTTTGTGGAAAAGGTGAGAGTAAGTGGGTTGGGGACACAAGGACAGAAAGCTGGTCCAGGAAATAGTGGACCACTGCAAGGGGGAAAAGACTACTTTGCTTATATTCATGCTCACTTATGATGCACCTAAGGTAATTGATTATGACACCAGTCATAGAGTTCATAAGTTCCTTCAAGTATAAGGCAGCATGCTGTACATAAACACATTATAAATACAGCTAGATTGTACGTCAACTGTCTGCAAGTACATGTACGAGGTCTACATTTGAACACCCATTATGCACTAGGAATATACATTTTCACGAGGGGGAAGTGGAGTCACAAATGTATCACAAATGTAATTATAGGTGATGTAAGAATTTGCAGGTTAGCTAATTTGGCACCGTATGCAGAGCAGGTGGGAGGTGGGAGCTGAGGATTGGTTGGATTACTTGTGCTTCCAAGGAGGGCAAGGGGTGGCTGCCTTTCCAGAGGGGGAGTAGAACGAATTCCCACTTTACTTCCAGACGATCACTCTCTCTTCACGGTTGGTGATATACCAAGACAAAAAAATGTTCTTGGATTCTTTCTGATGGTAAGTAGCCCTGTGTAGTAACTGGAATTTTATGGAAAACAGTATTATTAAGAGCACTGGAGGAATAAGCAAGGAAGATGATTTAGTACTTGGTGAGCTTGGAACGCTAGAGCCCCAGGGAGTTGTACCCGGTAGGATATTAATTCTACAATTTGCACTGGAAAGAATAATTACAGAGCCATCAGTCTATAAAAAGTAACTGAAATCATGGAAATAGAAAATGTTCCTAAACAGTATGTAAAATGAGACAGAAAAATGATGTTATCATAACCCTGAATAACAACATTTTAATGAGAAGGGCAATAGAAGAGATGCTCAAAGAAATGCAAAAAGGAGTAGCCAGAAAGTTTAGCAAAAGACAAGGCAAAAGCAGTATTATAGACACCCAGAGGGGACATAGGCCAAGAAAAAGAGGATGCTTACACAAGTCACTGATGATGTCTTTGAGACTGATTTTTGTGAGATAGTGAGGCCAGAAGTTTAAGTCGGTGGGTGGTCAGTACACTTTCTGAGATGTAACTGGCCGTGAAAACGCTATTTAATGTTTTGTTAATTTGAAAGAAATCCCAAAACAAACAAGAATTAAGGTTTATATGGACAATATCCAGAAAATCAGCTATTTCAATGAAATAGTGGAGAGTAGGAGCACTCTAATGACTCTTTCTCTAATAGACTTTTTTAAATGCTCACTACTTTGAAGGTGATCAACACTATTTTAATTATCACAACTACTTTGAAAGATGGGTATTATTTCCTACATTTTGGTCATTGAAGAATCCAACATTTAGAGCTGTTATCCGTCTGACTACAAAGACCCATAGTTTTTCCAGTTTTAAAGTGTTAAATGGGAGCCATCATTTTTCCTATAAACAAAAGGAAGGATGTACTTTGTAAAAAAGTCACTTCACTTGCCCACCAAAGCAAGTGCAATATCATCTGATATTTTATAGTCTATGTATTTACTTAGCACAGGAGAAGCTATTTCATTTAGAAAAAAATGTATATTAATGGATTCAACCATTTTCTCAGTATTGGTTTTCAAAAATATTCATTTGAAGCTAAAACTCTAAACAGCCTATTTTCTTTGCAAAAAATATGCACATTGAGTATTCTGTTTGCATTAAAGTTTTGCAGTGCCTCAGCTTTCTGATACAAATGTTTCAGAATGGAGGACAACCACTTTTGCTGCACTACTTTGTTAACTAATGTGTTTTACCCAGGCCACATGCCATGGAACAACAAAATGGCTTTTGTTTGCTTTTAAATCCATGAGGATTTGGCTTTATTGAACTCACATTTGCATTAAATTTCAGCAGCATATATTTCTGCTTCCGTGAGGCTCATTTTCCAAATGAACAACTGGGAAGCGAATTTGCTGAAGCCAGTGATGTTGCTGTGCTCTCCCTTGGCTTGTTCTGATGACTCCTCACTTTCACCAACAGCCCTGAAGGCTCACTTCCACATGGACTCCTCCGTGAGCGAACATCGACATCGGAGAGTAGCTCTCACATGAACTTCATGAATAAAAGATGGGAGAAGTAACTCAGAACATTGAAGCATCATAACAATTTCTTCATCAAAGTATATTTCTACCTACCATCCCACTGATATTCAGAATTATTTCTAAGGATTTCACAAGACTGTGATTCTCACCCATATGCATATTAGTCCTACCTGCTGTCATCGTCCCTTTACAGCTTAGAGTCCTTAGTTATAGTGAGGCTAAATGACCATGGTAATCCAGAGAGTTGTGGACTTTATTGAGTGTCATTGAATTTGGTGTAATATGGTAATTTTGTCGGAGTGAAATAGACTAGAAATTTTTTTGCACTAAACGGGAATGGAAGGATTTTCTAAATAAGACAGTGTCTCCCTTTAGACTGAAGTATCTACCAGATAGCATGGTAGGGATTTTACTTGTTTTATTTACAAACTCATTGTTCAGATGTTCATAACTATGAACGCACTTTTTTCCCAGCAAGCATTTCTTGAATTATAGTTTTGAGTATTTGTTCTGTTTCTTTGCTTTGGTTTTCCTCTG
This sequence comes from Prionailurus viverrinus, assembly GCF_022837055.1. NCBI lineage: Eukaryota > Metazoa > Chordata > Mammalia > Carnivora > Felidae > Prionailurus > Prionailurus viverrinus. The sequence goes on from NC_062568.1 coordinate 22,482,059, forward strand.
TAAGGACTCCAATTATCCATATGTTGTTATTTTTTCTTGATGTCTTTTATCTCTTCATTAAAAAAATTATGCTACTTATCTTTCAAATCTTCAATTTCTCTTAAGATATTAACTGTTGAATTTATTTCCTCAAGTTTATTTTTGAATCTCTGAAATATTTTTCTTCTATTTCTAATTCTTTACTCAGTTTTGCCCTCTTATCTCTGAATTTTCAAAATTTGATTTATACTATCCTTTCATGTATTGGGTCATTTTCTTATAATCCTTATTTTGTGTCAAAATAGTAGACTACAGTTTTGGTTTGTGGCTGATTCTTCTGGCTTGGTTTCCTTGCCTGGCATATTTTCTTAGACTCCCTTATTCTCTTTCCAAAGTAATTATATTGTATGACATTTGACATTGTCTATTTTTTATGTACAATTTGTCTTGGGCTATTGAGAGGAGGTGATCAGGGTTGAAATTTAGAAGAGCTAATGTCAGGGAGCATCACCTTCTGTGACTTGTGTACTGTTACAATGCGCACACACATGCACACACACACACACACACACACACACACACACACAGCAGCATGTTTTCTGATATTTCTTGACACAGTTGCTCGCCATCAGCTTTAACTGGACAACCTCTTCCTTTATCTCTATTGTCTCTGTCTTGTGAAATTTTTATTTCACTCCCAGTAGTTTCTCCACATTGTAGGACCACCGGATGAGTGGAATCCTAGACAGTCAGTTTTTGAGAGTTCGTAAGACCCTCCCTACTCTAATTCCCTTATAGTATTTCCAAGCTCCTTGCTTCACCTAATATCAGAGTGAGCAGAACGCTTTCTGTTTTAACTGAAGATTAAAACAGATTGGCTTCCCAGTGGGTATCTATTGGCTATTGTTTTGTATTCTGTTTTGCAGTTCATTAGGCTCTCTCCTGCTTTTCTTCTGCCCTACAAAGGTCTGTAACCCCACCAACTTGTGCTTTTGCATTTATGGAGCTAACTTGTCATTTAAATGTTGCCTGTGAGGTTTTTGTTTCACTATCCAACTGGTCTTGTCTGCTATTTCCTGAGAGAATTCAGGGAGACTGAAAAACTGCCACTCTCTCGCTGTCTTCCTACAAATTTCCAACATTAAATTTTAATAATATGTGTCTATACATACTTTCTAACATCACAGCTGATCAGTCCCTATATTTGCCCCACAAATAATATATAACCACTGCTGATAAATGTTCTGCATCCATAAATGTGTGAGAATTCTTTCCCGCACTTAAATTATAGTTTGATGGCACAATTATTATAGCAAATCACATTTCCCCAGGATTCTGAAGACGTTGCCCCACTGTCTTCCTAGATCCAAAATTGGTGATAAGAAACCTGATATCAATAGAATTCTAAATTAGTCTTCATTAGATCTTCTTTTTCTCATTTTCTTCTACATTTAAAAGGGTTTACAACTTTCTGTTTATCCTTGATTTTCCAAAATTTGACCATGCTAGTCTTTTAAATGTATCTTTCTTTTTTTAATTTTTAAATGTTTCTACTTATTTTTGAGACAGAAGAGACAGAGCATGAGCAGGGGAGGGGCAGAGAGAGGGAGACACAGAATCTGAAGCAGGCTCCAGGCTCTGAGCTGTCAGCACAGAGCCTGATGCAGGGCTCGAACTCAAACTTCGAGATCATGACCCTAGCCAAAATCGAACGCTTAACTAACTGAGCCACCGAGGTGCCTCTTAATATATTTTTTAATGTTTATTTTTGAGAGAGACAGAATGAAAGTGGGGAGGGGCAGAGAGAGAGGGAGACACAGAATCTGAAGCAGGTTCCAGGCTCCGAGCTGTCAGCACAGAGCCTGACGCGAGGCTCGAACCCGTCAACCCGTCAACCCGTCAACCATGATATCATGACCTGGGCGGAAGTGGGAGGCTCAACTGACTGAGCCACCCAAGCACCCCTTAAATGTATCTTTCTAAGTCCCAAGTAATTCCTTGCGACTTGAGGGCCAGTATCCTCCTGCTTGAGGTTTCTTATGCACTTTCTTTTTCTCCATTTCTTGCAACTCTAATCAGATGCATATTGCAACTTTTTTCATTTTTCCTCAACAGCTCCTATTTTTTCCTTTGAACTTTGCACCATATTCCTACAGAATTCTTCATTCTGTTGCTTCTTTCAACTCTTTTATTCACACTTAAGGAGTGTACATCACTATTTAACCCTCTTTTCAAATATTTAAATTTATATGATGTATAAATTTAGATTTTTATCACATCTTATTCCTCTTAATAGACACTGTGTCCCAAAGTATCTGTATAAAAATATAAATTACACTTCTTTGAATATCTTTCTCTACATTCTTATTTAGTTTGTTTAGTTTGTTACTTTTGCTGGGTATTGGTTTTCCTCAAATATCCAATGGTTCTTTATGTCCATTTTGGTTTTTGGCATTTTTTATTTGCCACGCTATGGTACTGTTTAGGTTTACTATGGCCAGACTCTAATGATTAGTGGCTGATGGAAAGAAGACCATAGCACAAAAATAGACACATAAACCAATGGAATAGAATAGAAACTCCAGAATTGGACCCACAAAAGTATGGCCAACTAATCTTTGACAAAGCAGGAAAGAATATCCAATGAAAAAAAGACAGTCTCTTTAACAAATGGTGCTGGGAGAACTGGACAGCAACATGCAGAAGAATGAAATTAGACCACTTTGTTACACCACTCACAAAAATAAAGTCAAAATGGATGAAGGGCCTGAATGTGAGACAGGAAACCATCAAAACCCTAGAGGAGAACGCAGGAAAAGACCTCTCTGACCTCAGCCGCAGCAATTTCTTACTTGACACATCTCCAAAGGCAAGGGAATTAAAAGCAAAAATGAATTATTGGGACCTCATCAAGATAAAAAGCTTCTGCACTGCAAAGGAAACAACCAACAAAACTAAAAGGCAACTGACAGAATGGGAAAAGATATTTGCAAATGACATATCAGATAAAGGGCTAGTATCCAAAGTCTATAAAGAACTCACCAAACTCCAAACCCAAAACACAAATAATCCAGTAAGGAAATGGGCAGAAAACATGTCTTCTCTAAAGAAGACATCCAGATGGCCAACAGGCACATGAAAAGATGCTCAACGTCGCTCCTCATCAGGGAAATACAAATCAAAACCACCCTGAGATACCACCTCATGCCAGTCAGAGTGGCTAAAATGAACAAATCAGGAGACTATAGATGCCGGCGAGGATGTGGAGAAACGGGAACCCAAACCCAAACTGTGGGAATGCAAACTGGTGCAGCCGCTCTGGAGAACTGTGTGGAGGTTCCTCAAAAAATTAAAAATAGACTTACCCTATGACCCAGCAATAGCACTGCTAGGAATTGACCCAAGGGATACAGGAGTGCTGATGCACAGGGGCACTTGTACCCCAATGTTTAGAGCAGCACTCTCAACAATAGCCAAATTATGGAAAGAGCCTAAATGTCCATCAACTGATGAATGGATAAAGAAATTGTGGTTTATATACACAATAGAATACTACGTGGCAATGAGAAAGAATGAAATATGGCCCTTTGTAGCAACGTGGATGGAACTGGAGAGTGTGATGCTAAGTGAAATAAGCCATACAGAGAAAGACAGATACCATATGTTTTCACTCTTATGTGGATCCTGAGAAACTTAACAGAAGACCATGGGGGAGGGGAAGAAACAAAAAAGAGGTTAGAGAGGGAGGGAGCCAAAACATAAGAGACTCTTAAAAACTGACAACTGAAGGTTGATGAGGGGTGGGAGTGACGGGAGGGTGGGTGATGGGTCTTGAGGAGGGCACCTTTTGGGATGAGCACTGGGTGTTCTATGGAAACCAATTTGACAATAAATTTCACATTAAAAAAGAAGAAGAAGAAGACCAAGGTGCGCCCGGGTGGATCAATCGGTTGAGTGTGCGACTTTGGCTCAGGGCGTGATCTCATGGTTCGTGGGTTTGAGCCCCGCGTGGGGCTCTGTGCTGACAGCTCAGAGCCTGGAGACTGCTGCAGATTCTGTGTCTCCCTGTCTCTCTGCCCCTCCCCTGCTCATGCTGTCTCTCGAAAATAAATAAATGTTAAAAAATTTTAATAAAAAAAGAAAGAAGACCAGAAATCATGGTGTTAGGCACAATAACCAATAATAGTTGTTTCCTTCAGAGAGGTCTCCCCATTTCTATGGGGTTTTACCAGCCATCTGGAACATGACCCTCTTTCTCCCACCTAATTACTAACGATCAGTTCTCTAGCTACTGAAAATAAATATAATACTTACTGATTAGCACTGATGTATGTGGTTCATGAGTCAACAATTCTTCTAAGTGCTATTATGCTTCTCTTCCCCTCTGATTATAAGGAATATTGAAACGTGGACATTACACACAGTTGTTCCTGTTTTTAAAGTGCTACTTTTGTTTTGCAATATTTGCATTTAAGCCAAATCAGTTTACTTTTCACTTTTCAGGTATTCCCCAAATATCTAATCCACAACTAATAGTCTTTTTCCTTTCCTTTAGGTTATGGACTTTAAAAATGTATATATTCTAGGGGCACCTGAGTGGCTCAGTTGATTAAGCACCAGACTTCGGCTCAGGTCATGATCTCACAGTTCAAGAGTTCTAGCCCTGTGTCAGGCTCTGTGCTGACAGCTCAGGGCCTGGAGCCTACTTCAGAGTCTGTGTCTCCCTCTCTCTGCCCCTGCCCCACTCATGCTCTGTCTCTCTCTGTCTCAAAAATAAATAAACGTTAAAAAAATATTACAAATATATACATTCTAGTTTCAAAGATTTTTTATGGAGGGGAGAAAGGAAGCATCATTACTCAATCTGTTGTTTTTTACCCAGATATTATGAACTTTGAAATTGTATTAAATATTTTTCATGAAATTTATAATTTTCAGTATATTTTTATTTAAGTAAAGCAAATATGCAGCCAAATCTAGTTAAGGTTTCAATAAATATTTATCATGACATGTATCATCTTCAGACTCAATAGTATAGTGCACATTAAAATTAGACAGGCACCAGCTCTGCTTTTTATCAGATGTGTGAACTTGAACAAGCCACCTTAACTTGCTGAGACTGTTTTATCTTTTAAAATGTAAGTAATAAGCAATTCATATGATGTTTCTAATTTTAAGTGGACAGTGCAGATGATAGCATTTAACACATTTCTGAGCACTGGAACTATCTTCTTTTCTCTTTTTCTCTTTGATTTTTTTTCTGTTGTTCTATGTGACAGATGCCAGAATTCTCTGCAGCTAAAATACGATATTGCTTGCTCTCAAAGACAGGACAAAGAAGACACAATTCATCCCAACATACTTTTGCTGCTTGCTATGAAATGTCAAACAGTATTGCAAAAGAAAACAACTTTGAAACCAGCACAGTATTTGTGAATAATTTCTTCATGGTACTATTGAAATATTTGAATGAATATGATTCTATTGTTGCTTTTAGAACAATGTATTTGCTTCTGCAATTCCCTAGGATTGTACAAAATAGTATTAAGTCAACACATTGCTTTATTAATCAACATTATACTAATTCAACACCCCCTTGCAGTTTTTATGATGTTGGAGTCAATATGTTGTGATTTATAAAAATAACCTAGATTTATACTTGAGTACACGGAAACAGACAGTGTGGAGGGGGAGGTAAGCACTGTGGAGGGAGAAAGTGGAGGGGGAGGGAAAGTCAGGATCTCTCACTTAGAGTAAAAACTAATGAACATGAGAGCAAAGATTCAAGTCAGGAAAAACCTGTAATATCACAGACACAGATTGTATCCAAATGTGGTCCACTGCTACAAAAGTTTATAATCATATTCAGCGTAGGAGAAACATTGAATGAAATAGAGAGGCCGCAGATACAATGAATCATCTTGATTTTCAATGATTGTTGTGAATTCAATAATTTAGGAATGTTTTTTAGCACCTATAATCAGGTAACCTCTGAAAATGTGGTCAAGTTTGTAAGTCCTGATTTTAGTAAATTATGTAGTACCTAATAGAAATACTTTGGGAAAGTTCTAATACTCCAACTTGCAAAACATACCCACTACATTGTAAAAAGCAATTCAATAAGGAAGGTGGGCAGATCTTCACTAACATCTATGTCACTACTAATAAAAGAAGAAAAAAAAGCTAGATGTGTATTTATTACAAGTGCACCTATGTTGCTTTCATTACTTAAAAACACCAAATAACTAATTATAAAATTATTAAAGATTTTAACTTTGAGGATTCTGGCCTGTCTGATTTCTCAGCCCATGTTCTTAACCAGTATTATCTGCTTCCTTTGTACTAAAAGCAAAACAAAAACTTCATAACTATGCACATATTTCTAAACATACTTCTCATCCTAAGCAATTTAATTGAGACAAAATGTGTTAATTAGAAGGTGGATCTGATTCTTATAAAGACAACATATTTTTGAGCCAAGAGTAGGGAACAAAGTAGTTCATTATACTGGACAATACAGATTTGGGTAAACAGGAAGATATGGATAAAAATAATAAAGAGCTTTCTGTGTGATTCAAGAGCTGATTCTAAAGGCAAGTCACAAATGATGTAATATGCTAACAAAGACACATATTGGAATAACGATATAGCTTTCTAAGGTGACTCTTTTAAAAGCATACATATCCAAATTTATGCATGCTATTATTTGCCATTGTTTTATAGAAGCAATAAAGCAACAAACACTCAGGATTTAGGATATTTATATATATACATAAACATACATACCTATACATAAAATGCACATATCTACATATATGTATTACTAAAATGCTATTTTAGTGGCTTTTACCAAAACAAAAGGATTATGAGGTTAAAATAAATAATATAAAGTGCTTACCAGAGGAGGTTTTATTTTTCAATTTTTAAATATTTTTATTTAAGTATAACTGACAAACCACGTTACATTAGTTTCGGGTATACAACTTAGTGATTTGACAAGTTTATACATTATTCACCACAAGTAGACCCATCTGTCCCATTACATCAATATTAAAATATCATTGACTATATTCCTTATATTCTGCTTCTTATTCCCCTGACTTACTCATTCTGTAGCTGGAAACCAATATCTCCCTCTCCCTTTCACCCATTTTGCCCAAGGCCCCAAACACCCCTCCCCTTATGGTATCATCAGTTTGTTCTCTGTAAAATTGTTCTAGTTTTCCTTTTTATTTTTTTTTTATTACTTTTAGGAGTGGAGTCATATGGTATTTGTCTTTGTGACTTATTTCACTTAGCATAACACCCTCTAGGTCCATCCATGTTGTCTAAAATAGCATCATGTCCTTTTTTATTGCTGCAATAATATTCCATTGTGTATATATACCAATTTTCTTTTTTTTCAATATATGAAATTTATTGTCAAATTGGTTTCCATAGAACACCCAGTGCTCATCCCAAAAGGTGCCCTCCTCAAGACCCATCACGCGCCCTCCCCTCTCTCCCACCCCTCCATCAACCCTCAGTTTGTTCTTAGTTTTTAAGAGTCTCTTATGCTTTGGCTCTCTCCCACTCTAACCTCTTTTTTTTTTCCTTCCCCTCCCCCATGGGTTTCTATTAAGTTTCTCAGGATCCACTTAAGAGTGAAAACATATGGTATCTGTCTTTCTCTGTATGGCTTATTTCACTTAGCATCACACTCTCCAGTTCCATCCACGTTGCTACAAAGGGCCATATTTCATTCTTTCTCATTGCCACGTAGTATTCTATTGTGTATATAAACCACAATTTCTTTATCCATTCATCAGTTGATGGACATTTAGGCTCTTTCCATAATTTGGCTATTGTTGAGAGTGCTGCTCTAAACACTGGGGTAAAAGTGCTCCTATGCATCAGTACTCCTGTATCCCTTGGGTCAATTCCTAGCAGTGCTATTGCTGGGTCATAGGGTAAGTCTATTTTTAATTTTTTGAGGAACCTCCACACAGTTCTCCAGAGCGGCTGCACCAGTTTGCATTCCCACAGTTTGGGTTTGGGTTCCCATTTCTCCACATCCTCGCCAGCATCTATAGTCTCCTGATTTGTTCATTTTGGCCACTCTGACTGGTGTGAGGTGATATCTGAGTGTGGTTTTGATTTGTATTTCCCTGATGAGGAGCGACGTTGAGCATCTTTTCATGTGCCTGTTGGCCATCCGGATGTCTTCTTTAGAGAAGTGTCTATTCATGTTTTCTGCCCATTTCTTCACTGGGTTATTTGTTTTTCGGGTGTGGAGTTTGGTGAGCTCTTTATAGATTTTGGATACTAGCCCTTTGTCCGATATGTCATTTGCAAATATCTTTTCCCATTCTGTTGGTTGCCTTTTAGTTTTGTTGGTTGTTTCCTTTGCTGTGCAGAAGTTTTTATCTTCATAAGGTCCCAGTAGTTCATTTTTGCTTTTAATTCCCTTGCCTTTGGGGATGTGTCGAGTAAGAGATTGCTACGGCTGAGGTCAGAGAGGTCTTTTCCTGCTTTTTCCTCTAGGATTTTGATGGTTTCCTGTCTCACATTCAGGTCCTTTATCCATTTTGAGTTTATTTTTGTGAATGGTGTGAGAAAGTGGTCTAGTTTCAATCTTCTGCATGTTGCTGTCCAGTTCTCCCAGCACCATTTGTTAAAGAGACTGTCTTTCTTCCATTGGATGTTCTTTCCTGCTTTGTCAAAGATGAGTTGGCCATATGTTTGTGGATCTAGTTCTGGGGTTTCTATTCTATTTCATTGGTCTATGTGTCTGTTTTGGTGCCAATACCATGCTGTCTTGATGATGACAGCTTTGTAGTAGAAGCTAAAGTCTGGTATTGTGATGCCTCCTGCTCTGGTCTTCGTCTTCAAAATTACTTTGGCTATTCGGGTCCTTTTGTGGTTACATATGAATTTTAGGATTGCTTGTTTTAGTTTCGAGAAGAATGCTGGTGCAATTTTGATTGCAATTGCATTGAACGTGTAGATAGTTTTGGGTAGTATTGACATTTTAACAATATTTATTCTTCCAACCCATGAAAACGGAATGTTTTTCCATTTCTTTATATCTTCTTCAATTTCCTTCATAAGCTTTCTATAGTTTTCAGCATACAGATCTTTTACATCTTTGGTTACATTTATTCCTAGGTATTTTATGCTTCTTGGTGCAATTGTGAATGGGATCAGTTTCTTCATTGGTCTTTCTGTTGCTTCATTATTAGTGTATAAGAATGCAACTGATTTCTGTACATTGATTTTGTATCCTGCGACTCTGCTAAATTCATGTATCAGTTCTAGCAGACTTTTGGTGGAGTCTGTCAAATTTTCCATGTATAATATCATGTCATCTGCAAAAAGTGAAAGCTTGACTTCATCTTTGCCAATTTTGATGCCTTTGATTTCCTTCTGTTGTCTGATTGCTGATGCTAGAACTTCCAACACTATGTTAAATAACAGCAGTGAGAGTGGACAACCCTGTCATGTTCCTGATCTCAGGGAAAAAGCTCTCAGTTTTTCCCCATTGAGGATGATGTTACCTGTGGGCTTTTCATAAGTGGCTTTTATGATCTTTAAGTATGTTCCTTCTATCCCGACTTTCTGGAGGGTTTTTATTAAGAAATATTGCTGAATTTTGTCAAATGCTTTTTCTTCATCGATTGACAGGATCAAATGGTTCTTATCTTTTCTTTTATTAATGTGATGTATCACGTTGATTGATTTGCAAATATTGAAGCAGCCCTGCATCCCAGGAATGAATCCCACTTGATCATGGTGAATAATTCTTTTTATATGCTGTTGAACTCGATTTGCTAGTATCTTATTGAGAATTTTTGCATCCATATTCACCAGGGGTATTGGCCTGTAGTTCTCTTTTTTTGCTGGGTCTCTGTCTGGTTTAGGAATCAAAGTAATACTGGCTTCATAGAATGAGTCTGGAAGTTTTCCTTCCCTTTCTATTTTTTGGAACAGCTTGAGAAGGATAGGTATTATCTCTGCTTTAAACGTCTGGTACAACTCCCCTGGGAAGCCATCTGTTCCTGGACTCTTATTTGTTGGGAGATTTTTGATGACTGATTCAATTTCTTCACTGGTTATGGGTCTGTTCAAGCTTTCTATTTCCTCCTGATTGAGTTTTGGAAGTGTGTGGGTGTTTAGGAATTTGTCCATTTCTTCCAGGTTGTCCAGTTTGTTGGCATATAATTTTTCATAGTATTCCCTGATAATTGTTTGTATCTCTGAGGAATTGGTTGTAACAATTCCATTTTCATTCAAGATTTTATCTATTTGGGTCATCTCCTTTTTATTTTTGAGAAGCCTGGCTAGAGGTTTGTCAATTTTGTTTATTTTTTCAAAAAACCAACTCTTGGTTTCGTTGATCTGCTCTACAGTTTTTTTTAGATTCTATATTGTTTATTTCTTCTCTCATCTTTATTATTTCTCTTCTTCTGCTGGGTTTTGGCTGTCTTTGCTGTTCTGCTTCTATTTCCTTTAAGTGTGGTGTTAGATTTTGTATTTGGGATTTTTCTTGTTTCTTGAGATAGGCCTGGATTGCAATGTATTTTCCTCTCAGGACTGCCTTCGCTGCATCCCAAAGCGTTTGGATTGTTGTATTTTCATTTTCGTTTGTTTCCATATATTTTTTAATTTCTTCTCTAATTGCCTGGTTGACCCATTCATTCGTTAGTAGGGTGTTCTTTAACCTCCATGCTTTTGGAGGTTTTCCAGACTTTTTCCTGTGGTTGATTTTAAGCTTCATAGCATTGTGGTCTGAAAGTATGCATGGTATGATTTCAATTCTTGTATACTTATGAAGGGCTGTTTTGTGACCCAGTATATGATCTGTCTTGGAGAATGTTCCATGTGCACTCGAGAAGAAAGTATATTCTGTTGCTTTGGGATGCAGAGTTCTAAATACATCTGTCAAGTCCATCTGATCCAATGTATCAATCAGGGCCCTTGTTTCTTTATTGACCGTGTGTCTAGATGATCTATCCCTTTCTGTAAGTGGAGTGTTAAAGTCCCCTGCAATTACCACATTCTTATCAATAAGGTTGCTTATGTTTGTGATTAATTTTTTTATATATTTGGGGGCTCCTGTACTCGGTGCATAGACATTTATAATTGTTAGCTCTTCCTGATGGATAGACCCTGTGATTATTATATAATGTCCTTCTTCATCTCTTGTTACAGCCTTTAATTTAAAGTCTAGTTTGTCTGATATAAGTATGGCTACTCCAGCTTTCTTTTGGCTTCCAGTAGCATGATAAATAGTTCTCCATCCCCTCACTCTCAATCTGAAGGTGTCCTCAGGTCTAAAATGAGTCTCTTGTAGACAGCAAATAGATGGGTCTTGTTTTTATCCATTCTGATACCCTGTATCTTTTGTTTGGTGCATTTAGTCCATTTACATTCAGTATTATAGAAAGATATGGGTTTAAAGTCATTGTGATGTACGTAGGTTTCATGCTTGTAGTGATGTCTCTGGTACTTTGTCTCACAGGGTCCCCCTTAGGATCTCTTGTAGGGCTGGTTTAGTGGTGACGAATTCCTTCAGTTTTTGTTTGTTTGGGAAGACCTTTATCTCTCCTTCTATTCTAAATGACAGACTTGCTGGATAGAGGATACTCGGCTGCATATTTTTTCTGTTCCTCACATTGAAGATTTCCTGCCATTCCTTCTGGCCTGCCAAGTTTCAGTAGAGAGATCAGTCACGAGTCTTATAGGTCTCCCTTTATATGTTAGAGCACGTTTATCCCTAGCTGCTTTCAGAATTTTCTCTTTATCCTTGTATTTTGCCAGTTTCACTATGATATGTCGTGCAGAAGATCGATTCAAGTTACGTCTGAAGGGAGTTCTCTGTGCCTCTTGGATTTCAATGCATTTTTCCTTCCCCAGATCAGGGAAGTTCTCAGCTATTATTTCTTCAAGTACACCTTCAGCACCTTTCCCTCTCTCTTCCTCCTCTGGAATACCAATTATGCGTATATTATTTCTCTTTAGTGCATCACTTAGTTCTCTAATTTTCCCCTCATACTCCTGGATTTTTTTAATCTCTCTTTTTCTCAGCTTCTTCCTTTTCCATAATTTTATCTTCTAGTTCACCTATTCTCTCCTCTGCCTCTTCAATCCGAGCCGTGGTCGTCTCCATTTTATTTTGCATCTCATTAATAGCATGTTTTAGCTCCTCCTGGCTGTTCCTTAGTCCCTTGATCTCTGTAGCAATAGATTCTCTGCTGTCCTTTATACTGTTTTCAAGCCTGGCGATTAATTTTATGACTATTATTCTCAATTCACTTTCTGTTATATTGTTTAAGTTGTTTTGTGACCAGTTCGTTAGCTGTCGTTATTTCCTGGAGGTTTTTTTGAGAGGAATTCTTCCGTTTCGTCGTTTTGGATACTCCCTGAAGTGGTGCGGAACTGCAGGGCACTTCCCCTGTGCTGTCTTGAATAACTTGTGTTGGTGGGCAGGGCCGCAGTCAGATCTGATGTCTGCCCCCAGCCCACCGCTGGGGTCACAGTCAGACTGGTGTGTGCCTTCTCTTTCCCTCTTCTAGAGTCGCGAATCACTGTGGGGTGGCGTGGCCTGTCTGGGCTACTTGCACACTGCCAGGCTTGTGGTGCTGGGGATCTGGCATATTAGCTGGGGTGGATCGGCAAGGTGCACAGGGGCGGGAGGGGCAGGCTCAGCTCGCTTTTCCTTCAGAGATCCGCTTCAGGAGGGGCCCTGTGGCACCTGGAGGGAGTCAGATGTGCTGGAGGGATGGATCCACAGAAGCACAGTATTGGGTGTTTGGGAGGTGCAAGCAAGAGCCCTGGCAGGACCTGGTTCCCTTTGGGATTTTGGCTGGGGGATGGGCAAGAGAGATAGCGCTGGCGAGCGCCTTTGTTCCCTGCCAAGCTGTGCTCTGTTGTCCGGCGCTCAACAACTCTCCCTCACGTTGTCCTCCAGCCCTCCCGTTCTCTGAGCAGACCTGTTAGCTTATAACCTTACAGATATTAAGTCCTGCTTGCTGTCTGAACACACTCCGCCCGGCCCCTCTGCTTTTGCAAGCCAGACTTGGGGTCTCTGCTTGGCTGGCAGGCTGCCCCTCTGCCCCGGCTCCCTCCCACCAGTCCATGTAGCGCGCACTGTGTCTCTGCCCTTCCTACCCTCTTCTGTGGGCCTCTCGTCTGCGCTTGGCTCCAGAGACTCTGTTCTGCTAGTCTTCTGGCCATTTTCTGGGTTATTTAGGCAGGTGTGGGTGGAATCTAAGTGATCCGCAGGACGCAGTGAGCCCAGCGTCCTTCTACGCCGCCATCTTCCCTAGGTCCCCCACATTTTCTTTATCCATCTGTCTATTGATGGTTACTAGGTTACTTCTATGTCTTGGCTATTATAAATAATGAGTCAATAAACATAGAGCTGCATTTATCTCTTTGAGTTCGTGTTTTCATTTTCTCTGGGTAAATACCCAATAATGGAATTATTGGATAATATGATATTTCTATTTTAAATTTTTTGGGGAAACTTTATACTGTTTTCCACAGCGGCCACACCAACTTATTTTCCCACCAAGAGCACTTGAGGGTTCATTTTTCTCACATCCTCACAAGCACTTTTGCTTCTAGTCTTCTTCTTTTTTTTAAATTTTTAATGTTTATTTTTAAGAGAGAGCACAGAGTGCAAGCATGGGAGGGCAGGGAGAGAGCAGACACAGAATCTGAAGCAGGCTCCAAGCTCTGAGCTGTCAGCATGGAGCCCGATGTGGGGCTCAAATTTACAAACCATGAGATCATGACCTGAGCCGAAGTTGGATGCTTAACCAACTGAGCCACCCAGGCGCCCTTTGTTTCTAGTCTTCTTGACTTTAGACATTCTAACAGGTGTGAGGTGATTTGTCATTGTGGTTTTGATTTCCATTTCCCTGATGATTAGTGGAGTTGAGCATCTTTTCATGTATCTGTTGGCCATCTGTATGTCTTTTTTTGGAAAAACTGTCTATTCAGGTCTTCTGCCCATTTTTAAATTGGAGCATTTGTATTTTTTCATGTTGAGTTGTATAAGTTCTTTATGTATTTTGGATTTTAACCCCTTATTGGATAAATCATTTGTACATTTCTTCTCCTATTCAGTAGGTTGTCTTTTTGTTTTGTTGATGGTTTACTTCACTGATCAAAAGTTTTTGTTTTTGTTTTTGTTTTCTTTTGATGTAGTCCCAATAGTTCATTTTTGTTTTTGTTTCCCTTGCCTCTGGAGACATACCTAGAAAAATGTCTCTATGGCTGATGCCAGAGAAATTACAGCTTGTGCTCCCTTCTGGGATTTTTATGATCTCAGGTCTCATGTTTAGGTCTTTAATGCATTTTGAGTTTATTTTTATGTACAGTGTTAGAAAGTAGTCCAGTGTCTTTCTTTTACATGTAGCCGTCCAGTTTTCCCAACACCACTTTTTGAAAAGATTATCTTTTCCCTATTGTATATTCTTGCCTTCTTTGTCATAGATCAATTGACCATATAAATGTTGTTTTATTTCTAGGATATCTATTCTGTTCTATTGATCTATGTGTCTCTTTTTGTGCCAGTACCATAGTGTTTTTTTTTTTACTATAGCATTGTAGTATATCTTGAAATCTGGATTATGATACCTCCAGCGTTAGTTTTCTTTCTCAGAATTGCTTTGGCTATTCAGGGTCTTCTGTGGTTCCATTCAAATTTTCGTTTTATGTGTTTTAGTTTTGTGGAAAATGCTGTTGATATTTTGTCAGGGATTGCATTGAATAAGTAGATTTCTTTGAGTAATATGGACATTTTGGCAACACTAATTCTTCTAATCCATGAGCATGGAATATCTTTCAATTTGTTGTGTCATCTTCATTTTCTTTCATCTATGTTTTATAGTCTTTGGAGTTCAAGTCTTTCACCTCTTTGGTTAAGTTTATTCGTAGGTATTTTTAAAATTTTTGATGCAGTTTTAAATGTTTTTTTTTAATTTCTCTTTCTGCAATTTTGTTGTTAGTGTACAGAAATGCTACCTACTGATTTATGATTATTACTTCTGTATTCTGCCACTTTGTTGCATTTGTTTTTTACTTCTAATAGTTTTTTGGTGGAGTCTTTAGGATTTTTTATGTATAGTATTATGTTATCTACAAATAGTAAGAGTTAAACTTCTTTATTACCAATATTGGTGCCTCTTATTTCTTTTTCTTGCCTGATTGCTGTGGCTAGGATTTCCAGTAGTAGGTTGAATTAAAGTGGTGAGACTGGACATCCTTGTCTTGTTCCTGACGTTAGGAGGAAAGCTCTCAGTTGTTCATCCTTGAGGATGATTTTAGCTGTGTTATTTCATAAATGGCCTTTATTATGTTGAGGTATGTTCCCTCTCAGGTTACCTGAGTTACTCAGGTTACTGTAGTAATTGATTTGTGAATATTGAACCATCTTTGCATCCTGGAGCAAACCTGGTGATTGGTCTTTTTAATGTATTGTTGTATGAGGTTTGCTAATATTTTGTTGAGAATTTTTGCATCTATGTTCATCAGAGATATTGGCCTGAAGTTTTCTGTTTTGTGGTGTCTTTGTCTGGTTTTGTTATCAGGGTAATGCTGACCTTGTACAATGCATTTGGATGCTTTCCTTCCTCTTCTATTTTTTGAGAATACATATTAACTCTTCTTTAAATGTCTGATAGAATTCACCTGTGAATCCATCTGGTCCTGGACTTTTATTTTTTGGTAGTTTTTGATTACAATTCAATTCACTTACCTGTAATCAGTCTGTTAATATTTTCTATTCCTTTCTGGTTCAGTTTTGGAATATTATATGTATCCAGGAATGTATCCATTTCTTTTAGGTTGTCCAGTTTGTTGGCATGTAATTTTTCAGAGCATTCACTTATAATCTTTTGTATTTCTCTGGTATCAGCTGTAACTTCTCCTCATTCATGGTTTTGTTTATTTGGGTCTTTTCTCTTTTTTTCTTGATGTCTGGCTAAGAATTTGCCCATTTTGTTTATCTTTTCAAAGAACTAAATTGGTTTCATTGATATTTTCTATTTTTTGTTTTAGTCTCTACATCATTTATTTCTGCTCTGAATCCTATTATTTCCTTTCTTCTACTCACCTTGGGTTTTGTTTGTTCTTATTTAGGTGTAAGGATAGTTTGTTAATTTGAATTTTTTCTTATTTCTTGACATAGTCCCATATTTCTACATAATTTTCTCTTAGAACTGCTTTGGCTATGTTACAGAGATGTGGGGTTGTTGTGTTTTCATTTTCATTTCTCTCCATGTATTTTTTAATTTCTTTGATTGTTTCATTGTTCAGTGTCATGTTGTCTAGCCTGCCATATTTATGTTTTTTTCTTGTGATTTATTTCTAGTTTTATACTGTTGTGGTTGGAAAAAATTCATGATACGATTTCAAGCTTCTTAAATGTATTGAGGTTTGTTTTAT
Organism: Prionailurus viverrinus; assembly: GCF_022837055.1. Lineage (NCBI taxonomy): Eukaryota > Metazoa > Chordata > Mammalia > Carnivora > Felidae > Prionailurus > Prionailurus viverrinus. The sequence goes on from NC_062568.1 coordinate 22,498,472, forward strand.
GACATAATATGTGATCTATTCTGGAGAATGTACCAAGTGTCCTTGAAAAGAATGAGTATTCTGTTGGTTTTGGATGGAATGTTTTGTATATATCTGCTATGTCCATCTGGTCCAATGTCTCATTCAAAAGCATTGTTTCTTTATTGATTTTCTGTCTGGATGATCTATCCATTGATGTAAGTGGAGTGTTAACATTCCCTATTATTATTGTACTACCATCAATTTCTCTCTTTATATGCATTAATATCTGTTTTATGTATTAAAGTGCTCCAGTTTTGGGTGGATATTTACAATTGTTATATCCTCTTGTTGGTTTCATCCCTGTATCATTATGTAATGTCATTCTTTGTCTCTTATTACAGTTTTTGTTTTAAAGTTTATTTCATCTCATTAAGTATTGCTACCGCAGCTTTTTTTCCCCTTCTTTTTGCATAGTGAATGTGTTTCCATCCCTTCCTTTTCAGTCTGTATGCCTCTTTAGGTCTAAGATGAGTCTTTTGTAGGCAGCATATAAATAGGTTTTGTTCTTTTATCCATTCTGCCACTCTATATCATTTGACTGGAGCATTTAGGCCATTTACATTTAAAGTAATTATTGATAGGGACATACTTATTGCCATTTTAAAATTTGTTTTCTGGTCATTTTGTTATTCTGCTTTGTTCCTTTCTTTTTCTCCTGCTTATTTTCTTTGTGATCAAGGAATATCTAAAGTGTTTTTGTTTGGCTTTCTTTCTGATTAATTTTTGTATATCTGTCATAGGTTTTGGATTTGTGGTAACCATTATATTTATATATAATATCCTCAGTAAATAGTAGTTGGTATTAATTTGATGGTCATTTAGGTTAATACACATTCTAAATTTAAAAAAAAAACAGAAAAAGAATAAATCTTTCTTTTTTTCTCCTTCTCTTCCCTTTTTACTCCTTTCTCAACATTTTATGTATACGTTATCATATTTTACATCTTTTCATTCATACTTTTCTTATGTCTAATTATGATCTTTTTTTTTTCACTTAAAAAAAGTCCCTTTAACATTTCTTGTAAAACTGGCTTAGTGGTGATAAACTTCTTTATATTTTGTTTGTCTGGGAAACTATCTCTCCTTCAAATCTGAATGATAACTTTGCTGCGTAGAGTACTCTTGGTTGTAGCTTTTTTTTTCTTTTAGCATTTTGAATGTATCATGCCACTCCCTTCAGCTTGCAAAACTTCTGCTAAAAAATCAGCTTATAGCTTTATTGATTTTCCCTTGTAGGTAAATTTTAGTTTCCTTCTTTCTGCTTTTAAGATTCTGTTTTTATCTTTAATCTTTGACATGTTAATTATTATGTGCTGTGGTGTGGATCTCCTTGGGTTCATCTTATTTGGAACTCTGTCTGCTTCTTGGACATGGATATTTATTTCCTTCCTTAGATTAGCAAAGTTTTCAGTCATTATTTCTTCAGGTAAGTTTTCTACACCTTTCTCTTTTATTCTCTGGGACTTTTATAATGCAAATATTTGTTTGCTTGATGTTATCCAAAGGATCTCTTAATCTATCCTCATATTTTAAAAACTTTTCTCTTTTTGCTATTCAGCTTGTGTACATTCCATTACTCTTTCAGGTCATTGATACTTTCTGCATCCTCTAATCTGTTGATTTCTTCTAGTGCGTTTTTTTTAATTTCAGTTATTGTATTCTTCTTGTATGGTATTGTGTTCTAATTGGTTCTTCTTAATATTTTCTATCTTTTTTGAAGGTCTCACTGAGGCTTCCACTTTTTTCTGAAGCTCAGTATCTTTGCAATCATATTTTAAATTCTTTATCAGGCCTATTACTTATCTCTGTTTCACTTCTTTTTCTGAAATTTTTTTCTCTTTCTTTTGGAGCATATTCTCTGTCTCTTCCTTTTGTTTAGCTTTCTGTATTTGGTTCTATGAACTAGGCAAAATGGCAACTTATCCTACACTTGAAGGAGTGGTCTTGTGTATGATGTCCCCCATGCAGATTTTGTGGGCTTGGTGACTGTTGTTGGCTGGCTAGAGCTGTGGTTGTATATGCTAGTTTCTCTTTTAAACCATGGCTTTTTACAGAAAGAATAAAAATAATAATGAAGAAAAAAGAAAGTAGTAAAATATAAAAGGAAAAGAAAAAACTAAAAAAGAAAAATATAAGAAAGAAAAAGAGAATAAGAAAAGAACAAAACCCCAATCAATCAATCAATAACAAAGCAAGACAAGATTAATTTTTTAAGTAAAAAATAAAACTATATTAGAAAGTAAAATTTTTTTAGAAAACCAACACAAAACTGAGGCTTGTTTTCTGTGTCTCAGCACAACAGGGCAGCTTATGTGGGCTTCAGGGCCTTGGACTTGCTGAGGTCACAAGGTCCCTGTGACAACTGGACCCACCAGTTTGGCATCTGGATCAACCCCTTACAGCATGGGGACCCTTCAATTATGGAGTCCAGCCCCACCCTTTCGGGTTCCAGACTCAGCTCTGGTCTGGGCTTTCAAGCACGCGTGGAAGAGAACATTCCCACAGTTCCTAGGCTCTCTTAAACCACTGCATCCTAGTAATAGTAGGGCTGGTGTGGGCTTGCCTATCCTGGACTTACTGAGGTCACAAGCTGTCTGTGATGATCTGACCTGCCAGTTATGGCATGGGGATCCACGAATTATGGCATCCAGACCCATCTCCAATCTGGGCTTTTAAAGTGGAGGGGGAAAAAGTGTTCCCACAGTTCCTCGGCCCTTTTGAATTTCTGCTTCTTTTTCTGTGTCCCAGTGCATCTAGGGCTTGTATGGGCCTATGGACCCTGGGTTTGCTGAAATCACAAGCCCACAGAGACAATCAGCCCACAGTGTCTGGACTCTGCTCCAATACAGTCTTCCAAGGTGAGTTGGGATCATAAACCTTGTTGCTCTCCAGTCCCTCTGACCTGGAGAGCTTTCCTACAGCTCATGCACCACTTGGCAGAATTTCTAGCATTGTCTCTTTTATATGCTAGTTGCTTTTTTAAGGCATGACACCTTTTCTGTGCTCTAGGACAGAAAGATCTGTTCCCAATCCTTCAGTACTATCCCTCCCATGCCATTTGCAACATTGGGTGAGGTTTCCCTTTATTACCATGTCTCCTCTCTATTACTGTTCTCTTCCCATTCTATCTTTGGTGGTTCAGTAGCTGTCCAATCAGTCCTCAGCTCTTCAGGAGGAATTGTTCTATTAATAGGTATAATTTGGTGTGTTCCTGGAGGAGGGGAATTCAGAGTCTTCCTACGTCACTCTCTTGAATCAGAACTCTATTTCTTTATAGTCATAAATTGTACACGTCATCTGTGCCATTATAGATTTGGGGGTTGTAAGATTAGATTTATTTTGATAAGAATGATAAAAATGGAAGATACATTTATATAAACTAACTACCTTACTAAGTGGCCAGGTGAATGCAAAAATAAAAGGAAGTAAGTTCGTAAGAGACTTTCAAAAATAACCACCTAATTAGGGAAAAAACTCGAGTTTAAAACCATCAACAAATCTAGAGCATTTGCACAAACAGGATAATGATTTATCTTTCAGGAAGTGATTTGACATCATTTATGAAAAATGTCATTACCTAAATTGGCAGGCAATTAGATGAGAGAAACCGATTTTAGTGGAAAGAAAATGGGCATGGTTTGTTTAAATACGGTTGACCTAATGGGTTGCTAACAAATCCATATACCAAAGGTTTTCTACTAATTAAAATTTTAATAAAGTTAATCAAATAAAATGTATGACATTTGGAAGTCATCATTCAAAATTGCTTCAAAAATGTTTAGTTACTAATAGAAACTTTCCTAATTGCACAAATATATGTGTCCCTTTGAGGGGAGGCATTAGAAGCATTTCCCTCTTCCATTACCTCAAAAGGATGGCTGTGAGAACATCTTGATTCTTTTAAGACAGTCTAGCTAACAGACTGTAGTAACAAATAGATTACTTAACTTGAAAGAGAATACATATATTCAAGGGCAAGAATAAGCAAAAAATATCCTTTCAAAAGCAAAGATGAGATTCAACATAATAAGGTGAGGATTTTTAATGGAATAGTTCAAATAATATTCTTTTCATCTTTGATGTTTACTTTAAATTTATCTCTATCCAAAACCTATAGTACTTTTGCATTAACATTCAGAAGAATTTTTCTGCTGAATGTATTTGACATATAACATTGTATAAATTTTAGGTGTATAGCATGTTACATTTAGATATTGGAATATGATTGCCATTTTTAGCAACATCTATCACATTACATAATTATAGTACAATTTTATTTATATTCATTATACTGTGCATTGGATCATTATGGCTTATGTACTACTTGTTCTAAGTTTATACCCTTAAACCATTCTCAGGAAGAATTTAACTTAGTGTAATACCATGCCCAAATACTCGATATAATGTAAAATCTTTTTATAATTCAATCTTTTTAATATAATTGATATAATGTAAAAAATATTGTCTCTAATTCAATCTTTTTATTTATTTATTTATTTTTTCAACGTTTATTTTTGGGACAGAGAGAGACAGAGCATGAACGGGGGAGGGGCAGAGAGAGAGGGAGACACAGAATGGCAAACAGGCTCCAGGCTCCGAGCCATCAGCCCAGAGCCTGACGCGGGGCTCGAACTCACGGACCGCGAGATCATGACCTGGCTGAAGTCAGACGCTTAACCGACTGCGCCACCCAGGCGCCCCTCTAATTCAATCTTTTTAATATAATTGAGAGAGACTTCACTGGATTACAATCTCTTTTTTACTTTTAGATTTTAAAATTCATTTCTTAAGTTAGTGAAAAACAGTTGGTCTCAGTCACAACACTTCAGAAATTCAAATTATTTTTAAAAGAATGTATAGCAATGTATAAATGTATAAGAATGCCTAAGTCCTAAAAGGTAGCAAGATGACAATCTCTTTTTTTCTAATTCCCATTTAATTTGTCCTCTTGAGTTGATTTCACATAGGAGCTCAAGGATAAGGGTAATAGAAACACCACTTTATAGACTAAAGCATCACTATTCTTAATAGAAGCCAAGAATCCATTTACTTAGCACCAATAATTGGGCCTCTGGTACTCTTAAGTTCCTGGTTTAGAGCGTTTGACTTTCATAAACAGAATCAGCGTGTTACATGATGGCTTTAGTACTCTGTCAAAGCCTCTCTAATTGCAACTTGGTTCAGTAGACTTGAGCATCTCGACACAAAATTGAAAGGGAGAAAAGGATTTTTAAGGGGTGCTATAGACAAGGTAGAAATGAAAACACCCTTTGTCTTAGCTATTTTCCCTAAGGTAAGGATATTTGTCTGGCCCAGATATTCCTTTCTCAACCTGAATATGGCTGGGGACACATGGGATGTCAATGGTGTTCTTAGATTATGATGTGGATATCACAAGGGAATTGCAGAAGAGGTCCAGTTAGTTGTTGAAGCATTGTCTACATAGGCACACTTTGCTTCACAGAAACCCACTATTCGCACAGTTAGGGGGTGCCACTCCTACACACATACATTTGTCCATCAGAAACAGGCCTTTTTATAAATAGTTCCATTTTCCCAAGGTAATTCCATCAGAGGTAGAAACTTGCCCCTCATTGGTTCACTCAAGTCCCTGTAAGTGGAAAATTATTATCACTACTACATTATCTTACTTGAAGGATCAAAACATTTGCCAACCAGATGTTCTTATTCATATTTGAATAAAATACACTTGATGTTTAAACTTGAAATATTCAATATTGGTTTTATTTCCATTTTTCCAAGGGTAGGTAATAATACCAATATTCTGTGGGGATTTCCCCATACTCACAGGCCACTACCTTCTTACCCTTTCTCTTCATCTCATCAAAATGAAGTCATCACAATAAGAATTTTTAAGATTTTTTTTATGGCACACATGTTCAGATATGGGAAATGTATTACAGTCAGATCTAACCATATTTCTTACCTGCTGCCAAAATGTTTCTTAAAACTCTTGACTGCTTTTTTTGGAGCATTTTCCTTCAATTTTGTTTGTGAAACCCTAACAAAAATTGTGAATTATTAACAGATATAACAAAATCTCTATATATGGCACGTATCTGTGTGTGTATATGTGTGCGTGTGTGTGTGTGTGTGTGTGTGTGATATCTGTGTATTGTGTATAATTATATTTTATACACGTATATATTATATATAGACACACATACATATGTTTAATTTCCACCTGCCATGGCATGATTCTCCTACCTTCACTTCTCTGGAAAGAGCTGCTTCTTCTAATTCTTTAATTGAAGAAAACCTAAGTTAATCTCTTTATTGGCACAGCAGTAACTTTTTCATGTAGCCAATACCAGCATTTATTGAACACTCAGTGCCTCTCAAGAATTATATAATGGTTTACTCTACCCCATGAGGTAAACTTTATTACATAAATGGACTTTATAGATGATAACTTTGAGAAAATTGTTCAGTTACACAATATTAAGAAATTCAAACTCCTATTTTTCTGACACCAAATGGATGCTTATAAAAACTATAAAATGTGACTGGCTTCCAATGGGTACCTCAGAGCTAATTTTACATGGTAAACCAGGCAGTAGCTTTCACAATATGATCACAGGTAATAGGTCCCCTGTGCTAAAATATCTCCCCTGTCTACAGTTGTACCTCAAATCCCACCATATGCAAATACCCCTTAGAAGCAATGTATTCAAGTACTTCTGTGAATGTACTCTCTGTTCTCACCTCTTTTTTATTCTTATCTCAGATGAATAAATATTCCTTCTTCCTCCCTAGATGACACTCGCACCTGTACCTTTGCAACCATCATTTCCTGCTTCCTGTAAGACAGCAGTTCTCAGACTGTATTGTATGGAGCTTCTTGGCAGGGGTGGTGCAAAGAAGACAAAGCCCGGATGCAACCACCCCGCTTCACCCAGAGCAATTCTGTTTAATGCTTTCAAATTAGTATAATAAAAGAAAGATTTTGGATTGAGTCAGATTTCTTTCTTTCACCGTAGTAATGAGGGATTTTATTAGACCCTCTTTTATAAATCTTGGCTTAAACTCTTTCGATCTCTAGATATTTCTTAAAAATCCAATCTCTTAATTCTCATAAGTGTATAAGAAAGGATTGTGCTCCATGTTTTCAAAGAGTTTACAATATAATTAAAATATACGTAGACAGTTTCCATTAATGTGATAGGAATTATAATGAATTTATTACAGAGAACGTAGATATTGAAGCTTCTGTCTGTGGAGCTGATCAGAGGAGACCTCACAAAGTGGATTTCACTAACATTCTCAACTGTAGACACTAAAAACAGCAATTATTAACAGAACTCCTACAAGTTCCCGCAATAAGGGAGTAAAAGAAGCAGATCGGACAGACAATATCACTGGTAGCATGCAGCCACTCAGCAGAGAACACACAGGTTCTTCTATTTCATACATACGGAGATAAACATAATGTAAGCATTTTCACTTGTATGTGCATATCCGCATAAAACACCCATGAGTTGATGGATCATTTCTGTTTCAAAGGTGGTGATAACTCTGACATAGTCTGTTGCCTTTACAAATAAGTACTGATGTTTATCTCCGCTGAATCCCTTAAGAGAAAGAACTAGAGATTATATTAAAACCATGATGAGATACTGCTTCATACCTGTCGGAATGGCTAAAATTAACGATACAGAAGACAGGTGTTGGCGAGGATTCGAAAAAGGGGAATCCTCTTACACTGTTGATGGAAATGCAAGTGGTGCAGCCACTCTGGAGAACAGTGTGGAGGTTCCTCAAAAAGTTAAAAATAGAACTACCCTACGACCCACCAATTGCAGTGCTAGGTATTTATCCAAAGGATACAAAAATACATTCAAAGAGGTACATGCACCCCAGTGTTTAAACCAGCATTATCAACAATAGTTAAATTATGGAAAGAGCCCAAGTGTCCATTAACTGATGAATGGATAAAGAAGATGTGGTATATAAAGATTTACAATGGAATGTTACTCAGCTTTCAAAAAGAATGGAATCTTGCCATTTACAACTAAGTGGATGCAGCTAGAGTGCATCATGCTAAGCGAAATAAGTCAGGCAGAGAAGGACAAATATATGATTTCACTCATACGTGAAATTTCAGAAACAAAACAGGTGAACATATGGGAAGTGGGTTAAGGAGAAAAAGGGAAGCAAACCATAAGGGACTCTTTTTTTTTTAATTTTTTTTTATGTTTATTTATTTTTGAGACAGAGAGAGACAGAGCATGAACGGGGTAGGGTCAGAGAGAGGGAGACACAGAATCTGAAACAGGCTCCAGGCTCTGAGCGGTCAGCACAGAGCCCGACGCGGGGCTCGAACTCACGGACCGCGAGATCATGACCTGAGCCGAAGTCGGACGCTCAACCGACAGAGCCACCCAGGCGCCCCCATAAGGGACTCTTAAGGATAAGGAACAGTGTTGACAGAGGGATGTGGGTGGGGAATGGGCTAATAGGGTGATGGGTATTAAGGAGGGCATTTGTGATGAGCACTGTAAGAGATGAACCACTGAAACCTGAAAATGCACTCTAAGTTAACTAGAATTTAAATGAAACTTTGAAGAGAAAAAAATAAAAAAATTAATAAAACAAAGTCGAATATCCAACTTTCTACTGAGAAAAGTCTAGTCTGTCAGAAAGAATCTGTACTTTACCTTTTAACTCTGTGTACTGTCTTGCATTCAGACACGTTTTTGATGCAACTTTAACCTAGTACACACAGTGAAGCACATGCCTCTCTTGGGATTGTCTGTTTTCTGCTTTGATCTGCATCTGGATCTAGAGGAAAAAATAAAGCAGAAATCATATCGTTTTCATCACACACATGACCTTAGAGGAAGATTCAGGGGCTTCTTGTCTCTAATAGTGCAGGCAGGCATGCTCTGGGCTGATAGTAAGCCTACGGGTTTTGTATTTGTCAGGGTTCTCCAGAGAAACATCCCACTGGTTCTGTTTCTCAAAGAGAAAGAGAGAGACACACAGAGAGATTTATAATAAGGAATTGACAGACACGGGTATGGAGGCTGAGAAGTTCCAGGTCTGCAATTCACAAGCTGGAGAACCAGGAGAGCTAAGAGGATAGTTCCAGTCCAAGTTTGAGTCTGAATGCAGCAGAAAACCAGTGTCCCAGCTTGAAGATGCAGAGAAAGCAAATTCTCCCTTACTCAGCCTCTTATTCTATTCAGACCTTTAAAGTACAGGATGAAGCCCCCCCCCCACCCCAAATTGGGGAGGGCAGTCTCTAGTCTAACAATTCAAATGTTAATCTCATTCGGAAACATCCTTACAGACACATTCAGAATAATGTTTAACCAAATATCTGGGTAACCCATGGCCCGGTCAAGTTGACATAACATCAACCCTCACAGATTTATTGTCATTTAATTTTTGCTGGGAGGCAATGTAGCCGAGTGGTTATGAGCATATTCTCTGAATTCAGTCTGGGCCAAAAACCCATGTCCCTGATCCATCTACCTTATGAGATTATTATAAGTATTAAATTAGTAAATATATAAACAACACAGGATAGTTTGCCATTATTATTGAATTATTGCAGTAGATTTTGCAAGAGTCTTGGGGGCATCGCATCTCAATTCCCTACTTTCCAAATTCTTTGTTTTCTTACAGGGCTACAAGTATACATTTGGGAGAGAAATAGAGTAGGCAGAAGGTAGTGCAGAACCTTATTATAATTTTGAAGCTAATTAAACTTCAGTGGAAGCCTCAGCCTGTGAGTCACACTTGACGGTAAATATTCTCAGACTCCTACAACATGGAAGGCATCTCCAGATGCTGTTGTTCCGATGGTCACCGTAGTGTTAACCTCTGTTAAACTGGTACTTTATGGGCGATAATTCCAGGAGTCACAGTCTGTTTGAAAGTTGATTGTGAATTAGCCTGAGGGGGATTTTGGCAGTCTTAACTGCTTCATGAAATTTCATAAACACCACCACCTATGCGAAAAAGTAGATGATGGGACTTATATGTAATATAGCCAAATTCTATATTGGCTATAGAAATTCAAATTGAATTTCTTCCCTAAATTCCTTGACATAATCCAGCATTGTGACCCTCTGTGAATTCTTGATACTGTTTATGGAAATTTTTCACCACCCACCTCACTGTTTATTTGAGCCATTTTTCAAAACAGGGAGAGTGCAATGTCTCAATTAAGGAGAGCTAAAGCCAAGACAATTAATTATGGGGGGAGGGGGGGTTCTGCGATTGTCCTATATGTGTGGACAGGAGAGAAATCCAAGTACTCAAAATTTAAAGTAAACTAAGAATTTCAGTTTTTGCTGGTTAGGCTTTCCAACTGATCAGAGCCAACGTGCCAGACGCTATCGTTATTTTTTGCTCATTTTCTCAGTTGGACTTTGAACTCTAAAAATGGGTAAGATAGAGCTCTGCAGCCTGATGTGTTAGGTTTGCAGAGTTCTTTATAGTCTTCAGAGACTTCTGCGCTCTTATTAATTAGGTCATTATCTTCTTACATTTACTGCGTGAGGTGTGTGGGACAGGCGTTATTTTCCAGCTAAAAGAGAAAGAGAGAAGCTGAGTGGCTTGTCCCTGAATCACAGCTTAGTTCACAAGAAGAGAAGCTCCAAAAAGGACAGGCGATTTTGTCTGCTTTGTTCACTCATGTATCCCCAGTGCCTGGAACAACGCGCGGCACCTAGTAGGTGTTAATAGCATTTTGTAGGATTAACCAACGAATCTGATTAGGAAAACGGGGAACAGAATTCATTTCTTCAGTTCTACAAACTTTTCTATTGCACCTTTTATACTGGCGAGAGATGTTTTCTGGATTCAACTGTTGTCAGGTTTGTGGAGGCAAGTCCAATGGGCCTTCTCCATGGGTGGGGGGGAGGACGGGAACCCTCGCCTCACAGTGACAGAGAAAGGAGAGGCGGGCATTTATGGGGAACCCCCATTTCCCTAAGGAGTCAGAGAAGAAGGTCTCTCGGGTGCCTCTGTTCCGAGGGCGCTGGTCTCCCTTTGGCGGCGGAGCGGGAATTCTCTGGAACTCCGGGGCTTGGCAGGCTCTAGGTGGCTGCCACTCTCGCGGTCCCCGCTGGGCGGCGGGCTAGCTGCGGCAGGAGGCGGGGCTGCCGCGTTCCCCCTTCCCGGACACTGAGGCGGGGGCACCACCCTCCCGCCCCCGGGCGGCCGCCGCAAGGTGAGGAGGGGCCGGGGCGGGGCGGTCGGACGGGGAGGCGGGGCCGGCGCGGGGGCGGGGGCGGGGGCGCGGGGAGGCAGGGCCTAGGCGGGGCCACCGAGTGGGGAGGCGGGGCCGGGGCGGGGCGGGTGAGCAGGAAGGCGGGGCCCGGGCAGCTAGGCCGGTCGCTCTGGAGACGCGGGCTGCTACGCTGGCAACAACGGCAGCATCCTCCTTCTCCCTTCCGCTTCTTTCTCTTCTCCCCCTCTTGCTCCTCATCCATTACCGGCCTCACACTTTTTTTTTTTCTTTCCCTTAGAGCACTCTTTCTCCAGGTCCAGCAGTAGTCTCAGCGAGCACAGCGGCAATCTCCCGATTTGCTCCCAGGTGAAAGATCTGTCACCACTCTCGTGCTGTCTAGGGCGTTCTGCACTCCCTCGCCGGGTTTCTCACCGGCAGAGGGAGCCTCCGCGGGGCAAAGGCGGGAGAAGGGTCTCCGTGCTACCGGCCTAGGTGAGCTGAGCTGTCCTGAAGTGTCAGTCCCGGCTTCTCCGCGTGTCCCCCTGGAGCCGGTCGCTGGCTCTGGGCTCCGGAGGAAAGAGGGGTGCGACTTTGTAGATCACCTCGAAGCTCCAGGATTAATGCTACTTTAGATTAGGATGTGCAGCCATGCAAAGATGATAGGAGTGGGATTTCGAGGTGAAGCAAACTTAAGCCGTGAACTGCTTGTTGCGGAGTGAGGGGCATTTGTTCACTGGCAAATAATATTCCCTGTAAGTGCTCCACAAACAACTTGAAAGATAAGATAAATATTCAGAGTTTTGAAATACAGGAAAAATAAAGGTTGATGGGAGTGGAGTGTGGGGCATGAGGAAATGAGAAGGGATGAATTTTGCCTTTTTATGAGTTTTAGTCTTTACTCCTGTATTTTTTTTTTACCCCCTTTTTAAAATGATGAAAAGGAACATCCATGATTTACCTAATCCTTTTCTCTTTCTTCTTTTTAAAGGCTGTTTCAGGGCTGCTCTGCTGGCTGTCTTCTTTCTTTTTGTCTTCTATTTGGAGATATAAATTTCAAAAATGTGTGGGAAAGAGGGCAGGAGTGTGGAAGGGTGTGATTGGGGAAAGGAAGGAGTGAAGTGACTCAAATTAGAAAGGACATTTTGAATTGGAACGTTGGTGTTATTCTCCCTGGTTCCACCAGGCTCTGGGATTAGGTCAGCAAATGCAAAACTTTCAGTAGCAAGAAGCACATTTCTCAAGATTGTTGTTTGCCACCAGCTGTGAGCTCTTATTACAGTGCTTCTAGGACATTGGCCCCAACAGTGAGGCATACATCCTTGTGTGCACACATAAATATGTAATGTTACAAACAGCAATGCATTTTCTAAAGACAAATCATTTGAGGGCTTGGGGATTGAACTATGCATGACATTTGTAAAGAAAACAAAAGGTATTATCTGGAGGTATGGGGCAAAGAGATCAATGGCTGTTGGTAAGGATGTGTGACATTAAATTCAAATGACACTAGATTTTTAAAAAATCAGCTACGGGCACCTGGGTGGCTCAGTTGGTTAAGTATCCGACTTCAGCTCAGGTCATGATCTCAAGGTCCGTGAGTTCGAGCCCTGCATCGGGCTCTGTGCTGACAGCTCAGAGCCTGGAGCCTGCTTCAGATTCTGTGTGTTTCTCTCTCTCTCTGCCCCTCCCCCCATTCATGCTCTGTCTCAAAAATAAACATTAAAAAATTTTTTAAATAAAAAATAAAAAGCTAGAACTGAAAATGACTGCAAACCCAACTGTCTAGTTTAAGTTAAGTGATATTACAAGGAGATGATTATATTTGAGAAAAAGAAATCAAGTTTCTGACAGATGAATCTCTTCTATTAAAAATACCAATTTAAATTTATTTCAAAATTTAATTTAGATCTCTTTTTATATATATGCTTTTAATTTTAGAGAAAGAGAGAGAGTGGGGGAGAGGGGCAGAGGGAGAGAGAAAGAGAGGAAGAGAGAATCTCAAGCAGGCTTCATGCTCAGCACAGAGCCTAATACGGGGCTCCATCCCACGACCCTGGGATCATGACCTGAGTCAAAATCAAAAGTCGGACACTCAACCGACTGAGCCACCCAGGTGCCCCCAGATCTCTTTTTTAACACACTTGATGACTTTGTCTCTTGTCCAACAAATATAAATTGTTATATACGGCGGTTCCCCTTCAAATCCATGCAGGTTCTTGAAAAATGCAATATGTGATAGACATGGGTGTAATAAGCAGGCAGTTCATCAATTCACTGCTCTTGACTCTTCTGGAAGCCGAAGAGTGAGGTTCTGATACAATATCTTTTCTGCGTTCCAGTTCCTCCACGATTTCCAAATCTCATGCAGGTACAGATTGGAGACTAGGTAAGCCAGACCATAGCTGAGTCATAGCTGAGTGTCCTGTGACCTTATCTAGGGTCTTGCAAAGACCACTCTATCCAGAATTTATAGCATACACAAAATGAGTAAAAGCAGCATCAGCATGAGAAATCTAGAGCACAACGGAACTGAAAGGGAGCTGCTAGGGAATTAGATCAGGCAAAGAATGAGTACTGATATAAACAGTCAGTTCCAGGAAATCTACTAGGCACCAGAGAGATTTATGTGAGAACGACAACGAACTCACATGTCAGAAAGTCTAACAATGGAATGGGAAAGAGATGCATACATATTATGTATGAACAGTTCATTGTGTCTTGTTTCCCATACATGTGAAATGGGGAGGATGATGATGAAGATGATGGTAATACAAATAATAATAATAGTAATATCTAATTGTTACTGATCATTTTCTACATGCAGGCATTTTTCTCAGTGTCTTACTTGTATTGAGTGTGTATATCACAATTGTTCATTATGGGTTCTGTCCTCAGGATTGTGAGACTTTCAGATTACCTGTTCTCTACCCACTGAGTGTCACTGCATGTCCCTGTCCTGGAATAACCCCAGGCTCACACTCTTCTGTCAACCTAGGGTTTAAAACCAACAACGGAGGAAGGGAACGTCTTCCTCTTGATAAACGGAACCGTGTTAGCTCAACGCCACTAATGGACCAGACTCACACTGTATGTCAAATAACAATGTGTTTGCGACAGTTTGGTTTGGATTTTTAATAATTCTTTATAAGATGTGACATAGATAGATAGATAGACAGATATCTCTAAATATGTGTATATTTTCTCTAACCAAAGGAGTTCTCACTGATGTAATTGCTGTCCTCAAAGGATTTTATTCCCAAAGCTCCTCCCCTATCCAATGTGCATACCACCTCCCAGAGAGTATTTTGCAAATACTGAAAATAACAGCATATCTCCAGCTTACCTATAGATTTGGGTTTGGGGATTTATACATTTTTATGCTGATAGCGTGTCATTGTCTTGTTGATAAAACATTAAGAAGGTATCCAGAGTTCTTAGGAAATTGCTACTGAATCTGAGGTATAAAATTCCATTTGTGATGTCAGCTTCCCCTGTCCTATACTGTATTGAACTGGAATTTGATTCCGGGAAGTTTCTCTTTACCCCATTCTTTGCCCTGAAAAATTACAGCATCGTAAAAAAACAAATTAATAAATTACTTTTATGAAGTGTACATGGTGTTTGCCTATGATTGTATAGCAGTGTTTGAATTGGAGCAAGGTTCGCATGGTGAGACACTGCTCCCGCACATAATTACAGCTTCACAAGTCATCAGGTAATAATACTTCTAGCAACTTGAGGAGGCGGAGTTGGTATAGTTTAAGCCTCCTTCACAAAATATCTACCCCCAAATTTTAATGCTCCAAAAGGCTGTCAAAAATAGTTGAAGACACTTAGGTTACATTAGTATAATATTTTTAAAAATTTTCTCTTAATGTTTATTCATTTTTGACAGAGAGAGAGAGAGAGAGAGAGAGAGCATGAGCAGGGGAGGGGCAAAAAGAGAGGGAGACACAGAATCCGAAGCAGGCTCCAGGCTCTGAGCTGTCAGCACAGAGCACAATGCAGGGCTCGAACCCACAAACCATGAGATCATGACTGAGCCGAAGTCGGACGCTCAACCGACTGAATCGCTGAGGCACCCCTTAAGGGGTATATAAGAGAAATCTGAGCTCATGAAGAAAAATGCAAAATTCCCTATTTTGCTAAGGAAAACTATGTTCATGTATTTTAAAATACATGACCACTGTGTTGGTCCTATCTCAGATTTGTAAGAAAACCTCTATATTTATAAGAAAGCAGAACTGAAATCTTTTCAAAGTAAACATCTAATGAACAAAAATGTAAACATTAAAGTGTGGTTGATTCGTTTTTCAAAATTGCTTCAGAGTTTATCAGTTATCTATTACAAACAAACCACTCCAGGTTTAGTAGCATAAAACAATACTTGCATTCTTTGTGTTAGAGCTAAGAATAGCACACCGCGAGAACAAATTGTCTCTGGAGCCTTAGCTGGGGAGACTCAAAAGCCGAGTTCACCTGACAGAGGGTGACTGGAAGGAAATGGTGGTGTTTTCACTCACATGTGAGGCTGTTAGTGCCAACTGTATCTTGGATCTCAGGTGAGCTTTCAAATAGAACATTTACCAGTGACCTTCTGTGGTCTCTCTAAATGGCTACTTTGGACTCCCTCACAGTATGCAAATGGTTACTGAGAGCAAGCCTTCTCCAAAAGCAAACTTGGATGCATGACATTTTATGATTGACCCCAGAGATCGCATAGCGTTATCTTTCCCCTCTGCTATTGACCAAGGAAGTCACAAAAGTCCAGGAGATTTCAGGTGGTGCCGCATAGACCGAGCCTTTTTATAGGAGGAGGAGCGTCACAATCTCATTGCAAAAATAGCATCTTGGGTAGGGTGTAGACTGGTGTGGCCATCTTTTGAAAATACAATATATTGTAGTCTTCCCATAGGCTTACAATTCACCTGTCCCTTGCATGAAGATACACTTATATTTTCCTATGACGTCCTCAAGACTCATCCAATTGTGAGAATGAGAAGCAGCTTTATTTTCATACCCTGTAAGTGCTGGCTCCTTTAACTTACTCTTTTAGCTCATCTCTCTTCTCTCTCATTTTCTAAGTTAGTGGCTGATAACCAAATACATTTTCAACACTGCTTGCTAATCTAGCCAGGTCACCATATTCCTCAGGTATATTTTCTATTAGCCGTTATTGCAGAAAATAGTTTTGCTGAAATTTTGCCTGTGCGTAACAAGTGTCCTCTTTTGTCCAACTTGGACTAACAATCTCCTGAAAGCTTTCCCAACTTCTTCCCAGTCCCAAAGCCAGTGCTGCATATTTTAGGTTTTTATCAGCTTAGCACTCCGCTCTTAATACTAAAACCAATACTACTGCTGCTATCATGATAAACCACCCCAACACTTAGTCATCTAAAACAGCTATCTTCAAACACAAGGATTCTGTGGGTGAGGAAGTTGGGTAGGGCACAGTAAGGATGATTTGTCTGTACCCCGTGGTGTCTGGATCTTCAGGGATGGAAGTCGAAATGACCCCACTTATCATCCTTCCCAAAGGCCTGTGTCTATTGTCCCCCCAGTGCTGGGCTCCAGGGTTAGATATTCTGGTTCCTAAAGGATGAACCCTTATATCAAGGTTTGGAACATGGGTTTTGTTAAACTCTCAGCTAAGGTTGTTGCCTGAGTCCATGTGTCCATGGACAAGCAGGCAGGAAGTATAGTCCTGGCCTTCCCAGGAGGAAGCAGGATGCGGTTACGTAATGCAGACTCAAGGAATGTATTTGGTGTCCAGGTGACCCTCTCTGTCACCTCTTGGTACTCTCTTGTTCAATTCTGACAGTAAATAGCCAAGTGCAGCATTTGGGGCTGAAAAGACCGTATCGCCCAGGGGCTCAGATGCTGTTGAATGAAAAATCTATCTTACAATATTTTACATTCCCATTGTCTTTATATTCTTTCTAGTGAAGTCACTTTCTTTATGAATCTTAATATTACAAAATATAACATCTTAACTTATTTTTTTACTTTTATATTACGTTAAGACTTACTAACAATGATTATTTAACTTCAAGTCAGATAGATGAGCTATAGCCTTTCCTGGTAGAGGAAAAAAGTTAAGATAAGAGCAAGATGCCACTTGCAAAACATTTCAGAAATTAAATATTTGCTCTGCAGTAACATGAGAGGGAAATATTTTTTAAGAGCAAAATTTTGATCATGACTGCTGATTAACCAACTGTATTGATCGTTAAGGGTAGACAATTTAATTGTCATGACACTAAGACAATAACAGGCTTTTGAAGTAATTTTCTTTAAAGAATAATAGTACTTTGTTACATAAATCTATCTCAGAGTGCCCAGTAGATTTTTATCTGTTAAAATTAGATGTAATCTAAAAAATACAAGCCACCAAATGAAGTTGATTTTTGAAACCATATTTTCTACAAAAAAAAAAAAAGATTCATAAAGCCACTTGGAATGTTTGTTTGTGAATTTTCCTTTACCTTGTTGTAAAGTAAAATAGTAGTGTTAAGATTTGAAAAGATTTTGAAATCATTTGGTTTAACTCCCTCCCTTTGTAGAGAAAGAAACTAGAAAGTTTATTTGAGTCACCTAAGATCATGCTGCTAATTACTGCCAGAACTTCCAACTAACGTGTCAAAATCTGGTATAAAATGCTCTCTGTCACAATGTCCTTGGAATAATAAGTGTTTATTTTTTCCATCTTGATGACAAATTTCCTGCTTTTTTTGTTTGCTTGTTATTTTCACTCAGTAAGCTTCAGCCTGCAGTCTGCATTTCTATTTCTTTTCCTGAAAACAAATAAAAGTTTTGGAGAGGATTGCTTTGTATGCGCCTGTCTAGTATTAAAATATGAAAAAGAAACCTCTTCACCCGATATATACTTTTGTCTATTGCATAGGATGTTTAAAATTGCTTACCCATTTCTCTCACATAAGGAAGCTGTTCCAAAGGATACCAGCCACATCAGTAGAACAAAGAAGGAAAGTAGGAATATAAGTAGACTCCCACTGAAATTTCTAGTTTGCTTAGATTTTGATATCTCATAGGTCTCGGATAACTGCTGCTGGATATAAGCACTTTTTTCCTGGTTTTGTTTTTAATTCTTAGTTGAACTGTAAGTCACTGGAATTTGTTAATGGCTAGAAAACTTAATAACCCAAGACTGCCAATTTTTCTCCCTGGGTTTTGTTTGTGTTTTCTTCTTTTTCTTTGGAATTACATGAAATGTAACAGTTTAGATTTATTACCGTTTCATATCTTTAAAAATAATCTAGTAACTGCAAACAGAACTAATAACTTTCTGTTAATTTAATTTTGGGTTATTTTCTTCTCGCCCCTTTCCTGTCAGAATTCCTCTCCATCATACTTTCCTTACAGATGTAACCCATGCTTTGAAAAATATATTTGTGATACAGTGCTTGCATGTGACATCTCTTTTGCAGTGCTTTGCAACTGAGTTACATGTGTGTTACCTTTCTCAGCATGCTGACGCAAATGGCATTGTATGTACCTGTTGCTTATTGGATAGTATGCATTTCATATTTTTTTGCAAATGGAAACAGAAAGCGAATTGTCTTTATATGATTTACTGCTATTAATATGGATGCTACAAACATCAAAAGTAAGTACAGTTCCATTCATATTTATATTTGCAAATGATTTCTATGGCCTTTATGGGAGAGGTTTCCATGGGGATAGTAAAAGACATGCCCTCTGCTGCAGCTTGCATAACATGCTGATAATCACACTCTATTTATTGGGAACTTCACTGCTTTCCTGTGATTGGTGTCAGGGAGCTACAGTTGCCTCTACTGCAGAGCATCTCCATTACTGAATTGTATGTGATCTTGTGTAGGACATATGTCTGATCCTCAGCGTGCTTGAAGAACACTTCAGTAAGAAATATACTCACTAGAAAACGTGTTGTTTGATTTTTGGGTGTAAACAGCTTCACTGTTAATCAGATATGTTAAAATAATAAACAGTACCTGCTGCTTATTCCTTAAAGAGTTAAGTTTGCCACATTCGTTGAGAAACGCTAAAAAGCTTTCGCTGAAAGTAGTTTGAGGGCACAGTTGTTCATTTTCTCTGCCAAGTTCCTCAGGACAGTTTTGAACTTTTTGCAAGTCTCTGTGTACATCATTTTACATTTTCTTCTTAAAATACCCCCCAACTCCATCAAAAACTTGATTATCAAAAGGGACTTGGGGAGAGGGGGGCAAAAGTAGATTTTACGCCTGCTAAATTCTTATGCTGTCTTTAGAGTTCAACAGGAAAATAAAAGGATTTCATCAAGATTTTCCAACTTCATGAAAAAAATATGTACTGTTTATGTTGAATCCTGGAAGCCTCTCCTTAGAAAGGAATCTATTAGGCAAAAAGCTTTGCATATTGTAAGCTTGATGTCATGTTCAGAAGTGAAAAGTATCGCAGATGACTAAATAATTTGGGGTGACAAAAAAATAAAAGGTCTAAGCACGTCCTCAGATATCACTAAAAGAGTCATTTGAAAACACTGAAACTAGAGCTTAAACTGAAGTCATTGTCAATATCCGACCGGCCATCTGTGAAAGCCCATGTGCAGCACGTTCTTTCCCCCAGCCCCGCAGAATCCCTGGCCATGGGGCTCTGCATCCTGAGCTGAGATCTGGCTGCCAGGTTCTCCCATGGGGACGCCCAATCAGTCTTGCTTTTTTGAGAATTGTGACATGAGCCAGACATTTTCCAGTTTCTGTGCTCCAGAAGCCCTCATCGGCTTAATTTTCTAAATAACAGTCTTTCCATTTGGAAATAGCATACCAACCATGTAAACATGTTTACCCTGATATGCTTTATAAATGATAATTTCTCTCCATATTGTGGTTCCTTGGTAATACATTCACATTTAAAAGGAAGGAGTGTCTGCACAATACATTAACCTAATGGTTTCCGAATTTTTCTTTTAACAAAATATTATTTCTAGCCACTTTCAAAGAAAATCATATGTTTTCTCTGTTCTGTTCGACAGGTAAAAGTTATTCTAGCGAGTGGAGGGTGTTGGCAACTCCTTTCAGTTGCTTTTTGGGATGGCATGGAGGCACTTTGGAGAAGCCCCAGGGAGCCACAGGAAACAGCCTTCAAACCATTTCCTTAGTCTAATGCATTAACTAAGAAAATTAGGAATTTCTTTTCTAATTAGAAACAGATTTAGGACAGCCTCTTTTTAAGCATACATTGAGCACATGCCATGACTATAAAGTTGAATAAAGTGAACATATATGTAAAGATTTCAAGAAGAGTCTGGGCCTAAATACTTGCCCACAAATATTTTTCTGGAATGATTCCACTGTTGAAATCCTCAAAAGGATCTCAAATTAGAGAATTCATTGGATTACAATTTCGTTAAATTGCGGTAATAGAGTGTGATTCTTCTATCTTGGAATTTTACAACACGCCTTCTTATTTTTTCTCTTTCTACACCTCTTCCCGTCATCTATTGAATGGGTAAAAATCTTACCATGAAGAACTGATTAATAAATTGAACACAACTTAATTTTGTTTAACATACAGTTTATCACTTTGAGTTTCAAAGAACATCAAAGTACAAAAGGCGAGAGAAGGCAAAACAGAATCAAAGTATTCGTAGGACCTCTGAACTCTACAGGTATTTTGGTTTTTGCTTTTGATGCCTGCAGCTGAATGCCATCCTTGAATTAACACAGTTGCCGGCTCTTTTGCAGAAGGGGAGAGAGAAGCAGGACACATTAGAGATGCCTAGGTGTTGCATTAAAGTTAACTTTCAATTTTCCCCTCAGGAAGATGCACGTTTTTTATGGCATAGGAGGAACAAACAAAACAAAACAACAACAACAACAACAAAAACACTTTTCCTGTACGAAGTTTTTCCAGCTCTACCCAGTATTATGTCCTGGGGATTTATGTCCTGTCTCATTTTGAAAGGGCTAGAGATGGCTTAGAAAATAAAATATAGTGTGAAA
Source organism: Prionailurus viverrinus (assembly GCF_022837055.1). NCBI lineage: Eukaryota > Metazoa > Chordata > Mammalia > Carnivora > Felidae > Prionailurus > Prionailurus viverrinus. The sequence continues at coordinate 22,519,679 of NC_062568.1, forward strand.
AAAAATTTTTAAGGCTAAAGCCAAACAGAGCCCAAAGAAATGAATCAAAATGTATGCAGGAGGATGAGATTTAAAGTATTTGGTAGGAAGTTTGCCTCCAAGCTTTCTGATAGTTACTACAAATAAGAGAAATGTAATGGACTATAGAGCCTTTATTTTTATTCAAAAATAGGAGACATTCATATCTAGAGATGGGCTTTTTTAGTGGCAATCTCAAACAAGAATTTAATCCCTTGTTTACAAGGGAAGAACACTGAACTATGGATGAATAGCCTGTGAACAGGAGAGGAGAAAGCGTTAAGCAAGTAAATAAACCCTATGAAGTGATTTAAAATACTAAAACAGAAATTCGATCCCAATGCAAAAGAATATGCCTATATATTTTAATTGCATTGATAAGACATAAAGCCTTGGGATTTTTTTTAAGTTTATTTATTTTGAGAGAGAGAGAGCGAGAGCGCCTGTGGCCCAAGAGTGTGCACTTGCATAAGTGGGGAGGGGGGGCTGAGAGAGGGGGAGCAAAAGAGAATCCCAAGCACTATTAGTGCAGAGTCTGATGGGGGGCTCCAACTCACAAATCTGGAGATCATGACCTGAGCCGAAATTGGATGCTTAACCAACTGAGCAACCCAGGCGCTCCAGAATTTTTTTACAATGGTTAATCCAACACGTTTTTCACTAGTCACTAAAGCTGATCACTTTGTCTTATTCTTTATTCTCCAATTGGTTCTTAAGTTTGATTATTTAATCGTGAGGTTGATAAGACCTTCATTACTAATGAATGGAGGTGCAGAACAAGGACCGGTCATGGTTAGCTGAGGGCAAAGCTAGATTTTCTTGTGTGCAGTGTAGAACTTGGTCTCTTAGCAACACCTCCTTTCTGAGTGGTGGTTCAAATATCCAGTTCCTTTACCGGGAATGAGATCACTTCTAGAAGCACAGTCTTTGCTACAAATTAGGTTTTGTCAGGTGGTGGTTTTACAAGATCTCCTTACCAGATGCAAAACAAATTGTTAAAAATTTGTTTTGACGTTCCTTGACATAGATAATTAACATCTTTTCTCCCTACTCCCACCCTATTAAAAACATGGAATTGTAGAGCCCAAAGAAATATTCATCAGGAATGGAAACCAACTAAATATGTAAGAGAGAATTAGAGACTGAGCGAGGAAAACTAATCAATTAGGACCACAGACCCAGCAGCTCTGGAGGATTTGAAACTGATATAACAGTTGAAAAAAAGAGAAACTGATTTACAAGAGTAAATTTATAATAGTATTTTGCAACTGTATAAGACTATCTATCTATATATTTATTTTAATATTTGATTGCATGTAAATACTTATGAACACAAATATTCACGAAATAGTAATTTATTGAATTGTTTTTGATATAAAATATTTAATAATATTAGAAATATATCTTACCCATGAGAATCCTGCTCTGATCTAAGATTGAAATTACTGATCCTTTTCTCTATATTTGGTACTTTATTCATTAGCTCAGTGTGAGATAGTCTCTCTTGCTTCAAACTAGACTTAAGTTATGAAAAAAACTTATAGGATATTGAGGCTTCTTTATTTTCAGCATCAGAAAAATATTGTATAGTTTCCTTATTGTTATGCTAGTTGTTTATAGTTTGTTACTTTTGATTTACCCCCAGCCCCAAATAGAATGTAAGTTCCATGAGAGAGAGATTTTACTTTGTTATTGTTCACGGGTCTAACCCGTGTTTTAAAGAATATCTGGCAAGAAGAAAAACCTCAGCGAATACTGATTAAATCAATTAATGAATCATGATAGGAATAAAGCGACAAAGGCTTTGTGTGACATCAAATCACTTATGCTGTCACACAAAGGAGAGTGAAAAGGTGACAGCTCACAAAGTCCAAATGCGTGCCCTGCAGATACTGGGGATGGCTTGACACTGGTCATTTGACAAGGACAGTTGTCTTTTGACTGTAGTACAGTGTTTCATGTAGGCTTACCTAGGAACCAAAGTGTTTTTGCCTTGAAAATCCTACTCATGACTCCTTTGGTGTTCGTCATCCATTTCAAAATCATGACACAAACTAGATAAAACGGGATGCGATGATTATCAGTTCTGCCGCCCACTCGGAGGATAATCCATGCCCTTTCTAGCTTCACTGAATTCTGATTGAATTTTCCAATGGAAAGTGAGAACAGTTCTCTTTTCCAGCCTGGTGACCCCATACAAACCAGCCTATTTCCCTTCGTGAAATAACTTTCCTTTTCTTTCTGACTCTTCTGATTAGTTTGCTTATTTGAGTTTTATTGATCTTCAGGGCAAATTCTCCTCTGATTATCACTTCTATGAAATTTCAGTTGTATTTTTTGACTGACTTTCATTCATCTCTCCCTTCTAGAGACAACTTAACATTTCTCATTGTTTCCTCATTTAAAAGAAAACACAATATTGCAAAATAATAAAATGCTATAGCTATTCATATTTTCACCATCCCTTCACCATCATGGTTTTACCTATTACCTCCTACCTGGACACTTAATTTTTCATTGATCCAATCATAGGTATATACTGTATTTACTTCATTATGTTCTTATAACATCATATTATAAACACATTTCTAGAACTTCCATGTATAAACTTTAGTAGTGCCATGATATTTTACCATGTTAATATGACATGGAATATAGCACAAACTTTCTAATGCTGGACCCTCTGCTTTTTATCCAAAGTTTCACCAGCATAGCATGCCTGATTTTTGAACGGCTACTGAACTCACAACTTACCTATTGCTGTATGATTTCTATATGACTTCATGTTATATCTTCGTAATTCTCAACTCCGGTAGACCCAATGTCTTCTTTAATAACAGAATATGGTAACACTTTCTTTACTGTATTCTGAAATAAAAATAGATAACATAACTGCATACACAAAAACCCCAGAGTTAGAGGGACACGGAGGCAATTCTCCCCCATGTGCCAGTCTGCCACGTGGTCAGCAGCGTGCACGCTTCTTTTGGTTGGTTTTCCTGGCATCTCCCAGGATGCCAGAAATAATCCCAGAGCTGAAGTATCCCATTCTGTAACTGTATTCACAATCACCTCATCTCTCTCACAGCCAAAGAACTGATAAGGCAAGTTTCATGCCTGACTGTCTCACTCCTTAAGAAAGAAGAAAAAAAAAAGCTTTTTTTCCTAGAAAAACTTTGGTGAATTTGTAGTAGCTGGCTCAGTGTTCTGCCCAGTCATACTTAAATCGCTGTGGAAAACATGGCTTGGCTGTATTATCTCCAGTGCCACAAATGAAGTGGAAAGATAATGATAGCTGTCAAATAATGCCAGCCTCCTCTTTCATTTGTATGGAAAGTCAGAGTCACAGTGTATTCCCTCTCTTTAGTTTTATTCATTATCGGTGGTGCTATTTATCTCTTATTTTGTAAGTAGCTACTCCGGATTTTTTCTTTTTCTTTTTTCTTTTTTTGGTCTGGAAAGAGAACCAGTTCTATCTACCGTGTACTATTACATTGATCTTACAGCAGTCTTCCTCGCGGATAAAGTCAAAGGCATGATGTCTTTATTATTTACATTCTTTTTATATTTTTATTTTTACTCTAAGCTCACAAACTTATAATAACAATGCAGGAAATGATTTTGAAAAACCATAACATGCCCTTACCAGAGATGCCTAAGGCCGTCCCACTCATCCTTAGTAAAAAACAATATATTGTGGAAACCTCCACAAAAACATAGAACATCAATTTTTAAAAGATGACATTTTTCACAATAATCACATGATGGTTGCTTTCTTGAAAATGGATGCAATTTGTAACAAATAAATCACAAATACACTATAAAAAAGATACAATTTTAAAATTCATCTTTGCTTATAGAGTATAGTTTATGTTTCATTGCCTAAATAACAATGGGGAATACTAGACAACAGACACCAGTGTAGAACACAGCTCGTATAAATTATGAAAAGACCTTGTAGACTTGAGGTATCTAAACTGGTATGGCTTCTTTAAGAAACTTCATTAGAGTTTTAATGGATTTTCTTTTTGCTCACTTCCTCTAATTTAAAGTGGACTGTTATGAGAATGGTGGCAAAGTCAAGTCTTTAAAATACCCAGAAAGTAGGCATCTGGATGGCTCAGACATTTAAGTGTCTGCTCTGGACTTTGGCTCAGGTCATGATCTCACAGTTCATGAGTTAGAGCCCCACATCCAATGGGAGCTTGCTTGGGATTCTCTCTCTCTCTCCTTCTCTCTCTGCCTCCCCTCTGCTTGTGTTCTCTGTCTCTCTGTCTCTGTCTCTCTCTCTGCCTCAAAATAAATAAACTTTAAATAAATAAATAAATAAATAAATAAATAAATAAATAAATAATCAAATCCCCAGAAAGTTTAAAATGATACCTTAGTTTCTTTAACAGAAAGTGGAGTTCATTAAAATCATCCCAGTAGACTTTCCTTTAAAAATCCATCAAAGCATCCGAATAATTGAGAACATAAGTAGGTAGTTTCATTGTAAGTATATGCAGAGTACAACAAACTTCACCTTCTTTATTGCCTTTTTCTCTTCCCTCTTTCTCAACCATATAGACTCGTTTTATGGGAAAGGTTTGAGACAATCACGTTCTTTTTTCCTGGGTGATGGGGTGGATGCTTGTTCAATGATTTTAAAGCCACATGATGCAGGACAGTCTCACCTGGCATCTCTCTGCTCCTCCAACTGCCTTCTTGGGTCCCACTTCAGCCTGCAAATGCAAGGTCCTGCTCCAGAAATTGTCCACAGGGGGTCACAATCATAAGCTGTGACATATTAAGCATCATTTTCTATTGCTAAAAGGGCAGAAAAGTAAAAACAAACTCATTAAAATGTTTTAATTAATTGTATTTCTTCTCATCTAAGGAAAAAATATAACGCATATTTATAAATATTCACATTAACCTAAGCCAATGGCTTCACACTGGATTACTAGTTACCATGGGTAAAATGAGAGAAACTGACAAGGCTGTTCCACACTTAACCTCTAGCCAATTCAGTACAGCACAAATTGTGTTGATAATGGGAACATTTTTAGCAATTAATTTTAACAGAAGGAGAAATGTACATTTTCCCCTAAAGTAATTATAAGATTTATGAATAGGTTAAAGGGGAAAGGACAAAAAAATCATATTGAAGTTTTGTCTTGGCAAAATATTCCTAACAAAATTGTACTTCTAGAATCCATAAACAAAACTGCAGGGGCACCAAGGCATGTTCAGCATGAAGATAATGAAACTAATGAATTGTTCATGTAGCCATAGGTTCCTGTAAAACTTATTTAAAATGCTATTCCTTATATGCCATTGGTTAAGACCTTTTGCTGAGGGGTTGAAATTATCAAAGGCTTTCTGACGTGTGGCCAAAGGGAAAGCAGATTTGTGTTTACATTTAGTTCTGATTAGGTGGGGTACATGTATGTGTGCCTCCCGTGTGATCGTGAAGTTACTGCTGGCAGTCCCAAAGCAGGGAAGGCTTCTGGAAACATGCCAATGTCAGCTGTGCCCACCTACCTGGGGACATGAGGGTGCAGAGACACAGGTCATTGTGCTATTGAAGCATGTCCTATGGCACCCAGCCCTGGAAATAGGCATGTGAGCCATGGAGAAGAAACCAGGTTGGAAATGAACGAGTCAGGATCGCCACATTAAAGGTGGGGTTCTCTTCTCTTTCTCCACTGGAAAATACTAATATGAAATCATTGACATATTAAGAAAATGTAAAAATATGCAATCACAAGATTAAGAAAAAAGATACAAAAGACTGAGTTAGGCAGTTAATAAGAATATTATATTTGTCTGGATTTTATGATATTTATGGTATGTGTCATCTTACTAAAGTATCTGGTTTAATACAAGTTATACCTCAATAAAAATAATTATAATAATCTAGTTTTTAGTGATTTATTTCTTCACTATAAATAAGAATTCATTTTGTATCTGATGCTGTACTTGTGATTTTGGATTTTTTTTCTTTAAAAAATTTTTTTAATGTTTATTTATTTTTGAGAGACAGAGAGTGACACAGAGCACGAGTGGGGGAGACACAGAGAGATAGAGGGGTGACACAGAATCCGAAGCAAGCTCCAGGCTCTGAGCTGTCAGCACAGAGCCCAACCTGGGGCTCGAACTCACAGACTGCGAGATCATGACCTGAGCCGAAGTTGGATGCTTTACTGACTGAGCCACCCAGGTGACCCTAGATTCTTTTTCTTAAAGAAGTTTCCCCAGTGTGTATAATCTTCTATATCCACAAAACCTGGATCTATACCTTAATTCTTTGCATTAATTGTCTCTTTTGTGGCCCTATATTATCAGTTGATATTAGGTAGGATGTGTGAGGCAGAGAACCAATCTTGGGTTTTACAACCTACTGTTTCCTGATACCAGGTATTGCAATTCTGGTATTGCAAGATATATCTTGGGCACATCAGCACCACCTTCCCACAGACATCCTGGTGTTACTAAGGCATTTCATAAGCAAACTTCTCTCTTTCCAGGTGGTAGATTCTTAACTTCTTCAGGATCTCTGGGGTAGTTAGAAATTTTTTGTGGGATTGTGATGGCTCCAGCTTTGGTTTTCACAATTCCGGACTTCAAGCTGTATTACAAAGCTGTAATCATCAAAACAGTATGGTACTGGCACAAAAACAGACACAGAGATCAATGGAATAGAACAGAGAACCCAGAAATGGACCCACAAACTATGGCTAACTAATCTTGACAAAGCAAGAGAGAATTTCCAATGGAAAAAAAAAAGAAGGTCTCTTTAGCAAACTTGACAGTGACATGAAGAAGAATGAACCTGGACCACTTTCTTACACCATACACAAAAATAAACTCAAAATAGATTAAAGACCTAAATGTAAGGCAGGAAGCCATCAAAACCCTCAAGGAGAAAGCAGGCAAAAACCTCTTTGACCCTGGCCACAGCAACTTCTTACTTGACATGTCTCCAGAGGCAAGGGAAACAAAAGCAAAAATGAACTATTGGGACCTTATCAAGATAAAGAAACTTCCGCATAGTGAAGGAAGCAATCTGCAAAACTAAAAGGGAACTGATGGAATGGGAGAGGATATTTGCAAGTTAAATATCAGATAAAGAGTTACTATCCAGAATCTGTAAAGAAATCAAATTTAACACCCAAAAAGCAAATAATCCAGTGAAGAAATGGACAAAAGACATCCATAGACACTTTTCCAAAGAGGACATCCAGATAGCTAACAGACACATGAAAAAATGCTCAACATCACTCATCATAAGGGAAATATAAATCAAAACCACAATGAGATACCCCCTCATACCTGTGAAAATGGCTAAAATGAACAACTCAGGCAACAACAGATGTTGGTGAGGATGTGGAGAAAGAGGAAGCCTTTTGCACTGCTGGTGGGAATGCAAACTGGTGAAGGCACTCTGGAAAACAGTATAGAAGTTCCTTAAAAAATTAAAACTAGAACTACCCTACAACCCAGCAATTGCACTTCTAGGTATTTATCCAAAGGACACAGGAGTGCTGTTTCGAAGGGGCACTTTCACCCTAATGTTTATAGCAGCGCTATCGACAATAGCCAAAGTACGGAAAGAGCCCAAATGTCCATCAACTGATGAATGGATAAAGAAGATGTGGTATATATATATATGATTAAATATTACTTGGTGCTCAAAAAGAATGAAATCTTGCCATTTTCAATAACGTGGAAGGAACTAGAGTGTATTATGTTAAGCGAAATTAGTCAGAGAAAGATAAGTATCATATGACTTCACTCATATGTGGAATTCAAGATACAAAGCAGATGAACATAAAGGAGAGGAAGCAAAATTAATATAAAAACAGAGAGGGAAACAAAGAATAAGAGATTCTTAAACACAGAGAGCAAACTGAGGGTTGCTGGAAGGGTTTGGGGTGGTAGGATGGGCTAAATGGGCAAGGGACATTAAGGAGAATACTTGTTGGGATGAGCACTGGGTATTATATGTAAGTGATGAATCACTAAATTCTATTCCTGGAAAAAAAAAAGAATTTGTTGTGGGAAAACAATACATTCTCAGTCAAGCATGAAAGAATGATACTTTGGGGATTTTCCATAAAGTATTGAATTACTAAAAATGATATATCTAATTTGCCACACACTACTGTACTGTTTTCCTCTCTTTACTTCAGCCTTTTGGGATAATGTTGACCTTTATTTAAAAGTGAGCAAAATTCTCACATAATTAACAGCACACTCTTCCTTAACTTGGAAAGCTCCCTGAACACTGAGGTCACAACACCCAAACCTGAACAGATTGTCTACCATTTTCTATATTCATTTCAAAATTTTAGCATATCAGGAGAATAAATCTAGTAGGTGGCCTCTGTTGAAACACTTAAGGAAAATGCACAGTGAACCTATCTTTACATAGATGTTATGCATATTTTCATAGACACATCAGAGTAAATTAACATGAATTGGTCTCATAAGAGATAATTTCTGAAAGGTATTCTGAGACCTGAGAAGAGTTAGTTCATTTGAAATGGTTTATTATTTCCTCATAGGAGAAGCAAATACATTTATTAATAGTTGGTCTGAATTTTGGGGTGGCCAATTTCTTGCTTATAAACTAAGGGCAAACATTTGCTAAAATCAAGTTTGTTAGAGTTTATTTTGACTCTCATTAAATAAAAGGAGTATCTTTATTTGATCTTCCTTTTTAAAAAAATAATAGCAGTCACCAATTAGTGAGAAAGAATAGCTTATGCCTCCATCACCACACCATCCTGAGTATTGAAATATTGAATGTAGACAGCATCTGATTGTGTCAGAGTTCTCATGCATGGTTGTCTTTCCACTTGATGGAAGGTTTCATTCCCTAATAAGCTGTCTCTACCATTAATCTGCTTTTCTGAAAATTAAAGGGGACAAAATAAAGAAATCCTTTATGAGTTCAGCTGAACACTTCCATTTTCTATTTTATCTTTTCTACTATATGATCTCCCTCTCCACGTTTGAATATCCTCCTGTAATTATTGGAAATTTAGATACTGACTGGGTCCTTTCATGCCAGTACCATGCAAGCAGTGTATCGAATGAAGTGACAGAGAAAACAAGGAGGAATAAACCTCGCTTTTTGTCAGTGCAGGTGAGTGAAACTTACAACTATTCTGGGTTAGCACTCCACGGGATATCAGAGTACTACGGGAAAAATCCATATGCTGTAGCAGTCATGGAGTTATTTAGAAATTTGGAGAACTTCCTTTGCCTTAGCATTACACGTAGGGGATAATTTTATTCATGATATGATATAATATAACTTTTTGGGAAAATGCCAGTGAAAGACTCCATGCTTTTGCTATCTATTTGAAAAGCTTAAATTTTAGATGCATTAGAATCCCTGACCTACCACAAACAAACAAGTAAACAACCAAACTGACAAATTTTGAAAGGATTTCAGCCTTAAATCCTCAAAATGTCAGTTTCATTTCAGCCTCAGTTTTATTTTTATGACATCAAATTTATTTAATTTTACCAGTTATGCTAGATTTCTCTTTAAAACAATATTAATATTAGAGTAGAACATTAAAATAGTATAGAACACATAGCCACACATTGAAAGAGTAACATTTGCATACAAATTTCCAGGATATTGGAATCGAATTTGACTTTGAAGTTAGCTATGCACACATAGTTTACTTAAACGAGGTATTTCTCCATGTGTTTATTTTCCCTTAATATATATTACTTTTCTTGGAACACTGATTAGGGGTCAGAATTTTGCAAGGAATGAGTCTGGTGATGAATTTTTGTACTGCATACTGTATCACACCATGCTGAATTGATTATCATAATCAGAGATTTTATAGGATGACTATGATGTAATAGAAGAAGCACAGTATTTAAAAATCATACAAACCATTATACAGTAAGATCTTTCACTAAGTGTGGCTCTACTAGGGATATGACCTCCTTTTTTGTCAGAAATGGGGCTGAATAGACCATGCTGCGAGACGGATTTCTTTTTATTTAACTTGAGGACAGTCTGTATTCTTCTACCCACCCAGGTAGCTTCATTATCTGAAAGGTCAGTAAACATCTCTGTAAAATTCCCTTTCGGATTCCTGAAAAGTGCTTTTAGTTCCACCACGTTTAAAAGCAATTTTGGATAATCAGAAAATGCCACTCTCCCTGGTTAGCTGAAAGTCAGAGAGGAAGAGTTTGTGAAAGGTAAAATGAAAGAGGAATGTGGGTTTGACGGTTGATATGTATAACTTTTCCAGATGGCTCCTAACCCAGCCCGGCCAAAATGGCAACTTTGTTAGGGGGACTTCATTTGCTGTTTGAGCAAATGTACTTAATAGGCCACAGTGCAAATCCCTCTGGTGACTTCTGTTAGAATCATGAGACTTTGTGCCAGAAGATCTTATCATCCTTGGTAGCCCCTCTTCTCTCTTCGTCTTCATCGTCACCCCTCTCTTTCACCAGACCCACTCAGCATTGCACATGTGTAATGGAGCCACACGTCAGGCAGTTCAACTGATGGACAGGAAAAATAGCATCAAGTGAGAAGCAAATGAAATCCATGCTTTGAGTTTGTGAAAATACAACTAAAATTATAATTCAGTCAAACTTTTTTTTCAAATCAAGTAGTTCAAAATAAAGGTGAAGCTGTCACCAGCAGAAGGCCTGTTAGACTGGTCACATTGCAGCTAGTGCAGATGCCTCAAAAAGGCAGAAGCATGAAAAGCATGCAAAGACAGACAGCTAACATCATATTCAGTGGTGAAAAATGGAAAGGTTTTTCCCTAAGATCAGGAACAAGACAAGGATGTCCACTCTCACCACTTTTATTCAACATAGTACCGAAAGTCCTAGCCACAGAAAGCAGACCAGAAATGAAATGCATCCCTACTGGTAAGAAAAACTCACTATTTGCAGAGGACATGAAACCATATATAGAAAATCCTAAAGATTCCGCCAAAAAAACTACCCCAAACTTCTTCAAAACAGCCCCTACAAGTTCTTCAGAACAACACAACTGACTCCTGACCTGACACACACCTGGCTCATTCAGCTTTATCTAGAATGTCCTCTAACTAGTTATATATACACATCTTTGCATGTTTCATGGACCAGAGCTCCTCCACGAAGGAAAAATTACAGGAATCAGGCCCAAGGATCAGAATCAAAGCACAGAATTGATAAATGAATTCAGTAATGTCACAGGATACAAAATCAATATAGAGAATCTGTTGCATTATACGCTAATAATGAAGCAGCAGAGAGCGAAATTAAGAAAACAATCCCATTTGCAATTGCATCAAAAAATAATAAAATTCTGAGAAATCAAGTTAACCAAAGGGTGAAAGACCCATACTCTTAAAAGTACAAAACACTGATGAAAAACACTGAAAATGACACAAACAAAAGGAAAGCTATTCCATGGTCAGGGATTGGAAAAACAAATATTGTTAACATGTCCATACTATCCAATGATATCTGCAGATTTAATACAAGCCCTATCAAAATACTAACAGCATGTTTCACAGAACTAGAACAAATAATCCTAAAATTTGTATGAAACCACATGAGACCCAGCATAGCCAAAGCAATCTTGAGAAAGAAAAAACCAACCTGGAGGTATTAGAACCTCAGATTTAAAGATACACTACAAAGTTGTAGTAATCAAAAGAGTATTGTACTGGCACAAAAATAGAACAGAATAGAGAGTCCAGAAATAAACCCTCATTAATATGGTCAATTAGTCTACAACAAAGGAGGCAAGTATATGCAATGGGAAAAAGACAGTTTGTTCAACGAATGGTGTTGGGAGAACTGGACAGCTACATGCAAGAGAATGAAACCAGACCATTTTCTAACACCATACACAAAAATAACTCAAATTGGATTAAAGACATAAATGTGAGGCCTGAAACCATAAAAATCTTAGAAGAGAGCACAGGCAGGAATTTCTCTAATATTGGTTGTAGCAACATCATTTTAGATATGTCTCCTAAGGCAAGAGAAACAAATGCAAAAATGAGCTATTGAGACTACATCAAAATAAAAAGCTTCTGCACAGCAAAACAAAAACAAAAACAAAACAACCAACAAAACTAAAAGACAAGCTATGGAATGGAAGAAGATATTTACAAATGGCATATCTAATAAAGACTTAGTATCCAAAATATGTAGGAAACTTCTATAACTCAACACCAAAACAGCAAATGATCCAATTAAAAAATGGACAGAAGACATGAATAGACATTTCTCCTTCATCTTTTCATCATCAGGGAAATCAAACCACCGCAAGATATCACCTCACACCTATCAGAGTGGCTAAAATAAAAAACTCAAGAAACAAATGTTGGTGAGGATGTAGAGAAAAACTAATCCTCTTGCACCGTTAGTGGGAATGCAAACTGGTGTAGCCACTGTGGAAAACAGTATGGAGTTTCCTCAAAACATTAGAAATAGATCTACCCTATGACCCAGTAATTCCACTACTGGATATTTACCTAGGGAAAATGAAAACACTAATTTAAAAAGATATATGCACCCATTTGTTTACTGCAGCATTATTTATAATAGCCAAAATATGAAAGCAGCCCAAGTGTCCATCAATTGATGAATGGATAAAAAAGAAGTCGTATTTATACACAATGGAATATTAGTCAGCCATAAAAAGGAATAAAATCTTGCCATTTGCAACAACATGGATGGATATAGAGGGTATAATGTTAAATGAACTAAGTTAATCGGAGAGATAAATATCAATTTATTTCACTCATCTGTAGAATTTAAGAAACAAAACAAATGAACAACAACAAAAACCAGACAAACCAAAAAAACAGACTCAACTATACAGGGGAAACCAGTGGTTACCAGAGGGGAGGGGTGGGGGTGGGGGTGAATGAAATAGGTTAAGGGGATTAAGACTACATTTATCATGATGAACACTGAGTAATGTATGGAATTGTTGAATCACTATATTGTATACCTAAAACTAATATAATACTATATGTTAACTCTACTAAAATTAAACAAATTTTTAAATGTAAAGACAGAGCTTCAAGTCCTCTCTGTGGAAGCGTGTTCTCACAGCCACTCTGCCCACCAATTCCTGAGCCTGTTGGGCTGCACTGAGCACCTGAGACATCAACCCCTCCTAAGTCTCTACGGGCTTCTTATTCACGAAGGGCAACAAGACACAGTACAGCTGGCTGACACCAAGTGACTCAGCTTAGGGCATTGCAATGGAGCAGTGAGTGTCTTGACATTTCCCACTGTACTTGTGAATTAAGGAGACCACAGAGATACTATTAGAGGTTGGTCTTCTCAGGCCAAGGAAGCCTGGCGAATGCAGCTCACGCCAGAGCTGAGGGACCACTAGGATCCTGGCCACCTTGGTGTTGAGAGAATGGGTATGGACAAATAGAAGATGAACTTGATTTTTCAATTTTCATAGTGTCCTTGTCTATGAAGCTGATAAACCTCACAGAATAAGCTGGCGAGTGTTTTAATTATCTGTTGCTGAAAGACAAAAAACAGAAAAAGCCCGAAGTTTCCTTCTTTAAAACAATTGTAAGAGGATTTCCCTTTCCAGGAATATAAAGTAGACATCCTATTCCCTATTCCTCCCATACTGCTCCCATAAAGTAAAAAAGGAATAGCATGATGGGGAGTTCATCAGGTTTTGGTTTTCTCCTTATATATCCCATACTGAGAGCTGAAGAAGCCAGCAGCCTGGAAACAACCAGAAAGCCCAGACAAAAGTGCCCTAGCAAAGACTACTTTCTCTAACCAAAGAGGCTAGAAAGAGGAAGAAAACCCCTAGCAAAACTACTAAGGAAAAGAGAGAAGACACAAATCCCTATACCAGGAATGAAAGAAAGAATATCACTACAGACCCTGCAGACATAAAAATAATAATAAGGGAATTCTACAAACAACTATATACACATATTTTTACAACTTAGACAAAATGGATCACTTCTTTGGGGGGCTCCTGGGTGTTTCAGTCGGTTAAATGTCCAACTTCGGCTCAGGTCATGATCTCACAGTTCATGAGTTTGAGCCCTGCGTTGGGGCCTGTGCTGACAGCTCAGAGCCTGGAACCTGCTTCAGATTCTGTCTCTCCCTCTCTCTGCCCCTCCCCTTCTCATGCTCTGTCTCTCTCTCTCTCTCTCAAAAATAAGTAAACACTAAAAAAGCTTTTTTTAAATGGATTAATTCTTTAGAAACAAAATTACTATACTCACTGTATGTAAAATAATTTCAATATGCAATAACTACTGAGTCAATAATTATTGAGATAATTCAATTTTTAATTTTATTTTTTTATGTTTACTTATTTATTTTGAAAGAGAGGGGGTGGGAGGGAGGGACAGAGAAATGAGTGAGAGAATCCAAAGCAGGCTCCAGCACAGAGCCTGATGCAGGGCTCTATCCCACAAACCATGAGAACATGACCTGAGCTGGAATATAGTCAGACACCTAACCTACTGAGACACCCAGGCATCCTCAATTTATAATTTTAAAAGACTCTCCCCGAAATGAAATTTTCAGATCCAAATGATTTCAGTAGAAAATTCTACCACACATGTAAAGAATTAACACCAGTTCTACAAAATATCTTCCAGAAAATATGAAGATAGAACTCATTTCATTTTATGAAGCTGACACCAAAACCAGACAAAAAACAGTACAACAAATAAAACTGCAAACTAATATTCCTCATAAATATAAATGCAAAAATCCTTAAATATATTAGCAAATAGAATTTGGAAAATATATTAAAAATTATATGTAATTACCGGATAGGGTTCATAGAAAAGATGCAACATTCAGAAATCAATCAATGTAATCCACCATACTGAAAAAAGTACATGATTGTATCATTTAACACACACACACAAGAAAATATTTGACAAATTTAACACATTCATGATAAAAAAAACTTTTGAAGGAATAAAAATAAAGAAGAACTTCCTCAACTTGATAAATAGCACCTACAAAAAGCCTATAGATAACATAATACATAATGGAAAAGGACTGAATGCTTTCTCCCTACGATTGGGAAAATGTCACATGTTTACTCTCACCAGGCTTATTCAGCATAGTGCAAGATATTCTCGCCAGTGCAATAAGGTAAGAAAAGGAAATAAATGGCATATGTGTTGGAAAGGAAAAAATTAAACTGTCTCTATTTGTAGAGACACATACATAGGAGATAAATAAATGATGAGAATTTATAGTTGAAATGAACTTTTAATTTTGAACTCACGCTTTTTTAATTTGTAGAAATTTCTCATGATCTATCTCTTCAGTTTTTTCTTCACCACTGTTTTCTCTGTTCTTCTTCTCTAATTCCTTTGGATCTTAGAGTTTCTAAATCTCTTTTAACTGTTTGAAAATAATAGACATTTTATCTCACTGTTTATCTGGATACATTCTAATCAGTTCCTCAATTCTTTTTCCCAAATTATTCTTTCTTTTTTCATGAAAAATGAAGTTTTTCTTGTTCATGCCTCTTTATTTCACTGACTAAATTTTTCATTGCCAACCTTTCTCTTTGATTATTTTTATATTTATTAATACTTATTCCATTTCAGTTCACTCTTTTCTTTCTGTATTTATTTTTTTTATTTTTAAATTTCTGGCATACAGTGGTGAAGAACCCAGTTTCTGGAGTCAGATTACATGGGATCAAAGTTGAGCCCCACCACACCTGGGTGGCTCAGTCGGTTGGGTGTCTAACTTCGGCTCAGGTCATGATCTCATGGTTCGTGGGTTCAAGCCCTGCATCAGGCTCTGTGCTGACAGCTCAGAGCCTGGAGCCTGCTGCAGATTCTGTATGTCCCTCTGCCTCTGCCCTCCCCCTGTTCATGCTGTCTCTCTCTCTCAGGAGTAGATAAACATTTAAAAAAAAAAAAAGTTGATCCCCACCACTTACTGTGTTAGATTGGGCAAATCACTTAAACTTCCCACATCTCAGTTTCTCCATTTGCAAAATGGGAATTTTTTTCTTAGGGTTGTTGTAAAAATTATTAAGCTGTTACACATAAAACTCATAGAATATGTCTGGCACATAATGTTTTTGATATAAATGTTAATAATATTATCATTCTTTTTTATTATTGTCATTTTTAAATTTGTCTCTTCTAGAATCTAAAGTACATTTAATTTTTCAGACATCTCTCATATTTTAATTTCAGCCAGACAAAAATATATCCTATATATAAATCTCTCTTTTTTTTTTTTTTGCTATCACAGCCTTTTTTCATTTACATGTTTTAGAATTTCCATTTGAAATCATAGTTTGAGTAAGAAGTCTCCTTGTATCCTTTCTCTTCTTCTTCCTTCCATTCCTGACATTTCCTGCTCATTACTATCTTGAAATTAGGTTCTATTTCAGAGCTTCTTGTTCGGTATTATAAATAGCTTACCAAAAAAAAAAAAAGTTGAGTGACAATTTGATTTAACTTTGTTTCCTCATTCCCCAGCTTAGCTACATATTTCAAGTTGAAAAAAAAAATCATTTTTACTGATCATGTTTTCTTCCACAGCCAACCCTTGCCTTTCCATTCCCAGAGCCAAACATGTTTACTTTCTAGATGAACAATCTTGGTTATTGGTGTAGCTGTGAATTCCATTATTCTGTGCTTCATTCTGAGGCTTAGAAAGAAATTTCGTAGGTTCTGTTCTGTCATTTGGTTCTTGAAAGAACACTTGAAGAGGTTTCTGTGCCCCTAATTATGTCAGAAATGTGGGAGGAGAACTACATTCAGCAGAGCTCCCATCAGAGGCAGAGAATGTGGCATCCTATCCTTCTCTCCTTGTACCCCAGCAAAAAACCTCCCTAAACATGTCAGAACCCGGGTAGAAAACTAAAGACACAAAAATGAGGACGAGAAAACAGGGTAAGAAGAAAACACTTTTTTCCTTCTTTCAAGTTTCTCTGTGGAAGTTGAGCCATGGTAAGAGAATTATTTACTATATCAATAAGTTACAACTTTCATTATCATGTTACTGTGGTATTGTTCTCAACTCGTTTAAAACTCCACGGATTATGTCCCTGGTAGGTAATATAGCACATTATTGCTCAGTAATGAAAGCCACACACTCTGAATTTTGGTTCACTTAATATTGGCATTGAGGCAATATTTTCCTTATGAAACTAAGCAAAATATTTCTTAATCATGTTGCAAATACATATTGTAATCGTGGTTAAAATAGGCATCATTAAAAAGGAAATTATCTTAACTGATTTTTGCCTTGTGTATATAAATCTAGAACCATCTGCCTTGCATTAGTGTAAGATTTTTAATTGTAATTAAAAAGAACAAAAATTAATTTTATTATCATAGCCACTAAAAAGTAAACAATCTCGTATTAAGACCCAGGAGCAGCTTGAGCAATTGCATTTTTAGGTGTTCTTTATGTCTAATTCTCAACAGCTCTGAACATTAGTTTTATAACATACTTGACTTTCAGTGTTTCTGGGCAGGCAAACTCTATTAAATGAAATCTGAAAGTGCTCAATTTACAGATCACTAGGAAAGTATTGTGGTCTTGCTGCTTTCTCCTGGACACCAGCCACAGGGGCTCCCTTCCTCTGGAGTCACTGCTTTGCCTGGAGACTAGCTAAGGTGGGAATACTGGGATAAAGAGGCTGGCTTCAGAGCTATGCTTCCTGCAAATATGGGAAGCTGTGCTTTATTCACTATTCAGCAAAGTATTCATATAATATATTCTGAGCATCTTATAAACGTCATATCTAAGGCTCCAATATTCACACTGATGTTTTCCTCAAGAGAAATAGCTTGAGACAGGGAGGGATAACGACCTGTTATTGGTGCTGGGAAACGATAAAATTTACAATCCTTATTGATTTCTGCTGAAAAGGAACATGATATACTTATTCCTCAGTCACCCTGTAAGATTAAAAATCTCACTCTACCCTTAATCCTAACTCCATCCCCAATTCCAAGCCCAAGCCCAACCCTAACCCTAGCCCTAGTTTGAAATCAGAGGAGGTGATTTTTTCCAAAGACCTAAATGTGACTTTTATGGACTTGACTTCGTGGTCTTTTTCCAGGGATATACCAGAAGTAGGAATTGGGACACTGGCAGTTTTCTTTGTGCAATTCGATCACCTTACCGGCATCTCCCACACCTCATCCACGTGAGCAAGGTAAAGAACAGGGATGAGACAAATCCACTCTTAATTTTCTTACACCAGTAATCACACATTTCTTCCAACTCGTATTTCACATTGAGAATGAATTTTGAGAACCCGCTTACATTCAGGTTGACAACTCTCTATGGATTTGGCACATGGATACACTGTGACTACTAACGTAATTTGACATTCTCATGGGCTCTTTTTGTTTACTTGTTTGTTCTTGTTTACATTTTCCTCACCAGATGGAGGTAAAAGGGAAAAGCCTTGCAAATGTTTACACCTCACCACTCACCTGAAGCAATCATACACCTGTGGTCCCAGCCATGCGATCACTTTGCTTAGGTACGTGGTGCAGCCACTGGCAGGGAAGAATATTCTTTTTGTTCCCTCATCCTTTCTTGGTTTCTTGCTCTTCATGCAAAACAGATATCATTGGGGAGGAGGGATGGATGGCCTAAAATAAAATGGCCCGCTTTTAGTTCTTAAAGTAAATTTAGAATGTTGGTGTAGCTTTTTTGGTCTTCTCTTTCCCTTCTGCTCTGTTCCTCTTTGCTTCCATCTTATATAAGTCATTTTCATAATCTATGGATCTAGTTTGGCTGTGTACGTGTTCCCTATGGCCTAAGTGATCTTGTTCGACAGAACCACCAGTGGAGTAAGAATAGGAAGTGGCAAACAAAAGAAAGCCAAATTCTGAAAAATAGGCTATCTCCTTGTGAAAAAGTCATGCTGTAGAAAAGAGAACTCCTGCTGAGGAAGAAGGAAAGTCTCTGTTCTGTGTCTTTTTTCTTTGGAACAGC
Source organism: Prionailurus viverrinus (assembly GCF_022837055.1). Lineage (NCBI taxonomy): Eukaryota > Metazoa > Chordata > Mammalia > Carnivora > Felidae > Prionailurus > Prionailurus viverrinus. Next base: position 22,538,675 of record NC_062568.1, read on the forward strand.
TTAACTCCACCCTTCTCTTTTCATTTCCAACATTTCTCTACATTCCTTTTCCCTTTTATCTCTTCTACTTTTCCATATATATGAAAATTTATCAAGAAAGTATGTTTCCTCAAGAGGTAAGGAAAGAGTGAAAATCAAATAGGAAGTATAAGATTTTGGTAAAATTGGAAAGACTGAAAAGAATATCATTGACAACCAATATATGTAGCTCCAATGACCCATTTTCAAAGCTATGCCGCACATTTTCCATGTATCCATTTTTAAATTCTATGGCCCAGAACCGAATGCTCTCACACTGAAGTACATCTTAGTACTCAGAAGTAATTAAAAAAACAAACCATCACTGATTTCAAACTTGTGTCTACTGATGTTCACTAATGGGAGTCCAATAAATGAATAATAGGAACGTTTGCAAACATCCCCTTTCCTCTGCACCCCAATTCTCTTATAGTTGTACAGCCACACTCAGGAGCTCAGCAGATCCCCCTCTCTTCCCCCACACTCTCTTTGCTTAAAGCCCATCAAAATCACCAGTTCAGGAGCACCTGGGTAGCCCGGTCTGTTGAGCGCCCAACTCTTGATTTTGGCTCAGGTCATGGTCTCATGGTTTGTGGGATCAAGCCCTGCATTGGGCTGTGTATTGACAGCACAGAGCCTGTTTGGGATTCTCTCTCTCTGTGTCTCTCTCCTTCTCTCTCTCTCTCTCTGCCCCTCCCCCAGTCTCTTTCTCTCTCTCAAAGTAAATAAACATTTGAAAAATAAAAATACCAGTTCACTGCCATTCACATTTTCTTTCCACCTTTCTAGCTTTACCTTTTTTATATCCTTCTCTTGGTGCAAACAATCCTTACCATGATGTCTAGGACTGTATGGAAAAGAGGATAGAATATGGGTAAGGGAGAGAAGGTTGAGAAGGCAAAGGCAAAACTGTCTCCACATGGGCAGAGAAACTAGGGCACACACAACAGCTCTGTCACTAGAACGTGAGCTCCACGAAAGCAGAACATATTTTCGGTTTGTTTTCTGCTGAATCTCCATTTGCCATCGCAATGCTTGGTACAAAGTAAGCATTCAATAAATATTTGCTGAGTAAATGAATAAATCTGTCCATCCATTCATGCTTTTATTCATTTAATTAATCTCTTTGATCTTGACAACTATTTAGTAATTAGGTTATCATTTTGATCTCCTAGATGAATTGCTTTTAGGAATGCCTTCCTCTGGATGGCTGAGAAAGCATATCCTTCAAAGTTAGCTTATTTAACAATATTTGAAGGTAGAGCGATTCCAGGATGGAAGGGTGGGGGAAAAGGAAGAATGAGACAGAAAAAGTGAATATGAGGGCAATCTTACTGAGCCGGTTACATCGTCATGAATGCATTTGGTTTCTCAATGTCAAGAGAAGTCCTCCTAACACGTACTCATGGAGAGTAATCCAGGGGCTTTGGAGAAAAGAGAGGAGAATTTGTGCACTGACTTCCTCCTATCCTCTGTCTCTCATTAGTCCAAGTTAAATCTTTCACACTCCCTGGTTGTGTTACCTGACTTCTCCAAGGAGCTGTCTGAGAAACAACAGTCCCAAAGATCTGTCAGTGCACAGGGATGCACAGAGTCAGAACTCTCGGCCAGTGGGCACTGCAAGGGGTGCAGCAGGATCACCCCGGCTCCAGATCTTAGCCAAACACAAGCCATTTCTAGAACTTCTCCATCTGAAAAACTGGGCAAGTATGCATGTCTAGAATGAGCATAACCTGAATTTGTTATCATTAGTAATCCAAATCTTGAAGAGTCCAAGGGTCCTGCAAAGTGTGAATGACTAAACTGAAACCTGGACCTTAGGTGTTTTGATGACATATCTATTTTGTTACACATGAATTTTTCTTTTCATCTTTCTAGCTTAGGTGTATAAATTTAAGTCGAGAGGAATGGTGCAGAAGAGAGAGAGAGAGAAAGAGAGTAGAATTGAAGTCTTTTTAAACACACACACACACACACACACACACACACACACACACACACATATATATGTATATATATAAAGAGCAGTGTTTTCTGAGTTCTGCTTTTCCTCAGAAGTTCCCAGATTCATTAATCAGTAATATATTTTCAGGCAAACAACTAAAATTTAATCAGTGGAGGGGCGCCTGGGTGGCTCAGTCAGTTAAGCATCGGACTTCCGCTCAGGTCATGATCTCACGGTTTGTGGGTTCAAGCCACGTGTAGGGCTTTGTGTTGACAGCTCAGAGCCTGGAGCCTGCTTCAGATCCTGTGTCTCCCTCTCTCTCTGCCCCTCCACCACTCATGATCTGTCTCTCTCCCTCTCTCTCAAAAATAAACATAAAATAAAATAAAATAAAATTTAATCTGTGGAATCATGTCCATTTGCTTTGATTTGTTTAATATTATTACCATTCTTTTTGTTTAAACATATTTCACTGCTAAAAAAATGTTTGGGGGAAAAATAGAAGTAAAGACACCATCAATATTAAGTCTGTTATTTACTAACTGAAATTGTCCTTGTGGATAATTGGCACTTTGGAATTAATATAAAACTTCTCTGTTCATTAAACTATAGGGGGTTCTGAGGAATCAGAAGACACATAGGGTTTATAGTTAATTTACTCTCCTTCAACTTCAGATTATACTATTTACATAGCAATAGGATCCAATTTGGGTATGAATCATAATGCACCTGGGGACAGTTGTGGAAATATTTAGAACTCTCTGCTACCAGTGGACGAGGTGGATGATAGTTATTACCGGAACCCCAGGACAATGCTGAACAATCGCATGGTAGTTTTAGTCTAGTTGTTTTCACTGGAAGCACAGAGTACTATTTTTCTTTTTCCTTTAATCAGGTTTACTAAATTTCTGCTTTTTTATGGAGATGGAGGTCTCACTTGTACCTTTTCTCTTTCCATTACTATTTTCAACGTGACCCCACTCTAGTTTCATTTTAACCCTACTTTATAGTAAAATAGCAAGAAATATCTCAAAATTGTTCAGTATCAGTTAATAATGGTCAAAGAGAACAATCGTAAAAAAGAAGCTAAATGTTAAAACTAGAATTTTTCACATTGTCTGTCCATTCTTCATTAAAGAAAATTGAGAAGCTTTAGTTTCTTTTTTTAAAAGCTGTTGAAATGTATTTCTTACGAGTATACAAAATTAAATAGAATTAAGAAAAAAAGCTTAGAGTTAGCATAAATACCTTTGGAATTTAAAGGACCTTTACAAATTAGGCATTAACAGTCAAGAGTTGGCTCAGAGCCATTAATTTCTAATATAGAGATCTAAGTCTATAAAGAAAAGAGAATTCATGAATTTCATTTTGAAAAAAAGCAAATATTATTGGGGCATCTGGGTGGCTCAGTGCGTTCACCTTCTGACTACAGCTTAGGTCATCATCTCACAGTTCGTGGGTTCAAACTCCGCATTGGGCTCTGTGCAGACAGCTCAGAGCCTGGAGCCTGCTTTGGATTCTGTGTCTGCCTCTCTGCCCCTTCCCAACTCACACTCTGTCTCTCTCAAAAATAAATAAACATTAAAAATTTTTTTAGAAAAAAAAAACAAGTATTATAGAATATACCTAATAATCTGGCAAATAGGTCCAACTCTACTGCTAATGCTTGATTGCAAAAAAAAAAAAAAATGCAAAAATACTGGTATTTTTTGTTCAGTGAACATACTAACATGACTTCCCATTTCCAGAACTGAAAACACAAATTACTTAAGTGTTTAGAAAGAGACAATTTTAAAACAGAAATTGCTGAGTTTACTAAGTAAAGCAGACCTATTGAAGTCATAGACATTCATTCATACATTTCCTAGCTTGTCTTCTGCATTGCTATGAACTGAACAAAAGTTTGAATGCCTGAAATAAATAAATAAATAAATAAATAAATAAATAAATAAATAAATAACACTTCAGTTGACACTGTATAGCATTGTATTACTTCTGTATTTCAGGTCAAATTTCTGCCCAATGGTACAAAATTCACTTGGGGAGGATGAATCTCATCTCCCAGACATCACTGTCCTTTATTGCCTGGTGTCTATTGTCTTAAAAACTATTGCTTCATATATTTTGCCTAGTTTTGTGGTTGTTTCAGGCAGGAAAGTAAACGGTCCGTTACACCATCTTGGCTAAATGCGGAAGTCTGTGCAATAAGGGTTTATTTCTCAAGTGAAATAATGGAATAACAATACACTGACTAAAAGCAATTTGGTGAGATGTTTTGTTGTGCAGCAGTTTCTGAGAACTTTTAGTTTCTCAATAATAAAAAACAAAACTTGTCCCATTGTGAAAAGACATTGATTGGCAATTGCTCACCCAAAATACCAATAAGGAGAAAATCCACAGCTTCAGAACTCAGAGAAATGGCATATCCAACAGTGTACATGATGGAGAAATATTCAGTGAGCTCCTGCTGGAGAGAAAGAATTAGAAGTTAGAAAGTCTGCCTTTGTGCTAATTTCTCCCTGTTATGCTGGGGAAAGAAAGAAGTCGAAAGCATAGGCTACATTTGCAATATTCCTTTTTTTTCTTGAACAATGATTTTTTACACATTGTTGTGAATTCTTTAAAAATAAAACCTCTCTATAGACATAATGTGTAAGATACAAAGAAAAAAGTACAGTAACTTCCCAAATTCACACCAACAACAAAAAACTGTCAAAATTTTATTTCCTTTCACCTTTTTCTATGAATAATTTATTTTGGTTTCAAACAGCTTGGTTTACAAATCATATTCAAGTGTGTATGCTGCTTTTTTTTCTAGCTAACTGTATAACAAGAACAAAGTTCACATCCATTAGAAACTCTTCAGACTCATAATTTTTATAATTTCTTTTAATTTTGATTTATTTTTGAGAGAGAGACACACACAGTGCAAGCAGGGAGAGGGGCAGAGAGAGAGGGAGACACAGGATCCGAAGCAGGCTCCAGGCTCTGAGCTGTCAGCATAGGGCCTGACGTGGGGCTCGAACCCATGAATCGTGAGATCATGACCTGAGCTGAAGTCGAACACTCAACTGACTGAGCCACCCAGGCGCCCCTAGCCTCATAATTTTTAATGGCCACATCCCATTGTACTACCTTATTTTCCATTTATTTTCTTAGAAATTAAATCTCTTTATGCAGTTTCCCCCTTTTCCCCTTTCTTTTAAATGCCTCATATTTTCAATATTTCCTTAGGCTAGATTACTAGAAGTTAAATTACAGTGTCAAAAGATCTAAGTCCTTTGAAGGTTTTTGACATATTTTGTCAAAATGCGTTCCAAAGGAACCTATTCTTTGGAAAGAAAATATATTGTATTGTAAGGTGTGACATTGCCTTCTGATTATATTATCATTACACAAGTAATTTTGATCATCTTGTGGTCTAGCTTAAAAATATTTTGCTTCTTTTCAAAAATGGCTGCATCATAGTTCAGACCATAATGTAGTAAGTATTCCAAATTTCCCAATCATCTTTCTCCAATGAAGAAACTCATTTTATGGTGTGTGTGTGTGTGTGTGTGTGTGTGTGTGTATGTGTGTGTGTGTATATATATATATATATACATATACACATATACACATATATATGTATATATATGTATATATATGTGTGTATATATATATACACACATATATATATATACACACACACACGATAAAATGAGTTTATATATATATATATATATATATATATATATACACACACACACACATTGTTTTCCTCTGACCTTGTTTTGTAAGATTTTTATAAAACAATTATAAACTATAATAAAATAGCTAAACTGTTTTAGTTAAGTAATATCATTTTGCCATAGAGCATATGAATATCTCTACAGAGACATAATTTATATTACTTAAGTTTTCTTGAATTTCTGTAAGCAAGAGAAACCACTCTTTAAATTGTTAAGAAAACAAAATTATTTATATTGAAACAGTTGGACTTCAAATGTTTATTTTTTTTCACTTTTTAAGGAAATGCTTTAGGCCTTACACTAATAACATTTATTTATTGTGCTTCTTGTCATACACAGCAATAAAGAAGTAAAACTTAGAAGTCTAATTGAGTATTCCAATTTATCAAAACCATAATTTCATAATAATTTAAAGCTGAGTTTGTCATCATTTAAAATACAGACACCTTTCTTCACGTAATACAGTAAATATTCAATAAATGTTTATTTCTGACAATGGAAGTGTAATTCCCTTTGAAACATTTTATATGAACTCAGTGTGGGGTTTAGCTCTATTGTAGCTCATCTAAAATTCTCCAGAGATTGATTAATATTCTTCCCAAGGAATCTGATGATCAATTATATACAAAAGTGAATATCTTTTATCATCTTACTAATTAAACCAATTAAATTGCTAGTTATTTGTTTAAGAAAGGATGACATCAGAGCACCTGGGTGGCTCAGTTGGTCAAGCATCTGACTCTTGGTTTCGGCTCAGGTCATAATATCATGGTTTGTGGGATGGAGCTCCACGTTGGACAGAGTAGAGCCTGACTGGGATTCTCTCTCTCCTCTCACTGCCCCTACCCTGCTCTCTCTCTCTCTCTCTCAAAATAAATAAATAAACTTTAAAAAAATAGAAAAGGATGACATCAAGAAATCAAATTCTATTTATGAATGCTAAAGTGCATTTTCTACCAGTCTACTCCCACTCCTCATAAAAGCAACAGTGACCACACAGAAAAGTGTGTGTCCTAAGACAACGTTGCCTATTCTCAAGTCATAAGGTTATTCTATTTTATTTTTTCTGAAAGATTTATGGTTTTACTTTTCAGTCTCTGGTCCATCCCAAATTAATTTTTGTGTATGTGTGAGATAGAGGATGAAGATAGTTTTTTTTTTTCCATATGGATATTCAGTTGGTCCAGCAACACAGTTTTCCTTTTCACATTATATCACACTGGTTCCTTTGTCAAGAATCAACTGACAGCATAATAGCATTTTTATAATATCCCAGCAGAAATACTCTTCCCGGGGTGAAAAAATTTACCATGAACAGAAATGCCCCATACTGTGCTATTTCCTTAGTATAAATTCACCCATCATCCATTAATATCTGTATACATATACAGAAGTATAATTTATCTGTATTGATGATGATAATACACCATGGCTTGTAAAAACAAAAACAAAAACAAAACAAAACATCACTATTTTTCTCCTGAAGAATCTTACTTAGAAGGACATGTTCACAGGGTCCCTGGGTGGCTCAGTTGGTTAAGTGCCAGACTTTGGCTCAGGTCATGATCTCTCATTTGTGAGTTCAAGCCCCGCGTTGGGCTCTGTGCTGACAACTCGGAGCCTGCTTTGCATTCTTTGTCTCCCTCTCTCTCTCTGTCCCTCCCCCACTCACACTCTGTCTCTCAAAAATAAATTAAAAAAAAAATTAAAGGACACACTCATCTTCTCAATGAAGCTGTCCTTAATGCTGACATGTCCACCACAAGATGTCTCTTCTCTTCACTTGAATTTCCCTCACCCAATATAGACAGAAAGTATCATATTTATATTTTTATTTTTGAAATATACATGACATCTCAAAGATTTTTGTACTGGAGCATATATTATTCGGCATTGACATCATAGTCTATCTGTCTTTCTTTCCTACTTGGCTTTGGGCTTCCTTAGATAATCATTTTACCTTTTAGACCTTGCTACTTATTTCTTCTCCTGGGTCACAGTGTTAGATATGTAGGAGTTTAATTTTAAAACTTCAGACATAACTACTTAGGCTTACCTTTAGTACCACAGTTATCAGAAGAAAATTCTACCAGTGAAATGTCTCGCATTCAGTCGAAAACATTTGAAACGAAAACACTTGAATAATGTCTCAAAGTGTGCTGTTGTAACAGGATAATATGGGGTCACCTGGTAAAACCAGGCTGTAGCTTAGACCTGGTGGTCAGAGTTTCTGGAGGTAGAAATTGTCAATGCAAAATTCAGGAGACATAAGCTAGACTCAAATAAATCTGAGGCTAGTCAACAGGCACATTTCAATTCACAACTTCCACCATATTCACTTGAACATAGTCATTTTTATTTCTTTTAGTGAAGATGTAGCCATGTCACTGCAACAAATCTTTCAGGGCCAAAAGCATACTAACAACTGTGGTTTTAAATATATTTTTTCCTAAAGAATGTGGATAGTTAATCACGAGGAAGTTTGATTTGGCTGTGATCATTATAACTGATTCATTCATCTTTCAACATCTCAAATAAGAGCAATGTATTTTATATTGTACAAATATTATAAAATGACATTAAAATGATAGTTTCTTAAAGCAGGACATTGATCAGCAGTTACATCCAAATAAAATCTCTCTCTCTCTCTTTCTCTCTGACACACACACACACACACACACACACACACACACAGAAAGATTGTGGCTATAGTGCTGACAGAGTACATGGAAACAGCGAACAGATTTGACCAAGTCAGGATAGGTAGATTCTCTTAACTTTAGCACCACTTTAGATCTGGCACAAAGGAAGCAGACAGAAGAATCAAAATGATGCATTGTGAGAATCTGCCTATGCAGATTCCAAGTCTGAGCTCCCACCAGAATGAGTACATATCCTCAGGAAACAATTGTGATTATCAGCTAAATTTGAAAGGATTCTCCACTGTCTGGAATTTAGTTCATCGAGTCCTCATTGCTTCTATTTTATTCTTAGGCCTTTAAAAATATTTTTATAATTCACCCTAGCTTCTTTTAGTTGTTGCAGTGGGAACTTTGGCCTGTCACAACCTATTCCATCCTACCTGGAACCGTAAGATCTGCCCTGTTTTTAAGTTCAAAATAAACTAAGCAACACAAGTTTCTATTTTTCCTTGTATTTTTTTAATATACTGCTTGGCTGTAATTCCTAGAATTCTTATGATCTACTGATAGTGAGGAGAATGTCGTAAAAGCTATAGAAGCACAACACTAATGAGAATAATACCTCATTTGCTGCATGGCTGTTGCATACACAGCTGTGCCTGCTTCATTAGAAAAGGGACAACGTAAAACTGCCATCCTTCTGTCAGCCATTTTTCTTCTCTTCTATTTTAGCCACATGTTAGTTTACTGGGAGAGTATTGCTAGACGGGTTGATTCCTACATAGAAACAAACCATGTTTTTTTTTTAAATATACTTTTTAAAGTTTATTTATTTTTTGAGAGAAAGAGAGAGAGAGAGAGAGAGCGCACAAGTAGGAGAGGGCAGAGAGAGAATGGGGAGAGAGAATCCAAGCAGGCTCCACACTGTCAGCACAGAGTCCGGAAACAAATCATGGTTAAACAAAAGCCGAATCATGGAGATTTCATGTAAGTTGATCATTGTAATGAATACAACTTTGAGGTGAAATCAGAAACCAAGTTTTAAAACTTAGACACAATAGGGGCACCTGGGTGGCCCAGTTGGTTAAGCTTCCGACTTCGGCTCAGGTCATGATCTCCCGGTCGTGGGTTCGAGCCCCGCGTTGGGCTCTGTGCTGACAGCTCAGAGCCTGGAGCCTGTTTCAGATTCTGTGTCTCCCTCTTTCTCTGACCCTCCCCTGTTCATGCTCTCTCTCTGTCTCAAAAATAAATAAATGTTAAAAAAAATTAAAAAAAAAACTTAGACACGATAACTAACACACATCATATCCTATTTTGATATTATTTGATATTCTATGTTAATACTTTTACAAAGTGAAGAATTTAAGAATTTCTATAAGATAGTTTCCATAATGTATAGGCTTTTATAAATAAGATGAGAAATTCTCATTATATTCCAAAAGCTAAATAACCAAATATAATTCGGCATTTAAAACGTCCCAGTTATCATTCTACCTATGAAGCAAAGCTTCATTAGTCATCAAAAGTAGTTAATAATCTTAATAATTTACTAGTAAATTTTGTGTATCTTTCTGCAAAGTAATTTAATCATCATGCAAAAAACAGAATGCAAAAGTTAAACACATGAAAAAACTAACCAAGGCGTGGGAAAAACATTTGTAGAATAATAAACTTATTTAATAAGTACACCTGAATCATGTTTAAATACTCAGCTCCAAGAATTTATTTCAGCACTGGTGTAAACATGGAAACACAGAGTTTCCTTGTTTTGAATTAGGTCCCTGAAATTATGAGTGTCATCAAGCAGTGAGATGCTGGGACAATCTCCACTCCCCGACTCACAAAACACATTTTCAGCTTGGTTCTTGACCCGATGTGAGAGCATTTGGATAAAGATTGCAAATTTTCTTCTCATTTGTACTTTTGAACATCTCTTCTTTATGGCATAGTTGGAAAACATTTGCTGTGGACTGAGTTGTGCCCCTCTCCACCCCCAATTCGTATGTTGAAACCCTAATCCCAATGTGGTGGTATTTGGAGATGGAGCCTTTGGGAGATAATTAGGTTTAGATGAGGTCTTGAGAGTAAGGGCCTTATTAGATGGGATTAGTGACCTTATAAGAATAAATACCAGAGAGCTTGTGCTCTCTGCTCTGTGAGGACACAATGAGAAGACAGCCATCTACAAGCCAGGAAGAGAGCTCTTCACCCAAACCCGATCATTCTACCACCCTGATCTCACACTTCCAGCCTCCAGAACTGTGAGAAAATAAATTTCTGTTGCTTAAAACACTCAGTCCATGGTGTTTTGTTATGGCAGCCTGAGCTAAGACAACTGTGAAACGAAGTATTTATGCCATGATAGGTGAGTAGGTTGAGTAGAAAATATTGGCCAACTTGCTCTCTCAGGCACCTTCTGCTCTCCATCTTAGAACCCAACCATTCTGCCTATGCCCTTGCTCTCTATACTTTTTCCTCTCTGGCCTGCTTGTGACATTATCAGACAGCACTGAATTTTCCCTACTGTCTACTTCCTCTTTTTTTATCAAACTTTTGATGGTCTCTGAATGTGTCAAAATTGCAGCCAATGACAGGTGTTATTGTTCCCTTTATGCTAAAAAGCCATCTGCCCAAATCACTCAGTAGGTAAAACAGATGACCAATAGGACTAGGGATGACTATGAGGAATGAATAACCTAAAGAGAGAGAGAGAGAGAGAGAGAGAGAGAGAGAACCTGGAGAAGAAGAAGAAAAGAAAAGAAAAGAAAAGAAAGAAAAAAAAAGAAAAGAAAAGAAAAGAAAAGAAAAAAGAAAAGAAGAAAGAGGAGGAGGAGGAAGTAGAGAAGAAAGCTAGCAGGAATATAAAATGTTTTCCATTTTCTTAATTCCAGGAGCAAAAGAAACCAAGAATTTATTTTATCCTAGGGAGGGCTGAATGTCTAAATCAAAGTGACCTTTTACACTCTCTACTCCCAGTTAACCTCCTTGAGGAATGAGTTTATATATAGAAAAATTACATGCACAGGAAATATGCACTGATTAGAGAAAGGGCTACCTGTGGTATCGATACTCAAGCCTGCAGAAACATCTGAAGAAATTAGGGAGATATTTGTTCCACATGCAAAATAACATTATAAAGAGAAACATTATGACTAATGGATATAAATGATAACTTGACTTTGGTGCTTAAGAGAACTTTGTGTCTTTTTCCATAGACTGTTTTTTGGAGTCAGCGTTGTTTCAAGTCAGATAATTCTAGAAGCTCCTTGTTTCACCTGAACTTCTCCAGCATCATAACTGGGCAGAAAGCCCTAAAAAAGTAGAATCTCTAGATAAGTAAAAAACAGATTCTCTCTCTCCTAGTGCCCTGGGTAAGGATGCATAGTCACCCAGGCCATCTGCTTGCATTGCCTTCCTTGCCTGGATTATTGGACCCACTCTGGGTTCAGGAAGAAGCACAGAGGAAAAAGTGAATAATTTCTAAGTATGCAAACACTTTAGTATGGAATGCATCAAAGGTTTGGGGGGAAGTACTTCAATTTCTCAGTGTAACACTGTTTTCCTATTTTATCAATCATCGATTCTCAGTGAGTATAAGAATTTAGGTGAAATCAAACTTCCGAAATGTTTACTTCCGGCAATCTTATGTGCTGCTGAATAAAGAAAATTTGTTGTATCTGTTCTATACATAGATAACATTGCACATGCATGATCTCTTTTAAAAAACGCTGTAAATACATTACTACATTATTTCAGTATGGTTTTATTACCCAGACATTCTAGGATTCATTTATTATTCCATTCCTCTCATTAATATTCTTCCTTCCCTGAAAGAACTGAGTTGCAGTCTAGTTTGTTCTTCTACTTTGTTACTTTAAAGTTTCTCTCACCTGTAAACTGAGGTTATTCAAAAACATTATTTGGAAGCACTAAGCACTTTATTTAACTATAACCACCAAGCTTCAATCTGTGAGACGTTAAGGACAAGGTCATTTCTAGCAACAGCTACAGCAACGCGGGGCGATCACTGAGAATACACTAATACCTGCCTAGATTATTCACAATTCGATAACCATTCGGCCACCTTGACCCATACTTTTCTACCTTTTTGGGTTTTTTGCTTTAGTAATTTCTTCATACTAATTTGGGGTTCCATTCAACCTTACTGACTCATGAAAAAATATGGTATGGCAACTATCACAAAGCACAAAATTCCAAGTAAGTCTTATAGTTATTTATTTATTTTTTCATTCCTCATTTTATTGTCAACTTTCACATGGACACCGTTACTGGCTGATTCAACTTCAAAGTGTTCTCCCAAGCTTTCCTGTCTGAGAATGATATGCACATGGGAGACCTGAAGTTATGGCTCATCTACCTACACTATTAAAGTCCGATAAAAAAAAGAGAGAGATTAGAGAGGGAGGGAGCCAAAACATAAGAGACTCTTAAAAACTGAGAACAAACTGAGGGTTGATGGGGGGTGGGAGGGAGGGGAGGGTGGGTGATGGGTACTGAGGAAGGCACCTTTTGGGATGAGCACTGGGTGTTGTATGGAAACCAATTTGAAAATAAATTTCATATTTAAAAAAAATTAAAAAAATAAGTTTAAAAAAATTAAATAAATAAATAAATAAATAAATAAATAAAAATAAAGTCCGATAGTTCACAGTCCAAAAGCAGCTAATCAAACACTGCTTTCTGCCTAAACTCTGTGCATACGCATATGAAACCAAAACATGTTTTAATCACCACATAGCCAGTTATCTCACTTCTCGCCCCTTTGCTGGTATTTTTAATTGGAATTCATATGTGTGTTTTCCCCTCCATGTAACACACCTGAATTTCTAATATCTTAAATACAAACTGGATGAAACTAATAAAGTGCCAAAATAAGAATCAGGATGCAAAATTTTTCGTGAATTTCAAATTTCCCAAAAGGCTATTACTCAGCCCTCATATGCAGAGAGGACTAATTTATTTAATCATAGGTTGGTAGAACCCTGCTATAGAAATAGTTGCTTGGAAACATGAATGCTATGATGGGCCATTTTGAAGCACGTTATTGAACTACTGCTAAAGTATAACCACTGAGCTTTAAATTGCTATGCTGGTCAGAAAAAGGCAATTTCCATCAGCGGCTACAGTAGCTGGGGTGATCATTGAAAACACATTAATATCTGCCTAAATTATTCTTTATCGTCACTTTGAGATGGCAGCATTCTATGTGCTAATCAAGAGCTGTTTGGCCACCTGGACCCATGCATCTCTACCTTTTTTTTTCCCCCTGCTGTTTGTTCCTTTTCTGAATATTTTTTCTGCATAACATTTACTCAAGATACAGAGGAGCATGTGTTGCAGAACAAAGGCAACAGCTGTCTAAGTGCTCATGCCTAAACTATCGATGCCCTCTAGGAGTCCTCTGAATGTCACTCAGGGGCCATCCTCTGATCCAAAAGCTACTACAGGTGCTGTTGGGAACTGGTGTCTCATTATGTTAATATTTACACTAGAACAGCAGTTGTAATTTTTATTTTTGGCTTAAGTACATAATTTACATATAAATTTACAAATTAGAGGAGCCATCTTGAACTAACACATCTAAAGATAGGCTGTGTCAACCAGCAGCAGTTGGTCAGAATGCTGGTAATTTTCAGAATGGTCAGTTTCAGTCAAAAAAGTATCAAACACATCCCCAGAGCTTCCTTCATTAGCAGTGTTAGCAAGTGCCAATGTGTGCTCTGGAAGAGTCTTTGTGTGTTTTCTATCTTCTTTTCCAAATGGAGATTTCACACACTTAACCTATTACCACCAACATGTTGGGAGCAGAGTATGAAGAGTTGATTTTTCAACTTAAGGTTGAAAGGTTCTAAACAGCAATAACTACAATGTGCTTCCACTCAACATTATGCAACCATCCCACATACAAATGCAAATTGTTTACTATCTCCCAAAGAGGGGAGACCTAAATTCCTAACAATTTCTGCCTTTATTTCCAAGTGATTGTCATGCCTCTTGTAATTTAGTAATGATTACACACTGATAATGAGAAATGTACAAAGTTATAAAGATAACCAGTACTGACATCAGCTGAAGAGTATATAAAATGTTAGAGGAAAGAAAGGCATTAAATAAATTGGTATATATATATATATATATATATATATATACCTAAGAATAAAGAAGAAATTATAGATAAGTATAAATCCTAGCTACATTGTGCTGTATGCATTGATTTCCTGTCACTATTCTTTAACCTTTATGATGGTTGAGACAGTACTAGGAGATGCCCAAGGGGATCTCTTTGATGTGATATGAATTTCCCTCCAATCTCATTTGTGGCAGCCATATTTCCCTACAATTTTCAGGACCAAACAGTCCAGCCAACACAGTAACCTTTTGCTCTTTTTCTTTTTTTTTTGGACTTATAGTTCAATGCCATGAAAAATTCAAAAATTACCAGCTATTCTCAATTGCCAATTCAAGAGAAATATTACTGTATCTCCTTGTGCAAGCAGTGTCCCTTGGGCACTAAGACCACATCAATCAGCATAGCCCAAAGTTCTCGATTTAGGAACAGAAAGAAATTCTGTTAGAGGTTATTAAATGCAACTGTGAAATGCATGAGTCCTGCTGCTCTTTTTTCCAGACTTGTTATGTTTGCAAGAACACAAGGCTAAAACATAGCAGAGCCAGAGAAAAACCCATGGAAAATGCCTTCTCATTCCATAGCTTTGGGTAATCATGAATACCAAAGGTTTTTGGATGAGCTTTTAAAGACATAAAGGGCAAAACATGTATTCTAAAGATGCATTCTAAGATATAGTCTAAACTCTCTTTTGTGTTCTTTCAAGGATTTTGTTTTATACAAAATGTTATTATTAATGGGGTAAGTGACGGAAATAATTTTTATTTCTCCATGTGAACAAAGATTTTGAAATGAACAAAAAGGATGTAGTTAAGGATTTTGATTTAAAATAGAATAATTAGGGATAGAGCTGGAATAAGTAATGGGAGCCAAATCAGAATCTTTCATCATTGTTACATGTTCATTGAAGTAAAAAATTTTTCTGGGCACCTGGGTGGCTCAGTCAGTTAAGCATCTGATTTCTGCTCAGGTCATGATCTCACTACTCCTGAGTTTGAGCCCCATGTGGGCTCCTGCTGACAGCTCAGAGCCTGGAGCCTGCTTCGGATTCTGTGTCTCCCTCTCTCTCTGCCCCTCCCCTGCTCTCTTGTTCTCTCTCTCTCAAAAATAAATAACCATTAAAAAATGTTTTAATTATTTCTGACACATTCAATTCTTCTTTATGAAAGTTACTTTTTTTCATTTTGGAAATTTCATTTGTTCTTGTTGGTATTATTTTTTCTTGACTGAGTAAATCAAGAGAGACAGGAAAAGAAGACACAAACAACCATCGCTAGAAATCCACCAGTTCAATGAGCCATCTCTGGCATGAAATTTTTGTTTTAGTTCTATGGACATTCAGTTATTAGACACCTTTCAGAGACAGTGGCAAGTATCTATTTGTATATTACAAATTGGGTACAAAGCACCATAATCATTAAGAATAATAGGAGAAAATACTTTCTGAGGATTAGAAAATAGCTTTCTGAGTTAAATCTTTGGGCTAACAGATTCAGGGAATTTTCCAAACATTTGAAAATTAAGCAACCCACTTCTATATAATTAGATCAACAAAGCAATCATAATGGAATTTAGAATATATTTAAAACTAAGTGATGATAAATAGATGGTATTATCATAAAATGCAGTTAAAACAGCATTTAGAGATTTTTTAGATTTTTTTGGTATTTTAGTTCTTAATGTACGTGTTAAAAAGAAGAAAAGTTGAAAAATCAATGATTTAAGCTTCTATCTCATAAGCTAGAAAAAGCAGAGCAAATTAAATGCAAAGTATATAAAGGGAAAGAGATATTTTAAAAACTGAACAGAGACCAATAAGATAGAAAGCATATATGCAATAGAAAAAAATCTAGATATACAATAAAAAAGATATACTCAATAAAAATGTGGTTCTTTGAAAAATTTAACGAAATACACAAGTGCTAGCAAACCAAAGGAGAAAAATGAGAGAAAATACAAATTACAAATATCAGAAATATAAAAGGCATCATCATTACTGATCCAACAGACATGAAAAAGTCTTTAAAAGGAATGAATAAAACGTTATTTATCAACAAATTCAACTATTTATATGAAAGAAAAATTACCTTGAAAAATAAATTTCTAAAACTGCCAAAAAAGATACCAAACATCTAAATATTCTTAATCTACTAAAGATTTTGAGTTTATAATTTCAAAACTTTTCCACAAAGTAAACTTCAGCTCCAGACAGTTTCTCATTCACAGAGGAATCTCTTCAAATATATAAAAAAGAAATAATTTCACACAGTCCTACTCAAATTCTTCCGGAAAATCGAAAAAAGGAAAATACTTCCCCATTTGTTTTATGAGACCACATAACTCTCACACACCCAACCTGGAAGTCTTCAGATGGACCTGTGAGGTAAAGAGCAGTGAGTTACGTGGATATGTATAGCTAAGTAGAGGCCTTAATAGCCTATATTTTACCAGGATTGAGAATCATTTGCTAGGGGAAAGCAGCATGTGGCTAGAATTTGGAACTTGCTTTCTGCCTGTTGGTTTCCCTTACTGTTTGAAAAGCTTCGAGGATAAAAGAAAAGAAGAATTCAATGTAATATTGTTTAGTGTAGGACAGTACTCAAAGAGCTAAACATTGCCCTGTGAATTGATAAGATTTACCTATTTTGAATGTTGAATCTGTAATTATAGCTTTTTGACATTAATCAGAATCAATGTTCATAAACATGTTGTAAATATTGCATCCAATTTTAGGGTTGTACCTAGTTAATCCAATTTATTCTATAGCTTTATTTTGCTGATTACAATAACTTAATAGAATCTGTCATTTTAAACTCATTAGCAAAGCCTCAATATTTTTTATGATCTATCATGATCTACTTTTTTATCATTTCATTTCCATCTGCTTTCACATTTTAAGATATGTTAATTTCTAATAATTAATTAACATAAAATTACATACTGTCCCTGGAAAATGGTTTAATGGCTTAAATAATTATAATTTGATTGGAGAGTAGGATTTAAGGAAATCTTGGTGAAAAGTTGTAGTTATAAACAGGAATTTACTTTTCTGAAAATAGCGCTCCCATTAATTTTGTGAATGGCATTGTAGAAAAAAGGTTGAAGCACTGACCAATGATTCATTTCTTTCTTGAATACTGAGGGGATTTCTTGAGAAAAAAAGATGGCAGATGGCCTAGTGTAGTTTCTTTATAAACATGCTGATAATTGACATCATAGCAGTTAGACTAATTATGTTAACATTATTAGCATAACCAGAGGAACAATTAAAAGAGCCTGATAAAATATACCTTAGTTGCAGGTCCCAACTTTAGGATCATTTATGATAAACAAAACTAAGATGTGTGGATTTATGGGCATGACACCTTAGAAAATGTCATAAAAGCTAGCTGACTAGGGTATAAAATAGGTAAGTTTCAAACACTAAATGTTCCCACTATATGAGATAATAAATTTTACCTTACATTGAGACACCACCACCAGTGAGTGGGTGTCTAATCAAGGAAGATAAGATCTGGAGAGCTGCTCTTGAATTCTCTGCCAATGCCTTTTGATTGTATCCCTGAAATTATTAGTAAACCTTAATGCTAGGTAAGATCTGACTTGAGTGAATCAAATCTGACAGTTAGTATTGTGTTGGATATGACTCCCTCAAAAATCAATTTAAGAAAATAAATTCACTATTACAAACATTCCATTGTGAAAAGAAAGCTAAATTGGATAAGACATCACACAGCATGGTGAGGTTGGTGTTAAAAAAAGTATATAGGCAAATAGGTGTATATATACATACACAATAGGAGATGGAAATTCTCATCCAAAGTAATACTCAAATAAATTTTTTAACCACTAAGTTTTATTTTTTCCATCTTTATTTTTTTCTAGAACAAAAATTGTAGATAAGGGTAAAAATAATTATCTAGATATCAGTTCTGGGCACGAGGGACACTTCTGGTTTAATGCTAGTTTGTTGTGTCATTGCTATAGTGATAACCAAGTGTGGGACTAGAGACTGATAAGTGCCTTCTCTGTTACTGACGTGATAAAACTGCCATGAGTATTATGATTTTTGTTTGGCATATTTATACAGATGGTGATTTGTGCATGGTACCTCTATTAAATCCCACTTTGCCTATAAAAATTATCAATGATCACTATTACATAATCTACAGGAAGATGATAGAAATTAAATTTAACAAAGGCAAAAACTATAACTTGTTAATTCTATGCCTGTGCAACTCAAAACTCTCCATATTAATATGTATACAAATGCTCAAAATTTTTCTATATAATACATACACTATTAGTCAAACTATGGCTTGTTAAGCCGCATGTAATGTTTTATTTCATTTCTTTTAATTAAACTCCAGACTGTATTCAAATTTTATTAGTGTTTCCCCTAATGTCCTAGGTCCATTCTAGAAGCCCATTAGGATAACACATTATTATAGGTATCATGTCTCTTCAGTTTCTTCTGGCCTACTATAGTTTCTCTGTCCTCCTTGTTCTTCATGATCTTGAGAGTTTTGAGGAGTTCTGGTTGGGTATTCTGATGAATCACCTTCAACTTGGGCTTATCTGATTTTTTATGGTTACTGTAGGGTTATAGGTTTTTTAAACAGATACCACAGAGGTGAGGCAACCTTCTTACCACATTATATGAAGATACTATCAACATGACTTATGACTGATGATGTTAACCTTTATCTCTTGACCAAAGCAATGTTTGTTGGGTTTTTCTACTGTAAAATTACTTTTTTTCCTCTTTACACATTCTAGGTTTTTTGAAGGAAGTCACAGATTCCAGCTTGTACTCAAGGGGGTTGAGAAAAATTAGAATATCTAAATAAATTATTTGGAATTCTTCTGTAAGGAAGATTTATCCATTATCCCATATCTATTTATATAGTGATTTATGTATTTATACCAACATGGACTCATATATATTTATTTCATACTTTGAGATATAACTCAGTACTATATTATTTATTTTTTGCTCAAATTATTCCAGCTTGGCTATTGATAGTTCTTTCAGGTGGTCCCTTTGTCCCTTTGACATAGCCCTATCTTTTTGTTTTATGAGAGCTTCTTTATTTTATGGCATCATTTATTTTGCTGTTTAAGTGCCTCTTTCATTTGTAATTAGTTATTACAGGAAATCAAAGTCTATGAAAGAACCTTTCATTAGAGTCTTATTTTCACATGGTAGAGACAAAGTATAATCTTAACAATACTCCCGCTTATCTCTCTTATAAGTACAATAAGTCCAGTGTTCATAAATCAATAAACATTTGAAAACTTCTTAGTAAGAAGGTGATTAACTATTTATATAGATCTTTGGATGAGAAACGGCGATTGTCTATAGAATAGTTTACAAATGAAACAGTGACACCTAGAGGTCCCACTTGACATTAACTGAAAGATCTTGAATGTTGACATTAATTGAAGTCACATCTTTTTCAGCCCAGATTTCCTGATGAGGAAGGAGCAAGAAAGACAGAAATCCTACCTCATTACGAACTTGAAGACATTAATCTCATACTTATTGGCAAGTGTAAAATTGTGAAGAGTTGGCATTCTTCACAAAAACAGTAAATTATGAAAAAAAGCAAAGACAAGTTGCTTTAGAGTGATCAAAAGATAACATTATATTGACTGAAATATAATGTGAGACACTAGTAAGTGATATCTATCTCCCAAAGAACAAATTTAGAGTGTGCACATTATCTCATCTCTTTAAAAACAAGGACATGTCAGACTATCTAATTGTACTTAAAGATACTGAAGTAGAAGACGTTCAAGATATAAATGGCTTGGAAATCAAAAAATCACTGAAGCAATTATACTTCTACCAATGTTCAGATACTTTAAAGATCTTTCCTAAACAATTAGCAGCTGTGACAAGAGGAAATAATCAGCCCACAGCATTAACAGGAAAAAGAAAAACATGTTTTTTTTTTAATCTATTGCATAAGTAGGCACAAAGGCAATGAAAATTTCATTAAAAGAAGTGCAATCCGTGGAGATCTAACTCATGGAGACAACAAAATCTTTAAAATAACACACATGCTTTTATAGCTCTAAGAAACCGTGCACTTTAATGAAGGTTGATTTTCATAATCTAATTTAACAAAAACTTATCAGTTGTTTGATGTGTTCACTTCATGTTTATAAGGTGCCATCATAAACTACTAGCTGGAGAAGATAGAAAAATTCTTATTTCAAATTGTTTTGTTCTTTTTAAAATAGGATACCAAAGCACCACTCAAGGCTATGATAAAGTGGCCATAGTACACCTTCTAGTACACCTTCCTTGGATGACAACTAGAAAAAAAGCAAAAAGAGAAGAAGAAGAAGAAGAAAGGAAAGCAAAGCAAAACAAAGGAGAGGGAAAGAAAGGAAAGGAAAGGAAAGGAAAGGAAAGGAAAGGAAAGGAAAGGAAAGGAAAGGAAAAGCTGGGTGTTTGAAGGGATGAGAGAATTGTTGAGATGACCAGAACTTCGAATGAGAAAGTCATGCAGATGATTGAATTGCACAGAGAGGAAAGCCAACATTCTGAAGTGGCTGTGTTCTTTCAGTATTTGCAGATTCTGGGCTGAGGTCAAGAGGCTGAGGATGCAGCAAACAAGTCAGGTAATTTCCACTATGAAACACAGAAAACTGGCAGAAATTATGGAAGTTTTTTGAGTCTGAAAATATAAAAACTGCAGACATGAAGGTTAAATAAGGAGGAATATTGGAGAATCGATCTCTCTGCTGTTTTAACTGTGACAAAATGATGTGTTCTAAAGCCGGGCAGAAAGCAGTTTAAATAGAAGCCAAGCTAAACATTCAGAAGAGCAGGATGTAGTTTTAAGCAACCTCATACTACTCAGGGGAACAGGTGCATGGTAGAGTGGCCACTGTGACTTCCCTAGGGTTTGCAATCCTTGGAAGGCTACACCCTAGAGAAAGGGAGGTGAGGGACATACTACAAGTGGACAAATCCTTATCAAACTTTAATGCAAGTTGGAGTCTTGTGGATTCTTGGTTAGATTAAGGGGACCCACCTCCATTCTATCTCCCTAATGAAGAGGGAAAGTAATGTTACCCACCACTGCTAAATTATTAAATGGTATATAGTTTTTAATTCACAGTTATGACAAGGGATTGAAGAAATATTTAAAACCCCGGACATAATAGAGAAAATGGAAGTAATAAAGAATATAAATGACCCAGATATTGGGGTTATCATAATAAAACTTACATTTAAGGGGCGCCTGGGTGGCTCAGTTGGTTGAGCGTCTGACTTCGGCTCAGGTCATGATCTCACAATTGACAAGTTCGAGCCCTGCATTGGGCTCTGTGTTGACAGCTCAGAGCCTGGAGCCTGCTTCACATTCTGTGTCTCCCTCTCTCTCTGCCCCTTCCCTGCTCATGCTCTGTCTCTCTCTGTCTCAAAAATAAACATTAAAAAAAACCTTACATTTAACTATGGTTTTCATCATCAAAACAGCTAAAAGATATATAAGATATGAGTTGGAAAGTATTCAGAGTCAAAAAAATTAAGAATAAAATGGAAATGACATAATTTAAAATTACCATAAGTTACAATTTTTAATAGATAGGTTCAAGGAAAATTAGACACAGTAAAAGAGAGTATAGTTCACTGAAAGACAGGTCAACAGAAAATGTTTAGATGAAGAAGACAGAAAAAAGACTAAAATATGAAGAAATAAAATATTTTTTTCAAAAAGAAAAACAGTTAAAATGTCAACCATCTGTGTAATGGCAGCTCTAAAAAGAGAAGAGTTAGGAGACACTGAAAAGAAGCCATATTAGTATACATTTAGGTACACGATATTTAAACAGAGGAAAATGAAAAACAAATAATATATAAAAGTAGCTACAGAAGAGAAGACACATTCTCTCCAAGGAAGCACCATAACATTTATAGTAGACTTTTAACACAAATGATGTAAAAGGACCACAGAATAGCATCTTTTAGTGATAAACTAAAATAAATCTCAACCTCTATTTCAATATTCAGTGAAAACAAACTAGAAAATGACAGGAAATTAAGATACTTTCTATCAAAAAATACTGAGATAATTAAAAGTAATACTCATGGAAAAGTTTCAAGCAGAAAAAAAAACAGTGCTAGACTGAAGCACATATATACATAAAGAATAAAGAGGAATGGAAAGAGAAAATGTGTTGGTATACATAAGTGCCTATTAACTGTATATAGCAAAACTAACAAATTGTGTCTAATGTAAAACATATGAAGAATTAAATGCACAAGAATATTAGCACAAAAATTAGGTGGTAGTGAAAGTGAATTAGAGTTATAAAATCCTGACATTGTTTCTGAGGTGGTAAAATTATTTATATTAAACTTTAATAGCCATGGATGCATGAGGCAATCTTTAGAATGACCACTAATATATAGTAAGGTAATAAATAACTTGTGATTATTATAATAAAAAGGAAAACATAATGATAAAGTTAATGACAGATTATTTGATTATTCAGTAAAATATAAGGATGGAGGTAAAATGTAAAAGAAACAAGTGAAACAAATAGAAAAAATAATAAAATGATAGCTCTAAGAGAAAAGATGTTATCAATTGCATTGGTATGAACAGACTCATTTTGCTCATCAAAATGGCAAAATAGCTTATATTGGACTTGCCCTCCTGCAGATCTTGATTATAGTCTCTGGGAAAAAAAAATAATTGATGGTACTGGAGAATGATGAATGCAGGTAGAAATGGAAGTAAATCTTACCCTTTAAACAAGAAACTGCACTTTGTAAGATAGGGGCGCCTGGGTGGCGCAGTCGGTTAAGCATCCGACTTCAGCCAGGTCACGATCTCATGGTCCGTGAGTTCGAGCCCCGCGTCAGGCTCTGGGCTGATGGCTCAGAGCCTGGAGCCTGTTTCCGATTCTGTGTCTCCCTCTCTCTCTGCCCCTCCCCCGTTCATGCTCTGTCTCTCTCTGTCCCAAAAATAAATAAACGTTGAAAGAAAAAATTAAAAAAAAAAAAAAAGAAACTGCACTTTGTAAGATTGAGATTTGTGTAGCTTTTCACTCTTTAAACTTCACACTGTGGAAATGCTCAGAAATATTTAATGCCTTGAAGAGTCAGAAACATAGAGCTCGGGGCTGCCAAAACAATTGCAAGTAAACTAAGGGGAGAATTTCCAGTGGGAAGTAGCCACAGTAAAAGGAACCACAAAATCAGTTTTTAAACTGTATCCAAATCCGGGGCTGATTCCTGAATTATATACCTGGATAGAGTAAACTGACACCCTCTAAGTAATAAATGAAAGGATAAAGAACCTGAGTTGAAATCTCGCCTGCTGCTCACCACAGGGAGACTGTTTCGAGTTTGAACTGAGCCACATTAACTGCCGGAATGAATAGAACTATGTAGAAGGTAGCAGACGCTGCAGTCTTAGTAACCTTCATACACACTACATGAGCAGTTAAAAATTTCTAGATATGAGAAGCAACAGGAAAATATGACCCATATTCAAAAGAAAATAATAGAAATCAACCACAAGATGACCCTGGTGAGGAAATCATCACACAGGTCTTCAAAACTATTAAAATTTGAATGTTTAGGGATTTAAAGAAAAAGATGGTCATAATGATAGCACTGGTAAATTTTAGCAGAAAAAAAACAGAAACAACTTTTACACACCAAATACATGTTATAGAAATGAAAAGGAGACTATCTGAAATATAAAACACAGAGGTCTTAAGACATTAGAGATGAGAGAATAAATGTGAAATTGAAGACAGGGAGAGAGAGGGAAAGAGGGAGAGGGAGAGGGAGGGAGGAAGAGAGAGGGAGGGAGAAAGTAATTATTGAGTCTAAAAAGCAAAGAGAGAAAAATAAAGGTCCAATAGACTCTAGGATAGTATCAAGCAGTTCACTATACGTGTAATTGGAGACAGCTGTACTTCAGAGCTGCTACAGACTACATCTTGTGTTACGCAAATCCACTCCTTCTTACACATTGGGTAGCAACTTCTGTGATCCACATTTCTTGAGAGGAACTTGGAAAAAGGAGGGTAGTGGAAAGAAGTAAAGCTCTCATGATTGCAGATCTTCCCGGACTACACCTAATACTCCTCCTCTCCCTCCTGCGTTATCCATTCTGAGTTCGTCTAATTCTGACCTTTCACCTCTACAGTTCTTGTCTTCCCTGGCAGAGCTACTTAAACCCTCATTTCTGAGGACATCTAGGCCATTGGTTAATATACTCTTTTGCGGGAAGGTTTGTTATTTATGTCCACTCACGGTCAGGCAAGGGAGTAGTAGGGGTTCCACGCATACCCCTCCCTGCCTCCATTGTATAACAAAACCTGCCTTCTCCTCATGTTCAGAGTCATTTATCTTGTCAAGTCAGCAAGGCTGATTGGACCACAACCTGCTTCACTGCCCTTTCCTATGCCGGGCTCTTCTCAAATATGAGTCTTCTATTTCACCCCACATATAAGAAGTATTATTAGATGTTGAATGTGCTTTTTCTAGAACCTGAAGAAGTTTGGAAAGCATCATGCTTCTTTCTTTATAGTAGGGATTGCAAAATGCAACAATTTGCTTTTTGCTTTGGAAGAGATATCTTGATATGTCCCTACTGCTGGATTTCTAAAATCTTCACTGAAAGGGCAGGTGTCTGGATCTTTGAACCATTTATCTCTCATCCTCTGGAGCACATGTGTCTTACTGAGCATGTTAGCCACCTCTTAATAATCCTGCCCCATCAAAATAATGTCATCAACATTATAAATCAGTGTGATACTCTGTAAGATATCTGAAGACAGTCCAAACTGCTTCACACTTCCTCCAGAAAACAGAGGCCAAAGCAGAGTTAGAAATGCAAGACATTCATTGGGGCTAATACATGATAAAGTGGAGAATTAGCAGGAATAAGGAAGAAAGATCTCAGACCATGATATATGTCTATCGTCTGTGAAAGGAGAGGGGGAAGAAAGGAAGATCGGGTAGAAAAAGACTCAAACCATGTTACAACACTTCAGAAAATCACAGTCAGCTGAACGTGGGAATTCAGAGCAAAGATTTTCCTTTAGAAAGTCTAGTGGGGGGCATAAATGGCCAGACCCTATTATTCCTTCCATGCTCAATGAGTCGCTGGAGCTACTCAAAGGGAGTGTGTCCTTCGCCAGAATGCTGCATCAGATGCTACAGGTACTGCAGCTGGAGAGTATCCACAATTTCATTCCTCTTGGCAGGTTCTGTCTTGAAAGGAGATTTGAGTAGTGTACCTCCATGGCTGTCACAGTGCTGTGCTCACAACTTGCAGACCTTATACATTGTATGTATCCTAGGTTGGTTCCCAACTACCAGCATAGACATCTCTCTCTCTGAAGTTTTTCTTCATGACTATGGGGACTGCTTTGTCTAGAGTTGTATACAGATAGAGGTGCTGAGGAATTAACAGCTCCTGGAAGAAGCCCCCAATCAGTGACACTTGGAAGATTGTATCTAAGTATCTCAGCCTCCTTGTCTTGGGTGAGATGATTCTGAGGCATGTATCTAAATGACATCCTTGAGTTTCTCTACAGAAATTACATTGCAGTTGCCTACTTTGGTTACTGCCTTAATAATATGCTCTTTGTTGGCTGCCTTCCCTTCCTTTATGACTTGTCAACTTCCTTTCCAGTTGTATTCATCACACTTTCCAACTACATAGAAATAGCTAGATTGATAGATTGATCCATTGATAGAGATAGATAGATAGATAGATAGATAGACAGACACTTTAAGGAACTAGCTCATGTGAGTGGGGGGGAGGGGGTAACAAGTCCAAAATTTTCAAGGCAGGCTGGCAGCCTCAAAATTGTGGCAAGAGTTGATGTTGAATCCTTGAGTCCAAAGGCTGGATAACTCATGCAGAATTTCTATGTTGCAACATGGAAACAGAATTGCATCCTCTTCCTGGATCCTCTGACTGCTTTCAAGACCTTCAACTACTTGGATGAGGCCCACCCATGTTAAGGAGAGCAATTATTCAAAATCTACTGATTTTAGTGTTAATCACATCTTTCAAATATTTTCACAGCAATATCTAGACTGCGTTTGAACAAACAAC
The DNA here is from genome assembly GCF_022837055.1 of Prionailurus viverrinus. Taxonomy (NCBI): domain Eukaryota; kingdom Metazoa; phylum Chordata; class Mammalia; order Carnivora; family Felidae; genus Prionailurus; species Prionailurus viverrinus. Next base: position 22,565,266 of record NC_062568.1, read on the forward strand.
ATCAGCATTATAACCTAGCCAAATTAACTCATAAAACTAATCATCAACCTGTGTCCTACACTCTTCCAAAAAAAAACAAACAAAAAAAAAAAACAGAAACAAAACAAAAACTTTGCATTCAAATCCTGGTCTCAGGGTCTTCTTTCTAGAAGATATAACAAAAGCTCTATGTTGGCAATACCTGCAAGTGAATTCTGGGTTTCTGAAAATATTGATGAAAAATAGAAAGCCATAACTTTAGATTTCCAGTAATAAAATACATAAATATGGATAATATAAAATGTTAATAAAAACATAATTATGAATAAAGCTGGCCTCTGTATATTTTATAATGCAAATAAAATTATACTATGACACTTTTGAATTTTAAGCCTTACTCACATCCAAATTCAGCAGCTGATTATTTCAGTATGTTGCTTCTAAGCATTTAGGTATTATTTACAACTTGACTTTTGAAAATAATACTCTGGTGAAGAATAAACCATAGAATTTATATTTTACTTTTGTGGCTTTTTTTGTCAGAGATTTAAAAACTTATACCATGAAATTATAAATGTAAAAATTATAATGTCAAATACATATCCTCAAAGCTAAATCTGATGACCTACTGTAAATTAAGTTGTAAAATTGAAACTCACTGGGTAAAATGTCTAGGAAACACCTCAGACAGCATAATAAATAAACAGAAAATAACTTTCCTGCATGAAAAGCTGGAGAAAAATTCAGGTTTAATGTGCTCAAAGTGTTGAGTGATCTGAGATTGCGGGGTCATGCCTTTAGACTTAATGTTTCTATCCCACTTTTAACCATTAGTGCAATATTTGCCCAGTGGTTGATCTGAAATTGGTCACTGGTCACATTCTTTTCAATGTTGCAAAAACAAAACTTAAAAGAACACTCTTTCCTTCTGTAAATATTGACAATGGGCTTAAAAAGTACAAAAGTCAGGGCACTGGGTGGCTCAGTCAGTTAAGTGTCTGACTCTTGATTTCAGTTCAAGTCATGATCTCACGGTTCATGAGTTCAAGCCCCACGCCAGGTTTTGTGTAGAGCAGAGAGCCTGCTTGAGATTCTCTCTCTCCCTTCTTTCTCTCTCTCTGTCCCTCCCCAACTCATGCTATCTCTCTCTCTCTCAAAAATAAACTTTTTTTAAAAAAAGGTGCAAAAGTCAGTGTGTCCAGCTAGAATATAAATAAAAAAATAATTATAAAGACTTACCTCAACCCAATATACTGTAAATGATTCCTTACAGTCACATCCATAGATCATTCAACCTTACAAATACTGTTTCTTATTTCTTATATATTCAGTGAAAGTTATACAAAAGTATACCATCATATTTATTTCAGTAAAAGAGGAAATAAATGGTGGGAAAGGTAGCATGTTGAGGAAAGATATAGAAAAAGAATATGCTATAGTTAATTCTTCAATTAGGTGTATTTTCACAAGACTATCTGATAAATGTACTAATTCAATAGAAATTCCAGTAATTGAACTAAATCATGTTTTCAATTTTAACAATTATTTATTTTACTCATTTTTTGGTCCAACCATTACCATCAACTACTTACTTTTCATCTCATAGACAGCCATTGGCCGTAACATAAAATTATGTATTATAAGAAGAATCATTCCCATTCAGCATATAATGGACTTAACTATTATTGTAAAGAATAATTCTCACTGATACTAATCTCATGTCTGATAGTAAGTCAAATTGTGCTAACACTCCTTTGCTCCTTTCCGCGTATGTGGGTACTATTCTATTTTTAAAGCCCGCCCCTCCAGTTTAAGTCCCCTCCTTGATGTAAAATACTTAAATGGTGTTTGCACACAGTACATGATGCACACAATTTATTTAGTGGGTCTAAGTTCATTTCTAGTTTAAAATATAATTATCATCTGACAGCTTACTCTTGTCTTTCTTTTCTCTATTTCTTAAACACACACACACACACACACACACACACACACACACACAGACAATTATTGTCAATACATGCACCAAAAAAAGCATGTTACATAAACTAGATGCATCTTCTATGGAAAGAAATCATATGCTTTACTATTTTTGTCGTTATTAGTTACATCCTATAAGTTCCCACAAAAGCCCACATTTTGGTTGCATAATCCCTTACACTGTCTGTAAATATTGCTTGTGATATGATCAAATGTGCTGTCAATGTTAAGAAAATCAAGAGCTTCCATGCCCATGTAAATCTTTTAATATGAAATGGAAGTCCAGGGCCTTGTCTTCTGTAGGTACTTGATAAACTTAACAAGATTTGATTGAATGTATGAATGAGAAAGATGAAGGAAGACAATTTCATAATCCAATGCAAAACCTATTCTCAATAGTGATGCTGATTCTTTCTCATGCTGCTCCTTCCCTTTTTCCCCCTCTCTCAAGGAATTTTTCACTTGTATTCTCCCCTCTCTGTGTCCTTGGAGGCTGTACATACAGGATGCCTTGCTGGCTGGCTTGAGACTGGGTTCTACCAATGTAAGCTATGTACAAAACAACCAGAGAGAGACAAAGCTAGGGGCATTTTGTTGTTGTTGTTCCATGCCTTGTCTCAGGGAGCTTCTCTGAACACAACTACATTCTTCTATGATTGTAGCTCCTGCAGGGCAGACTGTCTTCCATGCTTGGTGATCTGACAAGGTAATTGTAGCTCCATTTCCTCCCCTGAAAGGTCTAGTCCCAGGAGTGCTAAGAGAGGACACCATTGCTAATTCCTGCATGTATCAACATCTCTTTCTTTTTCCTTAGCCCTGTGTACTCTTCTGTAAGTAGTCCCTTTATTAAACTCTCTCCATTTAAATAAATTACCTGACTTTTTTACCTCCTGAGACCCTGACTGATGAAAAAATAAATCACACTTCTTTCTTTTATACCTTTTTAGTGATACCTTAACCATATTAAATACCAATCTGTCCTCGAATTGAAAGAATTAAGTCTCAATTATCCCTCTGGATTTCATTTGACAAAATGGAGATTTGGGACAGCTCTAGTATTGCTGTTTAGATTTCATGAGATGTTATTTCTTATCACACAGTGTCTTCCCCAAGATGTTTCATTTAGCCTTCGAGGAGTTATATTATAAGTGCTCAGTGTTATAATGTACAATGGCCAACAGGGGACAAAAATTTCTGCTTAATATGTCTTTCTTAAAATTAAATGATTATTTTGCTGTGGTTAATAGCATTTCTACTATATAATAAAGCAATATGCTTTCTCATTTATGATTCAATGTGTACAATTTAACATTTTTAGAACGGTTAAAATTCTATATTTTTTTAGATTGAAAATTCTGAATGGTCCTTCATAGATGTGGTATATATATATACATATATATATGTGTGTTTATATATATATACACACATATATATATATACACACACACACAATGAAATATTACTCAGCCATCAAAGAGAATGAAATCTTGCCATTTGCAACAACATGGGTGGAGCTAGAGTGCCTTATGCTAAATGAAACCAGTCAGTCAGAGAAAGACAAATACCATATGCTTTCACTTATATGTGGAATTTAAGAAGCAAAACATAAATATATGGGAAGGAAAAAAGAGAGAGGGAAGCAAACCATAAGAAACACTTAACTATAGAGAATAAACTGAGGGTTGCTGGAGGGGCGGTGGGTGGGGGATGGGCTAAATGGGTGATGGGTATTAAGGAAGGCACATGTGATGAGCACTGCATGTTGTATGTAGATGATGAATCACGAAATTCTACTCCTAAAACCAGTATTACACTACATGTTAACTAACCAGAATTTAAATAAAAACTTGAAACAAAAAAAGATCACAATAAAAAATAAAATTATTTTAGACATTCATAAAAATGCTCCTTCATAGTCTAAGTATAAATGTACATTCATAAAGCAAATTTTTCTGCTTAAGACCAGGACCACAAAATCTCGGGGAAGAAGTTTGTAAATTAATAAATTTTTGTTTCCATTTGATGTCATTACTTTAAATCCTGCAACTAATTGTCTTCCAATTGAACTACATGTTGTATCTATTTCTAAAGTTTGTTTTGTTTTCTATTCCATTTTTCATACATAAAAATTCTTCCTTTAAATTAAAAAAATGTAAAATATAAATTTTTTAAAAGTATTATATGATCCTATATGCCATATAATCTATTTTTCTCTCTCCTATTTGCTCAGTTTTTCTTAACTTTTTTGGTCTATTTCTCTTGCTGCCTTTTCCCCTCATTTTTACTTCAAAGATACTTTTATGATTTTTTTGAAGCTACAATGTCAGAAATGCTTTTTATGACATTTACCTGTCAAGGATTTTGTATGTAGCAATTTCTTCAAGAAAGTTCTAATACCATTTCTAAAAAAAAAAAAAAAAAAAAATGAGCATAAGAACACCTAAGGGGTTTAATTCACATTTCAGGTGCAGAATTATCAGTTTAAAATATAAAAATATAACTGAAAAATGGAAGAAATCACATGTTCTATTAACAATCATGAAGAGAGTTGTCAGTTTATTTATAATAATTAATAGAGAGGGTTCTGTCTAGGAGCAATAAAATGCTAATACCCCTGAGTTGGGTTAATAATTAAATTCAACTAATCTAAAACAGTGACGTAGGATATCTTATGTTAGGCCTCTAGTCAAACTTTAACACCACAAATGGGTATCACCTGTATGAAATCAAATGTCTCTGAGTAATTGAGTGATTTTTTTCCATTTTACTTTGAATTCCTGATCTTACTGTGTAAATAATGATTGTCTCAATCACTGGGACACCATTAGGTGTCAAAAGCAAAAAATCAGAAACCAATGTGTGCTTTACCAAATTGAAAAATGCATTTTTTTCATTAAAGGATATTAACAGACTGATGGTGGGCATAGGAGCACATCACATGGGGAAGTAAAAACCAGTCCAAAATAATTCAAAGAATAGAGTCCATAAGTCTACATTCTTAAGACATTAATATGATTGAGATGCTGTGCTAGATAACATGAGATACCAAAATTGTATGCTCTGCTACCGAGTGAAATATCAATTTAAAGAGATGCTTCAGGGACGCCTGGGTGGCTCAGTCGGTTACACGTCTGACTTCGGTTCAGCCTACGATTTAGGCTTACATTATAAGGGCTCTGTGCTGACAGCTCAGAGCCTGGAGTCTGCTTTGGATTCTGTTTCTGTCTCTCCCATACTCACGCTCTGTCTCTCTCTCTCAAATATAAAAAAAAATTAAAAAAACATTTTTAAAGAAATGATTCAGATAAAGGTTTCCTCTTTATAATCATACTATTTAAATTTTTTAACGTTTATTCATTTTTGAGAGACGAGAAAGACAGAGCATGAGCGGGGGAGGGGCAGAGAGAGAGGGAGCCACAGAATACAAAGCAGGCTCCAGGCTCTGAGTTGTCAGCACAGAGTCGGGGCTCAAACTCACAGATCTCGAGTTCATGACCTGAGCCAAAGTAAGATGCCTAACCAACTGAGCCACCCAAGTGCCCCTATAGTCATACTATTTAATTACCTCTGTGGGTTGGGGAACAAGTGCAAAAACAACAGCTAAAACCTCAAAAATTCCCCCTAAATAAATTTGCATAATGTAAATTTGCTTCTGGTGATTCATGTGATAACATAAAATTTCAAATGCACACAACCAAGTTTTACAAAAATATCCAATCTCCAATAATTTAGACCCCATCTAGCAAAAATCATGTTTGTTTCTATAATTTTATTGGAATTTATAAAAAATACAATAAAAGCAGATGTTTTCATTTAAACTCTAACTTTTCTTTTTTTTTAATTTTTTTTTTCAACGTTTATTTATTTTTGGGACAGAGAGAGACAGAGCATGAACGGGGGAGGGGCAGAGAGAGAGGGAGACACAGAATCGGAAACAGGCTCCAGGCTCTGAGCCATCCGCCCAGAGCCCGACGCGGGGCTCGAACTCGCGGACCGCGAGATCGTGACCTGGCTGAAGCCGGAGGCTTAACCGACTGTGCCACCCAGGCGCCCCTAAACTCTAACTTTTCTAAGAGCATCTGTATTATAAAAGTCCTTCTAATTGGTTAGGCTTCTTTGTAATGCATTTTTACATTATCAGCTTACATAAAGAAGCACAGAATTTCAACCAATAGCACATAATGCTTTGCATATTATTTGGCAAAAGTATAATCATTGCTCATGGGAAAGTACTAGAAGAAGCATAAAGCTATATGTTAATAATATGGTGTAAGGTTGGCCTGTTGTTCCAATGCGTGAGACAACAGTAGAGTGTCCATTCAATTCTAAATAGTGCATAAATATTGCATTAGGCATTTTCAAGTTGTAAGGAACAAGACGTGGCCAGGTAAACTGTTTGGCACTTATTATCCGAACACAACGAACTAAGAAAATCCAAACATCTTTTGATGCCTTGGAGAACTGAAACAACAATTGAAACCATTCCAGTTACTATGACTACCCTTATGACCTGAAAGAAACCCTGGACACCTGCCTGCCATCTTTTTAGAAGCCAGTTTTTGATTCCTCCCACTCCATTGATTTCCCAGTAATTATGACCAAGTTTCTTTCCTGTTTTTGACTCTACCATTATCCTTGATTCTGTAATACAGTTCCTTATTCTACTCCTCTCTCCTGAAATCAAAAGAGAGGTATGAATGAGTATCCTTATAGTCTCCATTCCATACGAGCAGAGTTCTCAAACTCAGTCACCTCACCGTCTATGGGCTCTGGATATCTAGCCTATATAGACAATGTCTGTTGGCTAAAGAGTTTGGTCAATCAGCTGTGCCCATGGAAGCCAAAACACATGACAAACTTTTGGTGAATTGTAAAGAAACTGCTTGGGGCCACATTATTCAGATGGGAGCACAACCCCAGCAGGCACTTAGTGTTTTGTGGGTTTGTTTCCTGCACAGTTATGCAAGGTTCTGTATTACACAGATTATAAAAATGATCAAGGAAAATTCCTGTTTTTCAAGGAGATTTCAGTCTTGACCCATTATTCAGAGTCTTCAGTGTAGGATCTTACTTACACTGTCATCATAAGAGCTGTAGGTTATCCTTCCTCTGTAGGTTTATAAAATTTCCCTTCCTGAAATAATCGGAGTTTGATTTATCATAGGGCATACAAATTTTTTAAAATGGGTAACCACCTGACTTCTTAAAATGACATGTATCACTTTACCTAGGAAACTGTGTGTTGTCTATTTATTTATCTATATCTCTATACAAATACAAATACACTAAATATTACAGAATTCTCGACCATGTGTCATATGGATTTAAGCAGTTGAAAGATAATAATCAGGTTTTAACAAATTATGAGAGAATTCTAGAAGGTATAACATGTGCATTTCCATGGCATAGAAAAACAGTTATTTGGAGAATTAAACAACTTGCCTTAATTTTTTAAAAGTGTGATGCTGTTATTTGCTTATGTTAAACAGTTACTGAGTTGAAAATACATGGTTTATATCTAAGAAATCAAAGTTTTTGTAAATAATATCATTTTCCAGGTTTAACATATCTCTTAAGTTCCAATAAATTATGGAATTCTTTACATTAGAAAATATTCATGTTCCTATATAAGTAAACATTCTTGATTAGCATATAATGAGTATCGTGCCTCTGTCAAGAAAATAAACCTTTATGAGTTGTTACCTTACATTTCATGCTTGTTTCATGTCCATTGTCCTCACTGAACTCTAAGTTCCTTGAGTCAATGAGCAGTATCTTTATAACACCAGTGCCCAGAGTACTTAAGACATGCTACTTTCTAAATTTAGTTGCTTTTGGGCATCAGGGTGGCTCAGTTAAGCATCTGACTTCGGCTCAGGTCATGATCTCACAGTTTGTGCGTTTGAGTCCCGCATCAGGCTCCATGCTGACAGCTCAGAGCCTGGAGCCTGCTTCAGATTCTGTGTCTCCCTCTCTCTCTCTGCCCCTCCCCGGCTTGCACCCTGTCCCTCTCTTTCTCAAAAATAAATAAACATTAAAATTTTTGTTTTAATTTAGTTGCTTTGAAAAATAAATGACTTCAGTAATAAGCAGAGTTAATATGCATTTGAGATTATTGGATTTCACAGTTGTGTTAAGTCAAAGGTTATAGGTAATCTTTGAAAAGTCAGTGGAGTCTGATGGGGCCAGGAAGCAGTGGGTGAAAAAACACTTAGTCAAAGTAGTAAAGACCTTCTCAAAGTTCTATAATGAAAAGAAGAGAGAGCGAGCTGATTTAGTGTAAGATTGAAGGAGACTTTAATTGTTTGAGGAAAAGGTAACTGAAATCTGTGTATATAGAGAGGAATGAGCAGATAAAGCAGGAGAGTTTGAAGGTGTGAAAAAAATAAGACCTATTACTTTGGGGAAAAAATAAAATCCAACAGGAGATGACAGAGAAAAGGATCAAGAGCAAAAGAAAACACAGGACAGACTCTTCCTCCTTTGGAACGTGACTAAAGATAATAAGAATATATTATGAATGAGTGTATCCACTTCATATGTTGAATAAAATATTATATAAATATAATTTCTGAATTATATTTTGTCTTGTTTCAGTGGCTAATCTGAAAAGTAGAAATGAAAATACAATTCTGAAATCTTTTCTCCCTGACAACCAACAAATTCTTAATTCTTACATATAAATTATATATGTGTGTATATATATATATATATATATATATATATATACACACACACACATATATAATAAACATGTGTTATATATATTCGTGTATATATAAACCTTTTTTCTGGAAAAATATTATGTAAATGTGTTAGTATGCAACTTTAAAGATGTGTGAACATGACAGCTAATACGATTAAAATTAAAATGTGTAAACCTTTCTATAAGATCTTTTTTTTTTAATTTTTTTTTCAACGTTTATTTTATTTTTGGGACAGAGAGAGACAGAGCATGAACGGGGGAGGGGCAGAGAGAGAGGGAGACACAGAATCGGAAACAGGCTCCAGGCTCTGAGCCATCAGCCCAGAGCCTGACGTGGGGCTCGAACTCACGGACCGTGAGATCGTGACCTGGCTGAAATCGGACACTTAACCGACTGCGCCACCCAGGCGCCCCTCTATAAGATCATTTAAGCATGAAGTCTTCTGAGTCAGCAGCTTACTCACACTGTTACATAAATGAATAAACTCAGAAACAGAAATAGCTTCTTTACACACAATTTTAGCTTTCCTTTTTGCTTAACGGATCTTGGTTAAGAAAAGACAAACAAATTAAAAACCATTTCAGCGTGAATCACCCAGAAATATATCGATGAATATACACGTGTGTACTCACATACACACACACGGCCATCACAGATAATTTTGAAGACTCATTTTAAAAAATGAGAAAAGCCTTTGACATTAAGCAAATAAACCGTGGTTGATTCATTCCAGAGTAACTCTATATTCACTCAGTGGTTTTCAGTGGCAAGCTAGTGCAGAAAGCTGTTGTGGAAATACTGTAGTGAAAGGCGCACACCGTGCTGAAGAGAAGCAGCCGACAAAACCCTGCTCTGATGGGGAAATGAGGCATGCCACCAGAAGCAACACTCAGCCCTAGACTAACCCGGAAGGCTCTGAGCATGTCCACCATGGCTGGAGAGCTCATATTTCTCAAGGATATTTTACCCGGTTTCTTTGTGCCACTTACGCTTGCATTCGACTTCAAATGCACAAAGAGATTTTTTTCTCTCTCTTTTTGCTCTTTTTCTTGTGTCTTTCTGAGATGATGGATGCTAACTGAATCTACTGCAGTGACTGCTTCACAATACATGTAAGTCAAACCATTATGCTGTATACCTTAAATTTATGCAAAGATGTGTGTCAATTGTATCATACTAAAACTAGGGGGAAAAGAATAAAACTAATTATCCCTCAACAGCAGTAATAATAAATGCACAAAGAGACACAGTGACCATGAGATCCTGCCACGTAGTCAGTCCATTAGCATTAGAACGAGGCTTGATATGCCTGCTGCCTACGGAGCTTAGACAGAGGCACAGGAAATGTCCAGCAAAGCCCCGACACAATAGTGGCAGGGCCAGCCAAAGTGGGAGGTGAATAAACAGGGTTACCAAAACACTAACAAGGCGTCCCCTTCTTTCAACTGCATGTCCTGGAGACTCCTGAGGAGACCTTTGTGCAGCACCCTGCTGTTGTCCTTTGGCACTTGGAGTGATACTGCTGGAGGTGATCATGATTGTCAGATTGTGTGGGACAGAGGCCAATGTCAGCAAAAAAAAAGGAGCTAAGAATGGGCTCCTTCTAAGCGTGCTCTGTGCTGACAGCTCAGACCTAGAGCCTGTTTCAAATCTTGTGTCTCCTTCTCTCTCTGCCCCTCCCCTGCTCACAGGGGAAAGCTCTCACTTTCAAAAACAAACATTAAAAAGAATTAAAATTGGAGTGTTTTCTTGTATGAAAACCATACTTCCATAAATTTCACTTAAAAACACTCTAATTCTTTTCTTTTTTAAAATTTTTTTTTCATGCTTATTTATTTTTAAGAGAAAGAGGGAGACACACAGAGAGCACAAGCAGCAGAGGGACAGAGAGAGAGGGAGACACAGAATCCGAAGCAGGCTCCAGGCTCCGAGCTGTCAGCACAGAGCCAGATGTGAGGCTGGAACCCACGAACCGCGAGATCATGACCTGAGCTGAAGTCTGACACTTAACCAATTGAGCCACTCAGGTGCCTCCCCCAAAAATGCCCTTATCCTTTTAAACATTACTGTGTGATTTCAAGGGGAGCTTGAAAGAAGTAGCTTAATAGGAAAAATAGAATTATTCAATTAGGAAATGTTCAGTTTAATGAACAATGCCAGTCAAATAACTTTGGTTCTAAGTTTTTCCTATCATAATTTTCTAAAATATGGAAAGTTCTGCCTCCTGGAGAGGTAAAACAGATGGCTAGTGCAAATAAGAAAAATGCGTAACTCTGTACTAGGTTGAATCATATCTTTCATGGAACAAAACATATTTTTAAGACGTCCATTTCTTAAATGGTTTTATATGAAAAATCATTACCTATGGGAAGATTTTTGTTACAAAGCACTTTATTATCATGAAGTTCTGCGTTTTACTTAAACCAATAGTATTTATTTCTTCTGAACAAATCATTGACTTTAACTGAAGGATGAAGAAAGTCACAGTATTCCAAAGCCTGGGAAGAACTGGCTTCTTTAAAAATCAACTTATTTCCAGAACAGTAGCTGAAGAAGTAACTGTAAATGATCCACTGAATTCCTTTCACTCAGCATGTTTGTACCTTCAAAAAGTTACTTATAATTTCTATGATGTTCATAATCCAGACACATAAAAGACATTATCATCTTCAAATATCATCAGCTTTAAAGATGACTAAATCAGAGGAAATATATATTTAAGGACAAATATAAATAAAAATCATTAGTGTAGATTGCCATATGATCCTATAATTCCACTACTGGAATTATTACCCAAAGAAAATGAAAACACTAATTTAAAAAGATATATGTATCCCTATGTTTATCACAGCATTATCTACAACAGCCAAATTATGGAAACAACCCCGGTGTCCATCAACAGACGAATGGATAAAGAAGATGTGGTAGATAGATAGATAGATAGATGATAGATAGATAGATAGATAGATAGATAGATAGATAGATACGGTATACATACGGTGTAGATAGGTAGATGTAGTACATATATGATGTGGAATATTACTCTGCCATAAAAAAGAATGAGATCTTGCCATTTGTGACAACATGGACAGACCTAGAGGATATGATGCTAAGTGAAATAAGTCATACAAAGACAAATACCATGATTTCACTGATATGTGGAATTTAAAAAAGAAAACAAACAAACAAGCAAACAGAATGCAGAACCAACCCTGTAATACAGAGAATAAACTGACGGTTGCCAGAGGGGTAGGGGGGGTGGGAGGATAGGGTGAAAGAGAGGGAGATACAGACTTCCAGTTAAGGACTGAATCCGTCATGGGAATACAAGGTAGAGCACTGGGAATATAGTCAATGGTATTGTAATAGTGTCGTATGGCGGCAGATGGTAGCTACAGTTGTGGTGAGCAGGGAATAATGTATAGACTTGTAGAATCACTGTTATATGCCTGAAGCGATTGTAACATTGAGTCATTACACTCAAATCAAGAAAAAATAGCATATAAATACAGAAGCTACAACTTACAACACCTAAATGATATTTCCTACCCCTCTGGATTTCAGCCCATACCAAACTGTTTCCAGGGTGTATTATGATCAAGAAGAGGACTTCTAAGCTGTTACTCTGATTACTATTTAGATTCATACATAAAAATTCTTTTTATTAGATGTACCTTAGGATGGAGAATGAAAGCAGCACATATTTGAAAAGCACAGAACAGTGTTTTAGCATGTATTGCCAACTGAAAAATGATAGATAACTAGTAAATAATAAATAGTAAGTAATAATTACTAGTAATAACAATGAATAAATATTGGCATATCTCAATTTAAAAAACAATCTTTATTCAAAGGAATAAGTAGAAAAGATTGTGTGGTTCTTTACTATCTGGTAACTGTAGATAACAACAGAATTCTGCTGAAATTGTCTCCCATTTATAAAAATAGGCATTGATATAGATGAAATAGATTAGCTCTAGATGATGATAGATACAGCTAAGATATAAATATAAGCTTCAAATGAAAAGTTTTTTCCTGAAAAAAAGTCAAACTGATTTTAAACATTTTAAATCTGGAACCCATATGTAAGTGAAATTTCTAGAAACTCTCCCAAAAGAAATACAATGTTAGAATAAAGGAATCTCAAAATAAGTTTAGAGGAAATTGCATTATTTGGAAAGAGAAAATACAGCAGAAGTAATGCCCATAAATACCTACAAGGGCCAAGTGATTTAAAGGAGTAAAGTGAACAAGGTACAAAAAAACGACCATAAAAAAATCTTTGGAAGCAGAGCCAACAGAAGCAAGAATGTATCCCAAGAGGGCGGTCGTCATTGAATTTTGCAACACTAGCCAGTGTTTTCTTTGGTAATACAGTCCTTTGCTCCCGGAGTTTCTGAGTTTTCATTAGAAATCCAAAGTCTGGGTTTATTGTGTGAAATTGCCTCACTTTTTAAAGTGGTAGCGGTTATTGCCTACTCAGAATCCACTTCACTCTGTCCTTCTATGCAAAACTGAGACATAAGCCCAGATAGTACATAGGATCCTCCAGCTTACAATTGTTGGTCTATGCATAGTCACATAACTTAAGGACATTAAATACCTAAAGAAATCAGTGACAGGAAGGATAAAAATAGACGTCTAAGAAAAGGGTAAAAAAAAAAAAATCCCTACAGAAAGATAAGCAATAAGGAGAATATTTAAACAGATATTTTGGAAAGAAAAAGAAAGAGAACGAGTAGACTGACAGATTTCAAATAATCACCAGAGTTAAAGCAAGACCTGTGCCTTCAAATTGAGTTGATTCATAGGTTTAAACATGGGAAAAAATGATGAAATAAACCCGTACCTAGACAAAAGTTTTGGCAATATATTTGCACTATAAAGATTAAAAGGATAAAAAAACAACAACAAAAGTACAAATAAACAAACAAAATCAGTATTCTAAAAAGAATTACAAAATGTAAATATCATGATGTTCTAAGATATTTTTTCTGCAGTATTAGATGCCAAAATACAATGGGAAAATTATTACAAAACTTTTCATTTAAACGTTGCCACTAGGGGCGCCTGGGCAGCTCAGTCGGTTTGAGCGTCTGACTGACTTAGACCCAGATCATGATCTCATGGTTCATGAGTTCGAGCCCCACGTTGGGCTCTATGCTGATGGCTCGGAGTCTAAACCCTGCTTCAGATTCCATTCTCCCTCTCTCTCTGCCCTTCCTCCGCTCATGCTCTGTCTCTCTCTCTCTCTCAAAAATAAGTAAACATTAAAATAAATAAAAAAATTTTTAAAGTTGCAACTAAAGAATTTTATAAACAAATTCCAACAGTAACACATTTTACTATTAACAGATTTACACAAGATAATGCTTATTTAAAAAAATTACTGGGGCGCCTGGGTGGCGCAGTCGGTTAAGCGTCCGGCTTCAGCTAGGTCACGATCTCGCGGTCCGTGAGTTCGAGCCCCGCTTCGGGCTCTGGGCTGATGGCTCAGAGCCTGGAGCCTGTTTCCGATTCTGTGTCTCCCTCTCTCTCTGACCCTCCCCCGTTCATGCTCTGTCTCTCTCTGTCCCAAAAATAAATAAACGTTGAAAAAAAAAATTAAAAAAAAAATTACTTGAAGATGTTCAAAGGTACAGAGTTTCTTAGCAGTATAATAACTATCATAAGATAAAAAACAAGATGGAGACAACAAGCAACCATTGGATGAGTGGTAAATATAAACAAGTATGTGGTTACATGAAGGTAGAAGAGATAAAATGTGATTGAGGAGAAATGATGTACATCAGGGAACCCTACTAGTTCAAATATTTGGAACTGATAACACAGGTCAAGCAAAGACTAGGGAATAATGTCTCAGTAAAACAAAATGTGGAATGACCCTTGCTAAGTTATGTAACTCTTTAATAGGCATTTATAGTAAAATGAATGAATTATATCTACAAGATCCATGAAGCTCTTCTTAACTAAATACCATATATATATATATGACATAGTATAGAAGTGCCTCAAAAGCACAGACTGAGTATGCATGCATATCTCCCTTCTATCTATATTTCCCAGCTGACTTAAATTTGCTGTTGATTGTTTCTATGGTGAATAGTATTTTAAATGTTCTAACTGACCACTGCTGAAACACAGAAAGGTTATTGACTTTTGCTATTGATTTTTAATCTAGCCAAGTTACTGAATTCTTTTATTAGTTATATACATGTATAGTAGATTCTACTGGCTGTCCTATGTCACAATCATATTACCTGTAAATAGTATTTTCCTTTAAGTTATTAAATTTACATTACCTATGAATTATTATTGTCAAATAACATTTTTTTCAGGAACATATTTACAGTTTTCAAGGCCTAAATTTATACACTCACTTGATTTCACTGTTGAACCCATCATTCTTGAGAATTAGATTTTTTTTTAAACTTTGGTTTTGATTCAAAAGTCAGTCAGCTGAGGTGAATATTTCTGTTTGCTTTGTTTTATTTTTTTATTTATTTTTTTTTTAATTTTTTTTTTCAACGTTTATTTATTTTTGGGACAGAGAGAGACAGAGCATGAACGGGGGAGGGGCAGAGAGAGAGGGAGACACAGAATCGGAAACAGGCTCCAGGCTCTGAGCCATCAGCCCAGAGCCCGACGCGGGGCTCGAACTCATGGACCGCGAGATCGTGACCTGGTTGAAGTCGGACGCTTAACCGACTACGCCACCCAGGCGCCCTGTTTGCTTTGTTTTAAAGAGAGATAAATTTGGAGGTCTACATGTCTGAGGCTGCCTTCTTATTCTTATTTGCTCTCATACATGAATGGCAATTAGGCTAATTATAGAATTTTTATAGTGAATAATTCTACATCTGAAATGAAGGGTTATCAGATAAAAACAAAGTGAGTAAAAATGATTGTATTTTGCATAGGTATTTTCTCTGTACTGTGTAAGGGAGTTAAAACTTAGATCATAGTTTTCCAGAAATAAGTCTCAAGGAAATCATTTTGAATCTTTGAAGATAGTTTTGAAAACTATGAGCCCAAAATGGTGACTCTCATTTTCATAAATGACCTCTAGAGAATTGAAAGAAAGTTCATTTATATTAGCAAACTCTGCCCAATCTTTGTCAAATCTAACATTTTCAGAACATATATATAAATATACATATTTGTAGTTATATAAACGAGAACAATAGTTTGGTTCAATAAAGGACCAGTATTCTTGGTGAATACCAAATGGCATTATTTCATGGAAAATGCCCTTTTTAATACACTTATGTGGGTCATCATACTATTGGAAGTCAGATTTTGAATGTGTGTAATACATGTTGGCCCATATTTTATCTAATGGTCATAGTTTATTTGTAGTATTTGTAGTATTTTCAGAAAGGGAAGGTTTACCATCACTGAAAATGCATGCAGTTTCCTCTTTGAAGGAACTGAATTATTATTTCTAAGTTTTTTACTTGTTTCTATGAATTTTCTAGGAAAATGCTTATATAGAATTTAAATTATGGCATTTTTCTTTTTATTTTTTTATTGTTTTTTTAATGTTTATTTATTTTTGAGAGCAAGAGAGAGAGAGAGACAAAGTGTGAGTGGGGGAGGGGCAGAAAGAAAGGGAGACATAGAATCCAAAGTAGGTTCTAGGCTCCAAGCTGTCAGCACAGAGTTTGAGGCGGGTCTCCAGCTCATGAACTGTGAGATAATGACCTGAGCCACAGTCGGATGCTTACCCAACTGAGCCACCCAGGAGCCCCAATCTTTTTCCTTTTAATATTGACGCCTCTTATTCACTATCCTTGGCTTATTACGTTGGCTAGAGCGTCAAGCTAAATAGAAGTGGAGATTACAGGAATTGCTAATTTATTCCTGAATTTGATGACTTACTTCACATGGTTCACATTTATCTGGTTTGTCAGATTTCTGTTACATACAATTTACAAGGTGATAGAAGTGTTCTTCTATTTTTGGTCTGCTTAGAGTCTTAATAATTTCTTTGGCATTATATTTAGTCATCCAATAATAGATTTTCTCACATTGAATTTCTCTTTTTTCATTTTTGGAATGAATCTAATTTGTTCAAAATGAATTAATATTTTAATACAGTATTTAATTTTTTAATATTTTATATTTAGTTTTTACATCGATATTCATAATTGGTATAGTTGTTTAATTTTTGCATATGAGTGTTCTAGTTTCCTGTAATGAATTGAGAGGTTTTCATCTTCCTATTTCTCTTTTTGTTGTTTTTCTTGTTTTTCTCCTAGTCACACTATTGATCAAAGTTCTTTTCAGGGGATCTAATTTTTCTTTGTCTCTGGATGGGAAGTTTGTCATTTCTTTTTTGTTTGTTTTTTATTTTTTCACTTAAAATTTGTAAGATAACATACACACAACTGTGTACATATTTAAAAATCATTTTAAAGCAAATAGTCATGGAAACAACCAGATCAAGGAAAAGAACATTTACATAATCCTAAGGCCCTACTAACCAATATTCATTTTTTCCTTCTCTTGTCTTTCTTCTCAAGGTAATCACCATCCTGACTTTGTGACTATTAATTTTATTGATTTTCCTTTAGAGTTCTGTCAATTATAGATGCTAATCTAAAAAATACATTATGCCTGTCTTTGAAATTAATATAAATGAAATATCCTGTAGAAATACACTTTGTGTCATGCCCTTTAAGTCAGCATTTTGAGGAGCACCATTCATATATATAACTGTACTTCATTTATTTTCATCACTATATAAAATTGATTGTATGAATGTACAACAATTCATAGGTCCATTCTCCTCTTGATAGATATTTAGGATAATTTCAGTTTGGGGCTACAATAGTTGTGAGCTATTTTTAGTTATGTGCTCTTGAAAACAATACTTTCAGGGCTTTTTTTTTTTTGCATGTATCTTGGTATAATTATGAAAGCGTTCCTTAAATATACACACACATATCCTACAAGTGAAATAGCTGGTTTATAAAAAATGCAAATCTTCAAACTTACTAAATAATGCCAAATTGTTTTCTAAAATCTGCTATATCAATTTATTGAATTGAAGAGCCCAACCCAGGACTCAATGCCTTGACCCTGGAATCATGATCTGAGCCGTAATCAAGAGCTGGATGTTCAACTGCCTGAGACACCCAGGCACCCCATTAGTCATATCTGATTTTAATTCTCTGTACATCATCATCAGTGTTATTGAAGGCCTTTTTCATATGTTTTGTTTTTCATATATCCTAAAGAAATCAAAGATATATCACACATTAGCTTTCTGTCCCTGTAGTAAAAAAAAAAAAAAAAAAAAAACCAGCATGAACTTTAAAATTTGACAAGTTTTGTTTCACATGCTGGCATTGATTTTTATTAAATGGAACTACATTTTTGTTTTCAATGAGGTTTTAGGGCTAAAATTATGCTGAGGGAAAAAAGGACACAAAAGAGTGCATTCTGTATGGTTCTATTTTTATGATGCTCTGGAAAAACTGAATGCATCAAACATATGACCTTGAACTAGTCATGTTAATTCACTGAGCCTAATTACTTTCATTTAAAATGGGACTAATAACCACTTCAAGGGTTATTTTGGGAATTAAGATGTATAATGTATATAATAGCATCAAACACAAAACCTAATCCATATTAGAAGATGAATCAATGCCCCTCTATGTCTTTTGCTTTCTTTTATTTTTCTGTTGCTTTACATGACAAATATCAGATATCAGTGCAGTTAATGTCCCTTATTACTTGTTATCTGGATGACTCAGATATGAAAGAAGACTTCATTTAAATGTGTTATTATTTTATATGGGTGTTTTAAACTGTAGGTTGGTTTTGTACATCTTTGTAAGAAAGAAAACATCTTTGAAAACAGCATGTCTCTTGGCATTATTTACATACCTGAAGAAATATGATTTTATGCTGAAAATATAAATTTTTACATTTTTTAATAATATGTTTACATTGTAGTTTCTCAGGATTATGCAAAACTAGGCCAAACCAGCCATTCAACTGCCTTCTAGTTCTAATTATACATGAATTCCCATCAAATTTCCAATTTTCCTGGATTTTAGGGAAAGCTGCTGTGACGTATAGAATATCCCTAGGTTACTGCTTATGCCAATCAAACACACATGCACTCATATGATCAAGAGAGCTTAGAGAAAAAAAACAGTAACTCTGAAAGCTGGAGATACCCTCTTGCCTTTCTCCATTTCATATGCATGAGTTACAAACAGAACCTGGCTAGCTGCTTTAGAACTTTGTACTACTAGTGGTGGAAATATTGTTAGGGAATAAGAAGCATCAAATCATGTAAAGGTGCTTCTGAAAACCTGCACTCATTCTGCGATTTAGATAACAATTTTTAAAGCTAAATA
The DNA here is from genome assembly GCF_022837055.1 of Prionailurus viverrinus. Classification (NCBI taxonomy): domain Eukaryota; kingdom Metazoa; phylum Chordata; class Mammalia; order Carnivora; family Felidae; genus Prionailurus; species Prionailurus viverrinus. The sequence goes on from NC_062568.1 coordinate 22,584,308, forward strand.
ACACATAGTTGTTAAGCATTGTTTGGTTGAATATATAAATCCTATCATTTTTTTAAATTATAAATTATATAATGGAAATACAGAGCACTTATTTTGAATTTCTACCTTCAGAAAATCATTTTCACTATGTTGTAAATAAGAACTCTGAAATACATCTGGTGGCTGTGTCCACACAAATGGAAAACTGAAACTACATTCCCTACCTGTGAAGAAAAAATGTTCTGGTAAATAAAAATAGTCCCTGTCACTACAACTATTTCAAAATAACTCAAGTTCTTTATTATTATCTTCCAGGAAACATAGACATGGCCACAGTAATACTAATTCATTCACCCTTTCCTTTCTCTCCTGCCAATATCCATCTTTATCTTCTCTACTCTAGCTCCCATCTCCAACTCCAGAAAGTCCTCAGTCCTCATGCCTTTGACTCCTTTTTTAATGTGTTTCCCCCATATGTTTCCCCCACACTGGAAGACCTACGGACATGTTCTGTGTCATGTCATCCTCATGACAACCTTATGTCATGACATCTCAGGACATCTCTACTTTACAGATAAGGAAATTGAGGCTTTCTGAATTGCCCAAGTGGAGAGTAAAAACTAAAATTTAATTTATTGACTCCCAAGCCTATATTCAGTGCCATTCTGCTCTTTTCCTTTTCTAATGAAATGTACCTATGGGCCCTTACAGTTTCAAGGCATTCACATTAGTATAAATAATTATAATAGAGACAGATGTGAAGGCGAATCTGGTTCTGGAAAAGAGTCAAATCTTGTTGGAGCCATGGTTATAAAATTAAGTAAATCAGAACACTGAATGCTATGCTATTGGGTAAGAACTCCCTTTTATGTACCCAAAATAATGAGGCAGAATTTCCATGTGATTCATAAAATGGTTCTAAAGATGTCTCAAGGTCATGATGTATTTGTATTCATGTTTGGAGGCATTAAAACACTAGTTCAAATCTAGATTCTAAAGTATACATGTCAGGGTGCTGGGTGGCTCAGTCAGTTAAGCATTCAACTCTTGGTCTTGGCTCAGGTCATGATCTCAAGGTTCATGAGTTCAAGCTCCACATTGGGCTCTGCACTAATGGTGCAGAGACTGCTTGGGATTCTCTCTCTCTCTCTCTCTCTCTCTCTCTCTCTCTCCCTCTGTCTTGCTGCCCCTCCTGTCTCTCTCTCTTTCTCTCAAAATAAATAAGTAAACGTAAAAAATGCATTCACTCTTTGCATATAAAATATACAAATCAATAGTGTGTGTATTTGGTTTTTGTAAGTTAATAATTGTGACATTAAAAGTGATCATCCAGGGGAGGGGACCAAGATGGTGCAGCAGCATGGAAATTCTCTGCTCCTCTCATCCCTGAAATGCAGCTAGATCAGCACCAAACCATTTCGCACACCTTGAAGATTGATCTGAGGACTAACACAACAATCTGCATCATTTGAGCCACAGAACTCAGCAGGTACATGGTGCCAAGAGGTGAACTCGGGAAGAGAGAAGCCACAGAGGGTAGGGAGCTGGAAGGAGGTGTTGCTTGGCAGACTGACAGCATGGTCACAGACAGTGTAGAAGCCGGGAGTGGATGGAAGCTGGAGACAAAGGAGGGGTGCTTGATTACAGGTTGGCAAGAGCACAGAGTTCTGATGCTAGAGGCTGAGAAGCTAGATGATGCCATTTTCACCTTTCCCAGACATGCGCATACAGGCCTACACACACCACAACAATCTACCCCAGTAAGCTAAGCAGTGCCGCCTAGTGGAGAACAGAGCTGTTACACCAAGACCAATCCAACTACGCCAACCAAGCCTTAGAGGACCACCATAAGTCTCTCCACCTGCTTAGTTTACAGACTATAAAGTGCTTCATAATTTGACCTCTAGGGGAAACTACATGTAATCTCATTTAGATTTCATTCTATTTTCTGGTCCATCTATTATTTTTTTTTCTTTTCTTATTCTTTGATACAGAAAGAGAAAAAAATATTTTTATTTTCCATATTTATGAAAAAGATTTTTCTTTAATTTCTTTTCTACTGTTTTTTAATTATTTTTATAATTTCTTAGTCTATTTTACTTTCATTTCATTTTATTCTATTTTATTGTATATATTTAAAAAATTTTTTAACTTTTTCTTACATTTTTCCCCTTTTTTTCTTTACTTTCCTTTCCCTTTTTTCTCTATTCTATCAAGATTCTTTCAACAACCAGACCAAAACACATCTAGGATATAGCCTCCTTTATTTGATTTTTTGGGGGTATTGTTTTTAATATTTTTTATTTTATTTTTATTTTGTTAATTCTATTTCTTCCTCCAAAATGACAAAGGAATTCATCCCAAAAGAAAGAACAGGAAGAAATGATAGGAACTCAATCAACACTGATATAAGCAAGATGTCTGACCAGAATTTAGAATCACGATAATAAGAATACCAGAAGGGGTTGAAAAAAAGCATAGAATCCCTTTCTGTGGAAATAAAAGAAGTAAAATCTAGTCAGGACAAAATTAAAAATTCATAACAGAGATGCAATCTTGAAAGGATGCCATGGTAGCAAGGATGGATGAAGCACAGCAACAAATCAGCTATATAGAAGACAAACTTACAGAGGATAATGAAGCAGGGAAAAAAAAGGAAAACAAAGGCAAAAAATCATGATACAAGAATTAGAGAACTCAGTGACTCATTAAAAAGGAATAACATCCAAATCATAGGGGTCCCAGAAGATGAAGAGAGAGAAATAGGGGTAGAGGTTTATGTGAGCAAATCATAGCAGAAAACTTTCCTAACCTGGGGAAAGACACAGACATCATAATCCAGGAATCACAGAAAACTCCAATTAGATTCAACAAAAACCGACCATCAACAAGGCGTATTATCATCAAATTCACAAAATATACAAACAAGGAAAGAATTATGAAAGCAGCAAGGGAAAAAAGCCCTTTACCCATAAGGGAAGACAGATCAGGTTTGCAGCAGACCTAGCCACAGAAACTTGGCCGGCCAGAAAGGAGTGGCAGGATATAGTCAATGTGATGAATCAGAAAAATATGCAGCCAAGAATTCTTTATCCAGCAAGGCTGTCATTCAAAAATAGAAGGAGAGAGAGTTTCCCAGAAAAACAAAAACTAAAGGATTTCATGATCATTAAACCTACCCTGCAAGAAATTTTAAGGGGGACTCTCTGAGGGGAGAAAAAATGTAACAAAACAAAAAGACCAAAAGAAACAAAGACTATAAGGGGCCAGAAACATCACTAGAAATTCCAACTCTACAAGAAACATAATGGCAATAAACTCATATCTTTCAGTACTCACTCTAAATGTCAATGGATTAAATGCTCCAATCAAAAGACATAGGGTACCAGAATGGATAAGAAAACAAGATCCATCTAAATTCTGTTTGCAACAGACCCATTTTAGAACTAAAGTCACTTTCATATTGAAATTAAGGGGATGAAGAACCATCTATCATGCTAATGGTCACGAAAATAAAGCTGTAATAGCCATATTTATATCAGACACACTAGATTTTATTTTTTTTAATTTTTTTAATATTTATTTATATTTGAGAGAGAGACAGAGACAGAACACAAGCAGGGGAGGGGCAGAAAGAGAGGGAGACACAGAATCTGAACAGTCTCCAGGCTCTGAGCTGTCAGCACAAAGTGTGATGCAGGTCTTGAATTCATAAGCCATGAGATCATGACCTGAGCAGAAACCAAGAGTCAGACACTTAACTGACTGAGCCACCCAGGCACCCTGAGACAAAGTAGATTTTAAAAGAAAGACTGCAACAAGAGATGAAGAAGGGCAATTATTTCATCATTAGGGGTCTATCCACCAGGAAGATCTAACAATTGTAAACATTTATGCCCCCAAAATAGAAAACCCAGATATATAAATCAATTAGTTACAAACATAAAAAAAAACTCATTGACAATAATATCATAATAGTAGAGGACTTCAATACCCCACTTACAACAAAGGACGGATCATCTAAGCAGAAAATCCATAAGGAAACAATAGCTTTGAATGACACACTGGACCAGATGGACTTAACAGATATTATCAGAACATTTCATCCTAAAGCAGCAGAATACACATTCTTCTCTAGTGCAGATGGAACATACTTTAGAATAGATCACATGCTAGGACACAAATCATACCTCAAAAAGTAAAAAAAGATAAAGATCATACCATGCATATTTTCATACCACAACACTGTGAAACTCAAAGTCAACCACAAGAAAAAATTTGGAAAGACAAAAATACTTAGAGACTAAAGAACATCCTACTAAAGAATGAATGGATTAACCAAGAAGTTAAAGAAGAAATTTAAAAGTACATGAAAGACAATGAAAATGATAACACCACATCCAAAACCTCTCAGATGCAGTAAACTTAAGTCAACTTAAGATGCAGTCAACTTAAGAGGGAAGTATATAGTAATCTAGGCCTTCCTAATGAAAGAAGAAAGGTCTCAGATACACAACTTAACCTTACAGCCTAAAGATCTGGAAAAATAACAGCAAACAAAACCCCCAAATAGCAGAAGACAGGAAATAAAAAAGATTAGAACAGAAATCAATACTATAGAAATCAAAAAAAAAACAGAACAGATCAATGAAACCAGGAGCTGGTTCTTTGAAGGAATTAACAAAATTGATAAACTCCTAGCCAGTTTGATCAAAAAGAAAAAAGAAAGGACCCAAAGAAATAAAATCAAGAATGAAAGAGGAGAGATTACAACCAACACAACAGAAATAAAAACAATAAGAGAATATTATGAGCAATTATATGCCAATAAACTGGGCAGTCTGGAAGAAATGGACAAATTCCTAAAAACATATACACTACCAAAACTGAAACAGGAAGAAATAGAAAATTTGAACAGACCCAAAACCAGTAAGGAAATTGAATTAGTAATAAAAAAATCTGCCAAAAATCAAGAGTCCAGGGCCATATGGCTTTCCAGGGGAATTCTACCAAACATTTAAGGAAGAGTTAATACCTATTCTCTTGAAACTGTTCCAAAAAGTAGAAATGGAAGGAAAACTCCCAAACTCTTTCTATGAAGCCAGCATTACCTTGATTCCAAAACCAGACAGAGACCACACTAAAAATGAGAACTATAGCCCAATTTTCCTGATGAACATGGATGCAAAAATCTTCAACAAGATATTAGCCAACTGGATCCAACAATACATTAAAAAAATTATTCACCACGAAAAGCGGGATTTATACCTGGGATGCAGGGCTGGTTCAATATCGGCAAATCAATCAATGTGATACATCATATTAATAAAAGAAAGGAAAAGAACCACATGATTTTCTCAATTGGTGCAGAGAAAGCATTTGATAAAATACAGCATTTCTTAATAATAATAATAATAATAATAATAATAATAATAAAAACCTTAAGAAAGCAGGGATAGAAGCATCATACCTTGAGATCATAAATGCCATATATTAGAGACTCACCACTAATATTATTCTCTATGGGGAAAAACTAAGAGCTTTCCCCCTAAGATCAGGAATACGACAAGGATGTCCACTCTCACCACTGTTATTCGACATAATATTGGAAGTCCTAGCCTTAGCAATTAGACAACACAAAGGAATAAAAGGCATCCAAATCAGCAAAGAGGAAGTCAAACTTTCACTCTTCACAGATGCCATGATATTCTATATGGAAAACCCAAAAGATTTCCACCAAAAAACTGCTAGAACTAGTTCATGAATTCAGCAAAGTCACAGGATATAAAATCAATGCACAGAAAACAGTTGCATTTCGACACACCAATACTGAAGCAACAGAAAGAGAAATCAAGGAATCAATCCCACTGACAATTGCACCAAAACGCATAAAATACTAGGAATAAACCTAACCAAAGAGGTGAAAAAATTATACACTGAAAACTATAGAAAGCTTATGAAAGAAACTGAAGACACAAAAAAATGGAAAAATATTCCATGCTCCTGGATAGGAAGAACAAATATTGTTAAAGTGTCAATATTACCCAAAGCAATCTACCTATTTAATGCAATCCCTATCAAATTAACACCAGCATTCTTCATAGAGCTAGAACAAACAATCCTGACATTTGTATGGAACCAGAAAAGACCCCAAATAGCAAAAGGAATCCTGAAAAAGAAAACCAAAGCAGGAGGCATCACAATCCCAGACTTCAAGCTATACTACAAAGCTGTAACTATCAAGACAGTATGGTACTGGCACAAGAACAGACACTCAGATCAATGGAACAGAATAGGGAACCCAGAAATGGACCCACAAACATATGGCCAACTAATCTTTGACAAAGCAGGAAAGAATATCTAATGGAATAAAGGTAGTCTCTTCAGCAAGTGGTGCTGGGAAAACTGGACAGCGACATGCAAAAGAATGAACCTGGACCACTTTCTTACACCATACACAAAAATAAACTCAAAATGGATGAAAGACCTAAATGTAAGACAAGAAGTCTTCAAAGTCCTCGAGGGGAGAGCAGGAAAAAAACCTCTGATGGCTGCCACAACTTCCTACTCAGCACGTCTCCAGAGGCAATGGAAACAAAAGCAAAAATGAACTACTGAGACCTCATCAAGATAAAAAGCTTCTGTACAGTGAAGTAAACAGTCAGCAAAACTAAAAGACAACCGAAGGAATGGGAGAAGATATTTGCAAATGACATATCAGATAAAGGATCAGTATCCAAAATCTATAAAGAATTTATTGAACTCAACACCCAAAAAACAAATAATCCAGTGAAGAAACGGGCAAAAGATGTGATTAGACACTTTTCCAAAGAAGACATCCAGATGGCTAAGAGACACATGAAAAAATGCTCAACATCACTCATCATCTGGAAAATACAAATCAAAATCATAATGATATACCACCTCACACCAGTCAGAATGGCTAAAATTAACAACTCAGGCAACAATGACAAATGATGCCGAAAAAGGGATACTCTTTTGCACTGCTGGTGGGAATGCAAACGGGTGCAGTCACTCTGGAAAACAGTACAGAAGTTCCTCAAAAAATTAAAAATAAAAATACCCATGGCATAGCAGTTGCACTACTAGGTATTTATCCAAATAATACAGGTGTGCTCTTTCAAAGGGGCACATTCGCCTCAATGTTTATAGCAGTTATATCGACAATAGCCAAAGTATGGAAAGAGCCCAAATGTCCATCAACAGATGAACGGATAAAGATGATGTGGTATATATATACAGTGGAGTATTACTCAGTAATCCAAAGAAATGAAATCTTGCCATTTCCAACTATGTGGATGGAACTAGAGGGTATTATGCTAAGAGAAATTAGTCAGAGAAAGACAAAAATCACATGACTTCATTCATATGTGGAATTTAGGATACAAAACAGATGAACATAGGGGAAAGGAAGCAAAAATAATATAAAAACAGAGAGGCTCTTAAATATAGAGAACAAACTGAGGGTTGCTGGAGGGGTTGTGGGTGAGGGCATGGTTAAATGGGTAGATGGCATTAAGGAAGACACTTGTTGGGATGGGCATTATATATAGGGAATGAATCACTGAACTCTACCCCTGAAATCATTATTGCACTATATGCTAACTAACTTGGATGTAAATTTTAAAAAAAGGAAAGTATTATTTCTAAAACAGTGTCAACTTTACATCAATATAGTGGCACTAATATGTACTCAATTGTGATACTTATTAGAAAATCTAAGACCCTCTTAAAAAAACGTGATCAGCCATACAATGTGCTTAGCAGGATATTAAAGTACTATGAATATAGTAAATACTTCATACATGCTTCCATTGGCATTAATAATAATTACAACCAATTAATTACTTTGAAATCATGAATTATATATCTGTATCTGCAGCTAAATAAGAATTAAGAAAGTAAAATCAGACTACTTTAACAAGAAATAAATAAAATAACATAAATAACATAGATGGATAATATTAAACCAGAAACCAATGGTTTTCTTAGAACCATTATAGAAGAAAGCAACATAGGAACTACAAATACTCAGCCACATATGAACTTAAACTATCAATAGATCTGAAGCAACTTCTTGTATCTGAACGTGGAAAGATGTTTATCTTCCAGACAGAATTAAGCAAGCAGTGGTTTAATAAAAAATCTTGATAATTAATAGGTGATTAGGAGAGATAAAAAGATTAACATGTTTTAAAAAAGAAAGAAAATAAATGTGTTCATTAGTGATGGATAGGTTAAATATGGATGAGCTAATGGGGTCTTAATAAATCCATATGCCATGGATTTCCCACTAATTAAGAAATCAACAAAGATGACCAAACAAAATGTGTGACATTTACAAACCATCTTTCAAAATTACTTCAGAAGTGTTAAGTTACTAGAGAAAATTTTTTCTGAATTATACCAAAATATACATGTACCTCACTAGGATAGTCTTCTCCCATTGGCTTATGGCTCTTTTGTGATCATGTCCAGAGCAGTGGTTCTCAAACTTTAGTATGTGTAAGAATCCCACGGAAGGCTGGATAAAACATAGTTCCTGAGCCTCACTCCCATGTTCCTGGTTCAGTGGGGCTGGGATAGGGCCAAGATTTGCCTTTCTAACAAGTTCCAGGTGATGTTGATAACTGCTAGTCTTGGGACTAGGTTTGAGAACCACAGTTTTCGAGTCTTTGTATAAACAAAGTACATGCCCTTCAGAACAAGAACACAAAGAACATAAACATAAAGCAGGGTTGAGGTCACAATAATCTAAAGAAATTTGATACGAGAATGGCAGAAACCCTCCTTCAAGGAAATTTTTTCCACTCCAATGTCACCTTGCAGTTACAAATACATCTTGTGCAAAACACTTATGCAGAACTTGGTTTATGATCTTGCTCTAACAAGCTATAATGTTTATTTTTTGAACAATTAAAAATATGATTTTGCTGTCAAGCAGTCTTCCTAAGGTATATGAAACACAACAGGTTTTACAGGTTTTTTGTGTCCTACATTTTGTCTCTCATTGTGGGCAGAGGGAAATAAGCTGATGTAAGCCAAAAACACTTCTAACCTGTCAAATTATTTTTTAAGAACTTACATGTTTATAAGAGAAAAATAACAATCTTGGAAGGATGATTTTCTGCTCTATAAATAAATATGATTACTGGCTTTTTCACTCTGTTTTTATAGTTTTATTAGTTATATTTTTATTGTTCTTTGGAGATATTTTAATGACAACTTGGGAGTAAAAGCAGTATGAAAACCTCTTCCTGATGAAGTATTCATTATTATTAACAGAAGGCAAGTGTTAATGTATTGAAACAGAATGAGACAAAAAGACTCAAGTTCCTGGTTCAGATACATTGGTTCTAACTAATGAAATAAACGCATGTTACACAGAATGGCTTCTGGCTACCTTATCAGATTTTCCCTCTTATTTCAGCCTATTTCAACTGAATTGAGCTCATGTTAGCACTATGCACTTAAAAAGATGGAGAAGACTCTTTTTTTTTTTTAATTTTTTTTTCCAACGTTTATTTATTTTTGGGACAGAGAGAGACAGAGCATCAACGGGGGAGGGGCAGAGAGAGAGGGAGACACAGAATCGGAAACAGGCTCCAGGCTCTGAGCCATCAGCCTAGAGCCTGATGTGGGGCTCGAACTCCCGGACCGCGAGATCGTGACCTGGCTGAAGTCGGACGCTTAACCGACTGCGCCACCCAGGCGCCCCTGGAGAAGACTCTTTTAGGTGAGTTGTATCAAGGTAGGAACAGAAGTGGCACCAACTGCCCTTTTCCCTATGCTCTGTCCTCAAGATAGGGCACTTGTCTGGCCCAGCCATTCTTACTGGGAATGAATATGGCTGGGTACAGATCACATGTTAGTAAGCATTCTTGGATTACAAATGGTTGTTTCAGGGAGTCTCACTGGGTTCTAATTAGACTTCAAAAAATAGTCATTCTGTCCTCTGAATTAGTCCTTAGTGTTACACAAGATTGGGCTCACTTATTTCCTATAACTGGTCTCTCAAAGGCCCAAAAGACTTTTGTTTATGAGAAGCAGATTTTCTCATAAATGTTAAATCTGAAGTGGGAGTTTTTCTTTCATTAACTCACTTTCTATTAAGAACGAGTTAGTGGGGTATTAATGGCTCAACTACTTTATCTGTTTATATGATCCTTGTAGCCTGGCCTTCGTATTCATTTTAAAGGAAAAAGTACTCAATATCTAACATATTCAACATCGAGTTTAATTCTCATTATCTAAAGTTTGATAACCATAAGAGATATTCTGTGGAAAAGTCCTCATAATAAACATGATCAGAGCCTCATAGGCTTCATTTCTATTTTCTATTTTCTTTATTTCACCAAGATTAAATAATCACAGTCAGAACTTTTTTGTAGTTTTTATTTACATTCCAGTTAGTTAACATACAGTGTAAAATTAGCTTCAAGCGTACAATTTAGTGATTCAACACTTCCATACATCAGCTGGTGCTCATCACAAGTACACTTCTTAATCCCCATTACTAATTTCACTCATCCCATCACCCACCTCCCCTCTGGTAACCATCGGTTCATTCTCTATAGTTAAGAGTCTGTTTCTTGGTTTGCCTCTCTTTTTTTTTCCACTATGATCAATTGTTTTGTTTTGTAAATTCAACATGAGTGAATCACATAAAATTTGTCTTTCTCTGACTGACATATTTCACTTAACCTAATACTCTCTAGCTCCTTCCATGTCATTGCAAAAGGCAAGATCTCATTCTTTTTTATGGCTGAGTAGTATTCTAGTGTGTCCACATCTTTATCCATCAGTCAATGGACATTTGGGTTCTCTCCATAGTTTGCCTATTGTTGACAGTATTGCTATAAATATCAGGGTGCATGTATCCCTTTAAATTAGTATTTTTGTATCCTTGGGGTAAATATCTAGTAGTGTAATTGCTAGATCATTGGGTATTTCTATTTTTAACTTTTTGAGGACCCTCCACACTGTTTTTTCTAGAGTGTCTGCTCAGGTTTGCATTCCCACCAACAATGCACAAGTGTTCCCCTTTCTCCACATCCTCACCAACACCTGTTGTCTCTTGTGTTGTTAATTTTAGCCATTCTAACTTATGTGACGTGATATCTCATTATAGTTTTGATTTGCATTTCCTTGATGATGAGTGACATTGAGCATCTTTTCATATGTCTGTTGGTCATCTGTATGTTTTATTTGGAAAAATATCTATTCGTGTCTTCTGTCCCCTTTTTAACTGGATTATTTGTTTTTCTGGGTGTTGAGTTTTATAAGTTCTTTATATATTTTGGATACTAACCCTTTATCAGACATGTCATTTGCAAATATCTTCTCCCATTCCATAGGTTGCCTGTCAGTTTTGTTGATTGTTTCCTTTGCTGTGCAGAAGCCTTTTATTTTGATGATGTCCCAACAGTTTATTTTGCTTTTGCTTCCCTTGCCTCAGGAAACATATCTACTAAGAAGTTGCTGTGGCTATTGTCAAAGAGGTTACTGCCTGTGTTCTCCTCTAGGATTTTAATGATTCCATGTCTCACATTTAGGTCTTTAATCCATTTTGAATTTATTTCTGTGTATGGAGTAAGAAAGTGGTCCAGGTTCATTATTTTGCATGTTGCTGTCCAATTTTCCCAACACCATTTGTTGAAGAGACTGTCTGCTATTCTTTCCTGCTTTATTGAAGATTAACTGACCATATAGTTGTGAATTCATTTCTGGGTTTTCTAATCTGTTCTTTTGATCTATGTGTCTATTTTTGTGCCAATACCATACTGTATTGATTACTATAGCTTTGTAACATAAATTAAAGTTCAGAATTGTGATACCTCCAGCTTTGATTTTTCTTTTTCAGGATTTCTTTCACTATTCAGGGTCTTTTGTGGTTCCATACAGATTTTAGAATAGTTTGTCCTAGCTCTGAAAAATGCTGGTGTATTTTAATAGGGGTTGCATTAAATGTGTAGATTGCTTTGGGTAATATAGATATTTCACCAATATTTGTTCTTCCAATTCAGGAGCATGGAATGTTTTTTTTTTCCATTTCTTTGTGTCCTCTTCAATTTCTTTCATAAGTGTTCTATAGTTTTTAGAGTACAGATCTTTTACCACTTTTGTTAGGTTTATTCCTGGGTATCTTATGGGTTTTGGTGCAATTGTAAATGGGATCAATTCCTTGATTTCCCTTTCTACTGCTTCACTATTGGTATATAGAAATGCAACAGATTTCTGCATGTTGATTTTGTATCCTGCGACTTTATCAGTAAAGCATCACATATCAGTTCATGCCATAGTTTGGTGGAGTTTTTTGGGTTTTCTACATAGAGTATTATGTCATTTGCAAAAAGTGAAAGTTTGACTTCTCCTTTGCTGATTTAGATGACTTTTATTTATTTGTATTGTCTGATTGCTGTGGGTAGAACCTCCAGTACTATGTTAAATAACAGTAGTGATAGTGGGCATCCTTGTCTTGTTTCTGACCATAAAGGAAAACCTCTCAGTTTTTTCCCATTGAGGATGATATCACCTGCAAGTTTTTCATATATGGCCTTTATTATGTTGAAGTATGTTTTCTCTAATCCCACTTTGTTGAGTATTTTATCATGAATGGATGTTGTACTTTGTCAAATGCTTTTTCTGCATCTGTTAAAAGGATCATATAGTTTCTATCTTTTTATTAATGTGGAGTATCATGCTGATCGATTGGTGGATATTGAACCATCATTGCAGTCCAGGAATAAATCCCACTTGATAGTCGTGAATGATTCTCTTCATGTACTGAAAATTTTTGCATCCACATTCATCAGGGATATTGCCCTGTAAATCTTTTTTTTCTTAGTGGAGTCTTTATGTGGTTTTGGTATCAGTAATGCTGGCCTCATAGAATGAATTTGGAAGTTTTCCCTCATTTCTATTTTTTGGAATAGTTTGAGAAGAATAGGTATTAACTTTTCTTTAGATGTTTGGTAAAATTCACCTGTGAAGGCATCCAGTCCTAAAGTTTTGTTTGTTGGGAGTTTTTTGATTACTGATTCCATTTCTTTGCTGGTTATTGGTCTGTTCAAGTTTTCTATTTCTTCTCGTTTCAGTGTTGGTAGTTTATATGTTTCTACGAATTTATCCGTTTCTTCCAGATTGTCTAGTTTGTTGCCATATAGTTTTTCATAATGCTCTCTTATAATTGTTTGCATTTCTGTGGTATTCTGTTCTCCTTTCTCATTCATGATTTTATTTATTTGGGCTCTTTCTCTTTTCTTTTTGATAAGTCTGCCTCGGGAGTTATCAATTTTTTTTATTTTTTCAAAAAACCAGCCCCTGGTTTCATTTATCTGTTCTACTTTTTTTGGTTTCTACATCATTTCTTTCTGCTCTAATCCTCATTATTTCTCATCTCCTGGCTTTAGGCTTTGTTTTTTTTCTCTTTTCCTAGCTCCTTTAGGTGTAATGTTAGGTTGTTTATTTGAGATTTTTCCTGCTTCTTAAGGTAGACCTGTTTTGCTACATACTTTCCTCTTAGGACCGCTTTTGCTGCATCCCAATGGTTTTGGAACACCATGTTTTCATGATCATTTGTTTCCATGTATTTTTTATTTCTTCTTTGATTTCCTGGTTGACCCATTCATTATGTAGTAGCATGTTGTTTAACTTCCATATATTTGTGACCTTTCCAATTTTTTTCTTGTGGTTGACTTCAAGTTTTATAGTTTTGTGGTCAGAAAATATGCATGGTATGATCTCAATCTTTTTTGTACTTGCTGGGGCCTGACTTGTGACCTAGTGATCTATTCTGGAGAATGTTCTGTGAATAACAGTCATAATTTTGAAAGACATTCTTTGCAGCACATCTTCAGAACTAATGCATTTCAAACATGTTATGAGCAGAATTCAGTATATCTTACTCTCTTCCAAATTCCTTTTTCTGGAATTTCTTGCCATATATTTTTACTTCTATTCTTGTATTTTTCATTATTTAATAAAATTGTGAACAGCTAGCAGACTACTTTGAGTGTATATATTTCTTATTTTCCAGTACATTTTGTTCTTGAATTAATTGAAATAAATTCCCTTTTAATTCTTTAGCATGAAGCTGAGCCAGAATCCTGGTTATTGATACAGCAATTCCACAGAAATCCTAGCTAATAGATATCTTTTATTAATTACTTAGAGTATTCAGAAACCATGTCAAGTACTTTACATGCATTACCTCATGTAACTCTCATAGCAACTCCATGAACTAGGTATTATTATATACTCATATTTTAAAGATAATACTACAGTAAGTAACTTGCTCAAAGTCTCAAAACTCTTAATTACTGACCCATGACTCAAACCCAAATTATTTTTATTCTGAAATACATGTTTCAATGAATACCATGTACTAGAGCTATTTTCAGGAATTTGAGGCTGTACATATATTTTTGAAGTGAGCAGTCATCTCTGGAGTATGATAGAAGACCTCTCACTGTCAAATATCTCTTCCATGAGTCTATGGTAATTCAAAAATTTATCTTTCAAAATGCATTATTTTAATCAAAGCTTTTCCCTTCTATTTATGCCTATTACTGGCAATAAATTACATCTTATATATTAATCTTCTCTATTATCACCTCTTTCTCTTTCCTCTTACAGATTTTTTTCCCCTTGTTTAAGGAAGCCTTCTAGCTGGACTTTTGTTTCCACATTTCCCTGTTTTCCTCTCCTTATCTCAGGATATCAGGATATCTTATATCTTCATGGGAGGCCTCTGAGCAGAGAAATCAGCCCAGAGAAGGTAGGTTTCTGAACTTGCAGCCAACTCTCACCCAGAGAAGTCCTGCCTTTACCTGCTTCAGGTATTGAGTAACAGTACTTGGCATACTAAACCTCTCCCCTTCTACTACCTCCTTCTTCTCTGTTTAAACAGCTAGAGATAATTTGATGTTACTTTGTTCAAAACTTGGAATCTTCTAAAATGACCACAATCCATTGGCTGAGCAGTCCTATGCACTAATAAACCATATAACTGAGCCTCTGGGCTTTTTCTCTGAGACATTTTCTCCAATGGCTTTGCTAATCATAACGCTCATCACCTTGTCTCTTGAACCAAGAAAGATATGCTCATACTCCACAAGGGGACCAAAATTTATCTTACAATGAACCTGTGTAATTTATAACAAAATCTAAGGTTTTATTAACATTCTTTTCCAGAAGTGGCTTTCTTCAATATTACCATTTCCATAGTTACTGCTTTTCCCTAACAATTAAACTTTAGACAACAAATAATTCTTTAATATCTGCTCTGTGTTATAATTTAACTTTTAAAACAACTTTGAAAGGTAGACCTTACCATACTCATTTTTCAAATAAAGTACTTGGAGTTAAGAGAGTTTAGATAATTTCCCCAAGAGAACACACACATACAGAGCTTTGACAACAACCATAAAAGCTGGACTAGACCATAGTGACTTTAGATCCTATATACTTTCTCCTACATCATGCTTAAAGTTGTTTTGCAAATAACAGCTTCATTAAGATTTTGATCCCAAAACTTGCAGATTATTACTTAACTATGTCTACATGCAAAATAGGTTGTGTTTTAAATGAAAATTATGATTTAAAATATTTAAACTGGAGAAATATTATTAACTGAATAAGAGCCCCAAGAAAAATCATATGAATTTCTAAATAAATGGTTAGCAAAACAAAAGATGGATTAAACACAAGGAAATGAAAACTTATAAGTCAGAGCAAGAAATACTTTATTTATGATTCATCTCCTGACTCACTCTCAAGTAGGGTAAAAAACATCTTCTAACCTGATATGTATAAAAGGCACAGTGTATTCATTTGGGAAAAGTAATTTTGAAATCTCAAAAAAACTTAAAATACTTCAAAATATATAGCACAAAATAAATTGGAAAATCAGTTTGCTAAGTTTCCAGTCTTTGAAAAAACTTTAGAAAAATTGATCCACATATGTCCAAGAATAGAAAAAAAATATTGCCATTTAATTTAAAAATTTGAAAAACAGAGATATCTGGGTGGCTCAGTGGGTTAAGCATCCGACTTTGGCTCAGGTCATGATCTCACAGTTCATGAGTTTGAGCCCCACATTGGACTCTGTGCTGACAACTTGGAGCTTGGAGCTGGCTTCAGATTCTGTGTCTCCCTCTTTCTTTCTGCCCCTCCCCCATTCATGCTCTGTCTCTCTCTTTCAAAAATAAACGTTAAAAAAATGAAAAACATTTGATAACTGAATGACAAATCTAAGCAAAACATTTATTGAAAATTATTAGGAGATTAGAATAAGAAATGTTTCTACATGGACATTATATCATCATTGTCCTCCACTTGGTAATACATATCTTTGACAAACTTATTTTGCAATAAACCAATTGTTAGAGTTCTTAGTGTCATCAGACATTAGGTTTACCAATAATGCTTCGCAATAGTCCCATATGCTAAAATGTGGTCTACATGGACTAAATTTTATTGTTTCAACTTTCAAGATATTAATTGATATAAATATGTCTTTAGAGTTTTGGAAACAGTTTCTAACTCTTATATAAAGACAAGGAAGATAAAACAACCTCATTCAAGTGATGTAATTATAAGAAGGCAGGATGTGTTATAGATTTAGCAAATCAGCATCCTGTATATCCACAATACTTCTCACTGAAGGCTGGTGTCTGGGCTTCCATTATTACAGATGGTTTATATGGTATGAGTTGTCCCTGGGTGATGTTATATTAGTTACGATTCTTGGGCTTTGACTAAAATTTTTTAAATTGTAATTAGAAAGATATACAGGATTTAGACAACTGATAGAACAGGCATGAAAAGTTAGTCAAACACTTCACAGTTCAGAAGGATCAACTAGCAAAGCAAATGTCTTTTGTCAGGAATAAGGCTCGTCTGGACATATCCGCTATCACCGGACTTTGATGTTTCTGCCACTGGCCACGTCTCTGCTGCTGTCACCAGTGAATTATCCACTTGAGCTTCACCTCCCAGCAATGAGCCAAGTGTGGGACTTAAGCCTTAGCTCCCACAGGAAAAGCAGTGGGAGGACTCTGCTTTTCTGGATCCCATAGTGAAGGGTAGGCCATTTCCTGTGTATCAGTCAGGACTGAGGCAGAAAAAAAGAACCCTCTCTGAGTGTTTCAATTGGAAGAGGTTTAATTTTTAAAAAAGAAGAAGAAGAACTAGATGCTTATGAATAATGAGAAGAGTTTCTAGTCCTCAGATTTTTGCTAGCCTTTCGACATGCTGGAGGTAGATAATGTGGCTTTGGCCATAATCTTATGAGATTGTTTATTATCAGTCGCTTGCGTTTCAGCACCCACATGTAGGATTTGAGGGGGAATGCCTAGAGACTGCGGTAAAATCTTGTATTTGACAAAGGCTCTGAATTTGCCAGCTGCTGCTAGAGGAAGGGATAATGACTTTTGCTTCACGTCTACCTTTCAGATGTGGTGTGAATGCCTAATTAGCAGGGTTTAAACACAACTCTGCTGACAACAAAGTCTCCAAAATGTAGCTCCCAAGTGTTCTCTGATTTGGGGATAGGCACAGAAGGGAGTGAGTGTATTGCCAACCCATAGTTCTATATTCCTTCACAGAGACTAGATATATATACACAGAATCATCTCCAAATAGAAAGACAGATCTCACACTGGAGGAAAAGACTACAGAAATACACATCACAATGTAATGCTCACATGTTCTCCATCTCATGTGTATTTTCTGAACAGATGATAATATCCAATAAAAATTTATTTTTTAAATTACCAGTTAATCTCTCTATTCCAGCCATTTTCAGATATAATCCTATGGCACAGATACCACAGCTCTATGTAAGCCCTATTTTTTACTAATATGATTGCTATGTGCTAGTATAACCAGGGAAAACAATACTGAAAAATGCAAACGTACACACCCACTCTCTCTTGTCTTCTTCCATCCATTATATACAAAGATTGCTCTTGGATCTTTGGCTGCGCCTTCAGATAGTATTCTTATATTTGTTACATTTTGGACATGTGGTCTGCCAGAGATAAGCTATTTATTTCATGGTTTTCCTTAGGCAATCTTAGTTTAATTATTTAAACTCACTCTAGGCTATACATGAATTCGTTATTCTTTGTCTGCCAGATTAACCATTCTAGACAACCACGGTTTTTCAGAAATTCATTTATAATACACAGCCAATCCAAGGGACCCTAGTTGCCTTAAACCTCATTGTGAGCTCCTTGTGAAATGTAAAACTATTTTAATTCAACCTTTCACCAACATAGAAACTGGCACATAGTGGGCACTTAATAAATATTTGATGAATGAATGAATCAGTAACAGTAAACTAGCCATAGCCAGGACTTAATCATTAGTTGATCTATATTTATTGTTTTATGTAACATAACTCCAGATATAAAAACATGTGACACATGACATAAATCCAAAAAAAATTTTCTTTTTAAGTTTTTTTTTTTTAATGTTTATTTTTGAGAGAGGGAGACACATACACACAGAGTGCAGGGGGAGAGGGGGGAGGGTCAGAGAGAGCGGAAGACACAGAATCTGAAGCGGGCTCCAGGCTCTGAGCTGTCAGCACAGAGCCCAGTGAGGGGCTTGAACTCATAAACGGTGAGATCAGATGCGAGCTGAAGTCGGACACTTAACCAACTGAGTCACTCAGGCACCTCCCCCCAAAATTTATTTTTAAGATGAGTATCCTTTCAAATTTTTGCTTTCAGTAACATTCTATTGTAGTTTAAATTATTTTGACTTATATATTTTCATACCAGTATGAATTATTCTTTGTAGTTCTTCAGTTCTTCACAAATGTTATTGCTACTTTGGCAACCACCTTCTATGATAAATTGTAAACACTAAAACTCAAATTACTTCTCAAATTATCTAATCTTTAATCTGAAGGCCCAGGGAGACATTTATTATTTTAGAGTGAATCATTTCCAAGACGAAACTCCCTTGTTGCCTCCCAGATTCTAAGATCTAAACAAATCATTAATTCAATAAAATGTAAAATAAAATTACAAATTAAAGGATAAGAGCATTTTTTTCTTGAATCTAAGTCAGTTTTATAATACAAACAATAAGACCCTTTCACTTAGCTAATGATGATCATTTTTTTTTTAATTTTTTTTTCAATGTTTTTTATTTATTTTTGGGACAGAGAGAGACAGAGCATGAACGGGGGAGGGTCAGAGAGAGAGGGAGACACAGAATCGGAAACAGGCTCCAGGCTCTGAGCCATCAGCCCAGAGCCCGACGTGGGGCTCGAACTCACGGACCGCGAGATCGTGACCTGGCTGAAGTCGGACGCTTAACCGACTGCGCCACCCAGGCGCCCCGATGATCATTTTTAAAGTGATAATAAGTAAGTAACTTTCCTTAAGAAGTAGTTTTATTTCCAAGTTGGCTAGCACTTAATAAATCTGACCAATCACCAGATAGCCTTAACACGAAAAAAAATGAAACTATAGGGCACAGATGAGGCTCAGTCAGTTAAGCATCCAATTCTTGATTTCAGCTCAGGCCATGATCTCAGGGTTGTGAGATGGAGCTCCGTGTGATGAGCGCTAAGCTTGCTGAAGATTCTCCCTCCCTCTCTGTCTGCCCCTCCCCTGCTCTCATGCTCTCTTTCTCAAAAAAAAAAAAAAAAAAAAAAAAAAAAGAAAATTATATATAAGAAAGAAATGAAACTATATATTCCATAAATTCTTCAGCTGAATTGTCTAACAAACATCTTATCTTATGAATTTATCAACAATAGAAATTGAATGATGATAAAAACAAACAGTTATTAACAAATGGAGTATACAGTCCCAATAAAAACTCCAACAGAAAAGAAATTGCCAAACCAATTCAAAAATCTATATGGAAATGCCAAGGAAATACGTTTGTCACGTTAATAATAATGCTCCCTTCCGGGGAGCCTGGGTGGCTCAGTCAGTTGAGCGACCGACTTCGGCTTGGGTCATGATCTCAAGGCTCCTGGGTTTGAGCCCCGCGTCAGGTTCTGTCCAGCTCTGTCGGGCTCTGTGCTGACAGCTCAGAGCCTGGAGCCTGCTTCGGATTCTGTGTCTCCCTCTGCCTCTAACGCACTCACAGTCTGTCTCTGTCTCTCTCAAAAATAAATAAACATTAAAAAAAATTAAATAATAATAATAATAATGCTACCTTCCTATCCATGGAAATGGTATAATTCTCCAGTTACATCTTCTTTAACATCTCTCAGCAATATTTAGTAGTTTTCAATGTATAAGTATTAAATATTTTTGTCAAATTATCACTACTTCATATTTACTGATGCTACTGTGTTTTTGTTATTTTTATTTCTATTTCTAAATGCTTTTATCTAATTTATAGTAACAGAATTAACTTTTGTTTATTGATTTTACACCCTCCAATCTTGCTAAACTCCTTTATTAGTTCTAGGAACTTTTTTGTAGTTTCCATAGAATTTCAGCATAGATGATTAAGTCTCTCTGAGTCCAGTTTTATTCACATTCTTTCTTTTACTTGCCTTATTGCTCTGGCTAAAACCATTTCTAGAACATTAACTACACGTGGTGACAGCACATATTTTTACCTTGCTTCTAATCTTCAGGAAAGTATTTAATCTTGCACCATTAAATATGATACTAGCTATGTGGGTTTTTATAGATGTCCTTTATCATATTGAGGAAGTTCCTTCCTGTTCTTATTTACTGAGTTTTTGCATTTTTGTTTTTGTTTTTCCTCATAAATGATATGGGGTTTTGACAATTACTATCTCTGTGTTTCATGAGATGACCATATTCTACTTTTAAACTTTTTTTTTGGTCTGTTAATATGATGGATTAAATTGATTGATTTTTAAATGCTAACACAACCTTATGTTCTTGGGTTAAATGTCATTTATTTAGTCATGACGTATTATATAAAATACCAGAAGAAAGTGTTTTCCTCTGAAAATGTTGACACCAAACGATTTTTTTTAAATTAGTAACTTCAAAGAAATGTGATTGCAATATGACCATATTAGACATTTTGGCCTGCTGTAACATAATAACAGAGATAGTTTGCTTATACACAACACAGAAATTTATTGCTCACAGTTTTGGAGGCTGGGAGGTCTAAGATCAAGTCACCAAGAGATTCAGTATCTGGGGAGAGCTCCCTTTTTTGGTTCATAGATAGCACCTTCTTATTGTGTCCTCACGTGGCCAAAAGGGCAAGGGAACTCTTTGGGATTTGGGATTTCCTTTATAAAGGCACTAATCTACTAATACCATTCATGAGGGCTCTGCCTTTATAACCTAATCACCTTCCAAAGATCCCACCCCCAAATGCCATTGCACTGGGGATTTGATTTCAACATATGAATTTAGGAGGGGGCACAAACTTTAAGGCTATAGCAACGACAATGGCCATCCTACAGCTTTATCCATGATGTATAATACCTTGTATAATATGGCTGGAAGAGAATTCTCAACTCTCTTAATTAACTATGTCCAGAATCTTCCCTTTTCTGTTATATCTGCTTTAGGCTTACCAAAGAAGGTAAATGAGAATTAAAAGCAAAACAGAAAACTTTTGAAGTTAAAATTAACTTTTAAGTTTGTTTCCATGAAATATATTTCTATGGTGTTGATAATGGCCTAGTCAGTTAACTCAAAATATAAATGCATAAAATATTTTCTTTAAATGGGAATTCTTGGCTAAAGAATCTGAATGCCTAGACTAACCCTTCAATAACCACTAAAAAAAAGAAAAAGCAAAACATATTTTCCTGCACATCAATGAGTAACATCACCACATAACCTTTAGAGATAAAAACTAATATACACCATATACAGAAGCATGTATGGGAGGTTAAGAGTAACATAAGTTAGGGATCATGCAATGTTACTACTTTTAACCCCAAATTATGATTTAGCAGATACTGATGCAGCTTTATACAGGGAATATCTACAGAGAACTAGCTGTTTTAAAAATGAAAGTGATTCCCTTCTGAATGGTAGAAATGAAGGCAGACAACTTCTTTTGATGGAAGGAATACAATGGTAAAAAATAGATGACACCCACGCAAATTGCCTTTCAAGGCTGTGAAAAAAACTTCTTTAACTTTTTAATTAAGTTTATTTATTTATTTTGAGACAGAGAAAGAGCAAGTGGGGTAGGGGCACGGCAGGGGGTGGGGGTGGGGGGGGTGGTAGAGAGAGAATCCCAAGCAGGCTCTACAATGTCAGCACAGAGACCAATGCAGGGCTCAAACTCAAACCATGAGATCATGACCTGAGCCAAAATCAAGAGTGGGATGCTTAACCAACTGAGCCACCCAGGCACCCCAAAGAAACTTTAATAATAGTGAAACTTATCTTCTTTATTTTCCATTGTTTCTTTCCCTGACTAAATTTCCTTAATATGGAAGGATGCCCTCAGCCAGCTATGTAAGCCAGCATCTGGTCCTACACTCTACCCTTGTCAAGCACCTTAACCCAGTTTACATGGCACTAAATGGCAATGTTAAGTGGATAAGAACCCTCTTCCTACTTCTCCATTGCTTCAGCAGCCTCTGGGGAGCAGTTAGGGAAAACCACTTTCAAGGAGGCTATGACTAAATATGCTTAGTAGAAAGAGAAAAGGAGAGATGCACAAGCAAAAGAGAAAATTGTTGTGAGTAATTGCAATATGGTGATAAGATCTCTATTCTGTTCATACTTCCTGTGTGGGGTTGTTCACTATGAATTGGTAGCCTCAATGCATAAAGCTACCTCATACCTAAGAAAGAATGCTGGGAATGGAACAGAGGAAAGCCAGTTCATTTGAGAGGGTGGGTATGATGCTGCTGATCATCCCTCTCTTTTCTGGACTTGGAGATAAAATTTAAGTTTGCCTTTTCTTTGATTCTGGTACTGTCTTAAGAAAACAACAGCTGAGTGTCAACATGGTCCCCTGTCTTTGGGAGAAAAGGGAGGGTGGTTGTATGGACAGTACCTTCACTTATAGGCACCATAGCAACAGTTTTGTTTGAAAGTAGAAGTTACTCAGGAGTGCATTCAGGGGTGCCTAGGGGGCGTCCAACTCTTGATTTTTGCCTCAGGTCATGATCTCAGGGTTGTGGGATCGAGCTCCAACTTGGGTTCTGAGCTGGGTGTGGAGTCTGCTTAAGATTCTCCCTCTCTCCCTCTCTCTCTGCCCCTCTCCCCTAGTCAAACTCTCTCTCTCTCTCTCTCTCTCTCTCTCTCTCTCTCTCTCTCTCAAATAATAATAATAATAAAAGAAAGTAGAAGTTACTCATAAAAGAATTTCCTTTATTTTCTCTGCAATGGGTAGAAGGGTAAAATAAAATTTGGAAACCATGGGTTTGATTCCTATATATCTGAGTTTGCTGAATCAGTTGGTAAAGGAAGCTTATCGATACTGTATTTGTAGGGAAGTCTGAGGAGCTCCCTTGGAAAGAACTCATCCATGAGCAAAGAAGTAACTGGCCTAGGAAGAAAACTGAGTTTATTTGCCAGAGGTGAGAAACTATTACAAAGTCATTCCTAGCTATGGTACTGGGAATTGCCTTACATGACCTAAAGGGACTTCTGTCTGAATCCAGTAGAGAGCAAAGATGCTGTGAGTGAAAAGGAAACAGACTTCCATTAAAAACTCTCTCGGGCACCATATTGCTGGCAGCCATGCCAGAGTATCCTACTAACAGAATGTGGTGGACCCAGGAAAGAGCATAATGACTGACTGAGGAACTCAGAAAGCCTGGGTGCCCACAAGGAATCTCAGAAATGATTGGTAGAGGTGGGAGACTTTAAGAACATCCGTTCTGAGCAAGATGAATTGAATTATTATTTAAATTCATCTATTATAAAAACAGAGAAGGCAGGACCTCTGACTATAGATGCAAGTAGGTGGGAGGCATGACTGTGGGCATCTATGGAAATCCTCTCCTGCTTGCTTTCATTTCCCAGGGAAGATTAGAAATTAGGTCATCATCTGAGAGGGGGTTGTGGTGCTGGAGGAATAAGGAGAGAATAATGAAATCATCACTTAGGAGAAAAGGAGAATGAATCTATCAGGAAAAAGTATGTCAGGAAAATGTAGTCTGATTTCTGGGTAGCACTAAGGGCCCTCATGAGGCTAATGAGCATGAGTGAAAAGTTAACCTACCAGCAGGTTGTGAGTGTTTCCACCAGCTCTGGGTTCCTCTGTACCCCTGCTGAGAAAAGGGTTGAAGTGAAGGGAAGAGGCAGTTCCAAAAGTACATGGAGCTCAGGGACCTCTCTTCACACCTAGTAGGATTCCACAGTAGGTCACCTTGTTTGCAAGCATCAGTTCAACACTTCCAGAGTAATAGCATGGCCAGTCTCTACAATTCTGTCGGTTGGTCTTAGTATGACTGTTATCTCTCCAGCTCTTGTATCTGAGTTCAAAGTAAGAGGAAGGAAAAATGCACATGGCAAAAAAAATGCCTGTCTGCCAGGGCACCTGGGTGGCTCAGTCGGTTAAGCGTCCGACTTCAGCTTAGGTCACGGTCTTGCGGTCCGTGAGTTCGAGCCCCGCGTCGGGCTCTGGGCTGATGGCTCGGAGCCTGGAGCCTGCTTCCAATTCTGTGTGTGTGTCTCTCTCTCTGCCCCTCCCCCGTTCATGTCTGTCTCTCTCTCTCTCAAAAATAAATAAACATTAAAAAAAATGTTTGTCTACCAATAAGGGGGAAAAGTAGGTACTTAATGAAAAAAAATCTCATGAGAGTCCCTGGATGAAATAAGTGGCCTACAGGGAATGAATAGGCAGTCTTAGGGAAAAGCTTCTTTGACACCATGAATTGTAAGAGTCTCACCAAGGACAGGAAAATCTTCCAGGGCTTCCTTTTTATTAGCACCTGCTGCTAAGACATACAGGAAAGAGAATAATACTCAGGGCCAATGGTCTCCAACAACAGAGTTACTGTGATTTATCAGGATGGAAGAGAAACAGCCAACTACAGGAACAACTAATGGGGGCACAGGAAAGGACTGACCTTTCCTCCTTCCATGTGGATCACTAATGCTGTGGACACAGAACATGTTAGGTCCAGGTTTTCTCTTGTGCACCTGGAGCAGGATGAATAGGGCTTCCAAAGACAGGCTGTTGACATGTGTGGTAAGGGCAGAATAAACACTAAATGCCTACTGTTTTGATTATGTTAGTAAAGTCTCACCCAAATTTGAGAGTTGCTTGAAAATCTGTGAGCAACCCCAGGGGGATAAGAATAGATGGCAGAAGAGAAAAACATAAACTCTGAAAAATAACTTTTAAAAAATTATGGGAAAAATATATAGCAGAAACCAAACCTATTCAATTATGATTGTGTGCAACCCCAGCTAGATTCTGAGGAGGAAAAATAACAGGGAATGAATATAACCCACAAAAGAGATAGAGAATCCGCTATAACAGCAGCAACACCCTATGTGATAAGGGTGGAATTTGCCATAAACATGCCATTTGGAGAAAATTGAAAAGAACATTAAATCTATGAAAAAAGGGATGATAGATAATTAAATAAAAGAATGAGATGAGTGGGATTGTAGATACACCAAAAAAGAAAAGAAAAAAAAAAAAACCAAATGTGTATTTTTCAAAGGAGGGAGTTAAAAAGTAGAACTTAACTACCTGCCTCATACAAATGCTGCATTTAAAGCCCCAAAGGATGGAAGTCAAAGAATGAAAAAATATGCTTGGCAAATGCTAAGGAAATCAAAGCCCAACTCACCAGGACAATGTCAGGTAAGTTCGAACTCAAGGGGGGAAAAAAGTTAAATGAGGGGGAAAAAAAGTCATTGAAAATGATTAAAAAAAAAAAAAAAGAGCAATTCACAATGACAATGCACCAGTCAGACATAATAGTGGACAAAAGGGAAAAAATGCCATAGTGAATATCAAAATAAATCTCGGGGTAGTAGGAGACAATACCTCTCACTTATTAGCCTGTAGCAAATCAAGTAGGAAAAGACTTATGAAAGGTGTAGAAAATCTGAATATGATTATCCTGGCTAGTTTAAGTTGAACACAAAGAACATACTGTTTTTGAAGGATATGAGAAAGGGAAACTGACCCCTCAGTTTCTGACTTCATTTTTAGGAAGGCTCCATCTCTGCTGTTTTTCTGCTAGGCCCCATTTACTCATGTTCTACATTTCACCTTGATTCTGAATAAACCATAAAAACGATTTCCCCCTCCAAGGGGGAAACAAGAAAGTTAATCTGAGTTTCATCCTGGGCCCCCAACACCGGATCCAACTGGATCCCAAACATGGGATCTTTAGCTTAAAACTTTAGGACTTCAGCTTCAAACAAACCTTGGCCCATGCTGGCATCAATAGCCCCTACCTTCAGTGATTTATGAAATAGCACCTACTACTCACTTGTCACTTGCCTTTGATCGGACATTACCCTGGATTCCTGAAGGATCACGTACCCTAGACCCCTTTCCAATATAAACTCCAAACCCCAAGTGATGACAAGACTTACTCTCCTTTTTTTTTCCTGAGTCTCCCAGACACTCCATGTACTATAATCTATCACTTACTTACACTATTCAATAAACTCTGCTTTCACTTCCTTCTGGCTCATCTTTGATTTTTATCCTAG
Source organism: Prionailurus viverrinus (assembly GCF_022837055.1). Lineage (NCBI taxonomy): Eukaryota > Metazoa > Chordata > Mammalia > Carnivora > Felidae > Prionailurus > Prionailurus viverrinus. Next base: position 22,610,929 of record NC_062568.1, read on the forward strand.
GGGAAGCCAAGGTCCTCAGCTGGTCCTCGGGGTCCTTGGACGGGCCCACCTACTTCAGATCCACAGGGTTTAGAGAAAAAAATGATCATACACTGAATCAAAAGAAAAAAGTCACTGAATTCAAAAGGTAGAAATATGAGAAATTGTGTTCTCAGATACAAGGCAATAAAATGATCAAAATATTTTAAGAATCATTAGAAACAAACTAGAATTTAGAAAAATCTCTGAACATTGCGGTCAAGAAAAAAAATATAAAATTCAGGATTTTTATAATATATACTAAAAACCACTTGTACTTGATAGTCAGAAATAATAAAAATATATAAACTATTGATCTCAAAAAATTAAGAAAAATCACAAGTAAATCTATGGAAAGTAAAAGCAAATTGTAAACATAAAAAAAGCAAATTGTAAAGGATACATAAAATAAGTAACTTTAAAATAAAAAAAGAATTAGGACAGATATATAAAACTAACATTTTGTGTCTGAAAACAAAAAGAAAAAAAAGTAGCAAAATACAATGATCACCAGCCAGCTACATGAAGTAAAAAAGAGTAAAAACCAAAGTATACTAAATAAAAAAAGTAATGGGAAATAACCAAATACATGGGGAATATTAAAAAATAATAATAAAAGTACCATGCAAATTGCAAAGCAAATGAATTTTACCATTTGGATAATACAAATTATTTCTAAGAATCAATAGTGGTAGGAATCAACTTTAATGAAGCCCATTAGAGTTGACTAACTGTTCCTTACCAAAAAAAAATCTAAAGCCCCAAATTGTTTCAAAGATAAATTTTCCTAAGCCTTCAAGAAACACTATATGGACATACAGTTTAAACATTTTAAGTGGTAAAAAGTAAAAGAAATCTCCCAATGTTTTATAAAGCCAGAATAACACAGACACCCAAAGCTGAAAATTACCACAAAGACAGAAACCTATAGGTAAATCACATTTATGAACATAGAGACAGCAAATCTGAATAAAGTATTAGGAGATATCTCTCAGCAGTATTTTAGAACTAGAATGTACCATGATGAGGATGAACAAATTCCGAGAATACAAATAAAGTTTATTTTGTTAAGAAATATTTTCATTTAATTCAATTCAATAGCTAAATGTGGGGGCGCCTGGGTGGCTCGGTTGGTTAAGCGTCTGACTCCGACTCAGGTCATGATCTCGCGGTCCCCGAGTTGGAGACCCGCCTCGGGCTCTGGGCTGATGGCTGGGAGCCTGGAGCCTGCTTCCGATTCTGTCTCCCTCTCTCTCTGCCCCTCCCCCGTTCATGCTCTGTCTCTCTCTGTCTCAAAAATAAATAAACGTGAAAAAAAAATAGCTAAATGTGTACTCAGAAAACATGAACAAATTTAGAAATAAAATGTTTCATGTCTCTTAATTACAAAAGTAATGCGTAAGAATCAATAGACCTCTTCAAGACAAGCAAGTACTCTTCAAGTTATTGCAGGAAAAAATCCATTAAATTCCTGTAGCAACGTAGCATAAAACTTTCGGCAAAGTAGATGGCCGGGTCCACTGCCTGAGGTTCTGCTGATTGGAACACCACATCTCTATGGTTTTTTTTAAGGGCCATTCTTTTAAAAACCTCTTTTTAAAACCCACGTATAAATCAGGAATCAAGCAAACATTTTCATTTTAATGACTCCTATTCAACAACATACTGGAAGTTGTAGTTAGTGCCAAGGGCAAAAAAGGCATCAAGGTTGACAAAGTTATGCGGAAAACATTCATGGTTGGGTTTGTTTTCAACACCTGAAACAGGACTGAGACGGACTCTCTGGAAGTCGGCCTCACATGCGAGCAGGCAGAAGGAGTGCCTTCCTTTTGAAATGTGGTTCCGTCATCACAAATACTGAGCTAGTGTTGAGAAACAGTCAGTAACTAGATAAGAGAGTGTTGGGACATCTGCAGTGGGCACCTGTGCCTTACCCATCAGGGACTACAATCAGGCAGGGGAGGCACTGTCCTCAGGGGAAAAATGTAAAAGGACACCAAAAACCTCAGAAAGCAACATAAAAAATATGAATGTGAAAATCCACAGTAAACAAAACAGCAAGTTTCAAATGAAGGCTATGTCCAACAAAGGACTCCTGTGACACTTCACTCACCTCACCCCATCCCACCTCTGTTGGATGAGAAGGTTCTGGGAATGTAGGAACACAAGGAGGAGAGTTCCTGCAGTCAGAGTCTGAAGGTATGGAATGTGATGCCCAAACATGGCTTGAAGGTGTTGCCCAACTGCTGCTGGTTCTCTTGATTAGAGGAGGGGCCCATTTTGGGGGGTTCAGGCCTCTGAAGAGAAACGATGCCCGGCTAGTGATGGTATCGTGAGGGAGCATCAATGAGACTTTTTCTGGTGATATGTGGCAAAAATTTTTTAAACTAAACACTGAAGCCAACTGCCATTGTCAGGGTGAAGAAACTTTCCTGGGGAGGAGTGTCAGGAACAAGAAAACAGGGGAATGACTATCTCTTCTCCAGTCTTCAAATCCCCTCTGGTAATTCCAGTTAATGAGCCCAGGCTGGGAGCCATCTGACAAAGTAGAAAAATGGCCCCAGATCCAGCAACATAAATCAGAGTATAGAAAGGTAGGTTTGGAGCGCAGAATCAGTAATTTAATGACAAACACTATGAGCTTGGCAGTGATCAGTGGAAGGTGGGGATAGAAACAGGGCACTGTTCCAAACTGAGGCCTTCCAGATAATGCATTTTTCTGCTTACTCTCATGTACTTCTGCCAACGGCTGTGAGAAGATGTTTCAGGAAAACAGACCTGAGCCTGACAAGCAGTCTGGGACTCGCCCAGCTGAAGCAGCCAAACTCCGTTGAACCCACAGACCTATGAGTAAGGAAAATAAATTTCTTTTGGTCATAAACCATTTTGTGACAGTCTGTTACACTTCAAAAGTCAACTAAAATGCTCAGTCTCTTATCTATAAAATGGGCTTAACAATTACACTTACTTTTCAGGCTTACTGGGACATCTGCTAAAATAATCTAATACAAAAGAGGGCATGAGGGGCATCTGGGTGGCTCAGTTGGTTAAGTGGCCAGCTTCATCTCAGGTCATGAATTCACAGCTCGTGAGTTTGAGCCCCCCATCCCCACATCGGGCTCTCTGCTGTCAGCGTGCAGCCCACCTTGGATCCTCTGTCTCTGTCTCTGTCTCTGTCTCTGTCTCTCTCTCTGCCCCTCCCCTGCTTGCACTCTCTTTCTCTCTCTCAAAAATAAATGAACATTTTTTTAAAAAAATGGGGACATGAATTACAGAAATAGAATAAGTAGCTCACAAAATGCAAGGGAGCCTCATTTTCAGGCTTTGGGCCATCTCCTTGCTTGTTCTTTTTTCTTTCCTTTTTTTTATTGTGGCAAAATACACATATAATAAAATTTACCATCTTAACAGTTTGTAAGCATACAGTTCAGTGGTAGTAAATACATTCATGATGTTGGATAAATTACTCAATCTCCCTCAACATCACCATCTCTTTTCTCAGAAGCTTAGTTTTCTGATCCGCAATTAGTGTGCAGATACACAAAGCTTTATGAAATCTAAAACAACACACATGGAAGGCGTTATTGAGCACAGCTTCAAAATTTAGACTTATTAACAAGAAGAAAATATTTAAAGAAAGATCCGTGTCTCAGTTTTAGCAAATGTAGTTGTTGTCTCACTCTATTTAACTGAACATTGTTTTCCAAGCAGTTTTCTGCTTAAATAAGCCTTTCTTCTTCAGGGCAGAGGCATTTAATAACTTCATTTAGCAGCTGCCTTCTCATTTCCAACTTTGACCCCTGCCCTTGTATTATTTTACCCCATTCAGTATGGATAGTAATTTTCTGAAGTGTCTTCTTTTCCTGGGATTAATTTGAATCTGCGTAAACCTGTCACATCTATGTTCAGTTGTTAATATTACAAAACAAAGCTCTGAAGTAACAACAGAATACTTTATATGTGGGATTAAAAGCACTTTTTATATTTCACCTTTTGCTCAAAACTGACACAAAATAATATTATCCACAAATGAAATGAAGGCTTTCAGCAGCTTAAAGGATGTTTCATGAATATGAATTATGTTCTTCCATTGTTATCATAGATACTGGTGATTTGGGGCAAAAACACAACTTGTTCTTGCATAATCATCCCATATACTTTACATAAATGAGTTGATTAGGTTTTATAGAATTATGTAGTTTTGTTTTGTATCAACTTTAATAGCACTTAAAGAAGCAAACGCTGCAACAGCATTATAAAAGGTCTAAACACTAAAATTTCCATAAAATCACCAAAAAAGACACAAAAATAGACACACAGATCAACGGAACAAGATAGAGAGCTCAGAAATAAACCCATACTTATATGGCCAATTAATCTACAACAAAGAAAGCAAGAGTATACAATGGGGAAACAGCAGTCTCTCCAACAAACGGTGCTGGAAAAACTGGACTACTTTCTCTTTTTTGTCTTTCTCTTTTTCTTTCTGTCTTTCTGTCTTTTCAGTATAGTTAACATGCAGTATTCTATTAGTTTCAGGTTTACAATATAGTGTTTCAACAATGTTATACTGAAACTCGGCCACTTTCTTGCACCATACACAAAAATAAACTCAAAATGGATTAAAGACCTAAATTTGAGACCTGAAACCATAAATCCCCTAGAAGAAAACATAGGCAGTAATCTCTTATTCATTGGCTTTAACAACATTATTTATGGATATGTCTTCTTCGGCAAGGGAAACAAAAGCAAAGGTAAACTATTTGGACTACACTAAAATAAAAAACTCTTGCACAGTAAAGGAAATCATCAACAAAACAAAAAGACAACCTACTGAATGAGAGAAGATATTTGCAAATGATATATCTGATAATGGGTTAATGTCCAAAATATATAAAAAACCTATACAACTCAACACCAAAAAAATAAAATAAAATAAAATAAAATAAAATAAAATCCAATTGAAAACTGGAGAGAGGCCCTGAATAAATATTTTTCCAAAGAATACATACAGATAGCTGATTGACACATGAAAAGATGCTCAATATCACTAAATACCAAGAAAATGCACATCAAAACCACAAGATATCATCATTTCACACCAGTTAGAATGGCTAATATGAAAAAGACAGGAAATAACAAATGTTGGCAAGGATGCAGAGAAAGGGTAACCCTCATAGTGGGAATATAAATTGATGAAAATACTGTGGAGAACAATATGGAGGTTCTTCAAAAAATTAAAAATAAAAATATCATATGATTTAATAATTCCACTATTGGGTATTTATCCAAAGAAAATAAAAACACTAATTCAAAAAGATATATGCACCCCTGCATTTACTGCATTATTTACAATAGCCAAGACATGGAAGCAACCCAAATATCCATCAATAGATAATTAGACAAAGAAGATGTGTTATATATGTGATATATAATGGAATATTACTCAGCTATAAAAAGGAATGAGGTCTTGCCATATGTAACAAATGGATAGATCTGGGGGTGGGGGCAGAGACCTAAGTGAAATACATCAGAGAAAGGCAAATACCATATGATTTCACTTATATGTGGAATCTAAACTACAAAACAAAGAAACAAAAACAGGAACAGACTCAAATACAGAGAACAAACTGGTGGTTGTCAGAGCAGGGGAGTGGAGAGATGGGCCAAACAGGTGAATGATGCATATTAAATATGTAATATGAATTGGATTACAGATGCAAAAGTACTCATGCCTATAAAAATGTAAGCAGAACTCTGGATAATACAGTTTGATTATCCTATGTTAAAGTCAAGGTGGCGACTGTTCTCAACTCAGAAGGCAAATGAGCAGCAAAGACTTTCTGAGCCCATGCCCTTCCTCAGAGTCTTTGGCACACCCTGCATAATAATTGAAGCAAGTTGTAGCATAGATGCATCAGTAGAATATTTGCCACAGGAAAGAAGTTTAGAGTATCAAATATATCAGTGTAAAAGTATATTTTGTACCTGCTTTCCAGCCAGCTGAAAAAAATTTATAGAAATCAGTATGGGAAAAAACCCACATACCTTTGGAGATAAGCTTATCTTGGTTTCCAAAAGTGTAGACTGGCCCTTTAGGGAAATTTCTGGAGATGGTGGTTCATAGAGAGAGGAATGATTGCTAGCTCTCTCCCCATTTCTGTGGCCTCTTTTGGAGGTAGTGAAAGACAAAGTACAGCTAGGATTCTGTTTTAATTGAAACTGTAGTTGGAAGGGAAAAAAGATTAATTTAGAAGGAAACAACATTCACATGTGCGCGCGCGCGCGCGCGCACACACACACACACACACACACACACACACACACACACACACACACACACACACAAATCCAGGTCTGGGTAATTGGTAATTGGGGTATCTGATTAGAATCCGCTTTACCTGTGGGTTGCTTCAGATGCTGTATCTAAACTCAAACAGGCATTCAGACTCTTTCAGCCTCTCCTTTTAAGCTTGAATGCCTTTGTGTATATAAAGATGTTGCTCCTTGAAAATGGAAAGGAAGCATTCATGCTTGTTTCTTTAGCAAAGTCAAATTTTAAAGAGCATCGTCTCTTGAGAAGAGAATGATTCTATTTCCTAATTCTGTTTGCTTGATTAAAACGTTTGGTTTATTTTCTCTCATTCTTGAGAAACATATTTCTGTTTTTTTCTCTGCTCCAGAGGTTATGGAGGTAGAAGCAAAGAAAGGCAAGTCCACTCTTGCACTCTCTCCCTATGCTGTAGCAAATTACCTGAGAGTGGATTTAGAGCTAAGCTACAAAGAGAGATGCCCCTGGAGCAAGCTGAACAGGCAAGGAATAGGCTTTCTCCTGTGGGAAGTCTCCAGGGATGGAACTTCCTTAGGGTCCTTAATAACCATCCTCCTACACTACAATCAGCTAAAATCTCTGACCTTTGTTTGAACTGTCCTTTAATTCAATCAAGCACTTTTATTTCAAAACTACATGCAAGCTTAATGAAATCTGCAGCATAGTGATTAGGGGTTAAATAATTTCATCGATTTGGCACTAAGCCTATGAAAAAGCCCTTAAATCTTTATATTTTTGTATTTAAATTTCACAAAATGGAAGTCTTATAATTTTGCCAATAATGATGGTCTTGATTTAATTCTAGCCACTTTGTAATCTTATTGCCTTTTACACTTGAACTGTGTTCCAAATGAACACACACCACTCTTCCTTTCACTGGGACATATAGCGAATAAATTTACATCCATGATTGGGGAATAAAGAAATATTGAGTGTAACCTCCCTTTCGGGAAGGTTAACGGACTTTTTTTTTTAACCTGGATGTATGTATGGATGCCTGGGTGGCTCAGTCAGTTAAGCATCTGACTTGGGCTCAGGTCAAGATCTCACAACTCATGGATTGGAGCCCACGTTGGGCTCTGTGCTGACAGCTCAGAGCCTGGAGCCTGCTTCAGATTCTGTGTCCCCGGCTCTCTCTGTTACTCCCCCATTCTCTCTCTGTCTCAAAAATAAATAAACATTAAAATAATTTTTTTAACCTGAATGTTCTTGGAGCCACAGTATAGGGAAAATGTGTGCTTCAGGAGAAAATTATGCATTACTTATAGCTCACCCGTTTGCTCTTTATGACTGTGACTCTATGGGAGCCATTTTGCACCTTTGTAAATTATCAATAACTGATAACAGTGGAAAATAATTCTTGTCTACAGACACGCAAATTCTTTTCTGTTCAATAGACTTTCCTAGCTAGTTTTGTCCTCATTCGCATACTCACTTCAGTATTCCTTTACTCTAAGTTTGTACTTTCTGAACTTTTACTTGGAACTGGTTATAATACCTTACAGATCTCCTCATTAATGAGTTAAAGAAAATCTTTAACTTGCGTTCATTAATCTGTACAAGATGTGTACAAGAGTCCTGATTTTACCCTACTTTGAAAATGGTCTTTTAGCAATAGGAAGATACTAAACAAATAACATAAAAGTCAAAGGAGCTTACTTTGACAAAATTTAAGCAAAACGGTCTCATGTAAATGTGGACCCCTCCCATACATATTCGTTTGACTTTAGAACACTTGCTACATTCTGTCCACCGGGGGTTGGGGTTATCTGCACACTCGACTACTGCCCTCAACCGGGATAGGGTAGTGGACAAGTTTTAGTTGCCAGTCTAGCCCCATCATCAATCCTCCCTTCCCCTTTGCCTACAGCGCCCAGATTTTCCTTTAAGAACCTGCCCTCCTCCATTGTGTAACAGCCAGGACACATGGCTGCATGGTCCCCATTCAGAACTTCAGGTGTGAGCCCTGACTGGTCTAAGACACATCGCACATTCCCATCCTCTTTGCCATAAGCAGTTGGTTCATGGATGGACAAATGAATCAAAGTTAGCTTATGAAGGCAAAACTCAGGTCTTCCTTCAACGTCTGGAGACAAAACAAGTTGTTTGGAGAGCTATTGGCACAAAAGCAGCTGGTCCAGGAGGAAAGACATTTTTACAATGAAGGTGACATTACGAAAGTTGAAGTGAAGAAAATAAAAACAAATAAACCAAATAGTCCCCAGATTCTTATTGATTTTGCTGAGCCACTGTGTCAAACCACCTTGGCATTTGCTTTTCTTCTTGGCTTTGCAGACACATGAGTGAATAAATTTCCTTATTCTTTTAGGAAGTCTGAGTTGGTTTCTATTTACTTATACCATTGACATTTCTTATGTTAATCAAATTGTGAGGTTTCTGAGATTAGAACCTCTGATTTTCTTAATGCCTCCTATAGCATAATGTTTGATAAGGAGACACTCAGAATCGTATCATCCTTTTTTTTTTCAAATGTTTAAAACACTGCTTTTTCCAATTTTTACATTCTGTTCCATTCCAGGTGTCTTTTAATATTTTAAAGCCCATTTATTATCTCTTGCCTGTATCTCATTTCTCATTTCCTCTCATACTTGTTCCATTAATTGTGTATAAAGTATCTTTATTCCTTTGGCTCTTACTCCAGGCATTTTGGGTTTTACTATTTAAAAAAGTATTTATGCTATTTCCAACTGGATTATGAAATCTCATCCTAACTGCCAATGCTCTTCTTTAGTACAACACAGAAGTAGTAAATGGAAAATAGCCAAACTGACCTAATCCATTTATCACTTTATTGATGCTTTATGTGATCCCTAATTTCTTTTTCACTTGTAAATTATCTCATTAGATTTAATGTCAATAGAATATGTCTAACTCAATCTTCATCAATCAATGTTTTAGAAGAGAAGAGCATTCTCAAACTCATCTATTTGAAACGAAGCTTCACAATTGTATAATTAGGTAAATTAGAAGGGCAGTTTTGAGGGCCAGATAAAAGTATCTGTTGAAACAAAGGAATTTGCATATCTGTTGATTGAGACACTCATTTAATTTCATCAAGTTGAAATACCCGCATTACTTATAATAGAGCATAAAAAAAAAAAAACATGGAAATTTTCATCAAAAGGACGATGGCTCAATATATTATACCAGACATTGAATACATAAATGGACAATGGCCAGACTATATATGACAACAGACCTCTGACGCAAACAGCAACCTCTGCAGGCATCAGCCCAAAATGATCAGGACTTAGTGACTGCTAGCTTCCTTAATTTTTTGTCCATGCTTGCAACTCAGAATCAACCAGAGAAAGCCAAATGTGCTCCCAAACAAATCCCATAACCCTTCTCATTAATCTGCCTCCAGCTTCTCCATGTATACAACCTCCAATCAGAGTATACGTAAGATCTTCCTTTTTGTCACTATAAAACTTTCCCTCACCCCTGCCTGCCTTTGAGCCTCTACCAAACACAAGTGATGGCAGCTAACTCCCTTGCTCTAGAAAACTCTGAATAGATTGTGTTGGTTCTCATTTGGCCCTAAATAGAGTTGTTTGTCCCCATGACAGTAAACCAAGACTTAATTGCAGTTTCAATCTTGCCCAGAGATGTCACCTTTAAACAGTCAATCTTCAATTTCTTGATCAGTACTAGTGAGGTCATCTGCATAATAAAACCCCCTCCCATTCCCACCCTCCCAAAAAGATGGCATGGCCTGAAAAAAATCTTTCCTTTTGCTAACAACCTCCTTGACCCATACCCCTCCTTCTGCCTATTAAAAAACGTTCACTTTGTATAGCTCCTCTGAGTACCTATCCATTTACTAGAAGGGACACTGCCCACTCCCCCACTCATGAATCATTGAATAAAGGAAATTAGATCTTCAAATTCATTCCACAAATGTTTGTTCTTTAACAGACAACAAAGGTAGTTTTCTAAAACTGAAAAAAATCAGGAGACATAACGAGCAAGTTCTTTAGAATAAGCCTTTCCAAAGCCTTGAGCTTTCAATTAAGCCATTTTCTTCAAGATTTTATCTTTTTAAGTAATCTCTACACCCAGTGTGAGGCTCGAACTCACAACCCCAAGATTAAGAGCTGCACGCTTCACAAACTGAGCCAACTAGGTTCCCCATCAAACGAGGCATTTTTTGGTACATGGTAGGGCAAGTTCATTTTAAATTACACTGATGCCTTTGTACCTACCTTTCAGTGACAAAAACAAAAAAACAAACAAAAAACAAAAAAACCACACTGATTCTTAATGGATAGATTCTCTGTGAGAGGAAAGCCAATACCAGGAAGGTCCTCAGACTTCAAACAACATATAATATGCACAAAACAAAATAGTATCAAACAACTTCTTTTTTTTTTTCAAAAAAAATTTTTTTTTCCTTCAACGTTTATTTATTTTTGGGACAGAGAGAGACAGAGCACGAACGGGGGAGGGGCAGAGAGAGAGGGAGACACAGAATCGGAAACAGGCTCCAGGCTCCGAGCCATCAGCCCAGAGCCTGACGCGGGGCTCGAACTCACAGACCGCGAGATCATGACCTGGCTGAAGTTGGACGCTTAACCGACTGTGCCACCCAGGCGCCCCAAGTATCAAACAACTTCTATAAGAATTTGTGGTTTTGTTTTTCTTAGATTTACTTATGATTGTGCCCTTTCTTTTAGAAAGTTGTCATAGACTCTAGGTCTAAATTTCTCTTTTGGTCAGCAAAAGACCACATGCAGGATTAAAACAAGAGATGGCTAATGTCTGGGAAAAAGACAAGAGCCCCAAATAAGTGTCCTTGCCTGGTATTTACTCAGATCAGAAGGCTTACAAATGTGATGGGTGTGCACAAAGAAACAAAAGAAACTGTGAACATTAACTTGAGGATGTGAGGGGGAAAAGGGGGCTTTGAAGATATACAATGTTTGGGGTTTGGGTCAATATAAAACAAATTCCAGACACTGGGAAGATGAGTATATGTTTGTTAACAGCAGACAGGAGGTGCCATGCCTGTTTATCTTTGCCAGCCTTGGGGATGAGACAGACAGGGGGAATAACCTCAGGGTTAACAAGACACCTTTTCTTTTGTTAACCATCTCCACTCCAGGCTGCTTTGCCAGCAGCGCAGTGGTCCACAGTCCAATTCACCAACCTGGCCCTATTCTCCTATGAAAGCAGCTTTCTGCTATAGTACTAAACTTGGGGTGCTTTCACCCTGAATATCTAATCTTGTTATTCCTATGTATTGAGCACCTTTGCACTGTTTCTTTTTCAGGCCTTTGCCTCTCTCTATACATTTTTGGGGGCTCTGCACTTCCTATTTTGGGGTGCCTTTGCACCTCCCTATTCCTGGCACCTTTGTGCCCCCCTATTCTCTAGGTGTCTTTGCACCCCCCCCCATTCTTGAGGTGCCAATCTGGTTTACCCAAACTCGGGTGTGAGCATTTATGGCTTTGTATGTCTTTATGCCTTGTTAACCCATTGATGTAAGCCCAGGGGATTCCTAAGCTTATCCCCCACAGAAAGTAAAATTCATATGATTTTTCTTTCATGGTGGAGAGCTGGAAAACAGATCGTTGATTTAGCGCTATATTTCCTAGCATATGACCTACATTTAAACAATAAGATGACCCTGTTTTGAAGATAATATGTGACCTCTGTGGGTGGGAGTTCAGATGAGGGTGAACATAAGCAATTCTCCTTCTTGGCTTATGAAGAGGCAATGATTAGCATTGCGGGCAGAATGAAAGATCAGAATAACAGGGTTCTTTTCTTGGGTTTTAATCTCTTAGTCTTGAAACGAATAAAAGGTCTTCTGGGGTGTCTACCATATCCAGCTTCTCTCAAGTCCACAAGGACAAATTATCCCAACAACCAGGAAAAGGGATAATATTTTGTGTAAATCACAAATGCACAAAGTATTACATAGATGTTGATGAAGAATAATCAAAAAAGTGAGAAGAACCTAGAAAACTTTGCTCTGAAAATCACAGAACCAGAGGCTCTGTGGTTACAGCTCCTATGGACCTGTAAGTTTAGTGGGTTAGAGAGAGAGAGAGGGATGCACAGGGAGACAAAAAGCCTAGAAGCAATAAATTGAAGGTCAAAGTTTTTAAAGCTTGGCTTGTGGATTCATCCTGGTGGCAAAAACTTCCCAAGCATTTAACAAAATTCAAAATCAGAAATGGCAAATGTTTTGCTCTCTGAATAACTTTATGTTCTGATTCTTTTTTTTCAGATGAGACATGATCTTGAGAAAACTTGTCATATGCCAGCCAGATTCTTGGATTTTAACCGTAGACTTGGCAGTTTGGTCAGAACATCACCGCTACACTGACATTTAAGAAGATGTGTAGCTCTTCGAAGGCAGAAACCTGAATCTCCTCCAGTATTACCAGTCGGTGGAGTCTGAGGCAACAAACAACTGTATGCCTTTCACCTCACTGAGAGATCAGAAAATGTATCATTTTTACCTGTAGGAATTAATAAGGAACCAAAATTTCAAAAAAAAAAAAAAAAAGAAATTATTTGGAGAATGCTATTATACCAGTGAATCCCAAAGAGTTCCAAAGAAATGACAGGTTTGGTGGAAGTTTTCTAGAGCTCACTGCACAAAAAATTTAATTACAGCACCCATGACCTCTACATGATATGACTCACTACACAAAGTGCCAGAAAACAATTTTAGAGGGTTTCGGCACTTCAAAAAAAAATTGAAAACTGGTTTATTATTTGGGTCTTTATTGAAGAAAAGTGAGATACTGTTCCTTTAATATTGTTTACACTGTGGTCTTTAAGGTATGAGAGTGGGGGAAGATGAGAGAATGAATGAGGAAGAAAGGACACATTTTGGTGGGTAAAATATGAAATAGTTGGCTGACATTTTCATCTGATAGACTTTCTTCTTCTGACTCTTCTCTCCCTTAGGACATGAACTTTCAAACAAAAACAAAAACAAAAACCTTTATCTCTTAACCTACTGAAGATAAAATTTGCTTCCTTTAGAGAGTGTCTCATAAGGAAATAGAAACTAACATTTAAGTGGTTTTGGAACAATTGACTCACCACTTAGAAAAATAAATTTTATGCCTGTCCTACAAAAAAAAATGCCTTTTGCTCTGAGGAGAAAGATTTGTAAAGTTAGGATCTGCCTAAATATATTGACAAGTGAGTTTCATTTTAGGCAAAAACATGTGTAAGCAGTGTTAATTACCTAAGGCCACAAGTGCCTATAGAAGTAAAACAAGTACAGAAATACACTCAGAACACTTTTTTCTCCACTCAAAGTACACGGCAAATCATATTAACAACTATTTATTGAAATGCACTCTGCTTTCCCTGACAGTTAATACCAAATAAAACTAACAGTGAGAAAAAATTAGAAAAGTTTTAATGAAGTGAAAATATGACAATATCATGGGTAACAATAATATTTGTATTCATAAATAAATGCCATAGTAGTTTCTAGAACTACCATAACCTGATGCCACAAACTAGGTAGCTTAGGGGCACCTGGCTGGGTCAGTCAGGGAACATGCAACTCTTGATCTTAGGGTCATGAGTTGGAGCCCCACATTGGGTGTGGTGCCTACTTAAAAAAATATATATCACTCCTCGTCAGGAAAATACAAATCAAAGCCACATTGAGATACCATCTTGCACCAGTCAGAGTAGCTAAAATGAACAACTCAGGAAACAACAGATGCTGGTGAGGATGTGGAGAAACGGGAACCCTCTTGTACTGCTGGTGGGAATGCAAACTGGTGCAGCCACTCTGGAAAACAGTGTGGAGGTTCCTCAAAAAAGTAAAAATAGAACTACCCTACAACCCAGCAATAGCACTACTAGGAATTTATCCAAAGGATACAAAAGTGCTGATTCATAGGGGCACATGTACCCCCATGTTTACAGCAGCACTTTCAACAGTAGCTAAAGTATGGAAAGAGCCTAAATGTCCATCAACTGATGAATGGATAAAGAAGATGTGGTTTATATATACAATGGAATACTATGTGGCAATGAGAAAGAATGAAATTTTGTAGCAACATGGATGGAACTGGAGGGTATTATGCTGAGATAAGTCAGTCAGAGAACACAGATATCATATGTTTTCACTCATATGTGGAACTTGAGAAACTTAACAGAAGACCATGGAGGAAGGGAAGGAGAAAAAACAGTTACAGAGAGGGAGGGAGGCAAACCATAAGAGACTCTTAAATATGGAGAACAAACGTCCCTATCTTAATTTGATTGTCTAAAAAGAGCCTATTTTCAAATAAATACATTCACAAGTCCTGAAAGTTAGGACTTCAACATCTTTTGGGGAAACATAATCCAACCAAGATGTATTATTGCTTATTTATAGTGACTCATTCTAAGAGTCAGCCAATTTGCTAATTAGGTTGATTAATAATTAATTTATTATTAATTATTAATGATCTCCCAGCAGACCTTCAGGTGGTCAGGGAAAGAACTTTGAGTGACAAGAAGACTTTTCAATTAAAACCCCTTCAGCATTGGATTATTGGGGGGTTGGGAGGTGGGGCGGTGTTTGTCCGGGCTTGCCAGCAAAGCTGCAGATTTTCTGTCTTCAGGCAGGGCATCAGAGAGGATCATGAGCTCTTAGAAACCACAAGCTACCACACAGAAAGCAGGCATGTTGTGTGCCTCCATGTGTTCAACAGAGCACAGGGGAGCCAATATAACTTGGGAAATGATTGAATCTATGAGTTGTCTGCACTGCATAATAAAAACTCCTGAAGGAAGCACAAAAATGTTTATTTCCAGGGTCCTCCTTTTTAAGATTTTTTGGGGAAAAAAAAATCTATGTTCTTTTGTTGTTTCACTTCTTTCTCCCAGAAGGAAATACTGAACATTTTACAAAATATAGATGAATCACAAGTAAATTTCCTCCCAAGACTGTCAGTAGTCCTCTGTCTACCTGACAGCTGAGAGAGACTTTTGTCACCATTCTCCAATAGGAATCTATCCTCACGTTTTGGCTAGGGCAGTGTTCTCACAGTGTGGTCCCTTACCAGCAGCATCGGTATCACCTGGAAACTGGTTCGTAATGCAAATTCCTGGGCATTGCCCAAGACCCGGTGAATCAGGAACTCCTGCCATGAGCTGCAGCTATCTATTTTAACAAGCCTCCAGGAGATTTTTGAAGCTCCCTCAAATTTGAGAACCATTGGTCTTCGCTAAAGTGAATGCCCTGCCAGTCAATATGGTTTAAATAAAAACTATTGGATTTTTTGTCACAATCAGCATTTAGGGTTTACTTTAAATATATGTTTGGTGTTATTGGCTACTGTTGCTCTCCTGAAATATGGCTTTGTTAATAAAACTTTGGAATTGCTTTCTGATTTAAAAATCAGTAAGTGCCAAAATATTTTAGTGTCAAGTGTTCAAACTTACTCTGAGGGGAGAGAACATTTTCAAATACAGCCTTGAAAATTTCAGATGGGCATCAGTGTTTTTCATCTGATTCCAGATTAGAGAAACCTCACAGGAGCTGAGAATTGATTTGCTCTGAGTATCTTGCTTTAAATTGTTTCTGAAACACAAATGCCATCCCACACCTGCTGAATCACAATCCTTTTTTTTAGGGCCTTGGGTAGTCCATCTCAAAAATATCCTCGGATGACTCTATCGGACACACGTTATGAACTATATAACAGGCCTCGCAAATTCTACCCTTGACATCTTTTGAGAAGCGATTACTTTTAACATGAAGACATCTGTCCTACTACAGCCACTTGAGAGAGTAAGTTACCATTTATAAATAAACAAAGCCCTTTAGTGGCTTATTCATATCATAAAGAATAAGCCACGGAGAGAGAAGCAGTCCCAGCTGAAGGCCCTGGGAAGGAGCCTGATGTAGATGGAAAGGTACAGCATCTGGAGGGTTTAGCCACATGCTGAGAAGTAGCAGCTCCAACTTATTGAGCACTGACCATATGCCACAGGCTCAACTTACATTATCTTCATATTCCCCGCCTCCAATACTTTTAACAACCCTAAGAGACCATGACGATTAGCCCCACTTCCAGACAAGGAAACTGAAAAGGAAAGCGATTTGCCCAATCACAAAGCCAGGAAGCAGCAGACGTGAGTTTGGAGTCAGATCTCTCTTGACTTCTTCTACTTCTTCTGTACAGCTGCCGTTCAAGAACGTGGCAGGCATTGGGCATTTGATACACATTTGCCAAGTGTTCTGACAAGACACCCTGACAAAAGGGCCACAAGAAATCCAGAAGCAGCCAACCAGCTGGCATCGGTGATGCAGGTCAAAAGGCATCACAAGTCGGGTGCAACTAAACCATCCAACAGTAGGAGAACAAAGGAAGAAGAAAAATTAGTTAACATTCATTGAAACTTTTACTATGTGCTAGGCTCTATTTCAAACACTTCACCTGTGTTAATTTATGTAATCCTTACAACATACCTATGTGACAAACATTATTAGTCTCTCAATTTCACAGAGAGGTAAAGAAACTTGCAGAAGGTCACCAGGATAAAACTCAGGCAGTCTGGTTCTAGAGAATGCACTCTTAATCATTATGAAAATTCAGATGATATTATCACATGGCCGGTAAATTTATAAACATGTAGACTATACAGACAAATGTGTATGGAAAATATTATATGCCAGTTCAAAAATATTGAATAATTAGCTTGTTCACTTGCACGCCATAATAAATATAAAACATTTGGGGCACCTGGGTGGCTCAGTCAGTTGAGGTCTGACTTCAGCTCAGGTCATGATCTCATAGCTCATGAGTTCAAGCCCTGCGTTGGGCTCTGTGGTGACAGTTTGGAGCTGGAGGCTGCTTCAGATTCTGTGCTTCCCTCTCTCTCTGCCCCTAACCCACTCACATTGTCTCCATCTCTCTCAAAGATAAATAAACATTAAAAAAAATTTTAAATAAGTATAAAACATTTAACATTTATTTTATGCATTATAGATAAAGTGTAATTTTTCACCAGGCCATATGAATAATCTTGCTATGTAACAAACTGACCAAAATTTAGCAGCTTTTAAAGACAAACATTTATAATTACATAGTTTCTGTGGATCCAGAATCTTGACATGACATCTAGGTTCTCTCACTCAGTGTCTCTCCTAGGCTGCATTCAAGGCATTGGCCAGGATTTCAACCATCTCAAGGCTCAACTCAGGGAGGATCTACTCTCAAGCTCATTCATGTGGTTGTTGAGTGACCTCAGGTCCTCAGTGAGTGTTAGTCAAAGACATCAGTTCCTTGATGTGTGGGCCTCTCTATGGAAGTGCTCACAACATAGCTGCTTGCTCCCCAGACAGAGAAAGAGAGAAAGAGAGAGAGAACATAGCCTTTCCATGACCTAATCTCATAAATGACATATATATGACTTTTGCTATATTCTATGTGTTAGAAGTGAGTCACTTCTAGTCACCAGCCCACCATCAGGGGGAGGGAATTACATGAGAAAGACCTGAATACTAGGAGGTGGAGGTCACTGTGGGCCATCTTAGAGGTTGCCTACAACAAACATTGGTATTTCTCATCATTTCCAGCCTCTTATGAACATCTTTCTTCAAACTATTTTGGGCCATATTTCCCAAAATGCAACTCTTTAAACAAAACCTTTGAGGAGTTTCAAAACTCTTGAAAATAAAAACTAATATATACCAATATATGACTTACAGCACTCTACAGTGGAAACACTGTTCACATATATAACTCACTTTAGTGCTTGGAAGAGTTTTTAAATTCCGGGTCTCACACTATTGTTTTTTAAATGCCAGAATACCTCTCTTGTTACTTATTATGGGAACACATAAAAAGAAGGAAAATGTACGATTTCACAGATTGGCCCGGCACTGAGCACAGGGTCTGTTATAATAGGAGAAATAAAGATGAAAGGAGGCTTAATGGAGTTGGTGGGAAGCAAAGCTAATTTGAGAGAACAGACATGTTTGTGAATTCTGATAAGCCCGGGGGAGGCATCTCATCGTCTCTTGGAAATACAGAACTGAAGGCCAGGGAAGAGGGGAGGATGGGAGAGTTTTTCCTTACTTTAATTCCTGATTATAGAAGTAACATGCGCCCATTGCAAAATAGATAATTTGAAGCATAAAGAACATAAAAATCTTACAGTCACACAGCCTAGAGACATAAGCTCTATTTAATATTCTCTAAATATTTCTAAGTATTTCTAAATTCAATATTTTCTAAAGCTCTTTATAGATATATATGTTTGTATATACAAAAATGATATGATATGCCAAGACTGTAACTCTGTCTTCTAAAGGATGTTGCAGATTCACATTAGTAGGAGTAGATGGGTAAATCTCTTTAACATCGGTGAGGGTAGGAATCAGGAAAGATGAAAATCCCTGCATCATCGGTTCTGGACCACAGGAGGGCACATGGTCTGCAGGGCCCAGGAGAGGGTCTACATGGGCAGGAGTAGTTCCTGGAGCAGAGAAGAGACTGTGGAGTTAAAGAGCTTTGTCTCATAAAGAGCGAGAAATTGAATTTGACCAGGAGCCTAAGGAAGGGGTACCTGGAAATACAGAAGTAGGGAGTTTTAGAAACCAGGGAAGGCTGAAGGACTTTCAAGAACTTATACAACCAAGATTCATTTATTTCCTTATTTCTCTGATAAAGAGAAAATAATAGAAAATGTAAGTGATTGTAGATGTGTGATTGAAAAGGTCTGCTTTCCATGTTTCAGGTGACACAGTATAGAACAGGGATACCACAAAGAACCCAGAGAACTAAGGCTTTGCAAATTTTAATAAATACCAACACTACAGGGATAGTAGGTTGAAGAATGAGGATTTAAAGGAAGACATCTCTCTACACAACCTCTCTTTTTAGCAACCATATTTTTTTCCTTATTCCATACTATTTCTCCACTGATCCAGATGAATAAACTGGATACACCGAAGGCCAACATTCAGAGGAGGTGAAACCATTGAGAGAAGTTCCCACAGTGAGGCATTTGGAAATATCCACAGTAAAGATAAGATGAAAGATGTAGGGCAGAGTGGGGCAGGGGAGAGATAGGCAAAATAAAAGAAAGAAAGTGAGTATTATATAAATGACGGATGAAGAGTTTCAGAAGTTAGAAAGTCAATAGTGTTAAGAACTGTCAGGGCATTTAAATAAGTGAAGATAAAAACAAATCCCCTGAAATTGCCATGAAGGAGGTCACAGATGATCTTAGAATGAAAGCAATATACAGGGAGGGAGGCAAGATGTCCTGGCTGGAACCCAGACACCAAAGAGACAAATGAAAAAGGAGTGGAGGTAAACAAACAAACAAACCATCAAACAAAAACTGATATTTGATAAAGAAGAGAATATTTACATGGCAGTCTTGAAATAACTCCCTACAAATTAATTAGCAATTAAACAGGGGGAAGATAGTAATTTTACTGCAGAGAAACCTGGAGAACATCACCCGGTCATCAAAGTCCACCTCAACTAATGGAACTAACCAGCATCATGTGGCTTCTGATGTGATACAGAGAAAGACACATTTTGTGATATTCCATCTGTAAATGAATATGCTGAATCCAACTGTGAGGAAATATCAGACAAGCCAAATTTGAGAAACATGATACAAAATTACTTGACACATAAAACTGTCAAGATCAAGAAAGGGAAAGAAAGGCTGAAGAACTGTTCCAGATCAAAAGACTCAGGAAAGATCATAGCTAAATGTGATTCATGATTGATGCTGGACTTGGAAAAAGCAAACTAGAATAATAGAGTTGATTATTGGATCAATTGTCAACATTTGAACATTTACTTGTATTAATAGTATTGTACCAATGTAGATTTCCTCATTTTAATAATTGAACTGTAATTTTGCAAGGGAATATCCTTAGGAAATACACTGTGAAAAACTGAGGAGCGAAAAACCATCATTTCAGCAATTCAATCTCAACTGTCTCAAAAAAAAAACCAAAACAATGAAGGAAAGAGAGAATGATGAAAAATTAGGGAAAATGTTAACAAAGGGTGAATTTTGGAAAAGCTATATTGAGTTCTTTGTCCTATTCTTGCAACTTTTCTGTAAGTTTAACATTACACTAAAATATAAATTTCCAAAATAGTATGTTGCCCTATTTGCTAAAGACCTGAAAAAAAATCATAGTTTGACAAATTAACTAAATACGAAATTTTGGAATATCAGGCATAAAATAATGTTGTAAGTAAAATAGTAAAACAAAATAAAAAGACTTAGGTAGTTAAAAACTATATACTAAGATGAAAATAGGGGTATTTGTTCTGCTTAGAAGTAACTTTCTCACTTTAACCAGACCTTTTTCTTAATATCGCATAAGTTTACGAGTGAGAGCTTGGGTATCAGATCGCTTCTGTTTGAATTCTGGCCCTCCCATTTTCCATGTGGTTGACTGTGAGTAAGCTAACCTCTCTCTGCCTTAATTTCCCAATCTATGAAATGGAAATAATAATAGGTTTTCATGTAATCACGAGGATTAACTAATCTAATAAACTGTTTAAAACAGTGTCTGGCTCATGGTATTAGCTCTTTTCTGTATTATTGGATCTTTGATTTATACGTTTTCATGGTTTTGAAGAATTACAAACAATCCCCAGTGACACTAAGAGAGGTTTTCTAGAGAGAAAAATGATGGTGGCTAGAGTTTCAGTACGTAGAGCCTGGGCATTGAGTGGTGAGAAGTGGTATGAACCCAGGACTGTGGTCAACCCTGGTGTTTAGTGATCAGGTGAGCAAGGGACTATACCTGTACTTTTTACCATTACAAATTTAAGTAGAATGTGGAATTTATGAGTGGTCAGCATCTTACCCTCCATTGACTTTCCACTTTGTGCCCTTTTGGTGCTAGGTTTCAATTACTTTTCTGCAACTATAAAAAACAAAAAAGAACATAAATTTGAGCATCTCAGGTGATGCAGAGGGACACAATATATTTTACATTTTCATAATGAGATAGAAAGATGGAATTTAAGAAAAAATCTATTATTTCTATATATGCTAACAGGCTTACTATTTTTTTAATTTTTTAATGTTTACTTAATTATTTGAGAGAGAGATAGAGAGCTAGCAGGGGAGGGGCAGAGAGGGGGGAGGGTAACAGAATCCCAAGCAGGCTCCACAGCATGGACCCAATACAGGGTTCAAAGTTACAATCCTAGGGATCGTGACCTGAGCCAAAATCAAGAGTCGGATCCTTAAACAATTGAGTCATCCAGGTGCCCCAGGCTTAGTATTATTATACATAGCCTCCAATCTCACATGATAGCTGATTCACATCATATGGCTTCTACTTACATTCTCTGGGGTTAGGTAGATCTAATTAAATGAAAAATAAATATTAAGAGTCTTAATTCTCAGACAACACAAAACACATAAATAAAACCTTAACTATGTTGAATGCATTTGGATCCTAACTATTTTTTGATGTTAATAATTAAATTTGACATTAGGAAGATCGGTGTAACTCAGGATGCCCAAATATATAACTCATGATAACCAAAATAACCAATGCCGGATGTTTCAAAATCTTACATGGTTGAAAGATCTATTTGAAGTACAAGATAAAACAACATATTTTAATGTAACATGGTTCAGTGATATGCTTTTTGATTTTGGATTTTGAAACTCATCTTTAGGGAACCACTACTTATTGAGATTTGGTGTATATTTCTGAAATTATCTGAAAAACTTGTTGAAATACAACTACCTTTTCCAACTATACATATCTGATAAAGCAGGATTTTCTTCATAAATAAATAGTTTTTTTTTCTTGCCATTGCTATTTATTTTTTTTTTTATGAAATTTATTGACAAATTGGTTTCCATACAACACCCAGTGCTCATCCCAAAAGGTGCCCTCCTCAATACCCATCACCCACCCTCTCCTCCCTCCCACCCCCCATCAACCCTCAGTTTGTTCTCAGTTTTTAAGTCTCTTATGCTTTGGCTCTCTCCCATTATAACCTCTTTTTTTTTTTTTCCTTCCCCTCCCCCATGGGTTCCTGTTAAGTTTCTCAGGATCCACATAAGAGTGAAACCATATGGTATCTGTCTTTCTCTGTATGGCTTATTTCACTTAGCATCACACTCTCCAGTTCCATCCATGTTGCTACAAAAGGCCATATTTCATTTTTTCTCATTGCCACGTAATATTCCATTGTGTATATAAACCACAATTTCTTTATCCATTCATCAGTTGATGGACATTTAGGCTCTTTCCATAATTTGGCTATTGTTGAGAGTGCTGCTATGAACATTGGGGTACAAGTGGCCCTATGCATCAGTGCTCCTGTATCCCTTGGATAAATTCCTAGCAGTGCTATTGCTGGGTCATAGGGTAGGTCTATTTTTAATTTTCTGAGGAACCTCCACACTGCTTTCCAGAGCGGCTGCACCAATTTGCATTCCCACCAACAGTGCAAGAGGGTTCCCGTTTCTCCACATCCTCTCCAGCATCTATAGTCTCCTGATTTGTTCATTTTGGCCACTCTGACTGGCGTGAGGTGATACCTGAGTGTGGTTTTGATTTGTATTTCCCTGATAAGGAGTGACGCTGAACATCTTTTCATGTGCCTGTTGGCCATCCGGATGTCTTCTTTAGAGAAGTGTCTATTCATGTTTTCTTCCCATTTCTTCACTGGGTTATTTGTTTTTTGGGTGTGGAGTTTGGTGAGCTCTTTATAGATTTTGGATACTAGCCCTTTGTCCGATATGTCATTTGCGAATATCTTTTCCCATTCCGTTGGTTGCCTTTTAGTTTTGTTGGTTGTTTCCTTTGCTGTGCAGAAGCTTTTTATCTTCATAAGGTCCCAGTAATTCACTTTTGCTTTTAATTCCCTTGCCTTTGGGGATGTGTCGAATAAGAGATTGCTACGGCTGAGGTCAGAGAGGTCTTTTCCTGCTTTCTCCTCTAAGATTTTGATGGTTTCCTGTCTCACATGTAGGTCCTTTATCCATTTTGAGTTTATTTTTGTGAATGGTGTGAGAAAGTGGTCTAGTTTCAACCTTCTGCATGTTGCTGTCCAGTTCTCCCAGCACCATTTGTTAAAGAGGCTGTCTTTTTTCCATTGGATGTTCTTTCCTGCTTTGTCAAAGATGAGTTGGCCATACGTTTGTGGGTCTAGTTCTGGGGTTTCTATTCTATTCCATTGGTCTATGTGTCTGTTTTGGTGCCAATACCATGCTGTCTTGATGATGACAGCTTTGTAGTAGAGGCTAAAGTCTGGGATTGTGATGCCTCCTGCTTTGGTCTTCTTCTTCAAAATTCCTTTGGCTATTCGGGGCCTTTTGTGGTTCCATATGAATTTTAGGATTGCTTGTTCTAGTTTCGAGAAGAATGCTGGTGCAATTTTGATTGGGATTGCATTGAATGTGTAGATAGCTTTGGGTAGTATTGACATTTTGACAATATTTATTTTTCCAATCCATGAGCAGGGAATGTCTTTCCATTTCTTTAAATCTTCTTCAATTTCCTTCATAAGCTTTCTATAGTTTTCAGCATACAGATCCTTTACATCTTTGGTTAGATTTATTCCTAGGTATTTTATGCTTCTTGGTGCAATTGTGAATGGGATCAGTTTCTTTATTTGTCTTTCTGTTGCTTCATTGTTAGTGTATAAGAATGCAACTGATTTCTGTACATTGATTTTGTAGCCTGCAACTTTGCTGAATTCCTGTATCAGTTCTAGCAGACTTTTGGTGGAGTCTATCGGGTTTTCCATGTATAATATCATGTCATCTGCAAAAAGCGAAAGCTTGACTTCATCTTTGCCAATTTTGATGCCTTTGATTTCCTTTTGTTGTCTGATTGCTGATGCTAGAACTTCCAGCACTATGTTAAACAGCAGCGGTGAGAGTGGGCATCCTTGTCGTGTTCCTGATCTCAGGGAAAAAGCTCTCAGTTTTTCCCCGTTGAGGATGATGTTAGCTGTGGGCTTTTCATAAATGGCTTTTATGATCTTTAAGTATGTTCCTTCTATCCCGCTAAATTTATTTAAAGAAATACAAGCAAGCAAAATGACAATTCTTTCCTTTGGAAATTTTTAAATGATTAGATAAATTCTTAATGGAATAGCTGACATAGGAATCATACACAAAAATGGTACACCCAGACTCAGTCTTAGATTTTAAAGTAATTATAAACCTATTACAGTCTAGGTAGGTAAAACAAGTTGAAATACAACTAAACTGTACTAATACCCTAACCTATTGTTTTTCTGATAAAATGGCAACTTGAATAAATGATTTTCTATCACTGAAAAGGAATCAAAGATACAGTTCATTGAATATCAGACAAGACAAGTAAGAGTAAACTAAGATAAGAAAGAAAGAAAGAAAGAAAGAAAGAAAGAAAGAAAGAAAGAAAGAAAAAGGAAGCCCTATGCTTTAGCGAAAGAGTACATAGCCATGTACTATATGTGCTTTGTGTCAACTCATTGAAAGAAGGTGCTAAGATATATCCTAAGGAGTAATTAAACTTTATCAAGAGCTGTGAATAGTTTAAATATATGATTTTATGGACATTGATAGAAGACACAAGACTTCTGAAATAGAGACAAGAAACAGTTTATTACTCAGCAATAATGGAGGTCAACTTATCAGCATTTTTTGCAGTGATTCCTTGAGACTAATTCCCACAGAGGGAAATGAAGACAGCCAGATGGTAACTGAACACATGATAGATTGTGTTACAGGAGAGGAACCCAGAGCTTAGGGAACTCAAAATGGGCAGTAAGCATGCCTGCCCTTTGCTCAGAGAGAAACTATCTCCATTATCCAAGGCTATAATCAAACCCTCTCCTGGTTCCAGGAAAGAAACTATCTATGTCACCCAAGCTATGGACTATACAAGCATTCTTGAAAGATAGTCTAGAACAAAGGGCAGTCAGTACAACTGCTCAGAAACTATATAGAAATTTGGGAGACCTGTGGAGAATTGTCTCCCAAAAACCACATGAGAAAGCCTTTTCTATGTTTGCTCATTACACAACAACATAAAAACATAAAACTAATGATTTACATAATCAGTGTTTTTACATGCTTATGTAAAAAAAATACAGAAAAGCATAAAAAATAAAATATCAGTGTTTTACTTTTCATATTATATTTAACCTCAGCTAGAACCATTCTTTGATTTTAAACTATCTTGATCCTTTTTAGAGAATAGAATATGTTCCTAAGGAGCTATGAAGATCTGCACGGTTTTCCAAATCTTCCTTTAATTTCTCCCATGCCAATCCGGCCTCCTTTGTGTATAGCTTACCTATGTGTTGAACATTTACCCTTCTGTTTTCTCTCCCTTTGTTACTGACTGATTCAACCACATTTTTGTGTTTTGTGCCTGGAGGAGGATCTCAACTGTCATCATGAATACCCAATTAGGCAATTTTATTGTCTCCCTGCTATTACTTTTCTCCCTGATGCACCCCTGAGGTCACAGTGATTGTTTAATGGACCAGAAAACATCTGATGATAACACAGGACCTCTGGACTCCTGGATTCCTGTGAATGTCTCTGAAGGTTCTTTCATTTGGCTTCAGCTGTGGAACTGCCACTCTGTGAGATTAATAGGCTGACCTAATTGAGGCCACTAATGAGCTATTCTTCTCTCTTCAAAGAACATTTTATCTAATTCCTACACATACATAGTACAGCATCAGGGATGTTCATTTTTCTAGCTCCTTTGTTTTATGATAGCATTGAGTATCCTGGGAATTATTAAAAGCTTCATCATAAATACACAGACAGGTCATCTGCTTGGCCTCTGTAGGCATTTGAATTTGAGACTCACTATTTAAAAGATAGTAGTAAGGGGAGCCTGGGTGGCTCAGTAGGTTAAACATCCAACTTCAGCTCAGTTCATAATCTCATGGTTGGTGAGTTCAAGCCTCACATCAAGCTCTGTGCTGTCAGCTCAGAACCTGGAGCCTGCTTCAGATTCTATGCTCCCTCTCTCTCTGCTCCTCCCCCACTCACACTCTGTCTCTCAAAAATGAATAAACGTTAACAAAAATTTTTTTTAAAGATAGCAGTGAGAAAGAAACGTGAAATTGCTAACCTGTAGGCTTTGACCTATGGCTTATAGTAGATATGGAACCAAATCCTAAAATTCTAACCAAATTCTCGCTAATTCTTTTCTTAAGGAGAGTTGAGGAAGAAGTGATCAATTTAATGGATTGATCACTAAAGATTATAGGGCATGAGAACATTGATATATTTTACTTGATAAATAAAATGCCTGGTATCCATTATATTAAGAACTAGGAAACATACAATGTAGGAAGAGTTATGATTCTTTCATTTTAATAGTGTGTAACTTATGAGGAGAAAAAAAGATATGCATGTGTGAAAATGTTATGCAGCAAATAAGACAAAATAAAAAAGATGATAATGAAAGAAAACATATGTCATGGGGAACAGCAGAAAGCGATCAGTTATCAACTGGCAAAGATTTAAGAGTGTCAGTGTTCCCAAGGAGATAGGGCTTCAGGCTGGGGGTGATCAAAGAAAGCCCTTATCTCAGTTACACATGGCAGCTGGTTGTCAATGTTGAGAATGCATGTGTCCCAAGTGAAAAGACATTAAAAGGGAGAAAAACTACAGTCATTGTCTCCATTTAGTCTTTCTCCTGGATATCTGGAATTTAAATAGCAACCCGAGTACCTTTGGGAGTAATGGCAAAAAAGAGAGAAAGTAATTATATGAAAACTGGACATTATTCAAATAGTCCAGGAAATATTCAAATAGTCCATGTCAGACTACATAAATGCAAACTCATTCATATAGAAAAAATAGTTTTAGAATGTAATGTAATATTTAATGTTGAAATTAATATATGTAATATTAGGCATGGCTTTGGGGAAATGGGAGATAGAAATGATTAATAGTAATGTTACAGGTGAAGCATGTGAGATTTAGAGTAATTGCATTGCAAGAGGTGTTATGAGGACAGTCAGTGAAAATCCACAACAGTGGTTCTTAAACTTTTTGCCAAAAATGTCTTCGATATTATAAAGAAAGCTCTATTTCCTCTCTTTCAATATCTCCAAGTTCATGCAAACAACACTTTTGTCCAGTTTGAGGTATCCATTTATCCCCTGGATCTTATACACATACTCAGGATTAAAGAATCCTGCTCACCAAGATCTATTGAGCCACCATCCTTCACCACAGAGATCTCTATTGACTATTGTTTGTCAGTAGCCCTGAGTCCTACTTCACAAAGTGAGAGATGGGGCTAGGACAGATCCTGGACACCCTGGTCAGATTCTATTTATGAAAGGCTTTATTGCCAAGCTATTTACATACTCATTCCATCTTTTAATAGAGAAGAGGAATGCTCATCAGGCAGCACCATTAAAAATGCTCAGCTTTGCCACCTTTGAGCTATGCTTCCATTTCTCATGCCCAAATTTGCCCATTGTAGTTTGCACTCATTTCTGTGATTATTTAAATCTCCAGTGACCAGCAGAGATCATACCTTGAGATGAGCAGTATTTGACCTTTATATTTTTACTATTAATATGAGTGAAGTGCTCATATCAAGATATTCTGTTTGAATAATCTTGATATTAGTGTTGTTCAAGCCCAAACTGAGCCTTTAAGGTGTTAATAACAACTCTACGTGTCATGTATTCTGGAATGGTTAGGGTCTCTGCATCCTAGTCATCTTTCTGTTTGTATTCTTTTTTTCTACATTATGGTCACTTGATTTCTGGACCACAACAATGTGAAAAGCTCTCAATATACTTTCCCAAGGAAAATCTTGATCTATGTTTCTATGAATGACTGATTAAACTTTTGTCTTCAGTCTAGGAAATGTGTGTGTGTGTGTGTGTGTGTGTATGTGTGTGTGTGTGTTTTCTTAATATAGAGCATGAATCAATGGCATTGTAACTTTGCTGACTTCACTTATCCCCTTTTTCACATTTTCCTACTTTTCAGGGCTTTTATTTATTTTCAGATGTCCTGGGATCTCATGCTGCAATATACTACCTATAATGGAGAAGAACCACGGGACAAACCCAATCCATTATAGAACAAGAATATTTAGCTTTTCTACTGGCTTAAATACTTATTAGCTGTGCACCCACAGTAATCTGTCTTAAATTCACTGTACCTCATCTACAATATAAAAATTATAACAACTGCTCTGAGAAACTTATGGGACTTCTGGTTTTTGGTTCCACACGTAAGGAGCTTAGAAATTACCATTCTGTCCTAACAACAAGCGAAAGCTGAACAGACTGAAAATTCAATAACTCTTCTTGGATCTATAAGAGAAGGGGGTGGGGAGAGGGATGCAAGGCAAACCACTGCCTCCAAAACTGGAAAGACAGGTGAATACCACAAGTCACAGCTCACTGGAGCAGAGACTTACAAGTAAAAACTGTCACAGAAACCAGAGCTAGAGGAAGAAAGAAAACCTGACTCGTAATTGGCAAAATACTGGAGGCTCAGTGCAGACAATTCTGAGAGTTATAAAGTCCACGGAGACCCAGTTGTAGGGGGTGCCCTACAATACTGTGAGATTTACCTCCAGGAGTTCAGCCAGGTTCCCACAGTTTTTAACTGGAGAAAAATGCCTTAGGTCTTCTGGCAATAAGAGGGAATAAGGAAAAATTTTGAAATATGCCAGAGCAAGCACTCTGTTCTTAACAGGGACTGCCCTCAGGGGAAAATAGCTAACCAAAGCCTAATCTGCAGGAGGTATGATCAGAGCCTAGCTGACTTGGGGAAAGAGAAGTACTAAACTTCAACCCACCCTACCCATCCTGTCCCACCTAACCAGGGAGGAAAAAAACTGAGAAACACTTTGTGAAGTTCACAGTTCAGAAGCTTAGGCTCACTAAACAACTGAGACCTACTGTAGAACACTTCCCCTCCCCGCACACCTTACCACCATATCACTAAGGGCCTATTTGCAACAGTGTTTGTTTGTTTGTTTGTTTGTTTGTTTGTTTGTTTGTTTAAAGTAAGCCTCACACCCAATGCAGAACCCAATGTGGGGTTTCAACTCAAGACCCTGAGATCCAGACCTGAGCTGTGATCAACAGTCTGATGCTTAACCTACTAAGGGCCCCAGCAGTTCTTTTTACCCAGTACATCATGCCTGGCTATAAAGAAAAATAACAAGGCATACTAAAAGGAAAAACAAAATATTAAAGAGAACACGCATCAAAACCAGACCAGGCAGAGATGTTGGAATTATCAGATTAGGAATTTAAAACAACTTTAATTAATATGCCAAGGGCTTTAATGGATAAAAGAAACAGCATATAAGAACAGATAAATAATGTAAGCAGAGAGATGGAAATCTTAAGAAAGAACCAAAAAGAAATGCTAAGAATAAAAATATACTGTAACAGAAATGAAAAATGCCTTTGATGGGCTTATTAGTAGACTGGACACAGCTAAGGAAAGAATCTCTGAACTACAGGATACACTAATTGAATTCTTGAAAATCCAAAAAGCAGAGATCAAAGACTGAGAAAAAAAGAAAAAAAAAAAACCAGAACAGAATATCCAAGGACTGTGGGGCAACTACAAAAGGCATAATATATACATAATGAGAATACCAGAAGGAGAAGAAAGAGAGAAAGGAACGGAAGAAATATTTGAAACAATAATGACTGAGAATTTCCCCAATGTCAGACACCAAACCACAGATCCAGGAAGCTCAGAGAATACCAAGCAGGAAAAATACAAAACAAACAAACAAACAAACAAACAAACAAACACCACTGTGCCTAGGTATGTCATTTTCAAACTACAGAAAATCAAAGATAAAGAAACTAATTGTTTCAGACCAAAAAAGCTAATGGTAGTAAAGGTTCCTTGAAAAAAACGTGAAGTACCATACAAATTTAAGGGCTTTCTATTCTCATTTACAACAATAAGAATGAAATCTTTGGTACTAAAATATTGGATTCATAAATTCTGAAATAAGACTGACAGGCCTCTTTCTCCCATTTTAGTCATGACACTGATGGTAATTAAAATAAAATTTGCATTGGTATGTGTTAGTCGGAATTTCCTAGAATGTTGTATAAATAGAATCCTCGTTTATATACAAAAAAAAAAAAACTTTGCCTTTTTAAAAATTATTTATTTTGGCATTTATATATTTATTCAACAAGCATATCAGAACCTACTGTCAGAGGCTGGGCTAAACACCCATGATACGTAGATGAATAGCCAGATTCCCTACTTTGGAAACATTCTTGGCATAGTGAAGAAGACATATGGGTCAGCAGAAATCTGAATACAATGGGGTAGAAGTATATACAGAGATTGTTATAGATGCACAGAGAGTACAAAGAAGCTCCAGCCTCTCTGCTCTCCACCTAGGGCAACAACTCTTTTTCTACCTTTCCTTAAGGCTGGAACTGGCTGCTGTAGCACCAGTTATGCAAAATGTGCTCTCCCAATTTACAGATCATAACGTAACGGTTCACCCACCGGGAAAGGAGGGATAGTTCAAGGGTAGGAGAAGTGGGCGTTTGTAGAGACCTCCAGCTTTGCCAGTCTAACATTCCTTTTCCATTTTTTTTGGTAACATACTCTTTATTTCATGAGGCTATTTTGAGCAGGCAGGGTAGTCTGACCTCTGTTCTTCTGCCCACATGACCCAATCCAGATCAAATAGAATCTTGTTTTGCATTTTCCGTCAGAGCTAGCAGAGTAGAAGCTCTTTCCCTCCCCATGTTACTAAACAGTAAATGTAAGAGCCTGGAGCTGTGAGAGACTCCTTTTCCACCATGGGAGTGCCTGTCTGAAAATGACATCAATACAGACGAAGGACAGCTGAAAGATGAAGACATAAAGACTTGATGACACTGTTTGAACACTAAGATCCAGCCACATCTGAATAGCTGCCTCCTTTGGGGTTTCCATTTATATGAGTTAATAAATCCCTTTCTTTGCTTAAGCTGATTTAAATTAGGTTTTGATCACTTGCAGATGAGGATTATTAATACAATCTGAAATATAACTGTGAATCATCCATTTTCTCTTTCCAGAAATTCAGACTGAAGAGAAAGCTGGAATAGTACTGCTCAGCCACGTGTCTGTGATAAATCAGAAATTACCAATTCAATGGAAAAGTCATTACTAGTTTTACATATGGCTTTCTTTCTTAATATGGTCATTTCCTTCCCCTTCGTCTTATCTATCTACTATATGTACCCTATAGCAAATTGAGTTTGTTATGGATTCTGTAGAAGTGTTCTGCTCAGTGTTGACAAGAATGACTGCCTTCAGCTGACAGGCCACTTGTTCAATTTTATGTTACTTCACATCGTTCAACTTGGTGGTTGATGACGTTGGATGGGAGGGTTGGGACGGAACCTATTTTATATGTTGGATACACAGATTTGGAAGGTTGAAGATAAAAATAGAAGAGAATTTACTTTCCACAGAGTTAAGTAGAATTATTCTGCTTTAAATGACATGGATTCCTTTTTTTAATGTTTATTTATTTTGAGAGAGAATATGAACAGGGAGGGGCAGAGAGAGAGGGAGACAGAGAATCCCAGGAAGTCTCCACAGTTATCAGCACAGAGCCTGACACAGGAACTGAAACCATGAACTGTGAGATTATGACCTGAGCTGAAACCAAAAGTTGAGTGCTTAACCTACTGAGCCACCCAGGTGCCCCATGACAAGGCTTCCTTAACATCAAAAGTGTTTCATATTAATGGCTACTTTCAAATGCAAATACTTTCTCTGCTGGGGAAAAATAACCATCTTAACATAAATATCTTAGTATTTTTTAATAATTAAATGTGGAATAAAAAAGGAAATCCCGCCTGGGTGGCTCAGTTGGTTAAGTGTCTGACTTCCACTCAGGTCACGATCTCATAGTTTGTGAGTCTGAGCAGTGCGTTGGGTTCTGTGCTGACAGGTCAGAGCCTGGAGCCTGCTTCAGGTTCTGTGTCTCCCTCTCTCTAGGCTCCTCCCCTGCTTATGCTCTGTCTCAATGTCTCAAAAAAAATTTTTTAATAAAACTAAAAAAAAAAAGAAATGGTCTTGAAAGGAGGATTAGCAACAATTCTGCCTTAAGCACTCACTTAAGTGTTAGCTATAAAATAGAAACTTGTTAAGCAACATTAAATCCAATAAATTAAGTAATCAATATATAAAAATCATTACCCAAGGCCAAAGCCAAAGTTATTCAACTCTTAAAATGACAAAGCAAAAAGTACCTGAGTACAATGGCAAATAAAGAAGGATCAAGAAGATAAAAAAGGAGAGAATCATTCTTGTTATTGTCCTGCTATCCCAGAGATTTTGAAAAGTGCAGTAAAGTGAAATAAAAATAAATCCTTAGTTTGGATAGAACCATGCTTGCTATCTTGGCATAGGTATTATAATTTTATTCATAATAAATAAATA
This sequence comes from Prionailurus viverrinus, assembly GCF_022837055.1. Taxonomy (NCBI): domain Eukaryota; kingdom Metazoa; phylum Chordata; class Mammalia; order Carnivora; family Felidae; genus Prionailurus; species Prionailurus viverrinus. The sequence continues at coordinate 22,643,711 of NC_062568.1, forward strand.
TAAAGAAATGAGACAGACAGTGGTAAGAGCCATGTATCAAAACATATGCAGACTTGGAAATTTCCATTACCACTGTATTCCCAGTAGTAAACAAGAGCCAATTGCTACCCGGTATGTAAGTGCAGAATTAAAAACTGTGGTTGTCAGTACAATGAAAACTTAAATTAATAAGCATCAGAGCTCTGTGATTCAAAGACTTGAGAACAGTTTCACAGGAAAAACTGAAGTGAATTGTTTATTAATTAAATTTCAATATGCTTAAGAGCCAACTGACTGATGAAATGGGAGAAACCTGGATAAATAAAGGCATAACTGTAGCAGGGAGTATAGCCTGAGTCGAAAAAAGATGAGTCTGCAAACAAAGTGCAGTTAAGTGAAGGTCCTCATACTCAAGTAGGAATGAGCTCCAGAATGAAGCTTCTTTTTATTAGGATAATTGCTAAAGACTATGTACATAAAGTCAGTTAAGCAAGTATGTTAATCAATCTAATGGTTTAGCTTTTCAAGGTTGAATTTCGAGTTAACTGGTTTCTATATCACTAGGAAGGGTCAGGTGTGAAGGAGAATCTGGTCTTGGACAATGTTAATGGCTCTAGGCATTCCTTAGGAGCTGCAGCCGCATTCAGCTATGCAAACATGTCCTAAGGCCTTGCACCTTCTCCAGCCCTTCCCTTTGATGCTTCTCTCCCACATCTCCCACATCAAACATCTAATGAAATATCATGAGGGGCTCACATGGTTAGTAATATGATGAAAGGGACACATTGTAAGGATATTGATTAATATCCTTTGGCTCTGTTTTATCCATTAACAGTAACCTCACAGCTCCCTTCTGTTTTTCTTTTGATCGTGCAAATTAAGCAGTACTCTTGTTAACTGTCCATCTATTTCTTCTAGGAAGGCCATGTTCCATTTACCATCTCCATGTTCCTCTGAAGGTAAAGGCCATTGATCTTGCTGGTCATTGCAATGATGAAAACACCTTGCATTGGGTGGTTAAGAGCCATTAACTGCATCCTCTCTTCATACTCCTTTCCATTAACAAACCAAACCCCATGAATCTTCTCAGACCAACAGTGCTGGCCTAACCAGCTACAACTGAACATGCTGGTGACTCTCTTACCAGTGCAAATGGATGTCTTCTGGGAAATGTAACACTTGAATATGTCCTTTGTTCTCACATAATTTATCCACTTCAGCATTCTCATTTCCCTGGCCCTTTTAGTCTCTTCATCACTTTCTCCCACAGGAATTTAAGCATTACAACATCACTTTGGATGAGCCATTACTATCTCCAGGCCCCCAGGGGCAGCAAGTTGGAACCATCTACTGGGATGTTTGCTAGGTATTCAGTACTGTGTCCTGAGAAAGTGCCCTCAAGCCCATAATATTTCCCTTTCTCAACCTTATGCCCCCTGAATTAATCAACAAAAATGCCCAGTCCTCCAGGTACCCCTTTAGCTTATGTTGTTACATGCTGGTTAATATTTGCAGTTCACTCATTTTATAGCAATTCTATCAGGCCCACCTAGGTAGGGGCAGATCCAGAGGGGGCCTTCTGATGCTTTGCAATGGAAAGGCCACAGAAAGAATGCTGTTTTTAAAGGATCAACCACATCATAGGCCCTGACACCAAATCTTACAGAAAATAACCAGTATAAGGAAAAAGGAGGAAGTATCACTACAAAGATCCTGCAACTATCTAAAGAATAATAAAAGAATGTTATAATACTTGATGATGATACACTTAAAACTGGAAGAAATGGACAAAGTCCTTCATAAGCACAAGTTACTAAAAAAAAAAAAAAAGAAATAGAAAGTCTGAATGGCTCTTAGGAAGTTGAATTCATAACCAAAACCTTCACACCAAGGGAACTCCAAACCCAGATAATTTCATTGGTGAAATCTATCAAATAATTAAGGGGGAAATAATATCAAATATGCAAAAATATTCCTTTAGAAAGCAGAGAAGTTATACTTCTTGACCTGTTCAATGAGGCAAGTATAAACTAACAGAATAAACTTCATGAATACAACAGTCCTTGATCAAATATTAGCAAATTAAATCTAGCAATATGTGAAAAGGATAATACATCATGACCAAGTGGAGTTTATCTCTGTAATGCAAGGTCTATCATTTCAAATAAAATCAGTATAATTCACTGTGATATAAAAAGAGAGAGAGAGAGAACCATGTGATTATCTCAAGAAATGTGGAAAAAGCATTTGAAACAATTCAAACTAATCATGAAAAAAATTCTCAGCAAGCTAAGGACAGAAAAAAACTCATTCTGATATGAGTCAGCCATAAAAATGTGTAGCTAACAGCATAGTGAATTAATGAATACTCCCCCTCCAAATCTCTGTGCAATATTTCACTAGCCAGTGAAATATAGTACAAAGAAGAAAGAAAAAAAAGGCATAAAACTTAGAAACAAAAAAGTAAAACAGTCTCCATTTGCAGATATCATAATTGCATCAATAGAAATTCCTAGAATATCTAATAAAACTAAAAGTTACTTAAAACAGTTGTAGGATTCAGGATTAAAAAAAATTGTACATTAGAAACGATTATAAAATGAAATAAAAATGAGGAACTAATTTTCATTAGTAAGTAAAAATATAAAATCTTAGGAAGAAATTTTAAAAAATATGAAAGACTACCATATTGAAAACTATAAAACATTGCTGAGAGAAAATACAGATCTAATTAAATGGAGCGCTAAACTATGTTCATATATGACAAGACTTAATATCGTTAAGATAACAATATGCAAATACCTCCTCAAAGAAAGTCTTAACAGGGACACCTGGGTGGCTCAGTCAGTTAGTGTTTAACTCTTCGTTTTTGTTAAAGTCATGATCTCACCGTTCCTGAGTCTGAGCCCCACATCGGGCTCCCGTGCTAACAGCGCGAAGCCTGCTTGGTATCTTCTCTCTCTCCCTCTCTTTCTGCCCCTCCTCTACTCACACTCTCTCTCCCAAAATAAATAAATAATCATTTAAAAAGACAAAAAGAAAAGAAAATCTCAACAGATTTCTTGGTAGAAGTTGAAAAGTTGATTACATGATTTATACTGAAATTAAAATGACCTACAATAGCAAAACAATCTTTAAAAGAGAGATCAAAGTTGGAATGCCTATATTATCAGAATTTCACATTTACGATAAAGTTAAATCAGTGAGGTATTAGTGTAAAGATAGACAAATAGATCAATGGAACCACAGACACACTCATATTTGATCAATATATTCTCAACAGTGTAAAATAAATTATCAGCAATGTTACTATGCAATTCAATGAGTAAAGAAAAAGAAAAACCTTTTCAACAAATGGTGCAGGAATGACTTCAAATCCTTGTTTTAGAAAGAAAAATAAAAGCTCAATCCTACCCCACATGATACACAAAAATTATTTTGACATGGATCATAGAGCTAAACATAAGTCAACACTGTAAAGCTCATAAAAGAAACAGGAGAATATTTTTGTAAACTTGAAGCAAGCAAAAATTTCCTAGGCCACAGAAAGCATACCCATAAAAGAAAAATTGATAAAGTAGACTTCATCAAAATTAAGAATTTTAACAACTCTATTTATGGAATGTATAAAAGAGATATTTCACAAAAGAAGATAATCAGATTGGCTGTTTTGCACATATACAGTTGCTCAATGGAATTAGTCATCAATAAAATGCAAATTAGAACCACACTGAGATATCACTACATATGCACTAGAGTTGCTGCTGTTAGAAAGACTGGAAATACCAAATGGTGAGCCTGTGGAACAAATGGATCTCTTATATCATTTGTAAGACGAAAAATGACAAACTTGACTTTTGAAAATTACTTGTCATTTTCTTGTATAATTAAACCTATTCTCAAAATGAATTGTCCAAAGATACTAGTAGCCATTTGTTGGGAGTTTAGCTGAACTACATAATATTGCTGCCTCCACATCCATTTCATCTATTTCCTGTGGCCAAGGAACCATGCAGGAGCTTTGAACTGGCTGCTAGCCCCTCCAGGAGGTGCATGACCTAGGGAACAGCCTGCAGGGTCACAAGTAAATATAAGTTCCTGATACAACTACCTCAATGACCCTTGTCAATGCCCTTCTCTTAGAAGAGACACCCCACTCCACCCCACCCAAAGCTTACCAAAATCCCACTTACTGTTTTAAATTGTCAAATTCTGCCTTAGCTTGGGAACTCTAGCGCACTTCACCCTCAAGACACCAATGAAGACATGGGGCCCAGGTCCTGCCTTGCTCTCTCTCCCTGGGCCCTGCCTTGATCTCCCCGAATGGCTTGCCTGTGTACCTCCTTCCCTTCCTGTGAGTAATACACTCTATTTCACTTTCCCTTGCTGTTGTCTGGTGAAACCTGGCTCACCCTTTCACACCCTGGGGCTCTACTTAACACATGGTAATTTAACAAAGTCACAACCCCACTGTATTCACAATGGCTAAAATTGGAACAACCTAAAATTTTCAACCACAGGAAAATAAATAAATTGTGGTATATTCATATGTACCACATATATTGCTGGAGTATTTCTCAGCAACGAAACGGAATGAATCACCAAAATGCACAACATGGGTGAATTGCTCAATATTATATTAAGCAAAAGAAGCCAGCCACAAAATAATGCATAATGATTCCATTTATATGATGTTTTAGAATAGGCAAAATTGATCTATAGTGATAGAAATCCAAAAAATGATTCCTGAGGTCAGAGAGAAGGGGATATTGACTGGAAAGGGGCACGGGGACCTTCTATGGTGGTAGAAATGTTCCCTATTCTTTTTTTTCTTTTTTTTTTTTAGTTTTAATTTTTTTTAACCTTTTATTTATTTTTGAGACACAGAGAGAGCATGAACAGGGGAGGAGCAGAGAGAGAGGGAGACACAGAATCTGAAGCAGGCTCCAGGCTCTGAGCGGTCAGCACAGAGCCCGATGCGGGGCTCTAACTCACGGACCGTGAGATCATGACCTGAGCCGAAGTCGGACACTTAACCGACCAAGCCACCCAGGCGCCCCGAAATGTTCCCTATTCTTAACCCTTTTGCACTGTTGGTGGGAATGCAAACTGGTGCAGCCGCTCTGGAAAACAGTGTGGAGGTTCCTCAAAAAATTAAAAATAGACCTATCCTATGACCCAGCAGTAGCACTGCTAGGAATTTACCCAAGGGATACAGGAGTACTGATGCATAGGGGCACTTGCTCCCCAATGTTTATAGCAGCACTCTTAACAATAGCCAAATTATGGAAAGAGACTAAATGTCCATCAACTGATGAATGGATTAAGAAATTGTGGTTTATATACACCATGGAGTACTACGTGGCAATGAGAAAGAATGAAATATGGCCCTTTGTAGCAACATGGATGGAACCGGAGAGTGTGATGCTAAGTGAAATAAGCCATACAGAGAAAGACAGATACCATATGTGTTCACTCTTATCTGGATCCTGAGAAACTTAACAGGAACCCATGGGGGAGGGGAAGGAAAAAAAAAAAAGAGGTTAGAGTGGGAGAGAGCCAAAGCATAAGAGACTCTTAAAAACTGAGAACAAACTGAGGGCTGATACGGGCTGGGAGGGAGAGGAGGGTGACTAATGGGTATTGAGGAGGGCACCTTTTGGGATGAGCACTGGGTGCTGTATGGAAACCAATTTGACAATAAATTTCATATATTAAATAAATAAGTAAGTAAATAAATAAATAAATAAATAAAATTAACAAAAAAAGAAATGTTCCCTATTCTTGACTGTTGTTGTTTTAGATGAGCATGTATGTTTGCCAAAATCCATCAAAGGGTATGCTTATATTTCATTGTAAATAAATTAAATGTCAATAAGTTAAGGAAAAAAATGAATATTTTTCTCTATGCTGGATCTGCCTCAGAATCTCTGATTTCATGATGTTTATCTCAAATATAAATCTGAAGTATGAGTGAGGGTAATTATTTAATTTCAACCATAATTCTTGTGTTATAGAGTTAACAGTGGTCACAGGGTCTAGAAAATGTCCTATCCTTTATGTTAAGAATCTAATGTAAAGAATTCAGAAGATGCAACCTAACTTACTTTGGTTTTGGCATCTCTCTTCAGGTACCAATCAGCAGTAGATAAGACAGCTTCCAATTCATATCTTCTCCCCTACAAATTCATTTTTTCACTAGTATGTGACTTTTGTATTTTTAATTACAAATGAAATGATAGTTGCTGCATTAATGGAACCTACTCCCTGCCTACCAAATCTCTCACATGCTCATATCCAACAAACTTGTCTTCTCTGTTGCATCACAATGTGCCGACTTAACAGGTGATAACAGCTTTTAGGTTAAAATGAAAAAGGTACTTTGACCCAAAAATGTAGGTTCTGTTCCCCAAATGAAAAAAAAAAAAAGACAATGTCATTTTCTCTGATGACTCAAGAGTTGTTTGTGTTGGGAAACTATAAACAGTGAAATGCTAAAACCAGGTGCATTGTCAAACCCTCAGACCTGACAGTGTTGAGCCCTAGGTGGCATTGGGCCATACGCTGCCTTCTATGTGGGTCTCTGGCTCATTCTTCTAGAATCACCCTTGCTGCCTTGGTGTCTATGCCCATTACCATATTCATCTTGTAGTTTGCAAGGTCTGTGCCTTCTCCTTTCCATTGGGAGGTACTTTCAAGCAGTGGATACAACTTCTAATTCCATTTGGATTTCTTTTCTAATAACCTAGGATCTAGTGGTCCACACCTGGTCATTCAAAATGCATCTTGTATATACATATAAAAAACTACACCAAATCTTCCTTAGATTTGTCTATATTCCTTCACAATGCATTTATATTTAAAAATGAAGAGTTTCAAAAGTAAATTTTACACCACAAATAAAGAATGGGATTTCACTTAATTTCTAGTTGAAGGGTTGAGTCCCAAAGTCCTTGGAGATCATTGCTAGGAAATGGCACACATACCATTGACTCTTGAATCTACTTTAAGGGAAGGTAAATTTTAACATTTCATTAGCGCATATCTCAACATAGGTTGTAGGAGAGATCTAATAATAAGTGTCTGTGTTGGCCAATTTAAGAGAGACACTTGGGAGAGAAAAATATTCTCCCCCATAGATCAATTGAAACCTCTGTCACTTGGAATTTTTCTGAAAATAGGCCTTTCAAGTTTGTTTTTTTTTTTAAATCACTCATTCACTGTAAGTTTGTGAGACTGAATTTATTATTTTTGTACTTGAGAGAATTCAAATCAAGTGTCTGAGATTTTCCTATGATTCATGACAGCTTTTAGAGATGGTTTGTTCACTGTTGACATTCATTTAATTAAATCTTAACAGTAGCTAGAAAAGAAGCAAAAATAATATATTTTAGCTTTAAATGTCTGTGAAAAGTAATACATACATATGACTGCTTAATAAAAATTAATTCTTTTAAATTATAACCATATTTTCCAATTTGCCTTTATTTTATATGAAAAAAAGAGTAATGACAGGCCACTGCAATTATTTTCAAAGCAAGATAATAATTTGCATTTTGCAAAGCCTCATCTTTGAAGGTTATCTTTTCAAATACTATATTACATCACTTTACAGAAACTTTTCCTTTAGAATGATTTAGTCATCCAGGGGGCATATTAATACAGAATACCTCAGAAAAATCTGGCAAGTAAGTTGATATTCTAAAGGAGTTTTCTTAATTAGCACATAGTTGGGTCGCCTGGGTGGCTCAGTCGGTTAAGCGTCCTACTCTGGCTCAGGTCACGATCTCGCGGTCCGTGAGTTCAAGCTCAGCGTCAGGCTCTGTGCTGACCACTCAGAGTCTGGAGCCTGCTTCAGATTCTGTGTCTCCCTCTCTCTCTGACTCTCCCGTTCATGCTCTGTCTCTCTCTGTCTCAAAAATAAATAAACGTTAAAATAAATAAATAAGCACATAGTTTACTTAATTAGCACATAGCTATTAGAATTTTTAAAAAATCTTCTTCAATTGTGAAATATTTCCAGAAGAAGAGAGATGGATAGATAAATAGGTAGTATATAGGTATATAGGTAGATAGGTAGATAGATAGATAGATAGATAGATAGATAGATATTAGATAGATTAGTGATGGATGAACAGATGAATAGATACATGTATATATGGATGGATGGATGGATGGATACATAGACAAATAGATAAATAAAATAATCATCGGTGGTATCCCCTGCTATCATTACCTTGGTTATAAAACACAACATCACTAAGATTTTATTTTTTTATTATTTTAAAATTGTATGTATGTATGTATGTATGTATGTTAGAGAGAGAGTGCCAGCCAAGAAGAGGGGCAGAGGAAGAGAGAGAGAGAATCTTAAGCCAGCTCTCGCGCAGAGCTGGATCCACGACCCTGGGATCATGACCTGAGCCAAAATTAAGACTCAGATATTCAATCGACTGAGCCACCCAGGTGCTCCAACATTACTAATATCTTAGAAGCCACCCCCACTGCCTACCTTTCCTAGATTATATCCCATTTTCCATCCTGTAAAGGTAACCACTATTCTTTTTTTATAAGAAGATCCTTATTTTTCTTTATGGTTTACCACACATTACTAAACAATACAATGTAATGTTGTCTGATTTTAAAATTTGTTTATGAATGAATTCTGATTACACGCTTCCCTTTGTAACTTGTTGCTTTTAGCCTCCATTTTGTTTGTGAGCTTAATCTAAGTTAGTGAGCAGCTATAGTTTTATTTCCAGTGCCATATGGTATTTTGCTGTATGAATGTACCCTAAACTGTTTATCTGGTTACCATCAATAGACAAATGGGTTGTTTTCATCTTGGGACTTTTATAAACATTTTTATATTTTTTTCTTGGTGCACACGTAAGAAACCTTCTCTTGGACTGGAATTACCAGGTCAGAGATTATGCATATTTTCAACTTTTCTAAGTACACTCTTTTCCACTGTGGTTGTACCAGCACTGTGGGAGAAGTCTCTTTGATGCGTATCTTCAACAACACATGATGGTCAGTGTTTTTCGTGTAACCGCTGGGTGTTTTTATTTTGCATCTCTCTAATCACTACAAAGGAATGCCTTCTTTCCATAAGATTATTACTGAGTTGGATTTCTTCTTTTGTGAAGGATTTGCTCAAGACTAACAAGTTTTCTGATAGTTTGTCTTTTTATTATCACACTGTATTGATTTTATTTTGTATATTATTGACCTTGAACATCTGTCCTTATATTTATTCTTGGTACTATTTTAAGTGTTTACCTTTTTAAAAAACTATATTTTCTAAACCTTTATAATTGGTTTGTAGAAATATATCACATGCAACAAATTTCTCAAACTGAATTTTGTGTCCAACTACTTTGTAAAACTCTTATTGATTCCAATATTTTGTACAAAATCGTGTTATCTGTAAAGCAAAAATGATAGCTTTTCACCTTTCTTTTTTAATCCTATATTTTTTATGTCTTTTTCTTTAACTTAATGTATGGCTGAGATTACCAGTTCAAGAGTGAATAGAAGTGGAGTAGAGGTAGACTTTCTTGTCTTGTCCCTGATCTCAAAAGGAAACTTTTCAATGCTTCATGATCGACTTTTGCTTTTTTTTTTTGTATAGTCTCTTGACCATATTAATGACTTTCCTTTCTAATTCTAGTTTGCTAAGAGATTTCATCATGAACGTATGTTGGTTTTATTAAATGTCTTTTGCATCTAGTAAAATATTAATGTAGTTTACTCCATTTACATATTCCTAGGGAAACTGCATTACTTGTTTATACAATACTAAATCTACTTTACATTCTTAGAATAAACCCCACTTCATTGATAACATAAGATCATTTTTTCATTCAGTACTGGATCCATTGTTTGTTTAGGATCTTTATATCTCTGTTCTTGAATGATGTTAAATTCTATTTATCAAATTTTGGTATTGAGGTTTTGCAAGCTAATAAGTTACAGTGTTTCCTTTTTCTATTCTCTATTCTCTGTAAGTAATTACATAAGATTAAAATGTAATATCTTTCTTGAATGTTTGGTGGCATTCTTGACTTCCATCAGGGGTGGGGTGAAATTATTCCAAGAATGTGGCCTTTATCTAGCACTCAGCAGATTACTTGTAAGCTTATCAATTCATTTAAAATGGCAATTTAAAAATATTTTTATTGAGCATTTTTTGACTTCAGGTACCAGGAACTTTTCATAATATTTAGTATGCCATATTGTCAACAACAAAAATCTCTAAATTTAGTTTAAAATATGTTTTGGAGGGGCACCTGGGTGGCTCAGTTGGTTGAGTGACTGTCTTCGGCTCAAGTCACTATCTCACAGTTCGTGAGTTCGAGCCCTGTGTCGGGCTCTTTGCTGACAGCTCAGAGCCTGGAGCCTGCTTCAGATTCTGTTTCTCTCTCTTTCTGCCCCTTCCCCACTCATGCTTTGTCTCTCTCTGTCTCTCAAAAAATGAATAAACGTTTAAAAAATTTAAAATATGTTTTGGATAATCGTAGGACCTCTAACTGGGACTACCTGTAGGTAGTTGATTTAAAGTCATTCTTGTGGAGTTGAAGTCATACAGTAACCAGGTTTTTTTGGTGTATACATGTGCAAAGAAGAGCAAAAGGTAGCGATTAACTGTCTTCATAGATGAGGAATTAGCTGGGGATCTAATGAGTTTGGAGAAGGTTTGATGAGAAGTGTTCGATGACAGTGGTAGCACTGTAATATAACATCACATTTACCCAGCATCAAAAGGAAATAATAATATTTGCATATACTTATATAGTGCTTATCATTATGTAGAAAATGTTTTAAGTTCTTTACATGTGTAAATTAATCTACAATGCACAATGGTGTAAGATAGGATTAATAAGGTAAGTAAGATAGGCCAGTAAAATATCAGCACCAGAATTTGTAACTGGCAAGTCTGGCTGTTGAAGTCATGCCATTCATTAACCTCTACTCTATACTGCCTCTAGATGCTTTAGTGGACAATATTTTATAATAATTATGTATAGAGGATTGCAACTGACTTCCTTTACTAAATAAGTTTTGATTTCATATTAACATGAAATACATTTCTTATTTTGATAAAAGAACATCCATCAGCAGGGTGCATGATGAAGACAACATATGGAGTGAACTCATCCCAACCCAACTGGGGTCCAAAATGACCCTACACTGGCCTAAGAACATGTCTCCCCCAGACCTTCCACCCTCATTAGAAAAGGAGAGGATGCCCAAGCACTTGGAGTTTCAACTCTATCATGGGAATTCAGTTCAGTACCAGAACACTTGGTATAAGCTCAGCCTTCCCCAGGAAGTAAATACAACCATCCTTTGGTTCTACTTTCAGAGTATGATCAATATCTGACTATTGCTCATGACTTCTGTGCTATCACGTTGTTCTGAGCCACCATCATTTTATCCTTAGATTACTGCCGTTGCCTCCTGACTGGGCTCCTTGATTCTGCCCTTGCTGCTTCATTCAATCCATTATCAATACAACCAACAAAAATTGGATCCTTTTAAAATGCAAGTCAGATCTTATTACTTTTTTGTTCAAATTTTCCAAAGGCCCCATGTTTCACTCAGAACAAAAGCCAAGTCTTTACAATGCTTTTCAAAGACTCTTCCTTCCCTGTTATCTATCAGATCCTTATTCTTACCATTCTTTGCTTTGCTTGCCAGCCCCAATGTTCTTTTTTGCTGTTCCTCCCATGAACCAGACTCATTTACAGCCTTTGCAAGCACTGCTTGCACTCCATCAGGAATGCTCCTCTCCTTATAAGCCCTCATGACTAACTCTTTGATCTCTAAAGTGTTTGTTCAGATGTCTGTGCAATGTGGGCTTCCCTGAGCATTCCATTTAAATCTGAAACTGATTCTCTCCTCTCTGCCCCTCCCCCTGCTTTACTGATCATCCTCCCCTGTTTTGTACTTTCTTTTTTCTATAGTACTAATCACCTTTAACATACTATATAATATACACATTTATTTTGTTAAATAAAGTAGCTATTAAAGAATTTTGTTTTTCATCACTTCATATTCCTTATGGAGACTTTACTCTTCTTTCTGAATTTTAATAATCAATAATAATTCATTAACCCCACTTTTAACTTTTACTGTTAAAGAATTTATAATCATGGTGATTTAACTCTGCTATAGATAAACAAGTCTCGTGTTTTCAGGTAGAAGCTATTTAAGGAAAATATTGGGGCAATATTTGAGAAAAATTTTGGACATTAGAGTTAACTATGGTGGAACTTGGAAAGGAGATATTCACAAGGAGCAAAATATTAATCATGAAGTTACTTCATTTCCCTGATAGAGTAGGTAGAATAATTATTTTGAGATCCATTAAAATGATGTAAGGCTTTTGAAACACCTTTTTCTAAGGAACAATACTTTTCTGTTAATGAGATCTTCATCAGAATGATGAGTTAATTTGCCTGTTAAAATCAGAGGTAATCTGAGAAACATCCCATGTAAAAAGCTAGCCCAATACAGCCCCAAGTGTATATTCATATGGATGCTGCATTTCGGGATTTTTTTTAAGTTTTTTTAAATTTATTTTGAGAGGGACAGAGACAGTGCGAGTGAGGGAGGGCCAGAGAGAAAGAGATAGAGAATCCCAAGTAGGCTCTGTGCTGCCAACACAGAGCCCAATGCAGGACTCAAATTCACAAAACTGTGAGATCATGACCTGAGCCTGAGTCAGAAGGTTAACCCACTGAGCCACTCAGGCACCACTGGCTGATAAATTTTAAATCTTCCCCTATGATAAAATGAAATAATATATTTTTATATCCTGAAGATATTCTATAAGCTTAAATAGCTTGAACTTTTTATTTTGTAGGAAGGAAAATGTGAGCCTTGACTTGAGCTACCTAGAGTCATTCAGCTAATTAGCAACACAATTCTGACTCATGTTAAATATTCTCTGCCACAGTATCTTTGGCCAAAATCATACCAGTTATGTTCTCACTTTTTTACATGATAAAATTTCTTGTATTTTATTTGGATTCTAAGCTAACTTTAACCTCAATTCAGTATTTTCATTTTCCTTCTTCAAAAACACAGACTTCAATTTTTTAGGAGTCTGCTTTACACAAAATTGACTAATTTAACATACAAGAGAATCACAGATTAAAAACAAGTTAATTGATCGGCACACATTTCTCTAGGTTTTAAAAATACTTTGATGTTCTTGCTGACATCCTTGTCATGGGGATGATTCTACTAAGGATATTAATGCTGGTAATTCAAAGAAGTTGAGTGTCAGATGAGAACTTGACTTCCACTGAAATTCTTTTTTAGTCACATCTTTCCTTCTGATTAAACTTTAGGACCAAGTTTGTTAAAATGAGTATGTTAATAGCAAGCCCCTCCCCCCAAAAAAATCTACAATCACTAATCCTGTTCCCTGGGTTTTGGATTTACTTTTCATTCTGTAAAATAATATGAAATAAGATAGTTGAAATTTATTATATTTTGGTCCTTTGGTTAAAAAAGCTCAGCAATTATAAAATAGAATTAAAATCCATAAACTTCAATTTTTTATTCTTTTATTCTCTCTCTTTACCCCGTCTGCCTTAACATCAGAATTTATTTTTGGTGAATGCATTTTTTATCACAGCTGCAATTTGTGTTTTCAAAGACTAGAGATCCATATGATCCAATGCCCTCATCCAGATAATTGTTTTTCAGTGCTTCACAAAGAAATACTTTGTTTTGGAAGTGTAAGATATTTTATACATTTTTGGCTACTATATGCTTCATGTTATTGCTTATAAATAAACTCAAGGATCAGTTTGATGGCTAACCCATAAACAGGTCAGAGATGTTCAAGGAGAGTGTGGGATGAACAAGGGGGGAGTTTACAGATAAGGGAGGCTCCTGGTGAGCTAATGGAAGTAAATTGATGAAAAAAAATTAAATGGCAATCAACTGAAAATAAACATGGAGAAGAAGCTACACAATCTGGTAATCATTAAAAGTTTTAATAGCATAGTGAATGAAGAGATCAGTTGCAAATGGTTAAAAAGAACTCAAAGTCACTGTAAAATGCAGCCTCCTGGGGCACCTAGGTGCCTCATCCAGTTAAGAATCCGACTATGGCTTAGGTCATGATCTCATGGTTCATGAGTTCCAGCCCCACATTGGGCTCTGTGCGGATAACTCAGAGCCTGGAGCCTGCCTGGGGTTCTGTGTCTCCCTCTCTCTCTCTCTCTGATCTCCTCACTCATGCCCTGTCTCTCTCTCTCTCAAAAAATAAACATTAAAAAAATTTTAATGCAGCTGCCTTGCTGCCTGCTCACTGCACTCATTCACCTACCAAAACAGGTCGGAGAATCTCAAGCCCAATTAATGATTCTCTGGAACTGTTATAATATTCAGTGTTGTGAGTCTAGAAGGATAACTTGGCAAACTGGAAACACAAAATGCTTTCTACTTTATTGACTGGTCAACGCATCTATAGGCCTTTGCTCAGTCCTCAGAATAAATTCCCATTCCAAAAATGGGATACAACAGAATCCTTCTCCTCAGCCCCAAGAGGGACTCCAGGGGAGAGATTTTTTTTCCCTCTTAAATATATGACACTTCTGATATTTTATGGCAACTTGTATGGTTGGAAATATTTGTCAAATAGTTGGATGAGAGCAGCTCTTCATGAAACTTGAGATATGAGAATAGGGTTATTTTGAAAAAATCTATGGACAATCTATGTTCAGGATAAGAGCTAAACTTTTGGATGTGTGGTGTCTTAATAAACAGTAGCAGTTTATGTTTTACACAAAGTGCTGATATACCAAAGGCAAAGAAAAAAAGACATGTCAAAAAGGGAAAACCATATTGTTTTACATCAACTGCTGTTTTCTAAAACTCACTTCAAGTAGTTTATTTAACAAGATGTGGGCTGTAGAAAAGTTGGAGAATGTTTACTCTGAACATGCAATTATTTTCTTCCTGTAACATTTGTACCCCTAGGGAGATGCTGTCAGTCTTACTGATTGAAAAAACTTTCCCTCAGCCAAGAAAACTTGAATTTTGATGAGTATTTCTGGAATGCTGCTAAGTTGTTTACAGCACCTGAGATGTAAATAGCTTACCTCTAGGAAACAAGACATTATCCTCTGACAAGAAGTTGATTATGGGGTTCAGTTTCTATTTCATTTATTTTTAATTTTGTGTGTATCTGGTCATGAAAAAAGGAATCATGTCCACTTTTTCCTCTTTATTATGAAACGGTTGATACACACGTGAAAGTAGAGAAAAAAACTAATCAACAATGTTGAACTCCTATCACTTATTTTCCCTGTACTCTTGCCCAATATGCCATTGAGTAGGTCCACTATATTTTATTGAGCAAATTGACTATCGATGGACAGTTGGGCTGTTTTTCGTCTTTTTCTAGAAGACAATAAATAGTGTTCCAATAAACAGTTTTATACATATGACTTTTTCATGTTTCCTATGAAGTAAATGCCTAGACTTGGGATTTCTTTGTCAAAGGGTAAAGGCAATTGTCATTTTACCGGATGTGGTACATTATTTGCAAAAATGAACTCAACTATTCTCCTATGTATAGCATTCATACACTCTTGTCTTGAGATTTTTCAAATATTCCCTTCAACAAATAGAGGCTATCTCCCTACTAGTTGAATCAGGACTGGCTTTGTACCTTGCTTTGGCCGGTATAATGTGGTGAAAGTGAACTACATGAAATTTTGATTCCAGTCCTCAAAAGGTTTTGCAACACTTCTGCTCACTTTCTTGGGATCATTGCCTCCGTCAGGTGAACAAGCTCAGTCAAGTCTATTGAAGTCTAAAGGACCACCTAGGACAGAACCATGTCAATTTGCTTTTCTCAGCCAGTGCTCCAGATATGTGAGATGTATCGGTCATGATCAGCAAAGCTGGACCTCAGCTGATGACAGACATGTGAGAGCTAAGCCATGATTAGAGTGCAGCCTAAATCTCCAACCCACAGAACTGTAAGCTGAATAAATGTGTTGTTTGAAGCTACAAAGTTTCAGTGTAGTTTGCTAGCCATCAGTAATCAATTTATACACCACATAACTGCCAAATCCTCCCCCACTGGTATTGCACCATTTTGCAATCTCAACATCAACATATCATAGTATCTATTTATTCTTTCCCATAGAGTGTGTTGTTGAAATGCTGAATTTTCCCATATAAAAGGAAAAGCTAATGTATCGGTATTGTTTTATTTTACATCTCTCTTATTATGAATGAGGTGGAGTATCTTTTCAGATGGCTAGGTATCCTCCTATTTGTGACTTCATCGAAAACTTTGCTTTCCTGTCCACCATTAGCATGTTTATTAGAATACTTGAGCACATCCAACAAAGACATGGAGATAACTTAAATCCTGATTTAAGGTAAGCTTCCCCAAATTTTGACCTATTTATTAACTTCTTTACATCCTCACTCTCTTAATGAACTGTTTTTATAACAGCTAATGAACATTATTGGTCTTGTAAAAACCTTTGCTCTGATTTAAGACCTAAATAGCCCATTTACTGAACAATGGGAATGAGATAAATTGCAAAGGTTGATTCTCCACAAATAGTAACCTGAAAATCAGCTTTATAGGATCAAATTATATATCTCCAGCTCAGGGATGCCTGGGTGGCTCAGTTGGTTGAGTGTCTGATTTCAGCTCAGGTCATGACCTCATGATTGGTGAGTTCAAGCCCCACGATGGGCTCTGTGCTGACAGCTCAGAGCCTGGAGCCTGCTTCGGATTCTGTGTCTCCCTCTCTCCCTCTCTGTCCCTCCCCCATTCATGCTCTGTCTCTCTCTCTCTCTCTCTCTCTCTCAAAAATAAATAAACATTAAAAAAATTTATAAATCTCTAGATAAAATTTAATATACAATTCATATCACACATGTGGTGTATACTTAATGGTTATATTCATCTCAGTGTAATGTTAGAAATACATCTTATTCAGAGTAACCCACATTAAAAGCCACATTCTTCACTATGTTTTACACCTGAAAGTAAGGTAACATTGTGTTAACTGCAATTTTTTTCAAGTTTGTTTATTTATTTATTTATGGAGAGAGAGAGAGAGAGAGAGCATGAGCAGGAGAGGGGCAGAGAGAGGGGTAGAGAGAATCCCAAGCAGACTCTACACCATCAGCACAAAGCCTAATGCAGGGCGCAAACCCACGAACTGTGAGATCATGACCTGAGCCGCAACCAAGAGTCAGACGCATAACCAACTGAGCCACCCAGGCACCCTTCAACTTCAATTTTTAAAAAAGGGGGAAGAGGGGCGCCTGGGTGGCGCAGTCGGTTAAGCGTCCGACTTCAGCCAGGTCACGATCTCGCGGTCCGTGAGTTCGAGCCCCGCGTCGGGCTCTGGGCTGATGGCTCGGAGCCTGGAGCCTGTTTCCGATTCTGTGTCTCCCTCTCCCTCTGCCCCTCCCCCGTTCATGCTCTGTCTCTCTCTGTCCCAAAAATAAATAAAAAACGTTGAAAAAAAAAATTTAAAAAAAAAATAAAAAAAAAAAGGGGGAAGAAAAGAAAAATACTAACACTTTACAGAATACTAAATAGGAGCTCAAAATTCAGGTCAGTTTCTGAATGTATTAAATATTTTCCTGATGTAACTAATTGTTTATCATAAATTCTAAAAATAATTTTAAAAACCCACATTGTTCCCCCTTCTAAGTTAACTTACAAGTTATCTAAGAAAGACGCAAGCACTAAAATAATATATGCAAGGAAGCAGAACTTAGAACGCTCATGTCCTCTTTCACTAAGAGCCAAGAGCCACAGAGAGATCAGACCATGAACAAGTCTATGAATTCAGAATCTGAATCATCTGATCCAAGAAAGTCTACCAGCTGTATATTCCCACCTTCCTGTGCTCTCCTACATCTTTATCTTATCTCTACCCCAGCATGTGGGAACCATCTGTTTATCCATCTGTCTCCTTAAGGATAGCTGCACAGGTGCTGCTTTGCTTACCTAAACATCTCTAGCCATTAATCTGGTACGTGAAACATGAAAGGTATCCAAAAATATTTGTTACGGTGGAATAAACTGAAAAGTAATTGTTAGAATAATTAAAATTGTCCACTCTCATAGTATGTGTTAGTATAGAAATATAGTCACATAACTTTCAGATCTTGCTATAAAAGACAAGACTCCCAATTCAAACATACTTAGGGTTTTCCTTATATGTGTGTCGTATCCACAGTAATGCTAAGGAAGGTGGGATGGCCTAATGCATTGTAAGGAAGACCCTAATTAATTCTTTCAAAGCTGCTATTTCACAATGAAAATGCCCTGATATTGACATCATATAAGAGAGGGAGAAGGAGCATGCATGGAGGAAAATGGATTCTTCCAACACGATTAATATTTGACTTAACTATATTGGATTTATGAACACAAGAGTATGGAGCATTTTCTAAACTGCTTTCACAGGACCCAACCTTTCTTGGCCTATCCATATGTGGGGAGAGGACATGATATGTTTCTCAGTCTCCGAATTTCTACATACCTCTTCTTGGTCTTTATCATTACTTGCTCTTAAGTGCTTTGCAAATTTTACAAAATTATATTCAAGGATACTAATCACTTAGTCCCAGTAACAATGGTACATTGAAGTCTCAAACACTTTAACCCAAGGTGATGCCTCTTTTGCCCAGTGGAGGAAAGTGAGGTCAGAAGTATTTGGTTTTAATTCCTTGCTCCTTACTCACACCCACATGATTCTGGGCTCCCTACCTACTTTCTCAAACTATTAGTTTCATCATCTAGAAAGTAAATGTAAGATGCCGTATACAAATCTGCCCCCCTTGGTGAAATGTATGATGCTGTATATGAATCTGCCCCCTTGGTGAAAACTGGCTGTTCAATATCTGGGGGTGACTTTCTCATCTCCCTGAAAATGATTGCTCTATTAATCTGGGGATTCACAATGAAACACATTTAAAGACACTGGAATATTCAGCTCAGCAGACTATAGAGGACTGACACTGGTGTGAACTTGGACAGTTTGCTTAACCTCTGTTGAGCCTCTGTTGTCTCATCAGTAAAATGGAGATATTGAGAGAAACACAGTGTCTGGCACAGAGTAAGGGCCCAATAAATGTGAAGTTAATTTCTTTTCTTTATTTAGAGTTAGTGTACTTGAAACTTATAAAATTCTATATTAGTTTGATAGGATACTTGAAAAGTAAAAATCAGCCTACCATAGTTGGTTTTCCCTGAAAACCTGAACTGGCAATACTGACATAAAATAAGACAAGAATATCTTAGAACAGAAATTCTTGGTTCTCTGAACTCTGGTAATGCCTCCTGACATATTGATAGGATTTCACCCAATGCATTTCTATTTTAAATTCACAGGTAAATTATTTCACAGTCCAGGAAATGCTCTCATAGTACAATAACTTCAGGATTTAGTATCTACTTTTGAAATGTCATTTATACTAGCCCCGTTCTTTTTCTTTTCTTTCTTTTAAACCAGAAGCATGATGAGCTAATCAGGGGAAGAAAGGGAAGGAAAGAAACCCAAAGGATTCTGCAGGGAAAGGACAGTGAGTGGTTGAACTGAGAGCTGGTCTGATCTGAATAAGCAAATTCTGGGTTACTTTGTCTTTTAGCCACAGCCACTATTGCCACTCAGTATGACGTAACACAGAACAGGTACTAGAGTGAATTGGAAATCTTTCTTTTAGGAATCAGGGAATAAACACTGAAGAAATGACTGCATTCAGCAGAAAGAAGTGACCTCTTGCAGGACAAAAGGTGTGACTGAACACAGAGGAGCTGGTTTATTCTAGAATGAATAAGTAAATAAATAAAATTTTCAAAAAAAGTGTAGATCCTTAGGATGCAGTAGTCATCCTATGTAGTAAATACATGTCTCAATGTAAAAATAAATAAATAAATAATAAAAAATAAAAAATTACTTCTTTTCATCAGGGACTGTCAAATTCTGTTCCAATGACCCCTCTTAGGAACCTCCAAGGTCAAGAGCAAGAAGTGGCAGGTTGGAAAATGGTGGAAAGGTGCACCTTCCATGCAAGAAGCATGATTTTGGTCTAATGTGTGTGCTCTCTCCATCACAAGAACCAAGACTAAAAAGAATATTATTTGTGAGAAAATGGTTTAGCCATCATAAAATCAGATAATAATGACAATAAGTACAATAATTTTAGAGATTAACCTGCACAGTTTATTACACATCATTTATTTAATTTTTTCAAGTACCAGTTACATTTTCCTGCTTCTTTCTCTCACAAATGGTGTGTCAGATTGTCTTTGCATGTCCTAAGACTCAAACCAAAACTAGGTGAGCTGAGCCTTTCCTTTATAATGTAACTGAAATTGAAATCTATAGGTGTTTTGTTTTAGGAGTGATTAGTCCTCAGTTATCAAAATGTACTAAAGTCTAATTCATTTCATCAACAAAATTTGATAGGAAAACCCTACATTGTTGTAGGACCATTTGTTGTCAGTGCGCCTGTTTGCATTCTTCCTTCCTTTCTAAATTTCCTGATGGGAGTTACTAGCAGTGTAAGAAATGTTATTATTGACAACTGTACAGCCATTTCCTCCATTTTGCTTCTCGTAGAAATCAAAATTCTGTTCTAGTATTTAATCCTCTCCCGTGTGGTCTTTAAGTCAGGGCTCTCCAGAAAAACAGAACTAATGATTGAGAGAAAGAGAGAGAGAGAGAGAGAGATTTATTTTAAGGAACTGGCTCATACCACTGTGAGGGTTGACAAGTCAAAACTGTATGGCAGGCAGGCAGGCTGGAAATTCGAATTAGAGCTAATGTAGTCCTTGTGCATGAAATCTGAAGAGCAGGCCAGCAGACTGGAAACCCAGGAAAGATTTCTAAGTTGCAAAGTTGAGGCAGAATTTCTTCTTTGAGAAACCTCAGTCCTTGGTCTTAAAGCCTTTAACTGATTGGATGAGGCCCATCCATATTATAGAGGGTAATCTACTTTATTCAAAGTTGACTGATAAAATGTTTAACCACACATAAAAGCTTGACAAGACTGATGTGAAGACCAAACAACTGGGCACCACAGCCTAGCCAGGTTGACACATAAAAGTAACTATCGCCCTGTCCGTATGGCTCAAGGAAACTGATCTCATCACCAGCTCAAGGTCAGATTCTGATTGTTACAACTCAATCATAGTGGTCCTGTCCTCTTTTCCAGTGGTTACCCTAGAAGCCAGGTGTGACCCAAACGAATATAGAATTCTCCTGTCAGCCCTTATTTGTTCAAGAATAGGTATATGATGAACATGTGGCCCAACTAGGCTGAGGTGACTGTCTTTCATTCCATGGTTGGTTCTTATGCTTGGTATGAACGAAGGGAGCATTTTACCTCAGTTGCTACTGATAGACATCTTGAAACCTCATGAGAAATAAGCCTGTTAATAAAGTTAATTGCTAGATAATTGTGAATAGATGGAGTTAATATTTGAACCATTCCCAGAACCCACGTTCTCTTTTTTTCTATTACACAAAATCATAACTATCTTCATTTTTAAGCTAATTTGAGCTGCAGTTTCTCTCACATGTAGTCAAAAACAACCCATCCAGGGTTGCTAAGCAACAGATACAGGGAAGGACTATCTCTTTCAGTTCCAGAGATGCCCTCTTGGGTTTAAGCCAATAATTGTATCCAGACCCCAGCTATAGCGAGTAGGTCAAGATTGAGCATATCACCAGGGGGGGCCAATCACCGTTAAAGGGGTTTGAATCTGAACCTTAAACTTTGGGGGACATTGACTTTATTTTTATTTCTCAATGAATATAAATAAGAATACTCATTGCCCTAGGTTTTACTAGCAGCTCTCTTGGAATTGTGATGGGACAACTTGCCAACAGAATGAGCCTACAGACCTCCTACCATACGAACATGACAGGGAACTTCAGGAGCTGCATTTTGAAACTCATTACTGGACTTGTGACAAGGTCTTATGTACCAAGCACTGCTCCCCACTGGTGATTGAGCTCCTAGGAGACACAGAATATTTTTTGCTCATTGACTTTAGCTCAGGGACTCCCAGAAAGTTTTACTGAGACTTCCTTACATTGCACAGATGTCTAGGACACTTCTACCAATTTTCTCTCTGTGTTTCTATCTCTGTCTCTCTGTCTCTCTCTCTCTTTGGCCTTCACAGCATTGAAGTCTGATGGCTCTCTAGATACTCCCAGCTTTCCTCCCATTTCCATTCACATAGTCACTTCCCCTAATAATATCCTTGCACATTTAATCACATCTCAGAGTCATTTTCTAATAAAATCTTGACTGTCTGAACACAGCAAGACATTGAGATAAAGAAAGTGGAACTAGTTGCATTGATTAAATCATGGATTTAATCAGGATTTGGCTGATTAAACTTGGCTAAAGGTATATCTAGTCTTGGACTGTTGAATTACATAAAATTCACTTTTTTTCTTTCAATTTAGATTGAGTATTCTGTAACTTGCAAATAAAAACTTCGTAAATGATACAGTCAGGTCTCCAGACAACACTAACTCAAGTATATATGTGAGTTTCCATTGTGGGTATGATCAACATCCTGATTGCAACTAGGTTTTGAATTAAGTCTTTACAAGTCTTGAAAGATCAGAAACAATCCCATTTTTAAAAGAAATCTTTACACAGGAAAATACAAGTGGCTTTACTTAAAATAATGCAAGAAAATGGACAAAATTCCCTCTTTCTTTTAAAAATTTAAGTCAGAGTTAAGAATAGTCTGGAGTCCCTTCTTTGCACAACTCACAGTTGTAGAAGAGGGGGCTGGTCAGAGACAGGAATGGAACTCCCTCCACTGAATTTTCCAAAGGCCATCAGCAAACTTCAGAAGGTAAGAATTCAGATATGTTTTTCATGTATTATGTAGTCAGGCATCAAGAGTTCATGCTCTACCTAAGAAAAATGTCAGAAGTTCACATCACTGAATTTTTAATATATATAGTATATGTCTCAATGTTTAAACAAGTTAATTAAAAACATGTGTACTGGCTTTTCAAAGTAGCTCTGCTGGGTAGTTAAACAATGCTTATATGGTCCCTGGGGGCTCAGTCAGTTAAACATCCTCTTGATTTCAGCTCAGATCATGATCTCCTGTTTCCTGAAATCGAGCCCCAAGTCTGGCTCTGTGCTCTCTGCCCTTCCCCTGCCCTCTCTCTCTCTCTCTCTCTCACTCTCTCAAAAAAATAAAAATAAACAATAAATAAATGAATGAATGAATGAATGAATGAATGAATGAATAAATAAATAAAGTTTCCAATAATACTGCCATTTTTCAGAAGGGCTTTGGGGATTACTTTCTTTTGGAAATGCCATTATAGCCTTTGATGCATTCTTTTGGCTACTGTCCATGAGAACAAGTTTCTTACTTGACTTGGAATCATTGTATGGAAATAACCCAAATATACTCGGCACCAACCAAGACTTTTGAATAAGTTGAATAAGTTGCGTGGGGAACACCATTTTTAGTTAAAAAAATGAAATGAGACTATGGAGAAGCTATGTGTGAATGTATTTTCCCCCCTGTGATTTGAGTAGATACATGAAAATAACCTGCCTCCCATTCTTGGAAAACTTGTTAAAAACTGAAACAATAAATTGGTAATTAACTTTTCCCCTCTGTCTATCATAATGACAGCCTGACATGAGAGAAGATTTCCTTGGGTTTTGAAAGCTTTTGGATCTTTAATAATTTCCTGTGAAAATGTATCTGTATATAGGTGGGTTGTAAAGAGGATTAATCTATTGAATTTTAATACTTTTTAAAAAATAACATGATGAAGGGGCGCCTGGGTTGAGTGGTTGAGTGTCCAACTTCGGCTCAGGTCATGATCTCAAGATCTCACAGCTGGTGAGTTCGAGCCCCGCTTCAGGCTCTGTGCTGACAGCTCAGAGCCTGGAGCCTGCTTTGGATTCTGTGTCTCCCCTCTCTCTGCCTCTCCCCTGCTCGTACTCTTCCTCTCTCTCTCAAAAATAAATAAAACATTGTAAACAATAAGAAAAGAACATGATGAAGAAGTAGATGGTAGAAGGGATGGTATGAAAGAAGGAATTGTTGAAAGGGGAGGGGATAGTCAATGTGGAAAAAAAGTTACACTAAATTTGAAGTTTCACATAAGATGCTTCTATGGTATAGGAAAAGAATAAATTTTTAGTGCTCTGGCTGGGCAATGGGAAGGGATCTCTTGCAAGTAATTGTAAATAGATAATTGATTGAAATTCATTTTCATTAACTCAGAAGTTCTCTCTCCTTTTTGCCTTTTTGCAGGCAGAAAATGAGGCTTCCCATTACAAACCTTCTTTATATTGGTGATGACAAATGCATCTTTTAAGTATTATATAACCTATGTAGTTCAGACTTCATTCTCAGAGAACACTGCACATTTTCTAGGGCCTAGGGGAGACAAAGAATGATTTTTCTTTCTGATAGGAAGCTGTAAGCATTTTTCTCAGATTTTTCAGTATATATTCCTGAAAAGTTATGTCAAGCCTCTTTTTGAAAGTAAAAGAGATTCCTAAAAGATTGGGATATTGTGAGATTTTCAAAAGAACAAACTTCTTGCTTTAAAATGGACTTGAGTCCATTTGACATAAAACAATGATAGTAGAGTTGAGGGGCGTCTGGGCTGCTCTGTCGATTGAGCATTCGACTTCAGCTCAGGTCACGATCTCACGGTTTGTCACGGTTTGTGAGTTCGAGCCCCGCGACAGGCTCTGTGCTGACAGCTCAGGGTCTGGAGCCTGCTTTGGATTCTGTGTCCCCTTCTCTCTGTATCTCCCCCACTTGTGCTCTGTCTCTCAAAAATAAATAAATGTAAAAAATTAAAATTAAAAATTAAAGCATTTGAGGAATGAGCTTGGTTTCATTGTACAACTTTCATTTTCTGACAAGTAAAAGCAGATTCAGTCATTTCTAGAGATAGACTTTTTTCTTAAAGTAAAACTCCAGCAGGAATTCAGCATGTGGCCTGTGTTGACAAACTGAAGGACAAACTGAAGGACTTCATTATAACTAGCCAAGAGCATATAGAACTTAGAAACTAGCTGGACGCTTACTTAGTCAAATAAAATTCTGTGCAGTGACTCAAAGTTCCTAAACGGTACCTTGATCAAAATCAAAGAATGCTTTGAGAGTTTTTATCACATTTCTAAGGTCAAAGACTTGGAAGTTTTCACACTTTGTAATCCAACACAAACTTATTCTTCATAATCTCTTTCATTTCCTACTCCAAATTGATTCTTAAATTTGATCTTTTAACTTCTTGATAATGCCAAGAAGATCTACTCCCTGAATAAATAGGGAGCAGAATATATATGTGGCTTATACAAGATCTTCCTCGATTTGTAACAGAAGTGAGAACAGAGTACACATTTTCTGATTTCTATCTTAAGCCTTGGTAACAGCAGCTCTCCTTTGGGAAAATCAAGCCCTGTATCAGAAATGGAGTTACCTCTTCAGAAACATCCCTCCCTGTGAAATTAGCAGCTCTCGGTTGGCAAATTCCCTGGGTGGCCCTTTCAGATGTGTGAGATAATAGAAAATACATATTGTTTTCTGCCCACCAGTTCCTGGCACAGACCTCCTAAAACCCTTGGAAATTCCTAAGGGAGGAGAGCAATTTAAATGGATTTTGTAATGTTAATTAGTTGACTTTTGGACTGGCCCTGAGAATGGGGGCTGGCTGCCAGGGAACAAATCTTGTGATTAGAGAACTGGAAATTTAAGTTCCACCCCTCCAACCTCCAGGGCAAGAGAGGCTGGAGGTTGAATCAATTGCCAATGGCTACTGATTTAATAAATCATGACTGTATAAAGAAGCCACTATAAAAAAAAACAAAAGGACAGGTTTTGGAAACCTTCTGTGTTGGTGAACACAGAGGGTCCTGGAAAAGTGGTGCATCCAGAGGCCAGGGAAGCCCTGCATCCTTTCCCACATTCCTTGCCATACTCATCTCCATTCCATCTGGATGGACAACTGTATCCTTTATCATATCCTCTTATAAAAACCTGGTAAAAGTAAATTAAATTTTCTCTGAGTTCTGTGGGCCTCTCTAGTAAATTAATCAAACCTGAGGAGGAAGCTTTGGAACCTCTGATCTACAGCTGGTTGATCAGAAGCCGGGGTGACAATCTGGGCTTGCTACTGGCATCTGAAGTTGGGGGGCCAGGGGGAAGTCATGCGGGATGAGCCCTTAATCTGTGAAATCTGATGCCATCTCCAGGTAGACAGTGTCAGAATTGAACTGATGTCTGCTGGTGTCTGAGAATTGCTGGTTTGTGTGGGAAAAAAAATCTCCACACATTTGGTAATCAGAAGTGTCAGAAGTGAAGTATTTATGTAAAAGTAAAGGAAACTCACAGGGAAGAAACATACAGGAGATAGACGAACTGAGGATTTTTTTTCTCCTACAATAGGAGGGAAAGACTGGGGTTTTCCCTTTTTTTTTTTTTTTTTAATTTTCAACGTTTATTTATTTTTGGGACAGAGAGAGAGACTGAGCGTGAACGGGGGAGGGGCAGAGAGAGAGGGAGACACAGAATCGGAAACAGGTTCCAGGCTCTGAGCCATCAGCCCAGAGCCCGACGCGGGGCTCGAACTCTCGGACAGCGAGATCGTGACCTGGCTGAAGTCGGATGCTTAACCGACTGCGCCACCCAAGCGCCCCAGGTTTTCCCTTTTTAAGATGAGACATTCAGAGGACGCAGGTTGGGTGCAACATTCCTCTAGGTGGAACTAAGGTTTACCCACAGACTTTTCTTCACCCCCACTGTGGTAGGCAGAATTCTAAAATGACCCCAAAATGACCCTTGCCCTTGAATAACTTTCTCTCCTTGAGTGTAGGTGGAACATGTGGTTATGGTGTGGTCCCCAATCATGTGAGCCCCATAAAAGCAAAGAGAGTATTTGCGTCTGGTTGCAGAAGACAGAAAGATTTGAAGCACAAGAAGAAGGTGGCGCCCCTTTGCTGGCTTTAAAGATGGAGCAGGCTACATTAAAAGAACCTAAGAATGGTCTCCAGGAGCTGAGAGCAGCCTTCTGGGCCAACAGTTCATGCAAAAACAGGAACCTCGGTTCTAAAGCCACAAGACACTAAATTCCGTCAACAACCTGAGTGAGCTCCTAAGACCCTACATGGAGAACCCAGCTGAGCCCCCCTGAATAGTGTCCTGAAGAGCTTGAGATATTTTAACATTTTGTGCAATATTAACAAAACCATGTTGCCTTGAACTACTAGTTTGTGGTAATTTGTCACGTAACAGTAGAAAATTAATGCACCCACTCTATCAGAGACACTAAACTTTAGAACAACAACAACAAAAATATTCCATGATGGAACACAAATAATTAATAGAGAACTTGAAATTCAGAGAGGAAAACTAGCTTATTAGATGGGAGCTCACACCCTATAGATCTAAAGGATTTTCACCTTACCACGTATTGCATTTTAATATTTGACAGTAATGTTAATATGTATATGGAATGCCTAACTCTAAGGAAATGCATGAAACATATTACTAACTTTCTTTAGCATCCTCTATACAAGTATTCCATAATGTATTTTGTAGTCTTTGAATCCTTTTCTTTAGTTCTGATACCTATCTATCTACAGGAAACTTCACTGATATAAGGAAATAACCAGATACCCTTATTAAATCATAGTAATTCAAATTAACCTGTAAGAGGCAAGCTCTCAAATCTTGTCATTATGAGCCAACATTATCTCTGTTGGAAAGCCATTAAAAAAAAAAGTGGCTTTCAGAGCCCTATGAATAGAACTTCTTATTTTTGAAGCCTGTCATTTTCACTGGTTCCTGGGGGGAAAAAATTATTCATGAAGATAAAGCTCCCTCTTCATTCATTTATTCATCCAGGTAATTCATTCAATTGTTCAGTCAGCCCACAAATATAGTATTAACTTAAGCCCCCCTTTCATTGCCTGCCAGATTCCTTCTAATAATTCTCAGAGCTACAGGAAGCAAACTACATCTTCGCTTCTATGATCTTATAGCAGCTCTCATTGGCTAACTGGCATTCCAAATTCCTGTTTATGGCCTATTTCACCTGTTGGGAGGTCATTGAGCATCTTGTTGATGGTGCATTTCATGAACCTAGCCCAGCAGCAGGTACATAGTATTTGCTCAATAAATATTTGCTGAAAAAAGATAAACATCAATTGCTGTGTTAGGCACTGGGAATTAGGGTGTAAAAGAGCATTCCATTGTCTTTAAATAGTTCAGTCTCCAAGCACACATACTGACTAGAAGAATATTATGATGAGGTATAATAGTGCCTATGCCAGAACTATAAAAAAGGTGCTTTGGAGGCATCTAAGCAGCTGGGAAATGATCAGAAATAGTGAGCAGAGGTTGGGCAGGGATCTAGGCATTCCAGGTAGAGAAGATAATGTAAACAAATATGGGCAAGCAGGACATAACTGAGGTAATCCTAGAAATCCGTATAGGTGGTTCCCTGTGTCAAGAGGGTAGAATAAAGGGGTCACAGTGAGAGATAGAGCTAGAGAGGCATGTAGAAGGCAAATGAAAAAGGTTTTAGTAAGCAATGGTGAGCAGCTTGGACTTTGTTCTTAGAAAAACAGAAGCAATGAGGAATTTTGAAGTGGATTCTCACATGAATGTAATCCGGTGCTCATAGTGATCACCAAATGTGTGGAGGTTTTTTCCCCACACAAACAAGCAATTCTCAGACACCAGCACACATCAGCTCACTTCTGACATGATCCGTCTGGAGATAGCATCAGATTTCAATTCTCCACATCTTTGCCATGACCTCGACATTAACAGAGTGTGTGCATTACAACCTTGTGCTTTTCTCCAGGAAATTGTGGAATCATGGTATTGACCCTTAACAAGACCTGAAGAGAATATACAAACAAATCATTAGCGTAGTCCTGTGCTAGAGTTCAGAACATACCAAACAGAAGCCTGTATGAACTTGTCAGTATTTTTTTTATAGGAAATATATGCATTGGTGGTTTACTCTTGGCTTTGTTATGTTCTGTGAATTTCTCGCATTGAGTTTGATCACACAGGTTGCCTTTAGCTATATGGCCAGTGGGGTATAAAAGACCTTTCTTCCTCAGATGAGACTATGACTTCTTTGAAATCAAGGTATCTCATGCATCTCCTAGTGGTTTATGATGCAAAAACCAAGTTTATCCCGAGCAACTTGGCCCTCTTTAATGTGTTTGTGCTTTCTTTCTCCTGCTTCACTGTACCCTTTTGTTACTAAAATATTGCAGGAATATATTCTGCAGAGTCTCAGAAGTCTTTTCCATAAATATGGATATTTGTTACTAACACCATTGGCATAACTGCTGCAAAAACTATGCTCCACCAGCTCTTGGCTTTGAGCTTAGACATGTAAGTTGCATTGGCCAGTGATATGTAGACAAAAGTACCAATGTACCATTCTGAACCAGGATTTAAGAACCCTTGCATGTCTCTGTTTGCCCCCTTGTACTTCTGCCACTGCCATAAGAATTCCTCTCCAGCTAGGTAGCTTCTGCATCTTCCACAGAGAGCCAAAATTGCACATACATGGCATAGAGTTGCCCAAGCCAAGCCCAGCTGGACAGATAACTTAAAACAGAACCACACTGCTTAGTCACACACAGCTTAGGTCAGCCAACCCGAGACAAACTGCAGATACATGAGAATAGGTGATTGTTGTTTTAAGCCCCTGAATTTTGGGGTGAATTATTAAGCAACATTTATAAAGAAAAAACTAACTGGTACGGATCTAAGTGTGGAAATTAAATACTACAAACTTGTTGGAAGAGCTGGAAAACCACTAAATCCATATTCAGAAAGCTTCAGGACACCACTTCTAGATACTCCCCAAAACCAGTATTAGTAGGGAAATGAGGAGGTTTTTTGCTACATAAATTCTGCCTGCCAAAGCCCACTGGTGTTGGAGGAAAACTGACTGCTACCTCCCTTCTATCTTCCAAATTTTGTGTAATGCATCCAATTGGCACAACCCTTCTGACAAAGGAGTTGGGAAAATGCAGTTCTTGGACTTTTAGCCCCCACACAACAAGCACTAGAAGGTGCTGGGAATAAATGTGGAATGCCTGTGTACAATCTCCAGCGGAAGTATTATACTTATCCACAGTATTCTCTTAAGAATTCAGTAAACAGTATATATAAACTGTTTGTAATTTACAATCGTGTATATATGCTAGTAGGTAAAACAAAATGGCACCATTTAAAATGGAACCCATCTTCAAACTGATTTCCTCATTTCAGTAAATACTGCTTTTAGTTTGGAAAGATCTGCTTGGGGTTATTTTGTGTGAAAGTGAAAGCCCAGAACAAATATGGACATAAGAGAATAAATTTTAAAAAGAAATTGAATTTCTTGATTTGGATAAAACAGACTTGTAAAGTGACTGATGAGGCGCTCAAGATAGAAGTTTTGGTTGCTTTGGGATTTGAAGAGGAAAACGTGTGAGAAAAATTGACAGAGTGAGAAAAGAGAGAAAGAAAGAAACTCAGTAAAGGAGTCCAGTAACCAGGGTAGCAGCCAGGGCAAAAAAAGGAAACCAATTTTCTGAAAAGGAACTGAATGGTGAAATTCAAGATATTTGATATTGTTTTCATTTGTTTCTGTGCTTTGCTTAAGTCTTCCTATTATCTACTAATCTCCAGCAAAAGACTGTTACACGAGAGCCTCGTGTTAGTGGTACTATAAGTAATGAAGGTGAAGAGGACACTTGAACAAAATAAAGTGGGACAGCAGCCTAGGAAGGTATCTTGACAGATAGGAATCAACTGAGTAAGGAAGAGAAATTCAAGGCAAGAAGTGATAGAAAATCACCAGGTAGAATCTTGAAAAATATAAACAAAGGATTCTGCTTTCCATTTTTACATGACACAGAGTGTGAACTCTTTCATTAGGACATTAAAGCAAAGGGAGGTCCCAGAATACTATAATACTCGGGGAATATTGGACTATGTATGCAAGGTCTCTATATATGAGCAATACAAGAGAATAAACTCCAACAGGTCAGAAGCTGCTGAGAATGCATAGACCGTTTCTTATCCTTCACTTCCTATTATTTAATTATATAGAAGAGAAAGGAGCACATAATTAATATTCAAGTAATACTTATCAATGATTTAGACATGAAAAGTACCAGCGATATCAGAAGGTATTTTAAAGTTGTACCATGGGGTATCCTAGACTAATCTAGGAGTCACATTACAGATTCTCCCCTTTTAGATTCTTGCCTTAATCTTATCTCATTTGATATACATGTTTTAAAATGTAAAGTGCTAAATGCCTTAGATAAGGTTTAA
Source organism: Prionailurus viverrinus (assembly GCF_022837055.1). NCBI lineage: Eukaryota > Metazoa > Chordata > Mammalia > Carnivora > Felidae > Prionailurus > Prionailurus viverrinus. The sequence continues at coordinate 22,675,074 of NC_062568.1, forward strand.
ACTCGGAAAGTAGATCTTATAGGATTTCAGATCTTCAGCAACTAAAAAATACATCTTTTATATGGAAAAAGGAGAAGAAAGAAGGGCATTTTTAGCTTTCATTAAAAAGCTAAGAAACATAGCTAGAGGGGTGTGCTATTAAAATCCCAGATCTTTGAATAATACACTATAAAGGTCAGAGCTCGTTCAACCAAAAGTGAAAAGAATAATTCTTCACCCCAGTTTTTAATTTTAAAAAGTCTCACTTCTTCTTTCCTGAAAGAATGATTTCTTGGAAGTAGATAAAGCAGTTGGGTACTAGCCAGTTTTATTCTGGCTTCCATTCATTGATATTAAAATTATATTTGGGTGTTGAGTGCACTTTGGGTCCAAGAAATACTGATCAGAAATAAAAGGACCAAAAGCCAGAGTGCTCTCAAAACAGACAATAGGAACCAATGGTAGAAGGGATCTTTTTGGAGGGATCCTTGCCCCATTTACAGTCATTTCAGTCAGTCCTTATACTTCTTAATACCCCAATTCCAAATAAGTTTCTTAATGCCATCTCTTTTCTGTAAAGGAGATGAAACTCCTTAATTAAACGAAGAAAAGGGAAAGAAAACACTCTGTTTAAGTCTTCTTCTAAGACTTACCACACAGTGATTTCTCATCTAAGACTTCCTCATTGTCTTCTACTTACATTCCTGTTGTTGTCACCCCTTAAAGGCACGAAGTTCTATTTTAGATCTTCTACCTCTCTGCCAGTGTTTCTCTATACAGCAGGGCCTTAGAAAAACTCTGTTGTTCAAAGTGATCATCTTTGTTCTTTTGTGTCATGACTTCTATCTTTTCCTGGTCTCATCCTACTGGCCAATAAAATCTCAAAAATTTCGAAGTCCAACAGCTTGATGTCCTTCATTTCTTTCAATAGATCTTCGTATATCTGTACTAAAAAAGTTACAATTCTACTTCAGGTCCATAGTTTGTTTTCTATTAAAATATGCTTTAAAAGAAGTATGTGATATAGTTCTTTTTATAGTTGACCTCACATGTTATGAATGATCATGGGGAGAAGGCATAAAAAGTCAGGTCATCAACAGGCAGCTAGATATTCAGGTTCTAGGGGAAAATGTAGAATGTATTCTTATACTTTTTCAAAGATTTTATGCTGTGCATTTACCAAGCTCATTTGGCAGTTAGTAATACCAAGTTCTTTAGGATAAATATCAGTGACCTCTGGTGATTAGAAGAAAGAAAAATATAGGCACCTCCTTCTCCAATAATCTCTCTGTTACATTATAGTAAAAGCAAATGACAAACTTACGAACATTTATTAGCAAGATACAAAAAAAAAGCCACGCAGCCTGTTTTTTTATGCTCAGCCACTAAGAAATTTCCATCCAAATTCACTCCAACAAGCCCACCGCAGGATGCAGGAGATCCTCATTCTAAGATAGACAGACAGACAGATAGATAAAGACAGATATATCTTATAATTTTATATATAAAAAATATCCTGATAGGTCATCCAACATTTTGGGGACAAGCAACAGGCAACATGCAGGATACACACTACTAAATAAATCTCTAAGGTCTGCAACACTACACTGTATAAGTGCTAGGTAACCAGGCTTAATGATCTTGTACTTGGATCATGGAAGGTAATAGTGCCTATATGACTGTTTTAGCCAGTCTTATATCTTGAACTTCACTCATTTCACCAATTAAATTTTTAACATTCTTCATACTAATTAGTGAATCTTTTAGAGTAAATTGTTGTACTATTTAAAGAATATATGAAAACAAAATTGGAGTAAGATTCTAGCTAAGATCTTCCAAATGCTACTATCCTATTGTAGTGTGTATACTACAATATATACAAGGTTATATATTAAAGGTAAAATACCTAGCCACTAGCATCATATAATTCAAATGGAGTATTTTAAAGTAAATTATCACATAAGCAATATAATAGTCTTAAACCCCAATCTGATTTTGATCACCTTAGTTTAGTATTCTTTGTGTTCAAATACCATGTTAATATGGATAAGAAACTATTACTGACTCAAAATTTATTTGGCAGTGGAATAACAATGGAAGATAAGGAAGTTAAGAACACAATAAATGGGCTGGAGAAAGATCCAGACACAACAAAGCTTCCCATGACAGCAATAGTTGTTCAAAAAAAGTTTCTCTTGGCAGTAAATGTGGTCAAGAACCTCTCCCTCTGACTCTCTTATCACTTTATTCTTATTTTTATGTTGCTTTATGAGATCTTTGTTTTTATTGTCTTAAAACAGTGGAAATAAGGAATAAATAAATTTAAAAACATTTTGGGTGACGTATCCTATAGTCAGAAACTATACACCTGGTTTCCCTAATCAAAGTTTTGAGCTAATTCACCCGCTGTTATTACTATTTAGAATGTCCTTCTTCCTTTATGTTGGCAAAATGTGTGCTCTTCTTCTTTCAGTTTACATCCTCCATGAACCTGACCCAAATTAACACTTCTCAAATATCTGTTGAACCCCAGCTCCATATCCCTATATTCTATCTTCATGAGCTGTGTTCAGTAAGTAAGGCACTCCTCAAGGAACATACAAATATTACTTTGTTTTTTAATTTTATTATAGCACACTTGCAAGTATGTACTTTGCAAGTATATACACACTTAAAAAACAAATAGTACTGAGTGGCATTATCTAAAAGTAAGTTATTTGATTTTCTGGTCTTTTCACCGAAATATCTGAAATCATATTTATCGAAGGTTTACAGTACACAGACCGATTGAGTGATATAATAATAGCTCGTGTAGTTTTTCTATTTTACCTGATAAATAAAAGCAACAGTTTGGCCTTAACAGCTTTGGGGAAACTTAAGTTTATAAAGGTTAAATAATTTCCCTAAATCACAAAAACAGTACCGTGGTGGGGCCTTGATTCTAACTCAGGTTTGTTTCACTATATAGGCCATGCTATGAACCAACACTGGACAGTAGGTCCCTAAGAAAACTGAGGGCTTGATCCGTGAAAAAATATATGTTTCTTAAATGAGAAATATCTAAGCACAACAAATACGTTAAAAGAATTCTTAGAAACAACAAGATTAAATGTACTGGAATCAAAGAGGTAAGACACAGTCAAGTTTAATGAAATTGGAAGTCAGAAGCCCATGACCAGCTATTTCTAAACAATTATGTAATCATGAGTAAATTGCTTAATCTTTGAGTTTCAATAATTTTATCTGTTAAATGAGGTAGCTGAACTAGATGGATTATAAAACCAAAAGTCTACAGTTGAGATATGGGAAGTGAAAACCTTTCCTCAATGATTATTATCAATAACCATTTAGACACAGCAAAACTATAAATCAGGCTGTCCTGGGATTTCTGTGTATATTTCTGTGATGTCAAAACTTAATGTTATTTTCCAACTTATATTTATTATTTTTATAGCTTACTTTCTTATATTGCTCTCCTGCATCACTGAGATAACCATTTCTTTCTTCTTGCTTACATTTTTAGCTGAGAGACAAACAAAATAAGCTGAAGTTTAAAACACATAAATATTTGTCTTTTGCTAACATTGACTTTTGGAAATAAGAAAATGTTCCTTGGAATATCTATGACTTGATAAGTTATCAAAAATGTGATTTCCCGTCAGAATGCTTTATCATACTGATTTAGAAGTTGACAGCTGGAGATAAATTTAAACACACACACACACACACACACACACACAGAGTATTAGGACAAAAACAACAATCTTTTTCTGTGGAATAAAGGATTAACATTCTGAAAAGAGGCATTTTATTCACATTTAAAAGACTAATTGGTATTATTTTAAATTTTAAACTACAATAACAAATAAAACACTAAAGCTATTCTTTCTAAATGAAATGACTATAACTATAATTACAATAATTTAGCTTTGTTAAAAAATCACCCTAAGAGTGCCTGGGTGGCTCAGTCGATTAAGCCTCTGACTTCAGCTCAGGTCATGATCTCCCAGTTTGTGGGTTCAAGCCCCACATCAGGCTCTGTGCTGACAGCTCAGAGCCTGGAGCCTGCTTCGGATTCTGTGTCTCTGAATGTGTGTCTCCACTCATACTCTGTCTCTCTCTCTCTCTCAAAAATAAATAAACATAATTTTTTTTAATCAACCTAAGTTTCAATCAATAATATATCCAAAAAACGCTATCTTTTAAATGGATTCTTATTTAAACCTTTATCTAACATTCCTGGTTAATAAAATGTTTTCTCAATGAACAAAGATGTGTTGATAATATTTTGTAACTAATGGTGATTTTCTTCTTGAATTTAATCTAGATTTATATAAGGTTTTTACTTTATTTTAGATATCATATATCAATGACTTGATATATATTGTCTGAATGACAATACCATTATCTATGAATATTATGATGTACATTCATCAACTGCAACAAATATACCACTGTGGTGGGGGATGTTGATAATAGGAAAGGCTATACATGTGGGGTGGGGTGGGATGGGTAGGGAGTATTTGGAATATCTCTGTACCTTCCTCTCAATTTTAAAACTGCTCTTAAAAAAAAGTAGTCATTAAAAAGAAGAAGAAAACCCATGTAATCAATCTAATAGATGTCGTAAAAGCATATGATAAATTCCACTGTTAATTATGGTAAAAGTTGTCAGCAAATTAGGAATAGCATGGATTTCCTCAACCAGTTAAAAATATCTACAAAATAAAATCTATAGGTAACATCACACTCGGTACTGAAATTCCAGCTTTTTACCTTAGGTTAGGAGCAAGGCAAGGCTATTCATCTCATTATTTTAATTTATTATGACACTGAAGATCCTTGCTAGTGTAATAATGTAAGAAAAAGAAAAAAGTCACAAAGATGGGAGAAGAAAATAAAACAATCACACAGATTTAATGATTACTTATGTAGAAAATCCTAACATATCTGTAAGTTACTATAATTAAATTTAGCAAGATAACAGGATGCAAGGTAAATGTTTTTACAAATTTAGTTGTAATTGTGTATATTTGTAACAAACAGTAAGAAAATGAAATTTCAAATATATTATTAGAATATAATTGATATACAAAAACTATACATATTTGATGAGATTAGACATATGCACACACCCTTGAAAACCATCACCACAATCAAGATAATAGATATATCCATCACTTCCAAAAGTTTCTTTGTGTCTCCTTTTTTGTTTACTTGTCTTCTTTTTTGTGGTAAGAACACTAAACGTGAGACATACCTACCCTTATCATTTTTTTTTAATTTAAATTCAAGTTAGTTAACATATAGTGTAGCCTTGGCTTCAGGAATAGAATCCAATAATTCATCTCTTACATATGACACCCAGTGCTCATCCCAAAATGCCCTCCTTAATGTCCATCAACCATTTAACCCATCCCCCCACTGACATCCTTTCCAGCAGCCCTCAGTTTGTCCTCTGTATTTGAGAGTCTCTTTTTGTGATTTGCTTCCCTCTCTGTTTTTATCTTATTTTTCCTTCCCTTCCCCTATATTCATCTGTCAAGTTTCTCAAATTCCACATGTGAGTGAAATCATATGCTATCTGTCTTTCTCTAACTTATTTCACTTAGCATAATACATTCTTAGTTCCAACCACGTTGTTGCAATTGGCAAGATTTCGTTGTTTTTCATCACCGAGTAATATTCCATTGTGTAGATATATACCACATCTTCTTTATCCATTCATCGGTTGATGAACATTTGGGCTCTTTCCATAATTTGGCTATTGTTAATAGTGCTGCTATAAACATTGGGGTGCATGTGCCCCTTCGAATCAGCATTTTATCAAATTTTTAAGTGAACAAAATTGTTGAGTACAGTCACAATGCTATTCAACATATATCTCAGTACACAATGAAACTTTATACCAATTGAACAGCTTCCCATTTCTCAGTCACCCTAGCTCCTGGTAACCACCACTCTATTCTCTGCTTATATAAGTTTGACTATTTCAGGTGACTTATATAAGAGAAACCATGCAACTTGTTTGTTCTTCTATAACTACAGTATTTCACTTAGCCTAATGTTCTCCAGGTTCATCTATGTTGTTCCAAATGACAAGATTTCTTTCTTTTTGAAGGCTGGACAATATTCTATTGTATGTATATACTACATTTCCTTTATCCATTCATCTGTATATGGACATTTGGATTATTTCATAACTTGGTCGTTGTTAATAGTGTTGCATGAGCTTGGGGGTGCAGATGTCTCTTCAAGATCCTAATTTCAATTCCTTTGAGTATATACCCAGAAATGGAATTGTTGGATCATATGGTAGTTCTATTTTTAATTTTTTTGAGGAAACTCCATACTGTTTTCCATAGCAACTGTACCATTTTACATCTCCACCAGCAGTGTAAAAGGTTTCCAGTTTCTCTGTATCCCACCAATATTTCTTACCTTCTATTTTTTTGAGAATAGCCCTCCTAACAAGTATGAGATCATATCTCAGTGTGGTGTTGATTCACATTTCTCTGACAATTAGTCAGTGATGTTGAACACCTTTTCGTGTATCTCTTGGTACGACAGCATCAAAATTTTTTAGGAACATATTTTTAAGAAGATATGTAAGATGAATACCCTAAGAACTACAAAGTATTTTAAAAAGTGATTGACTTAAATAAGTGGAAAGATAAATAGAAGAGACAAGCTATAGTGAAAGAAAGCAAATCAGTAGATGCCTCAGGCCCAGTGCTAATGGACAGACAGGATCACCTACAATGGGCCATAAGGAGGGTTTTAGGGAGATAGAAATGTTCTCTACACTGCATGTCATATTAAAGAACAGACCAAGAATGCCAGCAGAGAAAGAAAACTCTGAAAAACAAACAAATGAAAATGCTAGATATGAAGTTATAATTTTCACATTGATCAGTAAACTCATTTGAAGGCATATCAGATTGGACACAGCAGAAAAAAAAGCCTCAGTGACTTTGGAAAGAGGTCAACAGAAATTACACAAACTAATTGCCCCCTCTCCCCAAAGGGAATAAAAAATAGAAGTATCAAGTGGCGACTGGGTGGCTTAGTTGGCTAAGCATCCAACTTCGGCTCAGATCATAATCTCACAGTTCGTGGGTTTGAGTCCCTCATCGGGCTCTGTGCTGACAGCTCAGAGCCTGGAACCTGCTTCAGATTCTGTGTCTCCTCTCTCTTTGCCCCTCCCCCACTTGCATTCTCTGTCTCTTTCTCTCTCTCAAAAATAAACATATATATATATATGTATATGTATATATACATATACATATATACATATATACATATATATATATCAAGATCTTTGGGACAGTATCAAAACAGAGAATAGCCAAGAATTTTCCAAGATTTATGAAAGATATCAATCAAAATATCTTAGAAAATCAGTAAGACCAAAGCAAAATATGTCTATAGCAATAATTTTAATACATAGTCAATGTATATACTCAGAATACAAATATATAATACTTTAACACATATTTTCTATATATAGTCAGAATTTATATTCATATTTTTAAAAGGCTATGTTCTGATTTAAAAATATATATATAATAACAATATGTTGTGAAGTTTATTACTTTTGAAAGTATCACAAAGGGCAGGGAGAGGAGAAAATGAAATCATACTGGTATCAAGTTCTGACATTGTTTATAAAGCACTGTAATATTAGCCAAAAATATATCATGATAAGTTAAAGATGCACACTTTATTATCATAACCACTAAAAAATAGCTTGCAACTTACCATGTGTATTTCATACTCTATGTTTGGAAAAAGGACAACACCCAAGCAGAACAAGCCAAATCCAAATATTAAGATTCTAAATCCGTCTTGTTCACTGAATTATATTAAAGCATATGAAAAAACTAGTTATTTATTGAAAATTTACTATGTACCGGGTACTAACTGAACACCAAACTGTGTTATCTCATTTAATTTCCACAATTCAATGATGAAAACGTTGAAATACTGTTACATCGCTAATTCCTTGAAGAGCCAGAACTCAGATTAATTTCAGACCATGCTCTTTAACCACTAAGGCAGGCAGCTTCTTACACCTACATTAACACCTTTTTTTTTTCAAGCAGGCAAACAGGATTACCACAGGTGTATTGTCTGTGCCAAACCATGGTGTGTTGAATAACTTTTGTTATCTGCCTAATGAGTCACTGAGCAAAGTTTGTTTACTACTTTAAAACTTGTATTTGAGTATATTACCCTGTATCAATAAATAGGCCCCTTCAGCCCAGGGGAAAATATGATCATATTAGCTGTAACTAACAGCATTTATGTTTCTTGTTCCTGCTCATTATTTCAAGCCCTGTAGCTCTTCCTGAAGTCATTTTTTGGTATCTCCAGGGCACATCTCACATGTGTTACAGATGTGACATTTTCCCCTTTGTTCCTCCCCTGTGGGATCTCCCCAGCCACATCTGTAACAGAGAATTCTATGGCTGGATGCTGTGTGAGCCATCTCAGTGTGGTCACCGCTCCTGCTACTCACTGAAGTCCAGAACCCAGCTGGTCCTATCAAGGGCACTGTCGTCCAACATCCCTAAAGCCATGCTGGAGCCTACTGACCCCAGTACTGCCTGTTTCTTCTGTGGAACCTGGAAAGCCAGGTGCCCCTGTTGCTCCCAGTGTCTGGAGGTCTCCTCTGCCCAGGCACAGCCGAGCACTGGAGTCAGGCCATGTTACCCTGCGTTGCTAGTGCTCTTTCCCCAGTTTTCCTTCCATGAGCATTTTTCAGTGCAAGGATTCTCAGTCTTGCCTCTCATTAGACATAGCTGGAACAGATGGACAAAATACCGACATTTGACTTGTGCCCTGAGGTTCTAGGTTAATATGCACGGGTCCCAGGTGGGTCTAAGGTGCAGGTGAATTTGAAGAATCTCTGACTTAGGCGGCTACTGAAACAATCCTGCCTTCTTTCACAATGCGCAACAGGGATTTTAGTGAAAGGGATACATAAACCTCAGAGCTCATAAACCTTCGGTGGAGGGCATCCACTGAATAAAGTATCTCATTTATAAGGCACTATTTTGCTGCTTAGTTGTGGGGCAGGATAAGCCAATCAGAGAACAAATTTGTCCTCTATGGCCTAACACTAGTGATTCTACACATTAGGTATTAGTATACCAGGAACACAGTAAACCCGACCTTCCGCAGACCCCTCAGTAGTGGAAGTAGTCATTGCACTTGGACTAGCTCCCTCTCTCTCTCTCACTCGCTCTTTCTCTCTCATTCTCTCCCACCCCCTCCTCCAATGCTATAGAACATTGATATTGACAGAATCTCCAAAGCCCACAGATCTATTTGCAGGTGAACAATGTAAATATAATCCATGCAGATAAAAAGGGAAGGAATGGGGTCTCTGGGGTAAAGTACAGAAATTCATTTTCTCATAGAAAAACCAAAACCACTTAAAATATTTGATCTGGCTCTGTAGATATGCCCTGTTTATCCACCTCTTTAAATGCCCTGTTTGTTCACCTCTGCTGGAATCAAGTTTTATAACATTTATTTTAACTTGAATGTAGTAGAATTGTGTCTTTATATTGTTTCTATGTAAGCACAATATAAAATCAGTGGTCAATTAGTGAAAAAAATTGCCTGTAACACATTCTCCACTCCACTTCAGCTACTAAAATATTGAACAGAGGAGAGCAATCTATTGTGTCCGAATTCTCATCAATTGTCTTTCCAGCAGCCAGTAGGTCTCATTAACTAAGAAATATATATAGGATATAAGTAAGCAATTCATTTGAGTTCTGCTGAACACATCTGTTTTCATCCATTTCTGCACGTAGTTCCTCTGTTCAAGACTGGATATTTGCTAGTAAAAACTGAACAATTAGGAAAATGACTTGGTTCTTTCATCAGTCATATGAAAGCATAGATAATAAAGTCAGAACTCCAGGTTGGAGAGAAAAGAAGGCTGGGAAAACTGTGTCTTTTATACAAGTGAGTTTATATTAGAGCTAGCACTCAACCAGATAGCAACGAAAATACACTTAGAATCACTCCCCCGAAAAACCCCAAGTACTGTAATAGTCATCAGCTAACTTACAAAGCCAGGATTTTCCATTTGCATTAGTGTTGAAGGGCCATAGCAATGGAAGAATACAAGAGTGCTTGACTCCTTCATTCCATGAGAAATAGTATGCAAACATCTTTTTCCTTATGAGGTAATGCCAGCTTGGCATTTGATCCCTTGCTAACTATGCCAGGGGAATCAAAGAATGTACTGTGATATGTGATACTTTATGGATCATTTCATAAATCAGAATGTAGTTGAGCCAGAAGTAGAAGTCATCTTTCTAGAATTGGAATGTTAACTATGTTTGAAGCATAGAATGAAAACACCAGCAAGAACCTCTAAATAATCTGAATCATTCTTTATACATGTGGTTCAATCCAGCACAATTGACTATAAATCCAGTTTCTGGTAAACTTCTTATAGAGTAATGAAGGCCAAAGACCTTCTGCTCTCAAATTCTGCTCTCTCGAATTCTAGGTATGCTTTTTTTTTTCTTAATGTTTATTTATTTTTGAAGAGAGAGAAACAGAGCATGAGTCGGTGGGGGACAGGGGTGGAGGGGGCAAGAGAGAGGGAGACAGAGAATCCCAAGCAGGCTCCAGGTTCTGAGCTGTCAGCACAGAGCCCAACGCGGGGCTTGAACTCACAAACTGTGAGATCATGACCTGAGCCAAAGTCGGATGCCCAACCTACTGAGCAACCCAGGCACCCCTTAAATTCTAGGTATTCTTACCCATAAAATGTATAAGTGAGTGAGTGACTGAATGTGTGTGTGTGGTTGCATTCAAAAGGAAGACAGGTCCCAAAGCACAGTCTCAAGATAAAACTCATTTGGTTTATTCAGTTGAGAAGTCCTCAGAAAAGACCCAGACTTGTCTGCTCCATTGCCTTGGGTGAGAAATAGTTTGGCTAGGTACAATGTTCAATCAAATAGTCTATTTTTTATAAAAGTTTTATACTGTATTACCTAGCATTTCTCTGATTTTAAGCTAAAAACAGGGATTACTCTCATGAAATGGCAAAAAAAAAAAATATCTGCTAGTTAAAAGTGACAGATTGACAAGTGAGATGCTGCTAAAGGTCAGAATCCATTGCTCCTTGTCTTTGGTTCCCTCCATCTGTGATCAAGTTCTCTTAATTGCAGAGAATTTGGATGGGGATATTAACTCTATCTAGAATGAACCAAAGTTAGCTATTTCAAATATTTAAAAAGGTGCCTTTCAGACATTATCCACTTGTGGTGAAATCTGAAGACTTCAGAATTTTAAAAATTGTCAGAAATTATACCCCTAAGTAGTTGCTACATTATTTTTTTAGATTTCCTTAGCCTTTGGTGTTTTGGAGTCTTGAACAAGAAAAAGAAAGCAATGGCTTACAGTTTTGCTCCAGGAGGTAAGATAATTTTATCATACCCCCACTTTTCCTTTATTATTCCTTCCCAGTGAAACCTAGGTCTTTATTTTTATTTCTGAAGGCCTTGAAAATATACACGAACAGTTTCATGGTAACACTAATATCAAACTGTTCCTTTGTATCTTGGTGTGGGATAGCATGTTACCCTGGTGATTGGTAAAATTTACTACTTAGGAAGACTTAGATATAAAAAGAAAGCTTTAAGTAAACAAACATTATGGTATCTCATTGGGGATTCCAGTTGAAAAAAAATAACCTTTATTTTTTAGATAATAATACATGTGTGTGTTTATACATGCACCATGCAAGTGTGTTTACCACAAATATTTTGGAAAACTTGTCATATGACAAAGAAATTAGCCATTGCTTGCAGTCTCACCGTTCAGCTCACCAACTAGAAATAGCCACTATTGACCTCTTAGTAAATATCCATCCTCTTTTTATTTGTTTTAGTTTTTCTCTGTATGAAACAATGTTTTATCATGTATGTTAAACTTACTATAACAGCATTTGACTTACTAAGGATAAGTAAGATTATGCTATAGAAGCAACCCCCAAATCCCAGTGATTTATGATAACAAATCTTTATTTTTTTTTTATCAAGCTAGATGCACCATACAGGACAGCAGGCACTCCTCTCCGAAAGCGTCTCCAGGATAGAGGCTGAGGGCCACTGCATCATTAGCTGGGCCATCTGGAACATGAGGCCACAGCAGTATCATCACAGGAGAAGAAAGAATTAACCTCATACAAAGGCTTTTCACTACCTCAATCTGGAAGTGAAGTTATTTCTGCTTACTGTAAATGGCATGGAATAGTCACATGGCCCCTGGGAGGGGGGTGAGAAATGTGGAAAACATATGGAGTATATGGTGAACAGTATGATTTTTTTGCCACAGGCATTTTCTCATGTCAGTGAACATTCCTTAAATGCCTGATCTTTAGTGCTGGAGAAGGTACCCTTTTTTGTGTATAATTGATTACATTTAAATTTACAATAATATCTACCATTTCTATCTGTTAGCAAAAACAAGACAAAACAAAAAACAACCAGGAACCACTCCATGCCTCTTGTGAATGACAAATAAGTGGCCATGTATTCAAGGTCAAGTATTTCATGGTAGTACAAGGATTTGGGCAGGGAGAGAGTGTGTTTTCAACTGATGCATAATAAATTACCACAAATTTAATGGCTTACAACCCTCATGTAGTATCTCTTGGGTTTCCTTGGGTCTGGAATCTTGGTATACTTAGCTGGGCTCTCCACTTCAGGATCTTACTACTCAAAATTAAGGTGTTAGCTGGGGCTATATTCTCATCCAGGGCTCTACTGGAAAGATCCACTCCCAGCCTTCCTCAGGTGATTGGAAGAATTCATCTCTTTGCACCTAGAGGAGTGAGGTCCCTGTGTTACTGCTGGCTATTCACCAAAAGCCACTCTCAATCCTTTCCACAGGCCCGGAGCACATGGCAGCTGACTTGTTCAAAGCCAGTAAGGAAAGTCTATTAATCTGCTAAGAGGAAGTCTTATATAGTGTAACCTAATCTAGGGAGTGACATCCCATCACCTTTGCCCTATTCTATTGGTTAGAAGCAAGTCACAGGACCCAACCACACTCCAGTGGAGGATGTTATACAAAGGTGTGACTCACTGGAGGGGTCATGTTAGGATGTGGCCACCACAAGAATATGACCACTCATATCACCAATAGAAAGACGTGTATCATAGTCCTATGGCAAATTAATGACATCCCAACCTGAATGAACACACAGATATGGTAATTATTTTCCCTTCTAGGGAACTCAACCCAAGTCATGTTTCCTCTAATCTATCCACCTGAGTGTCTCGGGATACAGCCTCTCTCTTGCTCTCAGTTGCAGACATCATCTCAGAAACTTAACTGTAAGTTAATTGTGTGACATGGTAGGGACCGTCTACCAGCCGCCATTGTGACAACACCAAATACCCAAACACACTGCGAGATATTATTTATCTGTATGTTAGATGTGCTTCATTTATGGTTCCAGACATTTCTGAAACCTTACCACACACCCCCTTGGGCCCCACAAAAACAAACAAACAAAAACAAAACGAAAATAAGGTCTGAGAAGTCCAGCCTATATAGAAGACTAAAACTTAACATTTTTAAAAGGCTGAAAATTCTTTCTTTATTTTGTGTGCACACTGTATGTACCATCAACCTTTCTATCCAAAAGGGCCGCTGCTCTCTGAAAAGAGACTCAAACTCTCTTCATCAGGAATGCTGCTGAAGAGACCATGCTATGTTAAGAAATCATGTGGTGGCTTTAACGGTATGAAGGATCCTCAAAAAGTTAAAAATAGAACTACCCTGGGGTGCCTGGGTGGCTCAGTTGATTAAGTGTCCAACTCCTGATCTTGCATCAGGTCATGCTCTCGTGGTTCATGAGATCAAGCCCTGCATCAGTGGGCTCGGCGCTGACAGCATGGAGCTTACTTGGGATTCTCTCTCTCTCCCTGCCCCTCCCCCACTCATGTTCATTTTCTCTCTCTCTCTCTCTCTCTCTCTCTCTCTCTCTCTCTCTCTCAAAATAAATAAACAATTTTTAAAAATAGAACTACCCTGCGACCCAGCAATTGCACTACTAGCCATTTATCCAAAGGATACAAAGTACAGATTTGAAGAGGTACATGCACCCCAATGTTTATAGCAGCACTATCAACAATAGCCAAGTGTCCATCAACTGATGAATGGATAAAGAAGATGTGGTATATATACACCACACAATGGAATATTTCTCAGCCATTAAAGAATGAAATTTTGTCATTTGCAATGACACAGATGGAACTAGAGTGTATTGTGCTAAGCGAATAAGTCACTCAGAGAAAGACAGATACCACATGATTTCACTCATATGTGGAATTGAAGAAACACAGATGAACATAAGGGAAGGAAAGGAAAAGAAAGAGAAAAACAGAGAGGGAGGCAAACCATAAGAGACTCTTAAATACAGAGAACAAACTGAGGGTTGCTAGAGGCGGATGAGTTAGTGGGTGATGGGCATTAAGGAGGGCACTTGTGATGTGTTGTATGTAAGTGATGAATCACTAAATTCTACTCCTGAAACCAATGCTACGCTATATGTTAACTAACTTGAATTTAAATAAAATCTTGGGAGGAAAAAAAATGAGGAAGAAAAAAAAAAGAAATCATGTGGCTACATCAAAACATTTTCTGTCTACCACCAGGGTTGCCTAATTATCTGAAAGGCCAATAAACATTCCTGTGGCTATGAAAGTTGTGAAGTCCTTCCCAAGATAATGAGATATACCTTCAATTTTACCATGTTTAAATGCAATTTTGGACAATCAGAAGAGTTGATTCTTATCTTTGAATGAGTTTAAAACAACTTAAAAATCACAGAAGTAGTCTTGGAAAAAGAATTGTAAATGACATAAAAGAAGAAATTAATATTTGAATCTTATTTCCAAATTATTGGGCTCTGAAGGCTTGGATATAGTATTGCATAAGGCCATGGGGGGTAACACATAATTTTGCAGAATTGCTTCTAACCCACTCACAGGATTGTAAGGGTTTAATTTGCAGATTGATAAAGGGAAAATCTTTTTCTCTGTTGGTTTCCATCTAAAGCATAACTTTTTGTTTTGGGGTTTGTTTGTTTGTTTCATTTTGTTTTAGTGTTCTTACTTTTACTTTGAAAACTATTAGTCACAAAGGTGTAAAATAGTACAAGAATATCTGTACACCCTCCTTCAAGATTCTCCAAATATTAACATCTTATATAACTATAGTATAATTATAAAGATGAGGAAATTAATATTGATATAATAATATCAGCTGATCTAGAGACTTCCTTCAAAGTTTTCCAATAGCTCCACTAAATGACTTATTTCTGGTCTCGTATCCAACCTAGAACGAGCATTCTATTTATATGTCACCGCTCTCTCTTCTTTCATCTAGAACAATTCCTTAGTCCTTGTTTTTCATGACCAATACACTTATGAAGGATACTGTCCTGTTATCTTATAGAATGTCCCTCAATGTGGATTTATCTATCATTTTATTGTTGTGAAATTCAGGTTATGCATTGTTGGCAAAATCCCACAGAAATGATGTTGTGTCTTTTTGGCACATTCTGTGGGGAAAACATAACGTCCATTTGTTGCACTGCTGGTGATGTTAAATATGATCACTCAGTTAAGGCCGTGTACTCATTTGCTAGAGCTGCTATGACAAAGTACAGCACACTGAGTGGTTTCAATAACAGAAACTGATTGTCTCAGAGCTCTGAAAGCTAGCAGTCTGAGAGCAAGGTGTTGGCAGTGGTGGTTCCTACCGAGGGCAGTGAGAAAGAACCTGTTCTGTGCCTCTTCCTAGCTTCTGATGGTTTGCTGGCAATTTTTGTCATTCTTTGGCATTTAGAGGCCTCATCCCGATCCTGCCTACATCTTCACATGGCATCTCTTGTATATCTGTGTCCACATTTCTCTGTTTTATAAAGACACCAGTCATGTTGAATTAGGTGCCCATCCTACTCCAGTGTGACCTCATTCTAACTCCATTTGCAATGACCCTGTTTCCAGTTAAGATCAAATTCTGAGGCAGTGGGGACAAAGATTTCAACATATAAATTTGGAGAGGGGGAACACAATTCAACCCACAACAGGTGCTGTCTAATTTTCCACCATAAAATGACTGTTTTTCCCTTTGTAGTTAATATGTATCTTATGGGGAAATAAATTAAGAGTTCATAGTTCCAGTATTTTGTTTTCCACCACACTTTCAGCCACTAATTCCAGCATCCTTTGGGAAGCAATTACTGTGGTGTTTGCCAAATGGCATTTTCTGCTTTTGTCATTCTCTATATTTAATCCTTGGAACTCTGCTTTAAGGAAGAGCCTTCTCTTCTCTTCCACTGATTTTTTAAAATTACTTATATTACTACGAACTCGTGAATTCATATTTTATTGAATAGGTTATAATTCATTATTATCATTATTTTATGATGGCCATTGGGGACTTCAGTTGGCTCCTATGTTCTTTAACATATGCCCATCATTTTTTGATCACTTTCTTAACTTTTGGCACAATATGTTCCAGGCTAATCTTGTACTTTCCCTACTTCAGCCCTGAAATCAGCCATTTGTCCAAAGAGTCCTGGTTCTTTCTATTAGAGAGTGGTAGCTAGAACCAAGATCTGAGTGTCAAGTGTGCTCACAGGTACTGTGTGTCGGTGCTTAGCAGGCAGAGCTAGGATATATTTGTATGCATAAGCACACATAAACATATACATCACTAGATAGATAGATAGATAGATAGATAGATAGATCTGCTTTAACATTTACCTTTATAGCTAACTGTATTAAAAACCATCAGAATATCCTGATACCTCCATTTCCAATCCAACACCACAGTGTTCATTCTAGCCCTTCTCTGCTTCCTTATTTGCAACTCCTTTCTCTGACAGTGAGAAACCTGAAGTGAAAGAAATCTCAACTAAAACCTGGGAGAAATTTCTCTCTTAAGTCAGTCACTGGCTCTTAATGTGATCTATTGCAGTACTTTGCAAAGGTTTTTTTCAGATACAGTAAATGACAAAGTTTGACAGGATGCTGGTATAAATTGGTGGTGATTTGGGAAAATATAGGCTTTGGTGCAAATTCATTCTAATTTTTTGCATATAAAACAGTATTTGGGGGCTTTATTGAAGTATGATTGACAAAAATTGCCTATATTTCTGTTGTACAATGTGATGCTTTAAGGTGTACAATGTGATGATTTAATATACATACATATTACGAAATGATTATTTCATCAAGTTACTTAACACATCATCAGCTCACATAGTTACCACAGAGAAGAATGGTGATTGTTGGGGGGTGGGGGGAATGAAAAGATCATGGTCAGATGATACACATTTTCTTTTATAAGGTGAATGAGTTCTAGGGAATCTCATGTACAGTATGTTGATTATAGTTAATACTGAATACCTGAAATTTGCAGAGAGTAGATCTTTATATTATACAATATTGAAATAAAGAAAGACTAAGTATTAGGGAAGATACTTAATATTAAATGTGTGTAAAACTTCCAAATAAATATTTCTAAAACTTTGATAACTTTGAACCTGGTTCTGCAAATACATGTTTGAGGTTTAAAGTGGCTGTACACAGTTTTTTTCTATTCTCTTCACCTCTAGACACACTCTATAGATAAGAAACATTATTTTCTAAGACAGTGACCAGAAAATAACACCATTTTTTACTACAATTCAATATTAACACTTACAATTGGACATAAAGAATTGTTCTTTTCAGTCATAGACAGCTGTAATGTTGAAAATTATTGTGATCATGTGAATGGACTTAAAACCCAACTAAACTTTTTCAAAGCAAGTCTTTCAATATAACAATGAGGCTCTAATTTGCAAAATGTGCAATTGTTTTCAAAGTAGCCTCTTTACATCTTGTTTGGACATCTTTGAATGAGACAATAGAGGGCCAGAGAGGCAACTGGGAGGGCCCAAGAAAAGTATCTAATACAACATTCTTAATGACTAAGAGTAATTTTTCCTTCCCAGGGATCTTATAATGATTACAGATAAATTTATCCTTTGCCTTCTACTGGAGGCTGTCAGCAAGGCCAATGTGGATTATGGAAACTTCCTCATTATTTCTTGCTTCCACATTCCACACTATCCCTTGTTGTTTTTCCTAAGCCCTGCCCACATCTTTCCCCCTTGTCTCCTTTTTAAACCCCTTCAGTTATTCCATTTCAGTGTGTCCTCTGCCTTAATGTATTGAGGGTTCAAGAAGAAAACTGGCCCCTAATGGTGAATCCCTAGGAGGGTTTCTACGTCTGTGATGTCACAGACAGTGAATTTAATCACTATAAGCTGCAGCCCACATGGCTGAAGTAGACAGCCCCAGTAGCTGAGCTAGCACAAGACTATGATTATATTCCCCAGGCGAACCCTTGAGACACATGCAGGAATCTGAACCCAAAAAAGTTCACCTTCATGGTGAAAATGACCGTCTATCAGATGACATAGAATGAGTCATTCATACCAGCAAAAGACACAAAGAAAATGCCACTCATATACAAATGTGAGTAAGGAGATATCATCTGCTAAGGTTTCACCAGTAAAACAACACACAGACAAATAGGTTACAGTTTGTTTGTAAATCAAGATCCAAAGAAGGCACACATTTCATAGCGGCTGACTTTTTTCATACAGCACTTTTAATCTATAACTTATCCTCTTTTTTATTTGCAATTAACTTGTTAAAAAAAAAACCTCAGTTGTTTTTCCTACTTTTCCAGAGTATAGATTTTAGTGATTTCACCCACATTGCTTAACACAATCCTATATCCTGTGTTTCTCATAAATTAGTAGTTAGATCCGGATAAGTGATCAAATTCGGGGTTGAATTTTGGCAAGAATACTTCAGATGCTGTATTGGGTACATCCATCAGGAGGCAGAAAATACCTGGTTGTCTCTTGCTTTGTATATTAGCAGCTATCGAAAATTCTTGATAATGTTCATCATTTCATTAAGGTTTCCAGAATAGTAATGCTCTGAATCTATTGTTCCTTTTCTACTTGTTAACTGAAGACCTCTATATGGAAAACCTTTCTCCCTGTATCAATCCATAAAGAAAAAGCAAGACAAATATTCAATTTTTTCTCTTTATTTACTATTTTTTTTTCAGAATAATGACTTACTCCCTACTATCGTCCAAATGCAACCAGTAATTTTTAGTATAATAATGAACTGATGGTGGGGTGCCTGGGTGGCTTAGTTGGTTAAATGTCAGACTTAACTCAGGTCATGATCTCACAGTTTGTGAGTTTGAGCCCCACATTGGGCTCTGTGCTGACAGCTCAGAGCCTGAAGCCTGCTTTGGATTCTGTGTCTGCCTCTTTCTGCCACCCCTGCCCCCTCACCACTCTCTCTCTCTTTCTCTCTCTTAAAAATGAACAAACATTTTTTAAAAACAATAAATTGATGGTATTAGTCTTAGTGACATTGAAGGTGTCCCATCTTCTGCCAATGGAAGTCTCTTAATGATGTCTTCTGAGTCCTTTGATGGTTTTCTCACTTTCTGGTTTGACAAGACATTCAAAGCTCATCTTTTATATTTTTTTCTCCAAACCTGGGTCCAACCATTTTCCCAAAGGACTCTTAATCTCTTTAATGAATGATGGTATTTAGATACCACAACTCATGCAGTAGGGGGTGATCATTCTTACTGTGTTGGCCATTGTTTTCAGGCCTTTTCATTAGATAGAAATAAATAGGGTTCTTTAAAAACTTTTGTTTGGTTTAAAGATAAAATGGATCCTAAGTTCATACTGATAGACAGTTCCAACTCAAATTCAAGATTACAAGTTTTACTTAAATTCTGATATTACAACTGTGTAGCCTCTTACCCACACTGAAAATACTTATTCTCATAATTATTCATGTGGGTTATCCTATAATTCACATGCAATGGCCTCAAAGTAACAAAAACAAAACTATCCTAAACATTGTAATTAAAGAAACCAGTGTATGACATTTTTATAGTTCTTTTTGTCCCTGGGATATACCTTACTGAGATGAACAATGAAATTACATTTAAAGTAAATTGGATAATTACTCCGTATGGTTTTGCCACTCACTCCACATTTAAATTATAATTTTATAACGTAATAATTAAACAGTAAAGATATAGCTTTAGAATTTAAAACTTAATTACAATTATACAATTAAAATTTTAAATATAATTTTATAATTACAAAATATTATAAAAATAAAATTACATATTTGTGAACTCATAAAAGAAAAAGTATAATTTTATTTTACAAATATTTTCTTTTAAACTATCTTGCATAAAAAACTCTTTCCAAACTCCCAGCGTTTTTAAAAAAACATTGCTCATGAGTTCAGTCAGTTTAACTACCACAACGAACACAAAAATATTCAGTTAAGAAACACAAAATAAGAATTTTAACAAACTTGAGCCAATTATTCATGTTAACATTCTTGTAAGATTGTCTTTCTTCAATTTAAGATATTTAAGTGGTATCTAATTTATATGCTGAAGCAAAGTATAAGAACATAAGCTAATAATGGAGGTAACATAGTGTCTCACATTTGAATAAGAACTACTCTGAATGACATGAAACATCTACATATATTCCCCAGAGAACAGCACTTGTTCAACAAAGTCTACATTAGAAGTCTGGAGTTTGGTTCAACAATTTAAATTTTCTGCCTTCACCAGAAGAAAAGAGTCAAATGAGTGAGAGTTATAGCTATGTTAGTGATAAAGTATTTTCAAGCCCTCCATGGAAACTGGTAGAAATTCATCATTTTTTTAAGTTTATTTATTTTGAGAGAGTGTGAGCTGGGGAGGGATAGAGAGAGGGGGTAGGAGAGAGAGGGAGAGAGAGAGAATCCCAAGCAAGCTCTGCACTGTCAGCACAGAGCTCAATGCAGGGGTCAAACCCATGAACCATGAGATCATGACCTAAGCCAAAATCAAGAGTTAGACTCTTAACCAACTGAGCCACCCAGGCGCCCAAGAAATTCGTCATTATACAGGGCAAACCAAGCATTTTCATCTGTTTATTTGGTTAGTGGGTTTTTTTGTTCAGTACACTGAATAATATAGCTTCATAATCTCTAGACTAGCCAAAGTAGTTATTCAGAGTTATTGTGCTTTATGAACAAACTGGGAGTGAGGCAATTTATTTCTGAAGAAAATATATTTAAGAAGAATTCTACCAAAACAGGATTATACATCTCCTACACACCCAATTTCCAAAAATCTAGGCAAACTGTTTTACTCTTTTCCACATCTGTAAAATAGGGAGAAGAATTTTCTTGGCAACCTTAACATAATTTCCCTGAGATGCAAAGTTGAGATCATGATTCTAAGTTAGTTTAATGATACATATTTGTATCTCAGGATTATAGACACATAGTCTTTTTAATTCCATCACATGATAGTTGAAGCCAGGCTACTTTATTCTTTGCAATTATTATATGTCTATCTTACCAGTGGATGGCACTGTACAGAAAATAAAGGAATAACTCATATAACCATATAACTTTCAATTAATTCAGAATTTTAGTACACAAAATTCAGTCACATTTATAATATCATTTATTTGTTTCTAACCTCCATGAGAAAAGCAAACCTTTTCTACAGTTGAGGAAACAGAGGCTCAATGGGATGAATTGATTTTCCATGAATCTAGAACTCAGGTCTTTTGAACCCTAGAGCATTGGATGAAGAACATTGACACACTTAGCAATGAACCTGACTTCCAGCTCAATGTGTTTGCCCTCATGTTCTGCTGAGGTGCCACTAATCCATGAACTTTCTTTGAAACAAATTCACAAAGTTGGGAAGCACTGATCTCTGAGTCAGAAGAAGATGTCTGAGAGGGGAATGGGAAGAACATGCCTCCTTTGAAAATAACATCATGAAGGTCAACTCTTGTTAGAATAGAGAGCCCTTTTCTACATGTCCCAGGAGACAGAAAGAAAGATGGAATCCTTTAGTGAATAAAGACTAGAAAACCAGAAGAAACATTGGTATCCAGAACCTCAACACTGATCTGAAGATGAAAGGTTCAAAGAAAAAAGAAATTACAGAAATCTAGGATTTTAAAGATGATTTTCCACCTGGCATAGGGAGATTGATCTTCCTGAAAAATGAAACTATGTCCTGTGGACCATTCCCCATACCTGAAATTGTCATCATTTATTAGAAAGGACTCCTTATTAATACATTTGTATTGATCTAAAGGCTTGCCACCTTGCTATGTTCATACTCTCGGTGTACTATCTTATAATATACTCTCTTATTTCTGACAATATGTAAGATTATTTTGGGTTTTCTATGTAGATGATCTTATCTTCAAAACAACATTTTTTTCTTTTCAATCCTTATATTTAAGTTCCTTTTTATGTTTTACTACACTGTCTCAAACATTCAGTTAAATGATAAATAGAAGCTGTAAGTGTAGGCATTCTTGTTTTTTTTTGATTCTATAGGAAATGGTTTCTGTGTTTTTCCTTTAGGAATGATGTTTCTTCATTCGCTGGTGGTAGATAAAATTTATCAGGTTCAGGGTATTTTTTGCTCTTCCTAGTTTTTATTATTATTATTTTATTATAAGTGGGTTCGAATTTTATTATATTTCTTTATGCTTTAAAGTGATAATTATATATTTTCCTCCTTTCATGAGTTGACATGTTGAATAATATTCATAGATTCGCTAATATTAAAGTGCCCTTCCATTCCTGAGATAAATACTAATTGATTGTGGTATATTATCTTCCTCATATCTCACTGGTTTAAGATTGGCTTCTTTTCTTTTTAAATTTCTTTTATTTGGACTGGAAAGCAAAATGCAAAAGAATGAACCTGGACCACTTTCTTACACTATACACAAAAATAAACTCAGAATGGATGAAAGACCTAAATGTAAGACAGGAAATTATCAAAATCCTAGAGGAGAAAACAGGCAAAAACCTCTTTGATCTTGGCCACAGCAACTTCTTACTCAACATGTCTCCAGAGGCAAGGCAAACAAAAGCACAAATGAACTATTTGGACCTCATCAAGATAAAAAACCTTCTGCAAAGTGAAGAAAACAATCAACAAAATAAAATGCAATTGATGGAATGGGAGAAGATATTTGCAAATGACATATCAGATAAAGGGTTAGTATCCAAAATCCATAAAGAACTTACCAAACTCAACACCCAAAAAACAAATAATCCAGTGAAGAATGGGCAAAAGACATGAATAGATACTTCTCCAAAGAGGACATCCAGATAGCCAAGAAATACATGAAAACATGCTCAACATCACGCATCATCAGGGAAATACAAATAAAAACCACAATAAGATACCACCTCACACCTGTCAGAACGACTAAAATTAACAATTCAGGAAATGACGGATGTTGGCGAGGATGCTGAGAAAGGGGAATGCTTTTGCACTTCTGGTGGGAATGCAAACTGGTGCAGCCACTCTGGAAAATAGTATAGAGGCTCCTCAAAAAATTCAAAATAGAACTAGCCTATGACCCAGCAATTGCACTACTTAGGTATTTATGCAAAGGATACAAAAATACAGATTCAAAGGGGTACAGGCACCCCACTATTTATAGCAGCACTATCAACAATAGCCAAAACATGGAAAGAGCCCAAATGTCCATCAACTGATGAACGGATAAAGAAGAAGTGGTATAGATACATGTACATATGTATATATATGAATAATATAGATAGATAGATAGATAGATAGATAGATATAGTGGAATGTTGCTCAGTCATCAAAAAGAATGAAATCTTGCCATTTGCAATAATGTGGATGGAACTGTAGTGTATTATGCTAAGTGAAATAAGTCAGAGAAAGATAAACATCGTATGATTTCACTCATATGTAGAATTTAAGAAACAAAACAGATGAACATAGGGGAAGGAAAGCAAAAATAAGATGAAAACAGAGAGGGAAGCAAACCATAAGAGACTCTTAAATACAGAGAACAAACTGAGGGTTGCTGGAGGGGGGGATAAACTAAATGGGCGATGGGCATTAAGGAGGACACTTGGGATGAGCACTGGGTGTCTACTCCTGAAACCATTATTACACTATATGTTAACAAACTGGATTTAGATAAATTTTTTAAAAATAATTAAAATAAAATAAAATAAATTTCTTTTAATTTGGTACTCTTCTACTTTGGAACCAAAGTATTTGTTATACAAATAACAGGATTAATTAGTGAATTCGTTGTCAATTCTCTAAAAGGTTTTATTTAAGATTGGACAGATCTATTTCTTGGAAGTGGGTTAGAATATGCCTTTAAAAACCCAGTGGATCTGGGAAGTTCATTATAAGAAAATGTTTCACTCTTGGAGTCTTGAAAAAGTTCTAAGATATTGTCTCCCTCTTTACCTGTGAGTCAGCGGAGTCAGCTGACTGCAAATATTTGTGTATTTATTTATGTATTTTGTCTAAGTTTAAATTTATTGGCACAAAAATATTCATAGTGTGCTGTTATTTACTTATTTTATTATAAATAAGTAAAATAACAAATAGGTAGATAAATAAATAAGTTTCTGGATAGCTAATATACACGACATCTTAAAATTCCAACATTGTAGGTCTTGGATCCTGTTGTTTCCACTGACTCCTACACTTGATGGGTTACCTTCATTCCTTAGTGATGATTTATTTTTATTTAATTACTCCATATGGGTTAGAAAAATTTTCCTCCAAAGACGGTTTGATTCTGCTGGTAATATTGGGACCACTTTTACACATACTTTACCTTCTACATTCTAGCTTACTATTTCTACTTTTAATACCAAACTCAACTTTTCCAATACTTAGCTCAAGATTCATACTCTAAACAATGATTTTACATACATGGTCATCCCCAGGGCAAGCTCATGCCACCCAGAAGACTACTGCCTTGTCCCCCAATCCTAGCTCTATTTTGTTTTGTCTCCATGGCATTCTGTTGGATATCCATCAATGAATGCAGAAGTTTTGCCTGTGTGGAATTCATTTACTCTATAGCAGGAGTCCTCCATGATACTAGAAGTACAATTTTATGTCCAATTTCTTGGTTTTCAACCAGTGTATATCATTTTATTTCAGATATAAATCTTTCAGAGACAGAGAGCTGCATTTTGTTATTAGGTTGCTGGTACAATTCAGTTCCTTGCAGTTGTGGGACTGAGACCCTGTTTCCCAGAGGCGGTCACTCTCTGCAGGCAGTTCATGACAGGTTTCTTCATGACCTGTAGGAGATCATCTGTCCCTCTATGAGGAGCCCAGTCTTCTAAGGCTTTCATCTGACTAACTCAGGCTGCCCAGAATAAGCTCCCTTCTGATGAGCTCAAAATCAACTGACTTGAAACCTTAATTATACCTTCCATATCTCTTTATCTATGCTGTAAAATGTAACCTAATCATGGAAGTTAAATTCCAACCCACTCATGGGTCATGTCTACCCTCAAGGAGAGGGATTAGACAGGGCACTTACACCAGGGAGTAGGAATCTTGGGGGCCATCTTAAAATTCTGCCTACCACAGGGATTCTGGCCTCCCCTCATTCACGACTTCCACAACAGCTTCCACAACAGCTCTATATACAAATGAGAACTAAGAGGATAAATGAATATTCAGACCATAAAATGAATATTAAAGAAACTCTACTGACATTGAGTTATAGTGAAATGGTTACTACTAGATCAATATAATTGTAGCTTTCATAATTGGTTCGTCTTCTCTGTTCCTCCTCACCTAAGCTATTTACTCTTCTCAGAAGAACAGCATGATACATGCTTTGCACCACACTGGGAGCCTCTTACTCTAAATTTTGATTCAGTAAATACCATACAAATCTGTGACATTAGGGCAATGCCTTTCTCTTTAAAATAAGGTCAATAGTTAACTTATCTCTTTGGCAAAATATGTATGTATATGTATATATACACACACATATACATACCATACATAGTCATCACGAGTTAAGTATGAAACAGTAAAAAGGAAATTACTTTAATTGATATTTATTCTGTTTGTATAACTCCACAATCATCTGATTTGCATCAGAGACGGTCTTAAGTAAAATTCAAAAGGAGAACATTTTGTTGGATTGTTACAGCCACTAAAAAGCAACTGAATAATGTCCCATCAGCAGGCAGGAACAGGGTGAGTCACTCAGTTTTTAGAAGTTCTTCATCTAATTCACGACACTACATGCACCTTCAACTTCGTTACTAGCTAATTCTCGATAGCTAGTAAGCACCAACATTAGATCTTAATTGGCAATCAGGACTTCTGGTATGGCAGGCCCTGTTGAATTAAATCTGAAAGTACTAACCTAATTCCCCAGGACTGACGTTTAGAAAGTATCACTGTCTTGGGGCACCTGAGCAGCTCAGTTGGTTAAGCATCCAACTCTTGACTTTGACTCAGGTCATGATCTCAGTTCGTGAGTTTGAGCCCCACATCTGGCTCTGCGCTGACAGTATGGAACCTACTTGGGATTCTCTCACTCTTCTTCTCTCTCTCTGTCCCTACCCAGCTCTCTCTCAAGATAAATAAATGAACTTTAAAAAAACCAAAATATACTGTCTTGATGCTTTCTAGTATACACGGGCTACAATGGTCCCTTTCATTGTTGCCCCACTGCTTTGAAGAGAGGATTGCTTCTGCAAGAGTTCTACAGGATAAAAGCTGGCTTGAGAACTGAAGCTTTCACAATTTATGACAGAAGCTTAATTATTCTACCATTAATCACCAGTGATTTCTGATTTTGAATGTAAAGCAGGACTGACATGCCCATTTATTCTTTGGCTCCATGCAAAATTGGTACAAATTAACCTGTACATCCCATAATACCCACCACAAAGTCCTCTTGCCAGAGAAACTGTGATGAGCAGAAATATGCTCTATTTTTTTCCACTAGGAAAATAACTTGGCATAGCTCTCACTCTCCATATCTTTGTTACTCACAGTGTGGTCCAGGGACTCCACATTATTGGCCCCAATTTGGGTCATGATCCAGATGGTACTAAATCAGAATCCGCACTGCAACTAGATCCAGGCAATTCTCATGGGCACTAATGACTGAGAAGCAGGCTCAACAGAGCTCAGGGGGCTATGAACCAGCTCTGATTATACTAGTGATGATTACAAAAATTGTACTTATTGCTATTTGTTAATAATATGGTACTTGTATTATGTGGTGATAGATCTTATAGGAAGGGCACCCTATATCACCCAGGGCAGGTAAAGGAGTGGGTTTTCTGTAAATCCTACTATAATTATCTCTGTCCACATAACATCTCAACTTGATGTAGGCCCTACAGCATTGAGGAATGGGTTCCTGTGCTCTCAAGACTTCATGGTATTTGCAGAGGTTGCTCAGGGAGGAAAAGTAGTCTTGAGACAACTCAACAGGCCTGGGTCTGGAGAGTCTGGAAAGGCTGGGGTGACCCACAAAGCCTCCTTCTCTTGGAAGGATGGGTGTCATAGTGCTGGATGCCTGGATACACACATGTCAACTAATATCTTCCCTTGTGGAACCTATTGTCCTTCCCTGTCTCATTTTTCATTTCCTGCCATGAAAGGACCATTTTAAACTCACTATAATAGTCAAGTACAACTTTTTCAGCTACTTTCTCTGTGAAGTAAAGAAAATGAACTGAGGCATTTGCTTCCCTGAAAACCTACTTTTTACCCCTTCATTAGACCTCTTTCCACTTCAAAACCAGATCCCTCCTCCGACTTCCTTCCATCTCCTCTCAAAACGACTCCGAACGTCCACATTCCATTAATGAATACTTGTCTTTTAAGTATCAGTGCTTTAAGCAAACGGTTCTCAAACTTCAGCATCTGAATTACCTGAAGGGGTTGTTAAAACACAGATTTCCGGATCCCATCCGGATTTTCTGATTCAACAAGTCTGAAGAGGAGCCCAAATTTTTGTACGTTAAAAATTCTTCAGGTGATGCTGATGTTTCTGTTCAGGGTGCTGCGCTTTGAGAACCGCCACTTTCAAAATAGAATTCCAGGAATTGGGAGTGGGTTGAGAGGCTGCGGGGTAGCTGGATGCCAGCCTAATGTCTCTCTTATGGATCAGGTTAATGTGGGCCTGCTGGTGTACACTCAGGTCTGTGAAGACCCGGCCAGTCCAGGATTCACACAGAGCAGTGATGTTCCCTCTCTCGGCTGGCCTCCTGGGCCACTGTCCTGCCACTTTGTGAACAGGCAGTAAATCGCTGTGCAAACACATCTTACAAGTGAGGCTGCAACAGTGATGCTCCTCCTATTTTGTTTTGCAAGTGACATAACTGGTGTGAAAAATGAGTTTAACAAAACCCTCATTTAAAGTGGAGTCCAGGGGCGCCTGGGTGGCTCAGTCGGTTAAGCGTCTGACTTCAGCTCAGGTCACGATCTCATGGTCCGTGAGTTCCAGCCCTGAGTCGGGCTCTGCGCTGATGGCTCAGAGCCTGGAGCCTGCTTCCGATTCTGTGTCTCCCTCTCTCTCTGCCCCTCTGTCTCTCTCTGTCTCTCTCTGTCTCATGCTCTGTCTCTCTCTGTCTCAAAAATAAATAAACTTAAAAAAAAAAGATAATTTAAAATAAATAAATAAATAAATAAATAAATAAATAAATAAATAAAGTGGAGTCCAGAGGCCCTGAAGGGGGAGTTCATGTGCACATATCACTCATTGTAGACTGCACAACCAGCAGAGAAAAGGAAGATCATTCTTATCTTAACAAGGGAGGATACTTTTCATATAAAAATTTCTCTTCTGGGTCACATGCACCCCAATGTTTATAGCAGTGCTATAAACAATAGACAAATTATGGAACAAGCCCAAATGTCCATCAATTAATGGATGGATTAAGATGTGTATGTACACACACACACACACACACACACACACACACACACACAATGGAATACTACTCAGTGGTGAAAAAGAATGAAATCTTGCCATTTGCAACAATGTGGATGGAAATGGAGGGTATTATACTAAGTGAAATAAGTCAGTCAAAGAAAGACAGATAACATATGATTTCATTCATGTGTGGAATGTAATAAATACAACAGACGAACATAGGGGAAGGGAAGGAAAAATGAGATAAAAACAGAGAGGGAGGCAAACCATAAGAGACTTAAATACAGAGAACAAACTGAGGGTTTATGGGGGCGGGGGGTGTATTAAATGGGTGACAGGCAATAAGGAGGGCACTTTTCTGGATGAGCACTGGGTGTCATATGTAAGAGATGAATCACTGGGTTCTACTCCTGAAGCCAAGACTACACTGTATGTTAACTAATTTGAGAATAAATAAAAAATAAAAAAACAATGAGGAAGAAAATTTCTCTTCTGCTTTTTTTTAAAAAAAGGAAGATCTCTGGGGCGCCTGGGTGGCGCAGTCGGTTAAGCGTCCGACTTCAGCCAGGTCACGATCTCACGGTCCGTGAGTTCGAGCCCCGCGTCAGGCTCTGGGCTGATGGCTCAGAGCCTGGAGCCTGTTTCCGATTCTGTGTCTCCCTCTCTCTCTGACCCTCCCCCGTTCATGCTCTGTCTCTCTCTGTCCCAAAAATAAATAAACGTTGAAAAAAAAATTTAAAAAAAAAATTAAAAAAAAAAAAAGGAAGATCTCTCCCTGTCCCAGCAACAGCACACTAAGTATGGCTTACAGCCAATGAGAAACCACCACAACCTTGAACTCTTGTTCTTCTCCAATGAACTTCTGTTCAAAACAACCCTCCCCACTGTCCTCCTAAAACATAATAAAAGCTGACCTTCCCTTTGACTCTTCATACTTGCCTAGGGTTCTGCCATTGCTTGCGTGTCCTGAATTACAAGTGTCTGCTCTTCCTGGATAAACCCATTTCTGCTACAAAAATAACTGGTTGTTTGTTTTTTTTTAGTTTGATACTAGCAATGTGACTTCCTGCACTGGCTGTTTAATGGGGAAGGCTGGCATATCAATTTTGGAAAATAGAATTGAAATGGCATGATTCCTATATGAATTATTTGGTCTCTGAGACCCATACATTAGTTAACTATGAAATAAAATTGGGAGTTTCTCTCTCTCAAGAGTGATAAGACAAGCATTTCTCCTTTCAG
This sequence comes from Prionailurus viverrinus, assembly GCF_022837055.1. NCBI lineage: Eukaryota > Metazoa > Chordata > Mammalia > Carnivora > Felidae > Prionailurus > Prionailurus viverrinus. Next base: position 22,705,201 of record NC_062568.1, read on the forward strand.
CAAAAGAATGAAGAGGGCTGATCTATTGTGCCATCTACATATGTACATTGAACTGCCATATATCCATTAAATATCTGTCAAATTTTCTTTAATAACAAGAAATTATTGTGCTCTAATGTCGAGTGAAAAAATACAAAGTTGCATGTGCCATATGAATATGACAATGTATAACTTCATGAAAACATTCATTCACTTCATTATTATTTACTGAATGCCTGGTATGTACCAGGAAATGTCAAAGTTCAGAAACAATGAAGATAAGAAGTCAAGGGTGATGTCTGGTCAGTACTAGGATGTGACGTTTGCCAGGGACCCAGGAATGCCAGAATCCAGCCCTGCAAACCATCCCTCTTTTCCTGGGAACTCTAAGTACAAATCACTAATGAAAGTACAAGTTCCACAGAGATGAACTCTCAGTTAAAATTACATTGGGATACCTGAGCTTATACTTAAATAATTAAACCGATTTATGCTTTATCAGCCATGATTCTGGCAGGAAACCAGTATACACGCAAAGCGTTGAACAAAAGAAAATCTCCTGAAGAGACTATTTAGAGAAGTTTGGACAAGGTTAAGGAAACAAGGGAAGATGAGGTACCCAGGGATTAGTAACAACAGGAAAATTTTATCATTCTAGGCCTGATGGGTCAAGGGGGAAAACTAGAACACAGTGAGAATTAGAACCTTAGAAACGAGGCTAACAGGAATCATCATCTACGGAAATGTAGCCAGTGCCCAAACCTTGGCCAACCTAGGGGAAAAGAGAAGACTATCTCAAACTCACCTGCCTCCCATACTCTAATCTCTTGTCAGTGCCTCTCCCTGGCTGAATCCATCCAGAGGCCCAAGTGACATCATTTGTAGAGGTCAACCTCGTGAAGCAGGGCCAAATGGATTATAATTTACACCCTTAAATCCCCCTTTCCTCTCAAACTATAAATTATGGGAGTGGAAAATTCTAGTATTCCCATGGAGGAGTTCTCATGAGAACAGAGAAAGACAGCCTAGGCTCCAAAACGTTTGGGGCTGATTTGCTTTGACATTTCTGCGGGATGAAGTGGAAGATGTAGAAAGTGAACATCCTTCCCTGAGGAATCAGGTGCTGCCTAGAAAAGTGACAAGCATGAAGGTCAAGGAAACACAGTGAACAGTGCAGATGCATAACACAGTGACCCAGCTTGCCGTGAACCAAGACTACTCAGGGGGCTGACTCAGACTAGAAACTCCTGCTCCCTTAAGGGCTTGTGGCTGGGGAGTGAGTGGGCACAGGCCTTCTGGCATAATTAAGGTGGAGATGCTCTTCTTCCTCAAGGGGAATATAGTGACTAGAGTGTACTTATGTAAAGCATTACCAGTCTTCTAAAATTCAGAAAAACGTTGTGTTTGTATTTTCTCATAAAGATAACATGGCCAACAACAACAAAAGCTGCTTTTACTTAGGACTGTTGAGAATACAACTCTGGAAAAAGAATTGTTAAATATTAAAAGTTTTTATGGCTAAATGGCATACATTTATTTACATCTTGAAATGCAATATTTAAACAGATGATATTAATAGGTCACTTATAAGATTAATAAATAACATTTACAAAATTTCATCTGGAGAAATGCAGTTTCATGAAGAGTCAATCTCAGTAAAAGAATAGTCTCAGTCACTGTTTTGAGACCCACATACATACATTCCAGAAAAGGAAAAGGTTGACTATTTTTTTAAAGATGCGGTGTTCAAAAGGTATGATTTTTTTTTTATGTACTGTCTCTCAAGGCTGTTGTCCTAATTTTCTCTTCAGAAATAAAACAAGAATTTGTGTATTGTATGGTTTTTAATTTTTTTGAAAATTAAGCAAAAGTCTGCAATAATGGTTAAGTAGACTGAATTTTAAATTTTTTTTTCAACTTTTATTTATTTTTGGGACAGAGAGAGACAGAGCATGAACGGGGGAGGGTCAGAGAGAGAGGGAGACACAGAATCGGAAACAGGCTCCAGGCTCTGAGCCATCAGCCCAGAGCCTGACGGGGGGCTCGAACCCACGGACCGCGAGATCGTGACCTGGCTGAAGTCGGACGCTTAACCGACTGTGCCACCCAGGCGCCCCTACTGAATTTTAAAAATAGACAATTTTGGGGTGCCTGGGTGGCTCAGTCATTGAGTGTTCGACTTCAGCTCAGGTCATGATCTCTTGGTTTGTGGATTCAAGCCCCGGGGCGGTCTCTGTGCTGACAGCTGGGAGCCTGGAGCCTGCTTCGGATTCTGTGTCTCCTTCTCTTTCTGCCCCTCCCCCGACTCATGCTCTGTTTCTGTCTCAAAACTAAATAAACATTTAAATAAATAAAAAATAAATAGATAGATAGATAGATAGATAAATAAATGAAATAAAAATAAACAATTTCAAAAATAGCAGAACTAAGCTTGTCTACGTCCAGAATAACTAGAGAAAAAAGGTATTTTTCATAATGGGTCATTGATACACTGAAAACTATTAGTCATGTATCTCAACTGGTACAAAGCAGTAATCAAGGATGAGGCACAAGATGAGAAAATGAGCTGATCTTTGTTATGCCAACTCAAGCATTATGCTACCATTCACTCTCCAAATAACACATTGTATGCAAAAATAATGTGCAGTGAGTACATTAAAATTCTATTGAAAAGGAGGAATATTCTGTCTTGCCCTAGGTCCTCAATCTTAGAAGGATCTGTCATGGGCAGAATAGTCCAGCAATGATCTACAATATAGCCCCTGAGAGGCCACCCCATGGTGTGAAGGAAACGTATACAAGGATGATGTCTCTCTGATATTCAGGGTGGAAGTGGCAATCTATTTCTTTTTACTACACGTGGAAACGTGGAAAGAGAGAGAAGATAAGGAACAGCAGGGAAACTGACCAAAGCAGTGAGGGACCTTCCTTTTAACATGTACCCCATGTATCCTATTTGAAGTTAAAGCCTTAATTATTTAAAATAGAGAATTTCTGGGGTGCCTGGGTAGCTTAGTTGGTTAAGCATCCAACTCTTGGTTTTGGCTCAGGTCATGACCTCATGGCTTCATGAGTTTGAGCCCCACGTCCAGCTCTGTGCTGGCAGTGCAGAACCTGCTTGGGATTCTCCCTCTCTCCCTCTCTCTATGCCCCTGCCCTTCTCATGCTGTGTCTCTCTCAAAATAGATAAATAAACTTTTAAAAAATAATAATAAAATAGAGTATTTTTAAGGGATGCCTGGGTGGCTCAGTTGGTTGAGCGCTGGACTCCTGATTTCGACTCAGGTCATGATTCCAGGGTCATGGGATTGAGCCCCACTCTCAGTGTGAAGCCTGCATAAGATTCTCACTCTCCCTCTGCCCTGCTTTCCTGCTTGCTCTCACTTTCTCTCTAAAATAAAAGAATAGAGTAATTCTAGTTGGGAAGTGAGGCAGTGAAGAGGAGGAGGAGGAGGGATGCCTTCTGGTGAATCCCCATCAGATTCCTGGAATCCTCCCGATCTCCAGCTCTAATTAAGCTCTAAGTAATTTGTTGCCAGCACAATCCAACTGGCTTCTATTTGTTTCAGTGCTCTTACTATGGTTTCTTTAAACTCTTGAGGTCAAAGGTTAAGTTTATAACAACTCCTCCCCCTGTCAGAAGACTTAATGGTTTCAGACACATAGAGAATATTCAATGACCATGTCTGGATTGAGAGGGATTGGTTCTGTATTGTGAAGTACATAAGCAAATCAAGTTCTTCAAGGAGCATTTTCAAGAAATGCTTTCATATTATTTTAATAGCAATTCATTCTATAAACAAGAAAGTCATAAAGGCATCATAAATGATGAGTGACTGGTATTAACCAATACACATGCATACTATGCATACACACATGCAACACAGAATGGTGATGTGTTTTTTATTTTCAATCTCACTTATCTTTGAAGTTTAAAGTTTTCCTTTACAGTAGAAATTTAAAATTTTTTCTTTACTTGGGCATTATGTTTCTCTTCATTTTAATAGCCAAAGTGTGGTTTAATACCTTCATTTTTCCTTGGCCTAAATTCAACCAATGCTTGCCTTTGTAAGCAAGACTTTGTTCTTTTGTCCCTGAAAAATAATGCCATTACTCTGTAAGAGCTCAGTTGGGCTGGAGGAGAGTGAGCTGAGTGGCAAGGTTTTGGAGTAGCCAGTTAAAGCAACAAGGCAAAAATGAAAAAAAGACCTTTAGTTACTTATATAGATCTTCTTTGACTTATGATGGGATTATGTCCCAATAAACCCACTATAAGTTGAAAATATGGGAGTTGAAAAGGCACTTAATACACCCAATATACCAAACATCATACCTTAGCCTAGTGTTCTTTAAATGTGCTTAGAACACTTTCATCAGCCCACAGTTGGGTATAATCATCTAACACAAAGCCTATTTTATAATATGTGTTGACTTCATGTAATAATTTACATGAGATCATGTAATTTATTGAATATTGTACTGAACATGAAAAACAGAATGGTTGTAAGGATTGTAAGTGTATGGGTTGTTTAGCCATACACTACTCAAAATTCAAAGTAGTTTCTACCAAATGGGTATTACCCTTGCTCCATCATAAAACAGAAAAACAATGAGTTGAAACTTCAAAAGTCAAGGATCATCTATATTAGTGGGGTTGGCCAGGTGCTATATGTGTACATGCTTATGCAAAACAAAGAAACACACACTTAGCCTGAAATGGGGAAAGATATTGCCACACAAGGTGATAAGCCCAGAACAGGTAGTGAGGACTCTTTATCTCCGGGTAAGGAAGTGTTTCAGGCCTAAGGCCCCTTGGTGTAGGAGTCAAAGGCTGTGTAGAAGACCATTTCCCAAAATAAACAACAGCCAATCTTCAAGTAGGGGGACTTTGACGGCACCACGTGTTACATATAGCTCATCTTAAATTCACATGTTAATTGAAGGGCAATTTGTGTTCACTAATTGCCTTTATCCAAAGGAATAAAAGTTATCCCAACTCTATGAAAGGTAGTCACAATTTGGAGCCAGCATTCAAAGTCAAATGTCTGTGAAGATAGGGAAATAGAGGTTTTCTCTTCCTTGAGATTTACGTTCAAAGAGATAGTTCCCAAGTTCCTGAAAAATGCATGGTGCGAGTGAAAAGCTGGCAAAAGTCTTTTTGGTTTTTAGAAAGATTTACATATATATCAAAGGAACAAAGAAAGAATGCAAAAATAAAAGTTTTCTAAAGTAAACGCTCTAAGAAAAAAAAAAGGGGAAATCTTTTGCTCCTTAAAAATTCCACTTTTTCCCTTTTTAGATTTGTATTCATGTTACAAAAGTACATGTGATTTTGAAGACCTTTGTTTCTTTTTTTAAATTTTTTTATTGTTTATTTATTTTTGAGAGAGAGAGACAGACAGACAGAATGAGCAGGGGAAGGACAGAGAGAGAGCGGGAGACACAGAATCGGAAGCAGGCTCCAGGCTCCACACTGTCAGCACAGAGCCCGACATGGGCTTGAACCCATGAACCGTGAGATCATGACCCGAAGCCCATGAACCGCGAGATCATGACCTGAGCCGAAGTCAGATGCTTAACCAACTGAGCCACCCAGGTGCCCTTATTTCTATTCTATGGAGAGGGAGTCATTCTAGGAAAGAAAAGAATTGCTACGTAAGAATGAGATGAGAGAGGCCACCTCCACTGCATATTTTTTTTCAGTGTAACTTTGATCTTCTCTTTCAGTCATTATTTACTATTTTTCTTACTTCCTTTATAAACCTTTCTCCTTTGTCTCTATGGGGGAAAAACATCAACATGTGGAGCAAGAGCAAAAGTCAAAAAGGAAGTGCACACTCTAGGGTAGTGGATAGATGGAGCCTGGTTTTGTGTCATCAAGTGATTCACCGAAGTCACACAACATGTAAGAGGTGGACCTGGGACTTAGACCACAGGTCTTCTGACGACATAGCTGCTAAATGAAAATCCTCTTGTGTCTTTCTTATTTACTGCATAAGTTTAAGAACTGTTGTGGCATCTGGGTAGCTTAGTGTGTTAAGCCTCCATCTCCTGATTTTGGCTCAGGTCGTGATCTCACAGTTTCTGAGTTCAAGCCCTGCATCGCACTCTGTGCACTGACCTCACTGAACTTACTTGGGATTCTCTCTCTCTCTCTCTCTCTCATTTTTTCTGGCTCTCCCATGCTCACACCATGTCTCTCTCAAAATAAATAAACTTGAAAAAAAATAGAACTGTGCAAAAGTATGTAGAAGACAGAATTCAAATCATAAAATTATTATAGACATATACATATGGAGAACAGAAGTTTCAGGGTATGCTTCTTAAACAGTGATACATATCATCCAAATTAGGATTAAACTGTGAAATCATGTCCATCTGCTCTTACCTATTTTTGATTAGTTTTATATTAGCTTTATATCAGTAATCTTTCTTTTGAAAAGTTGCATTGCTAAAAAGAAAAGAATTTGAGAAGTAGTGGGAGAAATAATGATGCAATCAAGCCTGATTTCTACAGCCTGAAATTATTGGTTTGGAAAATTAGTACTTTGGGATAAATACAAAACTCCCTGTGATCGTGAAACTACGGGGGGTAGCCCAGGAATGAGAAGACACCAAGAGTTTATAGCTAATTTATTCCATTTAGCTTTTGATTATAGAGTTTACCTAGCAAGTAGGATCCAATTAAGGTGTGAATCATAATGCACCTGGGGACATTTGTCTGCATGCTCAGAGCTCTCTGTCACCACATGGGATTTTACAGGCACTCGAGGGCACTCCCAAGAGAGCAGCCAACAAAACGCTCAGAATCTAGTAAGCAAGATTTGAAAGCACTTCAGTGTTCTTTTCCTGAAAAGCAAAGGCCCGTTTGGACAGTGCTACTTACTCATTCATATTATTAAGACCTGTCAAGAGCTCTTCCTACCAGACTAATAATAGCTTGAAGTCTAAAGTCTCTATGAGACACTAGGGAAAAAGGCTCCTCAAACCTCCCTTTCATAGAGTTACTCTGTGGAGATACTATATCATTCCTGATGCTGATTTATGTTTATTCTAGGGTAAGGCCATACACTAGGCTTGACAGAGACATTGGCAATTATCTGAGTAAAGTGGTGACAACACTGAGAATTTTGCTCCATTTTTTACATGCCTCATCCTATACAGAGAATCCTATGTTCTTCTCTGGCCCCAGTTTTTGTAATGCAGAATATGGAAAAGATAAAGAATGAGGGAGGGGGCACCTGGGTGGCTCAGTCAGTTAAGAACCCAAATCTTGGTTTTGGCTTAGGTCATGATCTCACAGTTCGTGAGTTTGAGCCCCACATTGGGTTCTGCACTGATGGTGTGGAGCCTGTTTGGGATTGCACCATGTGTTAACAAGGCATAAAGAATTAGAAAGTCATAGGATATACACACCCAAATTTGGGTAAACAAGATTAGGTAAATAAGATTAGGCAAACTGGGCAAAGGCCCCCAGTATAGGACAAAGGTATAGGAATAGGAAGCCTCAGGATGAAAGCATCAAAAATGAGTTTGGGGCACCTGGGTGGTGCAGTCGGTTAAGCGTCCGACTTCAGCCAGGTCACGATCTTGCTGTCTGGGAGTTCGAGCCCCGCGTCAGGCTCTGGGCTGATGGCTCAGAGCCTGGAGCCTGTTTCCGATTCTGTGTCTCCCTCTCTCTCTGCCCCTCCCCCGTTCATGCTCTGTCTCTCTCTGTCCCAAAAATAAAAATAAAAACGTTGGGAAAAAAAAATTTTTAAAAAAATGAGTTAAACAAGATTAGGCATTCAGGGCAGAAACGCCCCCCAACTTAGTATAATAGCAGAAAGCTGCTTTCACAGGAAGGAAGGACAAAAACAGAAAAACAGGACTTTAGGCTGTAGCAGCACAAAGTTGCCCAGAGCTGGAGCTAATTAGCAAAAGAAAGGTGCCTTGCTGACCCTGAGGTAGCAGGCTCTGTCCTTCTTGTCCTCTAGGCCAGTTTAGGTAAACCGAGGTGGTGCTTCATGTCTGCTGTAAACAACCTTCCACCCAGCTCCAGGATTTTGTTTTGTATTGACCCAAACCCCTAAACCCGCGTATCTTCAAAACCCCTTTTCCCCACACCCATGAGTTAATGTTCACGATTTCATTGTCTCTTTGTGCACGTCCAAACTATGTTTGTAAGCCTTCTGATCCTAATAAAAACAGAGCAAGGACTCTTACTTGGGGCTCTTGTCTCCTCCTGGACATTAGCCTTCTTGCATTGTAATCCTGCATCTGCTATGTTGCTGGACAAGAGAGCAATTCAGACCTGGAGTCTATGACAAAGAATGAGGCAGGACTATGAGTACTGTGGGTCAGTTGTAGGCCAGCTGGCAGTGCTAGACCCCTCTGAAGCCTCTAGGGAGGCAAGCTCCTTTCCCATTCTCCAGAAAAAGAAGGTTTCACCCATTGGTTCTACTCACTCTTTTTGGGACTGTTGGAGAACAGGCACATTCATGCAGGATCAAGCCAACCCTCCCATCTACATCAGTCCATGCATCACACCCGTGCAAGCTCTTCTGAGCATCATCTACCCTTCTTTTTGGCTCTTCCGTTATTTTTTCCGTCACTGGATTATTGCTTTCAGTACACAACATTCTGTAACATCTCTCATCTTAAAGCTTTTTCTTTGTCCACCTCTCTCCTCCCAAACACTGCCTTATTTCTCTGCTCTATTTGAAGCAAAACCTTAAACAAATTTTCTTGACTTGCCACCCGTATTTCTTCTCCCTCTGTTCGGTCTTGATCTCACCCCAATCAAGACTGTATCCACATAACTCCAAAGCAAGTGTTCTTGTCAATGTCACCAGTGACTAGGACCTCTATTTAACAAGTAGAGTGAGAAGTTCTTAGGTCTCAACTTGCTCAACAATTGATCACCTTCTCCAAATGTTAAATTGACACAGGGTCTCAATCTTAGGACTCTTCCTCCTCATTATCCACACCACTTAGTCATTTGGTTCCATACCTTAAAGAGAACGCACACATTGATGTTTCCTAAATTTATATCTCTAGCTTTGATCTCTCTCTGGACCTTCAAACTTGAATAGTCAAATGTCTCTTTCATATATCCACTTACATGTCTAATCAGCATTTCAAACTTATCATCCCAAACCAAAATCCCTCCTGGACTCTTCTCTTTCTCTAATACTCCACAAGCAACTAATTGCCTCTCTATTCAAAATATATTCAGGGAGCGCCTGGGTGGCTCAGTCGGTTAAGTGTCCAACTTCGGCTCAGGTTATGATCTCACAGCTAGTGAGTTCAAGCCCCGTGTTGGGTTCTGTGCTGACAGCTCAGAGCCTGGAGCCTGCTTCAGATTCTATGTCTCTGTCTCTCTCTGCCCCTCCCCTACTCATGCGTGCGTGTGTGCACGCTCTCTCTCTCTCTCAAAAATGTATTTTTTAAAAATTTTAATGTAAGTTAAATCATGTCATTTACTTACCTAAACCTTCCAAATGGCTTCCCATCTCATTAAGAATGAAATGTTTCACTCCCTTCCAACTGCACTGGCCTTTTTGCTATTCATAGAACAACTGATGCATGCTCCCTCCTCATGGCCTCTGTTTTTGCTTTCCCTTTGGCCTGGAAAACTCTTTGCCCAAATAACCACATGGTTCAATCCCTTGTGCTTTCAAGTATGGGTTCAAGTATGGGTTCAAGTATGTTATTCATCATGGAACTCTTCATTGACCACCACTTTCCCATCTACCCATTCTCTCCGCTCCCATTTATCTGCCTTCATTTTTTTTTCTTCATAGCACTTATCACCATTTGACATATACACCTTTTAAAAAACATTATCTTCTGCCTTGAAATAGAAAGTAAATGTAAACTTCATAAGAGCAGGAATTTCCTACTTTTGTTTTGCTATAACCCTAACATCTAAAACAGTGCCTGATATATAGTTGTCACTCAGAAACATTTTTGAAATGAATGAATGAATCATACTGAATCTCTCTCTAAGGATCTAGAGGGTGAAAATTTTCTCTGTGTTCGTATTGATATAGGAAAGCTGAAGGGACTCCATCTTAGAAAGGCTCCATCTTTGTGGGGTTTTTTGGTTGTTTGTTTTTGTTTTTGTTTTTGTTTTTGCCAGGCCCCATTTCTGAATAAGCCAAAGAAGCTATGTTCCCACTTCAAGGAGAAAGCAAAAAAGTTAGTCATTCTCTGAGTTTTGTCCTAGGTCCCAAACACCTAATAACATCTAAGAGCCAGATCCCAAACCTGTTCCAGGACATTAGCTTTGAACAAACCTCTCTGCCACTGGCATCAACATCCCCTACCTTTGATGATTTATGGAATAACACCTATTGTTCACTTGGCATTTGCCTTTGATTAGACACTACCCTGGATCCTGAAGGAACACGTACCCTAGGTCCCTTTCCAGTATAAACCCCTAACTCCAAGTAACAACAAGACTCGTGCTTCTTCCATTTCTGAGTCTCACAGACACTCCATCTGCTATCCTCTGTCACTTACCCCATTCAATCAACTCTGCTTATACTTTCTCTGGTTCACTCTACTTTCACTTTCTCTGATTTCTTTTGATTTCTATCCTGCATGAGGCCAAGGACCCTCTTGGCTGGTCCTATGGGACCCCCTCTTCTGGGTCCTCGGACATAGCCTGCCTGCATCAATATTAAGATTCAATTTCCCCTTTTCACTGGCTTCAAGAATGCTTAACACCAAACTAGAGACCTATCTTTTAACCTCAACTCCCGCTGCCTTCCTCCTTTGTGTTCTGTCATGACTTTCCAATTAATAAATTTTTTTTATTTTGTAATTTTATTATACTAATTTTCATTACCTCCCTTAATTCCATTCTTTAAATTTGTGAAATATTAGCAAGGATATAACTTATATTTCATGGTTAACAGATAAAACTTTTTTTTCATTTATTTATTTTTGAGAGACAGAGAGAGTACAAGTGGGGAGGGGCAGAGAGAGAAGGAGACAGAATCCAAAGCAGGTTCCAGGCTCTGAGCTGTGAGCCCAGAGCCCTACGCAGGGCTCGAACTCACAAACTGTGAGATCATGACCTGAGACAAAGTCGGACGCTTAGCCGACTGAGCCACCCAGGAACCCCAACAGATAAAACTATTTAAAAAAAAAGAAAAACAAATAAAGGCATGAAAATCTATCAATTTTTATTTCGTGATACAAAGAATTCTAAAAGAACTCTTCAGATCACTTATAAAGATACCTTTAAGAGTCTTCCTAAAATAGTTTTTATACCAGTCAAATAATTAAATTAAAATTAATATATTTATTTGGGTTTATTTCTGCAAAAAGCATGGGAAGACCAATTTTAGGAAAGTATAGTTAAACCCTATAGGAATATGAAATTCCAAAATGATCTCTTTTAATGGGCTGGAATGATTTTCTTTTTTTTTTAATGTTATTTATTTATTTTTGAAAGAGACAGAGACAGCATGATCAGGGAGGGGCAGAGAGCAAGGGAGAGAGAGGATCCCAAGTAGGCCTTGTGTTGTCAGCACAGAGCCCAACAAGGGGCTCAAACCCAGGAAACAATGAGATCATGACCTGAGCCAAAATCAAGAGTCGGTCACTTAACCTACTGAGCCCCCAGGTGCCCCGGAATAATTTTTAATGGTCTCCAAACAGTATCTTCTTATTAGTAATATATTTTAATAATGATGTTGGAAAAATAGGCAAGTCTGTTTGCTTTCCCCCTGAAAAGATGCATACACACACATTAGGAAGTAATTCCTAATCAGACTCTATTGACTTCCTAATGGTCTTTGTGTTAGTTTCTTGGAGAGACTGTTTTTTGGCAAGGTAAACATATTTGCAGAAGAAAATGATTCAACTTTAGCCACATGTCATTTTTGAATGAAAATAACATTTTACTCATCAAGCAACTGGTTACTGACTTGATTCAGTATTCCCTCCACCCTTCAACAAGCTGATGAACAACTAAATTCCTTTTTTATAAACTCTTGAAATTGGCCTTTGATTTAAAGTGCATTGAGAATGTGGGCTCAAGAACAGTTGAAAGAAAAGTCATTCACCAAATATTCTCTTCTGAATGATCACTGACTACACTATAGCATGCAAGTGCACTTCTGAATGAGTATTTGTGTATGTGTGTGTGTGTATGTGTGAATTGCAAAGTAAAACATAATAAATACATAGGGTACATATTGTACATGAATTTAATAAAATTTTTTAAAACCCCAAGTTAAAATTTTTTCTTTGAAAGATGAAATCTTAGTTTCACTCTGTGATAGGCAGAATTTTAACATGGCCCCTGTCTTAGTCTATTCCAGCTACTGTAACTAAATACTACAGACTGGGCAGCTTATCAACAGAAATTTATTACTCATGGTTTGGAGGCTGGAAGGCCAAGATTAGGGTGTCAGCATGGTTGAGTGAGGGCCCTCTTCTGTGTCGAAAATACTTCTCTCCAAGTTCTCAACTTCTCTCCAAGTTCTCTCCAAGTTCAGGGGGCAAAGTATGTCCCCCGAGCCTCATTTATAAAAGTACTAATCCCATTCGTGTGAGCCTTGCCCTCGTGACATAGGCACTTTCCAAAGTCCCCACCTCCTAATACCATCATTTTTGTGGGTTAGAATTTCAACATACGAATGTGGGGGACATTCAGATCCTACAAGCCCCCAAGATTCCCACCCACCATCGTACTCATCCTATATAATCCTCTCCCTTCAAATGTGGGCAGAAACTGTGAACATAATAGGATTTTACTCCTGTGACCAGGTTACTTATCAGTTAATCAACTGGGATATCATCCTGAGCAGGCCTGATCTAATCAGAGGACACTTTAGAACTATATTAGGCTTTCAAAGATGCAACCTCAGAAAGATAGGCCCCTATTGGCCCTGAAGAAGTAAACTTCCCTGAGTTCTACAGCTGCCAGAAATACATTTTGCCACCTGAGCATGGAAGAGGGCAAAGCCCCCAGATAAGAACCTACCCCCCAGGCAGCATCTTGATTACAGCCCTCTGAAAAGCCCTACCATGGAGGGCCCCACTAAGCCTTAATTGGATCCCTGATCCACTGAAACTATGATATAATTAATGTGTATTGTGTTAAGCCACTAAGTTTGTGGTAATTTGTCACACAGCAATAGAAATCTAATACACATGTCAAATTTAAATGTTAAATTTGATAAGTGCAGCAGCCTAAAAATAGAGTTAAGATTTTTTAAAGGTTACGATTCCATGAGAGAAAAATAATTATTATTGTGGCAAGGCTAATGTAAAGTTTGTTTCAAACAGATGAACACAGGGGAAGGGAAGGAAAAATAAAATAAGATAAAAACAGAGAGGGAGGCAAACCATAAAAGACTCTTAACAGAGAACAAACTGAGGGTTGCTGGAAAGGAGATGGTTAAGAGATGGGCTAAATGGGTGATGGGCACTAAGGAGGGCTCTTGTGATGAGCACTGGGTGTTACATGTAAGTGATGAATCACTAAATTCTACTCTTGAAACCAATACTATGCTATATGTTAACTTGAAATTAAATTTAAAAAAAAACTTTGCTTCAACTATTGAATGGCACTATATATATTTTCTGACCATTGGTTTGGCAAAATTGAAAATATTAGCATCTTTCAATTTAAAATGTTTAAATAATTTTTTAAATGTTCACAGAAGGTAAAATGGCAAAAAGTAATTTAGAATATCACAGTTAATGTCTCTAATAATTAGCATGGCAATGAACACATTGCTAATGAAGTAGAAAACATAGATTTGATTAAATATGGAGTAAATAAAAGTCTTATAATAATTTTTGAAGTAAAGTGGCAGGACAGATGCATTATTCTAGAACAATAACAAAAAAAATATCTTTTTGCTGACAATACTTCTCTTCAGGCTGAATTTTTATGTTAGGATTCTCACCTAACATATTCCTATGTTAGGAATACCACCCCAAATAGCAGGCTAGCCAGATTGAGTGAATTATAATCCTACTTCTGATTTAAAGGTCACAAATTTTGCCAAGTCTCACTTGTGAAGCTGGGGTCAGCTTTAGAATCACATAATTAGGCACAATGCAGTTCACATGACAGACATTACATCATATAAAAACCTTTTAGTCTTTAGGGAGCTGGAGATCAACAAGGAAGTTAAATCTGACAGACTGCCCGGATTCTAGCTCATCGCCAAAGCGAAGGTGTTATTAACGGTCCAGCTCTCACATGTCTTAGAGATTCTAAGTGACTCCTGCTGCATCTATGCAATTTAAGACAGGCTGGCTAAGTCGGAATGGCACAAAAACAGTTTGAGAGGAGACACTAGTTATAAAGTAGAGCTATACCTCTGGCTTTTTAATATATCTGCCTTCTTTCCTGTGCAGCTATTCTGTCTTCCTTCCGGGGATTGATGGATTTGCATTTTGAAAACAGGTCTCTGTTACTTGCTCTCAGAGAAGCTTGTACTTGTATTTTGCAGCACTTTGCATGCTTGTGATTATTTAATAATTTGTAAATATTTACTGATCATCCATCTTCTTGGGGATTCTCTGAGCTTCATGTGGGCAAGTCTGTACCTCTAGGATCTGCCACAATTTCCCTGGTGGCCAGCAAACACCACGAGCATAAAGGAGATATTCAGTAAAGCCTTGTTTTTGACTTGTCTTTAGAGCTGCTTTTCTGAGATTTGGTTCTCCCTTCATACTTTCCCCTGATTTATCCCTATTAAAATTGCAGCAGAGCAGAAAAACATAGCAGTGATTTCCTCTGAAACTCAAATTCTTCTAGGAGAGTAGTTCTTAACCAGGAATCTTTTTTTTTCTTTCTAAAATTCCAATGTCCACGTCCCATTAAATTAAAATCTCTGGGGGTTGGAGTTTAAGCATCAGAAAATTTCAAGTCCCTGGATGATTCAGTTAGCACTGAGAACCACAGCACTAAGCCTGAAGTTCCCAAATTTCAGGGTGTAGAGAATCAGCTGGAGTGGCTGTGAAAAACTTGTTATCTCTCAGTCCCAATGTGATTGTCTAGAGAGTTGTTCCAAGTCCTCTCCTTTGCCACTTAAGTATGCAATGCCTTCCCACTGTGGATGGGCCATGCTTTCCCACCCCTTGTTTTCTGCTGAGCCATGTGACTTGTTTTAACCAATGGGATGTTACCAGATAGGACACAGGCAGAGCCTTGAAAGAACACCTAAGTGATCTAGCTTGCACACTGGCCTTTCTTCCATTGCCACGGGGGGAATATGTTTGGCCTAGCTGGGGTGGTCTCAGGAGGAGGATGAGAGATCAGTGGAGCAGACCAAAGTTCAGCCAGCTAAGCCCAACCTAGTTCAGCTGATTCCCGGGTGAATGTGAAAGCCCAGACAAGATTAGCAGAGCTGCCAGTCAATCCTCACCCCAGATCAGCCAACTCCCCTTTCAACCTACAGATGTGGGTGCAAAATGCTTCTTGAGGTTTTGTGGTTGTTCATAATACAGCAATAGATAATGGATATAATCCTATATCCTAGATATAGGATTTTTGAAAGAATCTTGGTCAAAAATAATGATTCCAACACAGTCCCTGGGACTTTACACATAGTGGAGGTATTGGGCTGCTCTAAATTTTTATCTGTTGGTCACTTTTCAGGCTTCAGTGTACGGCATTTTATTGTTGTTTTGTTGTTGTAAGTGTTCTGATTCATTTTCTTGGGCGGAGAGGGGATGGAGATACTCTTCATTACCTTGACCACTCACATGTAGTTTTGCTGCGTTTGGCAGGTCACTTACTTTCCTCTACTGGAGTCAGAACCACAAATGAAACTCAAGCCAGGATGCCATTCACAACAGAATTTCTATTGTAAGACCCCCAAGATTTCATCTTGGGGTCACAGGCCTATTTAGAAGGTTGTGTCCTCATTCACTAAAGAACCTAAGTCTTCTGTTTCAATAAAAGGATGAAACAAATGAAAAGCGAAAAGTAAACACGACCCTTAGATTAGACTAAATTCAAGTAATGGATGACTTCTCTGAAGCAAAATCACATTGCCCAGCAATGCCTCACTTCCCTCAGGTTCTTTTTTCTTCAATACAGACCCAGAGTCCAACAGTTTTTGAAGGTCATTTTCTTCTTACCAAATGTCATTCGATGAAATCTAATCTTGAATTTTACTATTATATAGACAATATCTCATTTAAGACTCAGAAAAAAACGCAAAGATTTAAAATAATTTTTGTGATGCTTTAAAAAAACAAAAAATAAATGAACTGTTAAAAAAAAAAAAAAAAAAGCAATGAGCCCAAAATGTGTGGCACTTGGGTTAGGCCCACAACATCAACCCAACATTTAATACCTCACCCAATTGCAGTTTCAACCTTTCCCCAATATGTAATCCTAACCAGCCAGTTGGAAATTTTCTAGCCAGCATCAATGAGGTAATCTTCCCCATAGACCCTAAAATTCTGCCAAAGAAAGGGGACCTTGCCCAAAATAATCCTTTTTTAAATTTGTGACTTCCTTGTCCCAACTTTTCTCTGCCTTTAAAACTCTCCCCCCTTCTGTAGCCCTCTGGAAGTCCTTTCTATCACTACTGAGCCTATGGCCTGATTCATGAATTGTTCAATAAAGCCCGGTGGTTCTGCTGATTTTTGCTGGGCTGGTTCACATGTCTAGAGGAAGTCCAGCTGTCAACTGATCTAGGCTGGTTGTTGTGGGTTGAACTGTGTCCCCTCAAATTTCTACAGAAGTCTTAAGTCTTAGTACCTCACAATGTGACCTTATTTGGAAAATTTTATGCAATTGTCTTTTAAATCAGATAGAAGAAAATAGTTTCAAACTTCCTATTTGATAAAGGTCTTGTATTCAAAATATACAAAAATTCTGAAACTTGACCATGAAAAAATTAAGAACCCAATTTTTAAAATGGACAAGAGATCTGAACAGACACCACACCAGAAAAGATACACGGATGGCAATCAAGCGTATGAAAAGATGTTCGACAACATTTGTTACTAGGGAAATGCAAATTAATTACAACAATGAGATAGCATCACACACCTACTAGAATGGCCAAAATCTACAACACCTGACAATACCAATTGTGTGTGGCAATGAAGAACGAAAGGAACTCTCATCCATTGCTGGTGAGAATCCAATATGTTGCAACCACTTGGCAAGACAGTTTGGGGCAGCAAGACAGTGTGCTTACAAAGCTAGAGTTTATCTCACCATATGATCCATCAATTGTGCTTCTAGGTATTTACCCAATGTTCTCTATTAAAATGGAGGTATATTTGAATTATTAGCCTTTGTTAACATGAAAAAATAGAATCATCAGGCTCTGAAAAGTGTTAATAATCCTAACATGCTTAATGGACATGGTAAAAACATTTATAATGAACTTAGAAGTCATTAGAGCTTATCTAATCCAAGTTATACATAACCATTGCTTCTCTTCCTTTCATTAGCAAGCTCTTTTCCTTACATCTTATTAGGACTATCTCTAGAGGGGAAATGAAACTTTTTTCTTTTGTTTGTTTTAATACAGTCTTTGGGGGAAGGAGGGAGGAAGGAGGCTATGAGTACTACTGACAAATTTTACTGATTGCCACTAGCATTTCCAAAGTTTGGTCTTTACTTTCATAAGAATCATATTTGAAGGGCACCTGGATGGTTCAGTTGGTGGAGTGTCCGACTTCGGCTCAGGTCATGACCTTGCAGTTTCTGGGTTCAAGCCCCATATCTGGCTCTGTGCTGACAGCTCAGCCCCCTCCCCCGCTCAAAAAATAAAATGAAATAAAATAAACATTTTCAAAAAAGAGTCATATTTGAGCTGCTTGTTAAAAATTCAGTTTTACACAACCCATATCACCCTTCCTAAATCATATTTTTTCAGAAGCTGAACCCTAGGGACCTGCATTTTTTTATATGCTCCCAGCCAATTTCAAAGGACTTACATCTGAAAATCAGTGGCCTCTACATTCTTTTTTTTTTTTTTTTTAATTTTTTTTTTTCAACGTTTATTTATTTTTGGGACAGAGAGAGACAGAGCATGAACGGGGGAGGGGCAGAGAGAGAAGGAGACACAGAATCCGAAACAGGCTCCAGGCTCTGAGCCGTCAGCCCTGAGCCTGACGCGGGGCTCGAACTCACGGAGCGCGAGATCATGACCTGGCTGAAGTCGGACGCTTAACCGACTGCGCCACCCAGGCGCCCCCTCTACATTCTTTATGTCCCATACTGCCCTGAATAAACAGGACTTGATTTTAACACAATGATCCTAGGGCACACTGAAATAGACCCTGCTTGATAAGTTACTGAGAGAACCTAAATCAATATTTTTCAAATGTGAGAGGACAGTCTTCAAAATTTCCTGGGTCTTCTTGCTAAAAATACAAGGTACTAGCCACCACCCCATATCCACTAAATGGGAATTCAAAAACAAGTCTCCTGAGTGAAGTCTGGTGCATACGAAACTACTTTAACTCCTATATTATTAAATGGTACAGTGAAAAGAATTAAGTTTAGCTTTGCTGAGTGCACGGTACTCAGGGAAATTGTCTGGTACTGCGACTCTCCCTTGTAGAGAATTACAATGTTGAAAATCAGGCCAATGCATGCGAACACTTGCCCAAAGTGACATGATAAAAACAGAAATAACAACAAAAGAGAGATTTAGGTAAGAATGATCTAGAGAGGTCAACACAAAGAATGACAGCTTGGAGGATCTATTTACTTGAAATCTATTTGTTACCTCTATATCCATGACCTGATAGGAAGAAAAATATCCAATTGGGAAATAAGGCAAATGTGGGAGGCATGTCCTCCCCGTGTCATCCTGGGACATTGTTTAATAGGTTCCCTTAAGGATTAGTTACTTAGGGGATATACCAGTGTTTGACTTTCCTCTTTACTTTTACTATAGCTCAGACCCTGAAGTTACATGTAAACTTGTAGACTTCTGTCCTTTAGAAAAAGATAGCCACACAGGTTATGGTTTTATCATCCTGTAAAACATTAACTATTTTGTATAAACTTAGCAGTCTCATTCTAACATTCTTTTGTTAAAAATGTTTTTCCTAATCCATATATAAATCCATGTCCCTCAAATGCTCTGAATATACTTACCATCATACTAGTCTCCTCATTCATTAGCTGAAAAAAGTCTTTGATGACGCTGCCCATTCTATATTTGTGTAAGAAACACATATTTAACTTTTGAGAATTACACTTGGCAATTCTCTTAAATGTTATTGTAATGTATGTAGAGGTATTAGTTTTTCTTCCTCTCTCTTACCTGACACTCCAAAAATATTCTCATCCTGAGAATATTTTTTAAATCCTGAGAATCTTATCCTGATCATTCCTTCAAATGTTTTCATTTCTCTGTGTTCTTTACCTCGCCTCTTAGCACCCTTTTTACCTATATGCTGGCACTTTACGTCATCAATATATTTAGATTTTCTTTTATTTTATGCATTCCTCTTGCCTTCTGAGAGACTGCTAATCTTCCAAGTCACTTATTCTTTACCTGTGTCCCTCCCGCTTTTTGTCTTATGCTTTATTTTTACCAGTAGATTTTTCCTAGGTTATATTTCCATTTCCTTGTAATTTCTCATTGTCCTTAACTTTCTTGTTTTCATTTGCTAATGTCTTCCTTATCTACTCAAGGATTCTTAATATGCTTTATTTTTTATTTTTGTTCTGTTTCTACCATCAATCCAGCTTGAGAGGGCATATGCTGCTTAGCCGTTATTCCTTCTTCATGATAGCTGTAGTCCTCAGGTGTCTTGGCGTTTGGGATGGTGAGCCTGTGTTTTCTTCTGACGCCACTCTGCCTGGTACTTGCCTTTTGTAAAGTGGAGGGGCTAGAGATC
The DNA here is from genome assembly GCF_022837055.1 of Prionailurus viverrinus. NCBI lineage: Eukaryota > Metazoa > Chordata > Mammalia > Carnivora > Felidae > Prionailurus > Prionailurus viverrinus. The sequence continues at coordinate 22,725,022 of NC_062568.1, forward strand.
CAGCCTAGCAAGGTTTTGCACTGTCCTGATTTTTCCCTGCCGGCAACATAGTGAAGAGGCAGATAATGACCGCACCAGAGCAAAGTCAGGGAGAGAGGCAAGAGCACAACTCACAAGTTTGTCTCCCTTGACTCCCCTTGTGGAAACAGGTCCTCACAGCTCTCCACTCATCTCCAGCTTCCCCAGGGCTTCCTTCAGTATTGTTGATTCTGTTACTCTGAGTTTCCAGAATTTATACATCTCCTTTACTTCATAGTTTGTTCAGGGTTCATTTGGGGGCAGAGGAGCCAGAAGCCTACCAGCCAGAAGCACCGTCTTAACATGAACCTATAAGCTCCATTCTGTGAAGAGCCTGCTTCTTCAGGGTATTCACTGCCTCACGGAAGCCTTGTGAGTTTGTCTGATTGACAGACCTCAGATCACATGTCTCTGCTCATACGAAAGCGATTCGGAGAGATTGAGTTGGCTTCTAACTTCAGACAGCAACACGAACTGTGTGGGAAATATTTTGCGAAAAGTATTCACAAAAGGGTCAGCAGCTATGAAGTTGACAAAAGTCTGCCACACTGATGATGTATCTTACAATAAAACTAACTGTTGTATAAGCTCAAAAGTAGACATTTTATTTGAAGAACTTCAAAGAAACATATCTGGAGGGGATGAAGAATATAAAACACCATATATTTGCTAGCAAGAATGAAATACCTTTTTTATAAAGAGACTGACTATTCCAATAATAGACTACCATTTTAAGATAGCATGCAATGAGCTGAAAAAACTAAAAGGTGTCATTTTTATCAAATGCAGAATTAACACATACAATTAAAAATTAAAACATTAGTGTGATTAATCAAAATTTGTTCCAATTTCTTCCACCTTTCTATTACCTTCTATTTCCTGAATTATTTATTAAATTACTTATTTTATGAAAACATGTCATTGTACCAACCAACAGGTGTTTAGAACAAAATTAAGCAAATGATGTAGTATGAATTTCCTAATAAATTTTGTCTCCTCTGAGATTTCTCTTACTCTCTCATGAATTCAAATATTTAAAGGATATTAGCTGTATTTTTCAGCACTTCTGGAGCCCATAGCATGTCTAATCTACATTAATGGCACAAAAAGAAGTCATTGTTTTGTTTTCCTATATGGGACAGGTAATTTTCCATATCTCTCACTGCAAGGTTCCTGCTGCTGTCTCATTTCAGCCATGTATTCTGCATCTTTGTAAGGCCTCAAAAAATGTTTTCTAACATTTTTGTTAATCATAGCAAGGCACTCTCTGAGATCAAGGTTTTCTGGATGGTTTTATTCATCCATTCTAGAATGAGGACAGCCCTATCCAGAGTCAGTATTTGAGAACCGAAAAACTGAGTGCCTTCATCTCAGTTCCCTCTCTCATCAACTTAAGGGCTTAAAGATACTTTCTTCTTAAATCTGTGAAGTGTAGCTTGATTTATACAGCCCTCAGGTCAGTTTGATTGTGATTCATTTATCTGGGCAGGTTTGCTGGACAAAGGTTGGATATTTCCCGATCCAGCTGTCAGAAATTACAGTGATTTGATCGTTGCAACATCTGGGGATTCAGGTACACCCAATATGTCAGTGGGTAGGAATTTACAATGACAATTTAACAAAGTAAGAGACAACATGGCTAAGAGAGGAAGAGTTTATACAGAGTTTGTTCAGGTGAGTCTAATGAGTCAGAGATCCTACCACTACAGTCTTCCCTTACACCATTTGGAGTGCCTCAGGAAACAGAAGCAGGTGGGCTGCAGCAGACATAGTAAGCCTTAGAAGGAAAACAGTGATTTAGAGTCTTTGGGCTGATATAGCCCAAAGAGAAAACAGTGATTGCCCCTTACCCTCCTTGGTTGTATAACAGAGGATTGGAAGAGAAGGAAGGTCATTGTAAGTGAGGACACAGACTAGGTACATAAATTTAGTTTGCCCTTAGAATTCTTTTTTTTTGGGGGGGGGGGCGGGGGGATAGGGGGTGCCTGAGTAGCTAAGTTGGTTAAGCATCCAACTTGGGCTCAGGTCATGATCTTGCAGTCTGTGAGTTCGAGCCTCGCCGATGCGGGGCTGACAGCTCAGAGCCTGGATCCTGCTTCGAATTCTGTGTCTCCCTCTCTTTCTGCCCCTGCCCAGTTCATATTCTGTCTCTCTCTCTCTCTCTCTCTCTCTCTCTCTCTCCCTCTCCCTCTCTCTCTCTCTCCCAAAAGTAAGTAAGTAAGTAAATAAATAAATAAATCAATAAATCAATAAATCAATAAAAAGAATTCTTTTTTTAATTTTTTTTTAATGTTTACTTATTTTTGGGAGAGAGAGACAAAGCACGAGCAGGGGAGGGGGAGGGAGACACAGAATCCAAAGCAGGCTCCAGGCTCTGAGCTATCAGCCCAGAGCTCAATGCAGGGCTTGAACCCATGGACCACGAGATCATGACCAGAGCCAAAGTCGGACACTTAACTGACAAAGCCACCCAGTCACCTCGGTTTTTTATTTTGAGAGAAAGAGAAAGCAGCACACATGTGCACTGGGGAGGGGCAGAGAGAGAGAGGGAGAGAGAGAATCCCATGCTGTCAGCTCAGAGCCTGACATGGGGCTCGAACTCACAGACCGTGAGATCATGACCTGAGCTGAAATCAAGAGTTGGATGCTTAACCTCACTGACCCCTGCTCTTAGAATTCTGATTGGGGGGCGCCTGGGTGGCGCAGTCGGTTAAGCGTCCGACTTCAGCCAGGTCACGATCTCGCGGTCCGGGAGTTCGAGCCCCGCGTCGGGCTCTGGGCTGATGGCTCGGAGCCTGGAGCCTGTTTCCAATTCTGTGTCTCCCTCTCTCTCTGCCCCTCCCCCGTTCATGCTCTGTCTCTCTCTGTCCCAAAAATAAATAAACGTTGAAAAAAAAAATTTAAAAAAAAAAAAAAAAAAAGAATTCTGATTGGATTTTTGTATAGAGTAATAATTTTGAGTTCTTCAAGTCATCATCTGATTCAGCCCCTAGGAAACTTGCCAAAGTTCTGGATAACAGTGGAGGTAGAGACAATGTGGAGAGGGAAAGTGATAATAAATTAGATCAATCAGTGTTTGAAGAGAACAACATCATGAGAAATATCTGAGAAACTGAAGGCCCACAAACCAAGTCTGTTTGGGCTGGGAGGTGGTTTTATACAAATGGGGGAACAGGGGAATGATTCCCATCTAGTTCGATGCGGTGACCGGGGGAGCACGGCAAAAGAACGGCCACCACAATGAGAGAAAGGTGCTGAAGCAGCTTTAGGAAGCACACACTAGCCATTCGGTCATTATTGGAAAGAAAGGATGCCCCAACATGGTCAGGAGGCAGGTTCCATTCAACAACACAAAAAAGACACCTCCCAGGATTCTAAATGGCAAAGAATAGTGTTAAGGGACAGGCCATGAGTCAGATGACTGAGGTTCTGGTGACGTTCCCAGTTACCCCTGGGTCAGAAATTGGTTTATGTTTAATCACTACTACTTTCATGTTCCTTATCTGTTCCTCCTCCTGCTTAAAATGGAATCACTGGCTAACTCTTAAGAAGATATGGAGGACATGTTTTATTTTAAAGTCTGAGGACATCAGTGTGGAGAGTTTGCCATTGGCCTAGGATTTTGGAGTGTTTTATTCACAGCACACTAATGAGAGGCTCATCAAACTCAGAACCATTCACCATGAGAAAAGGATAATATGCCATGAAACAGACTAACTTTGGAGAGGCTAAAATAGAGTAAGAATAGTCAAAACTATGAAATTATGCAATTGTGATTACTGTCCACTGAAAGAAGACAAAGGGGAAAAATCATAGTGTGACCTATGTTGCTCATTAGGAAGATAATTTATTATAGTAGGTAATACTACTCCCTCCAAGAAAACAGAATGACATTATAATTATGTGCAATAAAGAAGAGATCCCTTTGAACCTATTCCCAGATGTTCCCTCTGACATGTTAACCTTGCCACACTGACATAACATTTGGTTCAGAAATGCTTATAAATGAAATAAGACATTAACTTCAAGTCCACCCTGATTAATCTTGTTTGAGGATATTTGACTCAGCATTATTAGTATAATATTATAATATCCTGGGTAATAATGACAAGAGAAAGGGGAATTATGGGTGCTAGTAGTTCTCTATTAGCCTAGACCCCAATTTACTATCCATGCAAAATCAGAGAAAATACCTGATGTAGGCAAAACTTACTAATGGTATAAGAAATTTAACTGGTGTCTAAGATCACCATCTTTCCAAAAATGAGTAAGCAAGTTTACTTATCATGAGCCCTAATGTCCCCTAGTTTTTCCTTTCTGGAGCTTAAACACCAAACACATTAGTTAAAATGTTACCACTCCTTTGGAGGGACAGCATGGTGAAATAATATGGTTCCTGGACCCAAAGTCCATTCCCAGGGGTGCCACTTACTGTATCTCCCTGGACAGCTTGCTTAACCTTGATCGGCCTTGTTTTCTCAACTACAAAATGACAAAAGGACACTCATAAGGACTCCAGTAAACTGTAATAGTAGCTGCAAATCTTCATTTCCAGTCCTTTTGCCATATGATTTTTGCAGTTCCTCTTAAAAAACAGGATTCATTTCCTACTCTGCATCTGGTCTGGGTTTCTGACTTTCTATGACCAGCAGAATGTAACAGAAGGGACTTTATTCTCTAAATAATGGTAAAGATGTTGACAATATAATTTAATAGAGTGACTTTTTCTACTCATATTTGACAATACTCATAACTCTAAATATTGAGTCAGTAAGCTATTTCAGATTTGGACTATTTACATTAATCAAAAACACAAAGATCTCAAAGCCCTCATCTTCAAGAATCTATTATGTTACACAATGCAAAGCTTTCCCTGGACTCTTGAAATGATCCATTTCCTTGTCTTTTTATTTCTCCTGAAAGAAAAAAGCATGAAAGACTTTGAATCAAATTTCAAATGGAATGGTGAAATCAATGAATGAAAAATCATCCCTTTGGCATAAAAACTTACTGGTCTTAGAGTTATCAAATGCTCAAGAAATAATGAGGATATTATAAACTTAACCAAAGACATGAAAGGCCTGTACTTTAAAAACTATAAAACAATGATAAAAGAAATTGAAGATGACACAAACAGATGGAAAGACATTCCATGCTTACTGGACTGTAAGAACAAATACTGTTAAAATGTCTATACTGCCCAAAGAAATCTCTACATTTAATGCAATCCCTATCAAAATACCAATAGCATTTTTTGTTTTTAGAACTAGAACAAACAATCCTAAAATTTGTATGGGACCACAAAAGACCCTGAATAGCCAAAGCAATCTTGAAAAAAGAAAAACAGGGGTGCCTGGGTGACTCAGTTGAGCATCTGACTCTTGATTTCGGTTCAGGTCATGATCTCACTGTTCGTGAGTTTGAGCCCCATGTTAGGGTCTGCACTGACAACACAGAGCCTGCTTAGGATTCTCTCTCTCTCTCTCTCTCTCTCTCTCTCTCTCTCTCTCTCTCTCTCTTGCTCTCTCTCTCTCTCTTCCTCTGTCCCTCCCCTGCTCACACACTCTCTCAAAATAAATTAAAAAAAAAAAAGAAAAACAGAAACAGAAACAAAACTGGAGGTATCACAATTCTAGACCTCAATTTGTATCACAAAGCTGTAGTAATCAAAACAGTATGGCACTGGCACAAAAATAGATACATAGATCAATGAAGCAGAATATTAAAACTAAAAACAGGCCCACAATTATATGGTCAATTAATCTTTGACAAAGCAGGAGAGAATATCCAATGGAAAAAAGACAGTTTCTTCAGCAAACAGTGCTGGGAAACTGGAGAGCTACATGCAAAACAAGTGAAACTGAACCACTTTCTTACATCATACACAAAAATAATTCAAAATGGGTTAAAAACCTAAATGTGAGACAGGAAACCATCAAAATCCTAGAGGAGAACACAGGCAGTAACCTGCTTTACATCAGTGATAGCAACTTCTTTCTAGCTATGTTTCCTGAGGCAAGGGAAACAAAAGCAAAAATAAACTATGGGGACTTCGTCAAAGTAAAAAGCTCTGCACAGCTAAGGAAATAACCAACAAAACTAAAAGGTAACCCACCGAATGGGAGAAGATATTTGCAAATGACAGATTGGATAAAGGGTACCAAAATCTATAAAGAACTTCTAAACAAAACTCAACACCCAAAAACCAATAATCCAATTATAAATGGGCAGAAAACATGAGTAGACATTTTTCACAGAAGACGCATGGACGGCCAACAGACCCATGAGAAGACGCTCACCATCACTGATCATCAAAACTACAATGAGCTATCACCTCACACTAGCCAGAATGGCTAAAGTCAACAACACAAGAGACAACAGGTGCTGGAGAGGATGTGGAGAAGGGGGAGCCCTCGTGCCCTGTTGGTGGGAATGCAAACTGGTGCATCCACTCTGGAAAACAGTATGGAGTCTTCTCACAAAGTTCAAAATAGAATTAACCTATGATCCAGCAATTGCACTGTTAGGTATTTAAGCAAAAGATACAAAAATACTGACTCAAAGGGATACATGCACCCAGATATTTACAGCACGAATTATCTACAATAGCCAAATTATGAAAATGGCCCCCAGTGTACATCAACTAATGAATGAATAAAGAAGATGTGGTATGAATGTGTGTGTGTGTGTGTGTGTGTATATACATATATATATATATAATATATATATATGTATATATATATTGGGACATTATTGGGACATTGGGACATTATTCAGCCATCAAAAAGAATGAAATCTTGCCACTTGCAATGCCACAGATGGAACTAGAGTGTGTTATGCTAAGCAAAATAAGGCAATAAGTGAAAAACAAATTCCACATGATCTCACTCATATGCAAATTTAAGAAACAAAACAAATGAACGTGGTGAGGAGGGAAGAGAGGAAAACCAAGAAACAGACTCTTAACTATAGAGTATAAACTGAGGGTTACCAGAAAGGAGGTGGTAGGGGATGGGTTAAACAGGTGATGGGCATTAAGGAGGGCACTTTTTGTGAGCACTGGATTTGTATGTACATGATATATCACTAAATTCTACACCTGAAACTAATATCACATTGTATGTTAACTAGCTGAAATTTAAATTAAAATGTGAAGGAAAAAAATAGTGAGAAACAAAACAAACAAAATAGTAAGAATAGCTCTTATGTTTTTATAAAATCTATTTAATGTCTGGGTTTTAATACCTGCTTTTGCATCCAATTTATTGTGATGTGTTGTTTCGGGGTGATGCATATGAAGAAAACCAGCCTCACCAAGATACATGGTTAGAAAAACCAGAACCTCATGGACCTGAAAAAAAGGTCTTGAGGACTTTCCAGTGGTCCTGGGAACTCACCTTGAGAACAGCCACTCTAAAGCCAACTGGTTGACATGGAGGAGTTACCCTAGTTATACAAAATAAAAGAATGTTTTCCATACCTATAGTTCTGACTAAGCCCTTAAAATTCATGCCTGAGAGGCAAACTGTTCCTGGCAGCAAAATTAGAAGGGCCCATATTTTCCCGTATTGTAGTGTCAGTTGGGAATTTTTTTTTACATAAGTCCTGCCCCTTTAGTAAAATGCTTGCTGTAAGAGTGCAGTCCCTGAAACAAAACAAATGAAAAACACATCTTTCTAGCTCCATTCACTTTCTCAGGAATGGGAAGCAATGTGGTTGCATCTGTGTGAATAGAAATAGATGAGAAGAAAAATACATAGAAACAAAACAACCCACAGAAACGGAAAATAAAATCTATAATTTGAGTTATTGGGCAATTTTACCTATTAGGGAAAGTGTATTTCCCTGGGAGAATGATAAAATATTATAATAGAAGTATACAGAATGATAGATATTTCCAGCCCTAATAATACCACAATCTCCTCTTTGTAATGCAGGCTCTGCTCGCAATGATATAATGAACAGCATCATCCCTAAGACTTCTTTTGCTGGTTCATAGTAAGAAGTTACAAACAAAATATTGAGGTATGCTTAAAACAGTGAGCATTAAAAGCCTGCATCCATGTACCCTAATTTCATGAGACTTTCCATTTTCCCTACACTTTTAAAATCTCTTTCTTCCTTGACTTAACAACTATTTTAGAGATCTACTTCATTTTAAAATGTGAGGCTTTTAAAAGATGGAGAATACATTTAGTCTTCCTCCATGTTTGTAATAAAATATTACTCAGGAGAGCAACACCAAAATACAAACGGCTTTATTTAAAGTAGAGAACACATACAATTACATTAACACATACCTTGGTCTTATGAATCCAACTACAAAATACTAAGCTTTTATTTGCCAAGAACCAAATAAGGGCCTGATTGGAGTAATATTCAAATTGACAACAAAGATAAGGGAAACCAAGCTTATCTTCATCCCCTTGAACCTAATATTAACTGGAACCACTTTGCTTCGACATAGAATCTTAGTAGCCCCATATTCCAGGAAGTGGTGTCAAAGGTTTTGTCAGTGAGTTTTCTAAAGGAAATCACTTCTTCTGTGTATTTTGTCACAAGAATAGATTCACTGCTTCAATAAGTATAATGTATAAATGTATAAAATTATATACAAAATGTATAAATTATATGTACTAATAATACCACATTCATACCTTACAAATTATCATTGATCCTTTTTTTTTAATTTTTTTAATCTTTTTAAAAAAATTTTTAAGTTTATTTATTTTGAGAGACAGAGAGGGCAGAGGAAGGGCAGAAGGAGAAGGAGAGAGAGAGTCCCAGGCTGACAGCATGGAACCCAACATGGGGCTCAAACCCACAAACTACGAGATCATGACCTGAGCCGAAACCAAGAGTCAGAAGCTTAACCAACTGAGCCACCCAGGCACCCCTATCACTGATCCTTTTATCAGGAAATGTTCTAATTAAATTATATTTTATTAATTCATGGTTTAAGGCAACCAACAATTTCTGACAAAGTGTTTAATTATTGCTCATCTGTGGAACACTGGGATCATCTAAAAACTAGACAAATGACTGCCTACACGAGAGCAAACCAAATATCTAAAACCAGTGCTATCGTGTGATCACTGCCTGCCAGCGTCAAAGTGCCCTAAAAAAGAGGCAAATTGTGCTGCACAGAGCTCCTGCTCTGGGCCCCCACTCCTGGAGGACCCACATTCCACCCCGCCGTCCACCACCAGGGTAACTGGTAACAAAAGTCAGAGCAAGATGTGGAAATAGTCCCCCAAAAGTCATGACAGAACAAAACAAAGCCTCATTAAAAATACATCACTAAGTCCAATATTTTACCGAATCATTTTCCAAATGGAAATATTAGGTATTATCCAGATAGAATATTCTTAGACATGAAGATTACAGATAAAAAGCTTGAAAAGTGACCTACCTGTTTTAAAATAGAATACCTTGCGAGCTCATGGCGGTTGAATAGCCAGCTTGCTCCAGAGCTGAATTAGAACACAGCCTGTGGCTCCCAGCCCTGTACCGTTTCCACTTAAATGAGGTTAATTCCCCGGCGTTCTGGTTTAAGTCCTGTTGAACAAGGAGATTGCAATTAGAGCAAGTCAATTATCATTAGCAATATTATTTATTAATAACCTATGGGTAATGAAGTTTAAATCCTGCCTGGTCACACGGTAGGCATCAATTTCATTATGTGAAGGGGGGTTGTGAAGGATTAGTACCCAGAGAGCACTGAGCCGCTGGCCTAAGGTAGTTTCATAAGAAGTGGTGTTATTTATTGTTCACAAAAGAAATATTTCATTCAAGCTATAGATAGAATGCAATTGTAGTCATATAAACAGTGATGGAAAAGAAGGAAGTTTTTAGGTCTCAGCAGCAACTCCTTGAAACCTTGAGCTTTTATGTAGAGCATAGAACTTTAAACCCAGTGAGAATCCAGTAAGGACTGATCAAAGCAACATGATAAAAATACTGTTTTCCTTTCCCATATAAACCCTGATTTAGGGACTTTCTGCATTGGGCACTCATTGGTCATCTCTCATATTTAAATATATTTCATGTTTTGCTCCCCCATTCATGTTCAGGCCCTCATGTCCCCCTAAGGTTTCATCATTTTCTTGAATGAAAGGACACCATGAAAAGAAGTGACCAGTTCTCACTGGATTAGAATTCTGAAATGTCTTAAATCCCCTTGTTCTTATTCAGGAATAATGATGCTTTTTTTTTTTTTTTTTTTTTTTTTTAGATTCTTAATGTCACTGTGTGTGAACATGCACAGGTATTTGAGTATTGTGCTTTAATATCCTATTTTTTAACAGTATCTTTCAACAAGCCACTAATTTAACATTATGCACCTTATCTGAGGAGGACACGTCACTTCCCAATACAGTGTCATTGTGACATGCTCTGGGTGCTTCAGGTTTTTAAATCTATGCAGAAATTTTAAAACTAATCACAGTACTTACTTATTTGTTACTTATTTGTACACACAGTTACTGTGGAATATTTTTACTAAATGTGACATCTTTTAAATAAATTCGAATGTATTTCTGTGTTAATTAAGCTTTCTTTGATTAGTTTTTTAATTTTCAGCTTTTAATAAAATCACTACAGGGGCACCTGGGTGGCGCAGTCAGTTAAGCGTCCGACTTCAGCCAGGTCACGATCTCGCGGTCCGTGAGTTCGAGCCCCGCATCGGGCTCTGAGCTGATGGCTCAGAGCCTGGAGCCTGTTTCCGATTCTGTGTCTCCCTCTCTCTCTCTGCCCCTCCCCCGTTCATGCTCTGTCTCTCTCTGTCCCAAAAATAAATAAAACGTTGAAAAAGAAAAAAAAAATTAAAAAAAAAATCACTACATATTTACCATGTTTATCTAAATGACACTGCATTTGGTAAGTTATGTAAAACTTCCTTATCTATACTTATAACTCTCTCACCAACTTCATTCAAAAGCATACAAATACAGGGGTGCCTGGGTGACTCAGCTGAACATCCAACTCTTGGTTTCAGCTGGCGTCATGCTAGGATTGTAGGAATGAGCCCCACTCTAGGCATGGGGGCTGCTTGGGATGCTAACTTTCCCTCTGCCCCTCCCCCGGCTTGTGTGCTCTCTCTCTTAAAAAAAACTAAAAATAAAATTAAAAGCATACAAATATAGACAGCCACACACACACACACACACACACACACACACACACACAGTAAAAATGAGAAAGAGGGAAAATAGTTTATGCCTGTTTCCTTTGTATCTGAATTCAGTTCTTCCTAATTTAGAGTCATGGCTTTTTTCCATTACTGTAATGATTATGTGTGCTTTTTATGTTACTAACAAATAAGTACATAGGCTTTGAATATGAAACACCACTAGATTTAGAGAGTAACATGATGCTCCCTGACATTTCCTCAAACCTCTTAATCACCTATCCTAACTGATATGGAAATCACCATTCAGTTTTAATACATGATGTACCTACTGTAATATGAATTACACATCCTTTGTAGATGAATTATATACCCATGTTCATCCTCAAGTTCTAAATGCACCAGTACAAAGTTCAGTCCTTCACTGTAATGCAGGTCAGGACACCTCTAACTCACTATTAATCATGATGACATTATATTTGAAGAAAAGAAGAAAACGTCTTATCTTGCCTGTTATCCCTAAGTGAGAGTTGTGGAAAGATTAGTAGACAAACCATGTTATATTTCTTTGAGTTGCAATTCCATGCTTCACTACATCCAATTCCTCTCTAATTTTCATTTGGATGTTTCAAAGAGATATTTTGTTGGTTACATAGCCATTTTTGCTTTCTTTTCAGGAAAATTATGCTTTTAAAAAGGTTACCATGGTTACACACGGGTCAGTACCCAGCTTATTGTGTTTTTCTTAATTTGCTATAAACCAAATAACAATAGGACTGAAATTTATGAAGTGGATGGGTCCTTACATGTTAGAATTTTCAGACAATGAGTGTTTCTCTTCAAAATGGATGTAACTGCTTGCTGCTTATCTAACTATTCCTATTCTACAATACCTACCTAAAATCCTACTTCTTTCAGAAAGCGTCCTCCCTCTTTGGAATTTTTTCTGTCCATTATCTCTCAAAATGTGAGCCACTGAACTATCTTCAAAAGAAGCACCCAGAATGATTGCTAAGCATGCCAATTCCTAGGTTTTATGATAGGCCTAATCAATCAGACTCCCAGAAAATTAATGTGCACAGTAAGGTTTTAAATTTTTTTATCATTTTATACTTATTTTATGAAGTAAAATTCTACATGTTGTAAATCTTACAATATACTGGGGTGTTTTTTTTGCTTTAAACAAATACGTTTTAAGAAATCTTATATGTACAATTTTAACAAATATATACACCTGTATATACCTTATCATGAACTAAAATATTTCCATGTCTCTAGAAAATTCTCTCATATTCATTTCCTGTCAATCTCCCCTCCCCAGAGCACTGCTCTGGTTCTGGGTTTGTAAAAATATTATTTTATGTGGTTCATATTAATGCCTATGCCATGTGAGATTACGTCTCTTATTGAGGCATGACATAAAGGCTACTGTCACAGTTTCCAAGCATATGGCCCTAGCTTTTCCCTAGCTGGTAGGAAAAACTGTTTCCACTCAAAATAAGAATTTAATTAAGGACAAAACCATTTAGCAGCTGTGGTGGATTTGGGTGCAAATTGAGTGTGACTACACTGCTCTTCAAATATTCAAAGACACCTGCTTCCTTAATCATTTCCAGATGAAAATCACATGGATTATTAATTAATCCATGGGTACACCTTAAAATTAAAAGCATCTCCTATGAGAGCCCCAAAAGTCCCATCAAAAAATGTTAATAATGAGTGCCTCAGTGACTAATATTACAATATTCTATGCCTAACCATACAACGTTGATTTAACTCCATATTCACTACAATTAATTCTTTAACAATGGCAGAATTTACATTGTTTCCAAGTGGATGTGGGATATTAGCAAAGATAAGCCACATGACGTTTCATAAAATAAGTCAATAAATTTAAAAGAAAGGAAGCAGAACACATATGTTCACTGATTACAATGAAAGTAAATTAGAAATTAGAACTATATTTGAAAAGTCTTCCAAATACTTGGAAGTTAAACAGCACATTTTTAAGTAATCCACTGGTCAAACAAGAAATTGCAAGAGAGGGGCACCTGGGTGGCTCAGTTGGCTAAGCGTCCAATTTAGGTCATGATCTCATGGCACGTGAGTTCGACCCCACATTAGGCTCTGTGCTGATGGCTCAGACCCTGGAGCCTGCTTCAGATTCTGTGTCTCTCTCGCTCTCTGCCCCTCCCCCACTCATATTCTGTCTGTCTTTCAAAAATAAATAAACATTTTTTTTAATTTTTAAAGAAATTGCAAGAGAAATTAGAAAATATTTTTATGCATTCTTTTTTTTTTATAATGATAAGTGTACTCTTTAATCCCTGTCACCCATTTCAGCCATTTCCCCACCCATCTCCCCTCTGGTAACCATCACTTTGTTCTCTATGGTTAGAAGTCTATTTTTTGGTTTCTCTCTCTCTCTCTCTCTCTCTCTCTCTCTCTCTCCTCTCTCTCTCTCTCCTTTGTTTTGTTTCTTGAATTCCACATATAAGTGAGATCATATGGTATTCGTCTTTCATTTACTGACTTATTTTGCTTAGTATTATATTCTAGCTCCATCCATGTAGTTGCAAATTGCAAGATTTCATTCTTTTTTATGGCTGAATAATATTCCAGTGTGTGTGTGTGTGTGTGTGTGTGTGTGTGTGTGTGTACACATACATACAGACAGTTTCTTTATCCATTCACCTATTGATGGACACTTAGGCTGCTTCCACAGTTTGGCTATTGTAAATAATAGTGCAATAAACATAGGGGTGCATGTATCCCTTTGAATGAGTGTTTTTGTATTTGGGGCATAAATACTCAGTATTCCAATTACTGCATCATAGGGTAGTTAGTTTTATTTTTAATTTTTTGAGGAACCTCCATCCTGTTTTCCACAGTGGCTGTACCAGTTTGCATTCCCACCAACAGTGCAAGAGTGTTCCTTTTTCTCCACATCCCTGCCAACACCTGTTGTTTCTTTTGTTAATTTTAGCCATTCTGACAGCTGTGAGATGATACTTTATTGTAGTTTTTATTTATATTTCCCTGATGATGAGTGATGGTAAGCATCTTTTCATGTGTTGGACATCTGTGCGTTTCTTTGAAGAAATGTCTGTTCATGTCTTCTGCCCATTTTTAAATTGGATTATTTGGTTTTAGGGTATTGCATTGTATCAGTTCTTTATATATTTTGGATAATAATCCTTTATTGGATATGTCATCTGCAAATATATTCTCCCATTCCATCGGTTGCCTTTTAGTTTTCTTGGCAGTTTCTTTACTGTGCAGAAAATTTTTATTTTGATGTAGTCCCAAAAGTTTGTGTCTTTGTTTCCCTCGCCTCAGGAAACATGTCTAGAAAAATGTTGCTATAGCCGATGTCAGAGAAATTACTGCCTGTGCTCTCTTCAAGGATTTGTATCGTTTCAGGACTCACATTTAGGTCTCTAAGCCATCTGGAGTTTATTTTTGTGTATGGTGTAAGAAGATGGTCCAGTTTCATTCTTTTGCATGTAACCGTCCAGTTTAGAAAATGTTTTTAAAGAAGAAACTCATTCTAAAAGGCCAGCAACACCCTAATACCAAACCAGACAAAGACATTATGGGAAAAGAACACAGAGCAATATATCTCATGAAAGCAGATGCAAAGATACTCAACCAAATATTAGCAAACTGAATCCAACAATGTGTAAAAAGAATTATATACGAAAGCCAAATGAAGTTAATCTCAAATATTCACAGCTGGTTCAACATTGTAAAATTGATTAATGTAATCTATCATATCAACAGGCTAAAAAAAAATCACACAATCATATCAATAGATGCAGGAAAAGCATTTGACAAAATCCAAAACTCATCTATGATAAAAATTCTCAGTAAACCAGGAATAGAGAGGAACTTCCTCAACTTGTGAATAATAACAAAAAAAAAACCTACTAACATCATACTTAATCCTGAGAAATTAGAAACTTTCCCACCGAGATGAGGAACAAGGCAAGGATGTCATCACTCCATGTCAATATCATATTGGAAGTCCTAGCTAATGCCGTAAGACAACTGAATGGGACAGAAAACATAAAACTGCCTTTGTTCACAGATAACATGGCTATCTATGTAGAAAATCTGAGAGAAGCCACAAAAAGCAGTCTTTGAAATAATAAGCAATTATAGCAAGGTTATAGAATATAACCTTTTGTAGATACAAAAGTCACTTTCCCACATCCATCAATGAACAAGTAAAATTTCAAATTGAAAATACATTGTCATTTGCATTACCACTCCCAAAAATGAAATACTTGGACATAAATCTAATAAAAAAATACAAGGTCTCTACAAGGAAAACTATAAAACTGGTAAGAGAAATCAAAAAACTAAATAAATGGAGACAGGTTCTATGTTTATGGATAGAAAGACTCATTAATGTCAAGTTGTCAATTCTCCCAATTTGATCTACAGATTCAATGCACTCTCAATCAAAATCCCAGAAAATGATTTTGTAGATATTGCCAAAATGATTCTAAAGTTTATATGGAGAAACAAAAGACTCAGAATAGCCAATACAATATTGGAGGAGAAGAAAAGAGTTGGAGGACAGATGCTACCTGACTTTAGGGCTTATTATAAAGTGACAGTAATCAAGACAGTGTGGTTTGGGCAGAAGAATAGACTAATAGATCAATGGAACAGAATAGAGAGCCTGGAAATAGACTCACACACTACAGCCAACTGATCTTTGACAAAGGAGAAAAGACAATACAGTGGAGCAAAGATAGTCTTTTCAACAAATGGCACTGGAAAAACTAGACATCCACATGCAAAAAATACATTCAAACACACATATTATACCCTTCATAAAAAGTAACTTAAAATGAATCACAGACCTAAATGTGAATGCAAAACTATAAAAACCCTGAAACATAGCATAAGAGAAAATATACATGACCTTGGATTTGACAATAACTTTTTAGATACACCACTAAAGGCATAATCTGTGAAAGAAGTAATTAGTAAGCTGGACTTAATTAAAATTAAAATTTCCTGTCTACGAAAGATACTGTCAAGAGACTTAGAAGACAAGCCATAGGCAGGGAGTAAATATTTGCAAAAGGCATATCTGAGAAAGAACTGTTACCCAAAATATACAAAGAATTCTTAAAACTCAACAATATGAAAGCAATCTAATTTTAAAAATGAGTCAAAGACCTTAACAGACACTTCACCAAAGCATACAGATAGCAAATAAACATCTTTAAAGATGCTCCGCATCATATGCCATCAGAAAAATGCAAATTAAAACAATTAAAAAATATATAAATAAAATAAAGTAACAACAATAAAATAACACTATACATCTATTAGAATGACCAAAATCCAGAACAGGGACAATTTTAAATGCTGATGAGGACGCTAGTGGGAATGCAAAATAGTATAGCCACTTCAAAAAAGAATTTGGTGATTTCTTACAAAACTAAACATACTCTTGCCATACAGTGCAAAACATCGTGCTCCTTGGTATTTGCCCAAAGGAGTTGAAAACTTAAGTCCACACAAAACCTACACACAGATGTTTATAGCAGCTTTATTCATAATTGCCAAATCTTGGAAGCAACCAAAACATCTTTCAGTAGGTAAATTGATAAGTAAACTGCTGCATCCAGACAATGAAATATTATTCAGAGCTAAAAGGTAATGAGTTGTCAAACCATGAAAAGACACGGAAGGTTTTAAATGCACAATAAGAAGTAAAAGAAGCCAATACAAAAAAGGCTATATATACTGTATGACTCCAACTATATGACATTCTGAAAAAGGCAAAATAAGGAGACAGTAAAAGGATCAGTGGTTGCCAGAGTTTAGGCAGCGGAGGGTGGCATGCACAGGCATCACACATGCACAGGATTTTTAGGGTAGTGAAACTACTCGGTGTTATACTGTGAGGGTAGAAACATGTCCCATATATTCTATGGGTTTGGACAAATGTATAAACACCAAGACCAAACCCTAGTGTAAACTATGAACTTTAGGTGACACTATGTCATTATAGATTCATCAGTTGTGACAAATGTACCACTCTGGTGGGAGATGTTGATAATGAAGTAGGCTATGTATGTGTTGGGGCAGAGGAAATATAGGATAGCTCTGAATCATCCTCTCAATTTTGCTGAACCTAAAATTACTCTACAAATTAAGCTCTTTTTTTAAAGAATAAAAATAAATAAAATACAACATATTAAAATATATGCAGTGCTAATAAGCAGTGCCTGAAAAGAAATTTGTGACCATAAGTGCTTATTTAGAAAAGAAAGTTCTAAAATGAATGTCTCTACTTTATGAACCTACAAAAATAGGAATAAATTGATCCCAAAATAGAAAGAAAATAATGAAGACAAGAGCAGAATTCAATGAAATAAAAAGTGGTCAAAAGATAGAGAAAAGTCGAGGAAACTAAAAACTGGTTCTTTGAAAGCCTTGAAATTTTTGTAAACATCTAGCTGTACTAAGAATAAAGAAAGAAAATACAAATTAGCAAAACAAGGAATGAAAGAGGAAACATAACTACATAACTACAGACATTAAGAGGATAATTAAGGAATTATGAATAAAATTATGCTGATAAATTTGACATCTTAAAGTAATAAATACCTTAATATTTGTTAACACATATTAACACATATTTATTAATACCTTAACACAAATGATCAAACTGAGTCAAAAGGAAGTAGGGAAGCCAAATTGTCCCATATTGAATTTTAAAATAATTGAATTCATAATGTAAAACATTTTCATCAGTAAATTTCACATGCAGAGACTTAATTAGTAAATTATATCAGACATTTAAGGAAGAAATAATACCAAGACTATACAACTTATTTCAAAAAACAGAGAAAGAAGGAAGACCTTGGCTCATTTTATGAGGCCGATATTGAGTGACCTGATACCAAAACTAGCAAACATAGTCCTCATGAATTCAGTTGCAAACATCTTTAAGAGCAAGCTATAAAAATAATAATATACCATGACCAAAAAGGCTTTTTTCAGGAATGCAGTACTGGTTTACCATTAGGGAATTGATTAATGTAATTCATCATATTGAAAAACAAAGATGATATACATCTCATTGGAAATAGAAAAAATATTTGACAAAATTTAAAAACCTTTTGCAATAAAAACTTTCAGCAAGGGATTCATTCTGTTAAGCATGGGACTCTGGATTTCTGCTCAGATCATGATCTCACAGTTCATGAGATCAAGCCCCATGTCAGTCTCTGCACTGACAGCACAGAGTCTGCTTGGGATTCTCTCTCTCCCTCCCCTGCTTGCGAACATACATGTTCTCTTTCTCTCTCTCTCAAAATAAATAAACTTAAAAAAAATAAACCACGTCTAGAAGAAAGCATAGGAGAAAATTCCTGTGACCTTCGAGTAGGCATAGATTTCTTCAGGCCACAAGACCCATAAATCATTAAAAAAAACATTTTGACAAATTGCATTTCATCAAAATTGAAATCTTCTACTCTTCAAAAGACATCATTTAGGAAATACAAAGGTAAGCACTGACAGAAAATATTCACAAAACCACAAATCTTTTATCAAAAAATGAGTTGTACACAGAATATATTAAGAATTCTTGGGGTACCTCAGTGGTTCAGTCAGTTGAACGCCCAACTCTTGATTTCAGCTCAGGTCATGGTCCCAGGGCCATGGGACTGAGCTCTCCATCATGCTCTGTGCTGAGTGTGGAGCCTGTTTAAGATTCTCTCTCTCTCTCTCTCTCTCTCCCTCTCCCCCTCTGCCCCTGTCCCGCTTGTGCTCTCTCTAAAATTTAAAATTTTTTTAAATTTAAAAAAATTCTTACAGTTCAACAATTCAAAGACAGCCTAATAAAAATGAAAAATAATATATGAATAGTTACTTCATAAAAAATGATACATGAACAGACAGCTAATATGAGAAAACATATTCAACATCACTCATCTTCATGGAACTTCTGATGAAAACTAAAGTAAGATTTTACTCTGTGCCCAGCAGAATGGCCCAAGTTAAAGTCTTTTGTATGTGGCTAGTGTGAGTACAAAATAATACAACCAAACTTGGAACACAGCTGAATAGTTACTTATGAAGTTAAACACACACCTCACACAGGACTAGAATTCCCCTCCTCCATACTTACCTAAGAGAAATAACACATATTCACACAAAGATTTGTTTACATATATGAATAGCAGCTTTATTTTTAGAATAGCCACGACTGGAGATGTGCATCATTCCATCAACAGCTGAATAAAAAAAAAATTTATTATACATCTATGTGATGGAATAGTACTCGGCAATAAATGGAACGAGCTACTGGTGCCTCAGCAACATGGCAGAATGTAAAAAAGCATTGTGCTGACCAGGAGAATTCAGCGTGATGTGTGATGACTTCTGTATGGAACACTGGAAAGGCAAATGTAGTCTGTAGTGACTAAAAGGAGATTAGTGGTTGTCTAGTTCAATGAGCAGCAGGATAGTGACTGGGGGGCGGGGGCACAAATTAAACTCTTCCAGGTGAAGAAAATATTGCTGAGTGCGGTGGTAGTGGACAGGGCTGAGCTTTTGTCAAAACTCACTTTGTGGCATAATGAAAAATAGGTGAATTTCATTTTATGTTAACACAACAAAGTCCTTTTTGAGGAAATGAAGTCACTGGAAAACAGCCTAAAAAATGTGAATATTCAAAAATTCTGCTTTTGGTTACAGTAATATGGAGTCAGAGACTTTTAAATAAAATGTTACAGGGCGCCTGTCTGGCTCAGTCTGTGGAACGTGTGACTCTTGATCTCAGGGTTGTGAGTTGGAGACCCACGTTGGGGGGGAGGGGGATTACTTAAAAATGAAACCTTTAAAAAAATAAAAATAAAAATAAATGTTGCTACAATCACAACAATATCATTTGGCGAGAGTAACAATTTGACCACAAACAAAATAGGTTGTAGTAGCTCATTATGAGTGCAGGAGGGGGTTCTGATCACCACCATGTTCCCTCACCCTGTTACACATGTCCCCACCCGCACCCTAGTCAAGTCACAAGCAGAGGCTGATTATAGCTGCACAGTCCACATGACTGGCACACTGTTGCTAGGTCACGCTATGAGAGGGCATATCTTTGTTTATCTTTGTTTTTTCTCTCCATCTTGACATGTAGTGTTGATGTTTACACAAACTCCCTATCAAACTGCAGCTTGTGTCTCACAGTTTACATGGTTGAATTTATATGCTATATTTCATGCTTAATCGTTGTTTAGAAAGTTACATTGTTATTTATTTCTTTTGAACATCACAAATTTTCACTGTAATGTTATGATGTGCCCCTACTAGATTCCACTAGAATCAAGAATAATGGAGGTGGCAAGATAGATCACATACTGGGTCACAAAACAGCCCTTCATAAGTACACAAGAATTGAGATCACACCATGCATACTTTCAGACCACAATGCTATGAAGCTTGAAATCAACCACAGGAAAAAGTCTGGAAAACCTCCAAAAGCATGGGGGTTAAAGAACACCCTACTAAAGAATGAATGGGTCAACCAGGCAATTAGACAAAAAATTTAAAAATATATGGAAACAAACGAAAATGAAAATACAACAATCCAAACGCTTTGATGCAGCGAAGGCAGTCCTGAGAGGAAAATACATTGCAACCCAGGCCTATCTCAAGAAACCAGAAAAATCCCAAATACAAAATCTAACAGCACACTTAAAGGAAATAGAAGCAGAACAGCAAAGATACCCTAAACCCAGCAGAAGAAGAGAAATAATAAAGATTAGAGCAGAAATAAACAATATAGAATTTAAAAATCTGTAGAGCAGATCAATGAAACCAAAAGTTGGTTTTTTGAAAAAATAAAAAAAAAATTGATAAACCTCTAGCCAGGCTTCTCAAAAAGAAAAGGGAGATGACCCAAATAGATAAGATCATGAATGAAAATGGAATTACTACAACCAATCCCTCAGAAATACAAGCAATTATCATGGAATACTATGAAAACTATATGCCAACAAACTGAACAACCTGGAAAAAATGGACAAATTCCTAAACACCCACACACTTCCAAAACTCAATCAGGAGGAAATAGAAAACTTGAACAGACCCATAACCAGCGAAGAAATTGAATCAGTTATCAAATATCTCCCAACAAATAAGGGTCCGGGATCAGATGGCTTCCCAGGGGAGTTCTACCAGACGTTTAAAGCTGAGATAATACCTATTCTTCTCAAGCTATTCCAAAAAATAGAAAGGGAAGGAAAACGTCCAGACTCATTCTATGAAGCCAGTATTACTTTGATTCCTAAATCACACAGAGACCCAGTAAAAAAAAAGAGAACTACAGGCCAATATCCCTGATGAATATGGATGCAAAAATTCTCAATAAGATACTAGCAAATCGAATTCAACAGCATATAAAAAGAATTATTCACCATGATCAAGTGGGATTCATTCCTGGGATGCAGGGCTGCTTCAACATGCACAAATCAATCGACATGATACATCACATTAATAAAAGAAAAGATAAGAACCATATGATCGTGTCAATCGATGAAGAAAAAGCATTTGACAAAATTCAGCATCCTTTCTTAATAAAAACCCTCGAGAAAGTCGGGATAGAAGGAACATACTTAAACATCATAAAAGCCATTTATGAAAAACCCACAGCTAACATCATCCTCAATGGGGAAACTGAGAGCTTTTTCCGTGAGATCAGGAGCACAACAGGGATGTCCACTCTCACCGCTGTTATTTAACATAGTGTTGGAAGTTCTAGCATCAGCAATCAGACAACAAAAGGAAATCAAAGGCATCAAAATTGGCAAAGATGAAGTTAAGCTTTCACTTTTTGCAGATAACATGATATTATACATGGAAAATTCGACAGACTCCACCAAAAGTCTGCTAGAACTGATACATGAATTCAGCAAAGTTGCAGGATACAAAATCAATGTACAGAAATCAGTTGCATTCTTATACACTAATAATGAAGCAACAGAAAGACAAATAAAGAAACTGATCCCATTCACAATTGCACCAAGAAGCATAAAATACCTAGGGATAAATCTAGCCAAAGATGTAAAAGATCTGTATGCTGACAACTGTAGAAAGATTATGAAGGAAATTGAAGAAGATATAAAGAAATGGAAAAACATTCCGTGCTCATGGGTTGGAAGAATAAATATTGTCAAAATGTCAACACTACCCAAAGCTATCTACACATTCAATGCAATCCCAATCAAAATTGCACCAGCATTCTTCTCGAAACTAGAACAAGCAATCCTAAAATTCATATGGAACCACAAAAGGCCCCGAATAGCCAAAGGAATTTTGAAGAAGAAGACCAAAGCAGGAAGCATCACAATCCCAGACTTTAGCCTCTACTACAAAGCTGTCATCATCAACACAGCATGGTATTGGCACAAAAACAGACACATAGACCAATGAAATAGAATAGAAACCCCAGAACTAGGCCCACAAAAGTATGGCCAACTAATCTTTGACAAAGCAGGAGAGAACATCCAATGGAAAAAAGACAGTCTCTTTAACAAATGGTGCTGGGAGAACTGGACAGCAACATGCAGAAGGTTGAAATTAGACCACTTTCTCATACCATTCACAAAAATAAACTCAAAATGGATAAAGGACCTGAATGTGAGACAGGAAACCATCAAAACCCTAGAGCAGAAAACAGGAAAAGACCTCTCTGACCTCAGCCATAGCAATTTCTTACTTTACACATCCCCAAAGGCAAGGGAATTAAAAGCAAAAATGAACTATTGGAGCCTCATGAAGATAAAAAGCTTCTGCGCAGCAAGGAACAATCAACAAAACTAAAAGGCAACCAACAGAATGGGAAAAGATATTTGCAAATGACATATCAGACAAAGGGCTAGTATCTAAAATCTATAAAGAGCTCACCAAACTCCACACCCAAAAAACAAATAATCCAGGGAAGAAATGGGCAGAAAACATGAATAGACACTTCTCTAAAGAAGACATCCGGATGGCCAGTAGGCACATGAAATGATGCTCTACGTCGCTCCTCATCAGGGAAATACAAATCAAAAACCACACTCAGATATCACCTCACACCAGTCAGAGTGGCCAAAATGAACAAATCAGGAGACTATAGATTCTGGAAAGGATGTGGAGAAACAGGAACCCTCTTACACTGTTGGTGGGAATGCAAACTGGTGCAGCCGCTCTGGAAAACAGTGTGGAGGTTCCTCAAAAAATTAAACATAGACTTACCCTATGACCCAGCAATAGCACTGCTAGGAATTTACCCAAGGGATACAGGAGTACTGATGCACAGGGGCACTTGTACCCCAATGTTTATAGCAGCACTCTCAACAATAGCCAAATTATGGAAAGAGCCTAAATGTCCATCAACTGGTGAATGGATAAAGAAGTTGTGGTTTATATACACAATGGAGTACTACCTGGCAATGAGAAAGAATGAAATATGGCCCTTTGTAGCAACGTGGATGGAACTGGAGAGTGTGATGCTAAGTGAAATAAGCCATACAGAGAAAGACAGATACCATATGTTTTCACTCTTATGTGGATCCTGAGAAACTTAACAGGAACCTGGGGGAGGGTAAGGAAAAAAAAAAGAGAGAGAGAGGTTAGAGTGGGAGAGAGCCAAAGCATAAGATAGACTCTTAAAAACTGAGAACAAACCGAGGGCTGATGGGGGATGGGAGGGAGGGGAGGGTGGGTGACGGGTATTGACGAGGGCATCTTTTGAGATGAGCACTGGGTGTTGTATGGAAACCAATCTGACAATAAATTTCATATGTTTAAAAAAACATTAATAAATATACAGGTCACCCTCAAGAAAATAAAAAAGAATAACAGAGGTGGCAGTTAGATAAAGGGCCTATTCATTAAATCCATCTATCTACATGAATATAAAATTTATAGTTACAGAGCTAAATGCATACTACTACTTTATGACATTTTTTAGAAACCTAAAGACAGTTAACAAATGAGGGAAACTCAGGTGAAGCTAATTAAATTCATATTCATTTTTACACTTGGACAATGGCTACATTGGGGTGAACTACTTGTCTCAGCATTCTGAATGACTACATGAAATCAAATTTGGTATTCCAAAGCTTTCAAACTTTTTCAACATTTGGATTTGCTCCATGATTCTTCAACATTTTGTCTTCTAATTATTTTCATTATTATAAAATTATGTCCATTGAAAGGCATGTATCACTTAATCTTGCTCAAGAACTTTGCATAAAGTAACAACTGATAATTGTTTGCCAATGAAGATTATCTTGTTTGTCTTAATCATCGCTTTTCTGATATTCTCTCTGATATTAATATATAAAGCTGCTTCTAGCAGTGCTAAAAACATGAAGGCTACTTTTTCTGGGCCTCCCCATTTCGATGGCAGATTTATGTGCGTATGCAAATTTCTTTAGTTATTTTTCATAATCTGTCAGTCTGGCTTTAAGTTGCCTTAGAATATCTATAGAAAATCTCATAAACATATAATCTCCATTAACACCATTAGAATAGTTTTAGATTCTGTATGGAATTCCTGAATTTGTTGTTAAAAATGTGAGACAACCTTAAAAAGATACGCATAATATATATTACATTGTGAAGCATATGTATGCTAAGATCACCGACCACTATGACAACAAATTATACGCCATATTTGGTTGCATTTGTGCTGAGAGCACATCAGTCTTTGCATTAGAAAACTGCTTACAAGTGGGGAAAGTGGGGAGCTCAACTGTAAGGAAAGAGGTTTAGGTATGAGAAGGTCACACAGAATAGGATGTGAAGCAGGAACCACAGTGCTTGGCAGAGCTAGTGATGAATGTGAGGAGACAGACCTCAAGTTACAAACCCTGGGCTGTTAACACTGAACAGCGAAGTGCATGAGATTCTAGAGGCTCTGGGTGAAAAGAGATTTCAGAGATGATGAGATCCTCTGAAACAGGAATTCTGGGTTATTAATTCCTTTATTTGTTGTATCTATCCTAGAACCTGGTACATAAAAGGCATAAGTATTAGTCAAATGAATGACTTATGAATGAAATGGAAATCCATCAGGGTTAAAAATAGAGGGTCATTTTTATTCACGAGAGGAGTATACCAAGCCCACCTCTCCAGTCACGCCTTCTCTCTTGCTTGCTCATTGTCTTCAATTAATACTGATTTTCATTACATTTTTAGAATACTGAAAGCTCTTTCCTGCTAAAGAATTTTGCTCTTGCTATATGCCATCTCCCTCAAACATATTTCCATAGCTTGCTTTTTTGTCTCAACTCAGAAACTACATCCTCAGTAAAAGGCCTTGTCTGACCTACTGTATCTTAAGCATTTCCCCCAACATTATTCTCTATCACATCACCCTGTTAATGTTCTTCATAACAGCTAACTCAATCTGGGGTTATCTCGTCTGTGCAAGACTTCATTTATTTGCAGTCTGTGCTATCTTTTCCCAAAGAATACAATTTTCTTGAGAATAAAGAGTCTGTCTGTCTCATCCACTGCCTTAATCCCAAGTCCTGGGACACAACCTGGCACATGATAAATATTTGCTGAATGAATAAAATAACCTTCTAAATAAAGTGTGACTTTTCATATCAACATAACTTTGGGTTGAAAATGGCAGACAGCCTTCAACTGGAAAATAAGTAAATAAAATCAGGCACTGATTGGTTTCAGGATTTAAGAGATTATATGTGAGGTAAAGGAATTGCTACCTGAAACAAAGCCACCAGGATACATGCGTCAGCTTTGCCTCTTCGGGGCTGGCTTTACTGTCAAACTATGCTCCTGGCACATGTCTTAACAATCAGTCCAGTAAGGGAGACAGCTTCTTTTTCCTGGGAGCCCAACCGATTTCTCCCTGGTTATACCCTCATCTGGCCAGATGGGATGGCCAATAACCCAATAACTGGCCAGGGGGAAGAAATAAGTTGTTTGATTGTAGCCTAACAGGTCCCATCTGGGACTTGTAAGTAGAGTCAATTCCACCCAAATCACATGACTAAGGATGCAGGAGGGGGTGGTTTCCCAAAGGAACCTGGGGGGTGTTATTACCAGAAGGAAAGAGAACAGGTGATGGGCGTCAACCACAAGATGCCCTCTACAGTATCTTTCTTCTGATCCATTAACTGACACCAATCATAGCTTGATACAAACCTCTCCTTTTTATGTGAATATTATTTAGGCTGACACAGATCTGCTACTTCTGATCAGAATGAGGAAGACAGAAAGGAGTGCAGAGGCTATGTTATTTAATATTCCTTTGGTTGTTCATGAATATTCATACAGCTCCTAACAGCTGGTTGCTACTCTGCCCAAGCCTCCAAAGGGAGGCAGATCATCACTCCCATGGAGGCTCGTTCCCTCCTCTGGCAGCCTTGAATTATTAGACTATGGCTCTTTTCTTTGAGCTGGAACCTGATAGATAATACTTAGAAAAGCCTCAGTGGCATAGCCAGAAGAACTCTGGAAAATGCTTGCTCAGCAGGCTGGGAGGTAGACTTTTGCTGCTGAGGATTGCTGAAGCCACGACAGAGAGTCATGTCGCCACCTTAGAGGACTTTCCTGTCTTCTCTTCTGCTTCCAACTGCAGGCTCCTTTGACTTACAGAGCTCTCGAACTCAGCACATCCAACTCTGGAATTACCAGTTTTCCTCTTTAGTTCCTCCACCTGCCTTCTACCTCTTAAATACCTTATCCCCCCATTTCCACTGATCTCCTCATACCCCTGTATCTCTCATACCCCTCAGACTCCTGTATCTCACCTCCTAACTGCTTTTCCTCACACTTATTTAAACTTTTCTAGTTCATCTCATACAGAGAGTTATCTTAGAAATATATACCTGCTCCTTTCCTGCTTACCTCTGTTAGGGATTCCTTTTAGATTATAGATAGAAGGAACAGAAGTCCTTACCAGTATTTTCCCTGCCTCCCTCTGCAGCCACATCTCTGATATCTCTGTCTTCCCAGCTTATACTTCATGAAAGATCCCCAAACGTACCACATTCTCCCACACCTTTGTAGCTTTCCACCTGCAAGTTCAACTGCCTGGAACACCTTCCTCCTGAGAGAAGTTTCTAGCACTTTTACTCTTCTTTAGACTCTGCTTTACTTCCCCAAGGAGGCCTGCTTCTTATTCCATGTCTGAACCAACTACTTCCCCTTTGTGGCCCCATAACTATCTTCTCTCATAACAGTCTTTACATTTGGTTGTGAGCTTCTTGAGAGTAGGGACAGTCTGTTATTTCCCTATCTTAAATGTATGGCTTTCAATCAGAGTTCAATGGATGTTGATTAAACCAAAGATCTGACGTATATCACTGTCGCTTAGGTGGAAATTTCCAAGATTGCAAGGGCACAGCCTAAAACTCTACAAAGAACTTCTACACATTACTTAACTCCAACTGTAGTCACTGAATGTATAAATGTAACTTTAATAACAGAATGTATAAATGTATGTATAAATGTTTTCCTAAGTATTATCTATCTATGAGAATTATAGCAAGAGGAAAACAATGGAATTCTTTTGACCACTTTATTCCAAAGGGGAATATGTGATCTAGATTACAATATAGAAATGGATACCTTCACAAAAGGGGACTTGTCAAATAGGAAACACACAGAAGAATGCATGTTGTATGCTTGATGATGTTCCAACTGACACAATAAAACTACAGGAGTTGAGTTCCTTTCCAAGTCTCTTCAATGTAACAGAAATTCAACTAGAATAAAGATAGCATTCAAAAGGTTGGGGGAGGGGAGCTTTATCAGAGAGGAAATAGTAACAAAATGAATGACTACTCCAAAAATTAAGGTTTCCAGACCACACTTTCAGCATTTGCTATTTTTCCCCAAGGGTTTCAAAATCCTAAAACTGAATTATAACTAGAAAATTTGCATTATAATTAGTGAATGTGAAAGAGGTAGAAGGTTTGCTATGGGAAGAGCTAAAAACAAATATTTAACATTTTCAGGTAAAGTTCAGTAATTATTATTTCAGTAATTCAGTAAAATTCAGTAATTATTATTCTCAAAAGTGGGATTAATATTAGATATATTTGTAAACCAAAGATGCTGGTGTGTGCTTTTTGTTATATTTCAATGCAATCATATTAGATATTTGATATGGAAAATTTCAAGTGGAATTAGATAATATCCATACTAATTTCCTAAATTGATTCCTAATTTACTAAAATGAGATTTTTTGAGAATTTGATTTTAGAATAGCTTTATATTTACAGAAAAATTCACAAAGATAGTACAGAGAGTTCATGTATAGCCCTCACCTGACAATGGGTTTCCCCTTTGTTAACATTTTATATTAATCACCATTACAGAATTGTCAAAACTCAGAAACTAACATCGGCACATTTACTATTAACTAACCTCTAGACTTTGGATTTTACCAATTTTTACATTATTGTTCTCTTTCTGTCCCAGGATCCCAGTAAGGGTGACACATTGCATTTACTTGTCATGTTTCTCCAGTCTCCTCTGACCAAGATGGTTTCTCAGTCTATCCTCTCTTTTCATGACCTTGACAACCTTGAGAGGTACTTGGCCACATATGCTGTAAAATGTCCCCAAACTAGGTTTGCCTATTGTTTTTCTCATGACTGAACTGAGGCAATATGAGATTTTTAAGGGAAATATTACTTGCTTAAGTAGTCCTATTTTAAGAAACCATTTTCTTTGTGTGCAAAAAAAAAAAAAAAAAAGACTGTGAAAATCTTCTTGGTTTCTGGTTTATTCTGTCCATAATGAGACCCCCCCAAAATGAGATCCAACAAGATTAAATCACACATTGTTATATTTTGATGCACAAATTTTAAAGAGTTCTTATGATTTACTGAGGCATTCTTACAACTTACAGTAATTTTGAAAATGTTAGATGCTATGATAGCCAACTGTAATGGAAGGGAAAGCGTCCAGTGCTGCATAAGTTAAGCCAACTCAGGGGTACCGACTCTTTTTGCCTTCTCAGACTGGCATTTTTCTAAGACAGAGATCTCTGTTGACATGCTCTGGGGAGGTTAAGGTGGGCAGACTTAAGAAATGTCTTTGGTCAGCACGAACCTGCTGAATCCACCGGTCCTAGAGAGGTGGAAAAAAAGGTTACACAAACTCATGGCTTCATATACTAAATTTGTTTTCCTATTCAGCCATTTAAATCATTAATCAAATGAGCCCGTAAGCTCCCGAAATGAAATGTGGCATTGGAAGAGATTAGGGATCTAAGTAGGAGCAAAATTGAAATGCTAACAACATCAAACTAAGAGTCAGTGAAAGAGGACGTTTGCCATTGTGCCTGGCTTCTGCACCATTTATAGATAGTTCCATTGCTCTGAGTGGTTTGTATAATAGTGAATAAGTGGAAACCCACATAAAAGCTATCTTTAAATGCCATAAAGATGAGTAATCTGAAGATAAATTGTTCAAAGTCATCTTTGCAACAATACGTGGGCAAGTTTTCCATGGCCTCATGAGGCAGCTTAAGAACAGGATTGAGATCTCCATATCTGTACTTAGAGATTCTGGCTAGAATTAAAAAAAAGAGTTGAGACTAAAAAGTTATTTTTTATTCTGATAGCCATAAGATACTGGGAAATTAAAATGTTCTTACCCAAAACTATAATCATGCTATTATTTTTCACATTTTCATAACTATTAATAATTTGCTATCACAACAGTTAAAACGAATTCTTATTTATTCCTTGGTTACTTGGCATACTACTAGTTTGTTGATAAAGAAAGTAAAAAGGTCCATATGCATGAGAGAAGAATCAAAGCCCTTGGAGTCAAACTAAACTGGGTTCAAATCCAGATTCAGCCCCTTTGATCTGGAGCAAATCATCTAACTTCTCTACATTTTTGAAATGGTGGTAACTTCACAGCGTGTTATGATTATACAATACAAAATACAGAAAAGGCTGAGCTCAGTTCCTATGCTATTTCTAAACTACCCACAGGGTGGGCCATCTTTTCAGCTTTAAACATCCCTAAATGAGCAGGTGAGAGCTTTACTGAGCAACTGAGTCCCTGTATGTCTCATGGAGGGGGACTGAAGGTGGAGGACATATGTAGAGCAGGTCCAAAGACAGACAACGAATGAAATCCAACTCATAAAACAAGATACTTGGCAACTCTTTAGAAAAGATGAGAATGCCCTTTATAGATTAAAAAAAAAAAAAGTATGTTTCTAAAATGAAAATCACTGGTAAAAAAAAAAAAAAGAGTTATAGTTAAATGGTAAAGAGACAACTTTCCTCCCTGTAAGTGCAGCACATAAAACACCATAAACACTAGCAAAATAAGTGATCTTCATGAAGCAAGCAGACAAATAGCAGTTATTCAGCATAATTCTAACCAACCATTATAATTCTTCTCAGGCAGGTCATCTATATAAAGCTCTGTAATAGGCTTCTATGGGTGCCATAACATATCACCACAAACTCAGTGGCATAACACAATGCGAATTGATTATTTTACAGTTCTGTAAGTTAGAAGTCCAACAAGGGTCTCACTGAGCTAAACTCAAGGTGTCAATACGGCTGCATTCCTGCAGGTTCTAGGGGGGAATTTGTTTCTTTGCCTTTTCCAGTTTCTAGAGATTGCCTATGGCCCCTTCTGCCATCTTCAAAGCTGGCAACAAGAGGCAGTCCTCATGTTACATCACTCTGACTTCCTCTTCTGCCTCCCTCTTCTACTTTTAAGGACCCCCAAGTAATCCATTTATTTTAAGGTTAACTGATTAGCAATCTTTATACAACCTAATTCTTCTTTGCCAAGGAGCCCCACTTAGTCACAGATTCTGGGAATTAGTGGGCAAATATCTTGGGGGGAAGGGTTATTCTACCTGCCATAATCTCCAAGGAAGATCACCTCTGAATTATATACTTTTAATCTCTAGCTGTAAGTAATAGACCCCAACTCAAACATACCTCATGCATTTTCTTCCAACAATTTAAAAACCGTGGAACTTTTCAGCAACTTTAGCAAAGGTATTTCCATTCTATTTAACAAGAGCAGAAAGAGACGATGCCATGACAGTAAGAGTTATGTGACCAGAATCATTCTTGTTTACACTAGGCAATGGAATTTTGTTGTCTCTGATATCAGACTTCCTTCGGCTACAGGGAAAACAGGGTTTCAAAATATAATATCCATGTCACCGTGTCACCAACAAGCCACCCCTGTAACCTACCATACAATTTAGTCCTTTTTGCATCTAGAACTTACTGTATTTCCAAAGAGAAAAATATCTGTTACATTGGCAACAAGTCAGAGAGATGACTTAGAAAATGAAGCTATAAATAGTGTGGTTGGGGTATGAAAGCACAGAAATCGTGGGATGAATTTTTCTTTTAATAGACTCATCTAAACACAACTGTGGTTTCAAGCCTAAACACCACTACACATAAAAATACTTGGTTGCAAAACAAACAAAAACACACTTGGTTGCTTAACTTTATTAGAAAAATTAAAATGATATAGAATTTCACTCCCCAAGAACACTTAAAAATTTTTTTAATGTTTATTTATTTTTGAGAGAGAGAGAGAGACAGAGTGCAAGCAGGAAAGGGGCAGAGAGAGGAAGACACAGAATCCAAAAAAGGCTCCAGGCTCTGAGCTGTCAGCACAAAGCCCAATGAAGGGCTCAAATTTATGAACCATGAGATCATGACCTGAGCCGAATTCAGATGTTTAACCAACTGAACCACCCAGACACCCCCACAAGCACATTTTTTTTTAATTTTATTTTTTTAATTTACATCCAAATTAGTTAGCATATAGTGCAACAATGATTTTAGGAGCAGATTCCTTAATGCCCCTTACCCATTTAGCCCATTCCCCCTCCCACAACCCCTCCAGTAGCCCTCTGTTTGTTCTCCATATTTTTAAGTCTCTTATGCTTTGTCCCCTCCCTGTTTTTATATTATTTTTGTTTCCCTTCCCTTATGTTCATCTGTTTCATCTCTTAAAGTCCTCATA
The DNA here is from genome assembly GCF_022837055.1 of Prionailurus viverrinus. Classification (NCBI taxonomy): domain Eukaryota; kingdom Metazoa; phylum Chordata; class Mammalia; order Carnivora; family Felidae; genus Prionailurus; species Prionailurus viverrinus. The sequence goes on from NC_062568.1 coordinate 22,757,207, forward strand.
TGAGTGAAGTCATATGATATTTGTCTTTCTCTGACTAATTTTGCTTAGCATAATTCCCTCCAGTTCCATCCACATAGCTGCAAATGGCAAGACTTCATTCTTTTTGATTGCTGAGTAATACTCCATTGTGTGTGTGTGTGTATGTATATATATGTATATACATATATATATGTATATGTGTATATATATATATGTATATACATATATATACATATACACACACATATATATGTATATGTGTATATATATATACATATACACACACACACACACCTACCACATCTACTTTATCCATTCTTCCACTGATGGAGATTTGGGCTCCTTCCATACTTTGGCTATTGTTGATAGTGCTGCTATAAACATGGGGGTGCATGTGTCCCTTCAAAACAGCACACCTGTATCCCTTGGATAAATACCTACTAGTGCAATTTCTGGGTCATAGGGGAGTTCTATTTTTAGTTTTTTTGAGGAACCTTCATACTGTTTTCCAGAGTGGCTGCACCAGCTTGCATTCCCACCCCACAAGAACATTTTAGAAAACTGCTGTTAAAGTCTGATGTAAGGCACTGCCTACACCGGGAGATGTAGATTAAAGGGGTCTGGAGCCCAGGCAGGTCACAGAAATAATGGATGAAGCCAGGTGGGCGTCTGGTGCACTCGCTCCATTGCTGTCCTGTCTGGAGAGGCCAGCCACCACCCAGCTCTAGCAGCTGTTGGCTCATATGATTGTCTGATATTTTCATAATTCAGCAAACATAATTTTTATGTGGAATCATTCATATTTTCAAGGTCGGCAACTTAATAATGGGCCTCTGAATGTAGATAAGACAATCCTTAATAACTACCTGATATTTTAGTTGATAAAATCAAAACTGGTATAACCTATAGTCTAAGTGGATGCAAACATCAAAACCTAGAAGAAACATGTGTGTACACAGATGAGGCAAAGAGCCTTAGCATGTACCTGAGGGGTTCTTTGTTCCTTCCAGGGAATACATTGTGCCTTATGTTCTGTCATGGCCCCAGCACACAGCATAGTATCTGTCACGTAATAGGATTTAAGTGAAGGCTTATTTAATTAATGAGTACCTGAACTTTAAAGAAAACATTGGTGGGATACCTGGGTGGCTCAGTCGGTTAAGTGTTTGACTTCTGCTCAGGTTATGATCTCACAGTTCATGAGTTCGAACCCTGCATCAGGCTCTGTGCTGACAGCTCAGAGCCTGAGGCCTCCTTCAGATTCTGTGTCTCCCTCTCTCTCTCTCTCTCTCTGTCCTTGCCCCGCTTATGCATTCTCTCACAAAATAAAATAAGTCTCTCAAAAATAAATAAGTAAACATTTTTTAAAAAATAAACATTTTAGAGGGAGGAGACAAGATGGCAGAACAGCATGGAAGATTTTTGTGTGTCTTGTGTCCATGAAATACAGCCAGACCAACACTAAACCATCCTGCACACCTAGAAAACTGATTAGAGGATTAACACTACAATCTACACAACCTGAACCACAGAATCCAGAAGGTACACAGCGTGGAGAGCTGAACTTGGGGAGCGAGAAGGAGCAGGAAGGGAGGTGCTTTGGGCGAGGAGAGAGGACAGATATGGGGTGCGGGGGGAGAATACGGGAAAAGCACCTCTCCCCAAAAGCAGCTGGAGAGAAAGTGGAAAATTCGAAACAGCCGCAGGGGCTAAACTAAAAAGGGAGAAAGGAGAGGGTTTAAATTCCATGAAGACTGTAAACAAGGGGAGCGCAAAGGCTGCAATTCTGCAGCTCGATACCTGGCGGTGCTCTGGTGGGAAGGGCGAATCCCCAGGAACAGAGTGCGGTCCGGGAGGTTCTCAGGCCACACAGACAAAAGTGGTTCCACTGCCGGAAGGATATTTGGTAGAGACTGTTGAAGCCACCTGGTCCCAGCAGACCCCAGAAAACGGCCACATACGCTGGTGCTGGAACAAGGTCCTTAAGGGTGAAGACTGGTGCCAGATGTGTGTTGTGATTTTCCATAATCCCTGAAAAGCTGCTGCTACACTGTCTCGCGAACTTTTTCTGGGGCGGGCTGGCACCTGGCCGCAGTCTCAGGGCACTGGCAACAGCAGGGTCCAGCGGGCGTTCCTGGGTGCAGCCGACATTCGGCCATTGCTCACTCAGCCATTGCTTGGTGAGACCCTCGCACAGAGGGGCGGAACGGGTCAAAGCCACAGGCCTTCAGAAGTAAGGGGCCAGGGAAAACAGCCACATTTGAGATAAAACTCGGGAGAGAGGTACTGTCTGGGGCCTGGTCACGAAGAGTGAAAAAGCAGGGAGTGGACGAGAGCTGAAGACAGAGGACAGGTGCACAACTGCTGATCTGGGAGAACAGAGTGGGTGGCTGGGTGACGCCATTTTCACCCTCCCGCGCACGCGCATACCCACACGCACCTACGAGCACAGCAATACTCTGCCCCAGTAGGCTAGCAGCACCATCTAGTGGAGAGCGGAGCCGTTACACTGAGCCCCACCCAACTGGGCCAACTTCTGCTCTTCAAGAACACAAGTCTCCCAGCCTGCTTAGTTTATGGACTATAAAGAGCTACAAGTCTGACTTCTAGGGAAAAATGAAGTAATCTCAGTCCTACATCAATCTGTTAGCAGGTCCATCTATTCAATTTTCTTTTTTTTTTCTCTTTTACACTTCTTTTCTTTTCCTTGAATACAAAAGGAGAAAAAATTCATTTTCAATTTTTATTAAAAATATTTTTCTTTAATTTTTATTACTATATTTTTTACATTTGTGTAAATTTTTTCAAATTCTATTTTACTTCCATCAGTTTATTTTAGTCTACTTCAGTCTATTCACCTTTTCAAATTTTCAAACGATTTCCTTTTTTTTCTTTTTTTCTCTTTTTTTTTTCTTTTCTTGAATGCAGAAAGAGAAAAACTTCATTTTTACTTTCAATTTCTATTAAAAATATTTTCCTTTAATTTTTATTACTATATTTTTTACGTTTGTGTAAATTTTTTCAAATTCTATTTTACTTCCATCATTTTATTATAGTCTACTTCAGTGTATTCACCTTTTCAAATTTTCAAACGATTTCCTTTTTTCTTTTTTTAATGTTTTTTCTCTTTTTCTTTTCTTTTTCTTGAATACAGAAAAAGAATAATTCATTTTTATTTTTAATTTTTATTAAAAATATTTTTCTTTAATTTTTTTCTACTATATTCTTTACTTTTGTGTATATTTTTTCAAATTCTATTTTACTCCCATCATTTTAGTCTACCTCAGTGTATTCATTTTTTTCAAATTCTCAAACGATTTCCTTATTTTGTTTTTTTTCTTCCCCCAACCCTTTTTTTTCCCTGTCAAACCACGTTCAACACCTAGACCAAAACACACCTAGGATCTAGCATCATTTATTCAATTTGTGTGTGTGTGTGTGTGTTTTTAATTTTTAAATTTTAATATTTTTTAATTTTAATTTTTCTACCTCATTAATTCCTTTTCTCCCTTCAAAATGACAGAACGAAGGAATTCACCTCAAAAGAAAGAGCACAGAAAAATGACAGCCTGGTATGTAACCAACCCAGATACAAGCAAGATGTCTGAACCAGAATTTAGAATCACGATAATAAGAATACTAGCTGGAGTCGAAAATAGATTAGAATCCCCTTCTGCAGAGATAAAAGAAGTAAAAAATAGCCAGAATGAAATTAAAAATGCTATGACTAAGCTGCAATCACGGATGGATGCCGCGGCGGCAAGGATGGATGAGGCAGAACAGAGAATCCGCAATATAGAGGACAAACTTACAGAGAATAATGAAGCAGGAAAAAAGAGGGAGATTAAGGCAAAAGAGCACGATTTAAGAATTAGAGAACTCAGTGACTCATTAACAAGGAACAACATCAGAATCATAGGGGTCCCAGAAGAGGAAGAGAGACAAATAGGGGTAGAAAGGTTATGTGAACAAATCATAGCAGAAAACTTTCCTAACCTGGGGAAACACACAGACATCAAAATCCAGGAAGCACAGAGGACCCCCATTAGATTCAACAAAAACCGACCATCAACAAGGCATATCATAGTCAAATTCACAAAATACTCAGGCAAGGAGAGAATCATGAAAGCAGCAAGGGAAAAACAGTTCCCTAACCTACAAGGAAGACAGATCAGGTTTGCAGCAGACCTATCGACAGAAAGTTGGCAGGCCAGAAAAGAATGGCAGGATATATTCAATGTGCTGATCAGGAAAATATGCAGCCAAGGATTCTTTATCCAGCAAGGCTGTCATTCAAAATAGAAGGAGAGATAAAAAGTTTCCCAGACAAACAAAAATTAAAGGAGTTTGTGACCACTAAACCAGACCTGCAAGAAATTTTAAGGGGGACTCTCTGAGGGGAGAAAAGATAAAAAAGTATATATATATAATATATATATATATATTTTATGTATATATTATATATATAATATATATATATTTTATGTATATATTATATATAATATATATATATTATATATATATAAAGCAACAAAGATTAGAAACGACCAGAGAACACCACCAGAAACTTCAACTCTACAAGCATCATAATGGCAATAAATTCATATCTTTCAGTATTCACTCTAAATGTAATGGACTCAATGCTCCAATCAAAAGACACAGGGTAACAGAATAGATAAGAAAACAAGATCCATCTATATGCTGTTTACAAGAGACCCACTTTAGACCTAAAGACACCTTCGAATCAAAAATAAGCTAATGGAGAACCATCTATCATGCTAATGGTCAACAAAAGAAAGCCAGAATAGCCATACTTCTATCAGACAATCTAGACATTAAAATAAAGACTGTATCAAGAGATGCAGAAGGGCATTATATCATAACCAAGGAATCTATCCACCAAGAAGATCTAACAATTGTAAACATTTATGTGCCAAATGTGGCAGCACCCAAATATATAAATCAATTAATCACAAACATAAAGAAACTCATCAATAGTAATACCATAATAGTAGGAGACTTCAACACCCCACTCACAGCAATGGACAGATCATCTAATCAAAAAATCAACAAGGAAACAATGGCTTTGAATGACACACTGGACCAGATGGACTTAACAGATATATTCAAAACATTTCATCCTAAACCAGCAGAATATACATTCTTCTCCAGTGTACATGGAACGTTCTCCAGAATAGACAATATACTGGGACACAAATCTGCCCTAAGTAGGTACAAAAATATCAAGATCATACCGTGCATATTTTCAGACCACAATGCTATGAAACTCGAAATGAACCACAAGAAAAACTTTGGAAAGTCAACTAATACTTAGAGACTGAAGAACATCATACTAAAGAATTAATGGACCAACCAGCAGTTAAAGAGGAAATTAAAAAGTATACGGAAGTCAATGAAAATGATAATACCACATCCAAAACCTCTGGGACACAGCAAAGGTGGTCATAAGAGGAAAGTATATAGCAATCCAGGCCTTCCTAAAGAAGGAAGAAAGATCTCAGATACACAACCTAACTTTACACCGTAAGGAGCTGGAAAAAGAACAGCAAATAAAACCCAAAACCAGCAAAAGACAGGAAATAATAAAGATTAGAGCAGAAATTAATCCTATCGAAACAAAACAAAACAAAACAAACAAAAAACAGTAGAACAGATCAAAGAAACCAGAAGCTGGTTCTTTGAAAGAATTAACAAAATTGATAAACCCCTAGCCAGTTTGATCAAAAAGAAAAAGGAAAGGACCCAAATAAATAAAATCAAGAGTGAAAGAGGAGAGATCACAACCAACACAGCAGAAATAAAAACAATAAGAAGAGAATATTATGAGCAATTATATGCCGATAATATGGGCAATCTGGAAGAAATGGACAAATTCCTAGAAACATATACCCTACCAAAACTGAAACAGGAAGAAAAAGAAAATTTGAACAGACCCATAACCAGTAAAGAAATCAAATTAGTAATCAAAAATCTGCCAAAAAACAAGAGTCCAGGGCCAGATGGCTTTCCAGGGGAATTCTACCAAACATTTAAGGAAGAGTTAACACCTATTTTCTTGAAGCTGTTCCAAAAAATAGAAACGGAAGGAAAACTTCCAAACTCTTTCTATGAAGTCTGCATTACCTTGATTTCAAAACCAGACAGAGACCCCACTAAAAAGGAGAACTATAGACCAATTTCCCTGATGAACATGGATGCAAAAATCGTCAACAAGATATTAGCCAACTGGTTCCAACAATACGTTAAAAAAATTATTCACCACGACCAAGTAGGATTTATACCTGGGATGCAGGGCTGGTTCAATATCTGCAAAACAATTAACGCAATTCATCACATCAATAAGAGAAAGGACAAGAACCTTATGATCCTCTCAATAGATGCAGAGAAAGCATTTGACAAAGTACAGCATGCTTTCTTGATAAAAACCTTCAAGAAAGTAGGGATAGAAGGAGCATACCTCGAGATCATACAAGCCATATATGAATGACCCAGTGCTAATATCATCCTCAATGGGGAAAAACTGAGAGCTTTCCCCCTAAGGTCAGGTACAAGACAGGGATGTCCACTCTTGCCACTGTTATTCAACATAGTATTGGAAGTCTTAGCCTCTGCAATCAGGCAACACAAAGAAATAAAAGGCATCCAAATTGGCCAGGAGGAGGTCAAACTTTCACTCTTCACAGAACACATGATACTCTATATGGAAAACCCAAATATGCCACCAAAAAACTGCTACAATTGATTCATGAATTCAGCAAAGTTGCAGGATATAAAATCAACGCACAGAAATCAGTTGCATTCCTATACACCAACAATGAAGTGACAGAAAGAGAAATCAAGGAATTGATCCCATTTACAGTTGCACAAAAAACCATAAAATACCTAGGAATAAATCTAACCAAAGAAGTGAAAAATCTATACACTGAAAACTATAGAAAGCTTATGAAAGAAATTGAAGAAGATACAAAATAAAAAATGGAAAAGATTCCACGCTTCTGTGTAGGAAGAACAAATATTATTAAAATGTTGATACTACCAAAGCAATCTACATATCCAATGCACTCCCTATCAAAATAACACCAGCATTCTTCACAGAGCTAGAACAAATAATCCTAAAATTTGTATGGAACCAGAAAAGACCCCGAATAGCCAAAGCAATCTTGAAAAAGAAAACCAAAGCAGGAGGTATCACAATCCCAGACTTCAAGCTATACTACAAAGCTGTAACCATCAAGACAGTATGGTACTGGCACAAGAACAGACACTCAGATCAATGGAACAGAATAGAGAACCCAGAAATGGACCCACAAACGTATGGCCAACTAATCTTTGACAAATCAGGAAAGAATATCCAATGGAATAAAGACAGTCTCTTCAGCAAGTGGTGCTGGGAAAACTGGACAGCGACATGCAGAAGAATGAACCTGGACCGCTTTCTTACACCATACACAAAAATAAACTCAAAATGGATGAAAGACCTCAATGGAAGACAGGAAGCCATCAAAATCCTCGAGGAGAAAGCAGGCAAAGACCTCTTTGATCTTGGCCGCAGCAACTTCTTACTCAACACATCTCCAGAGGCAAGGGAAACAAAAACAAAAATGAACTACTGGGACCTCATCAAAATAAAAAGCTTCTGCACAGTGAAGGAGAGAATCAGCAAAACTAAAAGGCAACCAGCAGAATGGGAGAAGATATTTGCAAATGACATATCAGATAAAGGGTTAGTATCCAAAATCTATAAAGAACTTATCAAACTCAGCACCCAAAAAACAAATAATCCAGTGAAGAAATGGGCAAAAGACATGAATAGACACTTCTCCAAAGAAGACATCCAGATGGCCAACTGACACATGAAAAAATGCTCAACATCACTCATCATCAGGGAAATACAAATCAAAACCACAATGAGATACCACCTTACACCTGTCAGAATGGCTAACATTAACAACTCAGGCACAACAGATGTTGGCGAGGATGCAGAGAAAGAGGATCTCTTTTGCACTGTTGGTAGGAATGCAAACTGATACAGCCACTCTGGAAAACAGTATGGAGGTTCCTCAAAAAAACTAAAAATAGAACTACCCTACAACCCAGCAATTGCACCACTAGGCATTTATCCACGGGATACAGGTGTGCTGTTTCGAAGAGACACATGCACCCCCATGTTCATAGCAGCACTATCAACAATAGCCAAAGTATGGAAAGAGCCCACATGTCCATCTATGGATGAATAGATAAAGAAGATGTGATATATATATACAATGGAGTATTACTCGGCAATCAAAAAGAATGAAATCTTGCCATTTGCAACTATGTGGATGGAACTAGAGGGTATTATGCTAAGTGAAATTAGTAAGTCAGAGAAAGACAAATATCATATGACTTCACTCATATGAGGACTTTAAGAGACAAAACAGATGAACCTAAGGGAAGGGAAACAAAAATAAAAACAGGGAGGGGGACAAAACAGAAGAGACTCATAAATATGGAGAACAAACTGAGGGTTACTGGAGGGGTTGTGGGAGGGGGATGGGCTAAATGGGGAAGCGGCGCTAAGGAAACTACTCCTGAAATCATTGCTGCACTATATGCTAACTAATTTGGATGTAAATTTTAAAAATTAAAAAAATAAAAATAAAATAATAACAAAATTTTAAATACAGAAAACTTAGGTTACTCTCACACTTGTTAACATAAAGAATTATACTCACACTTGTTACCATAAAGAAGTAGTGACATAGCTTTAGAATTTTTTTAATGTTTAATTTTGAGAGAGAGAGAGACAGAGTACGAGCAGGGAAAGGGCAGAGAGAGAGGGAGGCACAGAATCCGAAGAAGGCTCCAGGCTCTGAGCTGTCAGCACAGAGCCCGGTGCAGGGCTTGAACTCATGAACCGTGATATCGTGACCTGAGCCAAAGTTGGATGCTTAACCGACTGAGCCCCCAGGTACCACAAGTGATGTAGCTTTAGAATGTGGGGTTGGCTTAGAAGGTAAGAACCCTTAATATTTTCCATGTTATCAAAATATATGTATTCTAAAATTTATTATGTCGCACTGACCAAGGAGGTCTTTTATAATGGGGCAAAGCCAGATTTTAACTTGAAAGTATAATATAACAACAACCCAAACCACGTATTTGTATGATATTTTTATGTTACAAAGTGCTTTCAATATATGATTTCTCTTATCATCAGAACATTTCTGTAAGGTAGACAGGTATTATCTTCATTTAATTTTTTAAAGAGTTTATTTTTTTATTTATTTCTTTTGAGAGAGAGAAAGAGAGCACATGGGCAGGGGAGGGGCAGAGAGAGAGGAAGAGAGAGAATCCAAAGTAGTCTCCATGGTGTCAGCCCAGAGCCCAACCTAGGGCTTGATCTCACAAACTGTGAGATCATGACCTGAGCTGAAATGAAGAGTCCAACGCTTAATCAACTGAGCCACCCAGGTGCCCCACCTTCATTGTAAAGATAGAAAACTTGAACAAATGAAGTTAAGTGACATTATAAAGACTTACAGAAAACTAGCTATAAAACTGAATCTCTCAGCCCATGATGGTTCTCTCCTGACAAGGAGACAGCATGGCGTGTGACATTAAAGCATAGACTCAAATAAATTAAATCTGCAAATGGCACCTCCATAAACAGGATGAGAAGGAAATTACCTCTGTGTGGCACAGAAGAGGAAGGCAAGAATGAACATAGCAGGAAAGTATATTTTTGAAAAAGTGTGTGGACCTCAGCATACCTTATTCATCATGACACTAGTGGCATGTTGGGTAAATCATTCAGCAAAATGAGATAGATCAGCTTGACCTGTGTTGTTTCACTTAGAAACGCATTGCTCTGTAATATTTTCATGTCCTACATACCTTTGTCTCCTCCACTAGAGTGGAAACTTCATGAAGTTCAGAGGCTAAGACATAATAAGGGTTCTTAAGCACTCTCTACCCAGAAGAAATTAATTGAATGTTTTGATTGGTTAATGGGCAACATATATATTGGTTACAGTGGAGCATAATGGTCATGAACAGGGGTTCAAGTCCGTAGTTCTGTATCTGAAGCCACGTTCTGTCATGACTAGCTGTGCCACTTGTGGGCAAGTTACTCCACCTCGGTGAGTCACATTGCCATCTGTAATAAGGGTGACAGTGATACAACTTAACCGTAAGTTTGTAGTGAGGATTAAATTAAGTTAATGCTTGTAAATAAAAACCAACGGGATGCTGGGTACCTAACATACACTCAATCAATGTTTCACTGCTGCAATATACTGAGGTTTCAAGTTCAGGGATGTGCTGGAGGTACATGCTAGTCTCCATCGATTTGAAGAAAGAACGTTGGGTTGGTTCTCAAAAACAAAGTTAGATGCCGAGGGAAAAGTTTTACAATTCACCCAAAATGTATTTTTAAAACAAACTTTTAATTTATCCCACATGCCATTTGGAATGTAGCAACAGAACAAAGAACAAAAGGCACGGATGCTGTGTGCCATACCAGCGATACAAACGATTACAAACACAATCAGCCTGCAGACACAAGCTAACAGGGAAAACCGTGTGACATGTCAAGCTTTACAGAGGAGTGAAGAAGACCTGAGATTTGGCTGGTCACAAAGGAGACATTCAAAAGAAGGAATATGTGCAATACTTTTTTGAGTAATTCTCCTTGTTCCTAGAAAGAAACAAATATGTCACAAATGTATTATCTTATCAAAGCCCAGCCCCTTATTTTCCAGTGTGTGTGTGTTCTTAGCTCACATTTCAACGTACATCTTCAGACCCTAATTGCTCCCCTGCATCCCCCAAAGAAATGCAACGGTAGAAGAACCTTAAAATGAGAAAGAGAAAAACAGAATGCTCATATCTGAAAAGGGAAACGACACATACTGAATGATCTCTATCATACTTAGGGTGATATTTATGAGAGAAAACCAGAGCCAAGGGAGTGAAACGTTTTCTACCCAAGAGCAGCAGAAAAATGAACAATCACAGAGCAATTTGTCGCACAACAATTTGGAAGAGAACTTGATGCCAACATAAGAGAATAAACTACTCCACTGACACTTCTTCTTTTGTGTCTTTAGGATTTATAGGATCAAATTCATGCAACCTGAAAATTTTTGTGAAATAACACTTTGAACCCTGAATTTTCAGTTCTGGGGCGCAAGCAGAGGAATGCCAGCCAAGCTTCTCTCACACAACCTGAGGGACCAGCTCTTTAAAGTCACAGATGTTGACTCAGAGAACATCCTCCGTTTCTCCTCTGCTTCCTTCAGGGTCTGGGTTGAATTCCAACGGCCTGGGAGACTCCGCCATTGGAATCTCATCTCCTCGCCTGGCGTTACCTTCCTTGGCCTCCTCGTGGATCAAGTGTGGCAGGCAGTCCTGCTCCGAGTTACTCCAGACATAGCCGGGTAACGTCACGTGGCTGTCGGGCTGGTGGCCGGCTGTCTTGGTGGCTTTGCCAGAGATGAGCACCATGCGAGCGCTGGCAGCCACCTGCGACTGGCTGCTGGTGCTGTGGGTCAAGGTGGTGAGCACGGAGCCGTATCGGTGGCCGCCGCATGGGGGCGTCCTTTTCCAGTCGATGGAGAGATTCCACCGGCCCCACAACTTCTTCACCTCGGACTGAACCTAAGTCACAGGAAATATTGTGCGTCAGAAACCATCAGGGAGCCTGAAGCCTTGTTAGACGGATATTTGCCCTTCAGCGATAGTAATCGCCGAGTTTCCACTGTGTGTCAGGGAATGATGTACATATTCTCCCTCAACCTCAGAAAACCTCTACATGTTATTACTGGCTCCGAGAGAGGTAAAGGGTCTTGTCCAAGATCAGTATTTTAATATAAGCTGAAATGCAGCCCATAGAAACATCTGACTTGTGGGAGAGGGAACAGAGGATTCTGGGTGGAAGGGGGGGGGGGGTAAATAGTGCCAGCTGTGCCCGAGGAATGTCATGGAAGGTACTCAACTTGAAATGTAATACTGTGACTTTGCACAGGCATACTGAGGGAGGAAAAAATGGGAAAGAAGCCCGTACCACGAAAAACAGGCACTGCAAATGACTTCTTAATAGGGTGGGGCTCTTTCTCCCAATCTTGTGGTTGAGGTTTCAGTTCTCCTGCTATTACCATTTACCAGAAGAGAGCTTAGTTGGAATTTCCATGGAAAGCAGTGGAAACCTGGTAAGCTGATAACAGCATGGCCAATGCTCTCCAGCCAACCCCTCAATGAACTAAAAGTGTCCCGTCACCATCGTGTGGTTTTTAAAATATCAAAATATTCTCATGGACTTGTCCCAAGAAAACTTATTTTTTAGCTTCTTATAGGACTCGAAATTGAATGTAAGTTTATGTATTAACTGGAATATGAAATTCACTGTCCTTCCAAGTAACAATTTACATTCCAACAAGTTGCATGGTGTTTGGGTTTTTGTTTTTGTTTCTGATATCAGGGTTTGCAACTGAATTAACATTGAAAAGTGCTAGAAGAGGAAGACTTTAGCTTATTTCCATTCATTCTTGCTTTCTCAAAATAGTTTATGATCGAAATATCCCCTTTCTCCCTGCTCATTTTTTCCTGTCACTCCTGGGGATCCTGAAGAGATTCAGGCCACACTGTGATGGCCATTTACAAGCTGACTCGGACCTACACCTGTGGGGTGTCCGGGGCTCTTCAAACCTACCTCCCCGTTGCAGTAGCAATAGATGATAGACACAAAGAAACCCTGGGGAACAAAACAGAACGTTAGCATGCTGACAATTCATGAAGATCACAGCACTGACGTGTCTTGTGTCAAAATATATAAATTGAAAAACTGGGTGGTGGTATGGTTCCTTCAGAAAATTATATGTACTACTTTCTCCTGATGTTTCCAAATCTTTAAGTTTATGTTATATTTGTCTGAGATCCTTCCTTGGTGTCAGCTGAACCAAACAAGTAACTGAATAAAACACTGTAAGATCCATAAAGAATTGATTCCCATTTTATTAGCTTCATGTATGTTGTCACTCAAGAATCACAGAATAGCACCTGGTGAGTACGAGGTATTTATACATTGTGAATGCTGGAAACTACAGACATAGGCTATCATATGGCAAAAAGACAAAGAAACTTCTTTGTCACTCATTCAAAAGTATTTATTGAGCCTCTACAGTGCAAACTGCTCAGCATGCCAGGGGTGAACAATTTAATCAAGACAGACGGGGTCCCTCTTCCCTTAGAGCTTACATTCTAGAAGGAAATACAGATGGATAAAACATAAACACCTAGCCACGCTGGACAATTGTAAGATAATAAGGGCTATGCAGACAAAATGTGAAAGAGAGGAATGGAGAAGGTATATTGAATGGGTAACTCAATGAAGAGCGCTTTGAAGAGATAGCATTTAAGCTGGTTTGAGCGACAAGAAGAAGCCAGGCCTTGTGAATATTGGGGATGCTGTGGGGAGAGCCCTCCAGACAAAGGCAACGGCAAGTATGAGCCCTTGAGATAGGAATGAGTTTGAGGAACAGAGAGTGTGGAAGCAGGAGCGTGACTCAAACTCAGTGGGTGACAGGGAGCACAGTGTGACGTGAGGTCACAGTCGGGCAGGATCCCTGCCACATAGGGCTGTGCACACCAGCAAATGGCATTTGGATGTTATTCTGAGTGCAATGGGAAAACTCTGGGTACTTCGGGTAGATGAGTGACACGATCAAATTTATTTTTAAGATCCTCCAAACTATATACGGAGACTAGATTTAAGGCGACCGGAGGTGGCAGCGAGCGAGTGCCCCGGAGGAGGGAGGTGTCCGCAGTAAGCCATGTAAGTGATGATAGTAATCGTATTTTCAAATGAGATAAAACGGGTAGCAGCTACTTCTCCTTTTTTGTCTCCCTTTCCCTTTTTTGCCTCCTCCCTGCCTTCTTTTTCTTTGACTTTCGTTTATTTTCCATACACACACGCAGAAGTCCCTGCTCTGTACGTGTTCCATATTTTACAGCAATATGCTTTCTTGTCTCACTGCCCAGACTTGGTGGGAAGCAGCTCCTGCTGTGGGCAGAGGTTAAAAGCATAGGCTCCAGAGAATAACGCCCTTCCGTGGCCCCCTGGGAGACAGGTGCATGAAAGTGGGAGAGAGGAGCAGAGAAAAAAGTTGCGGGGGGGGGGGGGGTGGTACCACAATGCAAGAGCCGGAGCTGTCTACCTGAAAGGAATTGAAGAAGAGCTCACAGTGCATCCGGACCTCCCAGCCCAGCCCGTTGAAGGAGTGGGGCAGGCACAGGAACACGATGTAGTGCACTCCAAAGACCAGCACCAGGACCAGGGTCGATTTGGCGAGTTTCCTGAAAGAAGCCTTTTTAGTAACCAACTTAGAGTGCCGGTCCGTGGAGATGGCTTGCAAAAAAAACCAAGCTTAGGAGAGGCTGACTTTTTCCCCGTCTCTTTAGATCCCGTGGCTTTTGCTAGATATTTTTCCCCCTCCCTCCTCTTCCTGTCACATTTATACTAAATAGAAAAAAAACGGAACGATTAATTCAAGCTCGAGAGGGACTGAGAAAGGCATAAGGGAAATAGTACTTTTTTTAAAAGCTAAATTTTTTATACTAAATCAAATTGTTTATTCTCACTTCCCATGATTATTATCCCTTAATTCTCTCTAATCTCATTTCCACTCTCCTGGATTAACAGATATTGTTTTCATAAAGCTATGAAATGCCCTTTGTTGCTGCCCTAAATTTACTTTAACTTCTATGTTTGAGACTTAAACAAGTATTACTTCCATTCATGTTAATTATCTTTACTTTCCACAGACCACATTTTGATTTGTTTTGTTCATTTTAAAATTAACTACTCCCAGGGCACGTGGGTAGCTCAATCAATTAAGTGTCCAACTCTTAATTTCCGTTTAGGTCATGACCTCACAGCTCAGCTCAAGAGCTCACTCCCTGCCTCAGATTCTATCTCCCTCTCCACCCCTCTCCTGCTTGTGCTCAGTCTCTCTCTCTCTTAAATATAAATAAACACTAAAATTTTTTTAAATAAAATAAAATTAACTACTCCCTAGTTTCTTCATCAGTTGGATCTCCATTAATCATTTCATATTTTCTTATAAGCTGCATATGGCCAATGTTTTTTGCTGTCTGTAAATATTCTACAAATTATCTACAGTTCTAGGTTTTGTGCCTTTATTTTGCAAGCTAAGCAATTTGACTTTATTTCCCTTAACTACTTTTTTCATATATATTTTCTTGTGTATCTGGAGGAACCCCAGGTTTCCAGTATGTTGGTTGACTCTAAAATGGCCCCCAGTGATTCCCCACCTAATATTTACATTCTTGTTAATCCCCTTCCTTTGAGTATAGACAGAAACCTAGGACTTGTTTCTAATTGACAGACTACAGGCAAAATGATAGGATGTCACTTCTGTGATTACATTTCATAAGATTGTAACTTTCATCTTAATAGAAAAGCCTCTCCCTTGTTTGGTCCAATGAAGCAAGCACCCATGTTGTGAGCTAGTCTACTGAGTGGCCCATGTGGCAAGGTGGGGTGGCATCAGCCAACAGCCAAGAAAAAACTGAATTCTGTCAATAATCTCATAAACTTGGAAGCGGATTCTTCCCCAGTCCAACCTTAAGATAAGCCTGTAGCCCTGATTGACATCTCAGTTGACCCTTATAAGAGATCCTGAGGGAGGAGGTCCATGTACACCATGCTCAGATTTCTGACCTACAGAAACGTTAAAATAGCAATTTTTTTTTGTTTTGTTTTAAGCCACTTATGTCTGTGATAATTCATTTGCACAGTAGATAACTAGTACACCCCAGCACATCATTTTCTGGTGTTTGGCTTTGGGGTTTTGGGGGGGAGGGGGTTCTTTTGTACTTTTTATCCAAGAATCTGCCAAATCTGGCTTCTTCTTTCTTTTTTTTTAATTTTTTCTTTAACGTTTATTTATTTTTGAGACAGGGAGAGACAGCATGAACAGGGGAGGGTCGGAGAGAGAGGGAGACACAGAATCTGAAACAGGCTCCAGGCTCTGAGCTGTCAGCACAGAGCCTGACGCGGGGCTCGAACTCACGGATTGCGAGATCATGACCTGAGCCAAAGTCAGATGCTTAACTGACTGAGCTACCCAGGCGCCCCTGGCTTCTTTCTTATTCCTCAAATATTCCCTTATTTGGAAATCATTTATGCCCCAGTAATCTCAAACAATTGTAACCTTCTCCCTTTCTTACTGGTCTTTCCTCCAGCTACTTTTCTTTCTCCCTCTCTCCCTTCCTTCTTTCTTTCCTTCCTTCATTCCTTCCTTCCTTATTTGTTTACTTATGTATATACTTACCTAGTTTCCTTCTTAGAAATAAACAGTGTGGATAAGCAGAGATCACAATGGACTAAAACTAAACAGAACTGGATTCAGATTCCAGATTTGCCATTAACTTCCTAAGTGACTGGGATTCGGTTTTCTTTCCTCTAAAATGAGTTACAGAGCCCAGAAGTTTAGAAGAGCTATAATAGTCTAAGGCTTTCATAGGGATCCTCTTCCAGACACATCCACTTTCCTATCATAACCATCTTATCAGTTCCTGCAGGACCTGGGTGTCCCACAAAATCATATTCAAAAGCCTAACTTAGGCATTTAGAGTTGCATATGTGTCCCATCTCATTCTCCTCTGCCTCTTGTATCTCTCAGTAGTGCCTAGACCATCTGCTCCTCTTGTCTCAGAGCCGTCTGCTCTGCCTCAGGCTCACAGTTTCCCCAGTGGCCTATGGGCTTTCCCCTGTGCTGTTCTAGCCCCACACTTCATACTTTGACTCATCTACAGTCTACTTAGTTTGAAAATTCTACCTTAAGTCTGTTTCATTCAAGGCAGCATCCATGGTAAGACCATGGATTTCTCTGACCTAACTAAACCTTTCAACTTTCAGAGGCTCCTTGGGATATGCCTGTCCTCCTGAACCCTGACAAGTGACTATCCTTTTCCATCACTGCATAAATGAGCAAGACACTGTGAGTAACTTCATGACATCGGAATTCAGTCTAATCAGATAAAGGGGGACAGCACTAACTACATTTGCAGAACTTTACAAGTCTTGTTTAACATGACCCTGAAAAGGAAATTGCATTTCCTCTTTTAAGATGATTGAATAGGGGCACCTGGGTGGCTGAATCCATCGAGTGTCCAACTTCGGCTCAGGTCATGATCTCACAGCTCGTGAGTTTGAGCCCTGCGTGGGGCTCTGTGCTGACAGCTCGAAGCCTGGAGCCTGCTTCAGATTCTATGTCTCTCTCTCCCTCTGCCCCTCTCCTGCTCACTCTCTCTCTCTCTCAAAATAAATAAACATTAAGTTAAAAAAATATTTTTAAGATGAATGGATAAATCCCCCTGGAGATATTCTCAAACTCAAGCTAACTTTGATTGTTCCTATTGTGTGTGACTAGGAGCCATAAACTAGGTTAAAACAGGAAAGAAAAAGAAGAAAGAAAGAAAGAAAGAAAGAAAGAAAGAAAGAAAGAAAGAAGAAAGAAAGGAAGGAAGGAAGGAAGGAAGGAAGAAAGAAAGAAAGAAAGAAAGAAAGAAAGAAAGAAAGAGAGAGAAAGAAGAGGAGAGGAGAGGAGAGGAGAAGGGAGGCAAAGGGAGGGGAAGGGAAGGGAAGGGAAGGGGGAAGAAAGAAGTGCAACACATTGTGAAATGAGCACAAATATAAAACTTTAGGGACAGTTTGGTTCAAAGCAGAGCAAGAAACAGTTGTCAAAGACTGCAATTTAGTGGGAATCCTGCTAGCTCAGCCATCTGTTTTTTCTCTTTTTCTATGACTAGACTCTTTTACAACTCTGTAGAGGTAAAAGTTAATTTGTAGCAAACATGATAATTGAATTTATTTTCTATTGCTATGTAACATATTATCACAAGTTTAGTGACATAAACAATATCCATTTATTCACTCTCAGTTTCTATATGCCTCACGTCCAGGCATGATGTACATAGATCTTCTGCTCAGGGTGTCACAAGGCCAAAATCAAGGTGTCAGCCACCAGGATTGTGTTTTCATCTGGACCTCAGGGCTCTTCTCCAAGTTCATGCATACTGCTAGCAGATCTCAGCTCCTTGAAGTTGTAGGACTGGGAGCTGGCTATTGGCCAGGGATCATTCAGTTCCTACAGGCTGCCCTCAGACTGTCCTCAGGTCCTAGCCATATGCCTTCACAACATGTGGGATTACTTCTTCAAAGCCAGCAGGAGGATCTCTCTCCAGGCTGTCACTCACAGGAGTCACTACCCCATCACTTTTGCCTTGTAATGTAACCTAAGCAAGGGAGAAACTGTCCTATCACAGGTCTTGCTCAAGAAGGGGTATGGAGGATGATTATAGAGGCATGTACACCAGGGGGAAGGTAATCTTGGTGGAGCAGGGGAGGGGGTGGGGAAGGTGAACTATGTATCTTAGAAATTGGCCTACCGTAGTAGTGCAAATAATTCCTGTCCACAGAAATGTAAATTGTGCCCAGTGGGCCATCACTAATTTTAGCCCTGTGGATATTAACAAGTTTTACTAATTTGCATCCATTTGTAAATTCATTTCAGCCTTCATGATTCCCTTTTAAGCGTGTGTAATGTCTTACCAGTTCCTTCATTAATGACTTAAATAAAATCTTTGAAGTGTGTTCATTTATATTTGTATAAAAGTTATGATTACATCCTCTTTGAAAATTTATCCTCCAGTGCCAGGGGTAAGTTGAAGCAGGGGCATGTACCAGGCCGATGGATACATGGGTCATCTGTTCGCTTATAAAGATGGATTTTCGCACTCGCATCAAATCATTCAGCAATCCTGGGCACTGATTTGTTCGGCGTCCATCTGGTCACTCACGCACACTGTACATCTTTGCAGCCCGGCTCTCTGAAAAGGCACAGCTGCCTAGCGAGATGATCAGGGACGCACCAACTGAACGTGGCCTTCTGGCTTGCTGAAAACACGGTGGCAGCTCTGCCTCCAAGGGCAAAGCCATGAGAGGAATGTAAAGGGATCGAAGGGTCTGTGGGACTCAGTGTCCTATTTAGAAAATAGATACTCAATTCTTGCAACAGCTCTCTCCCCAGGTGAAAAGTGTTGGAAGATCTCTACTTTCCTTGTCAGAGTCAACTTAGCTTTTTGAAAAAAACTACAATTTCCCTTAAGCCTTTTTCGATCCCTCTTGAGCTTGAATTAATCTTCTCCTTTTATCTATACACCTAACACTTTGTAAGTGCATCTCTACTGGTACTGTCCTCACTTTGTTTAATTAAATTAATCTCTCTCTCTCTCTCTCTCTCTCCACTCACTCAAATTTTTTTGCACACAGAAACCATGTCTTCTTATACTTTGAATTCTTGTGTGGCACAAAAAGGGCACTCAGTCCGTGAAGCTGTTGCCTATGACGCCCCTGTTACATACTATACTGGCTGCCTCCTTTTATTCTGCCAACCATGTAAGAGCCGTTATCATCCCATGGCCTGATGAGGACAGAGGCTCGGAAAAGCAAAGTATTCGCCTAAAGTCAGACAATGACTACAGGATTCAGCCTTAACATCTGCCCTCTTTACTATCATACTGCGTAATAGACATTGGTTGCATTTGTTCCAAAAATAATAAACAATAAATACAATCTTTGTCTAACATTGAATGGCAAGTCAAATTAGCCAAAACATTCCAATGTTCTTGTCCATTCAATCTTGCATTTCTCATAGCTCATGTTCTTCCACTTCTGGCAATCTTTTCTTACTTTGCAAGGGGATTGAGTTGTAATTGAAAATAAAAAATGCAGGGGTGCCTGGGTTGCTCAGTCAGTTAAGCATCTGACTTCAACTCCGGTCATGATCTCACAGTTTGTGAGTTTGAGCCCTGCTTCAGGCTCTGTGCTGACCACTCAGAGTCTGGAGCCTGCTTCAGATTCTGTGTCTCCCTCTCTCTCTGCCCCTCCCCTGCTCATGCGCGCTCTCTCTCTCTCTCTCTCTCTCTCTTTCTTTCTCTCTCTCTCCCTCCCTTCCTCCCTCCCTCCCTCTCGAAATTAAATAAACATTTAAAATTTTTTTTAAAAAGCAAAAAATGCATCAGCCTTGCTGTTAAATCTGATATATTATTTAATTTTCTACACACCAGTCTTGTTTTAAAATAACTGATGTGGTAAATAAAAAGAAAGACAGAGCCTTTCCTCACCACATTTTGAACTTTGGACACTAGTAAGAATACGAAGGGTGTTTCAGTTATTAAAAAAAAAAAATGTATGTGGCTGGAAAATACTTTCCCTGACTACCTGACATTAGTCTAGACTCTGTTCAAATTAATCACTTCAAACTTAAAACACTTCTGGGCCCCAGATTATTTAAAAATTTGCTCTGAATTCTGAATAGATTATTTTAATCCTTGATGAATTTTTCTCTTCCATTGTTTTGAGAACTACTCCCCCATGCATGAACTCAAAATATTGTCTATTCAAACTATGTTTTAAGATAATTCACCCTTTGTTCTCTCCAGAATTTTTTCTCAAGTCTCTTTGGTAACTTTTAACTGAGAGTTCAAGTTCACATCATTTAGAACTATAAAAATAAGGAGCTTTTATTCAGAACTAGAGAAATAAGCAGCTTTCAAAAACCTTTGTACTTTTCCACTTTATGGAGAAAATTGAAGAGCTATTTACATTTTCCACTGTTCTGTCATCCCCTGGCCTTTGTCTTCATCAGTGGGATGTGACAGGAGACAGGCTATATTAGTATGGCAAAGGTCCTTCACTGTAAACTCTTAGGCACAATTTATATTATAATAATACCGCTTGCAGCACATTAAAAATAATTGGAGCCTGCAGCTACTGGTTTGTTCAGTGTGTGTCTTATCCCAGACTCCAGTCTATACCCATCATCTTTTCTGCCTAACAGTGAAAGTTGCCTACACAGTAGAGGGAAATAATTCAACAAAGGCCTTCGAGAACAGTTGTGACACTGAACCAAAATACTGACTATGGTTTCTTCCTTTCTGTGTCTCAGACAGCATTTCCTAACAATCCAAGACAGAAAGAAGTGGTTATTACTTTGGGATTATAAAGATCAATCCACATCCACCTGACCACTGCATGTGTGCACAGTTGGATAGAGGCTGTTTTTTTTTTTTAATTTTTTTTTCAACGTTTATTTTTGGGACAGAGAGAGACAGAGCATGAATGGGGGAGGGGCAGAGAGAGAGGGAGACACAGAATTGGAAACAGGCTCCAGGCTCTGAGCCATCAGCCCAGAGCCTGACGCGGGGCTCGAACTCACAGACCGCGAGATGGTGACCTGGCTGAAGTCGGACGCTTAACCGACTGCGCCACCCAGGCGCCCCTAGAGGCTGTTATTATTTGGGACTCCCAAAATTGTCATTGGGAAAAGTGGGAATACCCTGAAGATAGCTTGATAATGATCATAAACACTCAATTTGCCCTTTGATTCATGAAAGACTGAATAATGTGTCTTGCTCAGTGTATTTGAACGTTCTTAAAAATTTATATTTGGTAGGGGCCAGTTTGATGAACAGATTGGAAACAATACAGCAAACCCACCTTCTTGATATTTTCAGTTATGACATATTATTTTAAGAACACAGAGGGGCCCCTGGGTGGCTCAGTCGGTTAGGTATCCAACTTCAGCTCAGGTCATGATCTCACGGCTGGTGGGTTCAAGCCCTGTGTTGGGCTTTGTGCTGACAGCTCAGAGCCTGGAGCCTGCTTCAGATTCTGTCTCCTTCTCTCTCTGCCCTTCCCCCACTTGCTCTCTCTCTCTCTCTCTCTCTCTCTCTCAAAAATAAATAAACATTGAAAAAAAAGAACACAGATAAAATTGTCTGCTAAGATCATCAACAAGAGATTTTCTGGGTAGTAACATTGTTTATGGGAAAATCCCAATCTGCTAAGAACAGATAAAAAAATTATACTTAATACTTAAAATGTAAGCACATTAGGAAGGTTCTGGATTACTTAGATTTTCCTAAAATATATCTATGCATTTCTGATAAATGGCATAACTAAACCAAGTGAAAATTCATATTCACAAATTTATCTCTCAGAGACATTTCAGATCAATCAATACCTGTTCTTTACTCTAAATAGTAACCAAAATATTTCCTCTGGTAGATGCCTGTCCTGGAATTACCTGTATTGCTTTTTTGTGTCATGCCCAACTGCATTGGTCTCCCAGATTTTGGTAGCCAGAACTCTAACCGTATTCAGAAACAGAATAAAATTGAGCTGAAAGAGAAGGTAATATTACAAAGAATTATTAACTTAGCCATCAAGATGTTTATAAAAAGTTATACAAATTGAACTTCTTTGTATTCAAAAACCATAAATTACCCATTCCACATATGTGAAAGAGGGACTCTGA
This sequence comes from Prionailurus viverrinus, assembly GCF_022837055.1. Taxonomy (NCBI): domain Eukaryota; kingdom Metazoa; phylum Chordata; class Mammalia; order Carnivora; family Felidae; genus Prionailurus; species Prionailurus viverrinus. The sequence continues at coordinate 22,779,592 of NC_062568.1, forward strand.
GATAAGATACTGGACAGCTAGTGATTCTTGAGTTGCCCTCATGAAAACACAGAGATAAAAAGTTGCAACAGCACTGGAAACTAAAAATGCCAGAGGATGATCTGCCAGAATCCATAGGGAATTTCCAAACCCAAGTTCAGATGAAGTCCTGTGGCAGACTGGCAGAATAAAGGATAATAGTTATACAAATGTAACTACCTGCCCTTTTTGAAATGAGTTCCCAGCTTCTGTATATATCTTAGGGAGAGGAATAATAGAGTTGTTTGGGGGATGCTGTCTTTCTTATGACATATGAAAAGTATTGAGTGAAGTATATAGGTTTTAAAAAAAAAAAGCAAATGATGTGGGGCATGGATGAAATAGATAAAAGGGATTAAGAGCACACTTATCTTGATGAGCACTGAGTAATATACATAATTGTTAAACTATTAAGTTGTACGCCTAAAACTAACACTGTATGTTATGTACACTTCAATTAAAACAATATGTTAAAAACACTTCTCAGGCACACACAAAACAAGATGCTGTCTAAGAATAGGCCCCCACTGGAGGCAGTTAGATTGAATTTGAAATATTACAGGTGTGAGAACCCCAGAGACAATCAAGTTCTGGTTTTAAAAATGTTGGGGAGGCGGTGGTAGGATAAGCCCTTTTATGTCTGAGGGCCACAAGAATCAGAGAAGAGATCCAAAATGAAGAAAAAGAAAAGATCTCCAGGTCTAGGGTCATAGGGAAGTAGAAGCCTGAGGCCCTGGAGATGCCTGCAGTCCAGAAAGTGTCACTACTTAGGAATAACGGCAATGTGGGTTGCCAAGAGTGGGCTTGTGTTAGCAGCAGATGAACAGCAGGAAGAGAGGACCGATCAAGTTCTGGATCTTGGAAAATAAAACTTGTCTTGCCGAGTTTTCAACCATTTCTGGAATTCGAAGAATTTGGGTTGTGGGGTGATTCATGTGCCCCTCTCCTGGGTCCAGCTGATCGTCTCCATCAGCCCTCAGCCCCCTGCCACCTTCTTTGCCATCCTACCTACTGACTATGCTCTCACCTCTCACTGATTTCACACTTCTTACAAGAACTAGGGGCTGAGACTTGAGCCCCATACCCTGGAGGAAGGACACAGGTGCACTGTGAGCTGGTGGAAGAATAAGGATTTTTCAGGCCAGTAACAGCTGCCATTTATTGAACACCTGAGTTTAAATGCTCACAGGGAATATGGGACAAGCATAGGTCCCTTTATTACGGATGAAGAAACTCCAGCCCAAAGAGATCAATTGATTTGACCTGAGCTACCCAGCTATCAGGGGAATCTGACCCAGGTCTGTGTGGGTCTGTACTGTGAATTCTTAACCACTATCTTATACCTTCTCTTCAGGAGGATAAAAAAAAATGCAAAACATGAGAGCTGAGGACCTCCATTCATCCTCACCCACCGCAACACCTGGCTCCAAACGTAAAATCATTTTCTTTTTTTTTTTAATGTTTGTTTATTTTTGAGACAGAGAGAGACAGAGAGAGAGAGAGAGAGAGAGAGCATGCATGAGCAGGGGAGGGGTAGAGAGAGGGGGACAGAGACTCCCAAGCAGGCTCTGTGCTGACAGCAGCAAGCCTGATGAGGGGCTCCAACTCCAGAACAGTGAGATCATGACCTGAGCCAAAGTCAGATGCTCAACCGACTGAGCCACGCCGGTGCCTAAGACACAAAATCTTTTTCAATAAGAGGGTGAGAGCTGCTCACAGATGTCACATGAGTGCTACTTTGTGAACAGCCACTCATGTCAGGCCCCATTAATTCTACTCTCCCTATGACTACAGCCCCGGGCGATACAGTGCAGCTGGGAGTCAAACTGGTGAGAAGCGATGCTGTGTAATTACCCTTAAAGGACGAAGTGGTAGGAACTAAAGCTGGCATAGCTATGGAAGCAATGCCAACTAGGGACTATCACTTGTCATTTCCCGTTCCTGGAAAAGGAAAAATTGTAGATGGCTTCAGGCAGGCCAACCTTAAACTCCATCCATATTAAAAAGCTCACGACCAGCAATTGGCCAGCGGACCACACTAAATAAATACTGAAAACTCCCAAGAATTTGACTACAGAAAATACACACATCCAATACATCAGTTTAATAACTAAGATGATGCATTTAAGGACAAGGAAGTGGATTATGGAAAGAATTAAGAAAAACTAAGATTGAGTGAAACGTGCTGCCTTAAAAGATCAGCTAACGAAATATACCGATACCTGCGACAATAGTTGGGTGAAATTCCAAATAATTACTCTGAATAATTTAGGGAAGTATAGAATAAAGGATAATTAGAAACTAAGTTATTGACCACTTAAGTGTATTATGTGAAGTGACTCAGTCTTCACAGGAGATAGGCATATTATTGCCCCATTTTACAGATGAGGAATCTGAGTAACAGTTTACACAAATTATTCCCAGTCACACAGCCAGCACGTGGCAGAGGCCTCCTGAGGCCCTTGCCGCCTGGACGCAATAGCATGCACTCAACCACTGCACCGTACTGTCCATAAAATAGAGTTGAGTTACCATGGAGACAGAAACTTAAAGAGCAGGATGGATTAAGAAAAGATTGTAAAGAATCTAAACTATAATCAAGTTTGGGGAGCCTGGATGGCTCCGTCGGTTAAGCATCTGACTTCTGCTCAGGTCATGATCTTACGGTTCATGAGTTTGAGCCCCGCGTCGGGCTCTGTGCTGACGGCTCAGAGCCTGGAGCCTGTTTCAGATTCTGTGTGTGCGTCTCTCTCTCTCTCTCTCTCTCTCTCTCTCAGCCCCTCCCCCACTCATCCCTGACTCTGTGTGTGTGTGTGTGTGTGTGTGTGTGTGTGTCTCGAAAACTAAATAAACATTAAAAAAATTTTTAAATAAATTAATTAATTAAATAAAATAAGATATAATCAAGTCTTAAAATCAGTATTCGAAACAGCAAACAGCAGATCTAACAAAGCAGGAGAACACATCCAGCAATGTGGAAGACCACTGAAGACGCTTCCCACACGGGAGGTAAAGAACAGAGAGAACCACCCACACGATGAGGGGAGAGGTGCCTGTGTGGACGACAGGGAATTGCAAGTTATCATGTAGGTTTATTTCTCCTTCTGCAGAAAAGATAATGATAAATTGAACAAACCAATAAAAATATGAGGGAGAAGTCCCTGCGCCAAAGGAAGATCTGAGCCTGTAGACGGAAAAATGACGTTATACGCGGGGCAAATGGAATGATAAAAGAACGAGACCAAGAAGATGCGTCCTGGTGAGATTCTTCAATTTGATTTTAGAAGATGAAGACACGATTCTAACAGAAAATTAGAGAGTCCTCGCATCTCTCATGTGAACCTCTTGTAAAATTTTGCTTAAAGGTCTACTTCAGGCAAAGCACAGATAAAACAAAGAAAAAACCCAAACCGAGAAGGTGAATAAAATGACCCCCTCGTCAGCATTAAAACCAGTCACATATAGAATCAATTTTATGCAAATGTGGTTTTTAAATAATGCAAATGTAAACATTAGATTCTCTCTCAATTAAAAATTTAAAGATGGATTCAAAGTGAAGCACAGATGAATTGAAACAAAGAACTCAAAACTTCAGCCTGGAAACCTCTGGCCCCGCAGGCTATCTCTGAGACTTTGTTCCCAGAGCCCTCTTGGCAGGGATCCTTCTCTCACTCCCTCTGCTCCCCCTCCCTCACGAGGGTAGCTCATTTTCCTAGGCTTCAGGCTGAATGTCAGCTTTCCTCTGAAGCTGTTCCAACCTCACCCCAGCACTTGTCACGTTTAAATGTTTGCCTCACCCACTCTGCTTAAGCTTCAGGAGGAACTGGTGTCTGTCACCCCACCGTATCACGGCCATTGCCTCACCCAGCACCCGCAATGTTCTCGGTGTTTAATCGGGACTTGTTAAATGAGTGAATGAATAATTGCGTGAGATATGCCCTCTCCGAGCCCTAGTTATATTCTGGGAAATCAGCATATCCCCCTTTCATGTAGAGTGTTCACTTCTACGTGTCTATCATAAAAGACATCCTCAGAGAAAGAAGTCAGAATTTATGTATAGGAAAGCCCACTGTTGTAAAACCTCCATAAACCCATCTCTGGGCCCCTGCAATTTTCATCTCTGCCTTTGGACACATGCGGGGGAGGGGTGCTTTCTCCTGGTCCCGATTGTCCCTGCCAGGGGGCGCTGCTCAACTGACGTGCACTTCTGTTCTCCCCTTCACTCTCTCCAGCCCTGAAGGAGACAAACCTAAGTATTTAATAAGGAAATGTGGGAAGAATATGGACTTTGTTTGACATGGCCCATCCTTCTTTGCCTTGGGAGCTTGCCACGAGCACACTTGCCCTGCAGCATCTCCAGGGTTAGGAGTCTGCCCCCTTAGCCTCCTGTGTGAATGTAGGTCCTCCTGTCTCCGGGGGCGGTAGCCCCCTTGGTCAGGATGGATTACATCCGCCAACTAAACCTTTACCACTTCTTCCAGGCCATGCTGCCCTGCGTGCCCTCTTCTTCCTTCCATTGATGTTCTGGAAGGCCCAGCACCAAAACAATGCTCCGTCTCTGCTGTCGACCAGGAAGTATTCCTCTCAGAGTTTGATGTTATACAGAAGAATTTTTTCTTAATCATCCTCAAATCAACAGCGTGTTGCAGGTGAATAACAAATTGTTATATTGGCAGATGTTTATTTTCAGAACAAAAAAAATGAATGTTTTCTAATGTTTTCTGATGTTCTCTTAAACATGGTTTTAACACTTGTGAATAAAACAAAGCCAACAACAGTGCTATAATTTTAGATTGTGTGATTCCAAAATACAGTGGTTCATCCTAAATTTATACTAAAGTCTGATGATCTCTAAAATTCGATTCTCTCGATATGACTTCTTCAAGTTAGAACCTATAAATGCTTATTCTCTATAAACTCCTATGTTCTCTTAAATTCAGTTTGCTTTATATATAGCTTAGAACTTCTGATCACATTTACTCCCAGATTTTACTCCCAGATACACAAAGTTCCAATTAATAGAATCTCTGCTATTCCAGTATCCAAAGCCAGAATTAAGTGAGGGATCCAACCTATATTTAAAATTCTTGGCAAATAAATTTCTGATAGCGTATATGGAGAATATCTAATTACATAAAACCCTGCCACATGCAATGCAAGTTTGAAAAACAAATATTTTATCCAAAGTTAATATATAAAAACTATAAATATTGCCTTAAAAATTGAAAGACCTTTTTCCCATAAATTCAAGAAACAATCTTGACACGTTTTGGAGTGCAAGTGACAAGAACATGGTCAAGACCGTGCTTAGTCTTATTTTGTCACACTATCTGTGACCTTTATCTGTGTGGACTCTAGTTACCTTCTCTGGAAATGAAAAGGTTACAGGAAATGCAGAGGTTCTGTAATTACACAGCACTTTGCTTGGTGCTCTCATTTCACTTCTTGCCTCTTACCAGTGCCCCAGGGCATCTACTTCGCACACAGTTTTATTTTTTCAACAAATATTTATTGAGTGGCCACTCTGCACCAGGAAACCTGCTAGGCACTAGAAATATAGAAGTTTAGGGAAAATATGGTTCTTGATCACACAATCCTTGTAGCTTAGAGGGCAAGATGGACGCTCAGCAATTAGGAGCTTCATACATTGTGATGATCTTGAGAAGGAAAAAAACCTCACCTTGCTCTGTGGGTTATGACAGGTGTGACCTAATTTAGACTGGAGGCATCAAGGAGGCCACAATGAAGAAGTGGCATTTAAAGTGAGGAAGGGAAGAAAGCACATCCCCACCTTCCAGCGGTACAGAGCAGAATGTGGGAAAGCCCTGAGGAGGCAGAGGTGGACAAGTTCAAGGATCTGAAAGGAAAACAATGTGGCTGCATGTAAATGAGGTATTGCATGTAAATGGTGCAGGCACGAGTGACCGGGGGGCTTCTCTAGACTATCAGGAACGTTAGATTTTATTATACGTGCAAGGAGTTCATTGGGTAGAGACAGTGGGCCTGAAGTTAGAATCCCCACTTACTAGCCACTTACTCCATCACTTACTAGCTGTGTGACCTCGGGCAGTTTCCTCTTCTAGAAGATTAGATAAGTCTATGTAAATAAAGCACTGAAAACAGTGCCCACTGCAAGGTAAGCACTGTGCAGTGTTTGCTGTTATTTGTCATGCTTCCCAGCTTCAGGACACTGAGGAGCTGAGAGGAGAGAGCCTTGTCACTCAGAACACGAGGACGAGGTTCAGGCACACCTCTTTCCTTACAGACTGGTTCTACAGTGAAATGAGAGGATCTTAAAGGGAACTGTGATAACTGAATTGTAATACTAAAACAAAATGGTCGCTCAAAGAACACAAAGCTTCTCTTGAATCTTATCTGATTCATGAGAATAAATGGGTGTTGTGATACTGGAAAAACATTTAAGAATTCTTGCTTTGGAGCTGCCATAATTTTAGTTCGAGAATATGAAAGTGGCTTCCCCCTAAGTTTTCTCCAAAATGCATTGAGTGTACCATCATTTCTAGCTCTCTTTCCCCAATGGGGAATCTTCTAAGAACCTCCATAATCGCCTAACTTTACTGTTTTACTTTTCAGTTTAGAAACCTCAGCAAATAAACTTCTCATCCATGTTGACGATGTAACTAAGATCTGCAAACAAACAAACACAAAAACACAAAGCTTTGGCTAAAAAATCAATGGTTTTGGGGGGTGCCTGGGTGGCTCAGTTGGTTAAGCGTCCCACTTTGTCCCAGTCGGTTAAGCGTTCCCAGATCAGGTCATGATCTCACAGTTTGTGAGTTGGAGCCCCTGGTCAGTCTCTGTGCTGACAGCCTGGAGCCTGCTTTGGATTCTGCATCTCCCTCTGTCTCTGCCCCTCCCCTGCTTGTGCGCTCTCTCTCTCTCTTTTTCTCTCTAAAATATAAATAAACATTAAAAAAATTTTAAATCAACGGTTTCAATGGAAGACGTCCTATGATTTACTTTTCTCCACTGTCCTCTGCTTCAGTTATTAATTTTGCGAGGATCTCTTAGACTTTTCACAGGTCTTTTCTTTCCAGCAAATGAAAACTCACACTTGATGTTCTTAAACTCACCTACATTTTCATATAATGTTTAATTATCTCTTATTTCACAATTCTAGTACAAAGCACTGAAGACACTAAAAGTAAGAAGACCCCTTAAAAAGAGGATGGTAAGTGATGGATGAGCGAACCCAGTAGAGGAGGAACTAGGAGGAAAGAAAATGAAAGGTGGGGAAGCACAGATGAGGATAGAGTATTAGAGGATAAAAGGGAAATCAGAGTGGTAAACACCAGACCCTACTTCATAAAGTGAATTTGTATCTTTAACTTCATTCATGTTCCCCCAGGGATATAGTTTATCACCAAATGGTTTGATGGGGTGGTTTATCCCCAGACTAAGAAAGCAGCCCTTCATTAAAATTAAAATTAAATGATAGGAGTTTATAAATGTAAGTCGTTCATTCATTTACCCACAGTCCGTTTATAGCTTCTCCTATGACATAGAATCTGTTCTACTTTGCTAATATGCTGTTTTCTCAAGGATACAAACCGGCTTCTCTAAAAGTGTTCTACATTTTATTTCCCCCATAAGCACTTACACCAATGGGCTTTTGAAATGAAGAGTCCTTTTCAATCTTTTCTATTTTTCTTTCTGCATTTTTCCTATGAGATAAACAAGCTTTTCTCTGAGTCTGGATAAATACTACAAAACCTCAGTCCCATTAATAGCTGTCCCTCTGTATCCAGTGTGGCAACATAATGACAAACTGGGTGATGCATTGTGCTACAGAAAACAAAATGAGAAAAGTAAGAAACTGGAGAACAAAGAAAGACAAAAAAAAAGAAAATCATTAAGAATTAGACTCCTACATTACTTTCAAATGATTTAACAGTTAATATGGGAACATAAGTCATTGTATTAAGATGTTTATAATCTTGAATTAACACAAGAAACATGAGATGGTATAATTTCTTCATCAAACCACAGAGAAGAGATAAAGCCTTCAAGGGAAGTCAAGAGTAAACATTTTGGTGAGTTTTGTCAGACACAAAGAAGTGTAACTTTGTTTTCTTTCACAACACAGATATAATACACCCGTGAAATATTATAGGCAGATAAGGTCCATGCAATACACATTGCCTACTCCAGTCTTTTTCTATTACATATCAGACAGGATTCTGTGGAATATGTCTCCACATAGCATCCTCTTAACTACTGGAAGACATTATGCCAAGGAAGAGGTTTAGTCAATGCTTTATAATGAAGCGTCCTATCATTTTTCTTTCTCCCAGTAATTCCTCTGTTCTCCCACTATTTGTCCTCTCCTCCTGACCTACTTACTACCAGGTGATCAGAACAGTAAAGTGGAGCTATAATATAACAGATGTAAAGAAAGAAGAGTTTTAGGACCTTCCAACTCCTTGAACATGTAAATGGTCACAGATATCTTGAAGCCCTGGAATTTAACCATGTGCTAGCTGATTAAAGCAAGGTCTGTGCTTTCTGCATAGATCTCAGCATCAGCCACAAGTACTGGTATGATCCTAGCCCAGACTCTCCCAACAGCTATTGCTGTAATGTGCGAGTCTCCTAAACCTTTGTAGAAGAAAGAGACAGACACACTCTCTCTCAGTTTTAGCAGCAATTTAATTATGCATCCTATTCCTTTCTTTCTACTACACAGGCTTTTTACACTCACCCCGATAGCTGCTAAGATTGGAGCTTGATAAATCCACTTGATGTTTCCAGCACTAAGTTCCCAGCATCTGAGATATGAAAAGAATTTTCATGAATAAATTGACAAGCAAATAGGCAGTGAGAACCAAGTAGCATTTTAAGTTTTACTGAACATTCCTGTCCCAAGCTTTTTTTTTTAATGTTTATTTATTTTTGAGAGGGAGAGACAGAATGCAAGCAGGGGAGGGGCAGAGAGAGAGGGAGACACAAATCTGAAGCAGGCTCCAGGCTCTGAGCTATCAGCATAGAGCCTGATGTGGGGCTTGAACTCACCAACTGTGAGATCATGACCTGAGCCAAAGTTGGATGTTTAACCAACTGAGCCACCCAGGCGCACCCCCCCCCCCCCCCCCCCCGCTGTCCCAAGCTTTTGATTGAAAGATAAGTAGACACACACACACACACACACACACACACATCTCATTAAATACCCAAACTAGTGAAAAAATGTGTAATGGGTCTTGGTTTCCATACAATGAACTGTGGAGCATTATAAATATTGTTTAATTTTATATCAACAAGAGTCAAAACCACAGTTCCAGAGCCACAAAAAAGTATTATCTTCTAAATGTGGTACACCTGATACTTCATTTTCTTATCACTGGAATGAGAAAGCCTTCTCACTTCCAAAACTTCCAGCAATTCTGTAACTCCACATGCTGTAGAATACTGACAATAATGTGAATCATTCTTATCCATCGAAATGCAATAAAAAGCTGACAGTGGGTGGCTCAATCAGGTAAGCATCCAACTTTGGCTAACGTTACCGGCGCTTGCAGTTTGTGAGTCCGAGTCCCCAGTTGGGCTCTGTGCTGACCGCTCAGAGCCTGGAGCCTGCTTTGAATTCTGTGTCTCCCTCTCTCTCTGTCTCTCCCCTGCTCATGCTCTTTCTCTCTCAAAAATAAACATTAAAAGAAAAACTGACAATAATGCAAATGATCCTTGTTGACAGATATGCATTAGAAAACTAGAAGCAAGTGATTTTTATACATAGAAATGAAAACTAGTTGTGTTTGGTGGAATATGATTGATTATTGCCTTACGAAGACTGAATTTTTGCATGTATTTATAAATTTATGTCAGTGTTCATTTTGCTAAATATAAGCGTGTGATTCCTATATTTCTTCTTTGAACCAGTTATAGCATCTTACTGGTTCCCTCGTTAATTAGTGAATTAAAGATCTTTGACAATGCTCATTTTACATTGGCATAAAATCCATGATTTTATCTTCGACTGTAAAAAGCTTGTTTTTAGCAGTACTTAATAAAAACACTATATGATTTACCTATTTGTTATGTTTATCTTCTGCTCAACTGCCATCCCAACTAGAATTTAGTTTCTACATGAACAGGGAACGTTTTTCTTATTTTCTGATGTAGTATAAGTGCCTATAATAATATGGAGCATGTAGGTAGCTGACAAATATTTTTTGGATTGAACTGAATTGAAAGTAAGTTCACTCAGTCTCACCCAGGCTGGTTTGGGATTGGGTGAAATTGGAATAAATGGAACAGCGTTGAGAAAAGCTAATTCTGCTTGAAACTTTAATGTAGCACTTTAAACAGTTTTTATACATTAAAGATACATGACTCAAAGCTTCTTTCTTGGGTTCTTTCTCCTTAGGCAACACCTAGCATCAATTGTAGGGACAATAAATGAAATTATATAAAAAATATTAGGGATATAAGGATAATTTTTTAATTCTAGATGATAAACTTATCAAAAAGTTACTTTTAACTGAATAAGTTATGGATAATACAAAGCAATTTCAACTACCCCTTGAAGGTAAAACATTTTCAGTATATATGTAATGACCATATAGTTTTAAATTTTAACATTTTCATACAGGTGATACATTCCCATTTGAAAAAATCAAACTATATGAAAAGACAGCCATTGAGACATCTCAGTTCTTCCCATCTTCCTATTTTCCTCTGCCCATCTCTCTCCGTATACATCACATCTTTTATTACTTTATTGTATATGTTTCTAGTGTTTTCTTATGCATATTCAAATCCAAATATTATATCTTATTTTCCCCTACCCTATGAAAAGTGCAACATATACTCTGTTCTGCAACTGGCTCTTTCCTTTTAACAGTACATTTTTTATTTCTTTTCTTATCGGTACCAATACAGCTCAGTAGCACAGCATTCCATTAGAAAGATGTACCACAGTAGAATCAACTAGACCCCAAGACCAAAGTATAATCCTGACCCTGATACACTGCAATCTGCAGAATCAATGGATTTGAAGTTTGAATAACATGGAAATCAAAGACAGGGAGATTTTGCACTCGCACATTATTAAACCTTTCCTAGCATTATTTGCATGCATGTATTTTTCACGTTATTCAACCATACAGGAAAGATAAGTGTGACTGAGTTGTGCAGAATGTCTATCATGCTACCCGAAAAACGCTTCCTACTAAATGGAAAGTGGCATATATTGTATGAATATAAATTGAACACTGATTCACTAGCTGCAAGGCTCTTGAATTCTGTAAATTTTCTTTTTGCTTTGACTTTTGGTAATATCTCCACAATCTTCTTTCTTTGCCTCAATGACATTTCATCACCGTGTCTCCTAACACACTTCAGTTCAGTTGTACAATTGCAGCTCTATAAAATACTTCTATTTGGAACTAGGTCAAAACCAGCTACCTCTAGAAACAGGAAAAACTTGACTTTGATAATTTTCAATGTCAAAGTTTCAAATTCACCCTTTGATATGAAAGGCAACTGAGATGTCACATTTTTTTTAAGAAAACACTATTAATCCTTGCTTTTCATTCATTCATTCCTCAATGTCCCAGCTCATGCTGTGTTTGTTAACATGGCTCAGAAACTACCCTCTGTTCAGACTTCACAAATTGAATTTTAACACTCTCAAAAATGCGGAAATGAATGTAACTAAAAATGCAGTTCTGAGTAGTGAGCATGAGGCACAAGGGTCTGACTAGAAACTAGGAACTAGGACTTCCTGGAGCCAGAACCGGGAATAGGAGAGGCACTGTTCTGCCAGAACAGATCCAGGGAGTTGTGCTGACCGAACACCACATTGTACCCACAACTCACAATGTGACAAGAGCAGGGGAAGTGCAGAAGCCCTGGGAACCATGCAGATTTCCTCAAAATGGTAGAAGCTATCTTTCTTGGTCCTTTGCACCACTGGGTCCCACCTTGCCTGTTGGCATCTCATCTCCTTTGAATGAGCAGGGAGAAGGTAATAAGGTAGCTAATTGGGGGGGGGGGGGGGGGGGGGAGGTTGCTTTCATTAAGTAAAAAGAAAGAGAAACAAATATACTCACTTTTTAAGCTCATTTGTCCAATCAAAACTACTCAATTTTCTTACCCTAGCTTAGCCAAATAACTTTTGATAGAATTTTAGAACTGTAAGACTTCCTTTGTGTATTCAGTAGCATTTAGAGGACCTTCCAAAACTGAGTCTGGTCGGCTTACCTCTAATAGGCAAGGCTACAGAGAAAATCAGAGTTCTAGCTTTGGAAGGCCAGATTAGAAAAAAGAAGAATCTCAAATATTAGAGACAGGAGCAGAGATCCCATTCATCCTTTGAGGATGCCCCAAGCTGGCTCCAAAGCTGAACTTTGTGGCAGAGCACTCTCTGTAGGTCAGATTACCCTCAAGAAAACCCACAAAAACTTTCTATCCAGAGACAAGCTGAATTTCATGAAAAATCAAATTAGGCAACTTTGAAATCATGCTATGTATGTGATAATACAGTTTTATTTTATATGCAAAATAAATATAAAATGACCCCTTAACCCAATTATCACGTTCAGATCAGAACACTATAAAATTCAAAATTTTATTCTGAGTAAGGCAGGAATAAATGTTTTGCACAGAGGAGTCATATGATCTAACTTATATTTAATTTTTTGGCATTAATTCAACTGTTTCAGAGCAATATTCAGTATCAGTTGTACTTTTTGAAACATTGTGTACCTAAAGGATGTTTTGCCTCAAAAACAATACACATATAATTTTTTTTCTTAAAAAAAATACATATGACTGTTAATGGTGTATGATTCAGTTTATGATTTTCAACAAAGAATAAAAGATCGCTAAGAAAACTAATTATCTAATTCAATATAAAATGTATTGTGGGGGCGCCTGGGTGGCGCAGTCGGTTAAGCGTCCGACTTCAGCCAGGTCACGATCTCGCGGTCCGTGAGTTCGAGCCCCGCATCAGGCTCTGGGCTGACGGCTCAGAGCCTGGAGCCTGTCTCCGATTCTGTGTCTCCCTCTCTCTCTGCCCCTCCCCCGTTCATGCTCTGTCTCTCTCTGTCCCAAAAATAAATAAACGTTGAAAAAAAAAAAACTTTAATAAAATGTATTGTGAATATTTTTGCTTGCTTTCTATGCTCAAGGCTTGGAACATCTGTTGAATGGATGAATGAGTCAAAATTGCTACAGGCTGACCGTAGGTTTTGGAGATGTAACCTGATGTCTCTGGGAGGCATTTTATTCATCTCTCAAATGAGAGGATTGAACGAAAAAATACCTTAGGATCTATTTTCTCTAAAATTCCGAATCTAAGTTATATGGTTACACATCTCAGGGTAAAATTATTTAGCATTATTTAGTACCTCTTTACTGACTCAACCCACCCCGCAAGAAATCAAATAGCAGACACTGTAAGTTTTCTTTGACATTTCCAGTATCATCGTATACATATAGCAATAATGATAATGTTGATAACATTAACCCTCAATTATTAGCAAATTTAATGTTTGCATAGAAGTTGGAGTTTACAAAGCCCTTTAATAAACGGGCTCTCATCTGATTTTCAAATCTACCCCCTGCAGACTCACAACCTTACTCATCACCAAGAATATTTTCATTTTACAAATGGGAAGTCTGAGGCTAAGGGAAATGGCCACAATTAACAAACGGACAAGAAAATGCATCTCCTGGTAACTCACAGTTTGCATCGAGTCAGACTTTATCTTGCTCAAGAGACACTTAGCAAATGGAGGAAAGTGGCCAAATAGATCCATAACAACTGATCCGCAAGCATTGAAGAGTTCTCTATTATAAAACAGAGACATTCACTCCTACCCGTTTGTAATTCATAGGTTTTTTTTTTCAAATCTGACAGTTATACATGCACATCAAGAGAAATAAGATAGTATGTAAGAAAGGGAAAATAACAGAATATACATACAAAATGCTACAGGAATTTGATAAGGAAGATTTTACATGATGGGATAGTGAGTTCAAACATACTGAAGTTGCAGACTACTTGTAGTTATGGTTTTCCTTTCTGAACACCATGAAATGTAGATTTAATCATATCATGTGAATGAGAGAAACATGTGCTAGTAAATAGCTCTGTATGTTTACATACAACACCGATGCCCCAGCATGAGCTCATACCTTGCAAAAATGTGAACTATTAAAAAGTCCATCATAGGCGATGAATTATTTCTGATTTAGAGAATAGAACTACAAGTGGTAGAAGGACAAAACGCAGATATAATGAAGGCATGAAAAACTGCCCAGGGTACAATGGGCATTGTCCCCTCTGCATCCCTCATTACCAGAGGTGTTGAAGCAACTGAAGGGTGAGCAGCTGTCAGTGATAATGTAAAAGGAATCCCTCTACAACACTCCTCCCCCACAGAAAATAAAAATACCACTAGTCTTAAAAGAAACATCTACTCTGCTCATGGCATTTATTGAGAGCCTCTGGAGCCCGACTGTCTAGACAAATTCCTTCTCTACCACTTGTGGCTGTGCAATGTTAGGTACAACTATTCTGGCCTCAGTCTCATAGAGTTGTTATGAAGTTCAATTAAACTAATAGTTACAGAACCCTTAGAAAGTGCCTGGAATGTGGGTATCATTCAAAAATGCTAGCTACTGGAGTGCCTAGGTGGCTCAGTCAGTTAAGCGTCTGACTGCTGATTTCAGCTCATGTCATGATGTCACGATTTGTGAGATCGAGCCCTGCGTCGGGCTTGCCCTAACAACATGGAAACTGCTTAGGATTCTCTCTCTCCCTCTCTCTCTCTGCCCCTCTCCCCACTCCCCTCAAAATAAGTAAATAATTTTTTTTTAAAAATGCTAGCTGTCATCTTTATTATTACTTTTCTCCCCTTTTTCCTTTCATGCTGGTAATGATCTTTATAAAATGCAAATCTGTTGTCATTGTCACTGAAAGGAAAAAAAAAGAAAACAACCATCCTAATGTAACCTATAAAGATCTGGAAGATGTGGCCCCCATCTCTTCTCCAGCCTCATTTTTAAGCTCTAACTTTAGCAGAATCAAGGCTCCGCTGGCTTGATAGGATAAATACCATCAGTTACGATTAATGAAAACATAAGTCCTGCTTTCTAATGGAATAACATAACAAAAACATTATTTTTGGTCAGACATTACATATAGGTATAAATTAATGAAATAAGGGAATAATACTTGCTAATAAGTACTTAGTACTTACTATTCCAAACTCTATTCCAAAACCCTAGGTATTTTACATACATTCCCATTCAATCTTACAACAATGCCGTGAAGAGTAATATTCATTTTACCTGCACTTCATTGATGAGAGAGGCCAGGTAGTACATCTGTTGTCACAGACCAACAAGTAGTAGAACAGGCCTGTGAGTTACCTGCACCTGAACCCTTCCTCATTATGTCCGCATTTAGTGCCTGTCAGCTACCAGGCTGTGCTAAGCGTTTTGTCTGTATTAATGTCATGTATACATTATTATCTCTGTTTTATATTAAGAAACGGATGTACAAAGAGGTCATGTGTGTTTCCCATGGTCTTGAAGCTAACAGCAGCTAAACCAAGATTTGAACTCAGGTCTGTGTAAGTCTAAAAATAAGGTCTTTTACCATCATTCACCATCACTGCACTGTACTTTAAAATGCTACTTCAGGGGCACCTGCATGGCTCAGTTGATTAAGCATTGGACTTCATTCAGCTCAAGTCACGATCTCATAGTTCATGAGTTCAAGTTCCACATTGGGCTCACTGCTGTCAGCACATAGCCTGCTTCAGATCCTCTGTCTTACTCTCTCTCTGCCCCTCCCTCATGCACCCGCACACGCTCTCTCTCTCTCTCTCTCTCTCTCTCTCTCTCTCTCAAATAAACATTAAATAATAATAATAATAAATAATAATAATAAAATGCTACTTCAAATTAGCCCCAGGCTACTTGGTAATCCTAGTGAATCACTTCCAATGTGCATTTATTTTTTGAAAACATTTAATTATGCTCTAAAAGACCAAAAAAACCCAAATGGGTTGGATGAAACCCATAGTTTGCATCAAATAGAGATAAGTATGTAATAAGTGGAGCCCATGCATGTTAAACATAAGTATAACTGGGCACTATATATTCATGATACACCATATATATGAGACACAAAATACCCCTGATAGACAGGAAGTGCTCAATATCCTTGACATCTTAATTCCACCACTGATTGGTGAAACCCGTGCCCATGTATTTTCTGCCCAAGGAACACAAATAAAACCCAAAGCTGTTTAGCAGGCTAACTGGCCAGCTATAACTATGACCAAGTATACTTTCTTCTCATCAATACTAGAAAGCAATTGTGTGTCATTGGCCCAGGGCACCTTCTGTCTGTGGGTCTCCTTGCTGCAACCACATCTCTGGTCTTCAAAACCACACCATCAAGTGGGGATGGCTGACATGGACAGATTGAGAGAGGAGATCTGAATATTGCCTATCCCATGACTCAGGTGGTGCAATCCTTCCACATGCTTGCACCATTATCTTAAGCATGTTAACTTACCTATCTCCTTCCCCTTGAATTCTTACAATATGTTTTAAAATGATATTACAAACCAGAGAGGTCAAGCATCCTAATCTGGTCTGTGAGTCTTTCTGTCCCAAGACCTCTGGGATGGATAGCTTGCTGGTAATGTATCAAAGGCTATAATTTCACCAAGGTAATTTCCTACATGATGTGCATAAAAGGAAATGTGGTCCACAACAGCAGCCAGTGTAAATTCCAGGCAGGAAGACTGAGTCTTAGGAAATTTTAGGCTCTCTCTTTACCTCTTCTTTTTCACTCACCTTGCGTCAGCCAGAGTCACTCGCGCCACAGCCCAGGCTGCAACAAATGCTGCCGGGAACCCTGTAATCAAAAAGGGATTCAGGGACCATACTTACTTTAAGATTAAAGGAATTTTTAATCTCATACTCAGCACACATAAAAATATACTACTAAAAGTTGAGAGAGGAAAATAGACATGAAAAAATATGGGTATATCAACACAAAATTCTTCTTAGTTTTCCTCTTGACCCCCCTGAGAAATGAGCCAGATACATTGCTGTAATTTGCCCCTGAAAGTGTGAAGATTTGAAGGTTGGCCCAATGTCCCCTTGAGGGATGTAGGATCAAGCCATATGGGGAGGGGACAGAAGTTCCTGGAGTCAGAAGCAGGTAGTAGTTGGAGCTTTGGACTTTGATTCTTGCCAAACTGATAGCTACAAGCCTTCACGGAGGAATGAAGCCACAGACTTCATGAGATGCTACAGGGAGGCTATTATTGTAAAAAATTAGAGCTTTGCCATTCTAAATGTGCAAGCCATTAGAGAAGCTATACTAGGAAGTTTTAATCTGTGTAGCCTCTTCTTTTGAGGGGGGTTCATGTTGGCTCAAGACAAGCATATGCATGAAGACCATAGCGAAGGGTGAACCCTATGTTACTTTGAGGCTTTGAGCACTGAAATATGTGTCCTTCATAAATGATAAACACCTCGTGAGCTTGCAATGTCAAATCTATTACACTGACTTTCCACAAGTGTATAAAGTGTGCCCACAGTAAAGGCTGACTGTTCAGTCCATGTTATAGTTGATTAAACTCTGACATCACAAAAAAATCGCAAACCATAACTTTTATGGAACATGACAAAACAGGACCAAAGGCTTGGATGGACAGCTTCTCATTCTGTGGAATTTATGAAAGTGGTTTGAAGAAAGAAAACACAAAGCATAATGAAAACATTGCAGAAGTTAGGAAGCACTTTACAAGGGGAGAGAAAAAGTTTTAATCTAACTTAGGACATTTTTATTAAACACAATATTAAATTCTTTACTTTTAAAAACACATTTGTAATTTTTTGAGTTTTCCTTTTTAGCAAAAAAGTGAAAAAGAATAGGTTCAGATGAAGAAAAATGCCATTAAAAGTGAAAATAAGATGGTGCCCTGTAATAGAGAAAGTTTTGGCCTCCCTGGTGATCATCTCATTGAATTTAACCTCAGCACTGCAGCCTGACTGTGTGGTTATTTAATTTTATAACTCCGTATTCCAATTTTATTTATTGCTTGCATACAACATCTAAATTTCAAATTCTATGTTCCAGAAAATTGTTTTTATCAAAATAGATCTACCCAGGGGGCACCTGGGTTAAGCTCAGTCGGTTAAGCTTCCAACTTCAGCTCAGCTCATGATCTCATGGTTGGCAGGTTCGAGCTCTGCGTCAGGCTCTGTGCTGACAGTTCAGAGCCTGGAGCCTGCTTGGGATTCTATGTCTCCGTCTCTCTCTCTCTGTCCCTCCCCTGCTCATGCTCTGTCTCTTTATCTCTTTCTCAAAAATAAATAAACAAAAACAAATAGATCTACCCAATTCTGATTATTTCTTAGGTTCAGTTCACATATTTTATCTATCTCTCCATCCATCTATCTACTCATCTACCTATCCATCCATCCATCCATCCATCCAACCATCCTTCCAACCATCCACCCAGTAAGCATTTATTAAGTGCCCATGTATGTGTCAAGGATTATTCTACTTTCAGAAAATAAAACAATAAACAGATCAACAATATTCCCATTTTTCTGAGGCATATTCTGTAGGGAGATGCAAAATCAATAACATAACTTCAGTTATCAGTCAGCACCCTGAGGAGGAAACAAGAATGATGCTGTGTAACGAAGATGGCCTGGCCCCTTCTGCCAGGTGGTTCAAAGAGCCCTGACATAGCTCTCTTTACTGTTCTGCTGCCTTGGCTATTTTAAAAAAGTGTCTGCCTTTGATCAGAATTTTCACATTTTCTCATTTACAGGTCTTTATCTTTTGCTTCCTTTACAATCTCCCAATCAAGCAATTTCCTGAATAATGTTCTATACACATCGATCAAGGGCGATTGAGCTGGAAATCTGCTTTAGATGATCATTATAACAAATATCTTCTATCAGACACTATGTCTTCATGAAATTACTTTTCTCATCCTCTTGGAAGACTCTCACTCACAATGCTAGCACAGAGGCAACCATGGAGGAAAAAAGAATTGAAACCATATTGGGGATTTAAGGATTTTTGATTACCAATCTTGGTATCACATCATTACATAATTGGGAACACATAAGTATAGAGGAAAATGCTTGAAATTCAGATGTTATTTTGAGTCTGAGTGCCAATTTAAGTAAATTTACTGTAAATTCAAATGTTACTCAATATATACATTTACCTTGAGAGCTGAGTAATCTTCATAAAATGTCAGTATAAATAAGTGACTCTGAGAGGGAAGCAATCTCTGGTCTAAAAATAAGTAAACACAGGGGTGGAGGGCGCCTGGGTGGTTCAGTAGGTTGAGTATCTGACTCTTGATTTCAGCTCAGGTTCTTGAGTTCAAGCTCAAGGTTCCTGAGTTCAGCTCACAGTTCTTGAGTTCAAGCCCTGCACTGGGCTCTATGCTGACAGTGCAGAGCCTGCTTATGATTCTCTCTCCCTCCCTTTCTCTCGGCCCCTCCCCTGCTCATGCTCTCTGTCTCAAAATAAATAAATAAACATTAAAAAATTTAAAAAAAATAGACATGGGCTCTCATGTGGCTCCATTACTATTCCCCTTTAAAATGAAGTTTTGGGGGCACCTGGGTGGCTCAGTCAGATGGGCAACAGACTACACTCAGGTCATGATCTCACAGATCATGAGTTCGAGCCCTGCATCAGGCTCTGTGCTGACAGCTCAGAGCCTGGAGCCTGCTTTGGATTCTGTGTCTCCCTCTCTCTCTGTCTCTCCCCCACTCACATTCTGTCTCTGTCCCTCAAAAACAAATAAACATTAAAAAAAATTTAATAATAAGAAAATTAAAAAATTAAAAAACTAAAATGAAGTTTGGGACTAATTAACAGTAGTCAAAAATGCTTAGGCAATTAAAACCTTTCTTCAAATAAAAACTTGGGCAGCAGTCCACACATAAAACAGGGAGGCTTTGAAGCCAAAGGCAGTAAATAGGATCTTCTCGTCTTGGTCTATGGAGTTTCATCTCGTTTTGGATACTTCATAGGCTTCATAAAGCCCTGCCTCATCCTTATTCTCCTCCTGTGGTGCCAGTACTATTTTACAATAGTAAAATAGGTTGATCATAAAGTGTAAAGTTAGTTCTAAAAATTAGAGACCCATCGTGACATGGGATTCCTGGAATAGCTATAGACACACAATATCTTAATAACCAGAAATCTTGATTCCCCAGGGAATCTAGTCAACATATTGACTGCTCAGACATGAAGTTCCAGGCTATACCTCCAGTTCCCGCTCTACCCACCACAGAATGCTGGAATTCCATTTCCATTGCCTATCTATCTCTTTAAGGAACTTAGAAGTGGCTCCATTATGATTTTGGCAGAATCATTCTCAACTCTGAGGAGATTTGAAGCCAATACTGAATGAGCACATCTTTTTGTCAGGAAAATTGCAAAACCTTTGAAAGTCTTCCATTGTTACAAGGAAGAGTGTCTACTTCTGAAACTTTAGAAGAGCTACCTCCTCCTGAGATGGAATTGCTACAGGAAACAGAAGAATTTTTTTTAAGTATATTTTATTATTGGGGCGCCTGGGTGGCTCAGTCAGTGAAGCGTCCGACTTCACCTCAGGTCATGACCTCACAGATCGTGAGTTCGAGCCCCATGTCAGGCTCTGTGTTGACAGCTCAGAGCCTGGAGCCTGCTTCAGATTCTGTGTCTCCCTCTCTCTCTGCCCTTCCCCTGCTCATGCTCTATCTCTCTCTCTCTCTCAAAAATAAATAAAAACATTTAAACAAAATTAAAATATATATATATATTATTACTAAATATATATAAAAATATATTTTATTATAATCCAAAAAATGCAGTAATGTACTGCAGGAAAGGACAGTCTGAAATAAAAGAGTTACAATAAAAAAGAAAATATGCTTACTGAATTAAATATTGCCAGTGGGCAGAAACTGTAGATCGAACTGGTGGAGATGAGGTGAAATCTTAAAACCAGGTGAACCCACTGAGATAAACCCACATAATTGCTATGTACGGAAATCTAAACTTGACTATAATTTGTTTTCTTTTAAAGAGGTAATCATCCACATAATTTTAATTTTTTTTAATGTTTACCCATTTCTGAGAGAGAGAGAGAGAGAGAGAGAGAGAGAGAGAGAGAGAGAGAGCCAGGGAGGAGCAGAGACAGAGAGAGGGAGACATAGAATCCGAAGCAGGCTCCAGACTCTAAGCTGCCAGTACAGAGCCCGACATGGGGCTTGAACTCACAAACCATGAGATTGTGAACTGAGCTGAAGGCGGAAGCTTAACCAACTGAGCCACCCAGGCGCCTGTGATTTTAAATGGTTAGGAGTAAAACTTCAAATTACATCTGAAAACCTTGTTCTGTATCTTACATAAGGTAAGGCTAAAATATAGATCTTTTATTGACTCTGTTAAATGTAATTTTAAGACAACCTTCAGTAGAAATAATAAGGGAATTAAAAATCATGAAGGATGGGAGAAATGGCTTTTCTAGATTTTTAATTGTGTAAAGGTATCATTTGACTATCAAAAATAATTTTTGTGGAGAACAGGTCTTATAGATCAAATATTTTGAATATAATACATCTGATCAGAGCAGGCAAACACAAAACAAAATGACCTAATGGTCAGACTGCATGTTTCTTGTGTAGTCTTTACGACATATCTCTGTATTTCAATTATATTTACTGCCAACTGGATAATCAAAAAATATTTGCTGAATTGACATCAGCTTATACAGACTATTCTCCTGATTATTTTCAGAGAATACAGAATATGAAAATATTCTACATGAAAGCTTGGCAAAAGAGACATGACTAATTGGTAGAACCAGGATAGGTGATCTTATATGATAATATGTACATCCTGGCACCTTATCTAACAGTTGAAAATTAAGAATGGTTGCTACTAGGGCCACCTGGGTGGCTCAGTCAGTTGAGTGTCTGACTTCAGCTCAGGTCATGATCTCACGGTTCGTGAGTTCGAGCCCCACATCAGGCTCTGTGCTGACAGCTCAGAACCTGGAGCCTGCTTCCAATTCTATGTCTCCCTCTCTCTCGGTCCCTCTCCCCCTCATGCTCTGTCTCTTTCTCTCAAAAATAAGTAAACATTAAAAAAATTTAAAAAAAAGAATGGTTGCTACTATAGAGGTAAATGACTGCATTCAATAAGGATGAATGAATAAGACTGATACCTTTTCAATATAGAATTAAATATATAGAAAAATAATGCATTCATGAAAGAACAAAATGGAACCAAGAATAAAGCGCCCAGTTTATGAGAAAACTGAAGCAGGAATAGGAAAAATTACAAATGTGGTTGGTTGAAAGAAAAGAAATATAGTCATCATCAGAATTTGCCTTTACTCCTTGGTATACATCTTGTTTTGTGATGAAGATGTGTAAAAACAGTTATTTTAAACATTTGCCTTCAATTTACTAAAGGTCAGATATGGCATCTCTTCTTCTTTAGACTGTAATTTCCTTCCTTTCCAATTTATTCTTAAGAATCAGCAAAATCAATGTAAATGATAAAGCTGCACACATCACCATAATGTGAGCAATAATGTTCTGAGTATTTATTTAGCCGAAGAGAGCTTAAAGTTATAATGACTGGGTCCAATGAGTAACATAGGAATCCAAGCAAGTTCTCTTCTCTAATGAAGCTCATAAGTCACATCAGTGGAAGAAAGCACAAAATTGGATTCACTCTAAACTATTTCCAGCCAAGGATCCTGCAAAGCAGCTATAATGTTGTTGATCATTGTTTTTCTTATAGGAATTTAGAAAAATGAGTCAGAAATAAAAATGATATTTTCCAATCAGACTGTCAGCGCTAAGGGAAAAATAGTCTATTACTTAAATGGTCTTAGTCATTTACTTCATTAAATGGTAACTGCATTTAAGTATTGGAGAGAGATTCTTAAAAATATACACCTATAATTATATATGCCCTAGACTAGAGCATTTTTTTTATTATATATTATTGAACAAGCAAGACAAGTGACAATGAGGAGAGCATTTTGAGGGTTAGAGCATTTTTTTTAAATGGAGTCGCAAAGAGAGTCAGAAGGTAGACTAAGTGGAGAACTGTAATTCTATAACAATTGGTTATTAGTGTTTCAGACTGTGGTTAAGTGCACATGACATATCCATGTAAAATGCTTTTCAAAGAAAGTTTCCATGTGAAGCCTACTTGATTTCATGTTTGTTCTTAAACCATTTGATAAAAAGAAGATTTCAAGTAATGATGCTTCTCTACTGTAGGTATAATTCCAATGTCAAAGTTCTTGTGGACAATTGAATAAGAGTTGTAAAGGAAGGTATGAAATTCATACTTGCATGGAAGCTCACTGGACTGTTTTTTAAAATTCTGTTTCTTAAAATTTTTTTAATGTTTATTTATTTTGGAGAGAGACAGAGACAGAGACAAAGACAGAGCATGAGTGAGAGGGAGAGGGGCACAGAGGGAGACACAGAATCCCGAGCAGGCTCCAGGCTCTGAGCTGTCAGCACAGAGCCCGACACGGGGCTCAAATTTACAAACTGCAAGATGTTGATCTGAGCCATAGTTGGAGGCTTAACCAACTGAGCCACCTAGGTGCCCCTGACCAAATAAGAGTTAATGGGGGAGTTAACCATCAAACCAATAAGTAAACAGAGAAAAAGGAATTTATTATGTGTGACCAGTGGTGTTGAAATCCAAAATATAAAATGTAACTCAGACAAATGTTTTCTATCAACACCTTTACCAACTTCTAGTAATTATGTATGTACACAGATGTAATTTTGATTTGAAGGCAAACTGCCAAACACTATTGAGGAAATTTCCAAAGTACTCTAAAAAAATAAAATGCATCTTTTTTTTATTTTTAGTAACTGCTAGTCAAAGGGAGAGCTTTAAAACAGACAAGCTGCCTTCAGAAATAAAACTTTATTCACAACAATCATTTCATAATAAATGAAATTGTATAGTAAATAGACCCTTTGCTTTCTTAAATCTTATTCCTTAACTAGCAGGAAATTCAATATTCCTTACTTCACATTTTCAAATGTTAAAACAATATTAAGGCAAAACAAGCAAAGAAATATTCTTATTTTGGAGGAGGAAAAAAAAAAGCCCTTCAAATGTAATCTTGAACCACCTAGTTAATTTTTTTCCAATGCCAAGCACCTCATAATCTGAATATTAAAACAGCAATTGAAGGATGCCTGGGTGGTTCAGTCGATTAAGCGTCCAACTCTTGATTTCGGCTCTGGTCATGATCTCACGATTTGTGAGTTCAAGCCCCACATAGGGCTCTGCACTAACAGTGAGGAGCCTGCTTGGGATTCTCTCTCCCTCTATCTATGCCCTTCCCCCACTCTCGTGTGTGTGTGTGTGTGTGTGTGTGTGTGTGTGTGTGTGTGTGTTCCCTCTCTCAAAATAAATAAGCTTTAAAAAAATAAAATAAAATAACAATTGAGATCTGCAATTGTTGATCATGAGGTTTCTTAATTGCAGCCACATAAGAGTTTTAAGTTCTCTTAAATTTGGACAAAAAAGCAACATCCTTTTCCCCATGTCATGTTGAGTTAGTGCCTAGTCCAGTCTAGTACTGATAAGGCATTTTTGGAATGTGAGCTGATTATCCTTTTTTTTTAATTACATATGCATAAAGTAATTTGAATATTTTTTTTCCAAAAGACATGATAAGTCCACATAATTAGCTTGTAATTTGTATCATTAAATGCAATGGAGATGCAATCTCATAAATTCCTTCCTGGAATTCTCACCAACTTACCAATGATGTATCAGTACAGCTTCGAAATTTAAAAATCAAAATATTTAGAATGAAATTATTGCTAAATCAGGACATTGACATAAGACATGAGCATAGCAGTTCTAAATGTCTATGGCTAACAATGTGGTCTTTTATATTCCTGCCAAAGAATTCTCTCAAGAATCTGGCCTAAGAACACCAACCATAAGTTAAACACGAAAAGTTTCTTACCACTGAGGGGCTTACAGACTTGATCTTAATAACTTTCCCCAATGAACAATGGAAGAGAAAAAAGGAGGTATAAAGATAAAATGGGGAGAGATTTCAGGAAAATGGCTGAAAGTATGCTAAGGATAGGCTTAACAGAAAGTCCTCAAATCCACAATCCAGTTTAAAGGGAAAGGAGACATAAATACCTTACCCCAGCCTATCAAGGTGAAGCCCCACAGGTATTTGGTGTCCGAAAAGAATGCCACAAAGATTAGACTATGCAGGTAGAGACCTTCCACCAAGATCCAATAGTAATTTGTAGCCAAGAAGTAAATAAACATCACAACAGCAATCTTGCACCCAATCTGTTACAAATAAACCAGAATTGCATCATATTAGAACCCTAAACTGTGCTAGATGCAATATCAGACCACCAAAAAGCAGTTTTCCATTTCTTTTTTATAATCTATTTCCTGTGTCTAGGAAAGCCAAGACTGCTGGAAGAGAGAACAAAGTTATTTTAAGACCGCATCTCTAAGACTATGGGCTTGATTCTGTTTTTTTTTAAATAAGATTAGAAGTTACCAAAAAATCACTTTTCCTTATTTTCTCCTGTTTATCAAAATAAGACTTAATCATCAGAAAAAATTAGGAAAGTACAGAAGAGCATAAAGAAGAAATATTAGCCATTATTCTACCATAAGTTTATTTTATTCTTGTCTTTTTTATGCCCCAGAAGTCAATGGCTAAAACAATAAACATTTAATACATCTTATGATTCTATGGACTGACTATGTGATTCTGCTGATCTGGGCCAGGTTCAGCTAATCTTGGCTGGGCTCACTCACAGAGCTCTACCCTTGACTGTCACACTACCACGTCTACTTCATCCTATTGGATAAAACAAGTCACAAAGCCAGCCCAGAATCAGAATCAGGAGGGCCTACAAAGTTACAGGGCAAAGGCCAAAGACACAGAAAAGGTATCAATTCATACTATCAAGGCATATAAACTAGTATCCTTGATTTCCAGATATATTGCATCAGTGATCTAATTAACTGAATTATTGTGTGATATATTGTGTGATTCTGGTCACTAAATAACCCCGGGACATTTGAGAACAGAATCAAGTACTCTGTCGTCTTATATTTGAACAAGTCTTTGAGTCTACAATAAAGAAACTAAATGTTGTGGGCTTTTAAATCCCACACTTCTGGTTTTGCAAGTGGGCTTTTTACTTTTGAAAGCCACGACAGCAGCTAGAAGCCATACACCAAATGCACTCCAGTCATGTGATTTTTGGTGTTTCCATGCCAGAATGTTCTGGAGGAAAGAGCCCAAACACTTTTAATAGTCTAAGATGATGAGTAACTAGGTGTGAATCTTGAGGACAGAACTGAGGTAGTAAACATTATACAAATTGGTCATCCATTTTTGTTAACTCAGAGATGAGATAAGCCCAAACAAGTTAATATTTAGTGGACTGTAAAATGTAACGTGTCTATAATGTTACATGAATCAGTAATGAGAGAAGATGGTGAAAACACTTACATACTGTGACTTGTCCACAGAAGGCACTTCCATGGAACTCTGCAGGTCACCCTGCATTACCAGAGACTGCAGCTCCTTTACTCCTATGTGAGTATGGACCACTTTGTCCTTGACGAAGATGCTTACGGCTCTCAGCATGAAAGACACAAACAGGTGCATGTGGATATAGTTCCTAGTGCAATGTAATCGTCTATGGAAAAAAAAATATTCAGTACTTCGATTTGGATGAAATTAGAAATGGGGAAAGAAAATACGTAAATGAGCCCACACTCTTCCACAAAAGGATAAAATATAGTACGCGTGAACAAAGAAACCCATTACTATATATTTCCAATAGAAACAACTGGGATCAAAAACTAAAATGTAACTTTTTGAGATAATGATTTCAAATTTATCCTGATCTGCTACCATGTTTCTTCTGATCTAGCAGTTAATTATTATACTATATTATACTGTAGCATTATACTAAACTATATATTAAAGTAACAAATGGTTAATGAAGAACCATTTTGAAAAGGGATAAATATTAACAGTGGGACTTTCACATTTTCAATACATTCTCTGTAAGAAAAAGTAAAATATTTTGCTAGCATTACACAACTTTATTTCCAAGTAATGTTAAAGAGTAAACAAGCTTACTTTAATAGAAAAAGCTTTGAGTTCATAAAAGAATCTTAGACACAAGTTAAGTCATAACATACTTAGAAGTAGGTACAGTACTACTAATTTCCTTTGCAAAAAGCTAACTCCAAAAGAGACCTTTTTTTTTTAAGTTTGATGGAAAAAAAAAACCAACACTTAGGAAGGGATGTATAATCTGGCTCAGCTCTACCATTGCTTGACTGTGAGACAGTACAATCTCCCTGTACAATGGACACAATCCTACTTCTCTTCCAGAAAGGACAAAGTACACAAAGGTAAGGTAGCAAGAAATTTTTAATCCAATAACATATTTTTATATTTCATAACATAGGAGGGGGTAGGCCAAATAAGAATGAGCTAAATTTAGACATTTTGGAAGTATTTTGTTAGTATGTTAGGGACAGATATGCATGTCCATTCTGCCCAGATAGTCCTCCTCACTGATTCTTTTGGGGGAGTTTGTTCACAAGCAAGTGGGATTTGACCAGATAGGTTTTCAGGTGTCTGTGGAAACCATTGACTGAGAATAGTGCCATCAGAGTGTATAAATAGGTATTGACTTTTAGAAGACTCAACATGATTTACTATCCTATAAAAAAGTACTTTGTTTTGTGAGACAGAGTTTCTCAAATTTTTGTATACCATTCTGCTATACAGTACAGTAACTGTATAAAAAGTACTATCTAGAAAGAATTTGTTAAATAGAGTGATAAATTACCATGTAAATTGAAGAATTACTACTTAGTGATTTGTATCCTCCCGAAATTCTATGTAGCTTTTTTCCTCATAAATATTCACCTATTATTCTAAACAACCAGAGCTACGCTTAGTATATTGGAATGGACTCTGGATAGGAGTTGGAAGATGAAGGTTCTGTTTCCAACTGGACCACCTGTGACCTTGTGACCTTGGACACTGAGCTTCAGTTACTTGGTCTCTAAAATGGGATAATACTGCCAAGCCAATTTCACAAGGCTGTTTTGAGAACCCCTTCATAATTTTACAGATCTTATTGTGTTCCCTTTCTACTTTAAAATTTTCATTAGCTCCCTATTCTCTACCCTTACAAGACAAAACTCAAAGCCTTTGACAAGGGCCTGCAAAACCCAGTGCCACTAAATCTAGTTTCTTCCTGGCCATTGCTACCTGGCCACTTCTCCCTATGAATCAAATGCTGCCTTCACATTGGACTCTTCTATGTTCCCAGCATCTACTCTGCTCCTTCTTGTCTCTGAGTTTTGCACATTCTGTTCCCATCTTCTGGAATGTACTGAATTCCTTCTCATCATTGCAATATCAGTTCACATGTCAGTTGTTCTGGGAAGTCTCTCTCTGTCATCTAGTCAGTTTTGGACTAGCTCCTTGGTGTTCCCAATACCCTTTATAAAAACCTGTATTATAGTATTAACATTGTTTGATTTGATAATCATTTAATGAGTCAGTCTCTCTCAATGGTGTATATACTCCTTTTCCAGTCTGCAACATATCTTAACTTGTCCTCCATCAGTACTAAAAAGAGTCTATCATATGGTAGAGAAAAATGCTTGTTGAGTAGATGGACTAGTGAATCAATAAAGAAAAAGTTTTGAAAATGTAAACTATACTACCATAATAGGAGTAATCATTTTAGAAGAAGTAGTTGGAATATTAAACTAGTCATTTATTTATTAATTCAACAAATATTTACTAAGCACCACTACATATCAAGTACATTGCAGCTACTAAGAATGCTACAATGAGCAAACAGAAAAAAATTAATGCTCTTATGTAGCTTTACATTCTAGAGGAAGAGATAAATAAAAAGATAAGTAAAACATCAGATAGTACATTAGATAATGATAAATCAAAAGAGAAAGACAAAACAGGAAATACATATGAGAAGTTTCAAGGAAGAGGGGATTGTAAGATGCTCAGAAACAAAACATAAAACATTTTGGTTTTTAAATATGTCATCTACCCTCATCTCTTTTCCCACACACAACTTAGCACTAAATTCTTAAAATCGTATTGTCTTAATGAATGTACCTCAAAACCTTCCATTTGTAGCCAATCCTCAAAGCCACTGATATTGGCCAGGCCACAATCTTCTTGTCCGGAGTTATTCTGACAGCCTCTTCCAAATGATCCTATCTTGCTTCCCACCAACTCACCCTCCACCTTACAAGTGACCTTTCATGTCACTCTTCGGCTTAAAATTCTTCAATGGCTCCTCATCGGTCTTTGGATAAAGTTCAAATTTCTTCATATAACCTTCAGGTCTCAAAACATCCTCAACCATGCTTACCTCTCCTGTCTCACTCACTGCCCATCACTTACCTACACCACAACTCTGAATTTTCAAATATTCCATGATTTTCTTGATATAATCTTTTCTTGATATAAACTCTGTTCCCCAATGGTCCTTTTTGGTTAAATCTTATTTATACTCCTGTGTCTTTTGAGATTTCACTTCATTTGGGAGGTCTTTCCTCCTCTTCTTACTCTGCCCTCCCAAATTACCATCCACCACCTGAATCATAGCACTTCTCACACTGTATACTAGTTGTTTTCTCAGCTACTTGAGTCACAAACTAGCTGCAAACATCATGAGTATACCTTTCCCATACATGCTGTGCACTGTTTAATCTCCATACTGGTGCTCAAAATTTTGTATTGATTTAGATTAAGTTGAATTGAATCGGGCAAAAGTCCCAGTGGATAAAAAATAAACCACAAAAGAAGCAATAAATATGATTATCTCATCAGATAATTTGGGAAATCATTTTAAATGAATTTCTGTCCAATGGCACCAAAATCATTTGGGAAAAATGAAGTCTTTGCACCAGGAATGAAAATTTTTGTAACTCATTCTGCTCCACTTTGCATGCATCACTTTGCAAATAATACACTGTCCTGCAGATCTGTTGGCTTACTGGTTTCATACTGCTTTGATGCTTTTAAAGATTTTTTTAGTTTTTAAACAATAACAAAAACAAAAACCCTGAATTTCCTCATAAAAATAAATCTTCAAAGCCAAATGATATCATAACACTAGGCTGAATTCAAAAACTTGCACTGAGAAAAATATTTGGGGGCAGAAATTTTGACACCTTTACATCTTCTATACATAGGAAACAGAACCTGTCCCTTCACAGAAAAAGGGGTAATGGATCACTCACCTGAAGTAACCAATGATGAGAATAGCCACAGCCAAGGAACCGAAGGAGACAGAATATCCAATTGTGTACATGACATAGAGGCGTTCGAAGAATTCTTGCTGAAGGGGAAGAGATTTAATTAGAAAAATAGGTTTCAACAAATAAGTAGATGTGCATAAACTTAAGAATCATGTCTTCCCCTGTTTACAGACAGGCAATGTGTTATCCCATTTACAGAACATTGATTATCCATCTGATCTTTCTTTTACTTCCTAAATTCAAGTCAGAGTTAAAGATATAATAATCTTTGACATTTCTTGCTTAATTGAGGGAAAATTAAATGTTGCAATATTTACTTCATGAATTTTTGTGCTGTCCACTTTAATTAGTGGAGCTGTATATCTAATGTGATATTTGAAGTAAACAAAACACATATTACATGGCTATTCTAAGAGGAAACTGGTAAAAATGATGTCATTTTTGGAATACTATTTCTAGCTTTCTTTAAGTTTTTATTGAGCTGTCATTTACATAAAATACAGATCTCAAATGAACTGTTTGATGGGTTTGACAAACCAGCTGTGCTGTGCCCCTTGAGAGTCCAGAAACCCACCCACCATTCATCCCCTTGTAACTACTGTTCCAATTTCTGTCATCACAAATTGGCATCATCTGTTCATGTACTTCATGTATTTTTTGACCGTTCTTAGACTAAGAATTAAATAGTATATACTGTTTTTGTCAACAT
The DNA here is from genome assembly GCF_022837055.1 of Prionailurus viverrinus. Classification (NCBI taxonomy): domain Eukaryota; kingdom Metazoa; phylum Chordata; class Mammalia; order Carnivora; family Felidae; genus Prionailurus; species Prionailurus viverrinus. Next base: position 22,810,710 of record NC_062568.1, read on the forward strand.
ACTGTTTTTTATATTCACCAATATTGTTACATGAATCAATGATCCATTCCTTTTTAATTTTTTTAAATGATTATAAATTCACAAAAACTGGAAAAGATAGTAAAAAACGTCCAATGTATCCTTCACTCAGTATCCCCCAGTAGTTACATCTTAACGTAATTATACTAAAATGTCAAAGGCAGAAATCTGACATGGTGCAATGTGTGTGTTTATAATTCTACATCATTTTACCACATATGTAAATTTTTGTAACCAGCAATGCAATCAAGATACAAAACTATTCTACCACCACAGAGTGGGGTCCCTTAGAGTCACATTTACCCCCCTCTTCCCCAGCATCCCTGACACCTAGCAACCATTAATCTGTTTTCTACCTTTATAATTTTGTCATTTCAGGGGCGTCTGGGTGGCTCAGTCGGTTAAGCCTCCGACTTCGGCTCCGGTCATGATCTCACGGTCTGTGAGTTCAAGCCCCCGTTCAGGCTCTGTGCTGACAGCTTAGAGCCTAGAGCCTGCTTCAGATTCTGTGTCTCCCTCTCTCTCTGCCCCTCCCCAACTCGTGCTCTGTCTCTCTCTCTCAAAAATAAATATTTAAAAAATTTTAAGTTTAAAAAATTTTGTAATTCCATGAATGTTATAGAAATAGAATCATACAGTGTGAGACCTTTTGAGATTGGTTTTTTCACTCAGAGTAATGACCTCAAGATCCATTCAAGCTGTTGCATATATCAAGTTTGTTCTTTCTTATGCCAAATAGTATTGTATGGTACGTATGTAACCTATGTATAGCATTATATTTGAAATGTTCCAAACTTTGTAAACAGCATACATTTGGATCGTGTTTTTTAATAGATTTCTTCAATCTCTGTTAATTGGTATATTTAAACCATTTTTCAAATATAATATTGATATGTTAAGGCTAAGTCCATTATTTTATTTTTTTGTTTTCTGTTCTATTTTTCATTTCTCTGTTTTATTTTTCCTGCCACGCTGTGGTGTTACTTGAAAATTTTGTAGAATTCCATTTTGATGTCTCCTTTTGTTGTAGGTATTACTGTGTACAGTTTAATGTGGAACTTTTGATTATTGAATGGTTACCTTTCTTCTTTTCTAATTAAGCATTGAAAGCTATAAAAAAGCTCTGTTTTTACTGTTTCCCCCAATTTTTGATATATTCAGCTTTGATAATTATTCAGTTTAAACTTTTGCCATGGGTCACATATTTCCAACACATACTGTAAACTGTCTACATATTTTATTTTAATTGAATTCAATTAGTTGAGAAAATAGACTCTGTATGTGTTGAGAAAATAGACTCTGTATGATTTTAATCTTGAGATTTATTGACACTTGAACCTTTGGTGTGTAATTTAAAAGAATGTGAATTTTGTAGTGTTTGGCTATTGTATTCTATAAATGTCATTTTAATCAAATTATTTGAAAGATATTCTATGGAAGTTTTTACATAATTGTTTTACCAATTACTGACAGAATGGCATTTTTATAAATTCCAATATGATGGGATTTGATGATGTCTCCCTTTAGCTTTGACAATTTTTGTTTTATGAAGCCCCTAGATGCATGCATATTTAGGATTGTTATTTCCTCCTGGCAAATGGATTCTTTTATCATTCTTATATGTCCTTCCACATAGATAATACTGTCTTAAAGTCTACTTAGTCACACTCTTAAATATGGAGAATAAACAGAGGGTTACTGGAGGGATTTGGGGAGGGGGGATGGGCTAAATGGGTAAGGGGCATTAAGGGACCTACTCCTGAAATCCTTGTTGCACTATATGCTAACTAATTTGGATATAAATTTAAAAAATAAAATAAAATAAATAAATAAAATGTGTCTGAAAAACCCCTGACTATAAACACATTCAGCATGAATTTGTGCTGGGTCTTTACCCATAGATATGTGTCAACCATTTGGGAGGCTACAAGGTCAAATGCAGAGTGAGGAGAAAAGAACCTTTAAAAACAAATAAAATTTTGTTTGGTTAAAAAAAAAAAAGTCTAGTTAGTCACACCAACTCTCTTATGCTTAAGGTATGCTCTGCATATAACTTATCCCCCCTTTTGATATCAACCAATCTATTATCTTCACATTCATCTGTATCTTTCTATTTAGAGTACATTTCTTTAAGATTGTATATAATTAAGCCATACTTTTATTACCCATTCTGCCTTTTAAGTGACTGTTTACTTCATTTACATTGAATACAATCATTGCTAAAGTTGGGTTTAAATATAACACATTGGTATTTGCATTCTAGATGTCTTACCTTTTCTTCGTTCCTCTATACCTACTTCCTTACCTTCCATTTGGGGAGGGGTGTCCAATTATTTCTTAAAACTGCACTTGTGCTATTTTTTAGCAATTATGCATCTGGAACTCATCAGAGCCTACATTACATAATATTGAACTATCTCACAAACTAAAGTTTCCAATTGTATACTCAATTTTGCTTCCCAGACTATGTCCCTTTTAGATTTTGTCTACATAATTTATAAACCCTAATAAGAGACTATTATGTTTGCCTTAAGCAGTCAATAGACTTTTAAATGAATTAAATTATAGATACAGATATAAAGATTAGATATAAAACAGCAATAAATAATAAGAATAGTTTTGTTTATTGATTTAGTCTGTCGTTTTAAAAAAAATTTTTTTAATGTTTATTTATTTTTGAGAGAGAGAGAGAGCAAGTTGGGAGGGGCAGAGAGAGGGAGACACAGAATCTGAAGCAGGCTCCAGGCTCTGAGCTGTCAGCACAGAGCCCGACATGAGGCTCAAACTCATGAGCTGTGAGATCATGACCTGAGCCAAAGTCAGACGCCTAACCAACTGAGCTACCCAGGTACCCCTAGTCTGTCATTTTTATCCACATTTATACCCATTCCGGTACCTCTCATTCCTTCCTACCTATCTATGCTCCCGTCTGGTAAAGTTCTCTTTACCCTAGAGAACTTTCTTGATTATTTCCTATACTGAAGGTATGAGAAAGATTCTCTCATATTTTTTTGTCTGCAATGTATCATTTTCTTACTTTTATCTTAATGCATATGATCACTTTAAAGATGTTATCCCACTGTATTCTGGCCTCCATTGTTTCTGACTAAAAGGCAGGCATCTTTTTTATTGCTATTCCCTTGGATATAATGTGCCATTTTTCTTTTTCTGCTTTTAAGATTTTCTTTTTTTTTAAGTTTACTTATTTATTTTGAGAGAGAGAGAGAGAGAGAGTGCAAGTGGAGGAGGAATAGAAAGAGGGAGAGAGAGAGAATCCCAAGCAGGCTCCACACTGTCAGCACAGAGCTCAACTCGAAGCTCAAAGTAATGATCCCCTGAGATCATGATCTGAGCCAAAATCAAGAGCCTGATGCTTAACCTATTGAGCCACCCAGGCACCCCTAAGTGCATTGATCCTTTACCATGCTGTATCCAGTATGTTGTTGAATATCAAATGAATTCATTTTTGAACTGAATATTTCAATTTTAGAATTTGTTATTTTTTAAAGTTTTTATTTATCTGATTTTTCCATCTGTTACCTTTTTCACTAAATCATCTAACATATTTCTAATAGTTATTATTAAGTACTCATCTGCAAATTCCAACATCTGGATCATCTGGGGGGTTTTTCTGCTGTTATTTTTACTAGAGATTTTGGGTTCCTGCCTTATAATTTGTGTTACATTCCAGGCCCCATAAGTAACTGAATAACAGGGACTAAAGTATATGATGGTAACAGCCTGAAAAGGGCAGGCCTTTTCCTCTGTCAGGGCTCTTTAGGGAGGCTGAGTTACTCTGTTGCTAAGCTGAGTTGAGCTCTGTTGTAGTTTTTTGTTTTATGTTTTTTGTGATTCCTTTTATCCTGGTTTTAGGTTTCGAGAGCAGAATCAAGACTCCTTCAGCAGACCTGGAGATCTTAGCACCAGCAGCCTCTAGTGGCCATTATATGGATTTTAGCATGCTTGACATTTTCCAAGCCACAGAACTTGTGCAGCTATTTGAACCATCCGTCAGCATTTTGAGTTGCTAGCGATCTTGCTTTGCTCTCCTGCCCTTCCCTGGCATATGGGCTGTACAATTATGCATCTAGTGAAGGCCCTACGGGGCCTCTGTTCTGTCCTATGCCTTTGGCTAACTGCTGCCTCTCATTCTGAGAGCCCTATACACTCTTGGGGGATTTCTTTTAGCCCACTTGTGCTACCCCCAGCCTTTGGCACACGGCCTCCACACACTCAGTGAAGCCCCATGGGAAACAACTGGTTGGTGGGTGAAAGCTCACTGTGAATGTGGCTCACTTCTTGGAAATCTAAGCCCTCGTGCCAACCCTTATCTGTTAAAAGTTGGTTTAAAAGCCTGGCTCTTTTCTTTCTGTCCCCTTCGATGGTGTGGTTGTTCCTCTCTGCTACAAACCCAGCGATAAACAGCAGTCACAGGTCTCTTATAGGAAGGGCTTTCCCACTTGCAGAATTAGGATCATTTAGAGTTCTTGGCATCCGTAGCTCATCATGAGTTATTACAAATTAACAATTTTGCATCTTATTCAATCTATTCCTACATCCTACAGCTTCCTACATCCTAACTGGAAACAAAAGATTTTGCCTCTTGTTCCTTTTTAAAAATGTTTACTACATTTTATTATCAATTAATAAAATATTAAAACCTTCTATAGAAAATATTTGGATAATGTGTAAAATATAAAAGAGAGGGGAGGAAAAATCTCCCGAATTCCTACCAACCAAAAAGAAGCATTGTATTTTGTGTATTTCTTTTCATTCTATCTCTATGAAGCATATTCTATTGTTTTGAACATCTACATTCTTAATATACATACAACTTTATTACCTGTTTTTTTTTCTGTGAACTGTATAGCAAAGGAACTTCCTAAGGCCACAAAGTCTTTACAAAAAACATTTATATAAGCTTATTTAACCTTCTCTGGAAGGTGCTTCACTGAAAACTTATATTCTTCAGAATATTCACTATAATAATTAGTGGTTCAATGAACATTTTGTCCATTCAATTCCCCCCAGTCCAAATCTTTATACTCGAACCTTAGATATAACATTATAAGATGAAAGCTTATGACCACTTTGAAGTGTTTTTCATATACATTGCTTCATATAGATTGCTTTCCAGAAGTTCATTTAGCCTTTAGAAATGAGATGTATTATATGGTAATTTTTAGAGTATACTACTATTTTAAGTATAATACTCTCAAAAATTTAATAACCTTATGGCTTATCATAAGAGTTCCTTCCCATCTTTTTACTAATAGAAACTGTCTCATTTTGTCAAGCCAACAATAAGGAAATTATTTAAGGAACAAAACAATAGATGTGTAAAATATCTTCATCTTATTTTCCTCAATAAAAATGTTTATTCTTAATGCACACTCTTTTGGTTTTTACTTCTTATTCCTTATACAAAAGCTCTCCTTACAACCATTAAGAATTAATACCCCATAAATAAGTAATATCACTTTGCCCTAGAGTATATCAAAACTTCAGGAGATATCCAGTTTTCTTAGTAGGGGATATTTAGTTTTCTTAAGTTTTCTCAAATTATTGCTTAAAGGTTGTAAACAATCGAAAACACTCTTTATATTTTTAATTAAGGAGATAAAATTATTTATGCTAACAAAATTCATCAAAATTTTTAGTTAATTTTTAAGCTTATTTTTTATTTATTTTGAGAGAGATAGCAATCAGGGTGGAACAGAGAGACAGGGAGACAGAATCCCAAGCAGGCTCCCCACTGTCAGTGCAGAGCACAACATGAGGCTCGAACTCACAAACATTGGAGATCACTCCCTAAGCCAAAATCAAGAGTTGGATGCTTACCTGACCGAGCCACCCAAGTGCTCCTCAGTTAATGTTTAGATCATTTTCACATGAACTAGTACATAGTTGGGTGTATTACCATCCTTGGCTACTTTGATTGTGGGAATATATAGTAATCACAAAGAGTGGTTGTAAGAGTAGAGTTCAGTGTAAATAAAACCATGATTTAACTGAATGGCCATTTAAAAGCTGTGGAATATTTGCATCATCATTTAATGCACAAATAAATTCATCACAGTAAATACTGTTTACTTGTGTCAATGAATTTAAAATTATTTTGAAGCATTTAATATTAACTCATTGTTAGTTTTAGCTCCACAGTGGAATACATCATCTCCTCACATTGACTAATTTTATGCAAGAAGCTTGTCAACAATGAAATACAAAGCTGAAGTTCTTTCAGCAACTTACTAGAGTTCATTAAGGTGATAGCACTATGTGTCAGAAAAGAAGAAAGTTAAGAAAGGAAATCCTAGTAGTGCAAAATCAAAGACATCTTCAACTCACCGCTTCCCTTACTGCTCTCCCTACTCACCACCCCCGACTAAAAAAAAAAAAAAAAATGAAGCATAAAGAAAAATGTCTAATGCTGGCAGTTTATGTATTATAGACTGTTCTCAGGTCACCATAGAAATAATTTATACATCTATTTATCATATTCACTCCTAACATCATATGCGTATACGTCAAGAATTTTACTTACGAGGGCTGAGTGATAGGAATTTAAGCATGACTTTCACAGCATATATATCACTTAAAATTGATTATCTAGAAGTTTCCAAAGTTTACATATGATTGCTATACTGTAAACAGCACTGATGAGAAATCTGGAGAACAGGATTCCACTTTAGATCCTGTCATCAGCGAGCTGGGTCAATCTAACACTCAAAGTCTCTGCTTCTGAGTTGACTCACGTGTAAAATTAAGGTGTCGTCTGGAAGACCTATAGGATGCCCTTGCTGCTCCGTAATTCTACAACTCTAATCTTTCATATACTAATGAAATCATCTACTGGCTAATCTTATGAAATGAAAAATACATCTTAAAAATACAAATCTCCTTCAGGAATATAGAGTGAAATGAGATGGAACCATTCATAGGTAACAAAACAAGTCATGAATCCTGCTGCTGACTACCTATCTCAATTTTTACACATAATATAATGTAATATAGCATAATACAATATAATATAAACATAATGTGCTATAACATAATAGACACGGACACATATTTATTAGTATATATGCCTGTATCTCAGCCAGATAACTCTAGCCTAAAGAAAATACAGAATGTTTTAGGTCCTACACCTTTCCTTAACTAGATATCTAAAAAGATTCCAAACTTACTTTTACCTTTTATAATCTTTGTGTCCCAGAATAAAAATTAAATAAATATAAATAAATATAAAATAAAATAAAATAATATATAAATAAATATATAAATATATAAATAATATATAAATATTATTTATATATATAAATAAATATATATAAATATATATAATATATATATTTATATATATAAATATATATAAATATATATAGATATATAAATATATAAATAAATATATAAATATATATATAATACATATATAATATATAATAAATATATAATATATAAATAAATAAATAAAATAAAAATAAAAAATATAGTAGTTGACAACCAAGAACTGCATAAAAATATTCTGTTTTCCCTTAGGGGGTTGCAAATACAAAAATATGATTACCTTTCCCGTTTTTTTTTAAGTTTACTTATTTTGATAGGATGGGAGGAGCAGACAGAGAGGATCCCAAGCACACTGACAGTGTGGAGTCAGACACAGGGCTCAAACTTAAAAAGCGTGAGATCATGACCTGAGCCGAAATCATCAGATCCCTAACCGACTGAGCCACCCAGACACCCCAATATCATTACCTTTCCTATGCTGATATCTGGCTGCAGAAAGCGAAGGCACTCTGAATAATTAGACCATGTTTTATTTAAACTGTACATAAAATCCCACGTCCCATTGGGGTTACAGTGTCGGAAAGCAACTCCTGTAAAGACACGAAGAAAAACATTGAGATTGCTCAGTTCCCTTGGCATCCATTAGGGGGAAAAGTACATTTCTATTCCAAATTAATCATTGCAGAAAAATTCAATACCTTTATGATTGAAGTCATAAATATAAGGAGGGCATGGGACAGCCAATATTTTCCCCACTGTTCCTCTGGGCCAACAAATGAGTCCATCCCATTCTGGGAAACAATTTCCCTCTAATAAAGGAAAAAATTAAAAAGCAAATAAAAATGCAATTGGAACCAGACACTAAATGCACTCAAAATACCTGCAGCAAAATGTAAAACAAATTAGTAGTTGTGAAACTAGGTGCAAATGTCCTAAGATTCATCCACACAGCCTCCTTAAAGGTCCACTAATAAGAACATTTGGTTTGCATAAATTAAAAATATTTTAGTGATTCCACTATATATGAGTTATAGCAATTACTATATATAAGAAACATTGGAATTCATTGTGAACAGCTTCTATAGTTGTAGCTACATTTTTTTACTCTAGATTTTAAAAAAATTGATGCTAAAAAATATGATATATGAAACAGATTGAGCTTCACAGATAAGCTCCAAGATTTGGATTTGCCTTTTTACCAGTGATCCTTTTTTTTTTTTACCAATAATTCTAGACATTTGTTTAAGTCTAACACTCATCTTAAACAAAATTCTCACAAAATCTACTTTCTTCAAGAATCAAGTATAAAGATACAGAGTGGGGCCGCGGGGGGGGGGGGGGGGGGGGAAGGGGATTGAATGGACAAAACGTATCCAGAACCCAATCACTTCTCACAATCTCCATTGTCACACCCATGGTCTAAACTTGTCAAGCCATGATATTTACACAGAACAACCTAAAACTTGGAAACTCCTGGGGCACCTGCATGACTCAGTCAGTCAAGCGTCCAACTCTAGATTTTGGTTCACGTCATGATCTTACAGTTGGTGAGATCAAGTCCTATGTCAGTTTGTGCTAACAGTGTGGAGCCTGCTTGGGATTCTCTCTCTCCCTCTTTCTCTGAGTCTTTCTCTCTCTCTCAAAATAAATAAATAAACTTAAAAAAAAAAAATGAAATGAAATTTGGAGACTCCAACTTTCTCTTTTCAGTTCTATAGTTACCCACAACACAATATAACCACACATTAGTGAAGTCAAACTGGGATCAATATTTGGAGTTTTGCTTTTAACTATTTGAATCATTTTATAACTAGGTTTTTGCATTTCCATTTTCTTTTCCTTCATACACATGAGGAAAATGCTTGTTCTCTTTCTATTACAATTTTTTTCATAAGTAAAGCAGACAATAGTGTATATATGTGAGTGTGTGTGTGTGTGTGTGTGTGTGTATACATACATACATATATACATCACCTAGAACTGACACTTGCTAATAGTTTACCGTATTTATTTCATCTAATTTATTTTTTGCTACAGTATTTTAATGTAAATTGCAGACAGCGTAACAGCTGACTCCTAAATATTTTAATATGCATCTCAAACTTTAAGAGAATTTAAAAATTGAAATTTCTTAAATTAGCTAGTGAATTCAAAATGCCATTCTAGTTTTTTACACATAAATTAAAGAAATTTTTCATTGAAACTTAAATCTGGCTTCCAGATTCGTTCTTCCTCTCCTTTCAGTTATTCACAAAACAGGCCAAAATCTTCCAAAAGGCTTCCCATCTCACTCCCAGCAGAAGCCAAGTCTTATAAAGACATTAAAGACTTACAAAGACATTATAAATGTTTGAAAGCCCCTCAAGATCCCACTATTTATTTATCTCAGCTAAAGTCCTCCTGCTCTCCTCTCAGTTCAATTCCCCCATGGCCTCAGCACTTAGCACCCTCCATCCTACAGACTTTTACTCACATTGTTACTTCTGAGTAAACTTTCCCCATTTAGAATTACATTCAAAACACTCCTTATCCCCTTTCTGCTATATTTTTACCTGAGCTGTCATTGCTTTCCAATATGAAGTGTTATTTTAGTATTGGTTTCTGAAACCACAGGGACCCTGAAGGTGGGGAATTCTGTTTTATTCCACGCATTAGCCACCCAGCACTTGACATGGACTTGATAAAGTCAGTCAGTGCCAACACTGTGTTCTTCAGGACTCCTCTCCATTACCCGTGTGGGAACTTCCAAGAAGGGAACATATCCTCCGTTTCAAAATAAGAGTACTTTTAATGAGTGCTGTATTCATTTTTCTATTGCTACCAAAATAAATTACCACAAGCGTGATGGCTTCAAATAACCCAAACTTACTATCTCACTATTTCTTGAAGTCAGAAGCCCAGTGAGTTCAAGTAGGACTGAGCTCCCCCTTTCCTTGCTGGCTATCAGCTTCTAGCAGCCACTTGCATTCCTTGGTCATGACCCCTTCCTCCATGTTCAAAGTCAGGAGGCAGGTCAAACTCTTCTCACATTTCAAGTGTCTCCTCCACTCTCCTTTTCCCTTACTTATTTGCCCACCTTCTCCTGCCACTTTGAAGAAGCCATGAGATTACATTGAGCCCATCCAGATAATCCCGGATAATCTCCCTATTTTTAAGGCCCGTAACCATAATCCCACCTGCAATGCCCCTGTGCCATATAACATAGCACACATAGCCATAACACCAGATATTAGGGTATGGACATCTTTGGGCACCCTTATTCTGCTACTACAGGTACTATCCATTATAACTCTCTCAATCTTTCAGTTACCAGTTGCACTAACTGTAGCTGAGGAATTTTGTTCTAGCTAATGTTCATGATGTCAACTTGTTTGTTCAGTTTTGAATAGTCATGCAAACACTGATCTGTACAAAAAAGAATCCAGCATAAACCTGAAATTATCTTCTTAGTGTCCTCCATATCACATGGAAACAAATGACTTGATTTGCTTTGGGGACCGCTGAAGCAAGAAGAAAAAGAAAATGTCTTCCCTCGCCCACACTGTTCCTATAAAAGAGAACGTTTTCTTGGAAACAGCCTCACTTTGTTCACATAATAAAAGCCTGGCCTTTACATGTCACAAGCAACCCAGGAACCCATCACACTGGCTCCTGTTTCTGGTGCACAGCTTCACCGGCTTCTTTCTACCATTACCTGCATTTTGTTTTCCTTTCTTGTGTAAGCAGAGTGCAATCAATCAGTCTGTTTCATCAACTTTACCCTAAGCACTCTTCTGTATTTTGATAACATTCCACATGGCTTCCCATCCATTCACTTTGTCTTTAATGAGTCATGCATCCTTATTTATCTGGACTGTCTGATCCTTCACTGGATATCTATTGTGCAATCTACATAAATTGGACGTGGACAAACATTTCTTGTGCGTTTCTGTGTTCTGGTAACAAGTTGTCCCTATAAAATGTATGCTGCAATGTCATTTGATATTTTCTGGCAAGAATTGGTCACATGATGGAATAAGGTCTTACTATAAGTTTAAAATCCAATGACCAGTTTATTCTATAATTATGTAGTTTTTAAACTGCTATGGAGCCAAATCTGCTGACATTTTCTTCATGCTCTAAAGGGGACACTTTTCTAGTTCCCTGCAAGATACTACCCGACACAGATACACACATACCCCCCAAAATTCAGAAAACCAACATTCCCCAAAAATAATGTTTCTGTAGATTATGTTCATCTCTCTGGTGGCCCTTTGACAAAGATAATAATAAATATTCACAAAGGTTGAAAGGATTGGGGAAGCCATGACCTCACAAAGATAATACAGAGAGATCTTAATTAACATCTCCTCTTTGATCATCATTTCACATTTCATGTGAGTAAATACTTTCATTAGTTAGCAAGAAACTAATTAATTGCCTGATGACTCACTTTACAAATTACACCATTAATTACATTCCTTGTAATCTTTTCTGTATGCCAGGACAAACTACTTATTAGTGAAGCTCCTCAAACTGTGATATTTACACAGAACAATCTAAAATTTGGAGACTCCAACTTTGTCTCTTTTCAGTTCTACAGTTACCCATAACACAATATAACCCCACATTTGTGAAATCGAACCAGGACCATTAATATTTTGAGTTTTGTTTTTAACTACTTGAATCATTTTATAACTAGGTATTTGCATTTACTTTTCCTTTTCTTTCATAGACATGGGAAAATGTTTCCTTTTATTACAAAATTTTTTTCATAAATAAAACAGGGAATATTGCATATATACATTCCCTAGAACTGACCTGTTAATATTTTACCATATTTATTTCATCGAATTTATTTTTTGCTGTGGGCTTTTTAAAGTAAATTGCAGACAGCATAACACCTCACTCCTAAATATTTTGATATGCATCTCTCAACTTTAAGAGAATTTAAAAATGGAAATTTCTTAAATTAGCCAGTGAATTCAAAATGTCATTCTAGTTTTTTACACACAAATTGAAGAAATTTTGAGTCAATTTACATATAATTACACATAATTTTTCACTGAAAAGTAAATCAAAGTTTGACCAGATTTAATTCTATCCTATTTGTATGAGAAAAGGTCTCAAAGAAAGGATCTTTTCTCTTCTGATATTTATTCATCTACATGTTTCACATGATTCACACTTTCAGAAATTTTAGATGTTACATAAGTTTATATCCAGATCATTTATTCTTTTTATGTGTCACTCACGTGATATGTCACCAATTCATACTTGCTTGCCTTTGCCCATCCTATTCCCTCTGCCAGGAATGTCCTTTTACTCTCCTCCTCTACACATCTAATTCCTGCTCCTTTACTCTTAAAATGAGATGATTATTCCTCCAGGAAGCCTCCTCCATTCATCCCCAATCAATTAAGATACTTTTTCACTGGTTCTGTAGTTGGGATGCTTCTGTTGTTAAACTCACACACCATACTGAAAGATGTCTACCTCCCTTACTAGGTCATCATCTCATGGGGCAAGAACATCATCATGGGGCAAGGACAGAAACAATTCATTGTTTCCAGTGCTTACTACAGAAGCAATACACGATAAGCACATAATATATTTCTCGAACTCTTAAAGAGACACTGAAGACAACAATGTTGGACTAGCTAGTCTCCATCTTCCAGCTCAAAATTTCATGAGACTCCATAGAAAATAGCTCATTTAGCCTTGATAGATAATAATCTTTATAATTCCCTTTATGGTGATGTCACTTCTTGTTAGTAGCCCCGCATGTTTGAGATATCAGAATAAGTGTTCTTCACAGGTGGCATGAATAAATCTCTTTTCGGACACTTTTAGTGTCAGAGAGCTCCTTTCTAGTACAAGGCAACTACAAAGACTGGATTAATACAAAAACTTGCTTTCTTAAAACACAGTTTTGCTAGCTATAAATGAATGGAATAAGGGGCACCTAGGTGGCTCAGTCGGTTAAGCATCCAATATCGGCTCAGCTCATGATCTCACGGTTTGTGGGTTCGAGCCCTGCGTCCGGGTCTGTGCTGTCAGCTCAGAGCCTGCTTTGGATTCTGTGTCTCCCTCTCTCTCTGCCCCTCCCCCACTTGCAGTCTGCCTCTCTCTGTCTCTCAAAAATAAATAAATGTCAAAAAAATTTATAAATGAATGGAATAACACTGAGGCTAGAAATTATTCCATAGGCTCAGCAGGCATTGCATTTGGGGCTTTACCCTGGAGGCCTCTACGGATTTGCTGGCTTACAGCTTGGATTATGATTGTGTTCAGGTAACAAAAGATGAGCCTGAAGCCTGATGTAGTCAAAAAATTGAACAGAAAACCCCTGTATAACAGGATTCCCCCCCAAAAAAATGACCCCTTTAGTGAAGGAACAAGAAACAAAGCTTTCCTTCAGAAAGAGATTGGCTCCTGGCTCCATTTAGAATTCAAATAGAAAACTATTATAATAATAAAAAAAAAGAATAGAAAACTATAGAAAAAAAATCTTTGAAAATTTCTAACCACAAGCTCACACTCATGTGTAGCCTAAATTTATTTTAAAATAGACGTAGGTGGGTCAATAGGCACCTCACAGAAGCAGACAGAAATTGTCTCTGGAAAAATGTGCTTTAAATGAGGACCTCATGAGTTCTTTATCATAAATCATTGGACACACAGGAAATAAAGCCACCATGTATGATAATACGCATTGACAAGCAAAGTCTATGGATATTAGAATTATCAAATGCAGAATATAAAATATGTTTAAGAAAAAAAGAATAAGTTGAAAAGATATTGAAGATAAAAAGACTATCAAAATTAAATATGAAGATTCTAGAATGCGAAAAATGGATAATCAAAATTAACTTAGTAGATGGATTAAACAGCCATTAGACAAAGTTGAACAAAGAGTCAGCACACTGGAAAACATATCTGAAGAAATTCCCAAAATAGCAATAGAGAAACAAAGAAAAGGTAAATACATAAGACATGAAGACACAAAGAGTAGCATAAGAAGGTCCTACGTTTGTCTAAATAAAGTTCCAGATGGACACAATAGGAGAACGGGGGAGAACAAAGTTTAAAAGACAAAATAGCAAAATATTCCCACCACTGAATAAAGACACAGACCCTCGGATGCTAGAAATCAAATTAATCCACAGGTAGATACAGAATAAAACTGTAGAACATCAAAGTCAAATAGAAGCTCTTAAAAGGAGCCAGAGAGGAAAAACTAACCATCATCAAAGACCAAAAACTGATTTGTCACCAATAACAGTGGAAGCTAGGGGGAAAATGAAATAGTATTCAGGTGCTAAAAGTAAATAATTCCCAAACAAGGGTCACATGTCCAGAAAAAGTGTATCTTTGAAGATTGAGACTGAAATAAACACCTTTTCAGACAAAAACTGAGAGCATTTGCTGCAAGCAAGTTCTAACAGAAAGAAATTTTGCAAGACATATTTCAGCTTGAACAAAAAATATAATATACAATTAATATAAAATCATATGACTTTATTAACATAAGATAATATGACAATACGGGGCGCCTGGGTGGCTCAGTCAGTTAAGCAGCCGACTTCAGCTCAGGTCATGATCTCACAGTCTGTGAGTCTGAGTCCCGCATCAGGATTTGTGCCGACAGCTCAGAGCCTGGAGCCTGCTTCAGATTCTGTGTCTCCCTCCTTCTCTGCCCCTCCCCCATTCACACTCTGTCTCTCTCTCAAAAATAAAATAAAAACATAAAAAAAAGTTTTAAAAATTATATGACAATAGCATACAATTTGGAAGCAATCAAAGTATTTCAAATTGCTTATATTATTCAAGCAGGAGAAGTTATTGATAAACTTTAAACTTTCTTAAATATTTGGAGACTAGAATGAAGTAGATCAAACCAGATATTTCACTATAGGGCATAGCTTTAAAGATATTACCTGCTGCATTCAGAATGTTGGGAATTTAGGGAAGCTCAGTAAACTGCAGCTCCCTTGATTAAAAAAAAAAAGACTCTTTAAATATATTCAACTATTAAGGCAAGGCATTTTCCCATATAAAACATTATAGTTTTCCCACTCCTCCAAATATCCCAATAAACAGCTTTTCTCAATGGCCCCAGTGCAAACTATGAGTGACCACCAGGCTGTGAGGACCACCACGAGCCATAGTTCCTGTACAGCTCCAACAGTAGAGCAATCCAAGAACATCAAAGCCACTGCAAGCTCACCTGTAGTGTTGTAGATCTGTTTTTTCAGTTTCCCACTTGAATTTGGAACTAATTGAGAAATTGCATAAAGAGTCAGGCAGATGGAAATTAAATATCACCTTATTAAGGAGAAAATGTTTTTTGAGAACAGGGCCTAGGTACATATAAAAGGGCCTGCTTGTTTGTTCTTCTGACCTTTATACGTACTACCTAAAACTGCAAGCAATACCCACCAGAACAGAGCCTGCCCCTCCAAGCTTACTAGCTGGTTAAGGGCAGACCAGCGAGCACGCTCTCTGCAGGCAAACAGATCCCAAAGAGAGGCCTGAGAAAGAAACCAATGTGCACATGCTCAGAGGCTATTCTGAAATTCAGAAATCAGGCAAGTCACTCCGTCCATGGGAAGGGAAGAGCTTATAGTGAAGGAGATGAGAAGAACACGATTCTGCTACTACGCCCTTCCACATAGAAACATGCAATGAGTGATGAGGAACTCCCTACTACCAACTCCAAAGGGGAATTTGAAGTCTTTGGGAGGACTGAGGTAGGGACACAAGGAGACATGATGTTTTCAGCACCTTTACCTCCTCCCTGGGGCTGAGCTGTGATGTTGAGCTCACATTGTACTTTAGCTTTCAGGACAAGGACAATCTGTTCCTCCATGGTAATGGTGCCACCAGAATCCAGCTGTAGAAATGAACAAAATACAAACAGAACAATATTCCCATTACATTTTTTAAGCCATGATATAACCTTTCATTATATACTGATACAGTTGAAAATTAAAGTTTTGATAGCCAGCTATCTGAAATAGTCTTTTATCTGAGTCAAACTTTCTACAAGATATCTTTCATCAGATACACTGATACTGATTCCCACCCTGAAACATGCTTCTAACATACAGCAAGTGAATAATAAATTCTTCTTGGATGAGTTCATCTAGATTTGGCTTTAGCACCACCAGTAATGGAGAGGAAATTCTACTATTGGAAAACCTTATTTCAATGAAATATATTTTAAATATGATCAAATATTCATAATTGTTTGTTCAGATTCTGTTGCTTGGACCACCTGAATCTGATGCATATATAAAATGTAGATCTTTATGCTGCACATCAGACTCAGTGAGTCAGAATTTATTTCTGGAGGTGGTGGACTGGTAATCCTTGTGTTTCCCAGGGACGCTTTGTGGTTCTTGCACTAACTTTAATGGGTTTGACAACCAACATACTTGAAGGTACAAGATAATGGTGAAGATCATTCTATTAGTCAAGTTTCAATCAGAGAAGCAGAACTATAAGAGATTAGGATATATAGAGAAATAGAAGTAAAGATAGAATAGAATAAGTAAGTACTTGTTACAAGGATTTGACTAAACAGTTGTGGGAGGTGACTAAATAGTTTCTAGAAGGCCTTTTTTTTTTGGTCTGATGCTGGAGCTAGAAATCTGCAGGTCAGGCAGTTAAAAAGAGATGAATATAAAGAGAGGGAGAGAGTAGGAAGAACTTGGAACCATGAGCATGAGCTAAAACCATGAGGACACAGTAGAATGCATGTGAGTTCTCGGGGCCTCCAGCCTTCATGTTGTAGGTGTCCCACAGAAACTGGCATTCTTTATCATGGACCTAAACACACTTAGCCCAAGAATCAGAGAAGTTAAAGAAGAATCCAGGAAAATATGAATCTGCTGCAGGCCTGGCTGCTATCCCCCACAATGAGATGATCCAATAGAGAGCCAACAATGCATGTGAGATACAAAAGCACCTGCCTTGACCATCTGAGTGTAAAAAACAAAATGGCTTCTGCCTTACTTCTGCCCTCCAACACTCATGAAAGCATGTCTTGTGTGTCACCCTAACCAGAAACATAAAGGGAATGGGGATTCTGGGAAATGCAGCTTAAACAGCTAAGCTGACACATTACAAAGCCAGCAAAATCTACCTCTGTCAACTTGGCACCCACACATATCTCTTTAAACCACAATTAATTTCCAGAAAACTCAATAACAAAGTCACGCTCCATCTAACATGATACAATTCGTTTGGTACTGAGAGTGATTCCAAAAGAACAGAATTTAAGGAGCAAAAAAATCTGTATTTGTCATCTCTAGCTGTATAACAAATTGACCCAAAACTCTGTGGCTTACAACAAGCATTAATTATCTCACAGCTTGGGATAAGCTTAGCTAGGTGGTTTTGGACTCAGTCTCTAATGAGGTTTCAGCCAAGACTTCAGCTACAGATGTGGTTACCTAGACTTGATTGGGACTAGAGGATCCACTGCCAAGGTGGTCCACTCACACAGGTATTGGCAGAGGGCTTAAGTTTCTCAACGGCTGAGAGGAAACATTAGTTCCTCACCCTACGGTTCTCTATGGGTGCTTAAGTGTCTTTACAACATGACAATTGGCTCCCACCAGATGAGTGAGTCCAGAGAGAAAGCAAGGAGAAAGCCACCATGCCTTTTATGATCTACTCTCAGATGTCACTCATGGTCATTCCCATCATATTCCATTAGCTAAAAAGCAAGCCACCAAGTCTCACTCAGGGGGAGAGGAATTAATCTGTACCTTTTAAAGGGAGGTGTCAAAAAATTTATAAATGTATCTGTAGTCAACTGCAATTTTCTGCAGGTGCTCATCTATTTTCCAGAATGAGAATACTGAGTATTGTGGTTTTTGTAGATTTATTAACAATAATAGGGTCCAAAACTTTGCATTTCTGTTTTCTCCTAGGGGCTTAGAGATTCTATTTATTTATTTATTTATTTATTTATTTATTTATTTATTTCAAGTTAATTAACATGCAGTGTAGTATTGGCTTCCAGAGTAGAACCCAGAAGTGATTCATCATTTACATATGACACCCAGGGCTCATCCCAACAAGTGTCCTCCTTAATGCCCATCACCTATTTAGCTCATCTCCCCCCACCCCCGACCTTCCCCCTCAAGAAACCCTCAGATTGTTCTCTGTCTTTAAGAGTCTGTTATGGTTTGCCTCCCTCTCTGTTTTTACCTTATTTTTCCTTCTCTTCCCCTGTGTTCATCTGTTTTATTTCTTAAATTCCACATATGAGTGAAATCATATGCTATTTGTCTTTGTCTGACTGACTTACTTCGCTTAGCATAATACACTCTAGTTCCATTCACATTGTTGTCAATGGCAAGATTTCATTCTTTTGGATCTCCAAGTAGTACTCCATTGTGTGTGTGTGTGTGTGTGTGTGTGTGTGTGTGTGTGTGTGTGTGTGTATATACACCACATCTCCTTTATCCATTCATCTTAAATCAAATGAGATGAAAAACCTAACAATTTACCTAGGTGACAAACTCCCAATAACACAATCCTTTGTAAACCTCGAATCTTTAATTTTTGGTTGTAAATACTTATTCTCTAGAATCATTCCTTTAAGGAAATAAGGAAAACAAACCTTTTTATGTTTTGCAATAAAACATTAGGGACTGAACATTAGAAATAGAAGGATGTTTGTGTTAGGCATAAAAACACCTAGAGATTACTGATAATTATGATTTTAAATAACATATAAAATGATACACTGGCAGGTTAACTAGAAATGGGGGATACAGAAAATATCTATCGTAAGAACTCATATCAGCATCAAAAATAAGTCTTATTTCTGAAAACTATGAGTTTATTATTTCCTAACATATTTACAGTACAGAGTTGCTCAGTGAACAGTCTGGAATATAGTTTTAGAGATTTCTGGATAATATTCATAGTTCAATTCTCACATTTATTTTAATAATACTTATGAAATGAGAGAACAAACAAAAACTGATTTTTTTTGGATTGGAAGACATACCATAATTTAGTTATCAAGCAAACACAATACAGATTCTGAGTTAAAAGTAGCTACACTAAAAGTGAGCCATAAAAATCTCACGTACCCAAAAGGGAGAATGAAATGGAAGCCGATGAGTCATCTAAGTGAGCATGGTAGGAAAATTAACTTCTTCCCATTCATTCCCCAGAAACAGCCAGGCACCATTCACATTTTGGTTTGCTTTATTTTTTGGCTGGGTTGTTTGTTTTTTTCCAATTCAATAGTTATTTTCTTGTACCTCAATCCTAGAAAACACTGGGAAAGCTGTGCCCAACATTCAGAACTAAAAATTTGATTCAGAGAAATTTGACTTCACTTATCAAACATGAACGTTGCAAATCACCCCTTGTAAATTTTTATTTGAACAAATACGGTTTTTGTTTTCTTTTGTGCAGACTTAGCCTTTTTATTGGGATCATCTTTTCAGGAACATAAGCATCATATAAACTTTAGCTTCTACAGAGATTTTACTCTACACATGTGGCCAATTTAACCAGGAGCAAGTTTGAGTAGAATGTGCTAATTCATGAACTTTTAAATTGCTCTTCAGTCATTCCAACTGAGGATAAGGAAATGTTTAACATCTTTTATGACTTTCTCTGCCTCCTTAGTTACAGTTACAAGTGTTCTTCACCATAGAGAGACAGTAAAATCATAGTGTGCTTAAAACAGAAGAGGAGTTTTGATGTTCAATGCCTATTACTCCAAAAGCAACGATTGCATCCAAAACAAAATGGCACATTTAGTAAAAACAAGATGTTAGTAATTTTTCCTGGGCAAGTGATCATTTACAATGTGAAAGAAAACGATGTATTTTACTGAAAGTACTTAACGTTCTTGTTACAGATACTGACTGGTTAAAGTCAGAATATGCAAATCTTCATAATTTCAATATTCACATTTATTCCATTTTTAAGTAAACATGCACCCATAAATTAGATGTTTTTGAAAAGAAGCATTCTGGAACTTCTACTTCTGGCATGATGGGGTAGATATACTTTTCTCTATTTCTTTCAGTAAGTACAACGAAAAACCCTAGACATTATACATAAAATGAACATAAGATAAAATTCTGAAATGTGAAGAGCAGAAGGCAGACCAGCTAGGGACCTCAGATCCCAAAGGACAACACAGTGGTGAATTCTCTGCGTTTTCTTTTTGCCTCATGTATTTGGGACTTGGAGGCGAGAAGCTGGTAACTCAGAAACACCAAGAGACACTGACCAAAAAAAAAAAAAAAAAAGGCCTCCAGAAAACCTTGCTCTCTATAGCCAAGAAGGAAAGGAGGAGCCTGAGGAGACAGAAAACTCGCACACAATAATAGCCCAATCTAAGCCAAACACCACAGGAGAAAAGCTGCAGTTTTATCCTGATACCTCAAAGGCCAAGTGGAGCGCCTAGTCTTCTACCCTTGGTGGGCTGTAAGGAAGTGACCCTACACTCTCTCCAGAGATAGTTTCAGAGCAAAGTAGAGAGCCAGGACATTCACCCACACTGCTCTGTGACAAGTGCCTTCGCCTTTCCAGTGTTACTGGGGAGCCTGGACTTCCACCCCCTGCTGGCAGTAACAAGGTATCCCTCCATCCCCCCTCTGGGGTGCTGTCAGGAAAGACTGAGTAGTGAGTAGCAAGTAAGTCAGCCCGCAACGAGGCCACCCCATTGTGGTGTCAGTGGAGACCACATGGGGCCTACAACTCCCATCCCCACCCATCAGTAACAAGGAGCCCCATCTTAGGTGCCAACAGCAGCTGGCTGGGGAACCTGAACTTCTATTAACACCCTCATTTCCCCAACTATATTAATACCAGATAAAGTATACTTCAGAGAAAACAAACTTACCAGAGACCAAGAGGGACATTGTATGAAGACAAAAGTGTCATTCCACCAAGAAAACACAGCTATCGTAAAAGGGCATGCATCAAAAAAAAAAAAAAAAAAAAAGTGAAGCAAAAATTGATAGAATTGAAAGAGGAAATAGACAAATCCACAATTACAGTTTAAAATGTCAATAACTCCTTTCTCCATTGATAGAACAACTAGACAGAAAAGCAACAAAGAGATAAAAGAACTCAACAAGACCATCAACCAAGAGATCTAATAGACATTTATAGATCTCTCAACAAGGCAGAATACACATTCTTTCCAAGTGTTCACAGAGTATATATCAAGGCAGACCACATCCCTGGCCATAAAACAGATCTCAACAAGTTTAGAACTGAAATCATACAGAGTATGTTCTCAGACCACAATGGGATCAAACTAGAAATCAAAAACAGAGAATAACAGGAAAATCTCCAAACACTTGGAAACTACACAACACACTTCTAAATAATCCATGGGTCAAAAAGGAAGGCTCAAGGGAAATCAAAACAATAAACTGAACTAAATGAAAATGAAAACACAAAATATCCAAATGCATAAGGCATAGCTAAAGCAACGCTGAGAGAATTTACAGCACTAAATACCTACGCTGCAAAAGAAGAAAAGTCTCATATCAATAACACAATGTTCCACCCCAAGAATCTGGAAAAAGGAGAGCAAACTAACAATAAAACAAGTAGAAAAAAAGACATACAGATAAAAACAGAAATCAATAAAATTAAAACAAACAAAAAAAACACAGTAGAGAATGTCAATGAAACAAAGAGCTATGTCTTTGAAAAGACGATAAAATTGACAAACTTCTAGCAAGCGGACAAAGAAAAAAAGAGAGCGGACACAAAGTGAATTACAGAAATGGAGAAAAGATTAGTGGTCGCCCCAGGGCTGAGGAGAAGGAGATGTGAGGGAGGCTATAGAACAGCAACAAAGGCAATTCTTTTGGAGATGGAATATATCTGTATCTTGACTGGATCAATGTCAATATGCTGGTTGTGATATTGTACTATAGTTTTGTAAGATGTTACCACTGGGAGAAATTGAGTAGAGGGTACAGGGTTCTCTCTGTATTATTTCTTATAAATGCATATGAATCTACAATTATCTCAATAAGTTAATATTTTAAAAAAGAATCCACCTAACTTGAAAAAACACAATATAATATTTTAAAATATTACCTCATTCTAGTAAATGAAGATTTGCCACAAGGTGGTTGCAAAAAACAAAGGTAAGTAAGACCTGTTAAAATATGATGATTTTATAATTTTTCAAAAATATCTCCTTTATAAAATGAAGTTTCCTTAATGTATATAATGCCTTCTTAGGAAGCTATTGTAATATTTATATACAAATCTGACTCTAAGAAAGGATTGAGAGAATGTTTAAAGAGAATGAATTTCTTGAGACATTCTACTTTCCATACTCCAAAAGGAAGGTGAGCTTGTCTATAATAAAAAAATTTGTTTGGAATTCAGGACTTGTCACATAGTTTAGTTTCCTGGGCCAAATAATAAATCAGTTTTATTAACTTTCTACTCCATGTTTTCACACAGGCCTCAAAAGAGTTCATATAGACCTACTAATATTTTATTTTACTTTCTTAAATACTGATTTCACTCTCAGGAGTGTGCGTCCCTGAGAGCAGGCAAAGTTTTCATTTTGTGAAGTGAGATGGAGAATGAAACATGTTTTTAATTATTTAGAATTTATTGTCTGTAATATTGGGTTCTAACAAAGAAAAGGAAAATGATAGCTTTGAACCATCCACCTTTAATTAAAACACCAACTATGAAAGTGTTTCCCCATTTGTCCTTTTTTAATTCAAAGTAAAACAAGTTATATGGATAAAATACACAGAATAAACACACACACACACACACACACACACACAACATAAGCGTCCAGACTTCTCAAGATTTTTGTTTGTTTATTTATTTCAAGAGAGAGAGAATGAGAGTGAGCATAAGTGGGGGAGGGTCAGAGACAGAGAGGGAGAGAGAGAGAATCCCAAGCAGTCTCCACACCATCAGCACAGAGCCCAACACCGGGCTGGATCTCACACCATGAGATCATGACCTGAGCCAAGATCAAGAGTCAGACGCTTTGTTGACTGAGCCACCCAGTCACCCTTCAAGATTTTTAATCCTTTCACAAACTGTCCTCTAACTCAGAGCTAATCCAAAGTCCAGTCCATTTTTCACATTAGGTAATAAACCATAAAACTTCCCATGACTCTGTTCATTCACGAAACAAACTGAAAGCAGTTTAAGAATATAATGTATCCAGGAACACCTGGGGGCTCAGTCAGTTGAGTGTCTGACTCTTGATCTTGGCTCAGGTCATGATCTCACAGTTCATAGGATGGAGCCCCACATCGGGCTTTGTGCTGACAGCAAGGAGCCAGCTTAGGATTCTCTCTCTCTCTCTCTCTCTCTCTCTCTCTCTCTCTCTCTCTGTCCCTCCCCTACTCTCTCATGCTCTCTCTCTCAAAATAAATAAATATTAAAAAAGAATATAATGTATATATCTGTGATGTGGCTCAAAATCAGTTAAGAAGGCAACACTAGAAATGTGATCACACAGAACTGTCATTTTTCACACCTGTCATTCACCCTTTCTCTTTCATTTTAACCACATGAATTTATTAGGTATTTGTAGAGTCCAATTACTACTTAGAAAAAGCAATGTTAATTTCTTAAGTAATTTCATGATGATAGAGGTAAAGAACAGATCAGCCATTGCTAGGTATTGGGGGAGGGAGGGACAAGGGAAGAGAAGGAAGAGGTTGTGGCCATAGAAGGAGAGCAGGAGGGATTCCTGTGTTGAAACTGTTCTGTATTTTAACTGTGGTGGTAAGTCTCGTGTATCTGCTTATGTGTGATAAAACTACATAAAACTGCCCCCCACACGCACATGCCCAATGAATATATACAAAACCAGTGACATCTGAATTAAAGAGGCAGATTCCATCAATATCAATTTCCTGCTTAGGTTATTGTACTATAGTTATGAAAGATGTCACCACTGGGAGAAATTGGGTGAAAGGTATACAGTATCCCTGTATTATTTCTTACACTGCATGTGAATCTATAATTTTCTCAAAATAGCTTTTTAATTCATATAATAGTTTTTAGTGAATTGTATTTAGTTTATTAATGATTATAACCATGACAGATCAACTAAATGTTAAATGAAACATAATAGAATCTATTAATTTGAGGAAATTAAGTTCAAATATAATAAGACTACTTGGCAAAGAATGTGAATGCAAAAGAAACAACGCATTAGGTAGCTCCCCATAATTTACAGACTTCTATAAATATGAAAGGTTCCCTATTATTCTCAAGGAAACCCAATTAGAACTGAGAATTTTTAAATTCCCACCCATTACCAGATCTCCTAAGCAAGAAACTAATTGTCAACTATTACTCATCAACTAATTTAAAATAACTCCCTTGACAATCAAATGAAGTAACTATGTGTATCTTCCTCAAAAGTAATTTACTTATTTTACACAAAGTTGCCATCAAAACATAAATTCAGAGGTAGTCAAGTTAAAAACTATGCACATAAGATCAAGGAGGTTTGTGCAACATTCAATCCTTAAGGCAAAGGCTCCCTTTTCAAATCTCAGCAAAGTTGGCTCAAGATTTTTAGTTATTTAAAAACCTAATTAGTTAGTTACATCTGAAATGGCTTTCAAAATCTTTCCACACTAAGAATTTGAGAAGTTTTCTATGAACATAGAAAAGCTGAACATTTCCTTTGAATGAGGTCTCTGCAATTAGGGGGAAACACATGATTTCAAATACAGGCATACTTCACTTTATTGCGCTTCTCAGATACTTTTTTTTTTTTTACAAATTAAACGTTTGGGGTGACCCTGCATCGAGTGAGTCTTTCAGCACCATTTTTCCAACAGCATTTGCTCACTTCATGTCTCTGTGTCATTCTGGTAATACTTGCAGTATTTCAAACTCTTTCATTTATTATTATATTAGTTATGGTTATCTGTGATCAGTGATTATGACTCACTGAAAGCTCAGATTATGGTTAGCATTTTTTTATTAATAAAGTATTCGTAATTAAGATATGTACATTGTTTTTTTCAGACATAATGCTATTATATACTTCATATACTACAGTATAGTGTAAATATAACTTTTATATTCACTGGGAAACCCAATAATTCTTTTGACTCACTTTATTGCAATATTCACTTTATTGCAATGGTCTGGAACCAAACCCATAATATCTCCAAGGTAAGTCTGTCGATCTTCAGTGTTTCACCATAAAAAATAAAAATAAAAAAGAATGAACGAAAAAGTAAGTGATGGATGTGCTAATGACCTTGATAATGATAATCATATCACAATGTAGACATACATGAAATCATCATGTTGTACACCTTTGAAAGAATCGCATTGTACAACCTAAAAAAAACAGTAAAATACAAAATAAATAAGCTACCTTCACCCAAAAAAAACAGTGTTGCCCTATTTGGGGACATAACAAATCATCAAGAAGATGACTGTTTCCTTCAAGCAGTTGGCAACAAAAATTTGAGATACAGAAAATCAGGCTGCAGGCCAAATTGCATTGGCCAACATTCCATCCATTTGCATCTATGGTGTCACCACCCGAGGCAACACATCTGTCATGCAGCATAGCTGTGGATTCCTGGGAAGGAGTAGTGACTGGGAAAAATACATGGTTGATATCCAATGAAAATGAGAAGGCTAATTTCCAGCAAAAGCAATGAGGTAAAAATCACCATCAATAATAAGGCCCACAAACTATAAGGTAAGTTTCACATAGTAGAAACTCTGTGCACTCATTAGCTATAACAATTATGCATGTACATTAATAGAATAAAGGAAAATTACTATGAGAGCTTGTAAATGAAACCATCTATGACCTCTCAAAAAACAGGGGGGGATGAATGTTGGAACTAAACTCTGGTTTCCTTGATTTCTGATACAAGGATGTAACCACCAATTACATAATAGCTGGCTTTATGGATGAAAGAGAGGAGGCCAGGTGTGACTGTTCTTAGTTGAATGAGTAATAGTGGGGAGGAGGAGGAGGAGGAGGAAGAGATAACAAGTAATGAGGAATTTACTCAGCAGATACGGGAATAATAAAGGGTTTCTAAATCAGGAAGAAGTGTGAATCCACATGGTCTTATTGGAGGTAAAGTAAAATCTAACCCAGTGGGGTGGGGGTGGAGGGATAGGGGAGTAGGAGAGAGCTATATTTGAGAAGACGGTGTGAGATCAGTGTAGTTTGGGACACAAACATTTGGACAGATAAATGGAGAGACAGGCGGAAGGGCCAAGAAGGCAGAGCAGCATGGAAGTTCTCGGCTTCTCTCATCCCTGAAATGCAGTTAGATCATCACCAAACCATTTTGCACACCTAGGAAATTGATCTGAGAATTAATACAACAATCTGCATAACTTGAGCCACAGAACTTGGCAACTATGCCGTGAGGAGAGGTGAACTGGGGGAGAGAGGAGCCACGGAGGGTAGGGAGCTGTTTCGTGTGGGGTTTTTTTTAATATTTTATTTTTTATATTTGAGAGAGAGAGAGAGAGTAGGGGAGGGGCAGAGAGACAGAGACAGAATCTAAAGCAGGCTCTAGGCTCCAACCTGTCAGCACAGAGCCCGACGCAGGACTTGAACCCATGAACCATGAGATCATGACCCGAGCCGAAGTTGGACGCTTAACCGACTGAGCCACCCAGGTGCCCCAAGTAGGGAGCTGGTTTTGCAGAGAGAGAACAGAGAAAGGGGAGAAGAGTGCAGGAAAAGCTCTCCCTCCAAAAGAGTGGAAAGAGAAAGAGTGGAAACACTTACAAGGGACTGAACAAGAAATCTGTTCCCCAAAACCATTGACAGGGAGAAAGAAGAGGGTTTCAATACCATTAGGACTCTATAAACAGAGGTGCACAGAGTCAGAAATTTCAGAGCTCAGAGTTCCTGTGCCAGAGACTAGGAAGCTGGGTGAATCCATTTTCACCTCTCCTGTGTGTGTGCATAGATGCATACACACACCTCACTGATCCACCCCAGTAAGCTAAGAAGGGCCACCTAGTGGAGAATAGAGCCGTTACACCAAGCCCCGCCCAACTGCACCCTCACAGCAAATGCCCTAGAGGACCATCACAAGTCTCTCCGCCTGCTGAGTATATGGACTATAAAGTGATTCATAGCTTGAATTTTAGGGGAAACTAGATGTAACTTCATTCAGGTTTCATTCTGTTTGCTGGTCTATTTTTTTTTCTTTGTTCTCCTCTCTTTTCTTTTTCTTGGATACAGAAAGAGAAAAAAATTATTATTTTCATTTTTTTTAATAATTTTTTAAATTCTACTTACTATGTTTTTTGTTTTTTGTAATTTTTTAATTCTATGTCACTTTCTTCGTTTCATTTTATTCCATTTTATTGTATATACTTTTTTAATTTTTAAACTTTTTCTTACTTTTTTCCTTTTCTTTCCCTTTTTTCTCTATTCTATCAAGTTTCTTTTAACAAGCAGACCAGAACACACCTAGGATTTAGCTTCCTTTATTTGATTTTTTGTGTTGTTTTTAATTTTTTAATCTTCATTTTTTATTTTATTAATTCTTTTTCATCTCCAAAATGATAAAACAAAGGAATTCACCCCAAAAAAAGAACGGGAAGAAATGACAGCCAGGGCTTAATCAATACAGATATAAGCAAGATGTATTCTAGAATTTAGAACCATGATAATAAGAATACTAGATGGGGTAGAAAAAAAGCATAGAATCCCTTTCTGCAGAGATAAAAGAGGTAAAATCTAATCATGACTAAATTAAAAATGCTATAACCGAGATACAATCTCAAATAGATGTCACAGTGGCAAGGATGGATGAAACAGAGCAGTGAATTAGTGATATAGAAGACAAAACTATGGAGAATAATGAAGCAGAAAAAAAAGAGGGAAACTAAGGCAAAAGAGCATGATTTAAGAATTAGAGAACTCACCCATCCCCCGTTCATGCTCTGTCTCTCTCTGTCCCAAAAATAAATAAACGTTGAAAAAAAAAAATTTTTTTAAAATGGGCGCCTGGGTGGCGTAGTCGGTTAAGCGTCCGACTTCAGCCAGGTCACGATCTCGCGGTCCGTGAGTTCGAGCCCCGCGTCAGGCTCTGGGCTGATGGCTCAGAGCCTGGAGCCTGTTTCCGATTCTGTGTCTCCCTCTCTCTCTGCCCATCCCCCGTTCATGCTCTGTCTCTCTCTGTCCCAAAAATAAATAAATGTTGAAAAAAAAAATTTTTTTAAAAGAATTAGAGAACTCAGTGACTTATTAAAAAGGAATAACATCTAAGTCATAGGAGTCCCAGAAAATGAAGAGAGAGAAAAAGGGGGTAGAAGGTTTTTGTGAGCAAATCACAGCAGAAAACTTTCCTAATCTGGAGAAAGACACAGACATCAAAATCCACAAAGCACAGAGAACTCCCAGTAGATTCAACAAAAACTGGCCATCAATAAGGCATATCATAGTCAAATTCACAAAATACACAGACAAGGAAAGAATTATAAAAGCAGCAAGGGGAAAACATCCTTAACCTACAAGAGAAGACAGATCAGTTTCACAGCAGACCTATCCACAGAAACTTGGCAGGCCAGAAAGGAGTGGCAGGATATATTCAATGTGATGAGTCAAAAAGATATGCAGCCAACAATTCTTTATCAAGCAAGGCTGTTATTCAAAATACAAGGAGGGATAAAGAGTTTCTCAGACAAACAAAAACTAGCAAGGGGAAAACTTGACAGTGACAAGCAGAAGAATGAACCTGGACCGCTTTCTTACACCATACACAAAAATAAACTCAAAATGCATGAAAGACCTAAAAATAAGACAGGAAGCCATCAAAATCCTAGAGAAGAAAGCAGACAAAAACCTCTTTGACCTTGGCCACAGCAACTTCTTACTCAACATGTCTCTGGAGGCAAGGGAAACAAAAGCAAAAATGAAGTATTGGGACCTCATCAAGATAAAAACCTTCTGCAAAGTGAAGAAAATAATCAACAAAATAAAATGCAACTGATGGAATGGGAGAAGATATTTGCAAGTGACATATCAGATAAAGGGTTAGTATCCAAAATCTATAAAGAACTTACCAAACTCAATGCCCAAAAAACAAATAATGCAGTAAAGACATGGACGAAAGACATGAATAGACATGTCCATTCCAAAGAAGACAACCAGATGACTAACAGACACATGAAAAAATGCTCAACATCACTCATCACCAGGGAAATATAAATCAAAACCACAATGAGATACCACCTCACACCTGTTAGAATGGCTGCAATTAACAACTCAGGAAATGACAGATGTCGGTGAGGATGTGGAAAAAGAGGAACCCTTTTGCACTGCTGGTGGGAATGCAAACTGGTGCAGCCACTCTGAAAAACAGTATGGAGATTCCTCAAAAAATTAAAAATAGAACTGCCCTACAACCCAGCAATTGCACTAATAGCTATTTATCTAAAGGATACAAAAGTACAGATTCAAAGGGGCACATGCACCCCACTGTTTATAGCAACACTATCAACAATAGCCAAAATATGGAAAGAGCCCAAATGTCCATTGATGGATGAATGGATAAAGAAGATATGGTGTATATATATATATATATATATATATACACACACACACACACACACACACACACACACACACACACACACAATGGAATATTACTCAGCAATCAAAAAGAATGAAATCTTGCCATTTGCAACAATGTGGATGGAAATAAAATATATTATGCTAAGCAAAATTAGTCAGAGAGACAAATATCATCTGACTTCACTCATGTGGAACATGTTGTATTAGTTCCAGATATATAGCATAATGATTTGTCATTCCACAATATATGCAAATATCAAATCATCCAGTTAACATCCATTACCATACATTTACAAAATTCTTTTTCTTGTGATAAGAAATTTTAAAATCTATCCTCTTAGCAACTTTCAAATATTCAAGACAGTATTATAACTATAGTCACCATGCTGTACATTACATCCTCATGACTTACTTATTTAAAAGACTTTTTTTTTAAGTAGGCTTCATGCCCAGCACAGAGGCCAATGCAAGGCTTGAACTCACAACCCTGAGATCAAGACCTGAGCCAAGATCAAGAACTGGACCCTCAACAGACTGAGTAACCCAGGAACCCATGACTTACTTATTTTAAAATTTATTTTAAAACTTTTAAAACTTATTTTAAAACTTGTTATTTTGACAACCTTCACCCATTTTGCCCTGTTTGGGGTTTTTTGTTTGTTTGTTGGGTAAGGTATTTTGGTGTGTTTTTTTTTAACAGCACTATTAAAATACAAAGAACTGCATATATTTAATGGGTACAATTCAATGGGTTTGGACATATGCAAACATTTATGATACCATCACCCAAATCAAGGTAATAGACGTAGCCAACATCTTCCAAAGTGTCCTTGTGATTCTTGTTTGGTTTTTGTTTTTTGTGGTACAAAGAGTTAACATGAGATCTACCCTCTTAAACTTTGAAGTGCACAATACCATGTTGCTGACTATAAGCACTACGTTGTCCTGCAGACCTCTAGAACTTGTTCACCTCACATAGCTGAAACTTAAATAGAAAGATGTTGTTCAGTGGATAAGGTATTCTTTGTTTTCCTGTATCTGTATAATTAAAGCACAAATCTTATCTTGCTTTCAATGTAAAATTGTGCCAATATACATCTGACTAGATAACCTAGGGAAATTTCTTGGCACATATATCTGAAACCACAGGTAGAGCAGGCTTCAAAAGAATGACAGAATGTAAAGTTCACAAGGGTAGGGATTTTCAGGTTTGGATTTTTTTTTTCACTGTGCATCAAGTTGCTGAGGAATTAAATGGATGTTGGAAAGGTAATAATAATGCTCCTTGCCAGGGCGCCTGGGTGGCTCAGTCTGTTGAGCGTCCAACTGTGTCTCAGGTCATGATCAGGTCATGTTGTGAGTTCAAGCCCCACAATGGGCTTGCTGCTGTCAGCTCAGAGCCTGCTTCCAATCCTCTGCCCCCCTTTTTCTGTCCCTCCCCAACTTGCAGTCTCTCAAAAATAAACACTTTCAAAAAGTGTTTCTTGGGGCACCTCGGTGGCTCAGTCAGTTAAGCGTCCAGCTTCAGGTCAGGTCATGATCTTGAGGTCCATGAGTTTGAGCCCCACATCAGGCTCTGCACTGACAGCTCAGAGCCTGGAGCCTGCTTCAGATTCTGTGTCTCCCTCTCTCTCTGCCCCACCCCCATTCACACTCTGTCTCTCAAAAATGAATAAATGTTTAAAAAATGTTTTAATAAAAATAATTAGTTAAATTCTTCTTGCCTTCCTCTTAAAGTTGTTGTGAGGATTAAAGAAAGTAATCCATATAAAGCATCTAGTTAAAGGCCTTTATATGGTGAACACTGCATAAATATTAACTAGTATTATGAAGCCTATACTTTTTTAAAAGATTTTATTTTTTAAGTAATCACTACACCCAATATGGAGCTCGAACTCACAACCCTGAGATCGAGTCACACGCTCCACCAACTGAGCCAGCCAGGTGCCCCACCAAGTCTATACTTTTATCACTTTCTACATATATTTGACCAACATAAACTTAATGAAGCAAAAAAGAAAAAAAGGTTCTCATGCTGAACATGAGAACCTTTGGCAGAGATCGGCAGGCCTTTCCCATCTCTAGTTGAGGAACTTCTGTCTACACTGCACAAACAACTGAAGTAAAAGACAAAATACACGCGAGAAGGAGAATGGACAGATGCCACCGGATGGGAGACAGAAGGCACAGAACTCCTCTTTGCATTGTTGGCATTCAGTCTCCTCTAGAGTGGAAGCTCCTTGGAGAACGAGGCCATGTCTTAATCCCTTTGAGAGCCTGCACCATAAAGGTAATACCTAGTAGCCCACTGTAATTTTGCTAAATTGAAAACGAGAAGACCTAAGGAAAAAGGATTTTATTTGCAAGGTACCTCCTGTTCACAGAAAAGATGTCAGCCAGTTTTCTACTCATTCGACACCACTCATTGTGCTGGTTTTGCAGCGAGGATTGTTGAGTATATTTATTCTACAAGTATCTACCAAGACCTTTCATGGAAAAAACACTACTTATAGACACTGTGGCAGAAGATAGAAATAAAAGAAACCCTAGCCATGGATCTGGCCCTCAGGTAGGTCAGGAGCTACAGTGTGGCTCTTGGGCACTTACTACACAATTAGCATGAGTGGTAAAAAAAAAAAAAAATGTGATAGACCCACAGACAAAATGCCATTACTTATATATGACCAATCTGGTGAGAAACAGAAGTATATTGCATTTTGTGGATTGATTTTTAAAAGGCATTTTTAAGACTGCGGGAAAGCCCCATGTGTCCACCTATGGTTTCTTCTAATTGTTAGATCTTTAACTTCAATTAATCAACATGAAAACTGTGCTTAACTTGTACTTACATGACTACCCAAAAGCTTCCGGATGTCATGTCTTACTGATTTTATTCTTCTAGGAAATAAGATGCCAGAATATATGCTCAGAGAAGTTCCACCTTGGGCTCATTATATGCATGAGTGCCTTTCTGAAGGTAGATTCTCTTGTAGTGTGGGCAGAAGGATATGCAAGCTTAGACATATCTCATGCCCACAAAATTGGTTTAAATGCATTGTTAAACATAATCTTTGCTCTCAGAAAGTGTATTTTAAAAAAATAACTGAATTTTTTTTCTCATAGAAAACAGCACTAGCCTCATTATATAAGTAAGGAAAGTGACAAGTAATATAAACTATTCTTATTCAAGAAAGTGCAACCAGTTTGCAATTTGATGTAAATGGTTTCATAAAGGAAAGACAGAAGTTTGCCTTAATGACACATAGAAGTCCATTGCAATCTAGTCACACGAATATTTGGCCAGAGTGTTAAGCAACACTTTTGTTTGTTTTCTAGGTGTTTAAATATATTATAGCTACGTATCTTGTTTTTTTTATTTTTTTTTATTTATTTATGTATTTTGAGAGAGTGAGAGAGAGAGCGAGCACCAGCAGGGGAGGGGCAGAGAGAGAAGGAGAGAGAGAGAGAGAGAGAGAGGAGAGAATTGCAAGCAGGTTCTGTACTGTCCGTGCAGAGCCCAACGCAGGACTCAAACACATGAATTGTAAGATCATAACCTGAGCCAAAGTCAAGAGTCAAACACTTAACCAACTGAGCCACACAGGGGCACCCAATACGTATGTTATCATTAACAAGAGTATTTGACTTATTTGCTAATTCAAGCAGCAATATATAATACTTCTTCTATCTACGATCATGCAAACACTTACCAATATTCAATGAGTATCTACTAAGTACCATATTCTGTAGAAAGTTATTAAGAATCAGTTCTTGCCCTCATGTAGTCCACTATCTGTGGCAGAACATCAAAACAGCTATTTTTAGACATATTTTTAAAGAAATAGCATATCATTTATGATTTTAAAACAAAAATCATATATGATGTAATTCAGAACTTTCTACATGAGCCTTACATTTAACAAGCCAATAAAATTAGCACTGATGAACACGAGCAAATATCATACTTGATAAATCTTTAGAAGAAGTCCCAGTTGAAGTAATAATAATAAACAAGATAGAATGCCTATAATAATTACTACCATTCAATATTACATTGGGAGTTCTAACTAATGCAATAAGACAAAAGATAAAAAGAAGTAACAGATATAGTTATTGGAGAAAATTGTTACTGCTCCAGAATAAACTTGGTAGGTATGAATCAATAACTAAAAATAACAGTTTCTCTATACCAACAGTAGCTAATTAGAAAACATAATCAAAATGATGATGATGATGACAATGATGGCAGGGAGAATGAGCGAACTCTGTGACATGTACTACATTAAATGCTTCTCCTGAGGTTTTCATGATGTGTAACCCACACACCAACTCAATGAATTTGGCCATTTTTCAAATGGAGACACTGAGTTTTTGAGATGCTAAGTGATAGCTAGAGAGTAGGAAACATAGATTCCAAATTCAGTTCTTAGATTACAAATTCAGTTCTTATATCAAAGTCCATCATCTTAACCATTTTATATACTTTTGTCCCCCTCCAAAAAGCTATGATTTACTTTCTTTGAGCATCTAGAAAATTCCATCAGCCAATGGAATAACAGTCAGGCTCAACACTGAGCCTGCTTGTTTATCACTTATTAGGACAAGAGAGCTCTGGAAACATTGAACTCTCTTAGAGACCAACAGCACTTTTCTCTCCATCTCCATGACTAGAAAGATGCAGGTTCTGTGACATCCTTTGTACCCAGGGCAGTTACTTCTGTCCCTTAGAAGAGAGTGATTAATTTTTAAAATTAAAACTGGAGTAAATGCTTAGAGACTTCAGTTCCAAGTGGGATCAAAGAGGATGAGTTTTCTTAAAATGAAAGAAATACAAATGGTCTCATTCAAACATGTATGCTACCCAAAGGCACCATGCTAATTGTCATAAGGTGTTCCAAATTGTTTATTAGTCCCTTGTCCCCTGTGAGTTTACAATCCAGGGGTAATCTTACAAAAAAACCTATCTGCATACCCTCTTTTAAACAAGTTAGCCAGCCCTTTTAATTCCACTGTAGTCTCGTTGAGAATATCATTCACACATGTGGTTTCAGGGACCCCCTATGAAGTGCTGATGTTAATCCAGAGCTTTTCTTAAGCTTTATAATATCCAACCATCTACTAAATAACTCAGGTACCTCACACACAGCTTATCTAAAAATGTCACTCATCATATCTGCCCCGACCCACTCTTCCTTCACCTGAATGTACCTTCTAACTACCTCTTGATTCCCTCTGCCTACTTGCATCTCCAATTCTACAAAGACACACCAGTGTTATCAGAATGGCTGCAACTGCCTTCTGATTAGCTGCTCTGTCTTCAGAATGGTTTCTTGAAAGGGGAAGACAGATATTAATCAAGTACATTAATAAATACTCAGAAGATAATTTGTTAATAAATTAATAAACACTATGAATAAAATGTCCAATTGCTGTCAGAATGTAATTGGGTTCTGAAGGAGAAACTGTAAGGAATAGAAGGAACAGTGTTGGAGGCAGAAAATAACCTTGAAAAATTCACACACACACACACATACACACACACACACACACACACACATGTAAAGCCTTTAGTGGCTCCAAATCATGTTTAGAAATAATCTCAATCTGGGGTTCCTGGATGTCTCAGTAGGTTGCTCAGGTCATGATACCGTGGTTTGTAGGACTGAGCCCCATGTCTGGCTCCACTCTGACAGGGTGGAGCATGCTTAGAATTCTCTCTCTCTGTACCTCCCTGACTTGTGCTCCTGCGCTCTCACTCTCAAAAACAAAAAATAAATAAAATAAATTTAAAAATCTCAATCTAATAATTATCCAATAAAAAGCTCTTAGCCAATCTACTTATAGAAAAGATCTGGCATTTTCATTATTAGACACCTTAAGGCTTTTGCATGTTTGCATATTTTTCTTTTTTTTCTTTTTTCAAAAAAAAAGTTTATTTTGTTGAGACAGAGAGAGAGAGACAGAGAGAGCACGTACAGGTGAGTGGCAGAGAGAGAGAGAGACAGGGAGAGAGAGAATCCCAAGCAGGCTCTATGACGTGGGGCTCAGTCTCACACTGTACGATCATGCCCTGAGCCAAAATCAAGAGTCAGTTGCTTAACCAACTAAGCCACTCAGGCGCCCCTGTTTGCATACTTTTCAATTCAGTATTCTCACATCCCATGAGATAAACACCATTATTGCCCATCACTTTAGAATGGAGGAAACGAAGACTCAAAAGGTACAATGGGCTGCCTAAAGTCACATTGCTGTTAAAAGATTTAAAGAGTAACTCAGGAAGAAGGCAAAAACCCCAGAAGAAAGAAAGAACATGGATTCTAGTACATGACAAAACCAACTGAAGCTCAAGACGGGAAAATAAATGGAATGTGTGAACGTCAGTGAAAGATAGTATTTTTATTCACAAAGAATTGAGGAAGTTCCAAAGACATGAAACCTCTCTGTGCATTGACAGGAAAAGGCCATATCTAGCTCCCTTCCATCTTGGAGCTTCTGGGCTGCCAGGGCTGAAGATTCTACCCACAGTGCAGCCACAGAGAAGTCCATCGCCTTAGGGCTACAAGGCTTCCCCTATGACTAGAAGACAATGAAACCATCCTGGCTGTCAACAGGTCAGAAGGAGAACCAACCAACCACTGGATCTTTAACTACAGCAGTGCTTATGGAAATAAGTACAATGCAGACATAATCCAGGCAAGTTTCAGCTTGATTTTGCTAAGAACAGTCCCTTAGCTTACCATCTTGGAGAAGCTGCCTATGTCCTCATTCTGTCCTCCTTCTTAAATCTACCAATGATGGCTTGTTGGTAGTTACATCTGTTATCACCACAATCTCCAACTGACACAGAGATTGACATACAGGCTGTAGGCTTACTCATTTTATTTATTTATCGATCTATCCCCTTTTACCTCTATACCCCACTCCTACTTCTCTACCTTCCCAAATGCAACCACTTGTGTGAATAGACATATACACATATATCTTTTATCTCGATGTTTATACAATATATATTGCTGCTTCGTGTGCTTGTATTTAAATGTATGTAAATGGAATTATGTCATATATCTCATTGTTTATATGCCATATCTTATCCTCTTTGAAAGGATCTCATATATCCTCTTTTGTGTACCTTGAATCTACTGCTTTTTAAGTTTCACAGTATCCCATTAAGAACACCCAGTTGACCCCAACACCACAGAATTATTGCAATAACCACTATGGACTTGTGTGAGAAATTCCTTGGGATATATACACAGGGGTGAATACTGTTGGGACAGAAAGTATGAACAGACATAATTTAGCTAAGCAGTGCCAAACTGATCTCCACAATGAGAGCACCAATCTGGGGGGAGTGAGAGGGAGAATTTCAGAGTAGAAGCTAGGGTCTAAATCATAACTACTCTACTTGTTAACTGTGTGACTTGAGAATGTTACCTAACATATTTTAGCTCCATTTTCTCATGAAATGGATAATTACAGTGCCTATCTCATAAAGTTACCATGAGAATTAAATGAGATAATAATAGATTAAAATGTTTAGCACAGTATTTAGTACTTGGTAGGTAAATAAATATTATCACTGATTATCATCCCCTCCCCACAAGTAAGAGATTTGATTCCCCAGTAGACTCTGAATCTTTACACTAGAAGGTCAGTATAGCTAATCCTTCTTAGTGAACAAAATAAGAGTAGAGAGAATAAGTTTCATGCCCAAGGAGGTTTCATGTTATCAGAGGAGGAATTTGAACATGGTTTTTGGGTTCCGAGGCTACTGCTCCTTCCCCCACACCAGAATGTCCCTGAAATGATTACTGAAAAATAAAACCTGCCCGTTGGTATCTGCTCAAACCTAGTACTCTATAGAACATATGTACTTCCATCCACTATGTCATGATCTTCTGGGAATTTTCTCCAGTTGTGGTGATGGATTTGCATTCACTTCCCTGCCCATACACTGTCAGAGCCACACTGATCTGCAGCCATGGAGCCTGGTGTAGGTGACTGAATCGTGTGGAGTCAGCTGACTCTCGAGCCCAGCAAACCCAATGTTCTTCCTTGATAATTTTGTAAGGAAGGCAGACACTGAGATAGTCATTCAAGAAAGAACCAACCATTTGTCTGTAAGGAGTATGGTTGCCTGACAGCCTCCAGCTGCCGGACTTTCAAATGCCAGTCTCAGATCTGGGGCCAAGTGTACAATTACACAAACAACCCTGAGCTAGTAAATAAGCAACAGTGGGAGTACTAGGAGCTGGCCACTTTATCACCACGTGGGACTCCTCCGATGGGCAACCTTTACCCCTGAGGTCTGTGTGAGGTTGGCCGAGACTCTGGCAGATTTGCATCCCAATGTGAAGCTCTCCCTGTCCGATCCTACTTTCTCACTCCCTTCTCTTTCAGAGGCATTATCCCCCCACCAAACAAATCTAATTGTAACACTAGTTCCATCTCAGAGCCTGTGTCCAGAAGGACCCACTGACACAGTAAACAAAATACTACACGTATTTATACAGTGCTCCCCATTGCCACATGATCAGCTGCCTTTAGGAAAGGCATTACTGGGCACTGTAATAACACCTGGGGCGTGAATGCATGGGTTTTGAACTGTGCATTCAGGCCAAGGCAGCAATATCACCAACCAAAAATCACAGAGATATTTAAAAACAATTGACAGATACTAGTCTATATTATCTATTTTGGGATGTGATCCAATGTTTACTGAATGTTAAACATTTGTTCTACACAAGCTTTTCTGCTTTGATGCATTCCCTTCAATACATTCTCTAAATTCAATATATATTTAGCTGGGAATGAAGACGAAGAAACTGAATATCAGAGAAGGTGTCAGTGTGTTGACCTAAATCACTTTCTTTTCACTTCCAGATTTTGCTTAACCTTCAGATTTTGCTTAAGGGGCCAAAAATGTAACATATTATCACAAACTGTCATTTCATACAATTCTTAATTTATAAATATAAATTGAAGTGGGTTTAAAGCAATGTGTCTTAACCAGAGCTAACTTTGCCTCCCAAGGGACATGTGGCAACATCTAGAGACATTTTTAGTTGTCAAAACTGGTCAGGTGTCAGGGGATGCTACGGGGATCTAGTGGGAAGGACAGGGGCGCTGCTAAATACCCTACATGTACAAGACACTCCCCACAACAAGGAATTATATGGCCCAAGATGTAAATAGTTTAAAATTACAGAAAAAGCATCCAAATGTCCTTATTGTTTTATTGAAAGCTAAAAGTAAAGGAAAAATTCTTCCCACAATCCCATAGTGATTGGGGGTGGGGGTGGGGGGTTGTGCTAATCGATATCTCCCCATTCCCTTGGAAAAAGCAATCTAGAACACTGAATAAAACAAATGGTTAGAGTTCATTTTTCCCTTATACAAGGAAGCAATGTTTTTAAGCACATTATTCGTTTTTTATGAGACAGAAACACAGGAAATATGTTAGAGATCACCAGAGTTCCATAACTGTCACCAAATTCTTAGGGTGTCTTTTTTTTCCCATTTGCTCATATTCCGTTATGTTAGTGAAAATTTTCAGGTTTGAGCATACCCTACAATTGCTAATAGTATTAGTCAAGATAAAACACACATATTGTTCAATTGATTTTTTAACATAAGTAGTTTGCATTAGACATCCTGGTCATGCTAGGAAAAGCCCAGTATTTAGCAGAACACTATTCCCTTTACCTTAGCGCTGTTAGGATAATTGACATATAAACTGGTCATCTGAAAGCCAAAAACATAGTAGTAAGTTTGGACAGTATCAGTACATAAATCAATGCCTTGATTTTCTCATGGTTAAAGAATGTAAAACAAAAAAAACTAACAAAAAAAAAAAAAAAACACAACACAGAAACACTTGGGGCTCCATTTGATGGTCAAGGTGCGCCCCCTGCTGAAAAGAAGAGAGAAATAATGTTGATACAGCTTAAATTCACAGGGCT
Organism: Prionailurus viverrinus; assembly: GCF_022837055.1. Classification (NCBI taxonomy): domain Eukaryota; kingdom Metazoa; phylum Chordata; class Mammalia; order Carnivora; family Felidae; genus Prionailurus; species Prionailurus viverrinus. The sequence goes on from NC_062568.1 coordinate 22,850,547, forward strand.
CTTCTGCATTACACCCACAACTACACGCATCTCCTTACAGTTCATCTGAAAAGCTGAGTGTAAACCCTACATTTTATTTGACTCAAAAAAATGTGACGTTGAATTGTAATTTGCACATTATAGAGGTTCCATTCAAAAAATTCACTCAGAAAATCTCTAAACAGTACTAGCGGTACAAAATGACAACTATCACTGATTCTTAACATTAGCAAACTGAGCCTTATTTAACACTGTATTTCTCTTCTATCTAACATCTTCGCATTAATGATACGTGATTCTCTATCAGGGAAAGCCGGTTATCCCGGCTTTCAGTAGTAGTTACTATCAATCCTAGAAGTTTAAGTTCTCAAAAGTGACAGTAAATTGCCAGCAGACAAAAATAATTTGGATTAATTAAATGAGAACCAAGGAGTGTAAGGACAAGAAAAGTTCATTCACCTCCCAGCGTCGCTTCCTGATCCAGAACCCGTGAATATCCCTTCACCTTGCATATGCCAAGACGGTGGTTTGAATAGTACCCACCTCAGGACCCTCACCTAAAGTAATTCTTTGCAGCTCCACTAAATGCCTGTCAAACCCTGCTGGGTGCACGTGTGTGTGTGTGTGTGTGTGTGTGTGTGTGTGTGTGTGTGTGCGCGCGCGCGCGCGCGCGCCCGGATGTGTCAGCGTGAGCCCAGCGCGCCTCGGTCTCCGTCTCCCTAACGCCACGTCCCGAGGCTCCAGGAAGCAGGTGCCGCGGGGCACGGACTCTTACCTGGGCTCCGACGAGAAGGCAACCTCCGAGCAGCAGCCACCCCCAGACGTGGGGCGACGCTCCCGGCCCGGCCATGCCCTGACCAGCCCGAGCGCGAAGACGGACGCTCACCCCGGAGCCCGGAGAGGCTCCCCACTCGCAACTTGGCCAACGCGGGGCAAACTTGTGGCCGGGAGCTCAGCGCAGCTGGGGCGGCGGGAGCGCGTCTCGGATCCCAGTCCTGCGCGCCGCCGCCCGCGCCTCGGTCGGGTCTGCCGGGGAGAGCGGCTCGGCTCCCGGCCTTGACTCACCGCCCCGAGAGGCCCGCGTGGGAGAGGAGGGCGCTCTCGGACCACCACCCCCCCGCCCCCGATCCCGGCGCGCCCCGCGTGGAGGCAGGAGGGGAGGGGGGACGCTCGCGCTCCTCCTGAAAGTCACTGCGTCCCGCAGCCCAGAGGACCCGAGGGCCTCGGACCCTGGGCGCTGCTGCCGCCACCCGCAGCTCCCGCCGTCTCTACTTCTGTCCACTCTACCGGCTTCCAACCCGCTGTCTCTCGGGGCGCCCTGGGTCCTCGGGGAGTGGTCTCAGAGTTCCCTGCTATCCAGAAGAGCCACCAGCCAAGGCAGGCCCTGGGTAGTGTGGTGTGCTGCACCTGTGTGCTAAGCACTGTCCACAACCCTCTCAAGTTCTCTGATTGCCTTTCTCCTAACCACTGTTTATAATAATTGTGGGGGGCGGGAGGGGGAGGAAAGGAGAGGGAGGGAGGGAGAGAGGGAGGGAGAGAAGGAGAAGGGGAGGGGGAGAGAGAGAGAGAGAGAGAGAGAAGGAAGGGGGAAAGGAGGAAGAGAGGGAGAGGGTGTGGGAGAGAGTCTACTCCAGCAGAAATCTCTGGGTCAAGATTTCTTTGCATCATTTTGAGTTTTGGGTCCAGACATTAAAGAAACACAACTGACATTCGTTGATAGTTGTGTGTGTGTGTGTGTGTGTGTGTGTGTGTGTGTGTGTGTGTGTGTGTAAACATCTTCATCTGGGACAAAACCTGTTCCTTATTTTTCTTACAGGCATAAAAGATGCCAATAACCTTGCTTTACAGACATTGAGTTCAGGAATATTCAGTCTCCCAGGATCTGACCCAGTTGGGAAAGAATGATTCTTATAGAGGAAACAAAATAATTCCCTCTCCTCTTGACAATGAAGATCTGAGATTTGTCACAATTGGCTTTCACAGGAGTGCCAAAGTGAAAACGGGTTTGCTTTTAAAATTTGTAGATTATTAACGGTTGACCACTGTAAAACACTAGAAAGGGATAACTTTTATGTCTGTTTCTACATGTCTAAAAATGTTTACTCCTATCTATTTTAATAGCACTGTTTATATTATGTACATGTATTGTGAAAAATCTCATGTGCTCTTCCGAAGCAGCAAAATCTAAATTACACAACATACACACAGGCACACACCTGTAAAATTACCAAGTACAGTTCACTTCCTGTTTATTCTATCAAAGATTTATTCACTCTCTGTGGTGATTATTATCTAACATCTTCAGTTTGATTAAATTATTTAGAACTATTACCTGTTATATTATCCTACTCTAGCAAGAAATAATGGCATTAGCAATAATACTGATAGATAGCATTAAGTCATTTATTCCATTCCCATTATTCTTCTAAGAACTGTACCTAAAACTAATCTTTCCATTACCTGTGAGAGATAGGCATTATTGTTAGCCATATTTACAGATAAGGAAACAGACAGTAAGTCATTTGCCCAAGGTCCAAATATTCTTATTTTCTTAAGTGTATTTATTTTGAGAGAGGGAGAGAGAGAGCATGAGTGCAAGCAGGGGAGGGGCAGAGAGAGAGGGAGAGAGAATCCCAAGCAGGCTCCACACTGTCAGCACAGTGCCCAACGTGGTGCTCAATCTCAGGAACTGTAAAATCATGATCTGAGCCGAAATCAAGAGCCAGATGCTTAACCGACTAAGCCACCCCGGTGCCCCAAGGTCCAGATATTCTATTGTTGTGTCACTACTAATCATGTGCCCCTCTATTTGTGCAAAAGTATTATTACAGATTTTTTTCCATATTCCTTAGAACTCACAAAACCAGAAACACTTTTCCAGCCAGATTTTATTTTTCTTTGTTTGCCCTCCCTAAACTTGAAAATGATTTACCGTACATTACAGCAGTGGTTCTGAGCCAAGGATAATTTTGTCCCCCAGGGGACACCTGGCAGTGTCTGGACACATGTTTCATGTGGCACACTACACAGTACTAGCATGCAGTGGGTAGAGGCCAGGGATGCTGGCACACATCCCACAATCCACAGGACAGCTTCTCGTGACAGACAAATCCCTGTCCCCAAAGGTCAATAGTGACAAGGTTGAGAAACCCTGCATTACAGTAAAAAGGGTACCCAAAACTGTCAGCTGTTTATTAACTAGATGTTCAATAACATCTATAACAGGACTATACATTGGAACTTACAATCAATTTGTGTAAAACTTATGCTATTTAAATGGTTCATTCATACAAACAGGTAAAAATCCCCAGGCTCTAGACTAAATTTATTCAAAATTTTGAAGATATTAAATCATGCTAAATGAAAAAGTTAGGTAAAATAAAAAATAATAACACAAACTGCTATGAGATCATCAGGATATTTGTGACCCTTGCCGGAAAATATATAATTGCTGATATTGTGGGTAAACTAGGAACAATTAGTTAAGCTCAGTTGTAAACCAATAACTTAAAAAAACAAAAAAACAAACCAAAAAAAAACCTTTATGTTGAGTTGATGGAGTGACTTACCCAACAAATCTCTTTGCAAATTATATCTTGTCAAGCCTTAAAATCAATGAAAGATAAGTGACAGCTCTGATCATCCCACAAATGAAAAACAGGGTCTTGATCATTAAGGGATTCAATCCCAAGCAAATCATAGCCCCAAGGAAATGATCTGACTTCTGGCAGTTTTGTTTTGTTTGTTTTTGTAATTGTTCATTGTTGTCTTTTGTAGGTCCCCTATGTCACATACTGACCTGTGTCAGAATTAGCTGGCATGCTTGTTAAAAATGCACATTCTTGACTTTACCTCAGACCTGCTGAACCCCTATCTCCAGGGATGGCACTTGGAAATCTACATTTTTACAAGCTCCTGGTAATTCTCATACAAGATAAAGTTTCAGCACCACTGTTTAGACTGGTACATGCAGCTGGCGCGGGCTCCCCGGGGCAGTTGTGAGGTCCGATAGCCCAATACTTACTTCTCTTCCATGAAAAGTGCAATATCCTCTGCAACAAAGGGGCAGGGGTGGTGGTTCAACAGCCTACTTTGTTTTGTTTTGTTTGTTTTTTAATTTACAGGGAGGGGGACAAAACAGAAGAGACTCACAAATATGGAGAACAAACAGAGGGTTACTGGAGGAGCTGTGGGAGGGGGGATGGGCTAAATGGGTAAGGGGCATTAAGGAATCTACTCCTGAAATCATTGTTGCACTATATGCTAACTAATTTGGATGTAAATTTAAATAAATAAATAAATAAATAAATAAATAAATAAATAAATAAGAGTCTCTTCTGTTTTGTCCCCCTCCCTGTTTTGATATTATTTTTGTTTCCCTTCCCTTATGTTCATCTGTTTTGTCTCTTAAAGTCCTCATACGAGTGAAGTCATATGATTTTTGTCTTTATCTAATTTTGCTTAGCATAATACCGTCCAGTTCCATCCACATAGCTGCAAATGGCAAGATTTCATTCTTTTTGATTGCCGAGTAATATTCCATTGTATATATATACCACATCTTCTTTATCCATTCAGCCATCGATGGACATGTGGGCTCTTTCCATACTTTGGCTATTGTTGATAGTGCTGCTATAAACATGGGGGTGCATGTGTCCCTTTGAAACAGCACACCTGTATCCCTTGGATAAATGCCCAGTAGTGCAATTGCTGGGTCACAGGGTAGTTCTATTTTTAGTTTTTTGAGGAAACTCCATCCTGTTTTCCAGAGTGGCTGCACCACCTTGCATTCCCACCAACAATGCAAAAGAGATCCTGTTTCTCCGCATCCTCGCCAACATCTGTTGTTGCCTGAGTTGTTAATGTTAGCCATTCCGACAGGTGTAAGGTGGTATCTCATTGTGGTTTTGATTTGTATTTCCCTGATGATGAGTGATGTTGAGCATTTTTTCATGTGTCGGTTGGCCATCTGGATGTCTTCTTTGGAGAAGTGCCTATTCATGTCTTTTACCCATTTCTTCACTGGATTATTTGTTTTTTGGGTGCTGAGTTTGATAAGTTCTTTATAGATTTTGGATACTAACCCTTATCTGATATGTCGTTTGCAGCCTACTTTGTAAAGTAGAGATATGAGGACAGGAGGGTGTTAGCCTGACTTCCTCAATTGCACAAGAACAGCCTTATTGTAAGGAAGACCACTTTTGTTTTGGTTGTTGTTACCCCATTTCTGAGTGTAGGTGTCTTCCCATGTTCTAACGCTTCTGTCTTTGTGTTCGTGGAGGAGGACCACAGGATCTGAAGCTCTGCTCTGCTTGCTCAAGCTCCAGTGCTCCTTTCTGAGCTGCTCTTGAGCAAACCCACACACTCTAGGGACTCTAGGGACTAACTGGAAAAGCTTTATTCTAGGAGCAAAGATCCCTGCTATCAGCTGCTCTAGATTTGGGGAAAGGGCAACAAAAGTGCTAAAATAATTAACTAAATTGAGATTAATTAATCAATGTGATTTAATTGCCTTAATGACTTGTTTAAGTCCCTTCAAGCTTTTTGATCCCAAGTTTGTGTATGGTTTTTGCTGTTGTTGCTGTGTCTCTGATTGTGTCTGCGTCTCTGTGTGTATGTGCGTGTCTGTGAGTGTGTGTGAGTCTGTGTCCGTGTGTGTATTTGCAGTTGTATCTGCTTTCAGCATTCCAGGAATTTCTCAAAAACTCTAGTGTACCAATCTCAGTCTTTGATGTTTTCCAGTAGAATGAAGTTTGATTCTTTAAAAATACAGGGGCACCTGGGTGGCTCAGTCGGTTAAGCATCCAATTGTGGCTCAGGTCGCGATTTCATGGTTTGTGGGTTTGAGCCCCACATCAGGCCCTATGTGGACAGCTCAGAGCCTGGAGCCTGCTTCTGATTCTGTGTCTCCCTCTCACTCTGCCCTTCCCCACTCATCCTCTGTCTCTCTCTCTCTCTCAAAAATAAATAAACATTAAAGAAAAACAATTTTAATACAGAGTTGACCCCTGTACAATGCAGGGGTTAGGGGCACTGAACCCTAGTCAGTCAAAAATCCATGTATAACTTTTGACTTCCCCAAACTTCACTACTAATAGCTGAAACAGTCAATTAATGTGTATTTTTGTATGTTATATGTATTAAATACTGTATTCTTAACAATAAAATAAGCTAAAGAAAAGAATGCTATTTCACAAAAGAATGCTATTGAGAAAAGGAAGAAAGAGAAAATACACTTACAGTACTAAACTGGATTTACCAAAAAAATCCACATATAAGTGGACCCTTGTAGTTCAATCATGATGTTCAAGGGTCAATTATATATATATATATTTTTTTTTTTTCTCTCATTTCAATGAGGCTTTACACAGGAAGTAGAAACAAATATATATTCCCAGCCTACTATCGTTTTCTGGAAACCCAAGTTAAAATATATTTTAAAAATTTTGGGGGCACCTGGGTGGCTCAGTTGGTTGAGTGTCTGACTCTTGATTTAAGCTCAGGTCATTATCCCAGGGTCATGGTATCGAGCCCCATAGCAGGCTCCATGCTGAGTAAGGAACTTGCTTAGAATTCTCTCTCTCCCTCTTCCCCCTTCCCTGATTCTAAATAAATAAATCTCCCTCTTCCCCTTTCCCTGATTCTAAATAAATAAATCTCCCTCTTCCCCCTTCCCTGATTCTAAATAAATAAATCTTCCTCTTCCCCCTTCCCTGATTCTTAATTAATTAATTAATTAATATTCTTAGTCACACTTTTTTAAATAATATCTCCTCCAAAAGCAAATTTTGAGAATGCAGAAAAATCATGAAGAGGAGAATAAAAATCAATCAAAATTCCTTTATCTAATCTTGTGTCTACACATAATTATTTTAAAGTAAAATTGGCCTTTTAGTGTATATAACATTTTTTAAAGGAGGAGAAACAAACAGACTCAATAAGAATGTTGGGCTGGATCAGTTTTATTATTTAATTTTCTATACTTTCTATATGTTTATTGTATGATAACATATTCTGGAAATAAAAAGTTATAAAAATATTCTAGAAACAAAAATATCACTGTGGTAACTTCCCTGAACATATATTTTAATGTAAATCATTGAATATTATCTTAAAATTTTAAATCAAAGTTTTTGTTAACCATATGCTTAAATTTAAAGTTTATTGTGTATACATGTATTTACAAAGTGAACTTATTTTTAATCTCAGTAGAGCATTTTCCTACACTCTTGCTTTCATTAGTATTATTATTTTTTAGACTCCCATCCATTTAACAAGAATGATATGTCATTATTGCCTTAATTCTATTTTTTAGTTTGCTAACACAGTTGACTGTTGTATATATTTATTGGGTAATTAATTGCATTTGTTATTTTTAAAATCTTTTCTTTCCTCTTGATGGAAGAAATGAAGTGGCATTTACCTGAAGCCAGATAGCCTGCGTTTGAAATCCTAGCTGTGTCTTAGCTGTGTAACCCTGGGCAAAAGTTTGTTCGAAAAGTTAAATGAGTTAACAAACACAAGTATGAAAAGCAAAGTCTAATCCAGGGGAAATATTTAATAAATGTTAGCTATTATGAGTAGTATTACTACTGACTAGTATTAATCATTATTGTTATCAATGATTTGTCTTGTGACCATAGTTTCAGAATGGGCAAAGAACTCTGTTGAGTTCGAATTTTCCTACTTATGTAGAAAACCACTGTCTATATTTAGACTATTGAATCTTTCTCTGGTATAAATACCAAAATGTTGTTCTAATGCTATATCCAGCCTAATTATTTGTACAATTAAACACTTGTAATGCTTAATCAGTGCAGAAAATTTTTAAAAGCTTTTATGTATCTGAATCTATCAATGTTTTCTTTGATAGTTCCTTCCTTAGTTTCTATGCCAAGAAAGAAATTGCACACTAAAAATTAAAATATCTTTTCATCAGGGGTACCTCAGACACTCAGTCAGGTAAATGTCAGACTTCGGCTCAGATCATGATCTCATAGTTTGTGAGTTCGAGTCCGCATTGGGCTCTGCACTGACAGTGAGGAGCCTGCTTCAGATCCTCTGTCTCCCTCTCTCTATACTCACCCCCGCCCCCACCCCTCTCTCTCAAAAATAAATAAACATTTAAAAAAATAATAGATAAAATACCTTGTCATCAGGTTTTTTCTAGTTCTTTCTCACTATTTCATAACTCTACACTTAAACTTTTTTTTTGAAGTAGCAGATATTTTAAATGGTGATTTAACAGTTTTCCCAGGTACCTAATCTGTTAACATAGCATGATGTGTTCAAGAATCCATCTTTTTAATGGGAAAGACATTTCGAAGGGGGGACAGAGGGTGAAAGTTTGCTGATGGCTCTAAAATCACAACCTCAGCACCACATAAGGCTGCTATGTTAGAAGGGGCTTAAAAATTAAAGCAGAGCTTGCAGAGAGTTTAAGAGAGCATCTCTCCATTTTACCCAGGATAGAATCCCATTCATCAAACCCAGATGTCAGAGGCCCCTGTCAAGGTGTTGGCAGTATTCCTTCTGAGTGTGTAACAGTTCGATTTGGGAAGCTGGAAGAAATGAAGCCTCCAAGGTTTAGATCCGGGGACTTTTGGGCTGGCATTCAGGAAGTAGGCAGATAGCAGCAAGGAAAAGCCTGGCCATCAATACACAGGTGTAGGTCAGCTACTCAGAAGAAAAAAAGTGTTCCACAAGGAGGGAGCCTCTGCCTGGACCCCAAGCTGATGTGCAAGGGCTCATATGCACGTGGCTTTCTGTCTGTTTAATCTGGGATGGTTGTTATTATTAATGACTGGCTTCAAATGTTCATGTGAGAAGTAAGTGAGGCAACAATGTCAAAGAAACTTATCAGCTCCTCTGATAAGGAGGACAGTGAGACAGTATTTACAGGACACTTTCATACAGCGATTACATTCAAGTTACAGTTGTTAATATGCAAAGTCTTCTAAAATATTCGGTAATTAATTTGTAGCTTAAGGGAAAATAATGAAAAGGAAGCAACAGCAAATCTTAAGTTTTTCCTGCTGAGGATTAAAGGGAGTAATTAAAAAACTCAAAGCCCACCTCAGTCAAGATTAGGCCTAAGGAAAATTAAGAAGTTGGACAATTATGTGTGTGGCACCATCCCACTTCCTCTCTCTCAAATTTCCCTTTGCCCTTGCTTGTTAAATGCCCAGTGGTTTTCACTTGTTTCTTGAAAATTAGATGCGAACCTCTTTCCCAGTATCTAACTCATACCCCGAGCTCTTCCTCCAAGACTTCTGCCCTCTGTTTTTTTCTTTCTATATGCTCTATCTGTAGAGGTTTTAAAATATGTCCCCAAAATTCTTTGAAACATCTGAGAGGTTGGGGGTCGGGGGGGTGGGGTTCTATGTCTCCTTCCCTTGATTCTGGGTTCTGTGACTGTTCAACAAATACAATGAAAGTGAACCCTAGCCTTAAGAAACTGGAAGTTTCCACTCCTAAAGACTCCCTTTCATTCTTGGAATTTAGCCACCATGCTCTGAGGAAGTCCAAAAAGCCCACAGCGAAACTCACATGGAGACAACTGAGGACTTCAGCTCTCAACTCTGACTGACACTCCGGGCAACAACTGTCACCAACTCAGGAGCCACAAGAGTGAGCCGTGTTCGAAATAGATCCTCTGGCCCAAGGCGAGCTGCCTCAGCTACTGCTCTGTGAAGCAGAGATTGGCCCTGATCAAATTACAGATTTCTGAGCTAATTAGTGGTGGTAGTTCCTTTAAGTCATTAAGATTTGGGTTAGCCTGGGGTGCCTGGGTGGTTCAGTCAGTTAAGCAACCGACTTTAGCTCAGATCATGATCTCACTGGTTCAAGCCCTGTGTTGGGCTCTGTGCTGACAGCTCAGAGCCTGGAAGCTCCTTCAGATTCTGTGCCTCCCTCTCTTTCTGCCCCTCCCCCACTCATGTTTTTTTCTCTCTCTCTCTCTCCCTGTCAACAATAAATAAACATTAAAAAAAAAAAAAAAGATTTGGGTTAGCTTGTCACAAAGCAATAACTGAACATGATGCCACCATCAACTGACCCAGAATAGCCTACGAGATATTGAAGGAGAAAAAAAGTTGGAGAACACAACTTTAAGACCTACTATAAAGCTACAATAATCAAGACAGTGTGGTATTGGCAAAGGAATAGACAATACATCCGTGGAACCCAATAGACAGCCCAGAAACAGACCCCCACAAATAGGGTCTCACTGATCTTTGACAAAGGAGCGAGGCAATTCAATGGAGCAAAGATTGTCTCTTCAACAAATAGAGTTGGAACAACTCAACAGCCACATGCAAAAAAATTAATCTACACACAGAACTTACACCCATTTCAAAAATTAGCTCAAAGTGGATCATAGACTTAAATGTAAAATGCAAAATCATAAAACTCCTAGAAGATAACATAGGAGAAAACCTAGATGACCGTGGGTATGGTGGTGGCTTTTAGATGCAACTCCAAGGACATGATCCATGAAAGAAATAAGCGATGAGCTGGACTTCACTAAAATTAAAAAGTTCTGCTCTGAAAAACCAATATCAATGTCCTTAGGAAAATTCAGGGGAAGCTGGGTGGCTCAGTCGGTTAAGCATCCAACTCCTGATTTCGACTCAGGTCATGATCTTCCAGTGTGAGCCCGCATCAGGCTCCAGCTTTCTCCCTATCTTTCTGCTCTTCCCCCGCTCTCACTCTCTCACATACATAGGTACTAAAATAAAATAAAATAAAATAAAATAAAATAAAATAAAATAAAATAAAAATTCAAATTATAACAATGAGATAGTCAAAGTATAACAATGAAATACATCTTTTAGAATAGCCAAAATCTGGAACACTGACAAAACTGAGGCTATGCATGTGTGGGGGAAGTGGGCATAAGGGAGATCTCTGTGCCTTCCTCTTAAGTTTGTTGTAGACCTAAAACTGCTCTAAAAAATAATAAAGTCTTTTAAAATTTTTCATCTAGCTGCCGGCATGGGATATGAGAACAATTTGGTTTCATTGTTAGCTCACTTGTGACCATGACTCAACCCTGGCCAAATGTTGACTGGACAGGTAACCCCTTCTGCCCTAACACTCCATTTTGTCTTTCCAAAATCATATGGCCTCCTCAGAATTGGCTCATTCTTCTGTCAAGAATTTCTAAGAACTGAGATTCTTCTTTAGAAATGCCATAAAATATGAGTAGTTGAAAAATCTTAGAACTTCATCCTAATATATAAATCACCTCTACAAATCTATAGCCATATTTCCTCAATAAAAGGATACCTGGGGTAGTGAGATTTACATGGAAAACACCTGACTGGACTAACCAACAGCATAGATAAATGGCCACAAGTGACGATGACAAGGACTTGTATTTTATAGTGCTCTATAAAATATCTACACATTTTATAAATTCCCTTCATACATCCATATCTTGCAAAATATTTGTGTCAGCAAAACAGCCCAAACAGCCCTGCGGGCTGTTGGGACCCCAAACAGCCCTGCGGGCTGTTGGGACCCCAAACACCCCTACAAGATGAGGACTAAGGCACCCATTTTGGTGACGGTACCATTTAAACCAGGAAACTGCAACACAGAGAGAGGCTAAGTGACTCACAGAAGGACACACAGCAGGAGGTAGAGACCACAATCCAGGTCTTCTGTTTCCACATCCATCACTTTGCCTACCAGCCTACCCTACCCTTCTGCAATGCACTTTAGTATCTGCATAAAACTCCACAGACCTACTAAGTGCCTCCTCATTCATCTTCTCATTGCTCCCACAAAGACAATTTTCTATGAGAATCACATTGTTTTTAAAGAGATGCTGGTTAAACTAAAGAGTTAGTCACACTTCATGCAGTATGTCGGATCTATCAGTGATTTATTTTTTGAGTCTCTCAGCAGAGGGAGCCATATGCTCCCAAGAATGTACAAAATAACACTTAAAAGAGAAATTTAACCTCGATAAGAAAAAGAATGACCCTTTAATTTGGAGACGGATTAGGAAAGAACATTGAGATGTTTAATGTAGTTGTTTCTCTATTTATTTAAAAAAAGGGGGGGGTGCTCAAGAAATCTTGAAGAAGGTAATCTGATTAAAACTTTAGGCCTTCAGGAGTCATGACAGTTTGTTAGCAATCTACACTAACTGCTTTCTAGACACTGATGCTCACTGTTAAGAAGAAAATATTGGGGTGCCTGGATGGCTCAGTTGGTTAAGCATCTGACTTTGGTTCAGGTCATGAGCTCACAACTTGTGAGTTCAAGCCCCATGTTGAGCTCTGTGCTGACAGCTCAGAGCCTGGAGCCTGCTTCAGATTCTGTGTCTCCCTCTCTCTGCCCCTTTCCCTCCCTCCCTCCCTCCCTCCCTCCCTCCCTCTCTCTCTCTCTCTCTCAAAAGCAAAGAAACGTTAAAAATTTTTTTAATAAAAAAAGAAGTAAATGTTGATAAAGAAATAGAACATATTCTTTGTGGCCTAAAGAATGTATATAACAAAGCAAAATATCAACATAGCCAAAATAATGTCTTACAAAAATAACTACAGGCTACAGAGCGAGGGAGTAATTGGGTTGGGGCTAAGGATACCTGAAGAAGGTTTCTAGGAGGTGGGAAGATTTGCAAAGCTTCTGAGGTGATATGACAAAGGGAGAGGGCATTGATGTGTTTCCCATGGCATGAACTCACCATGAAGCTGGGTGGATTTATAATATTTATATCATATAAATATTACAGAATAGAGCCATATTATAGAATGTGTACAAGGAAACAAGAGGAAAATGGCCTTGCCAGTAAGGACAGGAAGATGAGAAGTAGCAGGGGTTGGGAGTCCCTCATTACCTGGATAAAACACGGAATTGGGAATGGCATGGCAGCCAGTCACGTGCCACTGCAAAGTTAAGACGCGAAAACGTTTGCGTGGGAGGGGTGCCTGGGTGGCTTAAGCCTCCCACTCTTGATTTCTGCTCAGGTTGTGATCTCATGGTCATGAGATGGAACCCTGCTTCTGGCTCTGCACGGAGCATGGAGCCTGCTTGGGATTCTCTCTCTCCCTCTCTCTTTCTGCCCTTCCCCACTCATCCTCTCCCTCCCTCCCTCTCTCTTAAAATAAACAGTTTTTTTAAATGTTTGCATGGGAAAAGTTCCGTTTGCTCTGTGTAGAACGGATGCAGTGAGGGGGAACCATGGACTGGTGTCAGCGGGCCATTCCTAGGAGGAACTAGAACAGAGCAGGCACTGTGTGTCGGGCACGAGAGCTTCAAAGCAAACAATCCTGTTTTCTCCAATGCTTTCCCAAGAGGGACACCGAACCCTGTGCGGGTGACAGAGGATTTCAGAGGAAACATGGGGACTGAGCGTGCAGAGTGGCTATGCCTAAGTTAACAGAGGAGGCCGAAGAGGGTAAAAGGGATGATGGGGTTAAAAACAATCCCCTTCAGCAGGAGAAGGAGCCAAGAGGGCGGAACAGCATGGAAGTTTTTTGTGTGTCTCGAGTCCTTGAAATACAGCCAGACCAACACTAGACCATCCTGCACACCTAGAAAATTGATTAGAGGATTAACACAACCATCTGCACAACCTGAACCTCAGAATTCAGCCGGTACGTGGCGAGGAGAAGTGAACCTGGGGAGCGAGAAGGCACAGGAAGGGAGATGCTTTTGCAAGCGAGAGAGGAGCGAGAATGGGGTGGGGTGGGGGGAAGAATACGGGAAAAGCACCCCTCCCCAAAAGCAGATGGAGACAAAGTGGAAAATCGGGAACAGCCGCAGGGGCTAAACTAAAAAGGGAGAAAGGAGAGGGTTTCAATTCCATGAAGACTGTAAACAGGGGAGCGCAAAGGCTGCAACTCCGCAGCTCCATACCTGGCAGTGCTCTGGTGGGAAGGGCGAATCCCCAGGAACAGAGTGCGGTCCGGGAGGTTTTCAGGCCACACGGGTAAAAGCGGTTCCACTGCCGGAAGGACATTTGGTAGAGACTGTTGAAGCCACCTGGTCCCAGCAGACCCCAGAAAACGGCCACATTCGCTGGTGCTGGAACAAGGTCCTTAAGGGTGAAGCCTGGTGCCAGATGTGTGTTGTGATTTTCCATAATCCCTGAAAAGCTGCTGCTACACTGTCTCGCGAACTTTTTCTGGGGCGGGCTGGCACCTGGCCGCAGTCTCAGGGCACTGGCAACAGCAGGGTCCAGCGGGCGTTCCTGGGTGCAGCCGACATTCGGCCATTGCTCACTCAGCCATTGCTTGGTGAGACCCTCGCATAGAGGGGCGGAACGGGTCAAAGCCACAGTCCTTCACAAGTAAGGGGCCAGGGAAAACAGCCACATTTGAGACAAAACTTGGGAGAGAGGTACTGTCTGGGGTCTGGTCACGGAGAGTGAAAAAGCAGGGAGTGGACAAGAGCTGAAGACAGAGGACAGGTGCACGACTGCTGATCCGGGAGAACACAGTGGGTGGCTGGGTGGCGCCGTTTCACCCCTCCCGCGCATGCGCATACGCACACGCACCTATGAGCCCTGCAACAATCCACCCCAGTAGGCTAGCAGCGCCATCTAGTGGAGAGAGGAGCCTTTACCCCGAGCCCCGCTCAACTGGGCCAACTTCGCTCTTCAAGAACACAAGTCTCCCCGCCTGCTTAGTTTATGGACTATAAAGAGCTACAAGTCTGACTTTTAGGGAAAAATGAAGTAATTTCAGTCCTACTTCAGTCTGTTAGCAGGTCCATCTATTCAATTTTCTTTTTTTTCTCTTTTACACTTCTTTTTCTTGAATACAGAAAGAGAAAAAAATTCATTTTCATTTTCAATTTTTATTAAAAATATTTTTCATTAATTTTTATTACTATATTTTTAAATTTGTGTAAGTTTTTTCAAATTCTCTTTTACTTCCATCAGTTTACTTTAGTCTACTTCAGTCTATTCACCTTTTCAAATTTTCAAACTATTTCCTTTATTTCTTTTTTCTCTTTTTTTATTCTTTCCTTTTTCTTGAATGCAAAAAGAGAAAAACCTCATTTTTACTTTCAATTCTATTAAAAATATTTTTCTTTAATTTTTTTCTATATTTTTTGCTTTTGGGAAATTTTTTTCAAATTCTATTTTACTTCCATCATTTTATTTTAGTCTACTACAGTGTATTCACTTTTTCAAATTTTCTTTTTTTGAAAAAAAATTTTTTTTCACGTTTATTTATTTTCTTGAGACAGAGAGACAGAGCATGAATGGGAGAGGGTCAGAGAGACAGGGACACACAGAATCCAGAACAGGCTCCAGGCTCCGAGCTGTCAGCACAGAGCCTGATGCAGGGCCCAAACCCACGGACCGTGAGATCATGACCTGAGCCGAAGTTGGACACTCAACCGACTAAGCCACCCAGGCACCCCGGATATTTCAAATTTTCAAGTGATTTCCCTTTGTTTTTTACTTTTTTCTCTTTTTCGTTTCTTTTCTTGAATATAGAAAAAGAAAATATCCATTTTTATTTTTAATTTTTATTAAAAATATTTTTCTTTAATTTTTTTTCTAGTATCTTCTTTACTTTTGTGTATATTTTTTCAAATTCTATTTTACTTCCATCATCTCATTTTAGTCTACTTCAGTGTATTCACTTTTTCAAATTCTCAAACGATTTCCTTTTTTTTCTCCCCCACTTTTTTTTCTCTAATCTGTCAAACCACTTTCAACACCCAGACCAAAACACACCTAGGATCTAGCATCATTTATTTGATTTGTGTGTGTGTGTTTTGATTTTTTAATTTTAATATTTTTTTAATTTTAATATTTTTTTAATTTTTCTACCTCATTAATTCCTTTTCTCCCTTCAAAATGACAGAACGAAGGAATTCACCCCCAAAAACAGAACATGAAGAATCGACAGCCAGGGATTTAACCAACACAGATACAAGCAAGATGTCTGAACCAGAATTCAGAATCGTGATAATAAGAATACTAGCTGGAGTTGAAAATAGATTAGAATCCCTTTCTGCAGAGATAAAAGAAGTAAAAAAATAGCCAGAATGAAATTTAAAATGCTATAACTGAGCTGCAATCACGGATGGATGCAGTGGTGGCAAGGATGGATGAGGCAGAACAGAGAATCAGCGATATAGAGGACAAACTTACAGGGAATAATGAAGCAGGAAAAAAAAGAGGGAGATTAAGGCAAAGAGCATGACTTAAGAATTAGAGAAATCAGTGACTCATTAAAAAGGAACAACATCAGAATCATAGGAGTCCCAGAAGAGGAAGAGAGACAAACAGGGTAGAAGGGTTATGTGAACAAATCATAGCAGAAAACTTTGCTAACCTAGGGAAACACACAAACATCAAAATCCAGGAAGCACAGAGGACCCCCATTAGATTCATCAACAAGGCATATCATAGTCAAATTCACAAAACACTCAGGCAAGGAGAGAATCATGAAAGCAGCAAGGGAAAAACAGTTCCCCAACCTACAAGGAAGACAGATCAGGTTTGCAGCAGACCTGTCCACAGAAAGTTGGCATGCCAGAAAGGAGTGGTAGGATATACTCAGTGTGCTGAATCAGAAAAATAGGCAGCCAAGAATTCTTTATCCAGCAAGGCTGTCATTCAAAATAGAAGGAGAGATAAAAAGTTTCCCAGACAAACAAAAATTAAAGGAGTTTGTGACCACTAAACTAGCCCTGCAAAAAATTTTAAGGGGGAATCTCTGAGGAGAGAAAAGATGAAAAAAATTATACATATATATTATATATATATATAATATATACATAATTTGATTGATATATATATACATATATATGTGTATATATATATATACATATATATATATGTGTGTGTATATATATATATACATATATATATGTATATATATATACACACACATATATATATATGTATATATATACACATATATATATATCTCAAAAGCAACAAAGATTAGTAAGGACCAGAGAGGACCACCAGAAACTCCTACTCTACAAGCATCATAATGGCAATAAATTCATATCTTTCAGTATTCACTCTAAACATCCATGGATTCAATGCTGCAATCAAAAGACACAGGGTAACAGAATAGATAAGAAAACAAGACCCATCTATATGCTGTTTACAAGAGACCCACTTTAGACCTAAAGATACCTTCAGATCAAAAATAAGGGAATGGAGAACCATCTATCATGCTAATGGCAACAAAAGAAAGCCGGAGTACCCATACTTCTATCAGACAATCTAGACTTTAAAATAAAGACTGTATCAAGAGATGCAGAAGGGCATTATATCATAACCAAGGGGTCTATCCACCAAGAAGACCTAACAATTGTAAACATTTATGTGGCGAATGTGGCAGCACCCAAATATATAAACCAATTAATCACAAACATAAAGAAACTCATTGATAGTAATACCATAATAATAGGAGACTTCAATACCCCACTGACAGCAATAGACAGATCATCTACTCAAAAAATCAACAAGGAGGGGCGCCTGGGTGGCTCAGTTGGTTGAGCGGCCGACTTCGGCTCAGGTCATGATCTCGCAGTCCGTGAGTTCAAGCCCCGCGTCGGGCTCTGTGCTGACAGCTCAGAGCCTGGAGCCTGTTTCGGATTCTGTGTCTCCCTCTCTCTGACCCTCCCCCGTTCATGCTCTGTCTCTCTCTGTCTCAAAAATAAAATAAACATTAAAAAAATTAAAACTTTTTTTTTTTTTAAATCAACAAGGAAACAGTGGCTTTATAGGACACACTGGACCAGATAGACTTAACAGATATATTCAGAACATTTCATCTTAAAGCAGCAGAACATACATTCTTCTCCAGTGCACGTGGAATGTTCTCCAGAATAGACCATATACTGGGACACAAATCAGCCCTAAGTAAGTACAAAAAGATTGACATCATACCGTGCATATTTTTAGACCACAATGCTATAAAATTCAAAATCAACAAGAAAAAATTTGGAAAGGCATCAAATACTTGGACACTGAAGAACATCCTACTAAAGATGAATGGGCTAACCAAGCAGTTAAAGAGGAAATTAAAAAGTATATGGAAGTCAATGAAAATGATAACACCACAACCCAAAACCTCTGGGATGCAGCAAAGGTGGTCATAAGAGGAAAGTATATAGCAATCCAGGCCTTCCTAAAGAAGGAAGAAAGGTCTCAGATACACAACCTAACTTTACACCTTAAGGAGCTGGAAAAAGAACAGCAAATAAAACCCAAAACCAGCAGAAGACAGGAAATAATAAAGATTAGAGCAGAAATTAATGCTATCAAAACAAACAAACAAACAAAAAAACCCAAAAAACAGTAGAACAGATCAACGAAACCAGAAGCTGGTTCTTTGAAAGAGTTAACAAAATTGATAAACCACTAGCCAGTTTGATCAAAAAGAAAAAGGAAAGGACCCAAATAAATAAAATCAAGAGTGAAAGAGGAGAGATCACAACCAACACAGCAGAAATAAAAACAATAATAAGAGAACATTATGAGCAATTATATGCCAATAATATGGGCAATCTGGAAGAAATGGACAAATTCCTAGAAACATATACCCTACCAAAACTGAAACAGGAAGAAATAGAAAATTTGAACAGACCCATAAATAAGGAAATTGAATTAGTAATCAAAAATCTGACAAAAAACAAGAGATTAAAGCCAGATGGCTTTCCAGGGGAATTCTACCAAACATTTAAGGAAGAGTTAATTCTTCCTTATTCTTCCTTATTATTATCCTATTCTCTTGAAGCTGCTCCAAAAAATAGAAATGGAAGGAAAACTTTCAAACTCTTTCTATGAAGCCTGCATTACCTTGATTCCAAAACCAGACAGAGACACCACTAAAAAGGAGAACTATAGACCAATTTCCCTGATGAACATGGATGCAAAAATCCTCAACAAGATATTAGCCAACTGGCTCCAACAATACATTAAAAAAATTATTCACCACGACCAAGTGAGATTTATACTTGGACTGCAGGGCTGGTTCAATACTCACAAATCAATCAATGTGATACATCACATTAATAAAAGGAAGGATAAGAACCATATGATCCTGTCAATAGATTCAGAGAAAGCATTTGACAAAATACAGGATCCTTTCTTAATAAAAACCCTCAAGAAAGTCCGAATAGAAGGAACATACCTTAACATCATAAAAGCCATATATGAAAAGCTCACACTAATATCATCCTCAATGGGGAAAAACTGAGAGCTCTCCCCCTAAGGTCAGGAACAAGACACTCTCACCACTGTTATTCAACATAGTATTGGAAGTCTTAGCCTCTGCAATCAGGCAACACAAAGAAATAAAAGGCATCCAAATTGGCCAGGAGGAGGTCAAACTTTCACTCTTTGCAGAACACATGATACTCTATATGGAAAACCCAAATATGCCACCAAAAAACTGCTACAATTGATTCATGAATTCAGCAAAGTTGCAGGATATAAAATCAATGCACAGAAATAGGTTGCATTCCTATACACCAACAATGAAGTGACAGAAAGAGAAATCAAGGAATTGATCCCATTTACAGTTGCACAAAAAACCATAAAATACCTAGGAAGAAATCTAACCAAAGAGGTGAAAAATCTATACACGGAAAACTATAGAAAGCTTATGAAAGAAATTGAAGAAGATACAAAATAAAAAATGGAAAAGATTCCACGCTTCTGTGTAGGAAGAACAAATATTATTAAAATGTTGATACTACCAAAGCAATCTACATATCCAATGCACTCCCTATCAAAATAACACCAGCATTCTTCACAGAGCTAGAACAAATAATCCTAAAATTTGTATGGAACCAGAAAAGACCCCGAATAGCCAAAGCAATCTTGAAAAAGAAAACCAAAGCAGGAGGCATCACAATCCCAGACTTCAAGCTATACTACAAAGCTGTAACCATCAAGACAGTATGGTACTGGCACAAGAACAGACACTCAGATCAATGGAACAGAATAGAGAACCCAGAAATGGACCCACAAACGTATGGCCAACTAATCTTTGACAAATCAGGAAAGAATATCCAATGGAATAAAGACAGTCTCTTCAGCAAGTGGTGCTGGGAAAACTGGACAGCGACATGCAGAAGAATGAACCTGGACCGCTTTCTTACACCATACACAAAAATAAACTCAAAATGGATGAAAGACCTCAATGGAAGACAGGAAGGCATCAAAATCCTCAAGGAGAAAGAAGGCAAAGACCTCTTTGATCTTGGCGGCAGCAATTCTTACTGAACACGTCTCTGGAAGCAAAGGAAACAAAATCAAAAGTGAACTATTGGGACCTCATCAAAATAAAAAGCTTCTGCACAGCGAAGGAAACAATCAGCAAAACTAAAAGGCAACCAGCAGAATGGGAGAAGATATTTGCAAATGACATATCAGATAAAGGGTTAGTATCCAAAATCTATAAAGAACTTATCAAACTCAGCACCCAAAAAACAAATAATCCAGTGAAGATTAAATGGGCAAAAGACATGAATAGACTCTTCTCCAAAGACGACATCCAGATGGCCAACCAACACATGAAAAAATGCTCAACATCACTCATCATCAGGGAAATACAAATCAAAACCACAATAAGATACCACCTCACACTTGTCAGAATGGCTAACGTTAACAACTCAGGCAACAACAGATGTTGGCGAGGATGCGGAGAAACAGGATCTCTTTTGTACTGTTGGTGGGAATGCAAGCTGGTGCAGCCACTCTGGAAAACAGGATGGAGGTTCCTTAAAAAACTAAAAATAGAACTACCCTACGACCCAGCAATTGGACTACTGGGCATTTATCCAAGGGATACAGGTGTGCTGTTTTGAAGGGACACATGCACCCCCATGTTTATAGCAGCACTATCAACAATAGCCAAAGTATGGAAAGAGCCCACATGTCCATGAATGGCTGAATGGATAAAGAAGAGGTGGTATATATATATATATATATATATATATATATATATATATATAATGGAGTATTACTCGGCAATCAAAAAGAATGAAATCTTGCCATTTGCAGCTATGTGGATGGAACTAGAGGGTATTATGCTAAGTGAAATTAGTCAGTCAGAGAAAGACAAAAATCATATGACTTCACTCATATGAGGACTTTAAGATATAAAACAGATGAACATAGGGGAGAGAAACAAAAATAATATAAAAACAGGGAGGGGGACAAAAACATAAGAGACTCTTAAATATGGAGAACAAACATAGGGTTACTGGAGGGGTTGTGGGAGGGGAGTGGGCTAAATAAGTAAGGGGCACTAAGGGATCTACTTCTGAAATCATTATTGCACTATACGCTAACTAATTTGGATGTAAATTTAAAAAAAGAAAAAATTAAATTAAAAAATATATATATATACATATATATGTGTGTATATATATATACACATATATATGTGTGTGTATATATATATATACACATATATATGTGTGTGTATGTATATATATATAAAATCCCCTTCGGGGATGCCTGGGTGGCTCAGTTGGTTAAGCATCAGATTCTTGATCTTGGCTCAGGTCATGACCTCATGGGTTTATGAATTTAAGCCCCACATCCGGCCTCATGTGGAGTCCCAAATCGGGCTATGCACTGTCAGTACCGAGCCTGCTTAGGATTCTCTCTGTCCCTCCCCTACTCATGTGCATTCCCTCTCTCAGAATAAATAAAAATTTTTAAAATACCTTTTTGCAAGTCTTGGAGCCCAAAAGTATGGGAACAGTGTTGAAGGCAGGAAAGGATACTGCTTTGCCAGGGGAGAAATGCTCATCTTTAACACTTGATGTTGTGTTTCAGGACCACTGGAACATACAGGTGGCAGGAGGGGGAGAATGGCAACAGAGGAGAACGTGGAATCGGAGTGGGGCCACAATGACAGCCCTGAAGACAGATTTAGGAACAGTCCTGATACAAGCGGAGGCTAAGACCACAGAGTGGATGAATTACTTGAAGAAACTCAATGTATGCAAGAATACAAATGACTTCCTTGTATAATTTGTATACACACATCCAGTATACCCAAACGTGGCATAACCCTGTTATGCATCGTTCACACACCTGGGGTAATGGACGGGCGAGCAGAGGGCTACAAAAACAGGCCCACCACCTCTCGTATCCTATCCAGTTGGTTTCTACTCCACAAATACGAAGTCAACACTTGTCAAATATTTATTAAGATTTACTATGAAATGTGCATTTATCTTCTCCAAAAGACTTTGTTTTGCTTTTTAGGAAAGATATGAGAAATACAAATACATGTAGTTAAATATCCATTTAGACACCAAATATCTTTTGATAAAAGACTACCTTGCTTAGTTGAACATAACACACATACATCCTATTTCCAATAAAACATAAATAGGCTGAAAAATTAAAGAAATTATTCTTAGCAATTATTTATTGAACTCTCATTGGCTTAACTTGAAAATATTTAGATAAAATTAAGTTATTGTCTGATTTTTTCCATATCTAAAATAAGTTTCCCTAAATTAAATCAATGGGGTCTGTAGAAAAAGTTATAGATAATATAATAAACCTAATACCAATGTAACCACTAATATAATTTATTCAGAGCCATCCCTTAGCAATCTGGGCAATGTTGCTGTTTTTACTGCATTACCAGGCTAAACTAATATTAGGGGAAAAAAGGTTCTAATGAGACATTCAAATAGCTCTTGCCACTTTTGAAAATTTAAGAATATGCCACTGCAGTATAAATAAACATATCTTTTCATTTTAGGTGGTCCCAAAGATAGGCACTGTTGACTAATTTAATAACTAAGCAGATTTTTTTGGCAACTGCTTCTAAAGAGAAAGAGAAAAGTCTACTGAAGTCAATTCTATCCCCTTACATTTCGGGAAATTCGAACATTACTATTTAGAATTCATATTTTGTTTTGTTGGCCATAAGCAAGTATGCTACCAGCCTCTGGACATATAACCACCATAATATTTATTTTAGTAGGCTATAAAGAGCAGCATTGTCTGCAGAAACAACATGGGCCAAATAACTAAAAGTAATAGCTAGAGATTGAGGATCTATTGAAATAAGTGCTTTTTTTTTCCCCCTATGGGATTATTAATGAAGGTTTAAGTCTCTAGAGACAGAGTGAGTAGAATGTCAATATAAAGGGCTGGAGGGATATTACACAGGGATTTGGAGCTCCACGCTGAGAAAGAAAAGGTTAAGTTGAAGGCAGGCAAACTTTCTATCAGAAAAGAAAGTCGGGGGAACCTTGGTTAAGTGTCTGACTTCGGCTCAGGTCATGATCTCATGGTTCATGAGTTCAAGCCCCAAATTGGGCTCTCCACTCTGAGCAGGGAGCCCGCTTCAGATCCTCTGTCTCCCTCTCTCTCTGCCCCTCCCACGAGCTCTGTCTTTCTCTCAAAAATAAATAAACATTAAAAAAAATTTTTTTTTGAAAGAAAAGTCAAACCTCAACTCTCTTTCAAATGTGCTGTGTTGGGGGTCTCCAAGCACACCATCTTCACTCTGGATGATTTGCTAGAAGGACTCAGAGGACTCAGAAGCTGTTATACTCATGGTCTCAGTTCATGGCAGTAAAAGGATACAGATGAAATTCAACAAAGGGACACTGTGCAAAACAAAGTTCAGGAGGAATCAAACACAAGCTTCCAGGCGTCTTCTCCCAGTAGAGTTGCACAGACAAGCTTACTTCTCCCACAAATGAAATGTGACAACTCATGAGGAGCACTGCAAACCAAGGACACTCACCCAAGCTTTGGGGCCCATGGTTTTTACTGAAACCTACTCCAGCCTCCCACCTACTGAAGCAAAAATAGGCATTTTCCTGGGATCACATTTTTAGCATAAACTATCTAGTCAAACTAAGGCATACAAAGCCACTCTTATCCAGAAGAACATTCCAAAAACTCAGATCTCATCTCCCAGGAACTTTTTTGGGAATGTGCAGGGTTTGAGCACCCCAAGCCTACTGAGTTAACCCATTCCTGCACATACACTGATGACCAGACTTCCCAGTAAACTTACTAATGGTACTTACTAGGAGTGGAAAGATGATGATCTGTATCTGCAGAATGTTTTGGGAGGACATGTCTTAATTATGTAGGTTGTCTATTATAAATACACTTAGCATTTGCAGATTTATTGGTGGCACAATTCGTTGCAAAACAAGGGCTGTTCATGCAAACAGTTAATCAATGGGATATGAAGAAGAGATGTTCCCTAACCCAAATGACTCCCTTTGTTTGAACAATGTTTCTACATACCCTGCTTAGGAAGAGTCTTGTCTATTACATCTAAACCAAAGCTCCTCCTACTGCATAAGAGTAGGACCATTTTAAAAGCCATACTGAATGGTCTCAAACTTCTCCAAGAAAAGACTATTTTATTTGTGCCTGCTGTTCGCCTGATCTTTTGAATCATTAGTCAAGTTTAGTGCTGGTTAAGAGCTAGTATTCAAGACGGTGTAATGTGATAATTCAAGCCTTTGCTATGTTATCACAAGGGACACAGGTCAATGGGACAACTCTTCTCTGCCTTAAGAACCAAATTGTCTGGCACAAAAACAGACACATAGACCAATGGAATAGAATAGAAACCCCAGAACTAGACCCACAAACGTATGGCCAACTCATCTTTGACAAAGCAGGAAAGAACATCCAATGGAAAAAAGACAGCCTCTTTAACAAATGGTGCTGGGAGAACTGGACAGCAACATGCAGAAGGTTGAAACTAGACCACTTTCTCACACCATTCACAAAAATAAACTCAAAATGGATAAAGGACCTGAATGTGAGACAGGAAACCATCAAAACCCTAGAGGAGAAAGCAGGAAAAGACCTCTCTGACCTCAGCCGTAGCAATCTCTTACTCGACACATCCCCAAAGGCAAGGGAATTAAAAGCAAAAGTGAATTACTGGGACCTTATGAAGATAAAAAGCTTCTGCACAGCAAAGGAAACAACCAACAAAACTAAAAGGCAACCAACGGAATGGGAAAAGATATTCGCAAATGACATATCGGACAAAGGGCTAGTATCCAAAATCTATAAAGAGCTCACCAAACTCCACACCCGAAAAACAAATAACCCAGTGAAGAAATGGGCAGAAAACATGAATAGACACTTCTCTAACGAAGACATCCGGATGGCCAACAGGCACATGAAAAGATGTTCAGCGTCGCTCCTTATCAGGGAAATACAAATCAAAACCACACTCAGGTATCACCTCACGCCAGTCAGAGTGGCCAAAATGAACAAATCGGGAGACTATAGATGCTGGAGAGGATGTGGAGAAACAGGAACCCTCTTGCACTGTTGGTGGGAAAGCAAATTGGTGCAGCCGCTCTGGAAAGCAGTGTGGAGGTTCCTCAGAAAATTAAAAATAGACCTACCCTATGACCCAGCAATAGCACTGCTAGGAATTTATCCAAGGGATACAGGAGTACTGATGCATAGGGCCACTTGTACCCCAATGTTCATAGCAGCACTCTCAACAATAGCCAAATTATGGAAAGAGCCTAAATGTCCATCAACTGATGAATGGATAAAGAAATTGTGGTTTATATACACAATGGAATTCTACGTGGCAATGAGAAAAAATGAAATATGGCCTTTTGTAGCAACGTGGATGGAACTGGAGAGTGTGATGCTAAGTGAAATAAGCCATACAGAGAAAGACAGATACCATATGGTTTCACTCTTATGTGGATCCTGAGAAACTTAACAGGAACCCATGGGGGAGGGGAAGGAAAAAAAAAAAAAAAGAGGTTAGAGTGCGAGAGAGCCAAAGCATAAGAGACTGTTAAAAACTGAGAACAAACTGAGGGTTGATGGGGGTTGGGAGGGAGGAGAGGGTGGGTGATGGGTATTGAGGAGGGCACCTTTTGGGATGAGCACTGGGTGTTGTATGGAAACCAATTTGTCAATATATTTCATATAAAAAAAAATTGTAAGCTTAAGAAAAAAAAAAATCTCTGGACCTCAATTTTCTCATTAAAAAAAAAAAATAGAAAAAAAAAAAAAAGAACCAAATTGTCCCAGGTATGTATCAAATGGCACAAAAGCAAGATAGCAAATTAATTAGTAATATAATAACTTTGGGGAAGAGAGAAGTCCCCTTAAATATTTTTAACAGAACAGTCTAATTATGTTCCTAAACCACGTCCATATACCTCATATACTGGCTCTAAAAGGACTCCCTTAATAATGATATCATGAGCCTTAAAAAGCTTTTCTTTTTGAATGCTTTCTTCCTTTTTTCAGGCTCTATGTCTAAGGACATACATCTAACCCATCCACTAAATCACCACAGTAATTGGAAATGGGTGGAACACTGATCTAGCTGCAACAAACAAATAAACACTTCCAACCAAGCATTTCTATAAACCCACAGTGAATTTGTCAGT
Organism: Prionailurus viverrinus; assembly: GCF_022837055.1. Lineage (NCBI taxonomy): Eukaryota > Metazoa > Chordata > Mammalia > Carnivora > Felidae > Prionailurus > Prionailurus viverrinus. The sequence continues at coordinate 22,876,908 of NC_062568.1, forward strand.
CCATTTCTTGCACAGGATGTGTTTGGCTTTCACGGCCATCCGGCAACAGATCCTTCTAGACAATACCAAGGAGTGTTAAGTGTGGGACCTAAATGCTACATATTAAAAATTAAGTAAACATTATCATTTCAAGAAAGATAATGAAGATACATGTGCACTGAAACTTAAAATACATCATTCTAAAAGAAAAAGAAACTAGTATTTTTGAGTGAAGTGCTTAGGGTGGTAAATTCAGTGTTTTCCAAGATTTCTATGGCTTAAAGAATCTAAGAAACAAAGACCCCCAAAATTAAGTTTCTATTGTTGAGCATTATTTTTAGACTGGATGAATAAATTGCTTTTTAGTCATAAATCACATGTATTACAATGATTATTATTCATTGGATAAAAAATATTTACTTTCAACAACTATTTTATGGTACGTGGTATTTGGAGACCAAGAAAAATATTAGTACCCTCTCAAAGACAGGACTAAAAGCAACTTGTTCATCTTTTCAACAAATATTTCTTTAACACCTACTATGTGCTGATGGCTATTCTAGATTATTGCAATATAGCTATTTTTTTAAAAAATCTTCTTTCAAGAATCTTAAAAATTTTCTCTTTGATGATTTGCAATAAAACATCAATGTTAGAGGCACGTGGGTGGCTCTGTCCGTTGAGTGTCCGACTCGATTTCAGCTCTGGTCATGATCTCGGGGTCATGACTCAGAGCCCCGCATCGGACTCCACACTGGGCGTGGAGTCTGCTTAAGATTCTCTCTCTTCCTCTAGTGCTCACGCTTTCTCTCCCTCTCTAAGAAACAAACAAATACATCAGTATTGAGAACACTATGTTAGCCAGAGTCACCTTAACCCTGATACACTAACTTCTCCTCATGGGCCACATACAGCTTAGACTTTGAGGAAAGTGCCACTCCAGAGTCAACCTGCTTTCCATTGACAACCTGCAAACTAACATGCGCTAAATTGTATTTGTAGGCTAGAAATTAAAAGATGCATTTAATTATCAGTCCTCCAGTGCTTCTGCTATCTTTTGGCATTTATGAGAGTTAATAAACTGCCATGGTTTCTGCAAACAGAACTGGCAGTAATCCACAATTGATTGAATTAATTAAGCAGAACAATTGGCAAGAGCTAAAAATAATGAGAAGAATTTTAATGAAATGGTGCATAATGCTGTAGACCTACACTAAGGAGTATAGACAATCTATTTAGAGATTTTTTTCCTAATAAATTATGTGTGTGCTTGCTTTTAATGTACCGCTGTAAAAAGCATGGCATATTTCTAACATTCTTAGTAATGGAAAATAGCCTAATAGAAATTTAGTCTTTTCTAACATCTTGAATGTGTAATATTCTCTAATGCTTAAATTCAGATATAATGAGACCATCTCCATTATGAACACCCTATAATTATTAATCAGAATCTCTTGATTCTAAGAAGAAGGGGGCAAGGATGTTGATGCTAAGGCTACTTTATTCAATTCAACATATTCATGAAATGTTCAAATAATCTTCCATTGCTTTTCTAAGTGTGTGCTATGCTCCAAGGAGTCTGTGCTACAGGATTTTGCTGGTTATGTCCATGAGTACCAGACTGGGTACCAGACCCTGGGTTTGTATTCTCTCCTCTAAAAATTGCATTTGAAACTGCTGGGGGTAGAATTTCAACCAAACATCAAGAGAAGCAGAAATTTAAGGATATTGAGCAGTGAGTTGCAGTATCTTCTCCTAATAGTTTGGCCACAGTCTTTGACAGCTTTCTTTCTTCTTTAAAAAAAAATTTTTTTAAATGTTTACTCATTTTTGAGAGACAGAGTGTGAACAGGGGAGGGGCAGAGAAAGAGGGAGACACAGAATCTGATGCAGGCTCTGGGCTCTGTGCTGATGAGCCCAACGTAGGGCTCAAACTCACGAACCATGAGATCATGACCTGAGCTGAAGTTGGACGCTTAACCAACTGGGCCACCCAGGCATCCCTTGACAGCTTTCTTTCAAAAGTCGTGTTTAGTACACCATTTCCATTTTGCCTAAATAATGCGATTCTTATGTCAACATGTCTGTAGCAGAGAAATTACTATTACTTGGACATTCAAAGCACACAATTTATAATGATGCATTTTATGCAAGGATAGAGGACTTCAGGATTTACAATAGCTATGTACCCACATAGTAGTAGGTAGATAGGAAGATAAATACGATCTAACAGGTTATTTCAAGCCTTGATGGAATGGAACCCAGGAGTGGACGCAACAGAAGAAAAGCTATCTATGACAGACAGTGTTGACCAATGGCCTGGAACATCACCCAAGGCAACACCTTACAGAAATCATATGTGGAATTGTAGCTTCGATGGTGTTGGGACCAACGCAGACTGAAGGGTGAAGTCTTCAACTGTTACGAGTTCACTCATGGCCTCCATCCCCAGCCGTGTAGCCTATGTTCTGAGGAAGCATGGCATGGTATTGGGGGACTGACTTTGAGTGGGATAGCCCTGCACCCACATCCAGGTTCTGCCACTGCCAGAGTCATCTCTGATCCTGGGAGAAGTTATTTAACACCTGTCCACCGGTTTCCTGTTCTTTGTAAAATGAAGGGGTGAGGGGGTGGGGAGGGACGTCTGGATCAGAGTTGTTGCAATGATGTAATTAGTGACTGAGACAGATGTCATTAATTCCCCTTCAGAGAACAGTCAAGTAAAAAGATTTCAATAGTGTGACATCCTCTAGGTAATAACGGTATGATGGCAGAATGAAGAAGCAAAAGCACCTGAGCGATATTTTGCCTCAGTCATTTTCATTATGGAAAATGATCATCTAACTGCAAAGAATGGAGCCACACTTTTAAGAGGGGGATAAAGTTCTAATGTAATTAAGTGACTCCTCATTTCTGAGGCCCTTTTCTAAAGGAACTAGAACAGTACTCAGGGGCTTCAGCAATCAGGAAGGTAGGGACAAAGAGTAGAATAGGGTAGAGACTTTCAGGAGGGTGTTCCTTTGAGGGTGCAATGTACTGCCTCATGGGATGGGGACACACAAATGTGCACTGGGACAAAGGCCTGTTTATTTAGGATTTAGCACCACTATGTTCTAGCTGTGTAATCTAACGCACCCTGGACTCCACCGGGAGCTTATCTGTGAAATAAATATATATGTCTTTTCTACCTCATAGAACGTTTCATGAGAAACCAAATTTGACACAACATATAAAACTGTTTTTCGGGGCGCCTGGGTGGCGCAGTCGGTTAAGCGTCCGACTTCAGCCAGGTCACGATCTCGCGGTTGGTGAGTTCGAGCCCCGCGTCAGGCTCTGGGCTGATGGCTCAGAGCCTGGAGCCTGTTTCGGATTCTGTGTCTCCCTCTCTCTCTGCCCCTCCCCCGTTCAAGCTCTGTCTCTCTCTGTCTCAAAAATAAATAAACATTGAAAAAAAAATAATAATAATAAAATAATAAAACTGTTTTAAAAATACAAGGTGCCATCTCTGCAAATATAAGACTATAGGATGCTCATGATTATAGTAGTCCAAATAACAATCCAGATCTCAAAAAGCAGAAACATTTAGTCAAACTGTTGTTCCTTTGCCTATGGAAGTTCAAGAACTGAAAAGTAGAAGAATTTTTTTTTTAAAGAGAGAACATAGACTACAAATTGCCATTTAACCTTAACATTAAAGCCTTATCTGCTATGGGTTTGAATGTTTGGTCTCCCCAAAACTTATATGTAACCCCCAATGTGATGTATTTGGAGGTGGAGCCTTCAGGAGCTAATTAGGTCATGAAGGTGGAGCCCCCATGATGAGATTAGCTCTTAGACACAAGAAAGCTGATATCCGTAGATAGATTAGATTAGATTAGATAGATACATGATCATTGGTAAACAGATAGATAGATATCCGCCATGTGAAGATACAGCAAAAAGGTGGCCACCTACAAACCAGGAAGAAGGAACCAAATCTTCCAGCACCGTGATCTTGGACCTCCCAGCCTCCAGAACTGAGAAATGTCTGTTGTGTAAGCCATTCATTCCATATTTTATTGCAGCAGCCTAAACTAAGATATGACCAAATCAATTACATTTATTAGCAGGTTCTCTCTGTGTCTGTCTCTCCCTGCCTCTCTCTGCATCTGTCTTTCGGTCTCTCACTCTTTCTCTATTATTGATTGCAATGTGCCAAGTGCTATGCTAAGAGCTTCACATGTATCAACTTATTTATGCCTCACAACTCAATAAGGTATTGATGTGGATCCAGTCTAGATGTATATGAAATACATATGTAATTACACAGTTGTGCTGTATCTTTGCCAATACTCTGCCTACATCTACTTGTATCATCATCTGTGTGTACCTCCATCTAAATACATCACAATACAAATACAATGTCCTATACGTATACACATGTCAATGTGAGTTAAGTGAGTACAACTCATCAGGGCTTAATTCGTATGTCCATAAGATGAATACAACAACGAACATAAGTCTAAATTTCACTCTCTCTGGCATAAGATAATGAGAAAACCTCTTTGTGCCAGATATATGAAATGAATCAAAGATTTGATGATTCAAATATTTTCAGGAACTTTCTGTATCTGAAGAGACACAGGAGAATCGCGAGTGGGGGAACAGTGATCTAGCTGCTAAAAGTCATTACTCACAGAATCTGGTGAAAATGAACGCCCAGAAATTTGGGTCTCTGAGTCAAGGCAAAAGGGTGGTCGGTTTCTTCACGTGTGTTTCAAATGGGTAGAGTTGTTTTGTTTAATAAGAGAAAGCTTCTTTACAGTTTTTCCTCCGTTTCGCCCTATCGACCAAGTATTTAGTAATTTTGGCAATAAATTATTTGTCAAGGATTCTTGTTGATTTGTTTTTTGTTTTTGTTTTTTTATCTTCTGTGTCTAGCTCTTCAGAGGATTTTTACAATGGAGCCGTGAGAAGCCACAGCACGTTTAAGAGCCTGATTCGACTTCAAATCCAGAGTCCTATAAAAAGATCTGACTTAGGAGCTTGACTGGTATTACTGAAAATTAGAGGATCAACCACTGCAAAAAAAGATTACAGCCCAGGGGAGGGAAGGACTGCTTTGCTCTGACGCCTCTGGACCTCATCAGGCTTTCTCCCAGATGACCACAGAGCAAAGTCTAGAAGTAGGAATGCTGGGTCAAAGCACAGGAACATCTTTAGAGTTTTTATTACGTGCCTCCATTGCCCAAAATGTGTTGGCTTGCAATCCTAACCATAAAATTTATGCAACAATTTTCAGAAATATTAATTTGACAGGCAAAAATGGCATGTCATTATTTTAATTTGCATTTCTTTGAGTATTAGTGAAGGAACGTTTTTTAACACGTTTATTAGCCACATTTACTGCTTGTTTTGTAAGTGACCTGTTCATATCCTTTACTCAACAGGCCACTTTAAAAATAATCACAGTACACACACAATTGAGTTAAAGGACACCGTTTCTTGGAACAGGTCACTTCCCCTGTATTTTTTAAAGAAGGGTACTAAACAAAAGTATTAACACTATCAGGTAGTGATTGTAACTTGGAGAACGGCAAGTACAAATAAAATTTCTCTATCCAATATTTTAAAGCACAAGTCTTTTATTTCTGTTCTAGGAAGGGAGTGCCGGAAGAGAGATGTGTGGTTTTCAAATGTTCCTGCTGTTTTCGCTTACGCTCTTTTATTTCAGTCCAAAACTCTCAACCGGAATCCGTTTGCCATACAGACATAACAATAATCTCTCCTTTGGGGGTGAGCACCTAACTGCTTCGTTCTTTTATGGGACTATGTCACTTTTTAATTTAAAAAACAATTCATCTAAAAGAAACATTCTCAAGAGAAAAATGTGTGTGTGTGTGTGTGTGTGTGTGTGTGTGTGTGTGTAAATAAAGAAACTGGGACTCAGCAGTAGCACTGAATCAACAACTGTCTTTACACCAAGTTGTTAGCAGGGGTGCTATTCCTTGTGGGAGAGGTAACAGAAGGGGCAGATGTTTGGGGTTTACTCATTCTGCTGACCAACTTCAGACTTTGAAAAAGCTTTCACAGGTCTCTCTTCAGATCTCCAGAGGCCCTCGTCAACATGCCTCAAACTGGATATCGAGCCTCCCTACTTTCAAGGATTCCATATCACCATGCCCTACTTTTACTGGGTTTTCTGACACAAATAACTACTCGCTTGTCCTCAAATCCACTGGCATGGCTGGGTTTTGGCATGAGACACCCTCCCTTTCTTCCCACCAATCCAAACCCTGGTCAAGCACCTGGCCAAGCCCTACCTGAACCAAAACATCTGCTCATACCTGTGTGCCCCGCACAGAGCTCACTCTGCTAACAGGTTTGTGCACTTATTTCCATGTGACACGTGCAACTGCTTGGTCAGATGCTCTCTGGTTTGGACAGCTAGTTTTCACAGTAAATGTTAGGTGGAAACATTCATTCCTTACTATTAGCTGACACAGAAAGGGTCCTAATTAGATGGAAAAGCCTGACTTTTTCCCATGTCTCACCCTCCATTTGCTCCTCTCAGAATACTACCTTCATCGCGGCAAATAGTCATTCAACATGGAGGAGATCAGTCTTGCCCCGAGCATGTGGGTCCCCCCCTGAGGCTCAGTATGGGACTGGGATGCGCCCCGGGTCTCAGCAGGGAAGTGACAGCAACCTGTTTTCACAGGGATGATGAACACCAGTCCTCACACTCATATAATCATGCTCAAGTTTGGCTGTTGGCAAGCTACATGTTCCCGGTTCATTACTTCAGTGGAACGTTGTATTTCTAGATTGTTTTCCTGGGATCGTTTATAGGTCAGAAAAAAATTTAGGTAAAGAGGTTACAAGTAACCGTGCTTTTCTATGCTGCAAAATGTGGCCAGAATAAAATCAAGCTTTAGAGGTGTTAGAGTCATCACAGCATGAGGTATGAGTTTCAGAAGAATCTAAGCATTTCTACCTTTTGCAGTAATTCCATCAGAAAATTTAAGGAATTCTTTACATATTCTAAAGTGCCATGGGGTCCCTGATAATGTTATCTCTCTTCAGCTGTGAACACCACTCCCCTAAATTTCTCTTGGTAGTGACCAGTGAGCAGTTCAACAGAGGCAGCAAATCATTGGAGGAGGTCATCGAGACCACATGACCACCGGCTGACATGCAAGCTGGACCCACAAAACTCACCATCTCTCATATCCTTGAAATGTACATTCTGCCCCCCATTCCCATAGCTGAAGCCATTTCCAGGATGCAACCTTGAGAGAATAATGTGTGGTTGAGAGCATCTGGGTGGTATACACGACCGAACCCAGTTAAGGCCTCTATATAAACTTTTAAGATTCTGGTGGGCCCGGTGAGAGTGGGGAGCGGGGGGCCAGGCTGTAGAGATCCACTCATCTTGCAACTGCCCAAGAGAAGCCCCCTATGTAAGTTTCCTCGAGTATCAAAACTGCCACCTACCAACGTGAAGTGGTCTGCCCCTTTCTTCAGTGTCTTCTTGTATCCCATGCACGGGGACCAGGTTCAGATTCAGATAGGGAACTCCCGAGGCTGCAAACCAACACAGACACACCTTCATTTCACATCTGTACCCTCTGACAAATTTCTGCCCAAGGTTTAAAAATCAATTGATAAGCATTACACTTAAAAGAAAGAAAAATATTTAGCACCTTACAGCTTCGAACTACTTCCCTCCAGGTATTTTTCTCACTGATGAATTTCTAGACAACCTAACAGTTTTACTGCAGAAAGGTTTCCATACATCCCTAGGTCGGCCCATCAGGGTGAAACAGAAAGAGGGAACTGATTAGCGTGTAGGTGCAGTTCTTGGGCAGAAGAGACTAATAACAATGATAAGCCGAAGCCCCAGGTCTCCCAAGGGGACGGCAATGGGAAGGTACAGCAAGGAGCTTGGCGTGGAGTCACTGCTAAAGACCCAGCCTTATGACCCAGGGCACACACCAACGGCAGGAAGCGAACCTCAGACAGTAACAGAATTCTAGTCAGCACTGAGCTAATAAATGTCCAGCTGAGTTGGCAGCTGGGGTGACCTGTACAGCCATCCAAAATTTCCCTGGAAGAGCTTACGCTCTTCCTGCCTCCATCTGATGGTGCAGTGACTAGAACAGAAAAGGGCCTGAAGGCTGAAGAATCCGTCTGCTTGTGAGTAGAGATCAGACTCTGGAATGCAGCGGGATAAGGAAACTAAAGCAAAACTTTCCAGCCCAAGCTTCCTGTGCACCTGCTTCGTCCATCCACACTCTCCATGCATTTCCCACACAATTTCCCACACTGATCGGGAGGCTATTTGATTCTCTAAGGTGGTGGACATACAGCATCAAAATAGCTAATCTATGACTTCTTTTAAAAATCAAGTGTGGTAAAACCATTGTAAAAAACAGTTTGTAACTCCTTCTCGTTATAAACATATACTTAACCACAGGACCTAGCAATTCCACTCCTACGTATTTACTTAATAAGGTAGCTATTATTGGCCCCATTTTATAAACAAGTAAACCAAGGCTCAGTGAAGGTAAGAGACTTGCCAAGGCCACAGCTTTCGTCTGTGGTGGGTGCTGAAATCGAAACCCAGGGGTGCTGTCCCCTCCTCCCTACCAAACCTGGCATCTCATCATGCTATCCCGTCCCATCATGTTATGGTGCCTCCTTAGGAAAAAAAAAAAAAAAATTCAATCCAAGTTTAGCTTAAGAAGGAAGTAGTCAGAAAAATGAAAGGAGACATCCTTTTTAATGCTTCATTATCAAGTAAACCATATTTTTCTGAAGATTTTCATTGTACTGATTTTAACACCATTCACGTTTGTTATTTTATTAAAGCCTGGAAATATTTAATATGCCTAATCAATTTTCTATGATGCTGACTTCATGAAAATGGAGGCTGTACAATCATTACTGGAAGTATTCTGCTCAAGCTTAATGGAGACCAAATTCTCCTTTCAAGACTGGTTTGGGAACAAATAGAACACAGTTACTTGGGTCGATGTCATAAGTTAAACAAGACCTCCCCCCTCCCTCCCGGAAAACAATTTTACATTCACTTGCAATTTGTTTGCTAGCATAATATTATACTGTAGAACCTACCTTCCATAATTTTACTATCCTCTAGAGAGGTTTATGTTTATGTCTACAGAATAGAGAAATTACTAAAGGTAGGCTATACAGGTCTGTAATATTATGCTAGCAAACAAACAGCAAATGTACACAAAATTGTTTTCTAGGAAAACAACAAAATAATTATACACTTTGATTAATATAAATAGGCCATGATTTTACCTCTAATTTAAGATGGAAACTATCTTAATGATTTATGAAGCCGATGGTTGGTTAGAACAAAAATCTTGATTGCACCAAAGGAATCTTCTACATCCTTTGTAGTAACAACTGGTTAGAATCCAAAGAGAACAGCTGAGAACAGGTGTCTCTATAATGTACTGCATTACTCCTGTTTGAGAGGAAGTAGCTATTATTGAATTTTATTGGAACAGAAATAACTTTCCATTGCAGAAGAGGGTCTTCCTTATATGTGAGTCATTATTTTCAGTCAGTAAAGATTTGACAACTAGATGAATCAAAAACAAGATACCAAACAAAAAAGAGAAATGCCAAAATCTACACAATGATAGACTGGGCTCTATTTAGAACATCCATAGTCTTAACTTAGCTGTAAATGCTTGCCTGTGATTTCAGGATTTAAGCTAATTTAGCAGGAGCCCAATACAAATCTAGCAACAACTCTTAATAATTTGGCTACCTTCTTGCCTTCCTGTATTTTTTTTTTTAATGTTTGTTTATTTTTGAGAGAGAGAGAGAGTGTGTGTGTGTGTGAGTGGGGAAGGGGTGGCAGGGGAGAGGGGAGGGACAGAGGATCCCAAGAGGGCTTGCACTGATAGCACTGAGTCCAACGCAGGGCTGGAACCCACGAACCGTGAGATCATGCCCTGAACCGAAATCAGACACTCAACTGAGCCACCCAGGCACCCTGCCTTCCTGTATTTTTCCATGTCATTATGAAATTCTTAAACTTTCATGAAAAGGCCACTATATTTCCAGTGTATATACTTATATATTTTTTAATTTTTATAACATTTGCATGTGAAAAGCCTGGGTTGATCATTTTTAAATGTTTGCTAAATGTTTTTAAATTCACAGAGCAGTGGGGACTAGGGAAAGCACATACATTATCAGATGCCTTGCAAAGTCAATTCTACCTGGAAGCCCTAGAATGTCATGGCCACTGAGTTGGCTCTATACTTAAATTAAAAGAGATCTGAATTCTGTTAGAGTTCAAGTCAGTCTTTAGCACTAAGGAAGGATACCAGCTCTGTCTGGGAGACCAAATATAGCTGAATAACTGAATTTTCCCTCATTTTACTCTGAATTTCTGGTTTTAGGTTCATGGATACTGCATTAAAAAAAAAAAAAAAAAAAAAAAAAAAAAAAAGCACATATTCTCAAGTTCCTGAGAGAGGAGGCGTTAGGTGCTGAACTGAAGGTAGTTATCAATGAAATGTAATTTAGATATTTGAAAGAGGCATTTTTATTCACAAGGAGGTGGGAGGGAATGGGAGTGCATAATAAGGAAAGATAGAAGGAGAATTGGAATACTGCAGAAAACAGAGCCCATACATGTGAATATGACCAACACATATGCTAAATATTATGAGATCAAAAAATAAAATGTTGTGTCTTAGAGTGGAACCTAGACTTTAATAGAGGATTCAGATGAGTGTTTCCTTTTTTTCTTACTCTGACTTAATTGCCTGTGTGGGCTGGGAAGCAATTCCAAAAATAGTTAAAACCCTGCGGGTACTCTTTTACAGATCAATTTACTGATTGTACCTGAGCTTCTGCTGATCAATTCTTACAGAAACATGAAATTTCAATTTCAAACAAGGACAAGTGTTACAAAAGCATTTTCCTATCTGATGAAAATCATCAGATTTTCCAGTCCTGATTTAAATTTTTTTAATGTTTATTTATTTTTGAGACAGAGAGAGGGAGGGAGAGAGAGAGAGAGAGCAGTCACTGGGGCAGAGAGAGATGGAGACACAGAATCCAAAGGAGGCTCCAGACTCTATGCTGTCAGTACAGAGCCTGATATGGGACTTGAACCCACAAGCCAGGAGATTATGACCTGAGCCAAAGTCGAATGCTTAACTAAGTCACCCAGGTGCCCCCAGTCCTGATTTTATTTACATGTACAAAACGCATTAAAATAGAACAGCGGGCATTTTGATTTAAATAAAACTATTCTAGGGGCGCCTGGGTGGCTCAGTCAGTTGAGCGTCCGACTTCGGCTCCGGTCATGATCTCACGGCCCGTGGGTTCGAGCCCCACGTCGGGCTCTGTGCTGACAGCTCAGAGCCTGGAACCTGCTTCTGCTTCTGTGTCTCCCTCTCTCTCTGCCCTAACCCATTCGCATTCTGTCTCTGTCTCTCTCAAAAATAAATAAAAATATTAAAAAATATTTTTTAATAAAATAAAACTATTCTAAAATAAGATGAATAATAAAATCCTTTCTCAGGCTTACCTGGTTAATTTTGTAACACTTTTTAAAGTGCTAGCTTACATTAAAATCACAGTATTTCAAGAATACAGTTTAACACTCTTATTATATTGGCAAAAATGCAAGCATTACTGACTTGCAAACACAGAGTCAGCATAAGGCTAAATGTGAATAGGATAGTGAGGTCGGCATGTTGTTACAATGTGTAATATGGTAATGGAAGCATTAATAATTCCTTTTAGAATTATCACTGCCTAAATATTGTGTTAGCCTCTTACAGACTATGAGGAGTAGGCAATGCCCACCTCATCTGATGGGCATCTGTTATGCACATGCCAGAAAGAAAGGAAACCCTAGGATCTTTATGGGCTTGCGGAGTTAGAAAAGTCATCCTTATTCATGAGAGAGTGGCCACTCAGACAACTCGAACAAGTGCTCGAGACACAACATCCAGTCAGCCCCTCAGAAGCCAGCTTTCTCTCACCCTCTCCTCTACTGAGCCCACTATATTCACGACCCAGACGCCCTCTCCGTTTCCCCCTCTGCTGCCTCAGCTTACACACAGTCCCTGCTTCCACTGCCTCCTCTGCAAATCAAAATGACCAAAAAAGAGAATCTGACTGAATCCACTGGGTACCATCCAACATGGAGTCTTTCTACTGGGCAGACTCCTCAAACTAGATCATCTCCTAGGCTGGTGGACTCTGTACGTGTAGCCTATTTGGAGAGTTGCTTGGGGCATAAAGACGTGTTGGGTCAACCAGTAAGGGTCCTGATAAAAACCAAGTCAAACCAGGGGAGCTCACACGGAAGAAACCGTGAGTGCATAATTAGCGCTCTGTCCTGAGAGTGCCACGGCCTTGTCTCCAGTTCAACTATGCAGAGAACTGCTTTGGAGGACACAAGAAGCAAAGAAAGGTCCCTGCCTTCACAGGGACACTTAGGCATCTTCACAAGGGTTTTGAGTTATCCTCCTGCGTTAGCCTAGAGAACCTTCCTCACTGAGCAACTCAGCTTCCATGACAGATGCTTAAAATTAGCTGTTCGTGTTAAGCTTTCTCTTCCTTGACATTCAAATGGGGAAACGCAATACTTTACAAGGAAAACTGCCTCAAGTGTACATCTTCAAGAAAAAAATAAAATATTTTTGTAACTAACATTCTCTAAAATTAAAAAAGTAAGGGGTGCTTGGTGGCTCAGTTGGTTAAACATCTGACTCTTGATTTCAGCTCAGGTCACGATCTTACGGTTCATGAGTTCGAGCCCCACGTTGGGCTCTGGTCTGACAGAGCGGAGCCTGCTTGGGATCCTCTCTCCTCTCTCTCTCTCCTCCTCTCTCGCTGTCCCTTCTCCACTTGCACACATGCACTCTTTCTCTCTCTAAATAAAATAAAGTCATTTTAAAAAACAGTAAAAACAAATCTCTTCTCAAGTCACTTAAACATAGCGTACTTCAAATCGGCAAATTTGCATGTAGCCAATTGAATAAACATTCCCAGAGAATAAAGTTCACCTCCACTAACAAAACAGACATTTATCCGACTTTACCCCAAGTAATCATCTGGTTATTTGTTTTATATCCATTTCCACCACCGAACTGTAAGCTCCTTGAGACTGAGAGTGGGGACTCTTATCTCCACAGCAGCAGGAACCAGTCCAAAGTACATGTTCCATGCAAGTTTCTTGACTGAACGAGCGAAAGTATTAATTACCAGCAGCAGACAACAGAAATGTGTGGCTGATTCACTATTGTGAATTGCACACACCACGTTCATGGGGACTAGCAGATAAAAGTCCCACTCCTGCAGCAGCCAGACAGAATGTACCGGACAGCAGCTTCCAGGCTTGGACTAAGACGAAGGTGGTGAGTGTCCACCTTCTGTTACAATTGAAGAGCTTGGATCTCTCAGAGCCATCACATCCATTTTATTTAGCATTACTTACAATGCATTCACTTCTGAAAGGCAGGAGGAAAAGGCAAGATCTCTGATATTAAGAGCAAAATCTCTCCAATTTCCGCCGATGGGTCTTTAGAGGTGGGCACAGAGAAGATAAAAGAGGGCCCCTCTACACTGGTGGTGTGAAACCAGTTGAAACAGATGTTGCTACAGGAATCACTTCTAGAAAATCAGGGTGTTCTCTCCCACTAGCAGTTTGAGCTGGTCTCTCCTACGGAGCACTTCCTTAATGGTATGTTGTAGTTTGGCACTTTATGTGATATTACCGTAGGCAATGATGACAATCAGAGTATGGGGGGGTGGGGGCTGGCTGGAACTGCCAGATGGGTTTCTCTCCGATCACGCGGCACGTTAGCAATAGAAATGCCCATGACATTCTCTGTGGAAAAATCTAGAGGTACCTACCAAGGTCTGTGGCCAATAAGCTACAGAGCAATTAGTTATGCCTATATATTCTTAAACAACCTTGAAGTTCCCCAGCATTTTCAAGATGAGAAGCTAAAAGGCAGACATGGTGGCAACACCAGGAATCTGGCTCAGGGTTCTTTGCTCCCCGGAACATGCTCTGCCCAGGTGATAACGCGTACCTGTGTACAGGATCACAATTATCTGCTGGTACCTCAAGGCATATAATTGCACACTGAATTTAAATCTTCTCTCCTAGTTACATTATTACCTCTCTATTTTAATTTGTTGCAGATAATAGGACTTCAATTAGAAGAGATAGGGTTTTTTTAAATCATTTTTAAAACAGTCATAAATAGGGTATTACTTTTTACTTTGACAGAGGAACACTGTATCAATTTCAACACAGCACTTAGATATAATCTTTATAAATTCCATCTGCTTTGGGCTCCTGCTTCCACCAAAGTGAGGTAGGAGGGTCCAGATTTTCTGAAGCCATCATGAAAACCAGGAAAAATACATAGAACAATGTTTTTCAAAACTGGTTATCAGCCAGCAAAGGAAAAGGAAAAAAAGTGGATCCTTTTTTGTTTTTAAACCATTTATTTAGAATTTTTAAACATATTGAATGGTTTTTTATGAATATAATTTATTGTCAAATTGGCTTACATACAACACCCAGGGCTCATGCCAATGAGTACCCTCCTCAATGCCCATCACCCATTTTCCCCTCTCCCATACTTCCCCCATCCACCCTCAGTTTGTTCTATTTAAGAGTCTCTTATGGTTGGCCTCCCTCCCTCTCTGTAACTTTTTTTTTCCCCTTCCCTTCCCCCATGGTCTTCTGTTAAGTTTCTCAAGATCCACATGAGTGAAAACATTTGATATAGGACAGCGGATCCTTGAGAGGTGAGAAACAAATGAGGTTGAGCCCAGTTTATCCCAGATTATGCTCAAAAAGCTTTTAGGTCAAAGCAGAGAAAGGGGCAACTGAGGAGGATCCTGTTCTAGTCCTTGGGGGAAGACCTAAGGCAGCTGAGTTCATGGGACAGAGTCTGGAAGGGAGAGGGCCTCGCAGCGAGAGAGCCCCAGAGATCTGCAGTTGATAGGTACCCGGCACAGCACTGCTCTTACCTACACGAGGAAACTGCCCACGGCAAGATGGTGGGAAGAAGCCATCAGAAATGGAAGTGTATTCTCTTTTCACGTGCCTATATCCTTCTAAAGAACAGTTGGTTCTTTGAATTGGGGAAGGAAGAAAGTATTCTAATAGGATAATAGCAGTAAAGGACAAAAAGACCTCCCCTCCCCATTTAATTTCATTAAGATCACATCTCTAAAGTGAGGTTATTCCTATCTACAATATCATCACTTATTTGTTTTGGATTTTTTGTTTTTTTGTTTCAGAAAAATAATTACAAAGGTAGTACAGACAGTTTCCATACCCCCAGCTTCCCCTACTATTGATATCTTACATTTACTAAGGGGTGATTGTCACAATGAACCAATACTGATATTTTTATTAATTAAAGTTCATATTGTGAGATTTTCCTAATTTTTCCTAATGTCCTTTTTCTGATAGTCACTCATTTGTACTTATGACTCTATTTCAGTGGTGTATGGACAGCAAATTTATCAAATACGTGCTCTTTCAAATGAAAAGCTGTTAATGCTACCTTCATTTGAAAAAAAGAATTACAATTCTGAGTAGAAAATATTAAACTATTTCTAACTTACACCTCCATCTGAAAACTAAATATTCTAAGATATAACAGACTCTTGTCAAAAAGTAGCTTAGAAGGCACTTGGGACTCTGGTAAAGATTTTTGGGACTTGGGTCCCCTTGTCTCAGGGGTTTCCTATTGCTCTAAAGAAAGAATTCAGAAATCTTAGAACCAAGTACTTCAGAGCCCTCTACTGGCCTCTCCTCACCATTGCAACCCCATTTGGGTTCATTTCTAACCCTAGCCAACTCCCTGAAAATACCTTCCTCCCTCAACCATAAAAGCAGGGGCAGCTTTTATGATACCTTGCTAAGAGCCATATAAGTGCAATCAATGTCTTAAAGGTGAGAATTTATAAAGTTAAAAGTTTTCTCAGTCCTGTTACACATATTCTGACAAACTTGAAAAGGTTAAATGTAGTCAGTAAATAATAACCGATCAGAGCCAAATTCAAGAGAGCTAACTCCAAGGATGCATTAAAGGACATTTACTACAGTAAAATTATCATCTCATAGCTTTTGTTTTCAGTTTTAAAAATCAAGAATAGAGGGGCGCCTGGGTGTCAGCCGGTTAAAGCCTCCAGCTTCGGCTCGGGTCATGATCCCATGGTTCGTGGGTTTGAGCCCCGTGTCAAGTTCTGTGTTGACAGCTCAGAGCCTGGAGCCTGCTTCAGATTCTGTGTCTCCCCCTCTCTCTACCCCTCTCCCACTCATGCTCTGTCTCTCTTTCTCAAAAATAAGTAAGTATTTAAAAAAAATTTTTTTAAATCAGGAATAGAGATTTTTAAAAAAGTAAAAGAAACTTCTTTCAATAGGTGAAGACACTGGGGAAAATTTCTGGGTTAACAACTGGTAACTTAGTCACTTTCTCACTCCATGACATTCAATTTCAAAACACTTTCCTTGGATATCTACCTTCTCTTTTGTTTTAACCTAAGACATCAGAATACATGTTCTAGAACAGAAGTTCTCTTTTGGGCACAAATTGTTAAGATTCGAATCATACCAAGTATCCTTATCAACCACGATGGAATAAAACTACACATCAACAGCAGTAGGGAAACTGGAAAATTCATAAATACACAAGAATTAATAAACAGCATGCACTTGAACAACCACAAGTTCAAGGAAGAAATCACAAGAGAGATTAGAAAATATCTTGAGACAAATCAACAGGCAGACACAACATACCAAAACTTACGGGATGTAGTCAGAGCAGAATGAAGAGGGAAGTTCACAGGCATGAACATGTACACCGAAAAAGGAAGGTCTCACATCAACAACATAGCTTTACATCTCAACGAACTAGAAAAAGAACAACTAAACCCAAAATTGGCAGATGGAAGGAAATAAGGATTGACAACAGAGATAAAGTAGAGAATAGAAAAAACCCCACAGGGGTGCCTGGGTGGCTCATTCGGTTAAACATCTGACTTCAGTTCAGGTTATGATCTCACAGTTTGTGAGTTCAAGCCCCGCATCGGACTCTACGCTGACAGCTCAGAGCCTGGAGCCTGCTTCAGATTCTGTGTCTCCCTCTCTCTCTACTCCACCTCTGCTCATGCTCTGTCTCTCTCTTGCTCTCTCTCCAAATTAAATAAACATGAAAAAAAATTGTTAAGAAAAAAACAAAAGGGCTGGGTTTTGGGAAAGATCAACAAAATTGACAATCCCTCAGCTGGATTAAGAAAACAAGAAAAAAGACTCAAATATGTAAAATCACAAATGAAAGGAGGGGCATTACAACTAATGTCACAGAAATGAAAAGGATCGTAAGCGAATACTATGAACAATTATAGGCCAAAAAACTGGGTAATCTACAAGAAATGGTAATTTCCTAGAAATATATAATCTACCGACACTGAATCAAAGAGAGTCTGAACAGACCTATAAATAGTAAAGAGACTGAATCAATAATCAAAAACCTCCCAACAAAGAAAATCCAGGACCAGACGGCTTCACTGCTGAATTCTACCAATGATTCAAAGAAGTAATGCCAATCCTATACCAACACTTCCTAAAAACTGAAGAAATGAAAATACTCCCAAACTGATTTTATAAGGCCAGCATTACCCTGATGTTAAAGCCCAAGAAAGACCTAACAAGAAAAAAAAAAAAAAAAAAAAAAAAGCTATAGGCCACTATCCCTGATAATATAGATGCAAAAATCCTCAACAAAATACTAGCAAACTGAATTTAACAGTACATTAAAAGGATCAGACACCAGGACTAAATGGGATTTATCCTCAGGAGGCAAGGATGCTTTAATTAACGCAAAAATCAATCAACGCACTATACCACATTAATAGAACGAATAAAAACCACTTAACCATTTCAATCGATGCAGAAAAAGCATCTGACAATACTGAACACACTTTCATGATAAAAACACTCAACAAACTGCAAATAAAGAACTACCTCAACATAATAAAGGTCATATATGAAGAGTCCACAGCTAGCATCACTGAAACCTTTTCCCCTAAGGTCAGAAACAAGGCAAGAATGTGCACATTCACCATTTATATCCAAAATAGTACTGAAGCCCTGGCCAGAGCAATTAGGCAAGAAAGCAAAAGAAAAGCATGTTAATTAAAAAGGAAGAAATAAAAAGATCTATTTGCAATTGACATCATCTTACATGTAAAAAACCCTGAAGAGTATATACACACACAAAACATGTTAAAATAAATTCAGGAGAATTGCAGGATATGAAATCAACACACTAAAATCAGTTGTGCTTCTACACACTAACAATGAACAATCTGAAAAGGCAATTAACAAAACAAGTTCATTTATAACAGCATCAAAAAGAATAAAATACTAAGAATAAACCTAACCAAAAAGTGAAAGCCTTGTACTCTG
This sequence comes from Prionailurus viverrinus, assembly GCF_022837055.1. Taxonomy (NCBI): domain Eukaryota; kingdom Metazoa; phylum Chordata; class Mammalia; order Carnivora; family Felidae; genus Prionailurus; species Prionailurus viverrinus. The sequence continues at coordinate 22,895,377 of NC_062568.1, forward strand.
AAAGCTACAAAACACTGGGGAAAGAAATTAAAGGCAGCAAAAAAGGGGGAAAGACATCTTATGATCACAGGTTGGAAGATTTAATATAGTTAAGATGTCCAGGGGCGCCTGGGGTGGCTCAGTTGGTGAAGCGTCCAATTCTTGATTTCAGCTCAGGTCATGAGCTCACGGTTCATGAGATCAAGCTCTGCATCAGGCTCTGTGCTGACAGAGTGGAGCCTGCTTGGGATTCTCTATATCTCTCTCTGCCCCTCCCCAACTCACACTCACTTGCACCCTCTCTCTCAAAATAAATAAATATTTTTAAAAAGAAAAAAAAAAAAGATATCCATATTACTCAAAGCAGATTCAACATAATCCCTATCTACAGATTCAACATAATCCCTATCAAAATGACAATGGCATTTTTTTAATGTAAAAATAGAAAAGTTCATCCTAAAACACATTTGGAATCTCAAGGGACCTCAAATAGCCAAAAGAATTTTGAAAAAGAAAAATAAAGTTGGAGATCTCAAACGTCCTTACTTCAAAATATATTACAAAGCCACAGGAAGCAAACAGTGTAGTACTGGCCTAGGGACAGATACATAAATAAATGGGATACAATAAAGAGGTCAGAAATAAACCCTTGCTTATATAGCCAAGTGGTCTTCGATAAGGGTGCCAAAATCACTTAATGGGGAAAAGACAGTCTCTTCAACAAATGGTATTAAGAAACCGGATATCCACATGCAAAAGAGTGAAGTTGAACCCTTATTTTACACCATATAAAAAAGCTCAAAAGGGTTGATAAGACCTAAACATTAAGACCTAAAACTGTGAAGCTAGAAGAAAACAGGGGGAAAGCTTCAAGATACTGAATTTGGCAAAGATTTATTGGTTATGACACCAAAAGCACAAGCAAAAGGAGACAAACGGGACTACATCAAACTTAAAAACGTTTGCATATCAAAGGACACAATCAACAGACTGAAATGGCAGTCTATGGGATGAGAGACAATACTAACAAATCTTATGTCTGGTAAGGGGTTAACATCCACAACATGTAAGAACTCCTACAACCCAACAACAACAAAAAAGGAGTCCAATTAAAAATGGCAAAAGGACTTGAATAGACATTTCTCCAAAGATAATGTACAAATGATCCACAAGCATATGAAAACATGTTCAACATCACTCATCATGAGAGGAATGCAAATCAAAACCACAATGAGGGGCTCCTGGGTGGCTCAGTGGGTTAAGTGTCTGATTTCCTCAGGTCATGATCTCGTGGTTCGTGAGTTCCAGCCCTGCATCTGGCTCTGCCTTGATAGTGCAGAGCCTGCCTGGGATTCTCTCTCTCCCTCTCTGCCCCTCCCCAACTCACAAATGTGCACATATACGCACACACACACACACACCCCCTCAAAAATAAATAATAAAATAAATTCAAAACAAAATAAAACTTAGAGGGGCACCTGGGTAGCTCAGCTGGTTAAGCATCCAAGTTCAGCTCGGGACATCATCTCGTGGTCCGTAAGTTCAAGCCCCACATCGGGCTCTGTGCTGACAGCTCAGAGCCTGAAGCTTGCTTTGGATTCTGTGTCTCCCTCTCTCTTCACCTCCCCTGCTCGTGCTCTGACTCTCAAAAATAAAGAAATTTAAAAACAAAAATTAAAAAAGAAAAAACTTAGAAAAAGCACATGAGATATTATGTCACACTCATTAGGATGGCTACCATCAAAATAAGTATCTAAGTGTTAAAAAAGGATGTGAAGAAATTGGTACCCTTGTGTACAGTGGGTGGGACCGTAAAACAGTAGGGCTGCTAGGGGAGACAGTGTGGAGGTTCCTCAAAACATTAAAAAAAAAAAAAATAGAACTGCCTTGTGATCCAGCAATCCCACTTCTCCATATTTATCTAAAAGAAGTTTTTGAAAGAATCTTGCACATACATTTGAATTTCCATGTTCGTGATAGCATTATTCACAGCAGCCAAGAGGCAGAAGCAATTTCAAAGGTGCACTGATGATGAAAAAAGAAATGTGGTGCCTACATACAATGGAATATCATTCAACCTGGAATAGCACTTAACAGAGGGAGGAAATGCTACAACATGAATGAATCTTGAGGATAGTACACTAAGCAACATAAGCCGGCCCCAGAGAGACAAATCCTGTCTGATTTCTCCTAAAGTACCCGAAGTGGTCAGATTACCGGGAACAGAAAGCAGGATGGTCACCAGAGACCAGGGTGAGCAGGAAGAGTTGTTAAATGGATACAGTTGCAGGCCTGCAAGATGAGTACGTGCTGGGGGTATAAAGTGCAACGTGAGTATAGTTAACACCACTAAAGTATAAACTTAAACGCGGTGAAGATGATACATTTGGGATTGTCTTAACCACAGTTTTTAAACGTGGGTTAACAATCTTAACTTTGTTAAGCACTGACCCAGGAATTGTACAAGAAATGAATTTCCAACACAAGACACTTCCTTCACGTAAGTGGGAACAGAGCACTGGCTGGCAGGTGCCTGCACTGTCTCTTTACCCGCACGGCAGAGGCGGGGCGCAGGAGCCGACGCGGCGGCCGCCAGGTGGCGACGCTGTGTCCCGGGGGAGCCCAGGCGCGGTGAAGGGGAGCGCGCTTCCACAGCTGCGAGCTTGCAGCACAGCGGATCCACCGCAGGCAGGCGGGTCGTGTCTGAACACGTCTGCGAGCAGCAAGGCTGAGAGCCTGCCAGAGAGGCGAATTCGGCCCTCCCTGGCTTTCCTGAGCGTCCCGCCAGGAAAACGGAAACACATGAAGACCAGGAGGAGGACAGAAGAGGAGAGGCCATTAGTGGTAGACGCAAACACACAGGTTTAAGACCCCCTTTCTGAGACTTAAGAAGGAAGGGCTATTTACTAGTGAAAGACTTAAATTCTCCAGGGGGAAAAATGATGGGGAAGAGAATGAACAGAAGGCAACGCTTTGAGGCTAGAGGCCAGGGGCGAGGGGCAAGGGGCGAGGTTTGGGCCCCAAACTCCATCTCCCCTTGTTAATTTCCTGAAGCCGATTCAAAACAAACTGAAGTTGATTCTCAGTTTATTGTAAGTGTTCTTTATTTATAGTATGTCTCCAAAAGGTCAAGGCAGTTTTATCTCTTAAATAACATGTCAATCATATAAAACAGCTAGAACCAAGGTAGAGAAATATATACAATATAATACAGTAAGTATTTTCAATATTGTTAATTGAATTTTTCATATTAAATTAAAAGAGGATATTGTGATTTACAATGTCATTTCTCTAGTTAAAATTAAACCTGTCAAAAGGCATAATGTACATTTTTTACAAAACCAGCACAGCAGCATTAATAAAACTGCTCATGATTGTAATCTTTATTTTTCTATAATACACTGCACCCGTGTTACAAAAACAAACAAACAAAAAGGCATTGCACTAGATGGTCTGAATACTGCATAAGTCAGTATGTTAACACTTGAGGAATAATGAATGGCCTGACCTATTTCCCCACCAGGCTCATTCACAACAGTTTCACTCTGCTAGCTAAGCAAACTTTCTACAGGTAGGTTACTTTTCCTTGGCAGTTTTATACAAGCCCACTGCTAATGGGTAAAATGCCAAGGAGACACTGATGCCACCAAAACCAATATGACCCTATTTACAAAACCCAATAAAAGCCAAGGCTAGAAAAGCACTCACAACTGGATCAAGAAAAAAATTATAAGCAGCATATTTTGTAGGAAATTTTAAATGTCTAGAAATTTAAATTATTCAACAGACTACAAAAGGGCTTGCAATAGCTGGTTCCCCTTATTTTTCTCAGGCTTGGATAAGAAAAAAGGAAATCCTTTTTATTTTTCCATAAAGTTTTCATGGCATCAACAACCTTCACATTTATAAATAGTATTTTTATACAATGCAACACATTCACATAGTTTTCTTGTGCTACTATCAGTTATTCTTAGGATTCATATTTTATTCTAAGGAAGAAAGTACTCTGGTATCTTCCTCAGTCGTAACTTTCCAACATTGACATCCTCCAAGCCTCGAAAGGGAATTCAAGAGAGGCGAGCAGTCATTCAATGCTTACCGCTGAAGAGCATGCTATTTGAAACACCTTATATATATATATGTATATATATATATATATATACATATATATATATATATGTATATATATATATATATATGTATATATATATATATGGTAGTGGCCTCAACAAAAGCAGCAAGGGCTGAGGACATAGTTCTACCACTCATGACAAATTAATTTCCCTTGCATTAAGACAGTTTTAAAAGGACAGGTCACCCTTGCAAGGCAGCAAGTATTGCTTCAAGATTATATTATCCTGGAATTTTTTTAGCCACAGAATTATCTAAGAGGCAGCAGTGCTTTAAAAAATAATCTTTCAAGTCATGAGCAAGCCAAACAAAATCAACGTGACATATTATTATCAGGAGTTATTCCAGTGAAGGATCCAAGCTACACATACACATAGTGTTGAGACTAAAACTGAGAAACGACCTGATTACAGCTGAGGGAAGATACCTTGTGGAGGTGTGCGTGACTGGGGGTACAGGAAACGGACAAGATAAATACTCCCAAGTATCCTGACAGAAAAAAGGAACAGAGACAAAACGTGTTTACATTCAGAATGAGATGCACGATCCATTGTTCCTGGACTCACAAGAAGTTAACAATGTTCCAATGTTTCTCTTGCAGGACGCAGTCCTTTTCTCCTCTAAAACCACCAGTGTTCTGTGTGTTTTCAAAAGGCACACCCAGGTTTTTGCGCGGTTTTTTTTTGTTTTTTAAGCTTATCATCAGTTTTAAGTCCTTGGCCAACTTGTTTCTAGTTCAAAAGAAACCACGTTTCCAATAAGCACCAAACACCCAACTAATGTTTTCATTCTCTAAAGCAAACTTTCCAAAATGTTCCTATTTCACATACTTATAAGTCTCTGTAACCGGAATGTACCCAGATTCCTTTTTCTTGTTTCGGGAAGTTACAATAGAAATGTGCTCTTACAGGAAAACCTGAAAAGAATAGAACTTTATATAAAACTTTATAAATCCCCCAAGTATCCTTGTTAGGGAAAGAAGCCACGAGGAAATATTTGGCGTTCTGTTATTTCCCCAAAGATAGTTAGTTTAGTACTCTATCTGATCATATTTTAAAACAAACAAAACTCTATTAAACAAGAAGTTCCTTACTACAAATATTTTATCTCTTAACATTTCTCAATAATCAGAACTGGCCTAGAAACTGGCACAGAAAGTTAAGAAACAGGGATGTCCACACTAGAAACCTCTTAGTTTTATAGATGCCACTTAAATTGCTATCTGTATTGAAAAAGACACTTTACCTTTACAAAAAACAAGCAAGTGCCTACCTCTCACCCAATTTCTTGGATAAGGTCTAATTCATTTTTTACATTAAAAAAAATCCTTAGTAATTCTCCCTTTGGGAATTTAGTCACTATAGACTCATTTACTGTTTCCCTGAAAGTGGAGGAAACCCTACAAGATGAGCAGGTGCAGATAAGTGTAGTTGAACATATTAATTGCAAAAAAGTTACAAACAAGCTTAAAAAACAGCTCCAAAAGAAGGCTTCGAGTTAATAGCTATAGTCTCCTGTCATCCACAGAGAAGAGAGAACCTAAAAAACATCAAGCATACTGAAAACCAGAGCAAGATAAGAACACACAACAGGGTTCCCAATTTAAGTCAAATTCTTCAATAAAACAAGAACAGACTGTGTCAATCTGTTTGACTGGCCATTAATAGTATAATTTGGAATTTTTTAAAGATTTCATAAATTCTGATAATACATAACATTACATTGTCACATAAGAAACACAAAGTCACCAGCTCTACAAATGCTTTCTAAGTAAAGAATACGTCCAACATGATGCCAGGAAACAATCTAGGAGACGTTATTTTCTTAACAGGATTGTTAACAAGTCTGACAACCCGTTTTTTACCCTATCTCATCTCTGACCACACATTTGTCTTTAATCCTTTGAAATGGGTCTATATTCCCGCTTAAGTGGAAAAATGTTCATGCAACCTCCCCGCCTAAGGACAGCTAATTTGTAGGTATCAAAACCAAAGTGCAAATCCATGGAGTTTTAACACTTCAGGTACACGGAGCCCACACAACCACAGAACGGAAAGGCCTTGGCATACTGTGGAGAATGTGATGAAGAAATAAAACATGTAGCTTATTTTTGGTCCTTTGTTCCAGGCACCTTTTCACTCATGGTCTATGTCAGCAGTTCAGACCTAAGCCTGTCCAGTGGTCTGGTACCATCAGGAAGTACTTGTCCATTGCTTCACAAAATCTAGTCCTGTACAACTCTGGAGAGACCACGGTGGGCATTTTACCTGAGATTATGAAAAGAGCAAAGGGAAAAAGCTGTTACATAGTTGATCAACAACTGATCTGAACAGCTATGTTCTTTCACGAAAACTGCCATAAAGACACACACACCACAGCAGTCTCAGAAAGGACAGAGGGGTGTTCACTGTGCCCCATGACATGGGACAGGTCCTTCCTGCTAGGGGGTTCCATTTTAAAAGACTGGCTCTTGCCTAGAGATGCGAAATGTTTGAAAGCACAAATGGAGCTGGCAGTGCTCAGAGAACTTTGAAGATTGAAGCGTTAATTAGAGACAACCTCTTATTCAGAATCTATGGCCTTTTTTGGGTAACTTCTCAACTTGAGAACCCTTGGCAACTTAACACAAATTTAAAACCAATTATTCCCCCACCTACGCAATTCCCTTTATTATTTGATCATCTGGGAAATGATAAAATCAGAGATAACCACTTACTTTTTTAGAAATTAAAAAAGTACCCACTTTTTATTTCTGGGGTTTTTAATTTTTTTTTTTTTTTTTTTTTAGAGAAAGAGCGAGCATGAGCAGGGAGAGGAGCGGGAAGAGAAAGGGAGGGAGGGAGGCAGCGGGGGTGGGGAGAGAGGGAGAGAGAGAGGAAGAAAGAGGAAGAGAGCGAGAGACAGAGGGAGGGAGGGAGAGGGAGAGAACCTTAAGGAGGCTCCATCCATGCTCAGCACAGAGCCTGCCACAGGACTTGATCCTACAACCCTGGGATCATGACCTGAGCCGAAATCAAGAGTCAGATGCTTGGGGCGTTTGGGTGGCTCAGTCAGTTGAGCATCCGACTTCGGCTCAGGTCAAGATCTCATGGTTCGGGAATTCAAGCCCCGCATCAGGCACTGTGCTGACAGCTCAGAGCCTGGAGCTGGCTTCCGATTCCGTGTTTCACTCTCTCTCTGCCCCTCCCTGCTCGTGCTCTGTCTCTCAAAAATAAATAAACATTAGAAAAGTTTTTTTTTAAAAAAAGAGTCAGATGCTCAACCAACTGAAGCCACCCAGGTGCCCCAAAAAAGTATCCATTTTTTAAATGTTAACTGATAAGGAAGGCAGAAGAACAGTTTAAAGAATAAACAAAAATTCTGCTCACCTTGTCCCCCTAAAATTCCTGTTGATTTCACAACCATCTCAAGCTTTTTGTCCCATGTAAATGTTCGAATATAATCTGTTACAGGAGGCAATAGTGGCAGTAAAGCTATGTTAGTAAGTGTGAGAAAATAACGACAGGAATTACTATTACTTCTACCATGTTTACTGAGTGCTAACAATACTGCCAAGTGCTATCCCCAAGGTTTGTCTCCATATTAATTCATTCAATCCTCATTACAACTTCACAGCGCTTCATTTACAAGTAACTTTTTCAATACAGATTGTTTTTGGTAAAGATAATGAAAATGAAAATGAGGACACTGAATAGAAGGTAACTAGAATTTAAAAGCTATTGATTGTGAATTTTCAAGTGTAAGTTGGTGAAAATATTTAACAAGCTATTACGAGACCAGGCTGAGTATAATCTTCAAATATACTCTGGCTTCAATCATGAACTAGAAGGTATGCTTGCCAACTCACCTATAATTCCGACTACCAGCTCATTGCTGGTATCATCTCGTCCAACCAGCAAAGAATAATCTATAATGAGGTGGCTAGAAAGGAAGTGGGAATCACTACGGATCGAGGCTCTCAGCACGGCTTTGGAATGAGAACGGATATACAGGGGATTGTCTCGAACCATCTTTAAGAGATTTTCATCCAGCAGGACTACATCACAGCTCTCTTTCCCAGTATCAGTTTTTACATTTCTATTCCTAAGTGAACCCTTCAAATCAAAAACCTAGCAGAAAGGAAATTCTCTGTTATTTATGCATGAGTTGTGCAATGAATTAATGTAATTAAATTGGAAATGCAGAAAGACTCTTTACAGCCCATACCATTATATACACTGTTAAATTTAATTTTAAAACTTAATCATAACTTATAGAAGCCATTAAATGCATGCATTATAACTGTTCAATACATAAAATAAATGGTGATATGATTCATCATTGAAAATTAATACCTAGGTAGTCAACTACTCAAACATTTCAGAAATACACTAACACACTCAATCAACTTTAAGAAACATTAACAAATAACTCCAAAAGTATATCACTGGATCGTAAAGCAGTTAAAATACAGATGCAAACAGTCTTAGGAAACTTACAGCTTTGATACCAAAACCCTATGCAATACTTACGGCAATGTAGAAGCAACAGCAGGTCTCTAGAAATTTGGGGGTAGTAAAAGCCACACACTCAAAGGTCAGGGGACTTAGGTCCTAGATCAGTGCAACATGAAGTGTATTCTGCAGACTAATGCTAGTCAATTGTCGCTGGCTCATGACAACATAAGGAGCTGGTGCCAGAATGTGAAACAGTTGCATCATTAAGCACACTGTTCATTCAGCACAGCACCACACTCTCAATGAAGAAAGCAATGCATTGAATTATATTCTAGTATAAGCTCCTTACCTCACCAGACTAGGGACAAACAGTTCAAGGACCAACACTCTTGAAAGGTACTTTTCTAGAATCTAAAACAACTTGAGTTCTGGTAGTATCTGTGTGACTGTCAAAAAGTTAAATTTTTCTGGGTCTTAGTTTCTTCATCTTTAAAACAGAGATGATGGAAACAGATCTGCCTTCTAATTCTGTAATTCTGTGTTTCTACGATATTGGAGAGGTTAAATTTTAGGACCCATCTACAATATTCCTCTTTATTCTTTTCTACAGGGTTCAACAATTCCAAAGTTAAAATTGGCCTAGCCACAAAGGCTTAATACTATTAAATAAGATGTTATTCTCTAACTCCTTATAATCCGGAACCAGAAGTGCCAAAGTTTCCAGTAGCTAAGTGGCTTGCATAGTTCAATATCCTTACCTGTGCCATCTTTCTCCCATAGAAAAGATTTTCCATGACAAGGAGATCTAACTTCTTCTCAGTATTGTTCTGAGAATTCTTATAACCAATTCTGTAAACTCCAAGAATTTTGGCCAATGCAGTGGGCCTCTGATCAAGAAAAAAAAAAAAAATGAAAGTCAACTCTTATCAAAAATAATTATTTGTAATTTAATACCCATATCTGGATTATCCATGTAATATCCAAACTAATGTTCTATTAATAGGACCAGAGGGCCTTGAAAGAAACTTAAACCCTTGAATCTCAGAAGCAAGTGAAAAGTAAAACAGCAGTGCCAATAAAAACATTAATGATCCTTAATGTTTGCCCAAAGGATAAGGCTTTACAATTTCTCAAATCACAAATTTTACTATGACATATAATTTCCTCTAAAATATGCAATAAACCATAAGTGAAAAACAATCTATGTGACTCCCTTACACACTTACTGGGAAGATCATGGCTAAATGTCAAGTGGGCAAACCTGAACCACTGGTTGCCTCTCTCTCTACCTAAGGATCCATACACCTGTATTAACAAACACTTCTAGTTTCTGTCTTAACAAAATTACAAATTCTAATGTGCAGTCATTAGCATTCAATCTTAATGTTTCTACACACACACACACACACACACACACACACACTCTAAATGCAACCTGCTCAAGATCTCTTGGTTCCTGGCTGGCAAAGGTAGGAAAGAGGGTTTGAAATGACTACATTCTCTCACACTTTAATAACATAACAGAGGGGCGCCTGGGTGGCGCAGTCGGTTAAGCGTCCGACTTCAGCCAGGTCACGATCTCGCGGTCCGTGAGTTCGAGCCCCGCGTCAGGCTCTGGGCTGATGGCTCGGAGCCTGGAGCCTGTTTCCGATTCTGTGTCTCCCTCTCTCTCTGCCCCTCCCCCGTTCATGCTCTGTCTCTCTCTGTCCCCAAAAAAATAAATAAACGTTGAAAAAAAAAAATTAAAAAAAAAAAAAAAATAACATAACAGAGATCCAGTCATGTCCTGTCCCTATTTTAGCATGGAAAAGACTGCCATTGGGATGAATTCTCAGGATATGAAAAAGCCCAGAAAACTCTAATTACGGAACAAGGTTTGGGATTTCTACCTTTTGTTGAACAGCATTTGTAATATAATTGAAGTAGTGTGGTGCAAAGTCAAGGAAAGACTGGACTTCCAGACGAGGCATCTGCTTCAAAATGAATCTATCATCTAAAAGGTAGAAGTGTCACATGTGTTTATTCAGTCACAGTATTTCCTGAGGTAATCTATAATAAATCATTCCAAAGATCCCAAATGATTTGTTTGCTTCATAGCTTTAAGGGATATTTTCTAATGTCAAGAGAAAATTTTAATCAGAATATAGTTCTCAATGGGGTGCCTGGGGTGGCTCAGTTGGTTAAGCATCTGACGTGAACTCAGGTCATGATCTCACAGTTCGTGAGTTCGAGCCCCGCAGCAGGCTCTCGGCTGTCAGCATAGAGCCCATTTCGGATCCTCTGTCTCTCTCTCTGTCTCTCAAAAATAAACAAACAAACAAACAAATAAATAAATAAATAGAATATAGTTCTCAAGTAATTGAGGGCTCAACAGGTTCCTGAGGATTTATGTAGTCAAGAACCACACGTAAATTCATAACTAGATACTAAGTAAAACTACTTACTGAGTGCTAACTACTAAGTAAAATTTTATAAACTCCTTTGTTAACAGTGCAGTAAGTCACAGTTATGAAGGCTTGTATCAAGAAACATTCCTCCTGCGGCATTTTCTCAAATAATTTTGCTCCCAGAGTATGGAGGACGGAACATAAAGTACAAACGGTCATCACCTTCTATGATACCTCTGCAGGTGAAGAACCTGGCCTTCCGATTTTCAAGTTAAGTATTTGTATTTTTATCTTTCTCTCACCAGCTCTGAGGTACCCCTTTTGACTCTTCTAGAAATTCTCTGTTACTATTCACATTTGGAGAAGTCAGGACCAGATCAGAGTTTAGCAAGGATCGGATCAATGCCTGTCTCTAAATACACACCACACATATGTACACTCTTAAAAATTATTACATCCTTTCAACCATAAAAAAAGAAACCCTTGCTTGACGACTGGCAGTATCATACAACCTCAATTTAAGTGAGTCCTAAATTATCTGAGGGCAAAAGATAGCTACTACTCAGTCAGTAGAAGATAAAAAGACTTCCCTTCCGTGGCATAGAAGGCAGCTCCTGATTTGCCCCCACGGGCCTGCCAGGGCGACGAGTGGGAAAGAGAACGAATGAAATCTTCTTCACTGCTCCCCAGAATCACCTCACGCATCTTATGAAACTCTCCCGCATAGTAGAGCCGACAGTAAAACTTGGCATTCGCATCAGAAAATTCTATAAACAGAAGTGTTAAAGATAAAAGGGGGGTGAGGGGCTTTTATGAGCCAAAAATCTCTCTTCCTTCTTGCTCACTCCCACCACCAACAAATGCAACCATTTGGTTTTCTTCATGACGTCATTTCTCACGCCACATCTACATCCCTGTTTATCACAGTTCTGTTAAAGTAACCCTCAAGGAAAATTAAAATGCACCTTATGACCTTACAGAAAAATCAAACATGAAATAAGACCCATTTCTAACTTTATAGGTTACTGTATTTTCCTCATTGTGCTTTTACATCTTAAATTTTACTACATATTCTGGATGATACGTTTTGGCGCACACACACACACACACACACACACACACACACACACACAAAATGCTAGACACCTGGTCACAGCTATAGCTCTAGACTACATAATAATTACTTAAATGTTAGAAATCAAATCATTATAAATTAAATTATAATTTAAACTAAGCTTCTTTATAAACTAAATAATGTTTATTTTATAAACTAAATCTAGATTAAATAAAGCTTATGTCAGGACACAGACTTAATATCTATTCTAAGAAACAGGATATTTATCTAGTATAAAACTAGAAGCCTTAAATAACAGTTTTCTCAATTACAGTCCCCGTCCCTGCACCATCAGTATTTTATCTCTTACTTACGTAGCTCCACGTGAGGATTTATGAGTTGTTTCTTTTGTGTATCTCCTCCATCTACCTCATCTACAAGGTTTAATATCATTAGTTAAGCCAAAGTTTTAAATGGGTTACCAGTTCATTTTGTTTCCCCCCCCCACACCCCTGACATAATAATAAAAACTAACAAGTCAACCCCCTGTTATCCTGGTCAAATCACTCTCAAGCAAGTATTATATGTACAATTAAGCTTGTGTAGACTATTACAAAAATATAGGTACCTTTGGAAACATCAATTTTCATATGAAAAATAGAGAAATTCAGGTTGAAGAATAATTTTCTTGTATTTGATGCTTCTGATAGTAATATACTAACTCCGCTCTTACATCAAGTTTCCATTACTTCTTTCTCAGTTTATGACTGTCTTCCCTGTGTGTGGAATAATGCTTCTCCAATAGCCTGAAATGCTTTTTTTTTTTTTGATGGATAATCTTTTTTTAACTCCAGTGTAGTTAACATATAGTGTTATATTAGTTTCAGTTGTACAATACAGTGATTCAGCAATTACATTACACAGTGCTCATCATGATAAATACACTCTTTAATCCCCCTCTCCTATTTCACCCATCCTCACACCCACCTCCCTTCTGGTAACTATCAGTTTGTTCTCTATAGTTAAGAATGTTTGCCTTTTTTCTTTCTTTCTTCCTTCATTTGTTTTCTTAAGTTCCACATGTGAGTGAAATCATATGGTACTTGACTTTCTCTGATTTATTTCACTTAGGATGATATCCTCTACGTTCATCCATGTTGTTGCAATATATACATATATAAATGGTATAGATGCTACTTCTTTATACATTCATCTGTTGATGAACACTGAGCTACTTCCATAATTTGGCTATTATAAATAATGCTGCAATAAACATAGGGGAGAATATATCTTTTAAAGTTAGTGTTTTTGTATTTATTTTATTTTGTTTTTTATTTTTTTAAATTTACATCCAAATTAGTTAGCATACAGTGAAGCAATGATTTCAGGAGTAGATTCCTTAATGCCCCTTACCCATTTAGCCCGTCCCCCCTCCCACAACCCCTCCAGTAACCCTCTGTTTGTTCTCCATATTTATGAGTCTCTTCTGTTTAGTCCCCCTCCCTGTTTTGATATTATTTTTGTTTCCCTTTCCTTATGTTCATCTGGTTTGTCTCTTAAAGTCCTCATATGAGTGGAGTCATACGATTTTTGTCTTTCTCTGACTGACTAATTTCACTTAGCGTAATACCCTCCAGTTCCATTCACGTAGCTGCAAATGGCAAGATTTCATTCTTTTTGATTGCCGAGTAATACTCCATTGTATATATATCCCACATCTTCTTCATCCATTCATCCATTGATGGGCATTTGGGCTCTTTCCATACTTTGGGTATTGTTGATAGTGCTGCTATAAACATGGGGGTGCATGTGTCCCTTCGAAATAGCACTCCTGTATCCCTTGGAAAAATGCCTAGTAGTGCAATTCCTGGGTAATAGGGTAGTTATATTTTTAGTTTTTTGAGGAACCTCCATACTGTTTTCCAGGGTGGCTGCACCGGCTTGCATTCCCAGATGCTTTCTTTGTTATACGCTAAGATATATATACAATACATAAAATATACTAGTGTCTACCTCAGAGCAATTTTTTATATTTGATTTGTGTGTCTAGATCTACTCTAATTATTACAAGTTTAGAACATACTTTAATAGTTAGAAGAAATAATCTTCTATGTCTCACATTTCAAAATTAGTTTTCTAAGCACCAATGTCTTCCAAGGATTACAGCCCAACAGAAGCCTACAGAATCCTAAACAGATAGCTTAAGTACTAATGAAAATATATTATGCTATCTTGTAGACTACTAATTCATGATCTAACCCAGGGTCACCGAACTATTTCTGTAAGGGCTAGATGGTAAGTATTTTATTCAGTCAAAACTATTCAATTTTTCAATATAACACGAAAGCAGCCAGACAGTAAGTAAATGAATGGGTGTGCTTATGTTCCAATACAACTTTACTTACAAAAACAGGGGAGCATGATTTGCCTATGCCTGGTCTAACCTCATATCCAAACACAATCAAGCAGACATATTTTAAAGTATCAAAACGAAGGCAGACATCAATGCCCTCAACCCTATAGAGACTGGAAAAGAAAGGAAATGTCTAAGGGGGTAGTGGAGTGAAAACATCTGAATATATACTATGACTTACATGTTTTACGTGTGTAATGTCACTCAGTCCTAGTAAGCCTCAGAAGACATTGCTTTTGCCACCTTACAGGTACGGAAACTAAGGATTTCTGATTCTACCACACAGTAAGTGACAGCAATAACATCTGGCCTCTATCAGCACCATGCTTTTTCCACTCTGCCATACTGAGGCATGACAAGACAGCGAATGTCTGAGTTTCAGCAGTAAGAATTAACTACTTAAGGCTAGAAAGAACACAAGCAGCTAAAATAAGCTCATTTGGTTTCCTTTAACACACCTTGAGACTCAGCACCTTGATTCTCCGTCCCCTCCTTGCTCGTCTGCCCAACCTGGTAGTAAGCACTGTCTGCTCCACGTAAGGTCTCTCTTTTCTGGGAAGAGAGATCAGGGCTTTTCCCTGCTGTCCCTCGGAAGAAGGACAGCATTCCAGAAGTCTTTTTGGCTAAAAATAAAAGGTAACATATTAAGTACAGGTCACTACAGGTGAAAAGAAAAAAACGATTTTCAACTCATTCCTTTCTTAGCAAGAACCCATTACACGAAGGTAATAACATTATTCCATATGTTTTATGGGTTTGGGGGGGAGGTCATTAGTCAAGCACTTTTATTATCAGAAACATAAAAGAAGAACAATGTTCAGGTAGCTATATATCAAAATGAGAAATTCTACAGAAAAACAGAATTCAGAGTTAAAGGTAATATCTCTGTATCATTTGTGTTCCTATATTTTAACACAGCAAAATATAAGATTTTTTCAGCATTTTTCAGAAATTAGTATAAGATGGCCAAAGCTTACATATCTTTTTTTAATGTATTTACTTGGGGTGGGGGGAGAGGAAGAGACAGAGAGGGAGAAATAGAAATAGAGAATCCCACGCAAGCTCTGCACCGTCAGTACAGATCCCGGAGGCGGGGGGGGGGGGGGAGGGAGGGCAGGGGCTCAATCCCACCAACCATGAGATCATGATCTGAGCCAAAATCAAGAGTTGGACGTTCAACCGACTGAGCCACCCAGGCGCCCTAGCTCACTCTGTAATTTTATTCCTAGTTTTGAATTTGGTATATACATATATATCATCTATGTATCATCTCTGAGCTTAGCATATATGATTCTAATCTTGTTCAATTTACCATCTATAAAATCCAGATAAAATGTCATTCATAAAGTGCTTATTAGTTTAGGGTGGCAGACCCCATTATGGCCTCCTTAATATCCAAGCCCACCTTGTTCCTTGCTGAAAGAACTACAATTCTGGTTGGGGTGGCAATGTGGAGAACCCCAGAAAACGAATCACGATTTGTATGAGCAACCAGGACAGCGCTGTTGTTCCTTCCAGGAAGGGGTGGTCACAAGACTCCTCACTAGCCAATGAGACTGCAGGGGAAGCCTCTGCATTCCTCATCACAGGAAACAGCTGCAGCTTATACCTACTTCCCTTCTCTCTGCCTCAAATGGAGACATGAACTGGAACATTCTGATCACGAGGAAAATTTAAGAGAATCATAAAGAAACTACCCCCTCTACTGTCATGACAATGCTGACTAACTGAACCAATGCCAGCAACTGCCTGCCTCCGGATGTTGCTTTTTTAGAAAAATAAACTGTTATTTGGTTAAGCCCCAGTAGTCACTTGAGTCTTCTGCTATTTGTAGTAAATAGATTCCTGACAAAGCCAAAGAGATCCATGCTCAAATCCCACCTTCCAGCTACTTCTGTAATCTTGAGCAAGGTACTTAAGTTTAACTTTCTGAAAACTGAGGATATATACAATAATTCTTAGTAGTTATTATGGGGATTAAAGGACATGACACATGAGAAGTTCTTTTCACAATGCTAACAATACTGTAAAAACTTTTTTAAGTTTCAAACACAAAAGTTAAAGTTTTTTAAAGCCACCCTTAGCTTGTATACTTCAAACTAAAAACTCTAAGGCAGATTCTGCTTCTTTTTGCAAAGACCTATGAGTTTCTAGAAGTTTCAAATCCAATAATCAGGTAAAGATCAAACGAAAGTAAAGTATGTATAAAAGAGGGCATACAAAAATTTATTAACGCATATAATACTGTAAAGACCAGAAGTAATAAATTCTTGCCAGATGCTATTTCTTATTTAATGTTTTCTTCTTCAAACCATAATTATAAATAAAACTAATAATAACTACTCCTCTATGTATAATCTTACTTGGCTGTGGTTCTGCTTCTGCTGTGCGGTTTGTCTGTCCTCCGCTGACCTCAGGTAATCTAATAGGGCTGCTGCTCTTTGGTCGGCTGTCCAAAGTACTGAAAAAAAAAAAAAAAAAAAGGAAAAGTTAGATTCATACTATTCACACAGAAAATGGTTCCTACATTAATTGACTCCCCACCTAACCCCACCCACAGTATCCAAAATTCAATTCATAAGTCATACAAACACAGGTTATAACACAGAAGAAAGATCTTCCTCTGAAGCAAAATGTTGTAACTATGAAAGTATACGGAAAATATATGACAGCAGAGCCTTTTACAATACTTTCCCCAAGTCCATTAGAGCTATATCAGCACCTGTAAGTCAAACAATTACAGAAAATACCAATTTCGTATTTCTCAGTCTAGTTACCACGTTAATAAATCAGATCAAATTGTGTCACATTAGTGAAAGTCAAAAACCTATGTCAATTAGAAAATAATGAGCCTACAACAATTTCTGTCTACATGTGTAAAATACCGAACATACTAAAAGAACCAGTTTGCGGGGGGGGGGGGGGGGGGGGGTTGTTTTTAAACTATTAGAACGTTTAATTATTATGGAAAATTCACAAGTAGTTTAAATTACAAAGTAAAGCAGTGGGTTACTAATTTCACAAGTTACTATTATTTAAATAAAAACAATAAGGAGAATTTAAAATGCTGAAAGTTTAAATCTGCAATATACACTGAACTTCTATGGCTATGATCAGAAAACTACTATCCAAAAGCACCGTTGAAGGCCTTTTGCTATCCTTGAATTTCGTTCTGTTAATTGTTGGCTCAAGTTTGAATGCCACTGTCGGTATCCTAGAAACTTTCATGCTGATAATATATTACAATAAAATTGAAGTATGAGCATTTAAAAAATGATGACATAGGGGCGCCTGAGCGCTTCGGTTGGTTAAGCCTCTGATTTCAGCTCAGGTCACGATCTCACACTTCGTGAGTTCAAGCCCCATGTCGGGCTCTGTGCTGACACCTCAGAGCCTGCAGCCTGCCTCTGATTCTGTGTCTTCCTCTCTCTCTGCCCCTTCCCCACTCGCATTCTGTCTCTCAAAATAGACTTAATAAAAATAAAAAACTAAAAAAATGATGACATATAGCCAAATTAAATAAATTCTACTCAATCACAGATTACCTATTTGTTGGAAGCCCTTCTTCGGCACTGTTCCGCTGAGTCGCTTTGGATAATTCCTCTAAGGCATTTCGGTATTCTTTACAACTTAGGGTAGAAATAGGTTGCAACATGTTAAACGTTAAACTTCTCTTCAAAATAACTCATATACTTTAGAATAAGCTCTGCATTACAGAAATACAATCGTTTTGTGTACCCATAACTAAACATGTTTGAGTCAACTAACAAAAGTTATCAAGTAGAAGCTTCATGAAGAAGGTCATCTTCACAGATAATACTGCAAAATACAAACCAACACACCAACCAGTATCAATATCCTAAACGGTGATTGTGAAAGCCTTTGTATTAATATTTAGACCAAATATCTTCAGGAATACAACAGGTAATTTAAAGTATAAAACTTCAGACTTTAGTGTAACTGTGAAAAGGGACGTGAGAATGTTTTTCTACTTAGAGGTACTAAACTTGAAGAAAAAAAATTCAACTCTTAGACTAGCAGTCTGGGAGCCCTGATTTAGACAGATGTCAGGGAACAAGATAAGCATGTATTATTTTTCCAAGACATTAGAAGAAAGTGACTTCTACTAATATACTCCATTCCTAACAGTACAATAGGAATTTTTTATTTAGTTGGCTTTCTTACCTTTCTATCTATTAATGGAGCAAGACTAAGCAATAAAGTAAGAAGCAAATACTAACTTCATAAAGGCCAAAAGGCAAAAAAAAAAAAAAAAAAAAAAAAAATTGTCATATGGAATCTCCTAAAGGAAAGAAATTCCTCATTACCCAAACGTGTGAACTCTAATAAATGCTAAGGCATATAAATCTACCTTGTTTACTTCTACATATCCAATACCCAGTATACCACATCTTATAGACATTTAAGTATTTGTTGAATAAGCAGCCTTCTTGTAAATAATATATAAAAAGAAAATTTTAAATTTCAATGTCTTCCAACAGAAAAAAAAATTTTAATTAAACATCTTAGATTATACTTAAACTAAGTTCTGTCACTACCAAGATATTGTCTGTGCTGTCTTTTTAGGGGCGCCTGGGTGGCTCAGTGGGTTAAGTGTCTGACTTCGGCTCAGGTCATGATCTCCCAGATCTGTGCTGACAGCCCAGAGCCTGGAGCCTGTTTTGGATTCTCTCTCTCTCTCTCTCTCTCTCTCTCTCTCTGCCCCTCCCCACCTTGTGCTCCGTCTCTCCCTCTCTCTCTCTCTCTCTCAGAGATAAGTAAACATTAATAACATTATAAATAAATAAATTAAATTAAATTAAAAGTGCTGTCTTTTTAGACAGAAGATATAAATACTTTTATAGAGGAATGCTTGTTTAAAACATATGATAAGTGTGGGCATGTAAGTGGGTTAAGGCATAGGAATGGCATTACTCTAGTAAGGAAACTACCTGCTACGTGTGGGAAGCAAGAAGGAAAGGAAGACCACAAAAAGGAACTCAGACGACATAAGACATTCTAGTATATCAGTAAGTAAATGTAAGGAAGGGATACACAGTAGAACAGAGAATGTTTAGAGGATATAAAGGTGAGTAAATAACTTGCCTAGTCAATTTACTAAGTAGAAGCTTGCTTAAGAATCATCCTGTTATTATCTGGATACAGAATACACTTTCATACACAAAGAGAACAAGCTATTGTGCCCTAAGAATATGTATTTTGGTTTATATTTAACCATTCTTCCCCACTCTCTATAAAAGATCTCAACAATAAGATGGTTAGTAAATATACATAAAATATAAAGATCTAATCACAGGTGAAAAGTCCCATGAATAATACCTGAGAGCAAAAGCAATGATGGAGCTGGGCTCCTTCTCACAAACAGCAATGGGTACCCGTTCGTGTTCATACATTAAGTAGTGCTTATCTGGATCACTGTTCAAAATTTTCAAATAAAGAAGAACAAAATTAGCAGAAAATCATCTACACAAACCACTAACACATTATAAGTAAATCTCATGACAATTTTAAGTTAGGTAAATACTGCATAATTACAAGAATATAACTAAATAAGCCAAAATGTATGTAGAATTTAACCAAACAGCCAAGGAAAATGTTATCAACAGAAAGTTTTTAAAGGTAATTGGAAATTGTCAGATCGGTTTTCAAATCGGAGGGTTCCGGAATAGTTACTCTATACAACACTTTCCACGTTTCCAAGAGGAAATAATGTAACACAGTTGCCACAAGACTTTTTGTTCAGGCTTATAGTAGAACAAAATCTTTCACACTTCTGCTATCCATTATCAATACTTTTTGAGATGAACACAGCTCCAAGTCTAGTATTAGTCCAACAAGAAATAATATAACACAGCCATTCTCCTATTTATCATATGGAAACTCAATGGTGTGACTCCATTTTAACCCAAATCTTGATCCCCTGACCTCTACCCTAAAGCTCCTAGGGAGGCATTCATTCATTCGTGTTAACAGCTATTTGCTGTGCCAGAAACACAATATTAAGAAAAACTATTACTGGGGCGCCTGGGTGGCTCAGTCGGTTAAGCCTCTGACTTCAGCTCAGGTCATGAGCTCGCGGTTCGTGAGTTCAAGCCCCGTGTCAGACTCTGTGCTGACAGCTCGGAGCCTGGAGCCTGTTTCAGATTCTGTGTCTCCCTCTCTCTCTCTGCCTCTCTCCCACTCACGTTCTGTCTCTGTCTCTCAAAAAGATAAATAAATGTTAAAAAAAAAATTATAAAAAAAAGAAAAGAAAAACCATTACTAAGCACCTAACATGAACAAGATGTGAAAGCATCAAATAATCCTGCAAATAAATACAATCACTATCTGTGGTAAGCGCCACGAGGGAATCATGAGAGCATGTAACAAGGAGACCTAATCTGGCTGAGGCAGGGAACTAGTGGGGACAGTCTAAAGTTTCCCTGAAAAAGAATTCAGAGTAATGACAAAAGAAGAAAGTGAGGGCATGGGCAAAGGTCATACAATAGGAGGAACAACAACCTAGTCAAGAAACTAAGTCAAGTCTGAAGCAGAGAAAACAGGGACTTTCACAGACTGTAGTGTAAATCTCTACTTGTCTCCTCCCTGAGACGGTGAGCTCCCAAGAGCAGTGATTTTCCTTATTAATCTTGTTCTACATCCTGGGGCACGAGAACTGGCACTCAGTACATTTAAATACTGACTGATAAATTAATACAAAGTTAAGAACAAAGGTCTTATGAACGAATGTCCACCTTTTGGATGCACTTGCAGCAGCATACAGGAGCAGCATCTGATGGCTACACAGATCAACCAGTGGGGAAAAAACTCACAGCCAACCTGTTTTCTTTCCTATTCAGTGAGCCCAGTACAAACAAGATCACATGAAAACTTGTACAGGTCATTGTAATTCATTGACTGAAAAGTACCATGTCCCAGAAAGTTATAAGTCAGTACTGTCATCTTCATACACAACCAGCAGTATGTTTTTATGACCATGGGATCAATAGATGTAGCAGTATGTCTTTAATATAGACAGATAGATAGATATAATATTTATATATAGGTATAAACAATTATTTTCACACTAGTAATCTGAAGCATTAAGCAACATTAATGTTTTTCTCACCCATTCATCTACTATATGATGATGGTTGCTATATAATAATTCTATAAATTACATTACACCAAAAGACACTTCTTTTACTATGATGGAAATATAATTTGAGAAGTATGCATAATGTTAAATAAATATATTTAAATACGTAAAGAATAAATATTTGGAACGAGGTGTTTAAAAGTAAGTGAAAACAAAACAACCCAACAACAGCCACTGACTTTTACAGTACTTACAACGGAAATGGAATAGGGTTGTAGCTATTTCCTGGAAGCAAATTTGCAAAGATGGCTTTCATGGTTGATTTTTCCTTCACCTGGCTGTCTGTGGATCCCAGCAAATGTCCATCAAACACATCTAGGATAAAAAATATTCTACTTATAAGTTAATATTCAGAACAAGTAAAAAACAGTATAAAGTATCAACATTATTTCTTGCCAATTTTGGAATACAGACATGTATTCACACCATAATTACCAATTATGGTACAAAATTTCTGATCTAGGAATAAGGACTCTTTGGGGATGAAAGAGGAAACAACAGTGAAGCATACATAGCACTGACTCCAAAGATCACACTGTTTTACATTTCACCCTCTCTGAAATTGGAACCATCCCATAATCGATGCTTTATCATTGCAGGGGCCGGGCAGCAGCCATGATGAAATTACTGCCTGAGCATTCGTGAACGCAGCCACAGCTCTTCTTATTATCACTTCAACTTAGTTATATGCACTGTGGCTGTGACATCGGAGTTTAACTGCAGTTTAAAAGTTCTTTTGGGGGCACCTGGGTGGTTCAGTCAGTTAAGCGTCCTACTCTTGATTTCAGCTCAAGTCATGATCTCAAGTTCACAGGCCACGAGGCCTGAATTGGGCTCTGCGTTCACAGCATGCAGCCTGCTTGGGCTTCTCTTCTCTGTCTCTCTCTCTCTCTCTCTCTCTCTCTCTCTCTGCTCCTCCCCCAGTCGCACCCTTGTTCTCTCTCTCTCTCTGAAAATAAGTGAACTTTTAAAAAAATTAAAAACTAAAAGTTATTTTTAAAGTTTACACTACTTAAGTAGTTACTGCTTTGAACAGAAAGCAAGGAAAGAGAGAAACGAGGCATAAATTTGCCATTAGTGAAATAAACAGTTGTTGTGGGAGAAATGGCTGCAATTTCTCTTATTTTCTTACAAGGCAAAAACCATGCGCTTTGTGGGACTCAAGAAAGTAATATTCCCAGAAAACAGATGAAGCAGAATAACATTCTGCTCCTTAGATATTCCTATGTCAAGGAGCGCCAACTGAAGAAGTGATACGGTAAAAAGCTGAAACTAAAATAGCACTTCCAGGAAAGATAAAACGTACAAACTCTAAGAGATAAGAAAGCGTCGTATCAAAGCATTCACAGTGTTCTCTTTCGGATGAAGTACAGTAAAAATGACTTCAACTGTACCTTCGGAACTACTGGCTGTATCGAGCTCAGGGGGCGCTCCCGCCAGCTGCTCGGGCAGGGCTTCCGGGGGGGTAGGCAGCTGCAGATGCGCCGAGCTGGCGGGGCTCTGGCTGGACAGGGTGGTCAGGAAGCGGTCCTCTAAAGAAAAACAGACTTCAGTAAGTCATTCAAAAACGCTGAGCCCATGTCTACCTAATAGGAGTGTTTTTTAAATGCCAACTCATATTTCTGCCTCCTAAACCAAAGAATTTTAGCTTCCTAAAAATTACTTAGGCCATTTTAGCACACATTTTAGAAATAGATACAGGGGCGCCTGGGTGGCTCAGTCAGTTAAGCCTCCAACTCTTGGTTTTGGCTCAGGTCATGATCCCGTGGGTCTGTGGGTTCAAGCCCTGCATCAGGCTCTGCGCTGACAGTGCGGAACCTGCTTGGGATTCTCTCTCCCTTTCTCTGCCCCTCCTCTGCTCATGCTCTCTCTCTCTCTCTCAAAATAAATAAATAAACTTTAAAAAAAAATTTTTTTAATAGACATAGATACAAATATCCAAACAGGTTACATGACTTGACCTCAGTCAGCTCTTAGTGACAGCACTGTGGCTGGCCACCCAAGTCTGATTCCTATCTAATATTCTTTACGACTAGACCATAACTGGTTACCTAAATCTCAGTTGATTCAATTTAATAGGGAATAAAATCAAGACACCATTGGAAGAAAAAAATCACGTGCTCATTCTCAGGGGGAAAGTTTACTGAATCATAATAGAAAAATATCAAGAATTATGAGTTGAGCTCACATTCCACAAAGACGATCCAAGAAAATGTCCCTACAAATTTTCTAGGATGGCACCAAGTTATTCAATGAAATACTGTGAAAGACAGCTTAGGTCTAGAAAAAGATTTTAGTGACATGAAAACAGAAATTAAACTTTCTAATATTTTTGCAGTGAAACCTGCTGACTTGGGAACAAGCAAAACAAAAATTCAATTTCCTTCTTTTCTTTGCTCTTCCCCCAACAGATCGTGTTATTTCTACCTCCTCATTGATCTTCTTGCAATATACTCTAAGATACACTGACAGTGCTATAATACAGGAAGGGAGAAAAAAGTCTGTAACGACTGCATCAGAAAATCTTCTCAAAATTAGCCATGGAAACAACTTCTAGACTAAGGAATCTCTTTAAATCCAGTGGCAAGTGATTAGACTCCAGGACCCACCTTTTTCTCCATTTTGAAGTCCTGGAGAAATATTTCGTGGAGCCGCATCCATTGCACTTATCTGCAGAGAAGTAAATACCTTACTCTTAAGGAAACATTAAAATCACATTTTTAAAATTTTCTAACCTTAAGCCTCTTTTTTTGTCTAATCTCTCTTTTTTTTTTAATTAATTTATTTATTTTGAGAGAGAAAGAGAAAGAGCACAAGGGGAGGGGGCAGAGAAAGAGGCAGAGAATCCCAACCATGCTCCATACCACCAGCACAGAGCCTGATGCAGGGCTCAAACCCACGAACCATGAGATTGTGACCTGAGCCAAAACCAAGAATCAGATACTTACTTACGAGGGTCAGATGCTTAACCAACTGAGCCACCAAGCGCCCCTTATCTTAAACCTCTTAAGAATTAAGATACTCAGCTTTTGTTTATGTGAGCTATAGCTTTTGATTTTTACCTTATTAGAAATGAAAACTGGGACACCTGGGTGGCTCATTCGATTAAGGATCTGACTCCTGCTTTCAGCTCAGGTCATGATCTCACGGTTTGTGAGTTTGAGCCCTGAATCCGGCTCTTTGCTGACAGTGTGGAATCTACTTGGAATTCTCTCTCCCTTTCTCTCTCTCTGACCCTCCCTTGCTCTCTCTCTCTCCCTCTCTCTCAAAATAAATAAATAAATAAAACTTTAAAAAAAAAATTAAAACGGAGAAAGTTTTAGAATATACATTTATTAGTTCATTTTAAAAATAATAAACCCAGGGGCGCCTGGGTGGCACAGTCGGTTAAGCGTCCGACTTCAGCCAGGTCACGATCTCGCAGTCCATGAGTTCGAGCCCCGCGTCAGGCTCTGGGCTGATGGCTCGGAGCCTGGAGCCTGGAGCCTGTTTCCGATTCTGTGTCTCCCTCTCTCTCTGCCCCTCCCCCGTTCATGATCTGTCTCTCTCTGTCCCAAAAATAAATAAAAAACGTTGAAAAAAAATTTAAAAATAATAAACCCTTACATGTTAATGTAAACATTTAATTTAAAAATACCTATCAAAAAATTGGTAAAAGTGGCATTGTTTGACACTTTTACAAATACTTTAATGTCTAGCAGACAGCTAGATATTATCTCTGGCTTCTGCACTTCATCTATTGAGCTATATTATCATGACTGAACAATATAAAGAAAATCGAGCCTCACACAGATATGTAATTGAAAAAGGGAAATCTTGCAGAGACCTTGGAAGGAACTTAAACCTTCAGGAGTCCTTTAACTACACTCTGTGAACAGTGCTCTAAACAGTGGCTCACTTCCTAGCATGAAAGCATCTAAGAACTACTTAGGATTACCCATTAAATTTAGTAATCTTTTATTTTCCACTGGACTTACTCAAGTTCCATTACACATAGGTGAAATATATTTAGAATCACTATAAATCCTGTGTACAATTTGTTTACAAAGTCATTTCTTAGATGGCTATTTAGAACATTCTTAGATTTGCTCACCATTCCAGAGAGACCCCCGGCTACCCTATATAAAATAACCCACCACCACCCACTCCCTTAGCAATACTCTCCATCTCCCTTATTTTTTTCTTCATAGCCTTTTTCCCATTTTTTTAAAAAGCTTATTGTCCACTGGTTTATTATCAGTCTCCTCCTAATCAGACAAATGTTCCACAAGGATAGTAACTATGGCCTTTGTTCATAGCTATATGTCTTGAACCTAGAATAGTGCCTAAAGTATTCAAAAACTAGTTATCAAGTGAAAATACAGGCAGTGCTACAGACTTTCAAATCAACTTTCAAGTCTTCAAAAAGATGATCATCTACTAAATGATTTTGTATTTTTAATTCTGCACGTACGTATTATAATCAAAGGTCTTACACAACTAGCTGTGCAGTTTCTTCTGTGGGCAAATGGGAAGGCCATTAACAGTCTGTGTTAGCCATTAATAGCCCCAGATTACTTCACAAATACTAATACACAAACCACCTTCAGTAACCCTCACTCTTACTCTCACCTAACTTTCAGGGAAAGTAATTCCTACACAGCTATGAGACAAAAAGGAAGAATTCATTTATGTATTTCTAAACAACACAAAGATCTAAGGCACTTGAATTTATCATTCCATGAAAATACTTCTCTACACATATTATTACACACTTGTACAAAAAAAAAAAATTCTTTCAAAGTCCCTCATCGTATTATTAAGTCCTTATACTATACTAACATTAGTAACTTATCTGAAAATATGGTTACTTAGTATGATAGGCAGAATTCTAAGATGGCCCAGGAGAATCCTGCTCCCCCCCCCATACACATCCCCCATCCACTGTTATTCACACACTAATCTAAATACTGCTATGAAGGGATTTTGCAGATGTATTCAAGGTCCCAAATCCGTTAACCTTCAAATGGGGAGGGATTATCCAGGCAGTGATCTGATCACACAAGTCCTTTCAAATCTGTGTCTAAAGGTCAGAGAAGAGGAACTAAGGAATCTGAAGCATGAGGATTCCATGCATTGTTGAAGGTGTGAAGACGAAAGGGGGCTCACAGCAAGGAAAGCAAGCAGCCTCTAGGAGTTGAGAATGGGCTCTGGTCAACTGCCAGCAGCAAAAGTGAGACCTCAGTCCTAAAACAACTAGGAACTAAATTTTACCAACAGCCTGGATGACCCTGGAAGATGACCCTGAGCCTCAGATAACAGCCCTGAACCAAATCTTGTCTGGAGCTATGTGAGACTGAGCAGAGATCCCAGCCACACCGTGCCAGACTCCTGACCTCCATGAAGATAAATCTGTGTTTTAGGCCACAAAGTTTGTGGTCATTTGTTATGTAACAAGAGAAAACTAATACAGTTAGGAAAAGCCAATGAAATCAATGTGCAAAACTAACCCTCAAGAAAAACTTCCCACTTAAGCACAGAAATAAAGAACACACAAAACTACATATTAAAATAAATTAGGACTCTATTATACACTCAGGACGTCCAAAATCTCTCCTTTAGAGACCTACTGCAACCATGATGCTCTCTCCAGTGAAGCCCATAGACAGTAGCTTTTGACAAATGTTTCAAATGAACGAATTATAACAATTTTATTTCAAGCAAGATAAAAAATTCATCCAGGTCATGTCTCTTGGAAACCTCACAACTGCAGAATGAAAAACTATTTAGTATTATTAAATCTACGTATTAAATTACTACTTGTGAGCGTCTTAAATGAAATTAACTATAATATTTATATCAATGGAAGACCAAAGACTACATTTCATTACCTTGCTTTCTTCCCCCTGTCTCAGTCTTCCAGGACTCGGAGGAACTGAAGGTCGCTTTCTACCCTTTTCCTGCTGGAAAAGGTCCTGCAATCTATAA
Source organism: Prionailurus viverrinus (assembly GCF_022837055.1). NCBI lineage: Eukaryota > Metazoa > Chordata > Mammalia > Carnivora > Felidae > Prionailurus > Prionailurus viverrinus. Next base: position 22,922,903 of record NC_062568.1, read on the forward strand.
TTAAAGGAGTTGGGGGGAAGAGAATAGTTTGTTTCTAATATCCTGAATAACATTTACAAATTTTGTGAAACCAAAACAATTAGATTTCCTACTTTGACTGCAATAGATATGAAAATTATGTATAATTAAGTTTCTCGTTTTTTTCTAATCAACTAATCAAGAGCTATTAGTGATAGGACTATAGTTATAAAAGAATAGCAAGTTATTATAAGAAACAACATAATGTAACCAAAACACACTAGCTTGAGTGACCAACAGACCTGAGCTCCAAACCAGCTCTGATAATTAGTAACTACACAACTTGGGTAAATGCCTTGGTCTCTTAGAGATACTGTTTCCCCCTCTGTAAAATGGAAACAGTATATACACACTGTAGGATTCACAAGACCAAAAAAAGATTAAACGTCCACCTAGTGCCTTACTTATTGCTTAGCATAATGCAAGTGCTCAATAAATAAATGCTATAATAATCCAACTCGACTTTTAAATAAGCATTAAAGGGAAATATCTCCCCAAATAAACATTTAAATAAAGGTATAAATAATAACATACTTGAGGGGCACCTGGGTGGCTCAGTCGGGTTAAGTGCCCGACCGGCTCAGGTCATGATCTCACAGTCCGTGGGTTTGAGACCCACGTCGGGCTCCGTACTGACAGCCTAGAGCCTGGAGCCTGCTTCGGATTCCCTCTCCCTCTCTCTCTGCCTCTCCCCTCTTTGTGCTCTCTCTCTCTCTCTCTCAAAAATAAATAAAGAAACATTAAAAAAGAAAAGTAATAACTTGGGGCGCCTGGGTGGCTCAGTCGGTTAAGCAGCCGACTTCGGCTCAGGTCATGATCTCGCGGTCCGTGAGTTCGAGCCCTGCGTCGGGCTCTGTGCTGACAGCTCGGAGCCAGAAGCCTGTTTCGGATTCTGTGTCTCCCTCTCTCTGACCCTCCCCCATTCATGCTCTGTCTCTCTCTGTCTCAAAAATAAATAAACGTTAAAAAAAAAAAAATAACATACTTGAAAGTCCTGGCCTAAAAACCAATAATCACTCCATGGAATACTAATTCAGTTACATCACATGCAATAAGCACACACACTCCTCAGTATCTGAAACATCACTGAAAGCTGCTCTCATCTTTGTTTCTTTATCTTTACAAACTACCTAAAGATAAGCATATATATTTTTTAAATTTTTTTTAACATTTATTCATATTTGAGAGATGGAGAGCATGAGGGGGGGAAGGGCAGAGAGAGAGGGAGACACAGAATCCGAAGCAGGCTCCAGGCTCTGGGTTGTCAGCACAGAGCCTGACCTGATGAGGGGCCTGAGCTCACGAACTGCGAGATCATGACCTAAGCCAAAGTCGGACACTTAACCAACTGAGCCACCCAGGTGCCCCATGACTAGCATATATATTTTAAATAGTGAAGGGGGGGTGGTGACAGAAAAACAAAACCTTCTACAACTTGAGAGCAAAATGTAACATCCATTATTAATAAAGGCCTTTACATTAAAAACATCACGGCAGAGCGAATTTTGCACAAACATTAAAGAAGCCCCAGGGGCGCCTGGGTGGCGCAGTTGGTTAGGCGTCCGACCTCGGCCAGGTCACGATCTCGCGGTCCGGGAGTTCGAGCCCCGCGTCGGGCTCTGGGCTGATGGCTCAGAGCCTGGAGCCTGTTTCCGATTCTGTGTCTCCCTCTCTCTCTGCCCCTCCCCCGTTCAAGCTCTGTCTCTCTCTGTCCCAAAAATAAATAAACGTTGAAAAAAAAAAAAAATTTAAAAAAAAAAAAAAGAAGCCCCAGGCGCGCAAAGCATACCTGTTGTTCCAAGCCTGAAGCACTTCACACAGACTCTGCTTCTTGGCAATGAGGGACTCGAAGATAGACTGCAGCTGCTGTGGGGCGTCCGCGGAGGAGGACATGAGCCTGGCTTGCATCTTCTCCACCCAGTTCTTGAACTCGCCTTCCTCCATCTACACAGAACAGAAACAATTCGGGCAGGTGAGGACACACACCCCCAAAAGAAACTTCTGATTAACAGTTAACAGTTAACCTTTGAGTTTCTGTCAGAGAAACGAATTACCTCTTTTTGTGCAAAGATATCTTCCATTTTTTCCTCTCTTGTCTTGCTAAACGTATCAGTTTTCAAAGATGCAAGTCTTTCGTCAACAGCAAGATATACCTGTGAAACTCTGATAAAAACACGGATGTTAAACACTTCAGAAAAGTTGGAATTAAATCTTCTAATCTCTTATCAAAAGAAAAATCACACACACAAAACTTTAACTGTATTTAACCTAATTAAGAATCCTATACAATTCTGCAAAACAAAAAAGACCTAAAGGGATGTACATCAAAATCTTAACAGTTTTTATGTCTAAGATGGTTTGATTTTTTTTTATACTTTTATGCAGTCTTACTTCTTTTTTGTAATAGGCATATATGCAACATATATTTAGAAAAATATTTATGTTGGTATTATGCTAAGTGAAATAAGTCAGAGAAAGACAGATACCATATGTTTTCACTCATAGGTAGATCTTGAGAAACTTAACAGAAGACCAGGGGAGAGGGGAAGGGGGGAAAACAAAGTTACAGTGAGGGAGGCCAATCGTAATAAGAGACTCTTGGATACTGAGAACAAACTGAGGGTGGATGGGGGGTGGGGGAGAGGGGAGAGTGGGTGATGGGCACTGAGGAGGGCACTTGTTGGGATGAGCACTGGGTGTTGTATGGAAACCAATTTGTCAATAAATTATATTAAAAAGTAATAAATAAATAAATGAAAACTTTAAAAATATTTATGATTTCAAAAAAAGCTACATGAATAAACCTGACATTTTAAAATATTTACAATTTTTTTTTTTTTTTTTTTTAAATTTTTTTTTTTCAACGTTTATTTATTTTTGGGACAGAGAGAGACAGAGCATGAACGGGGGAGGGGCAGAGAGAGAGGGAGACACAGAATCGGAAACAGGCTCCAGGTTCTGAACCACCAGCCCAGAGCCCGACGCGGGGCTCGAACTCACGGACCGCGAGATCGTGACCTGGCTGAAGTCGGACGCTTAACCGACTGCGCCACCCAGGCGCCCCTACAATTTTTTTTAAATCTGTAAAAAAAGATGATCGAAGAAACTAAAACTTACTTTTGAAAGAAGTCCTTTAGATCCTGAAGAAGGGACACTTTTAATGGGGCCTGACGTTTAATGAATATCTTAGGGAGTGGAACACATACTTCAAGAAGCCGAATGGGAGAATAACTGAGAGAAAAAAATACAAGTAATAGTAGAAAAGTAAAAAATACTTTAATATCTTGAGTAGAGGTAATCATAAATCCTATGAGGCATAAGAAAAAGTTTCTGTAAAATAGCATTTTACAACAATTATAAAAATATTGAAGACAACTTCATCCATTAGAATACCCTCCCCAATTCTAGAAGGGTTTTTGTCTTGTTTATTTCTTCACTGTACTGTGATGTCATCATTTATCCCCTGAGGCTAATAAAAAACAATGGCTGGGAAATAAACTTTATGAATGAGAGGAATCCCTTTCTACAATTAGCTCATGAGCACATCACTTTCCCAGCTCCTGAGGATTCCTCATCAGTCTTTATTCTCATGAGTCCCTTAAGAGTCTTTCCACCCACGAGTTTATGTTGTCTAATAAATGCTATAACCTGTCCACACAGTAGGTTCACGGTTAAAGCTCTTGCTCCCAAAGGAAATAAGCTCTAATTCTAAGTATTTCCTGAAGGCCTATTTTGTGTCAGATGTTATTTTAGATGCTGAGGATACAGCATTCAACAAGGGCCAGAATTCCTGCCCTCATGATTCAGAAATAAGGAGATTCAGGAATAAACAAATACGTAAAATATACATTATTGCAGATGGTAAGTGCTACAGAGAAAAATAAAGCAGGAAAGGGAGACAGGGAGTGCTAGGGGTGAGGAGTCAGCTCAGGTAAAATATGAACAAAGACCCAGGAAGTAAGGAAAAGCAGGCAGATATCTGGGGAGTAGGCGGTTCAGAGAAGGAAGGGCAAGCACCAGGCTCCCAAGCAGGATCCTCCCTGGTACGAATGAGGCTGCACTGAGGGGACAGGAGGAGGAGGTGAGAACCCAGAGGAGGTACTGAGCAGTCAGAGCTTGCAGGAGCTCACAGGCCCATAAATAGGCTCTGGCTTCCACCCTCACTGAAACAGACACCCAGAAGAAGGCTCTACAGCAGAGGAGTGGCCTGAGCAGATTTTCACTGAGGGAAATCACTTGACTGCTGTTGAGATCAGACTGCAGGGGGCAAGGCCAGAGGGAAACTGGTTGAGGCCACTGCAATCATCTATCAAAAGGCAACAGAGGCTCAGTCCACAGTGGGAGTGGTGGAGATGGTAACAAGTGTTCAGATTCTGGATATATTTTGAAGGCAGAACCTGAAGGCTTTCTCAGATCATTCAGCACCACAGTGGACCCATTCTTTGAACTGGTGATTTTAGCTCTATCTGGAATATCCAATTAACTTTATGCTAATGTCTCAACAAAAATTCTGACAATGCTTCCATGTAAAACAGTGGTTAAGATTAACATGTACAGCAGATCTACTAGTTCACATCACAACTTCATCCCTTGCCAGCTCTCTAGGTGACCTATAAGCTCAAAAGTGAGGTTAATAATAATACCTATTTCTTAAAATAAGGATTAAATAAAATGACAACACTGAAAGCTCTTAGCACAGAGTATGACCCTCTGCATTTGCAAGGGTGGGAGTGGGGAACAACACACACCACAAATTAATTCAATCTAGTTATAGAAGAAATGTTACAAAGCCTTTAGGGACTAGGTGACTATGTATAAGGTCACTTTCCTACCTGAAAGATGCCACCATCTGATTATAGGAGAAATACTGGTGATAATCATGGTGGATGGAGTGACCACACGGCTCAGCATTGGCTCTGCGAGTGTACTGGTGCCCATAAAACCTAAGTTCAAGGTATTTTGCAAATGACATGGACCAGGACTCGTTGGAAAGAGCAACAACTGGTGTTACCTGAAATTCATATAAATCACTTGTTATGCAACCACATACTGAGAATCTCTTTTTTAAAAAATAATTTTTCTTTTCTAGTACAAATCTAATATTTTGACTGCAGAAAACTGGAAAAAGAAAGAAAGGTTTAAAGTGGGTAGAGTTAGGGATAGCTGGACATGCAGTATCATTGGTGATCCCACCACCATCAATATGCTAGTATTTTTACTTTCGTGATGTATATACATACAAATACACATAAATGAATTCATAGAAGGTACCCAGCCAGCATATTTGTAAATAAAAAGTCTTTCCTATAATTAGTTTCATAACCCTGTATTATTTTTACTTAACAATGTATCATAAATATTTTCCCACATAAAATACTCTCATACAACTTGATTTCAATGGCCACAGAATATCCCATTATATGGACACATTAAACCAATCCCTATTGATATACATTTAAGACAAGATTTTCTTTATTCTGATGATGCTCCGATGAATGAATATATATATATATATATATATATATATATATATATATATATACACACACACACACATATATACACACACACTTACAAATATCCATAATTATTGCCTTGGAATAAATTAAGAAAAGTGGGGGTTGGTAGGTCAAATGGCATGAATATTTATGCAGTCTTGGAGACTTTTTCCCACACTGTCTTCCAAAATTGGTGCACTGGTTTACACAATCTCCAACAGTATCTGAGAATACCAATTTCCCCACTTGCTTACCAATCTCAGGAATTATAAATCTTTGAAATGTGATTTCTTAAAAACAAAACAAAATAAAACCGCACTTCACTGGTTTTATTTACACTTCTCTACTAACAACTCAAATTTATTTGCATACGTCTACTGGCCATTTGTGTGAAACTGCTTTGTGCCCTTTTTTTTATCATGCCTTACAGGAGTTTAATATTAAGTATATTACTGTTTGGTCATATTATAACTTTTTTACACATGGAAATCTTTCATCTTTGTGTAACAAAAACTGTTTACCTTTTCCTTTCTAACATAGCCCCAAAGGCAGAAGTTTTTGTTTTAAAATGAAGTATACACACCAAAGCATGTAAGATATAAAAATCAAATTTAAGTTATTCATTTAATTCACTGCTCAATCTATAGAAGTTCACATATTCCGCAACAATATATTACCAGCTGTCTAACAGGAACCATACTTGCTCCTGTAAGAACAAGCATAAAAAGTAAGATCATTGCAAGAAATGATCTCACGGCTATACGTGTGCTACTGCAGAAGGAAAAGACTTTGATTTTGGCTTCCTCAACCACTGATACTGACATAGATCACACTATTATTTTATCTGTAATTCTCATATGTGTCTTCTGAAAACACACTCCAAAATAAGCCAATGAGGTTAAAGTTGGCATAAGCTTGCTGCAAATAATTTGGATAAAAAGTAAATACTGAAAGCATAATATCGTCACCAAGTATATCCTCCAGAGTTAAACAAGAAAAGAAGAAATAAAACACATGCTCCTTTTTCTCAAAAATGGTCCTTTTCACATGGCACATGAAAACCAGCAGAGATCAATTTAAACATGGTCTCAGCTGTATCTCTTAAGATAGAAATGTTGATATAGGCTCAAATAGCCACAAACATCCTGGCGTACTATAATTACTGTGTTACAAGTCTTTCTCCTCCCCAGAGGACAGACGCCATGCCAAGCCCTTACACAGTCCCTGGCACATAGATGGTGCTTAAATAAGTGCTGAATAAATAAGCATAATTGAGAATTGTCAAAATATAATCTCCATAATTTTACCAAACAAGGTATTTATATTTTGTATAATGACTGATAAATTCTAAAATGGAACCTTCAATAAACAAACACTAAATGGAATACACAGCACTGGAAGATAAAATAAATGAGAGCCCAATGACAAATAAATCCAAAGTAATACAGACCACCCCCTCCCAAAAGAACTATGCAAATAAAAAAAGAAATAATGTTGTATGAAATTTACAGTAACAGGGCACGTTTACCTGTTTGCAGATTCTGCACCAGGAATAGGTAAGAATCGTATGTTGATATCCAGGTACTGGAGAATCTAACTCCTTCAGAATTATCTGCACACAGCCTTGGCCATGGACAAAGCGCCGAATATGATGCACCATGGGGGTATCACAGAACATGCTAGGACACTGATAAGAAGGCCTTTGACAAAAAGAAAGTCCTCACATTAACCATGAAACCGAGGAGCAATGTAGAATGAATACTGGCTAACTGGACCCCATCTCCAGAAAGAGCAGCATCCTCTCCGGAGTCACGCTGACCGGTGGATGATCCGCACGGGGTGCCACCCACACTGCTTGGAGTCTGCAGCCAAGCATCCTGTCTTCAGCTACAGCTCAGTGATAGTTTCCAGTTATTGAGCACCTTCTATTTGCTTAGCATTTTTAAAATATCAACTCATTTTTTTACCTAGTCAAGCCCATGACACATCTGGAGCTTGTTATTCCCTGTAAAGGGGGCTGGTAAAAATCACTTGCTCTTGATCATGTTAAGTGGCAGGTGACAGCACTAAGACTCAAACCCAGGTCTAGCTGTTCTCATGCTTCTCCTGCCTCTCATTTCAATCACTCTAAAGATAAACATCCTAAAATAAAGTCTTAGGGATGGCAATGTAATTAGACAAAGACTGAGGAACAAACTGGATAAGATATCCTGGAGTTGAATGTGAAATAAATTCCTTCTCTGTATGGTATACAGAGTGTGGTATCACAGTGAAGGCCACTGAACAATACTCCAACTAATGTTCACGTTTTAGGTTGAAATCCCGGGCATCTGAAAAGCATACATGAAACATAAGGAGAAAATTTGTTCTTACCTGAAACAGTATCTCTCTAAAAATATGCCTAATGTAAGATCATTCTTTCCATAAAATTCCATTGTTACAATCCTAAAAGAAGACAACATTTCTCAGGAACATATCGTAAGAATTGCCACACAGCAAAGATACTTCATGAGACTACAAACTGATTACTTGTTAGATGTGACTAGAAGGCAGTATTAGAGTAGATAATATTTTGCTGTTCTTCTAGAACAGGTTTGACCTCAGCTGATAAAACAGGTTTGGACTAGCTCCTTATCCGTTCCCAGTCCATTAGCATCTTCTCAAACTACATCAGGATGCATAAACAATAACATTACATGAGTAAAACAGACATGAGCCAGGAAGAGATAAAAGCTTCCTTCACAGAGCCCTTCTGCTCTATCACCATAAAACAGAACTCCTGTCTCTTGCTCTCTGGTCCTCATACCTTTACTGAGCAAGAACAGCAGCAGCTCATATTCTTCCGGGAGAACCAATTCCTGACTTATAAATGCCCACAAATAAGAGAATTTGGTTATAGCCCTGCTGTAGCCTAAACCTTATTCAAGCCTTGACCTAAGGAGTCCGTAAACCCCCAGAGAAAATTCCTGTGGGTTCCCCAGCCACAAGTCAGTCCGCTAGAGCTATACGGGAACCAGAAGGATCCCTGATCTCACTGGAAGCAATAAGTGTTTCTGGAGACCAAGATTAAATACAGAACACATTCTGTCAAGGAAACGGTGCTCCACAAACAAGCAGCTACATTCCAGAGTACTTTTAAAACTAAAGAGAAAACTATGCAATAACTAGCCTTTTTCTATCAATCTACTGAGAATTAAGTTTTAGGACAAAATCCGTTAATAAGGCAAAAGACTGACCACTTCTTTGAAAATGATGCCTTATGGAAAACTTGCCTAAATTGTACATTATCATCAAAATGCTTAAAACTAGCTTTTATAGGCACACCTGGTGGGCTCAGTCGGTAGAGTGTGTGACTCTTGATCTCCAGGGTTGTGAGTTTGAGCCCCAGGTTGGGTGTAGAGATCACTTAAAAATAAAAAATCTTAAAAAAAAATATAGCTCTTATGTATCAACTTTCTCACTTTTATAAGTACAAATGTCTTTCCATCCCTCACATCCTTTTCACTCTTACTCAAGGTACCTTTCATTTACTTCTCGTGAACCAACACAAATTTCATATTTAATTCACAAGTTTAAAAGTTCTATCAATTCATATACAACGAGCAGCATGCCATGAACCTAAAAACAGATCGTAATGGCTGATTTTTTTTTTTTTTTTTAAGTTGCTGGAATTCTGTTCTTAAATACAATGCAACAGTGCAAGAGGAAAACCCTACCAAGGGCTGACACAGGCACTGGGGGCGTTGCTGGACTGGGCAGAAGAGCTGCTGAAGAGCACACACAGTCTCTGGTGGTTAACAGGGTTCAGACAGTCCACCTGAAAGGGAAGAAACGGATGAGCACCCCAAGTGGCACCACGCTCCAACCCCAACGCAAGCTTCTAATATCCAACACATTCCTCTTGACTTGTGAAGCCTCCAGTCCTCACTGTAAGGGTTCCACAGAGGACTGAAAACTACCAGAAACTAAATATAAGGAAGAAGAGCAGCTCATTTTTGAGACAAACCAGTGCAAAAACCTTAAGCTAACTTAAAAATACAAACAGATGTATAGCTTGTTTTCTTCAGTACTCTTTTTTACTTATAAAAGTGCATTGAATTATTTTGGAAGTAAATAGTTGACTAAATAGTCCATATGATACAGTCTGAACTGGGGCACCTGGATGGCTCAGTCGGTTGAGCATCAGGTTCTTGATTTCATCTCAGGTCACGATCCCAGACTCATGAGATTGGGCCCGTGTCAGGCTCTGCACTGAAGCATGGAGCCACCTGGGATTCTCTCCCCCTCCGCCCCCGCCCCTCCTTTGCTCACGCTTGTACCCAAGCGCATGCACTCTCTCTCTCAAAATAGATCAACATTAAAAAAAAAAGTCTGAACTGATGGCTGGATATAACATCAATCTGAGAAAAACTCTCAGGTATTTATTTACTTATACTTTATACCTGTTCTTGATTATTACAAAGGCAATAGGTGCTCTCTGTCAAAAATCAAATAGTGCAGAGTTAAGTGAAGAAATTCATGAAGTACATAAAGCCTCTCCTCTGTTGAGGCCACCCTACCTCCCAAAGTGATTGCTTTCATTATACAGTTAAAAACATGACCTCTTTTTGCTAGCTTGCACTCATGTACACACAAAAACACCCACATACGAATACACAGGTGATAGTGTTTTTATAAAAATGAGAGGATTCCGCATATAACACTACTTGCTTTTTAACCCTTGAAAATGTATCACAGGCTCTACCTGGGTTATTCAGTGAGATCCAACTCATCCTTTTTATTGCAAAAAACTAGAAACAAGGCTTCAGCAAACATCCCCGCATATATATTCCTACAAACTGTAAGCATCCTTACATAAGATGCTTACTTATATCTGCAGAATAGGTTATAAAAGATGGGAATCCTGAGAATGGCTACAATTAACAACACAGGAAACAACAGGTGTTGACAAGGATGTGAAAAGGGGAACCCTCTCACACTGTTCGTGGGAATGCAAACTGGTGCAGTCACTCTGGAGAATAATATGGAGGTTCCTCAAAAAGTTAAAAATAGAACTACCCTACGACTCAGCAATTATACTACTAGATGTTTACCCAAAGGATACAAAAATATAGATCTGAAAGGGCACATGCAACCCAATGTTTATAGCAATGCTATTAACAGCCAAACTATGGAGAGAGCCCAAATGTCCACTGAATGATAAATGGATAAAGAAGATGTGGTATATGTACATATATATACACATACATTTATTTATATATATGTACATATATATGTGTGTATGTATGTGTATATGTGTGTATACATGTATGTGTGTGTGTATATATATATATATATACATATATATATGTGTATATATATGTATATATATATATGTGTATATATATATGTGTATATATATATATATATATATATATATATATATAAAATGAGAATGTTACTCAGCCATCAAAATGAATGAAATCTTGTCATTTGCAACAACATGGAAAAGCTAGAGTGAATTATGCTAAGCGAAATAAGTCAGAGAAAGACAAAGACCATATGAGTTCACTCATGTGTGGAATTTAAAAAGAAAAACAGATGAAAACATGGGAAGGGGGGCGGGAAGAGTGAGCGAAACAAACCATAAGACACTCTTAATGACAGAGAACAAACTAGGGTTTGATGGAGGGGTGGTGGGTGGGGATGGGTTAGATGGGTGACGGGTATTAAGGAGGGCACCTGTGATGAGCACTGGGTGTTCTATGTAAGTGCTTAATCACTTCTGAAGCCAATATTACACTACATGTTAACCAACTAGAATTTAAATAAAAATTTGATAAATATAAATTAAAATTTTAAAAAATTGGAATCCTGGACCATAGGTATGTGTATGTGTGTACGTATATACACATACATACATACATACACACACACACACACACACACACACACACACACACAGAAACTAAAACAGATCTCCCTATCATTTTCTATAAATTTACATAAATGTATATAAACACAAATTTACATAAAATTTATTATAGCTATTTTTCCACACCATGTTAACCATGACTCTTACCACTTTCTTTTTTTGCCAATCTCACAAACAATAATGTACCGAACAGAAAATAGTATATACCATTATTATTTAGCACTTCCCTAACTGCCAGTGAAATTAAACATCTTCTTATTTATTCTATTAAACAACTTCATATCCTCATTTAGAGATGGATGTTTTCATTAGTTTTATTACAACCACCATCAGTATGTCCATAAGCAAATCTTAATTTCCCCTCAATTTCTGTTTAAAAAGAATAAGGGCATAGGGCGCCTGGGTGGCCCAGTGGGTTAAGTGTCCAACTTCAGCTCAGGTCATGATCTCATGCTACGTGAGTTCAAGTCCCTCGTGAGTTCAAGTCCCATGTCAGGCTCTGTACTGACAGCTCAGAGCCTGGAGCCTGCTTTGGATTCTCTGTCTCCCTCCCTCTCTGCCCCTCCCCCATTCACACTCTATCTCTGTCTCTCAAAAATGAATAAACGTTAAAAAAAAAAAAAAAGAAGGGCACTATCATAGTTAAATAATGCAAAGTGTTTTATGCTAAATAAATAAATCTGACATTTTCTAAAAACACATCAATTTTCTATAGTAACCTTCATCTTGCTCTCCCTCATAATCATTAAAAGGATCAAGGATGCATCACACCACACCCAAGTTACCCTGCCACAAATTTTTACATGGGTCCACCCTTCTCCCTACGGCAAAGTTCTTCCTACTTTATTATGAGCTCAGCATGAAACGTTCAAAATCAAGTTTCATTACTTTATACTCTTATTTTTTTTTATGTTTATTTATTTCGAGAGAGAGAGAAAGGGAGAGAGAACGAGCAGGGGTGGGACAGAGAGAGAAGGAGAGAGAGAATCCCAAGCAGGCTCCACACCCAGGACAGAGCCCGACCCAGGGCTCTATCCGATGACCCTGGGATCATGACCTGAGCCAAAATCACGAGTCGGACGCTCAACCAACTGAGCCACCCAGGTGCCCCGTCCTACCTTATACATTTGAAAGCAATACATGAGCCAACAGACTCCGGGCAAAAAAAAAAAAAAAAAGAAACTAAAAGAAGAAATACATAATAAATCTGCAGGCAATCTGTCATATTCATGGGTTTTTTTTAACCCCGCTACAGCAAGTTTTTCAACACTTTCTAAATTTGCACAAGCTCCCAAAGTGGTCTGCCTCACCTTTGTTGACCACACTGCATCACTCGGAATCAACCCTTTCTCCTCGTCACCATCAGTTTTGCTTCCTGATCTGCCACTTGAAGTACCAGATACATCCTTTGAATGAGCAAAAGGGTCTGCATTTTTTTGCTGAATTCTTCCTCCTCTGGCCCGATAATCAGCCAGCATTCTACCCAAGCTCTGGCTATCCCCAAGATGCTCAGCAATTCTAGTGCTCACTAGCTCGTGCGAGGGCAAGACTTGAATAGCCTTGGCCTGAACACTTCCGTTCATGCCTTGAAGACCAGAGAGATCCCTAAGCAGCTGCTTCTTCCGCCTGCTTTCCACTTCTTTGAACTCTTTATTGAGGAGAGGAGACCAGTAAACCTGCTCTGCGAAATAATCTCGGGTAGAGCATCTCATCCCTTTTTCAGTTAAAAGGAAGGGCTCCCGGAATGTGATTACTGGGGAGATACAGAGGATCATGTCTTTCAATTCCTGTTTAAAGGCCAAAGAATAAGTCTTTCGTTTATCTTCAGAAGAGGTAACCTCCTCAGTAACATACAATCCAGTGTCATCCTGCAAAGGGTCTCTAAAGGCTCTCATCTGGCTTTTGGGATCCTGTAGCTCATCTGGGTGCTGCAAAGCCTCCGGCTGCTCCAAGCCCACAGCATCCTGCTGGTCGTCCACGTGCAGCGGCAACAACGATTCTGGGACCGATGGAAAGAGAGCACAGGGGATCCCTGTGGGGCAAGCCGTTGTGGCATACTCTTGATGCTTCAAACAGGCAACATCCTGTGGAATGCTTCTATTCTCCTGGTCACCCTTCTCAAACACAATCCTTGATTCTAGCAAACTGCTATCATCGGAGGGCAGAAATTCTGAAGGAAAGTCAGGCTCCCGGGGGAGGGGGCTTCCGCTGAACGGCTCTTGTGCGGTCCCTTCATCCTCCCGCCCCTCAATCAGAGAATGGAAGGAAGGGTTTTGTGTTAACGTAGGAGGCATAGCAAATTCATCCATGAGGAAGGAGATTTCTAGTTGAGAATGATAAGCTACACAGATCATAAATATTAGGATCTCTTTAACTCGAGCCAGCTCATAATCAGAGCCTCCTCTAAGCTTGATTGTACAGCCCAGGTGCTGTGGACAGCCTTCAAAAAACATCAGTGTTTTGGTTTGCTCTACAAATAAACATATAAAAAGTTTAAGAAGACATAGTTGGCATTCCACAAGCCCAGACAGAATTATTTCATTATCTTGACCTCTACAAAAGAAAAACTTTCAAGTAAGACCACAGTTACCAATCCTCATTTAACAAACACTGCTAATAGATGTTAGTATTATAACTAAACATTATTAATGGATTATTAGAAATTAGGACAAAGTAAACACTGTAGTACTGATGAGTTTACTCATTTCTTCAATTCTCCAATCTCAGGTCAATCTATCTAATGATCACTCACCATTAGGCAACTGAAAGATCTGCATATAAAATTTGTGACAGGTGCCCAGGTGGGGTTTTGTAAGCAGCTGGTCCATCGACATTACTAAATCACCTTGGGTCATCCGACTGATTCGTTCTAAAACTTGCTAGAACACAGAAAAACGTTTTATTACAAAATTAGAGGATAAAATTCTTAGTAAATTTTATCTGGAAAATAGGAAAAATTTAGACATAAACTTCACAATTAATTTTCTTAATTTTAATTATATAATAATTTTTGATTCTAGATTACACTATAAGTAGTTGCTCAGTGATCAATATGTTCCCACGAAAACAAACCAGACTCATATTAATAACATTATTAAAAGGCATGTGAGCATCGTGCATTGGCACAGGACTGGGGGAAACAGGAAATTTCCTAGAGGTGGCCTCTATTCTGAAGAGGGTAACTTTTCAGCAGAGAGAGCATCTTCTACTCGTACAATTCCCCAAACAAAACAAAGGCTCAACAAATACTAGTCATTACCAATTATCTATTACATCTTTGGTGTTACAACTATAATGAGTGCTATATAATTTATTACCCTTTCCTCCAGTCTGAGATTCTCTAGTCTTAAATAAAGAAACGACTGTCGTGCTTACTGTCCTACTTTCAATATATATGGAAGACCAAACAGATAATCAAAGATCCCTGCATATCAATATGATGCATATAAATTTAAAAACAGAGATTTTTTTTAAGTGATAGAAAAATAGGAAGACTCACTGATTTTACATTAATGACCAAAGTAATGCCATGTTCTAGTAACATGTCTTGGGCAATCCGAGACACTGTTTTTTCAACTAGAACCAATGTAGGTCGAACATCAACTATTCGCTGAACATAATTCTTCAAGAATTCCCTTTCCTAAGGAAAAAAAAAACATCAAAAATATTATACCTGCTTCAATTCAAGATCTACAAATATTAAAACATCAGGAGGGTTTGACTAAGTCTCTTCATCTCCAAATAAGTCTATAAGCAAGTCACTTCAAACACAACCAAGAATATTATTCATAAATCTGAACTGTTGATTATGCTAATAAAAAAGGGTTTTAGGAGAAATTCCATTTTCTGACTCACTAATTGTACTTTGAAGGATTTTCAATTCTTAATAACTAATAATGTGAAAGCCAAGAATCCAATTAGTTTGCTCTTAGAGATTAAAAGAAAACAAACAAACCTAACCTCAGTGAACCTAACTCCCCAATGAAAGCAATTTCTCATTCTTTAAATATAGAATCCCCCTTCTACATTCTGAAATTAACTAGAGTAGCTCTTCTTTGGGTATTGGAATAAATAACTCTCTAACAGATGCTATTTCAGCTTCTCCCTCATTTCAATCTCCCAGAAGATCATCTTCTACTTAGAACAGCTATAAAGACCTAAAACATACCACTTAATACAATTTCTTGACGAAGGCTTATTTTCAAAGCAAATGAATACTACCAACAATGACCAGAGTTAAAACAATACAAATCACTGACTGTTTCATAAAATTTATGGGCTCCAGAAAGGAGACACTTGAATGTGTGTGCATGTCTGTCACTTCTGCTCCACACGCCCGAAGTGTCTTTTGAGCAAGTCTGTATTCATGGTCAGTGCCGCCAGCAATGGATGAGCCTACTCCCTGCAATGAACCCACCACTATGAAGTACATTTCTACCGTTTTCTGTTTACTGATAGAAATCGTACATTTTCAACATCTCCAATTACTAACGAAATGGAGTTTTTCCCTTGAAACGTGTTAATTTCCTACTCTACTTACCAAATGGTCATTTAATGGCATTTTCAATGATTTTATCTGTGCAGCTTCAAAAGTGTAACTATAATAAGTTGATTTTTTTTTTTTTTTTAATTTCTGGCCTTTGGCACAGGGATGGCAAATACACTTCCTCTCAGTCCCAACTATAATCAGCTATCGTGACTGCACATGAAGCACCATGTTCAAAGGAGGCTTGGGCCAGGCCCAGCAAGGACAGAATATCAGGAAGTAGGCCATGAGCATGGAATGGAGCAGAGGCACACCAACAGACCTAGTAGTGATGAGGGAAACAAAGGCAAAAGAACTGTAACTTAAATTAAATTTCCTAACAGCTTACAGCACACTGATACCTGAACATGCAGAGTGTGACCTTCTTCAAGGAACTCAGGGCTGCCTTAGTGCCTCAATGTTTATGGTTTACTAAAGACTAAATGTAACCTTATCTTAATAGCAACTAGCCCGTCAAGGTCCAGAAAGTCTTGCTTCCAAATTCCTTAGAGACTTCTGCTATCCCTAACCCTCACTAATTAAAAAGTATATAATCAGTCACTCCTCACAATTCCAGGGCAGCTCCTTCTGCTCAGTTACATTTCTTTTGCCTCTGTTTCCCTCTTTCTCCCCACGCTGTAAGAAAATCACCTCTTTACACCGAAAATGTCTCAAGAATTCTTTCTTAGCCATTTGTTCTCAAACCCAAAACTTCCAAATATCGTAATTTCACCAGTAGTGCCAGCTTTGTGAAGACACTGTAAAGCCCCAGCGTAATTACCTGCTTGGCCTCTGTCACTCATCCTCTTTCTAATTACAGGCATACCTTGTTTATTATAGTTTGCTTCACTGTGCTTCGCAGGTACTGCACTTTTTACAAACTGAAGGTCTGTGGCGACCCTGTGTCAAACAAGTCTATTGGCACCATTTTTCCAACAGCATTCGCTCATTTCATATCTGTGTCACATTTTGGAAATTCTCGCAGCATTTTACACTTTTTCATTCTTACTATATCTGTTATGGTACTCTGTAATCGTGATTTTGAACAACTCACTGAAAGCTCAGATGATGGTCAGCATTTTTTAGCAGTAAAGTGTTTTTAATTCATGTATACTTTTTTTTTTTTTTTTAGATATAATGCCATTTGCACACTTAAAAGACTACAGTACGGTGTAAACATAACTTTTATATGCACTGAGAGACCAAACAAGTCACCTAAGTTGCTTTATCACAATACTGGCTTTACTGCAGTGGCCTAGAACCGAACTTGCAGTATCTCTGAGGTACACCTGTATGAACCAAAATTTCAGCTTCTTCTTTGCTTATTCCACATTGATTGGACCAAACAAAAAAGGAGAAAAAAATAAGCTGATGCTTTATATTAATTCAAACTAAAAACTTCTATAGGGCAGGTATTAGAGGTATAAGAAACTATGTTTCAAAGCACAACCAAGATGCTTTAGGTTATGTGAATTAAATCATGTCTCTTAGATACATGTTTGCCCAGAGCAAACTTCTCTAACACAAAAAGACTTTAGTATGTTAACCTACTTGCAAGAATGGAGTTAAAATGGAGTGAATAAATTTAAGTATAAATGTTCTGTAAATAATTACCTGTGGATTTCAGCTACCCAATTGATCAATTACAAGACCTATAATTTTATACATTTTAACAAATGCAATCAGGATAAGCCTTACAATCAATGCAGTTGTGATCTGATCCTATAAAAGTTTTCCACGGACCGCTTCATTGAGATCAAGAAAATTCCCAGCATTAAAGAATCTGAGATTCCACAAACAGTAATTGTGTTTCCCCTAATTCCTTATTTCAGGTCACCACTGAGAAGGCACAGTACATCAGAGCTAGTAGGGAGGGTATGATATAGGCAGAACCCCTGATTTGCCCTTATTTATAACTGAATTCTAAAGAGGAAAGAGCCCCAAGTAACAGAGTTCATTAAGCAATAGAGCAGAGTTCCACAAACCACAACGAAGTTTCTTCTGTTGGTGTCTATGAATTCAGTACAAAAGTGACTGCTCCTACCACTCTCAGAAAAATGTGCCTATCACCCACGAATTTTCAAGTTTCTCTAAATGTTTCTGGAACTGAATGTGTTTCTTTTTTTTTTTTTTTTTTTTTTCAACGTTTATTTATTTTTGAGACAGAGAGAGAGACAGAGCATGAACGGGGGAGGGGCAGAGAGAGAGGGAGACACAGAATCTGAAACAGGCTGCAGGCTCTGAGCTGTCAGCCCAGAGCCCGACGCGGGGCTCGAACTCACGGACCGCGAGATCGTGACCTGAGCTGAAGTCGGACGCTTAACCGACTGAGCCACCCAGGCGCCCCTGAATGTGTTTCTACTATAACATTACAGACACATTCCTGAAAACCTCCCATTTTGAACAACAGCTGATTAAAATTAATAGTATTTATGGTATAAAAGAAGTCGGGGCAAAAAACTTTTTAGACCAATATAACTTCATATCCAGTGCACTAACAAAAGTAATCAGTACCTTGAGAGAGAATGTGGGCAGCCCCAATGGGTAGCTCAGCACAGCTGGAGGCTGCCTCATGCCTCAAGGGAAATTTTAAGTGTACAAAAGCAACTGCAACGGTACAACCACAAAAGGAGCTCTGAGCAGTGGAGCCATTAAGAAGCACCCAGGGCTAGGGGTGCTTCCCTCCAGGGAGAGAGCCCTTCCAACAGCAGAGCACTTTGAATTTCTTAAAAAGAGCCAAAAGGGTTCCTGCCTTGGTAGCAGCCAAGCTGAGGCGGATTCTTCTTTCCAGTTGAGGGTTATGAGGGTTATGATCCTACTGCAGCCATGCTGGGTCCCCTTAGCTAAGAAAAATCACATAGAAACCAACACAACTTCCATCTGATGCTGCTCCCCTTTACCAGCTGTGTACAAGGTAACTGGTGTTCCAGAAACAAGTGTTTTAGTACAACAGACTATATGAAAAGCCAGGTATTGCCACTGGGAAATCTGGTAA
Organism: Prionailurus viverrinus; assembly: GCF_022837055.1. Lineage (NCBI taxonomy): Eukaryota > Metazoa > Chordata > Mammalia > Carnivora > Felidae > Prionailurus > Prionailurus viverrinus. Next base: position 22,941,853 of record NC_062568.1, read on the forward strand.
GTTAGAAAAATACTTGAAGTAAATCAACAACCCAAGTGCACACAGAGGCCAGAATTCAGATTTTCACTTTTTCTTCCGTATATTCCCAAAAAGTTCTAGGTTCCCCTTAACACTTTGAAACTCTAAAAATAAGGAATGACAGGGGTGCCTCAGTGTCTCAGTTGGTTAAGCATCTGACTCTTGATTTCAGCGCAGGTCATGATCTCATGCTCACATGTGAGCATGTGAGATCATGCCCAGTGTTGGGCTCTGTGCTGTCAGCACAGAGCCTGCTTAAGATTCTCTCTCTCTCCTCTCTCTCTCTCTCTCTCTCTTTCTCTCTCTGCCCCATCCCCCGCTTGCAAGTGCATGCACTCTCTCAAAATAAATAAACATTTAAAAAACAATAAATATAAATAAAAATGAGGAGTGACAGAGGTTTTGGTAAGCTTCCAAAGTAATACATAAAAATGTATTTTATAATGATTTAATAAATTAAAAAAAAATTTTTTTAAGTTTATTTATTTATTGGGTGGGAAGGGAGGGAGCATAGGCGGGGGAGGAGCAGAGAGAGAGAATCGCAAGCAGGCTCCGCGCTGTCAGTGTGGAGCCATACAAGAGGTTTGATCCCATTACCATGAGATCATGACCTGAGCCGGAATCAAGAGTCAGATGGTTAACCAGCTGAGCCACCCAGGCGCCCCTATAAAAAATGTTTTTAATGAAACAAATGCAATCGAGTTTCTTTGCCCCTCCAATTTAAGCAGCTGGAAAGAGTTCTAAGTGTTTGCAGGCACTACAGTACACAAACATCCCTCCAGATCACTGTTTCAGTAAGAAGTTCTTACCTGCAGCACAATGGGATCAATGCAGGTAAATTTAGTTTCTTCTCTGTAGAGATACTCGATGGAACATTTCAACAGAAGAATTTTGGGATTTTTAATACAAGAATTCATCTACAAAAGATGAAGTTTGTTAAAAGATTTTAAAGTCTATTATGTTACAGACCTCCTTTAATCACTAAACTCACACAGTTTATAATTCCTCCTAAATAGATTATTTCCTTATATCTGTAATGAAATACTCTCATTTAGTTCTTTTGTGGTATTCTCTTAAATATTTTTTCAAAACAAATAATGAGCTCAGAGCAATGCAGACTTCCTAAAAACTTGGCTCTATACTCTCTTAAAAGGTTTTTGTTTTTTTAATATTGCAAGAAAAGATATCAAGCCCTGGGTATGGAGGAGAGGAGCTTAAAGACAGGATACTTTATAAACTCATAGAAATCAGCAACTTTGAAAGCCTAACTTAACCTTTCTAAAATTCAAGGACAGAGGGAGAAAAGAATGAAAATGCCCCCTGAATAGATTCCAAGAAAGTATAAACTGGCAAGCCAAAGTGGGTAAAAAGTTTAAAAAGGAAAACCTTAAAGCATATCCAGAAGCACAGATTCCAACAATACACCCTATCCATGTAACTAAAACCACAGGCAGAAGAGCCTGGGTCCTGCAATGGAGGTTTCAGACTGACCGTGCTTGTAGACTCCAAACTGGCAAATGATCTTGAAACAGTGACTCATCAGTTGGGGAACTACATTTAGGGATTTTTTACCAACTACAAATTAAAGACTACCTCTAAATATGGTCAGTGGAGCAAGACAGTCATTCATGCCTATGTTTCTACCACACCCACATATAACTTTCAATTCTGGAGATAATCTCAACATACTTACCTTTTAATTCAACACAGATCATTTCATTTGGCTTAAATTACTACTTTGATGGGTAATGTGCCTGGTTTAATAAGATTCTATGTATAAATACTGACAATAGTTCAAATCCAAGCGTACTTTTATTTATCTATGGTCACTAATGATTTTCAGGAGCCTAATGCCTTTACCAAAAATGAATTAGTCTCTGCTTAGAAAAGAGTGAAGATAGGACTGCAGTTCACCCACCTCGTCGTTCAGGCTAGAAATCTGCCTAAGCTCTCATAGTAACCAAATCAGTATTCCCAGAGGTGGGGGGTCAGGTTATCTCTATTTGAAGTAAGCTCCCATAGTGATTCAGAAGCACAGCAAGTTTGAGAGCACTGCTAGACTGATGGCTTCTCAAAACGTGAGGAGCAACAAATGACACTGGAAACATCTGGAACGCCTACTTTAAAAGCAACCCCACCTCCCCACCCCACCAACTCCCTTATACTGAATGAGAATTTCTAGGGGTTGGGCTTAGGACTCTACATATTTAACTACGTCCACAGGTGACCCTAATGTACTATGCACTTTGAGAATCAGTGGCCTTCAGAATAAAGTTCAAGGCCCCTACTGGGATACAAAGCCCTTGCCTGCTTCCTCCAACCTCATCTCCTTTCTCATCTTGCACCTTAGGATCTCAGAGATTCCTTAACACACCAGGTTATTTCACCCCATTTCTTTGTGTTAGTGCTAGAAAGAGACCTCAGGCCTGAAGGCAGAGATAGAAGGTAAGAAAGATAACAGAATATCAGTGATAATTCTGCAGCTCAGCCCTAAAACAGCAAAGTTTTAAAATTCTAGGCCTCTGGAAGGACTCCAGGCTATTAGAGAAACCTTGTCTCCCTAAGATGTGGCAGGGTCAAGGGAGAAATGATACCAGTATCCTATCATTCTGTTGGTCTGGAAGCCTGACCCACCCTCCCCCTACCTCCTTTTGTCCGATGAGTTCCTATTATCCAAATCCTAATCATCATCAGCTCTGGGAGACCTTTCCTGAACCTCCAAGATTTCACCCCTATAGCAGACACTGCTAAACTACTCCTTGATATCCATTCTCCTTCTCTTCTATGATTAGAAGTTAGTACCCCAACTTGTTGGCTTGGTACACAATCATAGTTTGCTGACCTTCACTGTCGGAAAAGATCACATTACCTTTTTATGTGCAATATTTTTGGTACAAACAAATCCATTGACAACCACAGAATCAAACTTCTTTCCACCTGGAATCTAATGAAATAAAACAAAACTCAATAATATATCCTTAGAATCCAGTCGTTTGGATGTTATTATTTAGTTCCATTTTTAATTTTAACTATTATGTAATCAAATCAGAACAGAAGTTCCAGAATATAGCTCTTCCTTTCAACCAATAATTAATGGCATCTAGCACGACTGTCTATTTACCCATTTCCCACTCTCTACAGTATTAGCTGGTGCTCTAAAATACTAATCTGACCGAACAAATTGGCAAGTAAAACCATTACTAAGTCAAACGTCATAGGCAAAAAATACATACAGGACTCCATTACCAGCTAAATAAAGCAATTACCCACTGCTTTTCCTCAGAACAGTGACAGTAATCTGTGGGAAGAGGTCTTCTCATAGACGACACATCAAGCAAAAGGAAGCAAGAAAGGAAGAAACCATATTTGCTTGGTTTCCCAATTCACTCCACGCCCAACTCACCCCTTCCATTCACCTCTCACTTCCTATGAGTGGCTTCCATGACCACTGAGTTCATTGTTAACAAACATATCAGGCAGAAAAACCTTCCCCTCCTCACCGAGAACCCCCTTTAGATGACCATTAAGAGCCAAATTACTGCCAGGCCCACCGATCAGCACCTAGCATTAGAAAAGCATTAGCGGAACTCACTTTTTTAATATGGACAAACTGACGGATGTCCATGTCATCATCCCGGTTCTTGACATCAGGTCGGACTGTCTGAACAACCTGGCAGACCAGTGATACAATGATGTCCCTCCAAGATGGTGACAATGACTCATTATGGAGCAACTGTTGGAGTAGTGCCATCATGTGGTTATGATTAGCTGAGCTACAAAAATGTCACAAGAAAGAAGTTTGCAGAGTTAATACCGCCAGAGACAAGAATTCTGAAAATCAACAGGCACTCTACAAAGAAATAAGCATGGGAATTAGGGCTTGAAGATCTGTTTGAGTCAATCTTATTTTATCTGCGCCTTAATGATCTTGCACATGAATGAAATCTGTGAGTATATTCAATTAAGATAACCCCTTTAATTCAATGAAATTTTACCCCATAAATTACAGTGGGCACAGACAATCACAGTTGAGGACTCTTACAAGAAAGTTCATCAGAATAGGCTTTATTTCCTAAGTAATCTTAGTATTTTTGATTTCATGAGGAAGAAAAACTACTATGCATATGCCCACCAAGTCACCGAACATTATAAAAGTGGAAAATTAAAATCAAAAAGCTCACTGCCTTACAGCAACCTCTCCATGGCTTGTTTCTCTCCATTCTCCTCCCTCAGCAGCTCCAGGTTGTTATGATGCCAACCCAAAGGTGTGAAAGGCAGCTCTTTGGATTTTTCCTCAACTCGACGATTAAATAAGGATTCTAAGTATAAAATAAGAAATTGTCTTTCGCTGTTGCATTTTATACCATATACTTACAGGTTAAGAAAGTGCCAAGTTATCCTTTAAAATTTTTTAAAGTCTGTCAGTTCAAACTATTGGTATAAAAAGGCAAGGACATGTGTCAATACACAAATAAAAAAATTAAGTCTGACTTAGATCATCAACTCATAACAGCCAAAATCAGAGACAGAACACCAGAAAGCAAATTTACGTAAGTGACTAGGACTCTTAAGCCAACAATTTTAAATATGGCTTCTGAGAAACAAATGAGATTTTTTTATAGTCCTTTTATTCAGCTGGGGACATTAAAAAAGGAGGCCAGCTTTCCTTATAAAACACAAACTAAAAACTACATTCAGCACAACTCTGAATGCTGGCAGAACAACATGTGATAGCGTGGGTGCTGAACTTGAAAGAGAAAAGCTCAGCTCTGATACGTCTGAACCAGCATGTGACAGTGTAGAAAGTTTATCCAGACAATTCTTAATAGTGTTTCTTTCTCAATATAAAAAACAAAGGCCTTTTTTTAAGCCAAATTTTTGTAAGTCAGACCCAAAAATGAACTACAAAGAAACATTAAAACATGGTAACAATCTATGTAAAATTTTGTAAAATCTTTAAATTTTTAAAAAGAATGAAAGTGGATCTAAACAATAAATAGGTAACATTAAAAGTTTGGCAAAAAAAAAAAAAATGCTCACTATATAACTACTGAAAAATGTGACTGAATAAATAGAAAGAGGTGGGAAACGTTTACAGAAATTCTCTCATCCTTCCCCCCTCTTAAAGCCAACCAACCAAACAAAACAGCTTCCAACATAATGGTCCAGCACTATAAAGTAAAGAACATGTCCACATGCGAGGAACAAAAACTGTACATTTTAATTATGTAAACAGCGGGCCTATCAACTTCTGGTTGAACCAGGTGTTCAGAGGTGAATATAGAAACCCTGCTAAATTTTGAGATCAGCTGCGAATGGCCCCCCATGCACCAGCCTGCCCCACCTTTTCTCTTTTATTTGAAGCCCTCCCACTGACTAAGGTCTAGGCTGTGGAGGGTTATGAACTAATTAAGCATGTCAGTACTCCACAGTAAGCTAAGTAGGGAAGGTGTAAGAGAAGACTGTACTCTTCCATACTGCCTTCCGTCCCCAAGATATGGACCAGCAGAATCAGTTCTTTATCTCCTCTGCCCACTTCTCTTCCCAGTTCCACAGGGCAAGCAGCGTCCTCAATTGGATGAGATCTCCTTGGAGGCTTTCTGACAGGTTTGAGAATCCTTGATGATATGTATGTCAATACTTAATATTATATTCATGATTTGGAAAGCATAAGCTATGTATGCCTTTAAAAGAATAAAATGCAAATTCTAGGGGCGCCTGGGTGGCGCAGTCGGTTAAGCGTCCGACTTCAGCCAGGTCACGATCTCGCGGTCCGTGGGTTCGAGCCCCGCGTCGGGCTCTGGGCTGATGGCTCAGAGCCTGGAGCCTGTTTCCGATTCTGTGTCTCCCTCTCTCTCTGCCCCTCCCCCGTTCATGCTCTGTCTCTCTCTGTCCCAAAAATAAATAAACGTTGAAAAAAAAAAATTAAAAAAAAAAAAAGAATAAAATGCAAATTCTATTTAAAAGCTTTTAAACAATTACCCTTCAGATCAGATAGCCTGTCTCAAACCAAGTCCAAGTTTATATTCTTCACTCCCAACATTCTCAGAGTCACCATACGTATCAAAAACTGTGTTCCCATTATATTAAAACAATCAAATTTATTTGCGGTACCTACTCTGTGCCAATCAGTGTGCTAGGCCCTAAGCACATCCTCACAAACAAGACACAATATCCCGTGTACAGCTTTTGAGAAAATTACCTTTGATGAAGGCGTCACTTATTGAGAGTTGTTGTCCTCCATTGTCAGATATCAAATACTCTGCATACCAGGGAGAGAGCAGAGAGAGTGGGAAGAAAAGCAGAGACTTATGACTGTAACTTGCCAGCGTAATTATACAGAGAACACACCTACACACGAAGTATTACTCATACTAAACCCAACACTGCCCAGCCAATTCAAGAGAGCGTTAGGCTAAAAAGCATCTTTAGACTTATTCCACACACTTCATACTAAACTTAACAGACTTGAAAGACTTGAATAATAACTCAAAAGAACCTTGAAGCAGTAAAGTCAGATAATCTTTTAACAGATTGCTTTTCCCTTATCAAAGCTGAACCAGTTTATGAAAATTGAGATCTTCAGTAATTTAGGCATGAAAAGCCAAAAAAGTTACACTATTTTTCTCATGAACAGCTGTATGATTTCACAGATAATGACTCTGTCTATACACAAAGTAGTTCTTGGGTAGAGAAGCCACCTGAAAAAATATATAAGGTGTTTTTGTTTTTTTTTTTAATTTCAGACTACAAGCTATAAAGCAAATGTAATACACAAGTGACACTGGCAGGGAATAGAGATAACTCATCAGGATTTCTAGGAGTTTCTGAATTAGAGTTTCAGTTTTTCAAAATTCTAACCAAACACTGCCAAATAGTTGCCAGAAGGTAACTGAACACATGCTGTGTGCTTTTAGAACTTTCAGAATATTAAATACTTCTCTTACAAGTGAAACTTATTCTTCACTTCCCCTGTAACTTTTCTAGGTTCTTTCTACTATGCAAACTAAACCACAACGTATTTTAAGCCTTTTAAATAGATTTCACTTATAACAAACAAGCTTCAGAAGTCATTATGTTTATAAGCCAATATGATCATCCTTTGAACAAGAAAGCAGACAAAAATTTTTACATAGAAAATTCATGTGTACCAACTCAAATACAATAAATCAAGTATGTGGACAAATAAAAATAGATGTTATACTTCATTTCTGTACCTCCCACACAGAATGAATAATGCCAACCTGTTTGTTCAACTAATATATTGGCTTTGCAAGCTTTACTTTTCATATACATTTACTTTTATATATATGTACATATGTAATATATACTTCCTAACTGCCCCCCCAGGAGTGATCATTTTCAAACATACAGAATATCCTGTATACCCTTCACCCAGATTCAACAACTGTTAACTTAACCACATCTGATTTCTTTCCACATATATGTATGTTTTTCCCCAACCATTTGAAATTACACACATCATGACACTTGACCACTAATACTTCAGCGTGCATCTCTTAAAAATAAGAGCATTCTTGGGGGCACCTGGGTGCCTCAGTTGGTTGACCATCCGACTTTAGCTCAGCTCATGATCTCACAATTCAGGGGTTCACATCGGGCTTTGCACTGACAGCGCAAAGCCTGCTTCAGATTCTGTCTCCCTCTCTCTCTGCCCCTCCCCTGCTCGCTCTCCCCCTCTCTCTCAAAAATAAACACTAAAAAAATGTTTAACATAAGGGCATTCTTCTCATAGCCACAATACCATTTATACACTCAAAAAAATTGACAATGTCTTAATATTGTCAAGTTAGTGCACATTTGAATTTATCTGTTCCTAAAATGCTTTAATAAATTTTTTGCCTCAAACCTGGATCCACTAAGATTCACACATTGCATTCCCTTCATTCTCTTTTAGAACAGAGCAAACTCCCTACCTTTTTACTTAGTCATGATATTAAATTTTGAAAGAACCCAGGCCAAAGGTCCTGTGGAATGTCCCATATTCCGGATCTGATCGGAATGCTTCCTCATGGGGCGGTTTAACTTGCTATGTTCTCCTGTAAATGGGAAGTTAGATCTAGAGGCTTATGGAAGCTATGATTTTCACTTCTCTAGGTTCTACTCACAAACTTGTCAAGACTCGTTCAGAATCCTGCTTCAACACAAAATAAAATGTACTTTAATTGTACTACTCTCCAAATTTTACCACCAGTGAATAATTAATCAAACAAGATCCCACTGTTTCAGTTTTATGAGCTTATGAAAATGAGGGGTTTGCTTACATAAGATAAAAAAAACAGCAGGGGCGCCTGGGTGGCGCAGTCGGTTAAGCGTCCGGCTTCAGCCAGGTCACGATCTCGCGGTCTGTGAGTTCGAGCCCCGCGTCGGGCTCTGGGCTGATGGCTCAGAGCCTGGAGCCTGTTTCCAATTCTGCGTCTCCCTCTCTCTCTGCCCCTCCCCCGTTCATGCTCTGTCTCTCTCTGTCCCAAAAATAAATAAACGTTAAAAAAAAAAAATTAAAAAATAAAATGGGAATCCTCCTTCAGAGAAGGGAGGGATCATTTAAAAAAAAAAAAAAAAAAAAAAAAAAACAGCAGATTGTTTTTTAAGTGCAGATATGTCAATCAATTTTAGAAATCCAAATTTCCTTAGCCTCGGAAGATAGAGGATGATTCCTAAGAAAAGAGTTCATAAATATTACCTTTAACTTCAATGGAAAGCTAAAAAACCACCCATTCCCATTTGTATTTTTAGAGGAATGAAAACCGGAGGGAGAGGAGTGTTTTATTCTTTCACTTTACTACCAGTTCACTCTGACGATATTTACTTTCTGGTAATCAGTGTCAATCTTAACCACAATGCAGAAGAAACACAATACTGTATTTCAACTTCACAAGAAAAGCAGACAAAGGATAATTCTTGTTAGTATGCTAAAAACTAACAGGAGAGAACTGTGAAAGCCAGAAACATTTATTAAGTCCATAAACACCTAGAAAGTCCTTAAATTTTAGACTCTCTAGGTTGCAAATGACCTTAATAATTACCTTCTTTCTGATGCTGAATCTCTTCTATTCTGTTCTTACTGAATAGGCTGAAGGATTCCTTACATTCCTTACCATTCTTTTAAAATGGCAAATCTAGATTTCTCTTTTCAGATTCAGAATTAAAAGGAAACTTAGAAGTCACCAAGGTACCTAACCTTTCATCCAATGTAGGCATCGATCCTCAATAACTCTGAAAGGTGGACATCAACACCACCTGGGCACCCCCAGCGCCCAGCAGCAAGAGCTCACTACTCCTAACTCCTGAACCTAGCTTCTCCTTCAGCCATATACAAAATAAATATAATTTCTCTCAGACAACATCACACGAACTATTAAGAACAACTTTCGGGGCGCCTGGGTGGCTCAGTCGGTTGAGCATCTGACTTCAGCTCAGGTTATGATCTCACGGTTCGTGAGTTTGAGCCCTGCTTTGGGCTCTGTGCTGACAGCTCAGAGCCTGGAGCCTGCTTCGGATTCTGTGTCTCCCTCTCTCTGTGCCCCTCCCCTGCTCACGCTCTCTCTGGTCTCTCAAAAATAATAAACATTAAAAAAAATTTTTTTTAAAAAAAGGACAACTTTCTCCAGAGTATTAATAGTAGATGTTTTAAGCCTAATTACATTATTTTACGTTTAAAGGCGTTAAATTTCATCTTATTAGCCTCAGTCGATTGCTTAAGAAAATCAAGATATTTAGATTTAAATTCTGCTATCCAATGTGCTAGTTATTCTTTCCATATTTTAAAAATTTGTGAATCTGGAAAACATTAAAAGTGCTGACCAAAAAAAACAAGCTTGTTGAGCAAGAACTGAATACAGATAGACAGCCCTACAGCATAACCTATGAGCATCCCTTTTCTGTTGATATCAGGTTACTCTTTCAATATCTGGCACAACCATTAAAGTACAAATCCATGTGTTATATTAAGAGTGACATCCTTAAGTTCCTACATTTGCCAAACACACTAATCTCTTTATGTGTGTTTTTTGTACACAGACTCATAGAGACTCGAGTCTGTGCTATTAACAGGTAAACATGACTATTGTCTATAACTACCTCCTTAGTATATAAGTGCAAAACTGTCCTCTTTGTCCACAAAGTTATTGAGACCATTAAATGTCTTATTAACATCAAAGACAACAGGATCCACCACAGTCTCCTGACCTACCAATCTCCTACTACCATAAAAGAAGGAAATAGGGTTGTTTTGAAAAGACTTATTATAGTAAACCAACACTGGTGCCCACTCACCACCACTCCCCTTTCTAAATACAACAGTACATTCTTTTCATTACATTTTTCTACAATTTTGCCAACTTTTTAAAAAAAATTTTTTTTAACGTTTATTTATTTTTGAGACAGAGAGAGACAGAGCATGAACGGGGGAGGGGCAGAGAGAGAGGGACACACAGAATCGGAAACGGGCTCCAGGCTCTGAGCCGTCAGCACAGAGCCCGACGCGGGGCTCGAACTCACGGACCGCGAGATCATGACCTGAGCCGAAGTCGGACGCTCAACCGACTGAGCCACCAGGCGCCCCCAATTTTGCCAACTTCTAATGTCAAATCAAGAACCTACTTTTTCAAAAGTTTATTGCCTCTGTCACTACAGTCATCCTTTTCTCCACCCTCTCCTTTTCTCCACAATTCTAAGATAACGAACTCTGGCCCCCATGATCACAGCTCTAAATTCTTTAAATAATCTAGTATATATTTTGACCGAACCTGACAAAAGACTAAAATAACCAGGCATTCTTGGGGCACCTAGGTGGTTCAGTCCGTTAATCATCCAACTCTTTATTTCAGCTCAGGCCATGATCTTGCAGTCTGTGGGACGGAGACCCATGTTGGACTCTGCGACTACCTCTCTCTCTGCCTCTCCCTTGTTTGTGCTTGCTCTCTCTCGCTCTCTCAAAATAAATAAACATTAAAAAATTGTTTTAAAAACCTGGCATTCCCTATCTTCTCATTATCTTGGACTTCACTTTCCTTTTAACCATGTAAATTCTTTCCTGATAAGATTATCTCAATGGAGGCGAGGGGGGAAGCTTAAATTAATATTATATAAACTTCCTCGTATCGCTGGCATTATTTTTTCTTTCTTTACACCACAATTTTAAAAATCTTTTCTGAGGGGCACCTGGGTGGCTCAGTCAGTTGAGCATCCAACTTCAGCTTAGGTCATGATCTTCACGGTTTGTGAGCCCCACATCCAGCTCTCTGCTGTCAGCATGGAGCCCACTTTGGATCCTCTGCCCCGCCTCTCCGCCCCTCCCCCCCGTCTCCCCCCCAAAAATAAAAAATAAACATTAAAAACCAAATCTTTTCTGAGATGTCCTTGGCATTTAGTCCATCCATCAGCACAATTTAGACTTCTACTATCCCTTTTTTAAGTGCTAGCCCCCACTTTCAGATTCATCCTCATATAAAGGTTATCTCTCACAAGTTTTGCAGACCATCTTTTTAAAGGGTTGAGAGCAGAGAGGTTGCAAAAGATTCATGGTGATTTTTTTCAACTGCAGATGCTTCCCCTTTAAAATTCCTTAGGGATACAATTTGAGGTTGTAAAAATACTGTACAAATTTCATTATCGAAGTTTCTTATTTCATTCCTCTCCCAACATTACAAGGTCAGGCATCTAAAGCAAATTGTCTAACTGCCCAGCAGTCCACCTTTTGCTATAATGAAATCTATAAGGACCGGTCACTTTCTTCATGGTTTTCATAATTTCCTTAACTTTCCAAGGTGTGAAATCAACATCAAGTCAAACATGTATTTCACATTCTACTTTCAGCAAAACAAGACTGCATTGCCAACACACTCGTCCAGAGAAGAGCTATCCTCTGTCACAACAGATGCCACCTCTGACCCACGCCTGTCATTTCCAATACAAATGCATCACCCAGTGTGCTCCAGGGGACCAGACTACCGTTCATGTCACCCGAACGTCCGTGTCTAGTGGACTGTCCTTTCACACTCGCCCAAATGCTCTCCACCATTTTTATAATTTTTGATGATTCCCATAAAGACCTGTATCTTACTCATGTTCAATGCCAGTCAGGTCTCCTCTTTTACCGCATCCTCTCTAAACTTCTATTTTTGAATAAGACAAACATTTTTATTAATGTAACTTTTTTGTTGTTGTTTCAAGTTTTTATTTAAATTCTAGTTAGTTAACATATAGCGTATATGAGCTTCAGTAGAATTTAGTGATCCGTCACTCACATACAACACAGAACGCTCATCACAACAGCTGTCCTCCTTAATGCCCATCACCATGTAGCCCATCCCCCACCCACCTCCCCCCACCAACCCTCAGTTTGTTCTCTATCGTTAAGAATCTCTTATGGTTTGCTACCCTTTTTTTCCCCCCTATTACTGTAACTCTTAAACGCTATTTTACCACTCCTTGAGCATAATGGTTAATATTGACAACGATGAGGGGCACATAGGTGGCTCAGTCAGTTAAGCGCTCAACTCTTAATATCAGCTTAGGTCATGATCTCACAGTTAGTGAGTTCAAACCCATGTCAGGCTCTGCACTGACCGCACGGAGCTGCTTATGCTCTCTCTCTCTCTAACTAAATAAATAAACTTGAAAAAAAAATATTGACAACCATGAGAAATTTGTTGTAGAAATGGGGGTTTGTTTCCAATTATTTTAGCATAGATGTTTAGGTTCAAAAATTTCTCTTTTCTGACCATATTTTTACACTCAAAATAAGAAGTAGCAAGGAATTACACAAGCATTTCCAATCTGAGGAAACAATTCAACTTCAGAGAGCTAAATGTTAAAATCCAAACCTCAGGTGAAATCATAGAACAAATTGTTTCATCTTTATAATAATGATTTTCTAGTTACTACAACATAATGAAACCTCACAATTATTTATTTACTTACCTATTTTTTACTTTTACATAATTTATTTACTTTTACATAATGCCTCTTTAGGGCTAAAATTTAATTTGGCTTTAAAAAAATTTTTTTAATGTTTATTTATTTTTGAGAGAGAGAGAGAGAGAGAGAGAGAGAGGCAGAGCACGAGCAGGGGAAGGGCAGCGAGAGAGGGAGACACAGAATGTGAAGTAGGCTCCAGGCCCTGAGATGTCAGCACAGAGCCCAATGCAGGGCTCGAACCCAAAAACCATGAGATCATGACCTGAGCTGAAGTCAGATGCTTAACCGACTGAGCCACCCAGGCACCTCAAATTTGGCCTTTAATTATATCCAAAAGAGTAAACCTCAACATCCATTTTAAAAAAGCATTTCATTTCTTAGGTACTGCCACTAATGGATTTTAGCAATGCTTTACCTTATTTTTCCTTTTATATCAAATGTCTTTTGAATATGGCCATTATTGTTTGTGAGTCAGTAGAATACAGCTTCAAATAAGACAGCTAAAAATAATGCATTCATTTTGTATCACTCAGAGAAGAAAACTTTTTCACAAATATGGCATAAACATAACAAGCGTTTTTTCTGAGGTGGACACAAGAATGATATTTATTAACAAAGGGAAATAATAACTAGTACGTGGCCTGGAAGTACACGTGCGAGTATGATCAACACAATCGTTCCCTGCAAACAAATATCTGTGAGAAGCTTCTTCACAGTTAGAAACCATGGAAAAAATACAATGATATCAGGAAATAAATTTGCATCCTCGGTCTGTTCTTTCCATAATAAGCATTTTAAATTCTAGTAGAAAGATGTTTTGGAATGTGTGAATATCCCCCTGCCCCCCACCGAATATAGTTCAAGCACCTGAAAAGGTTTAGTGAAATACTACATTACTGGTTAATAGCACAAGCATATAGGCTTTAAAACGTTAAAAAAAGAAAGAGAAATAAATAGAGCAGAACGTCCATGTTATAAATGCCAAGAAATGCCACCTTGGAAGTTGCACATTATGCTACAGGGAAGAGCAGTCTGATGTAGTTCCTTTGAAAGACTACAAGCTTTATTTAAATTGGGTGTGGTGGTACTGAGGGAGAAAACGAGAAATAAAAGGAACCGACCAAAAAAAGTGTGGGGAGGGGGTGTGGGGAAAATGAGAAAGGGTGGAACAAAACCCACACCACGTCCCCTCCGCCGTGTGGGACCGACGAAGCCAGAAGGACAGGCTGGCGTGAGATCCTACGGCCCAGCTCTCCAGCCTGTGCTTGGATTCCAGACGGTGACTACCTCCTACCTTTTTGGTCAGCAGGGTGAGGGGGCACATGTGGGTACTTGGAGGGCTTCTTGATATGGAAGTTCACGTTGTCCAGCTCCACGTTCAGGCTGATGGACGCGGCTGAGTCACTGTCCACTGTGGACTGGAAACTGCTGACTGATGTGCGCTTGCTAGGACTGGCAGAATCTTTTAGTGTTGGGGAGGGGAAAGAAATATAGGGAGAGGAGGGGAGTAAAAACGGGTTTCATCAGGGTATTGGAGGAAAGGAGAAAAATGTTTTTTTAATATACAAGCCCAATGTGCAATACCAAAATGGATACAGTATTTTCACGTACTTCTGTGTAGCCTTAATAAAATTTGAACATATTAAATATAAAATGAATTTTTTAAATGGAGAAATATATTGGAGGTTCTGCAGAGAGAAAGTCTGATATCATAGTGAAGAGGTGAGAAAGTTGTCTGCTGCGATATTATTAGCTCAGAGTTATTTTTAAGCTGCTGCAAACTAGAGACTATGGCAAAATCTGAAAACGCCAGTAGCCTAACAAGTTGGTTTCTTAAGAAAATACTGTATCTAGAACAAGGATTGCTATCAGATGTTTACGTTTAGTTGGAGCCAAAATACTTAAAGTAGGATTCTTTCAACTAAACAAACAAAACATTCATTTTATCAGACATACACAGTAATGAGTCATAAAAATTAAAATGTTAGAAAGTTTAAACTCACTAGTCAAATTATCGTCACCTTCTTCAGCTATCTGTTCCGTGTCACTGTCATCAAACTTTATGTCTTTAAACCACGATGGCTCAGAGTGTCCTTCCACAGAGTTCACGGAGTCGCTGTCTGGAGAAGGGGTCTCGGAAAATTCTGTACTCTGGAAAGATCAAGACAAGAGCCAAGTCATTCACTTTCAACGGCAACGCTGTGAGGCTGTCACACTACAAATAAACGCTAGCCCAATACTTCTACAAAGCTAACCACTCAAGAGATTTACATAAAAATAAGCTAATTAATACAAACTAAGTTGCAAACCAACGTTATGCTGACAATTCCACTCTTAAAATTATAATTCTCATTAATCAGTAGATTTAGGCAGCACATTATGAGCAGAACATAATATACAGATTTTACAGTGTTTCATTTCCACCTTTTTAGTCCTGAGAGTGAACATGGCTTAGAATTTATTCTAATCCTATGTCAATGCTAGGACACATTCTGGAAAGCAACTGTTAAATTTTAACAAATAATACCATACCTTTGTCTTTTCTGACCTCTGAGTTTCCACTTTTAGCTCACAAAGGTACGACTAAACATTATACACAACAAATTAACATAAACCAAAAGTGAAAGCTTATCTGCTTAAAAAGTTCTATTTTAAATAATTTCCACTTCCCTAATTAAAAGACATATACACACCCATCATTTTACCATTGCTATACAATACTGCTAATGCGTCAAAATCTACTGCATGGGTGATACTAAATTTTTTCAATCGTTTAATTACGTATACTCTCTCTTAGTCCTAAAACCACAGGCACAGTAAAACTGAAAACCATTAAAGGTAAATAACAGGCAATGATAATACAGGGTCAAGCTTAAGAAAAGCCATACCAATTGAAAAGTGTCTCATTCCAATTGGTTTTTCATACCACTGCTACCAAGTAAACCTGTGTTTAACTTTCAAACAACAGAGAAAACATGTTAGGAAAATGTATCTGTGAGTAATTCAACTACTTTTTATTCCCACTGATCAAGAACGACTTCCCAAGCGAGCTATGTGCTCACTGGCAGACACGGAAAACTACCTGCAATGGCCTGTACAGCGCATACTCATCCCTGAAAAGCTGGTCGTGATGACTGACACAGTCCAGCCAACGTCCATCGACCATGGCTTGTCCAATTGCTATAGCTTGTGCCCTGAATTAAGACCAAAAAATTAAAACTTTTAAAAGTTAGGATAATTTCACAGGTACAAGATGAGACACAAGATGAATTTTCTTTCCATTCTAATCAGTTGAAATTTCAGATGGTCCATGGAGAGGTGAGGGGTAAAAGAAGCAAGACCTGGAGCTATATTAAAAGATTTTTCCAGATACCAGAATAAAGGAGAACCTGCTGATAAGGCAGTCCTACCAAAAACTAATTTTATTTACAACAAACATGTATGAAGTGCTCAAGTGCTCAGTGCGAGCATACCTCTGTACTTACTAGAATAAAAAAAAAAAGGATAACATGGTTCCTGCCCTCAAGGAGCTTACAGTCTTGATGAGATGACAATACCACGTATTACAGACATAGGTATGAAATATATATACATAAATACATGAAATAGACACATTTTATTTATATGGCATTTCGCAATTTATAAAGCTCTTTAGCCCATATTATGAAATAATATCCTCAGGGCTTCTTCACAGGACCATATATTTTCCTCACATTGGAATTGAGAGCTCTAAGTCTCAGAGAGATTAAATAAACTGAGTAAAGGCACAAAACTAAGAGAAATACAGGCACAACTGGAACCCAGGGCTTCACTGCTAACCCTTTTACTCTCTCTTCCTACATACTTGTTTCTTCCCAGGAAAGGAGCAGCAGCTAATCTAATCAAGTAGAACAGCTTAGGGATGTGATATCTTGAAAGGTAACAGGACCTGTCTCTTCTTCACAAATGAATCATGAGGCGAGCTAGGATACTCCAGGCATGACTTATGGACTCAATTCCCAAGATAGGTTGTAATGTCCAGATTAGGGAACAGTAGCAGGAGAATCCACTGTGCTTTTAATATCTAGCTACATTCCCCAATCCTGCTTAATCAGAGAGCTTTGTGTTGTGGGAATTACTACAAACTTCTGCTTTTAGTAAATAAGGTAAATTGCGACCCCATTTGGCTCCTTGCATCTATCTGCTACTATCTAAAAGCTAGGAGGGAGAAGGGGTGACTAATTAGCACCCTAAGCACCAAATGCAGAAACAAATAGCACCCTATTCACAAAACATAACATTTGCTCCTCTTACTTATATCTCAATGTTATAGCCTCATTATAAATAAATAAATAAATAAATAAATAAATAAATAAATAAATGTCAAAAAGTCTTTCCTAAGATTACATTACCTTGTAGCAATGTGCCCATTGCGGATCAACCAGTTGACTAATTCTTTTCCCACAATGCAGTTGGGATGCGTTCTCAGCCAGTAACGGTGATCCTGAAACTCCATTCCACTACTGTGATGGCAGATTTTCTTCCACAGGTCCTTTAACTGAACACTGTCCTAAAATCACATTATAAGCAAATAATTACTCCTGAGAAGGATATGACATACCTTTTCAAATTCTCTCCTGTGATTTTTAGACTCATAAAAGGAAATTCAACTTGAATTTGTCAGAGCTAACTCCCTTGATTTAATAGAAATGACGTGCATGGGGAACAGCTTGAACTCAGCTCATCTAATTTCAAACATAACGTTTTCTCTTAAAAACCACCATTCCTAATCAATTTTTTCAGTCAATGGCGTGTATGATCAGTCCCCTAGTTATCTAAGTACAACACTGCATACTCCTCACTGGAGACAGGGCAAGGGAGAGGACACAATCATCAGTCACACTAATCTGTTTCTTGTGCCCTTCACTCCACCAGCTTCTCACCATTCTCACCTATACCTAGCTGTCTGGTGAATTTTCCTGAAGAAAGGCCTTCAGTGCATTACTCCCTGCTCAAAAACACTCCCAGCACCTACAGATTCAAATCTAAACTTGTAAAGGCTGAATTCACCATGTTCTACCAGGTGACCCCAAGTAACTTCCATTCTCACTGCCCACAGACTCTAACTTAATCTCTCCCCCAACCTCACCTAACTTATAAACCCTACGTTGGTCCATGGAAAATGTCATGTTCCTTTTCACCTCTATACTCTGTCACACCTTTAAACAAGATTTATTTTCCTCATTGCCTTACCTAAATCCATTCCATCCTTCAAGGTCCGGGTCAAGCCCTTCAGTTGAAAGCCTTTCCTGACTCCCTCACTACTAAGGATCTTTGTATTTATTACTAAAGTATTACTTGTTTTACTATTTAGGACTTGTCCATCAGCCTCAATTCTACCTTCTGAATTGTAAGCTTGAGAACAGAAGCCATTTTCATTTCTTTAAGTCACTCACAGGATTAAACACGGTTATCTGACACACAGATAAATTCAATAAACAACTGATTATTATCTCATATAAACATACAATAGTAAATGTACGCAAAGCATTTCATGTGTATGCAAAACATCTTTCAAAGTTTAAAAGCAATCTGGGACCTAACTAAAAGTGGAACTCTTATTATATAGATACCTGAATTCTGATCTTACCAGATGAAAGGGGTCAAGCAAATATTAATACAAATATGTGAGCATGCAATGCTTAACCACTTTCTTAGGTGATTATAATAAAAACTTTATTTCCTCTATTAACTTATATGCTAAGTGGCTTTTTGTAGGTTTCTTAAAAAGAAAAATCAATAAAATAAACAATCTTCATGCTCAAACTAGCAATGGGTCAAAGATACTGGACCAGTACCAGAAGAATTTTGCGTTCATCCTCAGTGGTCTCTGTCCTAACGTATGTCCGGTTAGCCTGGGGACTAACAGATGTCTCATATGAAGACACCATGGGAGAGCCAGATCGATCTAGTGACAGGTTAGTAATGCTGGCTGATCTGGAAATAAAAACAAAAAGTGAAAACACAATTGTAAATTCTTCATCGATCAATTACAGTGAAAATTCATTTTTAAATAAATGCTTACTTGCCAACATTAAGGGTACTTTTATTTTTTTTTTTTAATTTTTTTTTTCAACGTTTATTTATTTTTTGGGGGACAGAGAGAGACAGAGCATGAATGGGGGAGGGGCAGAGAGAGAGGGAGACACAGAATCGGAAACAGGCTCCAGGCTCTGAGCCATCAGCCCAGAGCCTGACGCGGGGCTCGAACTCCCGGACCGCGAGATCGAGACCTGGCTGAAGTCGGATGCTTAACCGACTGCGCCACCCAGGCGCCCCTTAAGGGTACTTTTAAATGCAGTTATGATGGCTATGTATGATATTATCATTGGGAGAAGCTGACAGAAGAGTTATCTAAAAATTCTCTATACTGTATTTCCAACTTCTATGTTAGTTTAAAACTACTTCAGAATAAGTGTAAAGGAAAGGCACTATGGAAAAGATTACAGGAGAGTAATGTCAAATGTAGTTCATATATCAGTAATATTTCAAAGAAAACATATACAAATTCTTGTTAAAATGCTGAAAATTCGTGTGCGGTTTTTTTGTTTGTTTTTGTTTTTTTAGCTGACAAATATAAAGAATCACAGACTAAATGCAAAAATAATCTTGCAGATCAGCGACAGCAAACTATGGCCTACAGACTAAACGGTTTTTGTTATAACTGATAAACTAAGAGTGACTTCAGATGAACATCTATAATGTTCTGATAAAATACTAACTTTGAACCCCACTAAGCAAATGTTACCCCCCTCAAAATAATTCCTTTCTTATTAGACCTACGTTATCTTCAATTATATTTTGAATTTGATCAATTAAAAAATGAGTGAAAATTTGTTTCCTCTCTTATATTCTGACATAATATCCTTAATTTTGTCTCTTGGCAAAGTTACCAGATAAATGATTTGTAAGTGGAATATCAACAGCATCAAGCAGGCTTCTATTTATTAAAAAATTATAGCTAAAAATTTAGTTAGCTTCTACTTAGAAAAACTGAACCCGAATTTTAGCTTCTATGTAAAGGGTAAAAAGGCAGGAGCATCTACAGTAAGTTAGATACTATATGACTCATTTAATCTGCACAGGCACACTATGGAGTAGGTACTAGTAAATCCATTCTACATATAAAGAAATCAAGAATCAGAGATTAAGTAATTTAAGAGAACTCAGCTAATAACAAGGCTGCCATTCAAAACCAGGTGTTAACTGAAAAACTGCTCTCCCCAGGTCAAAGATAAAGATCCTTTTAAAATAACTTAAGGGGTGGAGCACCTGGGTGGCTCAGTTGGTTAAGCTCCAACTTCTGCTCAGTTCATGATCTCAGGATCCACGGGTTTGAGCCCTGCATTGGGCTCTCTGCTGTCAGCATAGAGCCCGCTTCAGATCCTCTAATTCCTTCTCTCATTGCCCTTTCCCCGCTCATGCTCTCTCTCTCTCTCTCCCTCTCTCAAAAATAAACATTAAAAAAAAAAAATTCTTTTTTAAGTTTTTTAAAACAGACTCTCCAGTAGCTTCCCATTTCACCCAGAGTAAATGACAAAGTCCTTACACTTAACTGTAAGAACACTGTAGTCCAGGTACACGGGACCTCTTGTTACCCTTTGCCAGGTGTGCTCCTTCTAGGAATTTGTCGTTTCCTGTTTTTGCGGTACATTCTTCTACATGGTGAACATTCCACATGGTTCATTCCCTCACATCCTTGGGTTTTTGCTCAAATGTCACCTTCTCAGTGAGGTCTTCCCTGACCTCACTATTTAACATCTCAACCTCTACCCCTATGTTTTATTGCTTATTTGTGCTTTCAATTTTTGTGTTTGACTCTCTGCTGTATTCCACTATCTAGTTTATGGGTACTTAATGATACTTGTCGAAAGAACAAATTGAAAGTATGTTAAACCATAGTCATTCAGATGTCTAGTTCTCCAGGTTTATAACTACTTAGTCAACACTTAAGCTTGTAAAAAAGAAAGCATTTTCAGTGAAGAGGTGTGAACATTAGTAAGATCCAGTAAGGTGAAAACTGAGGAGGAAGTTTGCAGGTATAGAATGACTACAGGCAACTATTTCTTTTTTTTTTTTTTTTCAACGTTTATATATTTTTGGGACAGAGAGAGACAGAGCATGAACGGGGGAAGGGCAGAGAGAGAGGGAGACACAGAATCGGAAACAGGCTCCAGGCTCTGAGCCATCAGCCCAGAGCCTGATGCGGGGCTCGAACTCACGGACCGCGAGATCATGACCTGGCTGAAGTCAGACACTTAACCAACTGCGCCACCCAGGCGCCCCATCCAGGCAACTATTTCAAGGACTTTGGCTAAGAAGAAAGGAAATAATTGAGAATACAGGTCCTAGAGATGAACCATAAAGGAGAAATTTTTGTTTGTTTTTAACAGGTGACCTGAGTTTGTTTAAATGCTAACAGTAAGAAGTCAGCAAAATGACTATTAATGTACAAACATCAATAGGATAATTAATAAAAAATGAGCAGGGATGGGATCCAGAATACAAATGGAGAATTAGCTTGGTCAAGAGGTAGAAAAGAAAAAAAAAAAAAAAAATGAGCTCCAAATGTAATCAAGTTGGTAAGTGGTGGTAAGAGTTAAGGAAGTGCCCATCTGTTACCTCCTCTCTTCCCTATGAAATAGAAAATAAGGCCATCTGCTAAGCTAGAAGACAGAGGAGGCTGTGGGTTCCAAGATCTGAAGCCAGTGGAAAATACTAGAAAAGAGACACTGAAGAGAATGCAAGCCAGAGCTAACTAGCAAAAGGGAAAACAACAGTTTAATTCAGCTTTTAGAGCTAAGAAAGTATAACAATCAATCTCACCCATTTTCATCTGTTTGTTCTTCTCATTACTATGAAAAAAAGAAAAATTCAAACACAGAATATAAAGCTTTCATTTGGCAGCTTACCTATTTCGAGCAGGAGATTTCCCAGCATCTTCTTGAACAGATACAAGCCTTGTTGAAAGAGGAGTATTTGAGGAGTCTGGATGAATCAAACTATAAAGAAAGTAGAAAAATATGGAGATGCTTTGGGACAGTAACAAGCAAATCCAATTTCAATGAAGTGCTTTAACATTTAAAGGCTGATTGTGGGGCGCCTGGGTGGCTCAGTAGGTTGGGCGCCCAACTTCGGCTCCACTCAGGTCATGATCTCGTGGTTCATGCATTGGAGCCCCTCATCAGGCTTTGTGCTGACAGCTCAGAGCCTGGAGCCTGCTTTGGATTCTGTCTTCCTCTCTCTCTGCCCCTCCCCTACTTGCGCTCTGTCTCCCTTTCTCTCAAAAATAAAACATTAAAAAAAATTTTTTTTTAATAAAAGCTGATTGTTTTCCCCTGCAATGATGAAATTATGCATCAGTTTTATTTTATTTTAATTAAGGTAGAAACTATGTTTTTTTACATTAAGTGCATCAAATGCCAAAAGACTGGTAGTTTAAGTATATAGTATGCCCTTAAAATAATACATTGCTTGGATGGGTACTCCCAGCATTCCTTCATCAATCATATACACAAAACTGAAGTTACCTTGGGGGGAAATCCTGAATTCATGTATTTTATTCTCAGTCCCCATAACCCACTGGAATAGCACTGCAGAATCGGACAAACCTAGGTCCAAATGCAGGCTCTCCATCTGACTAGCTGTATGAACTTGGGTCCATCACTCAATCTCTCTGAACCTCAGCTTCTACATCTGTCAAAAGGAGAAAGCAGTGCCTATCTCAGAGATGGGAAAACCAAAAAGAGAATGAACATCAATCAGCACAGAACTAAAATTATTCTACCTTTGACATTAATCCTACATCTCTCAAGAAGCTTTCAAAATCTGGTTTATTAGATGATACTTGCCAATTCTGGGCTCACACAATAGGGCCAGGTACAACTAAAAGGCATTACTAGCTAACGTAAGCAAGAACTGAGAATTCCTACATTTTTTTATTGTTCTATTAAATGTAGAATCAATCTTTAAAATTTATAAAATACATGTAATGTATAAAGAATCATGATGCCACAAATAATAATGCACCATTAGCACTGACTCCGAGATGCTTATATTCCCCTACCCAATCCCGTTCCCCTCTGGTCTCTGAATGAAACTATGGTTGTAAATTTTGTATATAGCATTTTGTTCCTTTTCTTTAAGTTTACCACGTTTGTATACCTAGACAGTGTGGTTTTGTATATTCTTGAACCTCATAAATAATCACTGTTATATATGGGCCTTTCTTTTGTGCTCCACATTATGTCCCTAAGATTCATACACATAGAATGTAGCTATAACATAGTAATTCTTGACTTCTGTTTAACTTCATTAGCTATGTATTAATTCCTCATACCTTTAAGGGGTGATTGATAAAATAACTTGTAAGAAAGAAGTTAATTAAAACTCTAAGCTATTTGACATGGCCAGATTTAGTGTTACGCATAAGAATATAACTTAGCTAACAAAAAACAATCAGAAACTGATGAATTTATGATTCTAATTCAAACAATTCCAGGTAACTTCTAAGAGTTAATAACATCCTTCACTAGCAGGCGATGTTGCATATTTAGACCTATGGAAAAACATGAAATGTTCCTTAGGAAGGCAATATAATTCCATTTACACATATTATAAAAACAAACCTTAAGAGCATTCTCTTTCTCTAAGAAAGCTACATTAGAAATTAATCTCAGGGCGCGTCTGGGTGGTTCAGTTGGTTAAGCACCTGACTTCTGATCTGAGCTCAGGTCATGATCTCAAGATTTATGACAACGCAGAGCCTGCTTGGGATTCTCTCTCTCTCCCTCTCCCGGCTCGTGCTGTCTCCCCCTCTCCCTCTCTCAAAATAAATAAACTTAAAAACAAAAGGAAATCATTAATCCCAATAACTTCTGTTGCCTATTCAAGAAATATTATCAAGATCATATATACACCTTACACTGTTCTCCGTGCCAGTGGGTAGAACAGTGAGCAAGAATGATACAAAGTCTCTCCTCTTGCAGAGCTTACATCCTAATTAGTCAATATAATCACAATAAACATTCTGTGATCCTTTTGAAGAAAGCCAAAGAAAAAGGTGGGGAATTTGTAGGAAATAATAAAAGAAGATAAATAATAACTGAAGGCTCTCATGGGTCACAAGACTATCTGTAGCTCTCAAATATAAATAAAATTGTAGTTAAGTGATAGTACCTTTGCCAAGCAAAATCATCCTCCAAAAATATGTTGCGGCTGGCTTTTCTACTTCCAACCGGTGTTCGAGGTTCATTTGGATCAAGTACAGACACAGAGGAAGCAGAATCTGAAAGAGCATTCAAGTCTTCCCCAATGGAATTACTGTCTGTGGAATGAGCATAACTTAAGGCTATTTTTCTACAGTATGTGCAAGCTCGGAGGTCCCCTAAGAGGGAAAACAAAAAAAGAAAATTAACTCAAAAGATAACAATAACAATTTAACACAACACATTAAATTCTTGGGTTAACAGTTACTCGAGTAACAGGAAAACGTCTTCAAGTAAAGACCACCAAAAAAGAGGTTTTAAAAATGCAAAATAATTTTGTTGGCTCATTTATATATTTTAAAAACCATCATTATGATAAATTCACCCACGCATCCAAATTACCTCAAATATTTATTAATGAGTTAAGAAAATAGCACTCTGATACTAGAAAACTCTATTTTTAAAAGAGTATTTTTCGGGGCGCCTGGGTGGCTCAGTCGGTTAAGCGTCCGACTTTGGCCCAGGTCATGATCTCGCAGTTCGTGAGTTTGAGCCCCGCGTCAGGCTCTGTGCTGACAGCTTGAAGCCTGGAGCCTGCTTCAGATTCCGTGTCTCCCTCTCTCTCTGCCCCTCCCCAGCTTATCAGATTCCGTGTCTCCCTCTCTCTCTGCCCCTCCCCAGCTTACGCTCGCACTCTGTCTCTGTCAAAAACAAATAAACTTAAAAAAAAAAAAGAGTATTTTTCAAAAAAAAAAATGTATTTTTCAAGATTCTAAAAGTGAAACAAGGGGCAGTAGGCTCAAGGGAAAAAAAATTCAAATAGATTAAATAACCAATACAAATGAAAACAACATATTTTTCCTCAGCAAGAAAAGAGGAAAAGAGGAAAAGAGGAAAGCATTACGGAGGTCTCCATTGTGAAGTCCTAAGAGGGGCCTCCACAAGGGGGCACCATTGTAAAAACAAACAGAAAATGGGCTTACACACAGTATGAAGCACATAGGTGAAACTATTACAGAAATTCTTATAATGAACGTTAGTATGGAAATGAAATATTCTTCAGAGAACAAACAAGGTAATTTAATACTCTCGTACATTGTAAATTTTTTTAGAACACAGCCCCACCCAAATGTTTTCATTTCTACCCTGATTTTCTGTAACCACTATTCATGTGATTGATTTTGTAACAGTTTAGTGTACTAAAAAAAAAAAAAAAAGATAACTAAACTTCACAAATAACATGTTATTTAACAATTCTACCTTAATTTTTTTTACCATTAGCATTAGAAAACTGAAGTGACATGGAACAGAAGATTTCTTAAAAGCACCTGTACTCTGTTTTTACCATAATTACTACCAAGTATAGTAAATGGTGTTTTATGAGGCACCCGAATGGTTCAGTCAGTCAAGCGGCCGACTTCGGCTCAGGTCATGATCTCATGGTTTGTGAGTTCAAGACCCGCATCGGGCTCTGTGCTGTCAGCTCAGGGCCTGGAGCCTGCTTCAGATTCTGTACCACCCTCTCTCTCTGTCCCTCCCCCACTCATGCTCTCTCCCTGCCTCAAAAATAAATAAACATTAATAAATAGTGTTTTAGGTTTTTTTCATTTTAACACTACAACTATGTAGTGCTCAGTTTTTGTTAAGTTATGCATATATTTTAAGCAAAATTAAATACCACTTGTTGCATTAAAACTAAAGAAAAATATATCCACTGCAAACAGGACTACAAAAAGTGACCTCCAGTCTGGGATAAATGACAGTGTTAGGACATACCACCATCAGCTGACCAAAGTAGAATTGCAGTAAGGAAGTGAAATCACATCCTGCAGAAAGGTCTTTAAGTTCCCACAACAAAGGCTTGGTTTGTTTCTTACTCTAAGGAGAGCTCCCTTAACCAGTCAGCGATCAGAATAAAAGTGACCAGACCAACACAGCCAAGCCTGAACTTGAAAGTTTTCATTTCATGAAGAGTCTTTATCAGCAAGTGCCTGCTGAACACATGCCTGTGTTATGTGATGGGATACAAAGATCGATGAGACAGCTCTCCCGCCAAAGAACGCAGTCGGCTGCGGTGAAAGACACATCTAATGAAGAAGTTACATGACAGATACAGAGATATTACTGCTACTACACCAATAACTGTTCGATATTCATTCATCCCTTCCCATGTGCCATACATTATTCCGGGTACTTTTACGTTTATTCACAACTACAACATACAACTGCATCCAGCATGTCTTATCCCATTCGCAATGGGTTGGTTAATTTTATGTGTCAACTTTATGTTTGGTCAAATAGTAGTCTAGTTGTTGCTGCGAAGGGTTTTTATAGATATGATTAACGTACACAATCTGTTGACATTAAGATTACCCTCCATAAAGTGGGTGGGCCTCCTATCTTAAAAGATTTTTGTCAATTTAGCAGGTATAATGAGATAGACTGGTTGCTCCTAACTGCACTAGACAAAGTGGGGGAAAGAAAAGAATGACCTCAGAAAGTCAAATTCCCAGGTCAAGAACTGTACAAATTACCTAGAAGTTCCTATGTCTTCCCTGAAAGAAACCACTATCTCCTATAGCAAAAGAGCTGAAAATCAAACTAAGAGTTTCATCCTGCAAGTGGCTAAATTACAACTCACACTGAATTATTAATCTTGTAGTATGACGGCTACTAAAATAAGGGCACTGATTAGGAAGGAATGGAATCCTGAAAAGTAGAATGGGGATATATGAAAAGATCCTGATGAAGCAGGGGACACTAAACCCCAAAATTCTGCTGAGTCTTCTTTGCCTTTCTTAGCCTTCGCACCCTGTCAGAGATTAACCCTGCTTTGCCTGAGAAATCCAAAATGGCCTGAGTTTGCTACCTTACCAAACACTGCTTTATTCTCCTCAGGACCCACTCCCACCACCCTCTTTGCTTCTAGAGTTATAACATGACTCAAGTCCCCACAAGCCCTGAAAGGTAAGGTATAGTGCGACCCATGAGAAGGTGCACTACACTCCAAAAGAACTACATGATTTTTCTAACTTACAGGGACAGAAACTCAGGGAATAGGTGTGGAAGCAGACATCAAAGATATAGAATAGTGGAAAGAACATAAAGTAGGACCAAGCTGATTTTTGATATGAGCCCACTAAGCAAAGATTCTGGATGGAATATCATAGCTTAAGGGGTAAAAAAAAGGGCTCTAAGAGTCTGGTTGGTTGGTTGGTTGGTTGGTTGCCTGGCTGAAACATGGACCAAAAGCAGTTTATACTAAAAGAAGCTGAAAGGCCAGAACTGCCCTGGTATACAATGAAGGAAGGGATGCAAAGAAATAGCAAGATTATAATGTCAAGAGTGAGCAAGACCTGCTCACTCACCCAGGAGGATCTGGAGCCTATGCCTTTCATGACCATGAGAAATAAATTTGTGAGGGGAGCCCCAGCATCCCTGTAGAGCTTTGTGGTCACTGTTCTCTGTAGGTCAGAAATTACAGTGGGAAAACTGCTGCCACTGAATTGGAAAACCTAAATGCAATGGAGACCATTAGATCCCAGGGTGGCGGGGGCCAAGTGGTGGCACTTCATCGCCAATGACAAGGTGGGCATGCATACCACAATAGACAGTAGAGTCAAAGCAGCAATCAGAATAGTCTGACTTATAGTGACCTGTGGCATTGATCATGGTGTTCCTAGAAGCGAATTCAATGGGCAGTCCACTAAATTCTTACTTGATTTGTAGAAGAACTCTAGATCAAGTGGACAGTAGTCTAACTTAAATCAAAAACAGTCATGGCCCTTCAATTCTCAGACTTGAGCCATTTATAGACCTAGAATTCCATGAATGAAGCAGGAAGGCTGGGTCCCCTTGAGGAAGAACTCCGCTACACTGCCAAAAATGTATACAGCCTTCCCCAAAGGGACCTACAGTCTTTTATCAGGGTGACTGTGCATTGAGAAAAACGTTAACAGTCAAACTTTGGGGAAGTTACTGGACTTTGGCTCTTAAGTGACACTAATTCCAAGGGACCCAACATTTTACTGTAGTCTGCCAGTCAGAGTAGGGGCTTACAGAGGTCAGCTGATCAACAGCATTTTAGCTGAGATCCATCTTCTAGTGGGTTCAGTGGTTATTCTGTCATTATTCCTCAGTTCTCAAATATATAATTGGAATAAACATACTCAGCAAATGGCAGAATCTCTACATTAGTTCCCTGACCTGTGAAGTGAGAGCCATTATGGTAGTTCTGGCCTCCAGAACTGTGAGAAAGTAAATTTCTGTTGTTGTAAGCTACTCAGTTTGTGGTATTTTGTTATGTCAGCCCTGGGAAACTGACACACCAACCATATTAACAAGACTGGATTTTATCCTAAGGGTAATGGTCGCTCTGAAAGGGTTTCAGGCAGGGGAATATCCTGACATGATCAAATTAGCATTTAACAAAGAATAATGACCAGAATGTGGAAAAGGAATTAGACAAAGCAAAAAACTAAAGGTAAAAAAAAAATCTTTTAAAGGCTATAGCCATAAACCTGATGAGAGACAACTGAACTCTGAAATCTGTAGCAGTTTAGCGATGGGAAAAAAAATGAGTAAAGCTAAGAGGAAGATCTGCATGGTAACAAAAATAATTTGAGAGACGCCGAGAGGGTTTCTCTTTTTGGAAACTTCTGTCCACCTTGCACTCCCAAATCACTGTATAAATCCACACATCATTATTTTTTTCTGCTTCAACATATAATTTTAAATCTCCATATTGCTACAACTCATGAAAGAACATGAGTAAGATGCAATTTTCTAAAGCACAGTATCATACAACTCAAGGAAGATCTGCACTTTGTAAAATGAAAACTCTTGTGGTAATATACACTAGTAATGTCCCCTAACCATCTTGTCTAACAAATATTAACACTCCTATGGTCTTTGCTAGCACCTATGGCACACTATCTTTTACCCTAGTTATTTATGAACATGTCCACCTACTTTATTATTTGACTGTAAAGTCCTTTAAAACAAAGCTGTATCTCCCTCACTTGTGTCCCCCATGTCTCACACATGAAGCTCCAAAATAAAAACTGTCTTCACATTGGTCCTGTATTATAACGACTTACAGTTACGATCTTTAAAAACTGTAAAACTTTCAATGAAATGCATTTACCCGTATAGCCCATAAATTTTCCAGGGATTTCTTGATTACAGCAACGACTGCAAAAAATCTGCCCACACAAGCGGCAATGGTGTCTGCGCCTAAAGGTTGTAAATTTCTCACTACAGTCGTAGCACTCTTTACACTGGCTGTCTGGCATCCAGTATTGCTTCAGGTCGCTATCCTGTAACAATAAAAATATGCGAAATCGGAAATATGAAAAGATGCAATGACAAATATAGTGCTAATCAATACCCTACGAGGTTTCTTTTGCAGAAACTGACAAACCATTTCGAGAATTCATGTGGGAATGGAAATGGCCAAAATGACCAAGGCAATCTGAAACAAAAACAAAGTTGAAGGACTTACATTACCAGCCATCAAAATTTATTCTGAAACTATGGTAATTTTAGACAGAAAATCAGTTCAAGGATAGAAAAAAACGGGAGCTATATAACAGAAAAGAGAGCCCTGGTACACCCGCACACATGTTATGTGGACTCGTGACAAGATTTATAATGCCATCAGTGAAGAATGGTCTTTCAAAACCAAAATTGGTGCTGGGTCCATCTAGACATCCATGAGAAAAAAATAAAGCTTGACCCCAAAACTTCACATGAATAATGAAGTTTCTTGAAGAAACTATGGAAGACTATTCACTGACGGTGAGCTAAATAAATACCTCTTAAACAGAAAAGCACTAACTTAAAACAAAAAGCACTACCCATAAAGGAGAAAAAAATTTATAAAATTAAGAACTTACATGTAAAAATACACATTCATAGCTGAAGGAAGTACTAACTGGACATTCTTTCAGGCAGCATTATGCCAGTTTTAGTGGGTATGGCATGAGGCCCATAGAAATATTTGATAAATGATCTTCTCAAGTACCTGGCTTTTCCCCTCCATGATTTCCTTGAGGCGTTTTAATACCGTGCTGAGGCTTCGAAGCTGAACAGCTGTACGAGGGTCATGACCTCCAAAGGCAGGCTCTGCTTTCCTTCTTGTGTCTGAGTCAGATTTACCAAAAAAAAAAAAAAAAAAAAAAAAAAAAAAAAAAAAGCAACCGTGTTATTAGTCCTTACTGTCTATGCAAAAACAAGGCATATATGAAGATATATATGTGATGTATAGTGCCTTTTACTATTAACATAAATTTATGTTCTCCCAGCCAGTGATATGGATTGAGAGTTAAAACTAGTCTTTATAGGGGGTGCCTAGGTGGCTCAGTCGGTTAAGCATCCAACTTCAGCTCAGGTCATGATCTCACGGTACATGAGTTCAAGCCCCGTGTCGGGCTCTGTGCTGACAGCTCAGAGCCTGGAGCCAGCTTTTGATTCTGTGTCTCCTTCTCCCTCTGCCCCTTCCCCGCTCGTGCTCTGTCTCCCTCTCTCTCAAAAATAAGCAAACATTTAAAAAAACAAAACAAAAACTAGTCTTTATAAAGGTAAGAGGCTGTTGAAAGTATTTCTTACTACCATGTAAAACATTGCTTCATAGGCCAGTAAGGGCTACCTAACACAAGCACTGTCTAAAAAGACCACTGAGAGTTTTGAGGCCTCTGCCAGATGTACTGCTTAAATGGCCCCAAAATTCATTAATGATTTATTGGGCTCTTTGGTCCCAAGCCATAATCAATACCGGCTAGAAATTTAGCAGAAGAAAAGGCAACCCCTGTGAGTTAACCTAGCTTAGCCTCTATAGTCAAACAGTAAGCAACAGTCCAGTTCAGTCTACACACAAACCACCTAAGCCTCATTGAGCAGATGATCAGAAAGTTTAATAACCCAGCCCCCAAAGACTCTGACATAGTTCAGAACATCCAGGGTGGTAATTTACCCACAAAAGTCCCTCCCTCAAGTCTAAACAGATAAAAATGCCAAAGAATTGCTAGAACTCCAATCCTACCCTTTCCTGCCACCTCCTTAACCCTGCATCTCCAACTGGAAGGGATCACTTACACTTTAAATAGCAATACTTATGCCAGTCCTATCAACAGTAAAACAAACCCAAATTCAGTTTTGTAGCCAAAACGGGTGTGCCCACCAAAGCTGTCATGTTATTTCATTTTGGAGCCAGATTACCACTGAAGCTACCACCTATTCCTGGCTCTGGCAGTTACAAAACCTAAGTCAAGCGAAGGTGGCTTGACAAAAAGGCTGACATCTCTGTTAGCTTAAACTCATTAACCTAATAACCTATGGCAGATCAGGATGGAAAATACATCACCTTAAATCTTCTCAAACTCACTTATTTGCTAGTTACCTTAGCTGTTCTTTGTCTGGGCTGGATGGGACAGAAAGGATTACCAAGAAATGAGAGGTTGGCCTCTAAACTGACAAAGAACTCTAAAGACAACTGAATCACAGAAGTGATTATGGAAACTGTACCTGTTAGAAAACTTAAAAACTTTACCTTTCTATAAATAGTATTACCCTAATTTCAGCAGATAACTCAGATGTGTTGTTACTAGAATAAAAGGTACAAGTATTAGAATGACCAAAATTGTGAATATCACAATATAATAAAAAGCAACTCTCTGTAATTTGAGTTGAAAAAAAGAGGCAGACGAAGCTGTTAGAATTCCAATAGCTGTGCTCCCATGCAGGGACAACAAATAATCGTGAAGCCCCTTCTAGCTGCTTAGAGATATAAGAGAGTACTAATAGCATCATTCACTGGAGAAGGAAGAGCGGCACTGTTCCTGGAACCAACAGAATCACAGGTATCCGATGGAGGTGACAGAGATCTGAGAGGAAATCTGGTCTAGCACTCTGCCCTAAATAACCTTAGTTGTTTCTCCTGTAAAATGGATATTGCATAATTAAATGACTTTCCTAAAGTCACATAGCAAGTAAATTGTGGAATTGCAGCCTTTTGTTAGAAAAAGGAACTTGAGGGCACCTGGGTGGCTCAGTTGGTGAAGTGTCCGACTTCAAATCAGGGCATGATCTCACAGTTCCTGAGTCCAAGCCCCACATGGGGCTCTCTGCTGTCAGTGCAGATCCCGCTTCAGATCGTCTGGCCCCCACTCTCTCTGCCCCTCCCCGTTCATGTTCATTTTCTCCCTCTCTCTCTCTCTCAAAAATAAGCAAACATTTAAAAAAAAGAGAGAAAGAAAGAAAAATAAACTTGATCGGTCAGTCTCAGGCTTCTGAAGCTTAAATGCTTCTAGCAGCTAAGGTAGAATCAAAGAATCAAAGGGAGTTGAAAGAAAGTAAGGAGTAGTGGGGATTGCAGCAAACTAGACATTACAAGCTCCACCTTGTGATATTTAAATTCAAGTTCATCAAAACACCACGACAAGGTGTGGTAGGCTGTCAGTTTGTAACCCCTAAGAGATTAGATTCTAGCCCAACTCCTCAGTTTGACAAATAAAGAAATTCTATGCTTAATTCAGCATAGGATTTAGTCAGACCCCTCCACAAACACAGTAGTGTTTGCCAGAGGTCAGGTTCAAAAGCAAAGGAGCTTACTGAGCTTAAAGGTTAAAGCAAGGATGGCCTCCTTTCTCTCTCCCCCACTTCCCACCTTCTGATTCTTCCTTCCAAATGGCTGATGTAACCCAGGCAGAGGCTCACTGCTCTGGGAAACCTGCAGTGGTGATGCAGCCCGCCCCACTCCAGTCCTTAGGAGGTCGTAAACTGAGTCTGAACTAGCTAGAAGAGCTCTCTCGCCAACCACCATTACCTGTGCCTGCCCACTTTTCACTGGAGGATCTCACGGGGAAGACTGGCCAGACAAGACAAGATCTGGTGTTCAGGGACACTTGACTTCCAATGCTGCCCCCTCTATTATGTCACCTCTCACTGCCTTTCTTTTGCCCCCTTGAGCTGGGCAAGCCACTGTGCTGAGTTTAATAATCTAACAGAAACTGACTAACATAGAACTCTAACATAGAATCTAACATAGAACTGACTTTGTCTAGTCTCTCATTCAGACACTGATCCCCAGCCTATACTCATCAGAAAAGCATGAAAATGAAGGAGATGACTACAGTAGACCAGGACAGAGAACAAACAGGCAAGAGCTCAGCTTATCCAGCCACATTGACAGTCCGCATCCCAACAAGGACAAGAGGACAAGAGCAAGGGGCAGCCCACTAACGGAGTTGAGAGTTCTGCAGCCAGAGGCATGCACACCACATTACACTAGCCATCCCAAGAACAGATGCAGAATTAATTCACAAAGTTGAAACTAACCTGTATTCTCCTGGGGATGTTGCAAACTGTTCTCTTCTGAAACCCAAGCAAGTAATTAATCAAAAAAACAGTCAAGATATCTGTGCTTGGCCTAAGTTAAAATTTAACAAAATGCTTAAGAATTTTTTTTTTTTTTAGGTATCAACAAATTCTTTCACTATCTAGGTAACAGTTTCATGAATTCTGAAGAGCACCTGACTATTCCAAACAGCAGAAAAGTTAAGTCACTAAATAACCTGGGAAACACAATGTCTGGAAAAATCTAACACACAGAAATGAATGAAATAAGAACACTGTCTCACCTAATACTGCTGAAGATCGCCGCTGGAGTTCCTCATTAAGCTGTTTTTTATAAGGTGTAGGTGACCTCACAGACTGTGTTCTTGAAGGGAGCTGAGGGCTGGTCCAACTTCCACTTAGAGACGGCTGCTCTCCCTGGCCCCCTTCCACTCTCTCTGTAGCAAAGGAAAGCTTGGCATTATTTGCAAAACTAAGACTCAGAGTTCAGCAAAGAGAAGGAATAGATAAAACTGTTCTGAAGATAATGTATATACGTAATATATGCATAACTAAAAATTAGCTTAAAAAAAGATATTCAAGAAAGTGGCAAAATTATGGGCCAATATTTCTTCCTTGGCATGTGATCTTCAGTTTGTTTCACTTTTTCATTAGAAATACCTTGAGCATATTAAAGGAAATAGAATGTAAGCTTCACACAAAGGCGAAATTTTTTTTTATCGGCTTTGTTTATGGGATAGATCCCATGCACTATTAAAACAGTGCAATAGTGGATAATAGGTACTCAATAAATATTTGCTGAATAAACAAAAAGATTATTGTCTTATGATGACTAAATATAATGTGTAATCCCACATGAGATCCTGGAACAGAAAAAGGACTTTAGGTAGAAACTGAAGAATGAATACAACACATACTTTAGTTTATAATACTGTGTCAATAATGGTTCATTAATTGTAATAAGTGCACTATACTAACGTGAGATGTTAATAACAGGGAAAACTGGGTGTGGGGGGATATGAGAATCCTGTACCATCTTCCCAATTTTTCTGTAAATCTAAAAGCAAACAATAAAATTTTTCTAAAAAGTCATTACCTTAAAAATGGACTAACAGGAGGAGATTTCATAGAACTTTAAATTGACTACTAATAAAAGTCAGTTAATACTGGAGCACCTGGGTTGGCTCAGTCAGTTCCAACTCTTGGTTTTGGCTCAGGTCATGATCTCACGAGTTCATGGGATCAAGTCCCCTGTCAGGCTCTGTGCTGACAGTGCTGAGCCTGCTGGGATTCTCGTTCTCCTTCTCTCCTCTGCCCCTCCCCTGCTCTCTGAATGAATGAATAAATAAACAAACTTTAAAAAAAAAAAGTCTGTTAATACTATTAAAATTTCTTCTGAACTAATTAAACTATTAACCCTCAAGTTCCTTACAAGAGGGATTACTTTCTAATGCATTTCAAATAATACAGCCAAATATAAAGCAGAGATAATAGGCCATATTTAAAAAAAATTTTTTTTAATGTTTATTTACTTAATTTGAGTGACAGAGAGAGAAAGAAAACACCAGCAGAGAAAGCGAGAATCCCAAGCAGACTCCATGCTGTCAGTGCGGAGCCCAACGCAGGGCTCCAACTCAGGAACCGTGAGATCATGACTTAGGCTGAAGTCAAGAGTCAGATGTTTAACTGAATGAGCCACCCAAGGCGCCCCTATTTTTTAAAATTTTTCTTCCAGGTAAAAAAATACCTTACTTCAAAAGAGCTCACTTAAAAAGTACTTTTTCCCTTCTAGTTATGGAATGAAGAAGTCATGGATATAAAAGATACAGCATAGGGAATATAGTCAATGGTACTGCAGTAAAGCTGTATGGTGACAGATGACAGCTACACTTGGGGGAGCGGGGCATAATGTATAGACTTGTCAAAATCACTATGTTGTACACCTGAGACTAATGTAACATTAGGCGTCAGCTATACTTTAATTAAAGAAATAAAAATAAGCAAGATCCCAATTAAGGAACATTTTGTAAAATATTTGGCGTGTTCTCTACAAAAATGTCCATCTCACAAGACAGAGAATAGGAGACAAAAGATAGATGAAAACTATATGCAGTATGTAATCCTGGACCTGATCCTGGAATGGAAGTTTTGAGGGCAATGCATTTGTTTGGAATAGACTGTTGATTAAATAAAAGTCCTGCATGATGTTAAATTTCCTTATATAAATAGGTAAAAAGTATCTTTTCACTTGATATTGTTACACTTACATCTTAATCTAACAGGTTTAAGTCAAAAAGCGTGCTGACAGTTTCAATTTTGGAAAAATAGGAATCTTTCCTCCCAGGTGCTGAGTCTTCTAGTTTTATGGCTTTAATTAAAATCTTTTGGCTATTTACCCCCATAAAAACAAAGTCCATTCTGTGAACTTAAGAAAGTTGAAACATATTAAGAAAGGGAAAAAAAATGCTACCTTCAAAGAGGGATCTCCTTTTAACATTATTTTTCAATTCAGATCTTCAGTTACCAATAACTAATAAGATTACAGGGAAAATTCTAGCTTTCTTCTCTTGAGCAGCAAACCCCAGTGACCGATGATTAAAGCTATCTCCTTGTTGATATTTCACATTCTTGCAAAGACACAGCATGAAAGCTGAGCTGAACAAGAGAATTTTAGAAAATCAAAATTACAGGTTCTCTGATCCATAAGAACAAGTCTTACCTTTGTTAAATCGAAAGAGATTTACAAAAGAACTATACGCTGATTTAAAAGGAGGTTCGTCCTGATCAGGAGTCAAAGGTTTAAAGTGTGTGAGATGAGAAGGACTAGTAGGAGATCGGGGCAAATCATTAGCAGAGTCCAATGTTGGGGAAGTCTTATCATCTGTGGCCATTTCATGAGTCTAAAAAACAAAAGATAGGAGTTCCTAAGGAAGCCCAAAATTTGATTCCAAACAGCATACCTAAATATCTGGAAATCTGACTCTGAAAACTCTGATCTCCGAAACCAAAGAGTAAATAAATCTAGTTTAGTATATATTGCAAATTAAGGCTTAAAAACACTGCAGTCTAGATCATAAGGAAGGGTGTCAGACAACTGAAACTACGATTACACAGCCAATCTAATTTTCAACATTGCTATTTAATCTACAGAAAATATAAAAATTATTAGTAATTTGGAGGTAAGGTACAAATGTGAGCAGGAAAAAAGAAATAAAAAGCATTTTCACATAATTTATATCTTTTCCATTTTAACATTTTTTTTTGGAAAAAGAGATAACTCAACAGCTGTTTAAAGTTATAAGGAAAACTGGTTTTACACAACCATATTAATTCCTCAAAAAATTTTTATTTCAATTTTTCTTTTAAAAATATAAAACATAAATATTTCCAAGAAAAGAAAATGAAACAGTCATCCCTTAATGACATTTCTGTACAACCTCAAAGATTTCTTCAAACTATGCTTCATCTCCTCAAGAACTATTCAAATCACCAAGCTGTTCCTGTCATCTCTCCTCCTAGGCACGTGAGTCTGGTTTTTCTCCTTTTAAGCATAACCTCATATAGACATTAAAATGAAGATCTTAAAGAGCTTTTTTTTTTAAATAACCAAAAATGATAGTTCAACCAAAGTAGTAAAGGTAAGCACATCACCAGATGGAGGGTAGAGAAAAACACTGATGTCTCTTTAACACTTCAAATTAATGACAACCATGAACTATGCATAACTGTAGTCATTAAAGTACTACAGATGACTTTTGATTTTTGTCATCTACTTTATATCTTACAAAGAGGACATCACACTCCCACAAAACGCTTTTCAGTTTCAAAATCGTATCTACCACCTTGTTTTAATTTTACAAAAATCCTGGAAAGCGCACAGAGCTGGCCTTACTACACTTTGCCTTTGAGGCAACCAATGCACACTGAACCTAAAGTGACTTTCTTGAGGGTCACACAACTAGTCAGTCAGTGGTAGAACTGTAATTACACCCCAAGTTTTATCCCAGAATTCCTCTTTAGATCGAAATTATTATTGTAGCTCTTCACAGACTTCAATTCCAGCCTATCTAAATTCCTGATTAATAATTTAATTGATTAAAGCAGAAATGAAACCATGGACTTGAACATGATTTGGCAGTAAATGTTTATTGGTATGGGGGGGGGGGGGAGTAGAGGAGGAAGAAAAAGAGGAAGGAGTGTTGAGGAAAAGGAGGAAGGAGAGAGATGGAGAAGAGAGAGGAAGGAGGGAGAAAGGAGGAGAGGGTGGGAGGGAGTGAGGGAGATGGAGGGAGACAGAAAGGGTCTCTAATACCACCTTCTATTGGGGAGAATAGTCAACAATTCTAAATCATCATGACAATCCATATTCCAGCATAAAAGATTCTGAAGCAAGCTGCTAAACGAATTCGTGTCAACTCAAAATGGGGGGGGGGGGGGGGGAGGGAGAAAAAGGGGAAGAAAAAAGTACTAAAGACAAAGGATTGTGTGACTGCAACAACCACCCTCAGGCTTGGAAAAACAGTCCACATTCTACTGTGACATAAGTAGCATCTGAAGCAGAGTTAGCAATCTGCATGAAGAATCTCAGCGCTACTACTGAGGGTCACCCATATACAAAACTATTAATAAGCTTTGGAGATGTGAGCATAAAAATTACCATGAAAACGCTCAGCAAGTGCAGTCTCTGAAACATAAACACAATCACATAGCTAATCTTAACAATTTCATAATGACACCAGGATCTTGAAAAAACTGCCTTACAACTCTTATTCTCTGGCAGCTTAATTACTGTCTGGGATATAAACTAGGCCTCCTTGCTGACAGGCAATTAGAAATATTAACCTGGCCTTCCAAATGCCAGTACTTTGCCTCTTATTTCAAGGCTACCCCACCACACAGTATTTCGGTGATGAAGCCAATGTGAAGGCTAATCAGGTATTACATGTAGAACACAGGCCAGATCCACTAGCCAATTTCAAAATATAGTGGATGAAAAAATCCAAGTATCAGCTGAATAATTTCTAAATACAGTTTTTTCTTATTTTTTTTTCTTTTTTATTTTTAATTTCTTTTTTTTCAACATTTATTTATTTTTGGGACAGAGAGAGACAGAGCATGAACGGGGGAGGGGCAGAGAGAGAGGGAGACACAGAATTGGAAACAGGCTCCAGGCTCTGAGCCATCAGCCCAGAGCCTGACGCGGGGCTCGAACTCACGGACCGCGAGATCGTGACCTGGCTGAAGTCGGACGCTTAACCGACTGCGCCACCCAGGCGCCCCTCTAAATACAGTTTTTAAAAATACTCAAGACATATCTAATAATGCAGGCCAGCTGAATACTAGAATTGTCAGTTTCCATCAACAAAGATTTTGTTGTTCAATTTTTGACCAACATGCCAACAGAAACACTAAAGGAAGACCACAACGTGATCCACATTACTCTTCCCAGAAAGCAGAAAATGGGAGCCCACAGGAAAAGAAAAAGGGAAAGTTGTTTTGCTCCACAGAACAGACGACCTGCCCAATCTTTCTCAAAAGCCCAAACCCAACCAAAACAAACAAACAAACAACTAAGGTTATTTTTGAATCCTGGTAGAATGAAAGTTTTGGAGTGGCAGAAAAGGAGATTCAAGTAAGTTTGAAATAAGAGAGTGCAAAACCAAACCACTACCTCTGGTTTTAAAACAGAGTATGCACTGAATCAGTAAATGATAATTTAACACATACCTACACATCTCAGATAAACATAAATAACTTGCTTTCTACAGAATTCTAGCACTTCTCATATTTCTTGAATATCTTAAAAATAATCTCTATATTGGACACATCTTAATTCTCTAAAAACATCCATCGCATTTCATCCTCACCCTTTTGCTGGGAACATTATAAGCAAAGGTAAAATACTAAATGGGAAATCAAGTCTCCTCCTCAAGAGACTTTGAAACATAGGTAGTAATGGGATGGACTCAAGTAGAAGAAACAAATATTTTTAAAGAGGTATGTTCATATTTGAAAACCCACTACTGGTGTCGTTTTCTGCAGCTCAAGAACTTTCTTTTTCAGTCTACGGATGCACCTCTGACACACAGACTAGGAGCTGATCCATCAGAGAGGGAGGAGGAACGGGACTGTGCACCTCCGAAATAAGCTGAGAGACGTGGGACAAGAGAGGGGCAAGAGAACTTCAAATGTTTCCAAGGAAACCTCTTCAAGAACAGCCGCACCCGGCTCCCAGACCAGGGGCAACCGGGGAATCGGGGAGCCGGCTTGCTGCGGGTACCGGTTCTCTGCCCTTCGTTGCCCGGCCTCGGCCACAGTCCGGCCTCCAGCCACGGTGGTGAAGCTTCAGCTCTCGCCTTCACTTCAGCCTTCCCCTCGGCTCTGGCCCCGGAGCTCCCCAAACCGGCCTTCTTCCTCACTCTCAGCGCCAGCCGGCCGCGCGCCAGGCCCCCTCCCTTACCTGCGCCTCCCGCCTGGGCCCCGCCGGCCACCCTCCACCCCGGTCGCCGCTTCACCCCGTTCAGGCGCGGAAAGCCAGCTCCGGAGCGCAGCGACGGGGGTACTCGGGCCGCCGGCGGTTGCTGCAGGAAGCAAAGCCACTTACATGGTTGATGCGGCTTCTCCCTTCCCCCGAAGGCTCCGCCCCCTGTCCCTCCTTCTCTCCAATCCGCAATTCTCCCGGCCGCCGGCCCCGCCCTCTTCTTCCCGTCCGCGCCACGTTTGGATCAGACGCCCAGGCAAAAAGAGTCGAGTTCAGATAGAGTCGTCCTCGACAGCTTGGCTGGTTAGGCCGCCTCCTCCTTCCCAGAGGAAGGCAGGGCGACTGCATGCGTGAGCATCACGCGTGTCGGGTCACCGGACGGGTGCTGGCTGGGCCACCGCGGTTACCGTATGTGTTCGATGACATGGGCTCTCGTAATATGTTACCGCGCTCAGCGTTCCTAGGGATTGACACTCAGGAGAGCGACGACTGTTGTCACACTTAAGTGACTCCGTCAATAACTGGCCAGGTGACCTTAAGCAAATTACTAAC
Source organism: Prionailurus viverrinus (assembly GCF_022837055.1). NCBI lineage: Eukaryota > Metazoa > Chordata > Mammalia > Carnivora > Felidae > Prionailurus > Prionailurus viverrinus. The sequence goes on from NC_062568.1 coordinate 22,982,446, forward strand.
TTCCTTAGGCCCCTGCCCTCTTAACTGTAAAATGGGGCTGATAACAATACCCACTTCACGGGCAGTTTTTTTGAAGATGAAGGAAAACAGGGCACGTAAAGCCTTTGGCACAGCGCCTTACCCAGAGTAAGTCATGGGAGCTCTACAGCTAGTGTTTTCATTCAAGTTGTGTGTTGCCAAGACTGGGTGCCAAGAAAATTACCGAGCCTGGTCTTGCTCAGCCTGTCTAGCATTAATCCATCTTTTTGTCCTGCTGTGAGCGTTGTGCCCTTAGCTGAGGACAACACGCCAAAACCTGCTGACCCCAATCGTGGGACTTGGCAGGGAGGTCAGAAAGTTAATGAAACCCAAAGTGAGGTGCTATTTTAATTCAATTCTCCAGGCCCTTTCCTCAAAAGTTTTGGCAAATCCCTACCCAGTTTTCCTCGAGTTGCCCTCCTCAGCGGATGGAGAATGGCGTCAAAACCCGAAGGCTGATACCACTACAGGGAAATCCCGATCACCATCCTCAGCTGGGTCCCTCCGCAATCATCCTCAGAGTGGGTAGTCTGCCCCCTCTCCCCTCCGTCACTACTGTTCCACATCACACCGTTCCTCGTGCCCCATTACCTTGACTATTGATCTCAGCAGAGAATCTCACCTACCTGAGTCAAAAGGCACAAGCTATTGGGTGTGACCTCTAACAAACCTCCCACATATTTATGATTGAGTCTATTATTATGATGGTACTATGCTTATATTCCTTCCTGTATTATGTATTAGTTGTATGTGTACTGAAAATAACTTTTCCTTTTCTTCTTTTTTATATTGATTCGTATTGTCCAATTCATTAAACAAGGAGGCCATCAGGCCATTAGTCTGAGACTTTTTTCTTTTTTTTTTTTTAGAGAGATAAAGAGAATGCCCATGTGTTGGGGAGGGGCTGATGAAGTGAGAGAGAGAATCCCAAGCAGGCCCCAGTGCAGAACCGAACTCGGGGCTCAATTCCAGGGCCCTGGGATCATGACCTGAGTAGAAATCAAGACTGGGATGCTCAACCAACCTAGAAGGCCCCAGAATGAGATGGTTCTAATGATTGAGTAGCCTCTGTAAGTAAACCAAAACCGAAGCCTAGAATGCCTCAAAAGTTATGAATTTGAAACCTAAGGACAACCAATCACCAACAGCCACCTAGGCTTTCCTAAATATGCAACCGCCTAAGATGTGGTCAGTCAAATAATGTTCTTGCTTTGCTTCTGCCTCTACAAGTCTTTCCCCTAGCTTCTGTCGGTGGAGTGCTTCCGATCATTTCGCATTTGGCAATGTCCCATTCCTGCTCAAATAAACTCTTAGAAATTTTAATATGCCTCAGTTTATCTTTTAACAGTATCAGTACAGACTTGTGTTTTTTTACACTGTTATAATTCATTACTGCCACCACTCTTTTTGATAGTCAAGTTGTCCCTAATTTGCCCAGTGAGAGCCCCTTCAAGCAGCTCCTGTGTACATTTGACATGCCTTCATCACTTTTTGAGCACTTCCTTACTTTTTTACCCAATAAAATATGCCAGACTCATCTTGAACTATCCTTCATCTAAAATTAGTTCTGTAAGGATCCCTGATTCTCTTTAGTAGGAACACAAAGATATTTTTAAAAATCATGAAATTCAGGGGCACCTGGGTAGCTCAGTGGGTTGAGCTTCTGACTTCAGCTCAGGTCATGATCTTGCATTTCATGAGTTCGAGCCCCGCGTCGGGCTCTGTGATGACAGTTCAGAACCTGGAGACTGCTTCAGATTCTGTGTCCCCCCTCTCTCTCTGCCCCTCCCCTGCTCATGCTCCCTCTCCTTCTCTCTCTCAAAAATAAACATTTAAAAAAAATCATGAAATTCAGTTCTGGCTAGGAAGTAATGAAAGTGGCACTCACATTCACTGCACATGAAAACATAAATAGGTATATCCCTCCTAGAAAATGCTTTGACAGATCTAACAAGTGCCTTTAAAATGTTCATACTCCTTGATCCAACAATTACAATTCTATCAGTCGTGCCTAAGGAACGGAGTCGAGTACAAAGTATAGCTAAATATGTTTTTCACAATTATTCAAAACAGTAATAAATAAAAAGGAAACAAATTTCCAATGAACACAAATAACATGAAAGTAATATAGTCAAATGATGGGCAATTAGGCAATCATTAAAAATTATGCCAAGACTTTCTAGAGCATTCTTCATGATCAATCTTCTTGAAAAAGTTTTGTCTCCCTTCCAAACTTCAATCCTCTATAGTAAGGCTTCTATCAGAATCATTCTGATAAGATTTATGCTTCTTAAGGTGCATTCGTGAGGTCTTCCCACTTGCTAAAATTAATTTCAGGCTTTGTCTTCCTTGCCCTCTCTGTAGTACCCCTTCCTTTTTAGAAACTTTCTCTTTGTTTCCCATCAGTCTGTGCTGATTTTTCTACCACCTCCTAGATAATCCTTGCCATTGTCTTTTGGGGGCCACTTTTCCTCCACTTAGCTGTTAAAGGTATTGAGTATTCCACAGAATTCTACGGAGGTAGACTTTTCTTCTTACTGTAAACTTCTAGTTTATGACCTCTTAAATTCTATGGCTTCGACTATCAACACATGCTTGTTCGTTTGCTAGGGCTGCCATACCAAAATGCCACAGATCGGGTGACTTAAACAACAGAAATTTACTTCTCACAGTTCTGGAGGTTGGAAGTCCAAGATCAAGGTGCCTGCAAGGGTTACTTTCTCCTGAGGCCTCTGTCATTGGTTGCAAATAAATGGCCACCCTCTTGCAGCCTCTTGACATGATCATCCCTCCGTGCATGCACATGTGTCCCAACTTCCTCTTCTTATAAAGACACTAGTCCAGGGGCGCCTGGGTGGCTCAGTTGGTGAAGCATCTGACGTCTGACTCTTGATTTTGGCTCAGGTCATGATCTCATGGTTTGTGGGTTCAAGCTCCATGCCAGGCTCTGCACTGATAGTGCTCTATGACAGTGCTCTAATACACACACACTCTCTCTCTCTCTCTCTCTCTCTCTCTCTCTCTGCCCCTCCCCCCTCAAAATAAATAAACTTTAAAAAAAAACACTAGTCAGATTGGATTAGGGTCCACCAGTATCACTTCACTTAACCTTAATTACCTCTTTAAAGGTCCTCTTTCCCAACACAGTCACGTTCTGAGGTACTAGGGATCAGTGCTACAACATACGAATTTGAGGGAAAGAAGGACACACACTTTAGCCCATAACAATGCTAAAGAGTCTCAGATTTCTCTCTCTAGCCCAGACACCCCTCCTGAACTGCAGATGCAGCTAAATGCCTCCATAACATCTCTATCTGGCTGTCCCACAGGCATCTCAGATTTAACACATCTTAAACTCAACTCATGAAAATCTGTGACTCTGTCTGTATTTGTTGAAGGGCACCCTGTCACCCAAACCCTATGCCCAGAGATCACCTTTACTGTCCTTTCTCCCATAATCTTCATGGCCAATAAATGTCAATAAAGTGAATTTCCACAGGGTAGAATGTTTCACTGCATTTTTTTTTAGATCATCAAAATGAAAACACAAATGCCTTAGACTATTTCTGACAATCCTGTTATCTGGATGAGTGTCTCATAACCCAAATACGGACAGAAATTTCATAGCCCATGTTTCTATTTGTGTGTACAACAGTAAATAGGACCAGCTCCTATTAAAATATCCAGATTTTTTCATTGGCCAAATGAAAAACAAATGATGTCAAGGCATGCAATATTAACAAAACAGAAAAATGGTGTGCTAAATGAATTCTCACACGACACCCAGAATAGGCAAGCTAAATTCAAAACAGCAAGAATGTAAGCAAACATCATGTGTTACATTTAGTTAACGTTGTCAGTGGGTAATGTATTATCTTATAGTTTTGTTTCTAGTCATTTTGTCTATAAATTTATTTTTTAGTTGTATAAGAGCTATCAGCATAAGGAGCATATATATACCTAGTTTTGCATATACATATTTGCAGTAAAAAAATCAATTCTAGGGATCTACAAGAAAATATTTTCAATGAAAAAGGAGTCCCTATGTTATTGGCTTAGGAAACACTGTTTTAGGATGCTGAGATTCCCATCCATAAGTGTCCCACAGTGGCTCAGAGCCAAATTTGCAGCCCATCTCCAGAAGTGTTTAGGATTTGATGGAATACATTTTGTGATTCAATTCATCTTGGTTCTGTATAATTTCCTATATGTATTCTATTTTTTCGTCGTTTTCCTCACATATATTCAATGTGTTTTATCGTGCTATATTGTGTTATTTTGAAGGCTTCCCTAAATCCTTTCTGAAACAAGAAAGAATATACTTTTAGTAGTAGGCAAAGGGTGAACCTGATATAAAATGAGAGTAAGTTTACAATCTCAGGTGACTTTGGGTCTCAGATTCTAGATGAAAATACAAGCTTATATACCTCTATAATCATTTCTACAAGAATAAATGGAGGTAACTGCTACTTTCCATTAATCCACTTCAAAAATCAAGTGCAGGGCACCTGGCTGGCTCAGTGGCATAGCATGTGACTCCTGATCTAGGGGTTGTGAGTTTGAGTCCCACCTTGGGTGTGGAGATTACTTGAAAATAATATATTTTTTTAAAAAATCAGCACATGCAATGCTATGTATCCCTTCCCCCCCCCCCCCCCCTTTACTTTTCTCTTGGGAAAAATACCAGTGCCCTCTAGTGTTCAAAATGTACCTTGTGTAATGACCTTCATACCGGTTTATCTTCAGAGTAATTGTAATCCGATATTAGAGAAAAAAATGTTTTATTATTTATTTATTTTTTAATGTTTATTCATTTTTGAGAGAGAGAGAGAGAACGACGCAGGGGCAGAGAGCTGTCTGCACAGAACCCAGCGCAGGGCTGGAACCCAAGGACCACAACCCCAAGATCATGATCTAAGCCTGAGCCAAAGTGGGCTGTTTAAATCGACTGAGCCACCCAGGCGCCCCGAGAAAATGTTTTAAAATAAGTTTTGGGACACTGAATCCTGGGCAGTAATATACAAGCATTACAACCACTACAAATCACTGTCTAAAATGCCCCTCCCCCATGTTTTCAAGAGTAAGGAATACACAAAAATAATTCCTGTAGCTGACAGAATTTTTTTATTCCAGTGTTTCCTAAGGCTTCGCATCTTTATTCCAACTTCACTGGAATCCAGACAATAATCTCCTATATTTATCTTCTAATGCAAATGACACCTGGGCCTATTGATAGTATGTACTTAGCAGTAATTAGAAATATAGGTACACAAGTTCTGAAGACGTAGTAGCGGAAATTTACCGTGGCATGCCTACCTGTGTATTTAATTCTTTGCATTCTAGTTGCTCCGAGAAGCCCCCAAAGCGACCCCATACTGCCTACTCCCGCCCACACTCCTCCTTCTGCCAAAGGCTCGTTCCGGTCTACCGCACACCGAAGTAGCGCCGGAAGTCTTTCCTTTGCAGTCACTGAGAACCTGGAAACTCACTCCGCAAGGCCCTAGGCGGCGTGGGTCTTAGACTACAGCCCTGGCGCTCCCTGGTCGCAGGACTGCAAATGGCATTCACGTCCTTCCGCGGCCGGGTTCCGGGGCCGAATCTAGGGGGCGCTGCGACCCCTTCCCACACCGCGAGCACAGAGAAGGCAGCCGCAGATCTCGCCCAGAAGTTCCGGGACCCGGCCCTGCCCACCCAGAGCGATCGGCGCGCGATGATTGGCGGTGTGGAGAGGGCGGGGCTCCGGGAGGGTGGGCTGAGGGGGCGGGCCTGGGAGGGGACAAAAGCGTGTCCGTGCCAAGGCTCCGCCCTGTCGGCCGCCTCCTGGGTTGGTGCGGAGGCGGTGTCAGAAGCCGAAACAGCTGGGGCCCAGCTGGCATTACCAGTGTAGACCCTTGTGAGCTTCAACGTGTGAGTGGCTGTGGCGCCCCCGGCTTATCTCCCGCGTACCTTCTCCTGCAGGTAACCGCAGACTTCGAGGGGCAGCTCGGGCCCCTGGCTTTTGCGGGGAGGCTCTGAGAGCCCGCCAATAGCTGGAGTGGGGAAAAAAGGAAGAAAGCTCGGATCTTGGGTCTGGAGGGAGAAATTTAGCGGCGAGCCCTGGTCGAAAGGAAGCGGGGAAAATCCAGGCTGGGAGTGGGAAAGAGACGTGGGGAGGAGGAAGGTGCTGGATCCCTGTGTATGGGAAAGAGACGTGGGGAAGAAGGTCCTAGATGCCAGAATGTGGAGAAGGCCCGCTCTTGGTCTCGGAATGGTGAAATTGAGCGGCACAGAGTTGCTTGCAGTGACACATAGAAGGCCGGGTTTGCATGCAGAAAGGAAAATCGAGCGGTGGGAGAATGCCAGTATGCGTGGAAGACTAAGTTTTGGGTTTAGGGAGAAGAAAAAGTGCGGCAGTGGGGAGCTGCATGCAAAGAAAGGTGGAAGCCATGGACTTGGGCGTGTGCAGCGAACTCAGGTGGCTGGAACTAGCAGTGCGGTAGAGTGGAAGCGTCCTCTCGGGGGCGTGGAGGGGGTGGAGTGGAGGTGGAGGAGACCCCTCCGCCCCCAAGCGGATCTCCAGTTCCCCCGGCATGCTCCTGGCGCCAGAGGTTTAAAGGTTCCTGCGCAGCAGAAGGAAGGGGTGGGCTTGCAGACCTGGAGAGAGGAGCGGAGCAAGCGTGGTTGCAGCCCTCTTGCACAACGGCCACAAGGACGCATGCAGGCCTAGAGCCCGCTGGTCACAGCGTCACCTAAGGACGTGCAAACCCCAAGACCAGCTAACGGACGACGAACCCGGGACGCGCCCACTGACGTGCCCTCCAGTGTGTGGGCAGGCAGAGATATTTGTGCGCTCTTAACCTTTATTTGGTAGGTGCCCGCGCGCCTAAAACTGGCCTTTGGTCCACTGGGTACACTCAGCTCTGTACTTTAAACCAGATAAACTGGGCTGTCTGGCCGGTATTAAAAACAGCTAAGTCCTCCTGACAGGCGTATTTTGATCGTTAAGTTTTTCTATTCCTCTTTTGTTTTGTTTTAGGAAATAAACTGCACTCATCTGAGTCTGCAAGATTGAAGGAAGTTGGGGTGATTAGAAGTTGTAAAGGTGAGAATTAGTACTTTCTCCCCTTCTGTACTTCTTGATGTGACAATGCTGCATTTAATTGGTCCTGGAGGTCTTGAGTAGATGGAGGCACTGCAAGGGAATGAGTCAGGGATATTTCCAACAACAAACTGCAACTGCTTCCTTGTTTCTTTCAGCGCAGCTCTTCTCTGCAAGAGACAATTTTTGGCCGAGAAATTACTGTAGTTCATGAACTCTGCTTTTTAAAAACAATGTGGCTAAAAATTTGGGGTTGATGAAAAGAAAATTAAGCTCAAGCAACTTTCTCCTTAAACTACTCTGTATTAGTCCAGGTGTATCTTGTGCAATTACTCAAGTGTGTCAGGAGATGGGAATTCAGCTGCTTTCAGAGTCACTAAACTGGCCTGTTGGAAAAGTCCTTCCTTCTGAAGTCAGGGTTTGGGTGGAGAGGGAGAATCTGGGGAGCAAGGGTTAGAGAAATGAATCCAGTGGGGCCTGAAGCCTACCCCCATGGAATTTAAGTCTAAAAGAAATAATATCCGACCTTGAAAGAAACAATGGTCTACAAAAAAAACTTTACCTTTTTTTTTTTTTAAGTTTATGTATTTATTTTGAGAGAGAGAAAGAGAGAACCCCAAGCAGGCTCCACACAGTCAGTGCAGAGCCTGATGTGGGACTGGAACTCACAAACCATGAGATCATGACCTGGGCTGAAATCAAGAGTTGGACACTTAACCTACTGAGCCATGCAGGCACCCCAAAAAGACTTTACTTTTTTAGTTAGGACGTGGTAAAATTTTAATGGATAATGTGAGGAACTCCTGAAATGTTTCAGTTATGCATTATAAGATACAGAAAAATTACTGCAGTAAATGTTTGTTTTGACTGAGAAGGAAGTAGTTCTAAAAATGCAATTTACTCAGTATCAAAATTTCAAGGATGCTATATGACCTATCAATTGTATTTGCCATTAAGAAAAAATAGCCAAGTCATAACTCTTATATAATATTATGTAGGAATGTGGCCATGGAGCTGTATCAAGACTAAGATAAGTTTCCTGCCTCTTGTTTTGTTTTGTTTTAAATACAAGGACAGATGTGACAGTGGGCTCAGCATGACTGAATCATATAAAGCTCCACTGTAAATTACACTTGTAAATTACATGCTGGCAATGTGGAGCCTGCTTGGGATATTCTCTCTCTCTCTCTCTCTCTCTCTCTCTCTCTCTGCCCCTCCCCCACTTGTGCTTTCTCTCTCTCAAAAATAAAGAAACTTAAAAAAAAAAAAAAGGTCAAATTACTTCAGTTCAACTTTGTCAAGTGATACCGCTTATAAGCCCCTTACCTAATAGTTGCTTAAAATAGTTCTCAGGCCTCAGTCTTATTGATAACTCCAGAGGATAAAAGCCATTTTCAGTTATATTGTACTGGGGAAAGAGTTTCCATTAGAGCATCATGAAAGGGAACAGATACCTACCTGCAGTGGACTCAGGGCCCCTCCTCCTCTCTGGAAACACACCCAGGACACGGTTTTCCGTTAAGCCTCATAGTTTGACTTCTTCCAGAGGGTGTACCCTGTTCCTTCTGGGAATCAGATTAATTTGCATTTGCTACCCTCACATCCCAGGAAGACCTCTCTTCCTGGAAAATTTCCATTTCTCTGTCCCACCTTCTGGCAGCTTACATTTGCCCAGGAACAGTCCAGGAGTTAGGATACTGAGGAACAGGACAGGACATGCTTGGGTCCTGGGCAGCAGCCCTTCTATATACAGATTTTTCTGAATTGAGAAATCACTTCTATATTTAGTGTGACATCCCCAATATCCATTTTGTCTCTAGGAAAACATAATTCCACCAGAAATTTTTCATATTTTAGTCTTAAACGTGGTTTAAAGAACTCATTGAATCCCTTCAATCATAGTTGTTTTATTTTGGTTGGTTTGTTTTAATGTGTATTTATTTGTTTGAGAGCAAGAGAGAGCATGAGCAGGGGAGGGGCAGAGAGAGAGAGGGAGAGAATCCCAAGCAGGTTCTGCACTGTCAACACAGAGCCCGACATGGGGCTTGATCCCACAAACTATGAGATCATGACCTGAGCCAAAATCGAGAGTCAGACGCTCAACCAACTGAGCCACCCAAGTGCCTCTGTTTTGTTTTTTGTTTTGTTTTGTTTTGTTTTTAAATAAAATAGCCTCTTAAAGGAGGGGAAATACTAGCACCTCTCATTTTGCTCATTTTGAGGGTACAGTAAAATAAGAAGTTGGATAGAAGGATTCAACTAAACATGGTATTGCAGAAATAATCTCATTTTATAAGATGACCCATCAGGAGTGGTGATTACATCATTAAGGACATGTTAGAATCTGGTTCCCCCGCGCTCTAATGGGACAGCCTTGAGAAAGTTATTTTCCTTCTGTCAAAGTAAATTGGGAAGATAATTTCCAGCTTACAGGGTTGTGAGGGCTGGCTCAAAAACCACACACGAAGCACATAACAGTGCTTTTTACAGAGAACGTGCTGAATTCTAATGGTAAATATATTGTTATAGTTTTTTATGCAGTTTCGTGTTTAGGAGTCACCAAAATGTTTGAATTTGTTTTTATACTATAGTGAAATAAACGAGAAGACCTGTGTCCTATCTTTTGTTCTTCTGAGAGGTTTCTTGAAGTCAAAATGTCTCAAAAAATCCGTGGCGGTTCTGTGGTAGAGATGCAAGGAGATGAAATGACACGAATCATTTGGGAGTTGATTAAAGAAAAACTCATTTTTCCCTACGTGGAACTGGACCTACACAGGTAAATGAATCAGTCTTCTAAGCAGCAAGCTCAGAAAGCATAATCTAAGTGATTTCAGGATATAACTAGCTGTTTCACAGAGCTAGCGCTGTATCTTAGGAATAAAACTTTTGAGGGAGGGATGCCTATGCGTGAATCTTCTGTTTTAATTTTAACATATTGCTAGAAAAACTGGACTTGTCATTTTTCCACAGAAGAGAATTGTGGTGGGAACAAAGATTCTCAGCTCTTTCTAAGCCTCTTCTATTTATATAAATCAGTGGTTAAGAGTAGCACAAGGTATCAGTGGAAAGGAAAATAATAGAGGTACATTCTCTACTGAACAGTAAAGTAAATGTAGTTCACACAGTTTTGTCCTTTCTGTCGCTGTTTTCTATCACTCTGCTTAACTAGTCAGTGGACCTCTCCCCCTGTTCATTCCTTGGCTCTTGCCCTTTTCACACAACTGTAGCACAGAAAGAACCCTTGAAATTATCTAACACAACCCCCACCTTTCAGTAGACAATCCCTTAAACCTTTCGTGTTCTAAAGATTTGAGCCTTTGCCCTGTCTTTACCATGTTTGGAAATAGGCATGAAAGTCTCTGTGGAATTCTTTCTGCTTTGTTCCCTGTGATTTTTCATAACCTTGCTCATGCTCTGTGTGCATTTGAACAAGGTAGAGACAGAATTTTTCCAACGGGGCCGTGGCTGAAGCCTGGCATGGCAAAATGTTGACCGACACAGTTCAGCTGGACTGCTGGCACTTCTAAGTGTGTTTGCGTTGACCCGGAATTATTCATAAGACTGTATCCTGAGGACCTGTTGTTTGCTTAGGTGTAGATACTTCATTCACGTGGTGTCACTAGACACCCTTTTTAATTATTCTAAGCCTCAGCCGTTGATAAGGTCTATATTGCAACCATGAGAAGAAGCAAATACCTGCAGAGGTCCACCAAGCATACAGGAAATGAAGCATAAAAAACATCATCCAAGTGGGTTAAAGAAGCATTTTATGAGCACTCTCCTGTTTCAGGACTTGACATGGCAATAAGTGAATTTGCAGAGTTCTTGCAAATTGTATAATAGCTGCAAAGAAGCTTTAAGCCTCATTAGCCTTAGGGGCATAAGGACTTTTAAAGGACAGTCATTATGGGGGCGCCTGGGTGGCTCAGTTGGTTAAGCATCCGACTTCGGCTCAGATCTAGCGATTCATGGGTTCGAGCCCTGCATCAGGCTCTCTGCTGACAGCTCAGAGCCTGGAACCTGCTTCGAATTCTGTGTCTCCCTCTCTCTCTCTCTCTGCTCCTCCCCCACTCATACTCTGTCTCTCTCCATCTCTCAAAAATGAATAAACATTATAAAAATTTTTTTGAGGACAGTCATTATGCCTAGAAGGAGAACAGTGACTGTCTGCAGAGTGAAGAATTTTGGGAGGCTCAAACAAGTTTTAAGTTGTTTCAAAATTGCTATTATTATTACATCATGGGTTCTTTTTGAGGGGAGTGGAGTGATTTGTTTGTTTTGTTTTCTGCAGGCTATACAGGAGTCCAGACCACTTACTCATTCTTTTCTGTTAGAAATATTAAAAGAGAAGCAAAAATTCCACTACTTTGCTGGTAGATGCTGCTGATGAAAAATGGTTCCTACGAACATGAAAAGTGCTGACTGCAGTCCCTAGTTGAGTTAGGATTAGACATTTGTAAACATTCAGCATTTCCTATGCCAGAAGATAAGAGAGTCCATGGATTTGTTAGACTTCCGTGAATTACCCAAGGTCAAAGCAGTTTGGAATAATTTTTATTTGGAAATACCTTAAGATTGCTACCTTGGCGTTTACACTGCAAGTTGGGATAGCTAAGGAAAGGAAAACAAAAACTAAAAGGAACTGAAAAACAAAGTGTTAATGGTTTCACAAGTTCTGAAAGCTGAAAAACGTTTGTAAAGCCTCAGAAAACAACACGAATTGTTATGTCACCGTTTTGTCTCTCCTGTTTTTGACAAACTGTTTCATACTTTAGATAAGCCTTTAATTGTTCTCTGTGCCTGATGAACAATCAGCACTCTTTCCAGTTCTGAATAACCTGCGGCCTGGGAGTTGGTGTATATTAAGCTATAACTCTCTGAGTGAGCTGTCACATGTATAGCTCCCAGCACTTGAATACAAAAAATCCTTTAAACCCTCTGACCCCCTTATTTTTACACACAATATTTACCAAGGAAAAAATAAGGTGCTTAGGCTTCTGTTTTTATGCTAATTTTATGGAAGGAAGTCTGCTCCTGTCCTATTATTGCCTCTTTATGGTAAAGAGCACACAAAGGGCCAGAGCACAATGGTTTCTATTCAGGTGCCTTCTAAACGTCTTCCCACACCACAGGCAGGTGAGGCCCAGAGTCTTAGCCTCTCTTTGTGCTTTGTTTGGTTGACAACCATCTTCTGTGTCCAGGGTGCACTGACCCTAAAGGTTGGCAGATTTGGGTGTGTTTTGAACCATCACGTTCTGCGGGGCAGGCTCTGCCTGCCATCACCATGCATAGAATGGTGCGTGGTGATAGAATGGTAACTAATGAGTTACCTTAGACCATAGTACCTCCATCACTCATCAGTTTGCCTGGAGAGTTACACTTCACGGTTTTTCCCTCCCAGCTATGATTTAGGCATAGAGAATCGCGATGCCACCGGCGACCAGGTCACCAAGGATGCTGCAGAAGCTATAAAGAAGTACAACGTTGGTGTCAAATGTGCTACCATCACCCCCGATGAGAAGAGGGTTGAGGAGTTCAAGTTGAAGCAAATGTGGAAGTCACCAAATGGCACCATCCGAAATATTCTGGGCGGCACTGTCTTCAGGGAAGCTATCATCTGCAAAAATATCCCCCGTCTTGTGAGCGGTTGGGTAAAACCTATCATCATAGGTCGTCATGCTTATGGGGATCAAGTAAGTCGTGTTGGCATGATTTGGTTTTCCATGCCTTTTTTTTTTCATGACCTGTGGCTGCCTAGAAGTTCTGATTTTCTGTTTTATTCTTTTGGTGTCTAGTCCCTTTAAGTGAGATGCCAAATTGAGAAATATGTATGTGTATATCTGTATATTTAGGCATATTTAGGTGTACCTAAATATAGATAAACTTACAGGTAGGTACCTGTGTCAACACAAGTGATTTTTTTTTTCAGATGGGTTTTTTTCTTCCTGTATCTGTTTTTGCACTTAAACTGTATTATATTGCCATTTTTGTGTCCTTTCCCATGGTTCAACCAGTTTAGTGGCTCTTCGCCCTGGCTATGCAATAAGATCCCTTTCTGGGTTTTTCAGTTTTCGTTTTGTTTTGCTTTTTAAATTTTTTTTTTTTTTTTCAATGTGTATTTTATTTTTGGGACAGAGAGAGACAGAGCATGAACAGGCAAGGGGCAGAGAGAGAGGGAGACACAGAATCGGAAACAGGCTCCAGGCTCTGAGCCATCAGCCCAGAGCCTGACGCGGGGCTCGAACTCACGGACTGCGAGATCGTGACCTGGCTGAAGTCGGACGCTTAACCGACTGCGCCACCCAGGCGCCCCTGTTTTGCTTTTTAAACAAATGTGGTTTTTTTGTTTTAATTCCAGTGCATGAGTTTTACCCTACACCAACTGAATCAGAAGCTCCCAGGCGATTCCAGAAGGCAGGCAGGGTTGAGAACCACCAAAGATTGTACTGAACATGACTTTATACATAAAAAGAAAAACTGATGCAGTAGTTGAAAGCATTCTCTTTAAAATATTCCTTTTCCTACATGGGGGACAAAAAAAGTATAGTTTCTGTACTTTCACACAAGTCGGCTCATTGCCAAGTTAAACAGAAAAATTGCCAACTGAACAAACACGGTGCTGAAAGAGAGGTTTCAGTCTTTCATAAAAAGCAGCTTAATGTCTTTTTTTTTTTTTAGCTTTATTTATTTATGTTGTTGTTATTTTAAATTTACATCCAATTAGTTAGCATATCGTGCAACAATGATTTCAGGAGTCGATTCCTTAGTGCCCCTTACCCATTTAGCCCATCCCCCTCCAGAAACCCTCTGTAAAAATACGGAAGCTTCACGAATTTGTGTGTCATCCTCGCGCAGGGGCCGTGCTAATCTTCTCCGTATCATTCCAATTTTAGTATACATACTGCCGAAGCAGGCACAGCTTATGTCTTGAAAGAGCCTTTCAAACAAGAACCTCGAACACTGAGATCCAGAGGCTTCGACATAGCCATCCTCAAAAGCAGTGTGGCCAGGGCTGACCACTCTGTTCCTGGGGACAGAGTCACTGGGTCAGTCCTTGAGGGTCAGTTCACTCTGCTCCACCCTGTGGTTCAAACTACCCCTTCGTCCTGGCCAAACCTTTCACAGGTCCCTCCTGGAGGCCCCGGAGAGAAAATGTAGACCACAGCGCTACAAACTCACCAATCCTGGGAATACTGCTCTTAAGTTCTTCTGAGCGCAGCGGTGTCTTTTTCACCTCCCCCATCCCCCTCCTCCCGCCTGTCTCAATTGTTTTGGTATCAGTCACTTGGAAGAATGGTCATTCTCTATTAAAGTCCAGATTGAAAATTCTAAGCCTCAGGTTGATTCAACCCTAATCATTTAACTGTACATAAACCTCTACAAAGTATCCGTGGTGCTTTGGTGCCTCCATGTCTTCCTTTGGAGAAATGGGAATAAATGACCACCCATAGGGAAGGACTTTACGTGGCAGAAACACACTCTCGGTAGAAAAGATATTTACAGCTCTTCTACCAGCCATCGTCAGTGTTACTCTATACAAACGTAAGTAAGTAGGGTTGACTGGTACCTGACTGTGAAACTATTCTAATTTAAATCATCAAAGAGGGTACAGTGCAGCAAAAGTTGACAGATGCCCAGTATGGGCTGGCCACGTGTTTCCCTAGAGTAGCTCACTCTGGTGAGCCAAGATGACTGTCCTCGTAAGGTCCTTTCCTAAGGGCCACCAAAGTGTCGCAGCTACTTCCGCAATCACTGCTGCTTTTGGATAAATCCTGGACTGGTGTTGGTAGTAATAACAACCATGAATTATAGTAGACTGAGTCCTGTGGGTCTAAGGATCGGATCCCAAGTCTTTAGACCCTAGATGTGTTAGATGTGTTTTTACCATATCACAGTTCCTTCCTTGTAGGACCAATGTAATACTCAGATGAAATGAGATGATTGTAGTCAGTCACTTAAAGCACCTGTCAGTGAGGACAAAGCATTAGCTGTGTCTCACCACCATCAATGTTGTAGCTAGTGTGCTGTCACCCCCCTGTGGGAAGACTTCCCTGACCTCCAGGTCATGGTCATTTCTCTCTGTCATCGTGTTGCATTTCTTATCTAAGTCCCTTTTCTGCCATTTGAAAGCTCTTATGTTGCTTCTCACTTTCGTATGTCTTTATTGAGTTATAAGCTTCCTAAGAGAAAATGCTTGATGTTATTCTCCTCTTTTTATCAATGCTCAGAAAACTGCCCTGTACATGGTAGGCAGCCAATAAATACTGGTTTTCAATGTACGCTAGGATTAACTTGCTTTGGGAAAGCTCTGGACCTTTTTTTTTCCCATCTCTCAAATATATGAAGGTTGAGCCACACTGCCCTTTTTGTCCAGGTATCTTCCAGCTCTGTATTCTGTGATTTTTGTTTTTCTTATAATTCTTGAAAGGCTATTTTATTTTCTTTATACCTTTTCCACCCCCTTCACAGTATAGAGCCACTGATTTTGTCGTTCCTGGGCCTGGAAAAGTAGAGATAACCTACACGTCAAGTGATGGATCCAAAAAAATGACATACCTGGTACATAACTTTGAAGGTAGGTCCGTCGCGAGCTCCCTCTTTTAATTTTTTACAGATCATTTAGACAATGTCATTGCTGTTTCTTAAAACTTAGTTACTGGGGCACCTGGGTGGCGCAGTCGGTTAAGCGTCCGACTTCAGCCAGGTCACGATCTTGCGGACCGTGAGTTCTAGCCCGCGTCGGGCTCTGGGCTGATGGCTCAGAGCCTGGAGCCTGCTTCCGATTCTGTGTCTCCCTCTCTCTCTGCCCCTCCCCCGTTCATGCTCTGTCTCTCTCTGTCCCAAAAATAAATAAAAAACGTTGAAAAAAAAAAAAAAAACTTAGGTGGCTGCCAAAAATACAACCTGGAAGCTACAACATTTCTATAGGACCCAAAATCTAGCATGGAGAAGTAATTGACTTCCGTGCCTTCCCACGGTGTGGAATAAAGACACAAGAGACACTAGCCACTTAATTGGAAACGCATGTGGGCAAAGACAGGTAGATACTTGCACTTCTCTTAAAACATGGAGGGAAGGTTGGCAGGAATCTGTTGTGCATAAATTGTATGAATCAGACATTAATAATCCCATGTCACCTGTCATGTAATCTGCCCGTTTGCTCTGGTAGGGTTTGTATTGAAAATGGTTGCGTTATAGATGTGCTGAATTTTCTTCTTGGTCCGAGTATTTATTCGGTTTAAGTGAACGTTTGTCTTGTGCCTTTTCTTGCCCACCTGCTGTCTCAAAGGTTCGTTATGGCAAATGCCACCCAAAGTTTGCTGAAAGAACAGAGAACCCTCTTTCTCCACTATTGAAGTTGTTGAAAGCACTCACACAAACAAAAGCTCAAAGCCTACTTAGCCTGTGTTCTTGTTGCCTCCTCTAAATAATATCATTTTAACAGAATCTAGTCCTGCAGGATTTGGCCTTGCACATTTTGAGGCTAAATTGGCCCTGGGCAGTGGCACAGATTCAAGTTCTAACTTTCTGGTAATTACAGAGTTCAACTAATAAAGAGTTGTGAAACACTAGTGGTTACATGTAACATAATTATTTCTGCCAGTGGGGTATGAATCTTCAGTGTCCTCCAGGAAATTATGAGAATTCTCATTCAGTATTTGAAATGCAAATTTTTTTCAATGGCTGAGGATGGAGCACACACTTAGAGTTTAAAACACATGAAATTTTAAAAGTGTGAAACGCAGGGGCACCTGGATGGCTCAGTCAGTTAAGCATCTGACCCTTGATTTCGGCCCAGGTCATGATCTCACGGTTCGTGAGTTTCAGCCCTGCATCAGGCTCTGCACTGTCAGTGCTTGGGATTCTCTCTCTCTCTCTCTCTCTCTCTGTCCCTCCCCTGCTCGTGCTCCCTCTTGCTCTCTCTCTCTCAAAATAAATAAACTTAAAAAAATAATAAAAGTGTGAAAGACAGCCTAGATATTCACCCCCTCTTGAGTGTATTTCTGGTTCATATCAGTAGTTTTTCGTATCTTGATATCTTCAGGATCCTATAGACCATGTTTTTCTCTCTTCTATTGCCCTTTCAAAACAAGTTAGAATGTCCTTACTGAGAGGTGACTTTGTTGCAATCACTTGCCCCAGGAACTCATGGAATATTCACGTTTGAAGCCTGGCTGGGACTTTTGGAAGCCTGGGCCCAGACACGGGAGCTGGGGATTGGGTGCTTGGGTGGTGGTAGGTGGATTTGGACTTGTTACAACTCTACCCCATTTACCCTTCTCCTTTCTCCTCTCATTGGTGTCCCCCCAACAGAAGGTGGTGGTGTTGCCATGGGGATGTACAATCAAGATAAGTCAATTGAAGATTTTGCACACAGTTCTTTCCAGATGGCTCTGTCTAAGAGTTGGCCTTTGTATCTGAGCACCAAAAACACTATTCTGAAGAAATATGATGGACGTTTTAAAGACATCTTTCAGGAAATATATGACAAGTAACTACAGTTCTTTCCTTTTTTCTTTTTTCTATAATAAGCTGGCATTTGTAGTATAGAATTTGCATCCTTATCCCTTTGATTCTGGGACAAATGGAATGAAAACCATCTCTGTCTCATAAAGTTAAGGGCAAACTAAGATTTAACAGACATGAAACAAAAGCACTTCTGAGTTGCTTTTACAAGGTAAATGTTTTCAAATAAGGGTCCCACATTTATTTTTTTCAGAGCCAGAATTGTTTAGTATTTGAATGCAGGTGCCCGATAGAAAGTTCTAATTTTTCAGGGCACCTGGCTGGCTCAGTTGGTGGAGCATGCAACTCTTGAACTCGGGATTGAGTTCAATCTCCATGTTGGGTGTAGAGATTACTCAAAAATAAAATCTTTACAAAAAAGAAAGAAAGAAAGAAAATTCTGATTTTTCAAACATATGAGTTTCTAAGTTGGGCACATTTTCACTCTTTCTGAAGCCTGTTGTGATTTAGAACTCTGCGGGGGCTATTTGAACTCAAGTCTACTTTTATAACAGCTTCAGGTTCAACAACACGGGAGTATGTGTTAACTTTTAAGATGGCACAACTCCCTTTCAGGTGCACGTGTTGAGGCCAGGGCTTAGATTTTAGGTATCTTTCTTAAGACATCTTAATTCCTCTTCTCCTACCCATCCATACCAACTCCAGGAGCTGTCCTAGTTTCCTGAGAGATACATTATTACATTCTTAAAGTAAGCTATGTCTCTAGAATCTGATCAGCAGTGTAGTGAAAACTAAAAATAATGCTGGGGACATTCTCACATCTCTGCAAAGGAGGTGAAATTGCTCTGACAGGCAGGGGGCTTGGGGGATCACAGCTAGAAAATGGGCAGGATTTGAGCTTAGGTCTATCAGCTTCTCAAGTCTGTGCTGCTGCCACTAAAAAATGCTGCTTCTAGCCCCATCCCCACCCCCTTTGGAGAAGCAGGTGCTGTCCCTACCAAAACCAGTTCCTTTTTAATTCCCTTTTCTCTCTTGCTTCTTAGGCAGTACAAATCCCAATTCGAAGCCCACAATATTTGGTATGAGCATAGGCTCATTGATGACATGGTGGCCCAAGCTATGAAATCCGAGGGGGGCTTCATCTGGGCCTGTAAGAACTATGACGGCGATGTGCAGTCGGACTCCGTGGCCCAAGGTAAGGAGCTGAAGGACCAAGTAGAGGTGGAACTCAGCCTGCATCATGTTGGTCATGCGGGGTAGTTCTCTAGTTCGCAGCCCATTGTTTGTAAAATCACGAAGTGTTAGCAGTGCAGGCCATTCTGTTCCATCTTCTCAGCTGACACGAGGAATTGAGCAGAGAAGCCCCCGGGCTGTTCACAGAAATTCCAAGAACCGGGGGCTCCATGCCAGAGGGAAGGGCCAGATCGGCAGAAACTCTCTCTGCCCCGATTGCTTCAGTACCAAGTTGCCCTTCAATTTCAGTTACCCATGGCAAACTCGAATCTTCCCTGATAAATGGTGTGTTAACCTTAATTATGTTTGCGTTTCCCCCAGGAAGTGCTACTTTTTCTTTTCTCTTATGAAAAGTTAAGTATCTCCTACCAGTTTGAAAATCAGTAGATGAACCCAGTTAAAGAGAAGTTTGATGTCCGATAAATGACTTAGACGACTCTCTTTACTCTCCTTCTGTTTCTCCACATCCTCATAACCCTTTGTGCTGAGTACATAGAGGAAGGAGTGGTGCTTTACGAGGCTTCCACGGTGGATAAGGGAAACTGTTCCTTGTTTTCTTGGATTTCTTGGAAAGGGACCCAAATCTCTCCACTGTTTCTAAATGTCCTTGTAGCAGCGAAGAGTGTCTCTGGAGGGATGTTGTCAAGATATTTCAAAGGACTTTGGAATAGGACTTCTGAAGTGTATTGTCCATTAATGCACTGACGAGATACCTGGAGCAGAGCCTATAGATAAATGAGACCTCAGTGCAGCTGAACAGTCAAAAGGCAGCAAGGCCGTCCTCACGTGCATTCTTTTCTAGAGTATGAACTACTTTGGACTCACACCATTTCTTGTCCCCAGTTTTGACGGTGGTACTGAGTGTCTCCTAGTATTAAAGATCGACAGACTCACTATGGATATGGTTCCTGACCTTCTCCAACCAATAAACATTTTAGAGTCTACTAAAGCCTCAGACCAACACAATGATATGAAAGGAGCTACTAATCCCTTGCAGAAGTCTGTAACAATACTCAAAGATGAGTTTAAAAGAAAACAAACAAAACCACTGTTTATTTATGTACTGTCAAGCCAGAAAACAAAAGTAACAGCCTATGATACATTTGCATTATTAACTCTACAGAGGCTATTGGGAGGTAGCAAAAATGGAGAAAAATATTCTTTGAATTCAAGGGTAAAAAAAAAAATGAATAAAAGATGGAAAATCAATTTTCTGGACTTAAAAGTGGCAATGTCCTTCTCTGACAGAATAGGACTGTTTGTGAGGCTGTTACAGACAGCAAGGGCAAGAGGGATGTGCTTGGATCATCTCATCCTGTTTTCAACCTGCTGTTCTTTCCAGTCTCAGTGAATCTGAGCAGAAAGATGGCAGGACACAAATTCCATTAATCTTTATTTTCCCAGAACGGCAGAGCATCTGCACATACGAATAGCAGCAATATACTGAGAGCTCTTACTCTGTGGCAGGTACTATTCTAAGGAATGTTAATATATAGTCTTTTCACATATATTCACAAATATATGTATATTCATCTAATTCTCACAACAACCCGATGAAGGAGGTGCTTTTATTCCCATTTTACAGATAAGAAAATCAAGCCCCAGTAGCGAGGAAGTCCCAGCACTAGGGTGCAGTATAAGCAGGTGGACCCTGAGCTCTCCATCATGGGGCAGGTGCTTCTGAGATAGATAAGTGAGGAAGAAATGCAGCCCCTCCAGACTCCCTGATCCTGGGGTGTGGAGCAGGGACCGTCTTTCTGAAAGGCAGAAGGATCGGTGATGACTACACATGCTTATGTTTATTTGCTTTGCTGAGACCTCTCCTCTCCGAGAGACCCAGTGTTCTTCCCGCACTTGTACCCAGTACTTCACGCTCTGCCACATACAGGTTATGGCTCCCTTGGCATGATGACCAGCGTCCTGGTTTGTCCAGACGGCAAGACAGTGGAAGCAGAGGCTGCCCATGGGACTGTAACACGTCACTACCGCATGTATCAGAAAGGACAAGAGACGTCCACCAATCCCATTGGTAAGATAGTGTTTTCTGCTACGTTGATTTCCAGCCAGAGAGTGGAGATCTCTAAAGGAAATCAGACATGTTCCTTTGGCTACCCAATGCTTTGTGTATGAAGTCCTCACCAAGCATCGGGTCTGTTCTAGTAAGAGCTGTTTGAATGTACTATTTTTTTTTTAAATTAATTTATTTATTTTGAGAGAGAGGCGGGGAAGTGGGGGTGGGGAAGAGAATCCTAAGCAGGATCCACACTGTCAGGACAGAACCCGGTATGGGGCTCAATTTCACAAACCTGACCTGAGCCAAAATGAAGAGCCGGGCACTTAACCAACGGAGTCACCCAGGCGCCCATGAATGTGCTTCTTGAAATATACACAATGTAGTATATGCTTTTCCATTTTGTGGTAGAATGCACATTACAGAGAAGAATGTTGTCAGCAAGCATTTTCCTTTTCCTTTGGTACAGCGAAACGTCCCAGATGGCTAAGAATCTAAAAGCCACACAGATAGATTCTTCTAACTGGGTTTCAAGGGCAGCTCTTTAAAAAGAGCTCTTTCCGTCAGCTCTTTCCAAAAGCTTGGAAAGAGGAAGGGAGGCCAACATAGACAAGAGAGAGAAGAGATTGTGACCTATTCCAAATTAGTAAATCCCTTAAGCTTCAAGTGCTACAAGCACACTGTGAAAATGTGCTTTAAGGCTCTAACAAAACCCAAGACATCTCCTCTACAAAAAGACAGACATTTTTTAAAGTTTCTATTCAGTAAAATATTTCCAATTGTTTTTTTTTTTAATGCTTATTTTTGAGAGAGATGGGGAGATTGAGCACGAGCCGGGGAGGGCAGAGAGAGAGGGAGATGCAGAATTCGAAGCAGGCTCCAACTCTCTCAGCCCAACGCAGGCCTCAAAATCATGAACCACAAGATCATTACCTAAGCTGAAGTTGGGTGCTTAACCGACTGAGCCACCCAGGCACCCCAAAATATTTCCAATTCTTATAAAACTTATAGCCTATGTGGATAACATCTAATGGAATCAGTCACCTAAACAAAAAGAAAAAATAATTGTTCTGTTTTTGAGAACTGTGAAACATTTGGGAATCCCTCTTGGTCTGGTCTGAGTGCTGTTTTGTTTTGCTTTTTTAGCTTCCATTTTTGCCTGGACCAGAGGATTAGCCCACAGAGCTAAGCTCGATAACAATAAAGAGCTCAGCTTCTTTGCAAAGGCTTTGGAAGAAGTCTGTATTGAGACCATTGAGGCTGGCTTCATGACCAAGGACTTGGCTGCTTGTATTAAAGGTTTGCCCAAGTAAGTATGAGATTCCCTGAGCCCCGTGGCCAAATTACCACTTATCTTTATTGGGCTCAAAAACATCAGTGCTTTTCAGAAATATACAAATTGTTATTTACTACCTAGTTCAGAGGTCAACAGAAACTATATGTAAAGTGTCTACCGTAAGCATTTCAGACTTTGTGGAACATAGAGCCTTTTCAAAACTATACAGCTATTGAACTTTGCCACTGTGGAAGGAAAACAGTCACCAATGACACAGAAGCTAATGGATGTGGCAGTGTTCCAATTAAACTATGTACAAAACCAGGCTGTAGCCTGGATTGAGTCCATGGGCCAAACTGCAGTTTGCTGACCTCTGATCTAGTTGACAGTTACTGGATGACAAGGTTCCGTTTTTATTTCACAAGAAAGTATAGGCGGTTGAAAGAAAGGGACCTCCAAGGCTATTGTTTTCTTTAATCTTTATTTTTGAGAGAGGGATAGAGAGAGTGCGAGCCAGGGGAGGAACAGAGAGAGAGGGAGGCACAGAATCCAAAGCAGACTCCGGCTCTGAGCTGTCAGCACAGGGCTCGAGACGGGCCTCGAACTCACGAACCGCGAGTTCATGACCTGAGCCGAAGTCAGATGCTTAACTGACTGAGCCACGCGGGCGCCCCATCTTTGTAGCCTATCAGCATGATTATGTTAGCCAGTCCCTTATATAAACATTTTTTTTAAGAGAGACAATGATAAAAATAAGAGCGTTAAACCTTTTTTCAAGACATGTAACAATTTGTGGGAATGTAGATAAAAGCATGGCTGTACCCTGAATAGGTTTTATTCTTTTTAAGGAGGCTCATGCCTTATCCAGTAAGTGACTGCGGCCAGTGGTTTTGTTATTTTTAAGAAGAGGAATAACAAGTGGGATGATTTCGGTCTCCCAAGCATTAGTCTGAACTGAACCTCTCTGATAGTTTCACCCCCAAAGAACTCAGGGCAAGAGACATCCTATGAAGGTGCGTGCGGGCCTGCTGTCTATAGCCTGGGTCAGCCCCATCTGCCTTGGGCACAGTCATCAGCCATACATTTATAGCTTGTTAATATTAAATAGTTTTCTTCTAGACATAAATAAAATGTCACCTACGTAGCATTTCTAGGACTTTTCCTCTACTTGCTCCCAGATCACAGACCAACTAATTAACCTTCTTTTCTTTTTCCTCCTTTATTAGCGTGCAGCGTTCTGACTACTTGAATACGTTTGAGTTCATGGACAAACTCGGAGAAAACTTGAATATAAAACTAGCTCAGGCCAAACTTTAAGGCCGTCCCTCACCTAAGGAGGATATGTGGTTTTTTTGGTAACTAGGTCCACTGGTTTACATTTTCCTGTGTAACACTCAAGGGTAAAGGTAAAATCAATTTTGTAATTTGTTTAGAAGCCAGAGTGTATCTTTTCTATAAGTTTACAGCCTTTTTCTTACACATATGGTTAGGCCACCCTCGTGAACGTGGCAGGGGACTTTTTTAAATTTTATTTTCTACTAGTAGCCTAGGAATTACTTTAATACTCATTTGTACTCATTGTCACTTTTTCTCATGTTCCCATACAAATGACCAAAATGAAGAGTGCTTGAAAGGGTAACCTCTAGTCATAGTATCGTTCCCTAAAACATATGTGAAGTAAAAATTCACTCCCTTCTCCACTCTCCCTGGCCCGGGCGCTGGGTGGTTTTGGTGTATCAGATGTCCCATTACGGGAGGTAGAGCTGTTATGTTAAACTTGGCTGTAATTTGGGACGAAGAGCATAGGTGTGACTAAAACGTGTTGGAGATACCACAGTCACTTTTGTAATGAGCTCTTCTTGAATGTTTGGAAAAAGCTAAATACTTTTGAGGCCACCGGAGCATTTGTAATCCAAAATAAATACTACCTGGGGGTTGTCCCCTGTGTTTGTCTCATCCTCCCAGCCTTGTGTGGCCTGAGTATTCTGCCACCCTGAGCAGCGTATTTCTTCCAAGTGCAATAATACAAGCTGTACCTTTTTTGGACTTCTGTTGGCCTGTTTTATTTCCCTTCTATAAAATGTGATTTTTCAGAAGTTGATTATTAAACACTATTCTAGTCTGTTCTTCATCTGAACTGTTAATGTTAATTAAAATCAAGTGCTAACGACTAGTCTTGGGTTTTTATTTACCGAGTATATTTTAGGTACCAGGCACCGTGCTAAGTCCTAGGCACAGGAATTCGATCTTAAAAAGTCTCTGCCCTGAAGGAGTTTACTGTGGGGAAAATGGGTATGTGAACAGTAAGAGGTAGATCCTACCATGAAGGGGAAAGAAGACCAAAGACAGAACAAAGGGGTAACTGGAATATTAGGGAATCCAGTCTGGGCACATGGTAAGGAGTATAGGTATGATCATGTAAGTTAATAGGAAGCCAGTGAAGTGAATAGGAAGCCAGAGAGGGACGTGATCATATTTTAATTAAAAAAAAATAGCACAGCTTTTATGAAGAACGGATAGTAGTGGAGGAGGGAGTGGTGGCCACAATCAAGGAAGGAAGGCCAGTTGTAAGGGTATTGTAATACTTCAGGTGGGAAATGATGAGGTTCTGAACTGGGGCAATGGCACTGGGGATGGAGGGAGCAGGGTCTCCAAGAAGAGGAAAGAATGGATGGGGACTGGTGGGTCCCAGGGGACGAGGGAAAGGAGGTTTCCCACCTGGAGAAAGGCTGGTCAGCATCCCAGCATTACCCATGTACTATGGGGAAGGAAACAGGCCTCCAGAGGCGCTTTGATCAGGCTTACACCATACATCAATGGCCATTTTGGCCTGGAAGCCAGGAATCCTTGTAGCAAAGCTCGGGCTCTTTCTCCTAGACCTGCCCTTTTGCAGGTTTAGATGGAGAAAGAAAGCATCACATGGAACAGAGTGATGGCATTGGATTGGATGAGTCCCTCCAGCACTCACAAACATCCTGAAGATCAGGTGAGTGATCATGGCTGCAAAGCCCCGCCCCCATGTCTATCTATCAGGATCTGTATTTGGCCATGAACCAGTTAATGTCCTAAAATAATTAGCAA
The DNA here is from genome assembly GCF_022837055.1 of Prionailurus viverrinus. Lineage (NCBI taxonomy): Eukaryota > Metazoa > Chordata > Mammalia > Carnivora > Felidae > Prionailurus > Prionailurus viverrinus. Next base: position 23,007,610 of record NC_062568.1, read on the forward strand.
ATGAACAGCTGCTGACCAATACATCCAGAGGCTGATGGTTTATTTTGTAACAACATCAGGATCAGAACTGTTGACCTGGAAAATGACTGTTGGCTTTGCAGAACACTGAAGGCGGCAGGATGCAGGGACAGAAAGCAGGGGTTCCAGACATTGAAACTCCCTAAATTGCAAGCACTGTTTCTTAAGTAGAATTTTAACTGAGAATACTTAAAAATTAATCTTCACAGTTAGAATCACAGCTCCCCTGTACTTTTCCCGGATACATACAGTCCTCCTAAGTCACTCCTGACGAGTGGTTTCCCATCCTGCACTTGAATATTTCTATCATGAAAAGTTCTTCCAAATTAAGGGTCTTGTCTGTTCCCGTTCAGGAGGTAAGATAGGAAACTAATATAAAAAATATTAAGAATGACTTTGTTTATACAAATACTGATAAAAATTTTGTACTTTTATTACCTGTCTACTATCAAATTTTATTTCACAGTCCCCGTTCTTAATATTAGGGAGACAGCATCCAAACTGCTAATTCCTCTGGAACAAGAAACTTGAATAACTCTGGATGGTATCTCAGACTCAATGTATGCAGACAGCATAGCATTGTTTGTAACTTTTCATTTTGATATTATTTCACACTTACAGAAAAATAGTATGAGGAAGTCCCATAATCTCTTGCCTATTTTTTACTTTTGCACCACTTGTTATTCTGTTTCTCACCTTCCTACACACACACACACACACACACACACACACACACACACTTTTTTTTTTCCTGAACCATTTCAGAGGGATTTGAAGACATTGTGCCCCTTTACCCTTAGATAATCCAGTGTGTATTTCCTAAGAACAAGGACATTCTCGACGTTTTTTATTTATTTTTGGGACAGAGAGAGACAGAGCATGAACAGGGGAGGGGCAGAGAGAGAGGGAGACACAGAATCGGAAACAGGCTCCAGGCTCTGAGCCATCAGCCCAGAGCCTGATGCGGGGCTCGAACTCACGGACCGCGAGATCGTGACCTGGCTGAAGTCGGACGCTTAACCGACTGCGCCACCCAGGCGCCCCAAGGACATTCTCTTAATGTGACCACAATATGATTATCAAAGTCCGGAAATGTAACATTAATATAATACGATACAGTCCCTATTCAAATCTCAGCAACTGCTCCAATAATCTTTACAGGTTTCCTTTGAAGGTCCAATCCAGGATCATATCATTTAGTTGTCATCCCTTAAGCCTCCTTTTGCTTATGACAGTTCCTAAGCCTTCCTTTGTCTTTCTAGACCTTGACATTTTTGAAGAGTACAGCCTAGTTATTTTGTAGAATGTCCCTCAATTTGGGTTTATCTGATGTTGCCTTGTAATTAGATTCAAGTTCTGCATTTCTGGCAGAAATACCATTGAAGTGATAATAGTATCCACAGTGGACTACAGTGGGAAAAAGGGAGAAGGACATATATTGGTTTGTCCCAATATTGGTGAAGCTGGCTTTGCTCATTAGGATAAGGTAGTCATTGGCCTTTCTTCTCCACTGTGAATTTACTATTTTCCCCTTCTTGAGCAGAAGTTACATGTAGGGAGATGCTATGTAACTATACTGTTCATTCTCACAGTGTGCCCATAGTTTAACATCCATTGATGATTTTATAACTCCATCATGTGTTCTGTAATTGTCATATATATTATAAATATTACATTTGACTGTAAAGAGCAATTGTCCCTTCTTCCCACTTATTTTTTTAAGTTTATTTATTTTGAGAGAGCGAGCGTGCATGCAAGCAGGAGGAGGGCAGAGAGGGAGAGAGAATCCCAAGCAGGCTCCATGTTGTCAGCACAGAGCCTGATGCAGGGCTTGATCTCAAAACTATGAGATTATGACCTGAGCCAAGATCTAGAGTCAGATGTTTAACCAACTGAGCCACCCAGGCACACACAGACATCCCCACTTATTTTTTCATTCAGTCATATCAATATGGGCTAATGAGCCCATAAATAAATAAAATGTTATTCAATGGGTTATAATCTAACACTATCATAATATATTTTGATATTTAAATTGCCTCAGATTTGGCCATTGGCAATCTCATCAAACCAGGTCCTGTTGGCATTGTAACAGCATTTTGCGAGCAATTCACTTGAGTAGAGAAAGACACTGATATGGCTTGCTATGCAGTATGAAGACTTCTCGTGAGACTGTCTCTGAGATGGGCCTTTAGATGCGATCTTCCTTTTCTACCAATAGAATGTATTGGTCCTTTTCTTCCTTTCCATTACCCCCGACCCCACAGCACCCCACCCCCACTGGCTCTGTAGAATGTGTTGGAATACTGTCATTTTCAAAATGGCTCTCTGGATGCTAGAGACCTATTTAACAATTTAATGCTAGCATTAAGGGACAGGTGTGGGTTAGAAGCAAATGAAGGCAGTAGAGTGCGAGGGTCACTAATTCCTGGATCCTTTGGGGAGATGGGTATATTTTTAAATTCTGTTATCAAGGCTAAAGTATAGTGTGTGGGATGCACACTTGGGTAATAATTAATGGGGGCAAGGGCAGAGTATGATTGTGGCAGGCACTTGGAGAGCTTGAAGGGTTCTTCCAGTGTCTGTTTCTTGACATGGGTGATAATTAGAAGAGTGCCTTGTAATAAACTATTTGCTTTATGTGGTTAACTCTATCAACTTTATTTCACAATAAGAAGGTTAACAAATATATTAGGAAACCTGTTCTGAATCTCTTGGACAAATTGCACAGGGCCGCATTCTCCTGGGGCAAATCAAGAACTTTTTCTCCAGTGTCCACTTACCCTCCTGTCAAAGCCTCTGGTTTGCCTCTGAGTGACATATGCTGGTCACACTGTCTCTAACCTTTTCAAACATAAGCTATGAGGTGTCTCTCTAAGAAGGTGCTCTTTCCCTGTAATTTCACCTGGATCACACACTAAGAATTAAGAGCAGATATGTGTGAGGATCCTTGGTTGGCTTTTGGGACCCTCCTTCTGTCACCTTGATGAATCCATGACACTTTCTTGTTAGGAGTATTTGGGTGTAAAGCGCTCATGTGATCTCTGCATAAGAATTCATCTCACCCTAGAGGCACCTGGGTGGCTCATTCTGTTAAGCATCTGACTTTGGCTCAGGTCATGGTCTTGTGGTTGGTGGGTTCAAGCCCTGCTTTGGGCTCTGTGCTGACAGCTCAGAGCCTGGAGCCTGCTTCAGATTCTCTCTCTCTCTCTCTCTCTCTCTCTGCCCCTCCCCTGCTCATGCTCTGTCTCTCAACAATAAATAAATGTTTGTTTGTTTTTTTAAGAATTCCCCTCTTGCCGGTGGGCCTTGCTCTGTTTTGCAAGGTGCTTGTGCACTATTTACATGTTCAGAGACTAAGCTTAGAGACATTTTCTAACTGAATCCCATTTTCCTATTTTCAAATCCCTAGAAATTTTTTTCTCCTACTTTCCTTCCTACTTCAAGAGCCTTTCAGGCATGTCCCACAGGGTTTTAATACTGTGATCTTCCCAAGTAAGCCTTGAAATGTTTACATCGTACAATAGAAACTAAACATTTAACCTTCACTCTGAACTCTGATTCTGATACCGTAGAGCTACTTTCACCCATTTAAAATGTGCCGTATCTTCTGGTTGCAGTCACCCCATTTGCTAGAATTACTCAGTGACTTTATTTTTTTCAATCACGTGGCTCTTTTTATTGTTTGAGGCAGCCTACACATTGCTGCAAATTAGTTACTTATACTATTCCATACAGACTTACAACTTAGATCTCAGCCAAAGTTTTTCATCTGGTTCTGGCATCTGGATCAAATTCTCTATATGCCTTTTTTTTTCTTATACCTTTGAACACAATTCACCCAACAAACAGATTGGAGTATGTCTTCTAATCCTGACAATCTCTCGTGTACCAGTGTCTCCAAAGACCCACAACCTCTAGATGGGGGTACTTCCCTCCAGGTCAGGCTATACCAGGTACTCACATTGTCCTAGCTCTAGGAGCCAAGCAGTTTGGGTTTTGAGTCACTGACTTTGTTACAGTGTCTTAGTAAGATTCTCTACTACTAAAATGGGGATGACTTTTAGAATTTATTTGGAGTTAACTTGGGTCTCATTTTCCATGAATATATTCTCCAGATTTCCTAAAGCTATGGCAGGACAAGCAATATCTTTATCTGGACTATGAGTGCTGTAATCTTTGCCCTTTAGCACAGTTGTGACTAACTCACCTGGTTTGGTGATGCTTCACTTCTTCAGTCAGTTGCTGGAAAAGTGTCAGGCCTGATGCAATTGCTTCATAAACTCGAAGCTGAACATGGGAGGAGATTTGAGACAAAGGATGGAATTTCCCTGCCCACACATTTACTCCTAGTCCAATTCTCCAATTTTGGGAAATGGTTGCAGGCCACAGCTTTCTCAAAGTCTCCAGCAGTGGACTCATTAGTGATTTTATATACAGATGTGGCATTTGAATCTTACTGCTTGCATTGTACATGAGACAGTAACCCATTTGGATTCTCAGTACATTTGGAATGCTTTTAGTGCTTGCATAAGAAACAAAGACACGCCTGGCATACCTTCTCAGAGTCAGAAGACGTAAGCCTTTCCACTTGAAATAGTTTGCAGGTGGTTATTTTAATTACACGAAGTGTCAGTCACCTTTGAGGTATAGCAGGCCACTAACTATTTTGCATGTAAATAGCATAGGAGGATCCAGTCAGTGGGTTATCTTTTATGCAGCTAATACCGTGTGCTTTTTCTGATGTAAACCTCATATGGTTCAAAGCCGTGGATTAAAGATATAAGGCCACTGCAATAACTGTGAGGTCATCTGGTCCTGCAATAGCTATAACCACAGCCCGTTAAGAAGAATCTATCAAAAGTCAGTGACAAGGAGAAAATCTTGAAAGCAAGAGAGAAGCTACTTGTCATGCATAAGGAAGGGATCCTCAACAAGATTAACAGCTGATTTCTCATCGGAAGTCATGGAGCCTGGAAGGCAGTGGATTGATATATTCAAATAGCCCTGATACACTTGAGAATAGTTGAATCTATATGTAGGAATGACTTTCAATTGGAATGATTTCTGAGGGTAGTTGGATTACTGTTGAACTCCCTTCTTTGCTACCAGAGTCTGTTCAGCCTAAAAACCTGCCAATGGATATATCCCAATGAAACATCCAGCATCTATCTTATTTAGTTTATGTCTATTGTAAACATATTAGGAAGAAGTAAGTATTATATAGTCTAGAGCTCTGAACCATTTTGTTTAATCTCTTTATCAGCTTTGTTTTTAATCTTTTTTCTTTTAATGTTTATTTATTTTTGAGAGAGAGAAAGAGACAGAGTGCAAGCAGGGGAGCAGCAGAGAGAGAGGGGAAGACACAGAATCCTAAGCAGGCTCCAGGCCCTGAGCTGTCAGCACAGAGCCCGATGTGGGGCTCGAACCCACAAACCATGAGATCATAGCTGAGCTGAAGTTGGGTGTTTAACCGACTGAGCTCCCCAGGCGCCCTTCAACTGTGTTTTTAGAGTTAATATACAACATTCAGTACATCTTCTATCTTGGTAGAAGCTGTTTGACATGTCTTTGGAGTGGCAGTATATTAGATTCTACATTATCTAATCAGCAGAGATTTCACTGATAGTCTTCAAAATAAAAAGAAGAAAATGCATTTTAAAGATCTGTTTTTCTGAGGCTGGATGAGTGAGTCACTTAAGGGACCACCATCAAAAAAGAGAAGTCTCAAGAGGATGGCTGCTTCCAAACCAAAGACGAGCTCAGTCATGGACAGTGAATTGGAGACAGGACACCCAGCGGGGGAGTTTCAAGCAGCATCTGAGGAAGGATTGAAGTCAGGGCCAGAGGTGCAGACAATAGTTGAAGTTTTGCAAACAGATCCACGGTAGGAAAAAAGGGGCAAAAGGACAATAGATGGTCACTGGTTGGCCACGTTTAGGAAGCCAGAAGAAAAATCTGTGAAGGACAAAGAAGGAACAATCTGAAAGACAGGGTAGGTCAGTGTCAAAGTCAAGGGAACAGCTAATTCACACAGAAAGGGGTAGGCACTCAGATGTTAGAGATCGAGGTGAACATAAACTAAAAAAAAAATCACTGGCAACTCTTGATCATCCCAAGGTTTTTATTTTATTTTATTTTTGCAATTGAATAACATTTTATTTTATTTTATTTTATTTTTTCAATATATGAAATTTATTGTCAGATTGGTTTCCATACAACACCCAGTGCTCATCCCAAAAGGTGCCCTCCTCAATACCCATCATCCACCCTCCCCTCCCTCCCAGCCCCCATCAGCCCTCAGTTCTCAGTTTTTAAGAGTCTCTTATGCTTTGGCTCTCTCCCACTCTAACCTCTTTTTTTTTTTTTTTCCTTCCTCTCCCCCATGGGTTTCTGTTAAGTTTCTCAGGATCCACATAAGAGTGAAAACATATGGTATCTGTCTTTCTCTGTATGGCTTAGTTCACTTAGCGTCACACTCTCCAGTTCCATCCACGTTGCTACAAAGGGCCATATTTCGTTCTTTCTCATTGCCATGTAGTACTCCGTTGTGTATATAAACCACAATTTCTTTATCCATTCATCAGTTGATAGACATTTAGGCTCTTTCCATAATTTGGCTATTGTTGAGAGTGCTGCTATAAACATTGGGGTGCAAGTGCCCCTATGCATCAGTACTCCTGTATCCCTCATCCCAAGGTTTTTAAATAAATGTTTCACTCATGTGTATGAAGCTTACAACATTCTCATCTTCAGAACTGACGTTCTCTGCCATCTCTGATTAGGAATGACCTTGAACAAAGGCAATGAAATAAATCATTATCGGTGTGGGAACAAAGTAAAGGGCATCACCTGAGCAAGTGAATAAAGCTCTTAAGAGAACCCTGGCTCCTACTGAAACTCTAAACTTATGCATTCATTCGACAAAACTATCTGAGGGCCCACTGTGTGCCAGGCACCGGCCTAGGCAGTGGGCTACAAAGTGACAAGGCACTTTTGAACTTTTAGTCTCAATTGGCATGATTATGTCTTAAGTATATGTGTTAACCTTATGGAAAATAAATCAGTTAATATTTTGGGAGATAGGGTGGACTAGGAAAGAAATACAAAGAAAAGAGTGAATCCCTACAGAGTTCTGAGAGGGGGAGAGGGTGACAAACTCCAGGCATGTGGGAATGGTGGGGAGGCATAATTGGAAATGCCCCATGGAAACGAGTTATGGAAAAGCAGTAGAGAGACAGTTCTTTGCAAAATAAATGCCCTCAGCATTTATGCTGACAATCTGTAGCATTAGAAAATGAGTTGTTTCAGGGTGCCTAGGTGGCTCAGTTGTTTGGGTGATTCTTGGTTTCGGCTCAGGTCCTGATCTCACAGTTGATGAGATCAAACCCCGTGTCGGGCTCTGCACTGACAGGCACAGAGCCCGCTTGGAATTCTCTCTCTTCTCTTTCTCTGCCCCACCCCCTGCTTGCTTGTTTGCTCACTCTCTCTATAAATAAATAAATACATTTATACATACATACATACATAAACATTTTTTAAAAAAAGAGAAAGTAAGTTGTTTCTGGACACATGGGATTCCATAAATAAGGTTAACCTTGTCCCGGGTTCAAGTAGCAAGCTTGCAATCAGACCACGTTTCAAACGTTTGGATAAATCAGTTGTTTGGCACTAGAACACCATTTCTTGCAGAAGCAGTGGAGTAAATCTTCAGTCTGTAGCTGGGGTAAAGGTTGAGGGAATTCACATTTGTGTGTGTGGTCTGTTACATGCATTTTTAATTCATTCCCACCACAATCTTTTACTGCATTTTACTCAGGAGGAAACTGAAGCCCAGAGAATAAAAGTAATTTAGGTGCCCAGGGTTAGCTAGTAAGTAGCAGAATACAAGCCAAACTACCATTTTCTCCGTGCATCTAGATAAAACGTTTCCCAAATTACGAACCAAAGGCCCATAGAGGACTCACCAGGGTGGGCAGAACACTCAACTGGAGAATTTAATTGGAGACTCCCAATAGAATATACAAATGCAGATTCCTGGGCCCCACCTAGTGAACCAGCCTCTGAAGGCAGCACTCCAGGAATCTCCAGGTTAACAAACATCTTAGGTGATTGTTATGAATGGGAAAATTCGAGAACTATGGAAAGGGTTTAGGAAAAGGCCACCAGCTAGAGTAAATTTACACAAGGTTTTGGTTGGCTAATAGCATTCTTTCTAAAAAGAGGATGATGATGATGATTAGTAATTCCTGATGGATCCGATTTAAGGTGTATTATTTACCCCCCTGCTGGCATCGGCAGCTTTTGTTTGTGGGAGATTCTCTAAGGTCCACTTTCCAACCTGTTTTCAACTTCTTTCCTTTCTTCCACTTCTGGACCCAGAAACTCTCTCAAATAATAAAGTGGATTTGGTGTCACTGTCATTCCTTTAAGAACTCCCAATACTGGGGTCAGGAGAGTGGCAGGGCCAGCTGTGGTCCTTTGTAAAGCAGGGTCATTTGTAAGTCAGGAGTTCTTGATTCTCTAGCTGTTGGGATATTTGTCCTCATTTGCAGGCAACTCTATGATATCTCCCACCCCCCACCCCCGAATCTCCTGGATAAAATGCACATTTGCATTTAAAGCCACTTTGGGGAGCACCTGGGTAGCTGAGTTGGTTATCTCACTCTTGGTCTCGGCTCAGGTCATGATCTCACTGTTCGTGAGATCAAGCCCCACATCAGGCTCTCTGCACTGATAGCGTGGAGCCTGCCTGGGCTTCTCTCTTTCCCTCTCTCTCTGCCCCTCCCCTGTTTGCATGCTCTTTCTCAGAATAACTAAACTTTTTAAAAGATGTTTTGAAAAATTTTAAAAAATAAGGCCACTTTGGATGTGAAAACCTTAATGATAATGGTCATTAATCAAAGATACAGCAGGAGGGGCGCCTGGGTGGCTCAGTCGGTTGGGCATACAACTTTGGCACAGGTCATGATCTCATAATTCGTGGTCCCGAGCCCTGTGTCGGGCTCTGTGCTGACAGCTCGGAGCCTGAAGCCTGCTTCAGATTCTGTGTCTCCCTCTCTCTCTACCCTCTCTCTCTACCCCTTGCCTGCTCACACTCTGTCTCTCTCTCTCTCTCAAAAATAAACATTAAAAAAAATTTTTTTAAAGATACATCAGTAAATACATTATCAATACCATGACAACTACAGCGGGAAGATGTAGTAAACCCAGGTTATATTTTAATGTTGGCTTGTGATAACTCAGATAAACAGGGTTCAAATTGGTGATGCAGAAACTGTTCCATCATGTGTGTGTGTGTGTGTGTGTGTGTGTCTAGACCTCTGCTTCCCCCACTATTCGTCTCCACATCCCCCCACTTCCCCTCAGTCCCACACATCAATTTTCTCTCATTTCTATCTAGGGATTAAGTACTACTGAGAAGATTGACTGGCCTGAGTTAGCCAGAGTGGATCCAGATTCCAAGGTAACCTCCAAAAACACATACAGATCAGGGGCAAGAACTGCCACCTAAGGATTAATGACTGGGCATTTTCCAAAGTCTGAAGTCTAAGTACTTTTCCAAATGCTTCCTGAGGGCTCCTACAGCCCACCCCTGCCCTCCCAGACGGCTGCAGGCAGCACCCTTGGGTGAAACGGCCCCTCCTTACTTTCTGACCAGACATTAGCCCTGGAAAGGAAATTCAGATTCCCTAGGTAGGGTGGTCTCAGGACCCCGGGCTCCAGGCTCCTCGTAATCAATCCTGCCTCCCTTTTTTGCAGATTCTTCTCTCCAAAGTTGTCTGCTGGCCTGACCCATAGGGAAACTGGCAGGAACTATGTAGCCAGGAGATAAGGGTAGGGTGGGAATTGTAATTCTTTTAAAATAAATGGTATAGTGAAGAGGGCACCTTAAAGATAATCTTATTTAGCACACCCTGTGCTCAACTTGGAAAACAAGAGAAGTAAGGCCTTTCTTTTTTTTTTTTTTAATATGAAATTTATTGTCAAATTGGTTTCCTTACAACACCCAGTGCTCATCCCAACAGGTGCCCTCCTCAATGCCCACCCCCACCCCCCATAAACCCTCAGTTTGTTCTCAGTTTTTAGGAGTCTCTTATGTTTTGGCTCCCTCCCTCTCTAACCAAAATGACATATCGGGCAAAGGCTGGTAAGGCCTTTCATAATGCTGTGTATTACCAAATAGTCCAAGTGTTGTTCAAGCAGCAGATATTTTCCATAAAAGAACATCCCTTGACTGCAAGGAGCAGATTAGCACCCACAAACACTTTTAGCTCTAAAGGTTTCTATCCATATAGAAGAAAAAAAGTTACTTCCTCTGAGGCTGAGGGGGAGGGGATAACTTAATAAAACCATCATTTATATTTATATTTATCCCCCAGGCAAACCAGAGGATAGAGGTCATCTAAGGATGTGCTCAAGATAGAAGCCACTCTATTGCCAAGTTCTCTCTGTTCACTCTCAATCTCTGGGGATAAGAGAGGACGAGTCATTTAGTGTCATTCTGGAGCTGACCCAGAGCGAAATGGGCTATTTCATATCTTGCTTGCCCTTTTGTTATCATTTGGATCCACAGTAATAATAACCATAGCTAATATTTATCAATCTCACTAAACACTGCCTTCAAGTCTTACTTGTTTCATGTTTGCAATAGCCCTGTGGTGCAGGTACTACTATTTTCTTTATTTCAGAAATAAAGAAACTGAGGCACAGATGTGCCTGGATCACACTGATGGTATTCTGCTCATCTTTTTGTTGCATGGTGAATTATCTCAAAACACAGTGGTCTAAAACCACATTGATTAGAGGCGCCTGGGTGGCTCAGTCAGTTAAGCGTCTGACTCTTGACTTTAGCTCAGGTCATGATCTTGCAGTTTGTGAGTCCCCTGTAGGCCAAGTAGGGCTTCGTGCTGTTAGCTTGGGATTCTCTCTCTCCCTTTCTCTCTGCGCCTTCCCTACTCACATGTGCGCGCGCCGCATTCTCTCTCTCTCAGAATAAAGAAACATTTTTGTAAAGACCACATTAGTTACTTCATTGTTACCTCTCCTGGTTCTAAAGCTCTGGACTCAGCTAGGCAGCTCTCACTTAGGGATTCTTGCTTGGGGTCTGCTGTGCAGTTGCAGTCAGTGGCTGTGGCTGAAGTCGTTTCTTGTCGTGTTCCCGCGCTCGTGCGTCGGGTGGCTAGGACCTAAGATGAGGTCATCATCAAGAACCCCACACATGACCTTTCCACATTGCCTGGCCTTCCTCCATTGCATCCCAGCTGGGCTTTAAAAGCAAGCGTCTCTAGAGAACAAGTAAAAGCCGTGCTGCCTTGGGGTGCCTGGGTGATTCAGGGGGTTAAGCGCTGACTTCAGCTCAGGTCATGATGTCATAGTTTGGGAGTTCGAGCCCCACATTGGGCTCTGTGTTGACAGCTCGGACCCTGGAGCTTGCTTCGGTTTCTGTGTCTCCTCTCTCTCTGCCCCGCCCCTGCTAGCATTCTGTGCCCCCCACCTCTCAAAACTGAATAAATGTTAAGAAAAACAATTTTTAAGCTGTACTGCCTTTAAATTTTTTTCAGTTATTATAGATTAACAGGAAGCTGCAAATATAGAGTCCTATGAATCCTTCACTCAGTTTCCCCCAGTAGTGAGATTTTCTTGAACTGTGGACCAGTATCATAACCCGGAAATTGACATTTGCCCAATGCTATTAATTAGATTATGAACTTACTCTGTTTTGCCAGTTTTTACGTGTACTCATGTGTACATGCGTGTATGTCTGTGTTCTGTGCAATTTGATTTCATGTTACGATGTATATAATCACCACAGTCAACCTAAAAAACTGTTCCACCAAAGGACTCCCTCATGTATCCCTTTATAGTTTCTCCTACCTCTCTCCAGCCCCATAGTTGTCCCTTGGCAACCACCCATTCTCGATCTCTATAGTTTTATCACTTTAAGAATGTTACCTAAAAAAAAAAAAAAAAAAAAAAAAAAAGAATGTTACCTCAATAAAATTAGGTAGTATGTAACCTCTTGAGACTGACTTTTTTCAGTACATACACTGCTCTTTAGATCCATCCAACTGTGCACACATCAATAGTTAGGGCTGATGGTTCCTTTTACTGCTGAGTAATAGTCCATGTGTGCCTTTTAAGGCCTCATCTTGGAAGTCATACAATTTCACTTCTATAATAATTACAGTCCTGTCCCGATTCAAGGGGAGAAATCTCCCCCCTCGCCCTCTGCCTGGCCCCTCCCCCACCCCACCCAACCTTGATGAGAGTCTTGTTGAGATCTCCTTGTAAGACGTGTTGAGATCTCCTTCTAAGACGAGCATAAGGGACAGAAGAACTGTTGTGGCCATCTGGGAAAATATAAGCCACCACAGATGGTAAGTGGCAAAGGTAGAATTCAAACCCAGGTAGTTTGACTTAGAGCCCATATTTTTAGGGTGACGACCTGGGTTTCTTGCCACAATGATGGGGATGAAATCATTACAAAGTTAACTGAAGAATAAGGTTATAAGTACTGTTTAAATACACAACGTTAATTTAATTTAAAGAATTTGGAGATGAATAGGAAAGGATTGGCAACATCAGAACCCTACCTGCTCACTGGGGAAAAGTGCTGGTAGGAAACATTTAGTTAAGCAGCCTGGAAGTAAAACAAGGCTTATCATTCCTTTCTCCTTCTACAGAACTTCTGACCTCCTAACTTTCTGTTTATTAGAAATACTCCACGAGGGGCGCCTGGGTGGCGCAGTCGGTTGAGCGTCCGACTTCAGCTCAGGTCACGATCTTGCGGTCCGTGAGTTCGAGCCCCGCGTCGGGCTCTGGGCTGATGGCTCAGAGCCTGGAGCCTGCTTCCGATTCTGTGTCTCCCTCTCTCTCTGCCCCTCCCCCGTTCATGCTCTGTCTCTCTCTGTCTCAAAAATAAATAAATGTTAAAAAAATTTTTTTAAAAAAAGAAATACTCCACAAATGTTTACTACTGAGGAAAATCTCCATACTTACTGAAGTTGGAACCACACTTTTAGTCTATAAATTTCCTAAAGGGTCCTATCTTTGCTTGGTGAATTATCCAGGATAGTTTACTAACAGGAAAAAAAATTCTGGAGCCACAGCATTGTTACTACCCCAAATAAATCAATCCTCCATTCACCATGTGCCCATCTCTAGCCCACAGGCACCTTCCATAGTGAACTGGAAAAAGACACTCCTTCCACTGGACAGATGCATCTCATGGCTTAGCCTCTGTTGCTGTGAAATAATAGAAAACATATGTATTGGTCTCTGCCCCCAGTTCCTGGCACAGAGCTTCTAAAACCCTTGTAATTTCATAAGTGAAAAGAATACCAGGAACATCTTTTGTTCTAATTCTGGTCTTTGATCCTGATCCCTAATGAGGAACTCCTAAATTCCCTGGAATTTCCAGGATGATAGGACTATCTTTTGTTCTAGTGAGGCGACTTCGGTCGGGCTCCTGTATGTAGAGCCGGTACCCAGAAAGACCAAGCCATGATCCAAAGCTTGGAACTTTCAGCTGCACGCCCCCATTCTCTGCAGAGGGGCTGCGAATCAAGTTAATGAGCCATCATGCCTCTATGATGAAGCCTCCATAAAAATCCCCAAAGTACCTGGTTTGGGGAGCTTCTCAACTGGTGAACACATGGAGATTTGGGGAGAGGGGTGCTCTCAGAGAAGTCATGGGAGCTCCGTGCCTCTCCCCACATACCCTGCCCTCTGCAGCTTTTGCATCTGGTGGTTCCTGACCTATATCCTAGTAAGCTGGTAATGTAGTAAATACACTGTTTTCCTGAGTTCTGTGAGCTACACTGGCAAATTAATAGAATTCAGGGAGGGGGTCGTGGATTTACAGCCAGTCGGTCAGAAGCACAGGTCACAAACAACTGGAGTGGTGACAGGCATCTGAAGTGACAGCAGTCTTGTGAGACTAAGCCTCTAACCTATGAGACCCAATACCATTTCCAGGCAGATAGTATCGGACTTGAGTTAAATTTGTGGGACACCTGGTCAGTGTCTGCTGAGACGTGGAGAATCGCTTGGTGGTGTGGAAAGACAAGAACACATGCTGGAGTTGCTTTCGCCAATGCTCAACTCACAATCCTGGTAGCCCTGCCACCCAATCTTTCTTCCATTGGTTCCATCAACATGGAAGTGCCTACCATGAGGCAAGAGCTTTGCCAGGTGCTAGAGCTCCAAGAGCATCCACACTGTCCATAAGGAGCTCATAGACCGCAGGAGGAGCAAGCCAGGTAAACAGAGAACCCAACGCGATATTGCAAGTAGATGACGGAACAGACGCGACCTGGAGGTACTCAGGGGGATGTGTAACTAGAGGTAGGGAAATGGCACTCAGGGAACACTTCCCAAAGGAGGAGTTTCCTGAGCTGAATTTTGAAGGTTAAGTCCCTGGCAAAAAGGACCTAGCCAAGAGAATGGGGGCGAAGAGAGAGAATGCCAGGCAGTGACCATAGAGGTGGGCAGGGGTCACAGAATGGGACTCAGGACCACTGCTAGGTCTACAGAAACTTTTGTACAATTTTATAAAAAGGCTTCCCTGCCCCCTGAAATGCCTTAGAAAAAGCACCTGTATTCATTTTCTGGGGCTGCTGCAACAAATCGCCACAAACTTCGTGCCTTAAAACAAGAGAATTTATTCTCACAGTTGGGGAAGCCAGAAGTCTAAAATCCAATTGTCCACAGGACTGGTTCCCTCTGGAAGGTCTGAGGGAGAATCATTCCCTGCCTCCCTCTTAGCTCCTGGTGCCTTCCAGCAATCCTTGGCCTTCCATGGCTTGTAGACTCGTCACTCCAGTCCTCACCCATGTCTTTAGGTGAAGAAATACTTTGCCATGTTTCTTTTCTCTATGTCTTTCTTCTTATAAGGATACTTGTCACTGAATTTAAGGCCCATCCAGTTAATCAGAATGATCTCATCTCGAAGTCCTTTATTTAGTGCCACCTGCAAAGATCCTTTTTCCAAACAAGGTCACATTTATGGATACCAGAAGTTAAGACTTGACATCTTTTGGGGGACCACAGCTCAACCCGCTACACCCCTCTCAGTGAGGTGGGACCTAGAACAAGGCACAACTTGTATATGCATCACAGTAGGCCTGGCCCTGCTGAATTGAGCTCTGCCTCCCCACCCTACAGCGGTAACGGGTGGACCTACGATGAAAATGCCAGTCTCTGTTATTCCAGGGCTTGTGCTCATCACTTGCTACATCCATTTCTCACTCTGAAGACCAATAAAAAGTATCCTTTAAAACAACCTACAGAACCTACCAACCTTTCACTCTGAGTTGGAACCCACTCAGAAATGAGACTAAGCGCTGTTCAAAAAATGGTAACAGAGGGGTGCCTGGGTGGCTCGGTAGGTTAAGCATCTGAGTCTTGGTTTCGGCTCATGGTTCATGGGATAGAGCCCTGAATCAGGCTCCACACAAACAGCATGGAACCTGCTTGGGATTCTCTCTCTCCCTCTCTCCCTGTCCCTCTCCCACTCTCTCGGTCTCAGATAAACAAACTTTAAAAAATGGTAACAGAGAAGTTGGATTTAACCAAACAAATAATAAATTAGAGAATGTGTAACTAGAAACTTAGGAAATGGGAATCTTAGAGGGAAAAAAATCCTCTCACTAAATTCTTAAATATTTCCTCAGATTAATTTGTATACTGCTATGTTATAGTGGTTATAATAGTGAGTTCGTTCAGTCTGAACCCTGTGGTGGAGAGGGTTACAGTAGAGTATTTATCATCTCTGTCATCTTTCTGAATGATCTTCTTTATAGAATTCCACTTTCAGAGCATTGCCCAGAATAGTATGTGGCTTTAGAATTAGCATCAAGTCTAGAAGAAATCGTGGAGGCATTGAATAGACTGGGTGGTATTTATTTTTATACAGAAAGGCTGATTTAAGCACTCTTCAGCACTCAACACTTAGAGCTTGTGTCCAGAAAAAGACTTAGTTCATTAACTTTACCAAAGCCCATGTCGAAGAACATTTATTCAATGAAATTTTTCACTTTAGAATCAAGAAACAGCCGTTCCCAGAAATTGTGGTTTTAAAACAATCATCATAAAGATTTAAAGTGTGGCGATCTGTTAAACTAAAGATTCTTTTTTTTTAATTTTCTTAACGTTTATTCATTTTTTTTTTGATAGAGAGAGACAGAGCGTGAGTGGGGGAGGGGCAGAGAGAGAGG
Organism: Prionailurus viverrinus; assembly: GCF_022837055.1. NCBI lineage: Eukaryota > Metazoa > Chordata > Mammalia > Carnivora > Felidae > Prionailurus > Prionailurus viverrinus. Next base: position 23,023,848 of record NC_062568.1, read on the forward strand.
GAGACACAGAATCCAGGCTCTGAACTGACAGCACAGAGCCCGACGCAGGGCTCGAACTCACGGACTGTGAGATCATGACCTGAGCCGAAGTCAAACGCTTAACCAACTGAGCCACCCAGACGCCCCTAAAGATTCTGAATCCTTTATTTGAAACCTGAGCCAAGATTTTAGGTGTTAGAAAGGTCACAAGGGGTATATTCTGCATATTACAAACCACCTGCAAAAGGGTCTCGTTGCCTGTACTCAAACACAAAACATTTACAACCAGACATGAATCTTCTCATTATGGGACAGATTAAAATCTATAGCCTCATATCCGTTCAGATTACATTATTAAAACCTTTCAGCTTTCAGAACTGCTCAGATTTAAAAATTGCTGAAGAGGTATTGTAGACACGGAGGTATTTCATCTCTTCTTGAAGAAAATAATGATTACCTAAAGCTTATCCAACCGTTACAGACACAGCTTCCTTCCAGTCCAGCCGCTGATAATGGACTAGGTTAGTTTGAACTCTGGTTATCCTTTGACCACATCCTGAAGCCACACAATCTATGGTAAAATTGGAACTAGTACCTACGACTCCAGGCTTCCAATCCGAAACTAATTCATTTCTTATAGATTCATTCTATATAAGATTCACATTCTTATAGTAGTTACTTCCAGTAATTTTAATGCCTATACTTTTGCTGTTAAAAATGAGAACTCACTTTTTTAAGGCACAGGGCATGAGAAGATTTTTTAATAAGTGGAAAGATATAGTGTATTTGCACATGGTAGGTCAATACTATAAAAGTGTCCAGCATTCACAAATTTAAAGGTGGAATGCATTTTTCTTTTTTTTTTTTTTTAATTTTTTTTTTCAACGTTTATTTTTGGGACAGAGACAGAGCATGAACCGGGGAGGGTCAGAAAGAGAGGGAGACACAGAATCGGAAACAGGCTCCAGGCTCTGAGCCATCAGCCCAGAGCCCGACGCGGGGCTCGAACTCACGGACCGCGAGATCGTGACCTGGCTGAAGTCGGACGCTTAACCGACTGCGCCACCCAGGTGCCCCTTGCATTTTTCAATCAAAAGCCAAAAGGGGAGAAAATTTGAAAAAGCAATTAAACTCTGTTGGGAAGAAAAACATGCAAGAATAGTCCAGAAAATTTGGTAAAAGAATAAAGAATACTAGCATAGACAGTTATTAGTCAATCAACGATAAGGTGCTAGTGTAAGAACAGAGATTCTTTCATTTTGCCATTAATTATTTCAACAGGATCTGGGGCAACTGGGTGGCTCAGTCAGTTAAGCGTCTGACTTCCGCTCAGGTCATTATCTCACTATTTGTGGGTTTGTGACTCTCCTCAGGCTCTGGGCTGACAACTCAGAGCCTGGAACCTGCTTCAGATTCTGTGTCTCCCTCTCTCTCTTCTCCTTCCCTGCTCATGCTTGCGCTCTTTCTCTCTCGCTCGCTCTCTCTCTCTCAAAGATGAATAAACATGGGGCGCCTGGATGGCTCAGTCAAACGTCCAACTTCAGCTCAGGTCATGATCTCAGTTTGTGAGTTCCAGCCCCACGTCAGGCTGTGTGCTGACAGCTCAGAGCCTGGAGCCTGCTTCGGATTCTGTCTCTCCCTCTCTCTCTGTCCCTATCCTGCTCACGCTCTGTCTCTCAAAAATAATAAATAAACATTAAAAAAATTAAATAGACCCCTTTGAAACAGCGCCATAATATTCTCAGAGTGCCATCATCACACATATGTAGGCAAATTCTTTTTTTTAATGTTTATTTATTTATTTTTAAAATATAATTTATTGTCAAGTTGGCTAACATACAGTGTATACAGTGTGCTCTTGGTTTTGGGGGTAGATTCCCATGATTCATCACTTACCTACAACACCCAGTGCTCATCCCAACAAGGGCTCTCCTCAAAGCTCATCACCCATTTTCCCCCATCCCCCACTCCCCCACATCAACCCTCAGTTTGTTCTCTGTATTTAAGAGTTTCTTATGGTTTGCCTCCCTCCCTTTCTGTTGGAAACTATTTTTTCCCCCATTCTCTTCCCCCATGGTCTTCTGTTAAGTTTCTCAAGTTCTACATATGAGTGAAAACATATGGTATCTGTCCTTCTCTGACTGACTTATTTCACTCAGCATAATACCTTCCAGTTCCATCCATGTTGCTGCAAATGGCTATTTCTGAGAGAGAGAGAGAGAGAGAGAGAGAGACAACGAGCAGGGAGGAGGAGAGAGAGACAGAGACACAGAAAGCTGTCAGCACACAGCCTGATGCGGGACTCGAACCCACAGACCGCAAAATCATGACCTGAGCCAAAGTAGGATGCTCAACTGATTGAGCCACCCAGGCGCCCCCTGTAGGCAAATTCTTATAGAACTCCCTTTGGAGCCTGTTGATGAGCCTTGCATAGCGTTTCCAGCGTAATAATTTGAAGTTATTCAGAATTTATTTCCAACTTTGTTTCCTAAACTCACACCTCCAAAGATAGATTGACGTGGGCTAAGGTTATTTGTTATCAGTGCCTAGGTTTTTAGTTTGAAGAAAACAACCTTTTTTGGAGATTAGGGGTCAAAGTTACCTCATTGCCAATCTAAAAGTCTAAATTTCATCTTTTCAGAGATGTCAAGTGTCAAATACACTTTCCCCTACTCGAACGATTAAAAAAAAAGCATTTTGGGGGTCAAAATTTGTTCCATTAAAAAATAATAAAGCTCTTTATTTTTCTAGCCCTTGTATATTTTCTTTTGTTCTTTATCTATTCTGTAACATTTCGTAGGTTGAGTATACAGGCATGGAAGACACCTGGACAATGTCCTTATCCTTCCGAAGAAAGAAGGTTTTAAAGAACAGGAATTTTTTTTATATACCTTTTCTGTAATTATTACAATGTTCCAATAAATGTGCATTAATTCTATAACTAGAAAAGAAGATAGTAGGGGTGACTGTGTGTCTCAGTTGGATAAGTGTCCAACTTCGGTTCAGATCATGATCTCATGGCTCACGGGTTCAAGCCCCGCATCCGAGTCTGTGCTGACGGCTCTGAGCCTGGAGCCTGCTTGGGATTGTGTTTCTCCCTCTCTCTCTGCCCCTCCCCTTACTCATGCTCTGTCTCTCCTTCTCTCAAAAATGAACATTAAAAAAAAAAGAAAAGAAGAGAGTAAAAACAGAACACTCCAAATATCTTGCATTATTGCTCAAGACTGGCAAATCCTTTTTCATGTTATTTCAATAATAGCCCCTTATGCCAAAGTACATTTACCGGTCCACACATATCATAACTCAGGGAAGACTGTTTCTACCAATAGTTTTTCAGGCAGCATGGAGGCACAGACCCCCTCCCCCAAAAATAAAGAGGGAAACTCAGAACTGTTTGATAGCACCCTTCCAAACCAGAATGCCACGTTTCTTCCACGTCCTTTGGAATTCTTGAAGCACATCTAAAGGGATGTTATCGTAGACGCTGATATTGTTGACATGGGTGGACAGTTTATGTCCAACTGCAGCAGGAATATGGAGATGAGGATAAAAGATGTGTTTGTGGGAAGCACAGGGACATTCGGGGCCCGAGGGCCTGGACTGTCATGTTCAGGATCCGCAGAAGCGATTCTGAGTTCCACGTCTGAAGGATGACGTGAAGGTTGTCAATCGTGGTTTCGCGGGGTCTAAAATTCCACCACGAGGAAGCCTCCCTGTGCATTGCTAGGATGCTTAGGCTTCCAAGAGTTCCCTATAAATGGTGAACCACCAGTGCCCTCCCTGACCAGCGCTCCCCAGCTCGCTGCCTGGAAGGGAGGAAGTAGAGACGTGACAGCTACAGCTACGCTAGACCAAAGGACAGAGGTGGGGCACGAGACAGAGGCGGGCTGAAGACCAACTTCCTGTTTCCCAGGTTTCCTAAGTTTGGCCCTGCGCACCGGCAGTGAGGTTGGACAACCAGTCCTCCACTCCCCTGCACCAGACAGAGATGCAGCCAACACTCCCACTCGCCCCTGAGGCACAGGGGGTAGACACGGTGCCTGGGCCCGCCTGGGCCTCACCCGGCACCGGGCTAAGAGCAGCCAGAAGCAAAACAGGCCGGGCAATCACAAAGGTTTCTTTAACGCTGAGGTTGATGGTAAACAGAAAAGCGTCACTAACAAGTTTGTCTGAGACCCAGATACATCCCTGGCCTGACCACATGAGTCTGTGACGTCACCGCTTCTAAACATCCAGAGCCACCATTTTAAAATGTCCCGATCTTGGTGGTGTGCCAGTGGCACACAGATTGGTGTCCATAGATGTCTTCAAGCTTTGGAAAAGCGCCATTTTTTTCCACAAATTTCTATTTAAAAAAAATTTTTTAATGTTTATTTAGTTTTGAGAAACAGAGAGACAGAGCGTGAGCAGGGGAGGGGCACAGAGAGACTGAGACAGAATCTGAAGCGGACTCCTGGGCTCCCAGCTGTCAGCTCAGAGCCCGACGCGGGGGTCGAACCCATGAGCTGTGAGATCGTGACCTGAGCTGAGATCAAGACTGGGACGTTTAACTGAGTTATCCAGGCGCCCCTCTACCTATTTCTCTTTTAGTGCCTTTATTTTCCTTTCAAGGTTAGGACGTTATCTCTGAGTCCTGCAGAGAGCCACAAACAGTGCTTGCCACACGGTTGCAGATATTGGTTGATTTACAATCAGTACGAATTCTGGATCTAATCATGGTCGGGCATAATTACCCCATGTCTCTTGCATATCCTCTCTTCAGAACAGCTTTTGTATCGAGCTAAAATCTGACAACTTTAATCCTAAGGAACATCTCTCTTGCATTATCTAAAATGGAGATTGGCAATCTTTAAACTTGCTGTCCGAAGTGGAAGTGAGAGAGGCTTCATACCGCCCTCAGTAGGCCAGTTGATTTAAGGTAAAAGTCAGTGAAAACAGCCACATTCTTTCTAGGAACTATAATCAAAACCCGGAGTGTAGGCAAGAATATCACAAGGTATGGGTCATGCTACCTTGAGGAAATCAGGGGAAGACGTATAAAGAGGGCACAGAAAGAAAGAAAAGAAAGAAAGAGAAAACGGAGAGAGGGAAGAGAGATTTCCATGCCTTCCCATCCACCACCCCTGTGCTAGACTCTTAATAGGTTAGGGCATCTGGGGGAGCACATGAAAACACAGGATGTCCTGGGGTGCCTGGGTGGCTCCAGCAGTTAAGTGACCGACTTCGGCTCAGGTCATGATCTCATTGCTTGTGAGTCTGAGTCACAAGTCAAGCTATATGCTGACAACTTGGAACCTGGAGCCTGCTGCAGATTCTGTCTCTGTCTCTCTGCCCGTCCCCTGTTAGTACTGTCTCTCTCTCTCTCAAATCTAAAAAATAAAACATAACAAAAAAAAAAGAAAGAAAATAGAGAGTGTCCAGTTAAATTTGAATTTCAGATAAATGATGAATAATTTTTTAATGATGAATAATTTTTTTAGTAACGTATACCCAGATGGAATATTCGGGATATACTTATACTAAAAAAAATAATTTATTGTTTATCACAATAAACTGGTGCACGCTGCATTGTGGTGAGATCTGCCAGGATTTTGAAATAAGACAAATATAGCGTGACTCTTGCAAATGACTTACTAGTCATGAGGCTCTGGACATGTCAGATAGCCTCTCTGAGCCTCAGTGTCACATCTCAAAATGAAGAAATGGCATTACTTCATAAGGTTGTTCCCAGAAATAGAAATAAGCATATACCGCAACTAGCAAGCATTCGACGAGTGCTCCGTTAATTCACTTAAACTGTTGTTATGTTTGCTGCCTCACCCTTCTACTTCTGAGTCTAAAGTATCGCTAAACTCCATGCATTTTTACCGCCATCCCCTCCCCGCCATCACCCGTCCACGTAACATAGAGAGTGCACGTTCATTTTCCACAGCTTTTTCCCCCGCTACAGAAAATGTATTGTCGTAAAGTGGCACAAAGCGTCATACAGGCTACGGCATTTTAATTCCCCAGCTCAAGAAACATGGAGGGTCCTGCAGAGTTGAGACTGGGGTTATTCCAGGGACCAGAGGACAGCAGACTTAGAAGGACTTAGCAGCCACGGGAAGCCAACACTCAACAGCGTTGACGCTATTCACTGGAGGTAAACTGAGAGTTGATCAGGTCTCTCTTCCCTCGTAAGCTCTGGGAAAGCCTAAGGGAATGATTTTTAAGATTAAAAAATTGTTCCAGTTGCCCCTGCCTGAGTCTTTAACAAGGAAGGAAAGGGTTTTCTCAGTACAATCCAGGTCAGATGTTTACAACTGACCTGCCAACCACACTATGGTCGGAACACAAACTACTGCTGAGGCTAGAAAGTGCGCCTTACAAGTATTATTAATAAAACGCGGCATTATGAAAGAAACCTCACAGACATGAAGGGAAATGCTCACCGCAGAAACCAGAAGTGCACAAAGCCTGTTTCATGTCTGGATCCGAATCCGCAACCGAGGAGTTGAAAGACTGCCCGAGAGTCCAATGTACTCTGAAATATTTGCCAAAATCGCTCCTTGGCTATTCATGCAAAATCCTGGTGATCCCCCAATTGCACCAGAAGAATTAGTTGATAGACTCTACACTCACTTGTCAGAGGAAGAGGAAATAGAGACAACAATTATAACAGTTTCTATCGATATTTAAATGCACCTATCCCTTGAGTTGGCAATTCCACTGCAAGAAATCGATCTTAAGGGCATGCTTATTCACAAAGCTAAATATGTATTTATATAAAGATGCCACTGCAGAATTGCTTAGTGCAGCAAACAACTAGACACAACCCAAAGGTCTCTTTCTAGAGGAACTGTTAAATATATTACGATGTAATACTATGGGATGTACACAGCAGTTCAAAGAAATGAGGCAGATTTATATATCCCAATAAGGAGAGCTTTCTAAGGAGGTTTTAAGGGGGTGGGGAAACTATACAGAATATCACTATAATCCCATTACACGAAAAGAGACACATGTCACAAGTGTTTCTACATTTACCTATGTATGTAAAGGCTTTGTGTTATGACTCAAGTGACACATACTTAAATGTTTATAATGCTTACAACTAGAGGAAAAAAAGTTTGCTGGGAGATGGAAGGAGGCTGTGTCACATGACTTAATGTATCTCCATGCCATTGGAGTTTTTAGCAAGAGCGCGTTTGAGCATTGCTTGAAGCATTTTAACCGATAGCTTTTAAAAAGAAATGTAAAAATAATTAAATTGGCTATTTTGACTATCCTCCCCGAATCTTGTTTACTTCCCTACAAAGACCTTCTTTATGAAACAGGGATCTCAGAGAGAAAAATCTAAATCACATAACTGTGGCAAATTCACACATACCTAGGGTTTCCTGAGAATATTCACCCAGGATCCTGGGATCTAATTGCTTCAGGAATGGAAGAGACCACAGAAAGAATCCATACCATGAACCAAGTGAAAATACTTGGTTCAGGGATTCAAGCTTAGTTCAAGGGTTCCACAGAACCATGCAAAAGGAGAGCAGTCATTCGTGAGTATATTCATGGATAATCCCAGGAGTTCTCGGGTTGCTCTCAAACACAGACTTATAACAGAGGCTTAGAAAGAGAAAGCTATTTAAGACACCAACCATCCAACAAAGTAAAAATAATCAGAATCTGAGTCACCAAGAGTGTCAGACTGTAACGCATTGTAAGCGGTGAGGAGGAATGAACCTGGGTATGTGTGGGCTGGTTTCTCTGTACCTGAGAGAGGTGACTGCAGGATGAGTCTGACCCAGGAAAGGGTGTTGACATTACAGTTCAGTCCTAAGGAGCTGAGAGTGACCTGAGTCTCAAGCCACATGGATTGAAGGAGGTGAAAGTGAAAACGTTGGCAGTGACCAGGGAAGCAAGAGACCAACTGCAGAAGTGGCAGAATAAAACTACACAAGTCAGCCAGGAGGCCCCCGTGGAACTTTATGAGCTTTGGGGGGAGGCTTTGTGGGAAACTGAGGTTTCCTCAACTCTGGTAAAGAACGAGTCTATTAACATTGCTCCTTATCACAATTAGAAGCTTATTACAAACTCTACCTCAGCCCCATTAAATGGGGCCCCTGTTAAATATATTTAACCCAGCCCCTGGGTTAAATGTACACCCAGGTTACATTTAAAAACCAAGTCCAGGGTGCCTGGGGGGCTCAGTCAGCTAAGTGTTGGACTCTTGATTTTAGCTCAGGTCGTGATCTCACGGTTCAGGAGTTCCAGCCCCGCATCAGGCTCTGTGCTAACGGTGTGGAAACTGCTTGGGATTCTCTCTCCCCCACTCTCCCTCCACCCCTCTTCACGTGTGCGTGCTCTCTCTCTCCCTCTGCCCCTCTCCCCTGCTTGCACGTGCACACACATACTCTCTCTCTCAAATAAAAAATACCAAGTTCTATAAAGTATCTATTTTTAAATGAGAGAACAATGGTAACTTGAAGCATGATCTTTATCCCTTCTTATTGGATTAGTAGATTAATTTCTAAGTTGTTTGTTGTTTCAAGAAAGACTACTACAGGGGAGCCTGAGTGATTCAGCCAGTTGAGCGTCAGACTCTTGATATCTGCTCAGGTCCTGATCTTGTGTGGTGAGATTGAGCCCCCTGTTGGGCTCTGCGCTGACAACGTGGAGCCTGCTTGGGATTCTCCCTCTCTCTCTCTCTCTCTCTCTCTCTCTCTCTCTGCCTGTACCCAGCTCATGCACACACACTCTCTCAAAATAAATAAACATTAAAAAAAGAAATACTATTGCCAAGGCAGTATTTCAGAATGATTTATCTCCTTAGGTTGGTTGAGAACCATGACCTCTGGGTCAGCCCAATCCCTCCCACGCTTCCAAAACCTCGCTCGGAAAAAAAATAAAGGTGGAAATATTACCTATTACTTCTTCACTGTATGTTTCTTGAAGTCATGGTCCTTGCCCTGTTGTTGTGTATCTTTCATGAAGCCAGCCACAGAATAGAACAGCACTTCCATGTTTAGAGGCTAGTAGCGTAATAAGAAGAAAAAAATCAAAAGAGGTTTATAAAAATGGTAGTATATTTTAATTGTTGAAATTTAATACCAAAAATACTTGAATTATAATGTAATATAAATGTGATGTTCACAAGCTAATGATAGGAAGAAAAAGATATGGATCCATGTTGGTCTAGAAATAAGATACCTGTTTAAAGTTGATAGGTAAAGGTTGTGTTTCTGTTACATGCAGCCGAATGTCCTGTATAACATATCTTGCTAAGTCTAAAATGGTGGCTTTGGGTGCCTGGGTGGCTCAGTCAGTTAAGTGCCCAATTTTGGCTCAGGACATGATCTCATGGTCCATGAATTTGAGCCCTGCGACAAGCTCTGGGCTGACAGCTCAGAGCCTGCTTCAGATTCTGTGTGTGTGTCTCTCTCTGCCTCCCCTGCTCACGCTCTGTCTCTCTCTCTCTCAAAAATAAATAAACATTAAAAAAAAATTTTTTACTAAAAATAAAATAAAATGGTGGCTCTGCCCCCAAGGAAAGATGGCAGCTGGTGCCCACCAAAGGAAATATCACTGCTCAACTCACAGTGACTATCAAGGTGAAAGGGATCTGAATATGGCACCCCCAAATACTTAGGCTATTCCTCAGTCTTTCACGGGCCAGTAATTCTCAGCCTGATCTGTATATTGCAAACCCTGGAGAAATCTGAAGAATATGGATGCCTGAGTCCTACCCACAGAGATTCTGAGTTAATTGATCCAGGGAGTTTTAAAAGCCCCTCGAGTGATTCTAAAGTACAGTCAATGTTGAGAACCACTGATGCAAATGGAATCTTGGTGTACAAATCTGTGGTCCTCCTGACTTGCCCAGATCTGCTCAGACATGTCTAAATCCTAGGGTGAGTAGAGTCAGAGCTTTGTAACTCTCCAATGTCTGGTCTCTTGTGTTCACAGAGAAGATTACTAAATCTCATCTCTTTTTTTCCCCCCCATGCAAAACCTGTATGCTCACATATGGTGGCTGGCCGTAAGCTATTTACATGTGCATACAGGTTTTTCTCCTTACCAAATGCAACTGCTAAAAACACTACCATCTGGTCAACGCCTGCTGACCACCCCCTTCCCCAGTTGTTCGACCACTAAGGGCAAGAACATGCCTACAGATGAGAGAGCAGAGCTTTTATTTGCTAAATGTGTTCAGAGTTTACATTACGTTCAAGACATAAAAAATTTCTCCATGCCAGACAATATTTAGTGAATCGTGATATGTGCAAAGCATCATTGTGCCTCTCTTTTGGGGAACACAAAGATAGAAAACATAATGTTTACACTTTGGGAGCTTACCATCTATCTAAAGGGATTCAATACAAATCTGCTAAGAATACATTTTAAAGAACAAAGGATGAATAAATTTAATTGATTAAGCTGTAAAACTATAATAATAATAACAACAACCTATAACAGACCTATAATGGTCTAGGCCAAATATATGACATTTCTAACATTTGGAAACCTATGAGATAGATTTTCATTGCACTTTACAGAAGTTGGAAATAAAGTACAGAAGTTGAGCAGCTTACCCAAAATCACATAGTTGCCACCCCGTTGTCTATTGTGTAATAGTATTACTTTTCAGTAATTTAAATATAAGTCTTGATGACGATGAAAAATTCCTATCTACATTCTGTGGAAATGTTCCACAACATCAAGTCAATATTATTACATGCAGATATCTTGAATACTACAGGAATCTTAGAAAGTTTGAAGAATACATCAAAAAGTCTGGTGAAGATGCATTGCCTTGGGGAGTCAGACCCCAAGTGGATTTTTCCTCCGACAAATCATTGCCCTTTCTATCCCTTAGTCTCCTTATGTATAAAACATGAATATTATTTTTATATCTGCCTCAAAGATGTGCTGTGAGAACTGAGAATTTCTTGATGTGGTAGAAAAGTGCTTTGGGCTGTTGCGTTTTGTTTTGATTTTAATGTCTTGAGAATAAGAAATATAAGAAGGGGTGGGTTTTCTCACAAAGCTAAAGCAGCCAATGTGGAGGTCTCCTCACTTTCTTGGGTTCTTCAAAGGTTGCACGAGTTCCCCATGGGGGAAGTGAGCAGGGGCAACCTAGGCAGCCTAGGCACCACCCTCCATGCCCTCCTGGTGGCTGCCCTGGCATTGGTGCAAGGCACATTGCTACCATTACCTCCGCCAATGCTGGGTCTTAGCAACAAGCAATCCCTGTTGGTCCATTGAGCACCGAGACCCTATCTGGGTTTTCCAGGACTGAAGCTGGGGAGGAGAGCACTGCAATTGATAGATCTTAGTCTTATTGGACCAGCTGCAGTGACTTCAGCTGTGGTGATAGGGAGAAGGGAAGGGAGGCAGGGGTGAACAGACCTAGCAAGGTCAAGGCTGGAGTTCTCCAGGGTTTGCCCTCTGGCAAGGAGCATCTTGGGAGCAAAAAACTGAGGCAAACGTTATAGAGTAGGCATCACCAACAGGAGTCAGTAAGCTGAAAAACAAATTCTAGTTTATTCTAGTATTTTATTTACAATTAAAAATAATTGTGAACAGCCACACTAGAGGCAAGACTGAATTGTCTTTCTAATGTCTCAATAGAAAATAATATAAAATCTCGGTCGTATTTAAAGAAAATTTTTTTAACATTTATTTATTATTGAGAGACAGGGCATGAGCATGGGAGGAGCAGAGAGAGGGGGAGACACAGAATCTGAAGCAGGCCCCAGGCCCTGAGATGTTAGCACAGAGCCCGACATGGGGCTCAAACTCACGAACTGAGCTGAAGTCAGACGCTTAACTGACTGAGCCACCCAGGTGACCCCAAAATCTCGGTCATATTGAGAAATAATTAGGGGCGCCTGGGTGGCGCAGTCGGTTAAGCGTCCGACTTCAGCCAGGTCGCGATCTCGCGGTCCGTGAGTTCCAGCCCCGCGTCAGGCTCTGGGCTGATGGCTCAGAGCCTGGAGCCTGTTTCCGATTCTGTGTCTTCCTCTCTCTCTGCCCCTCCCCCGTTCATGCTCTGTCTCTCTCTGTCCCAAAAATAAAATAAAAAACGTTGAAAAAAAAATTAAAAAAAAAAAAAGAAATAATCAAAGAGTATTATGTTAAAAAAAAAAGAAGAAGAATTTTAGGGCATGTCAGTTAATAATAAAGTTAATATTAATACTGTGATTTTTTTTTGTATATTTTTAATGTGTGGTATTTGTCAACTCTTTGAAATGTAAAACTTGAGACACCTGGGGTGGCTCAGTGGGTTGAGCATCCAACTTTTGATTTCAGTCATGATCTCAGGGTCATGGGATCAAGCCCCGTGTGGGGCTCTGTGTTGGACATAGAGCCTGATTAAGATTCTCTCTCTCTAAAAAAAAAAAAAAAAAAAAAAAAAAAAAAAAAAGTGAAACTTGTGATCAAGGGTTCTAAAAAACACTCGATTTTGTGTTCACAATTTTACGATATTTTTCTTAAATTGCATAAAATTCAAACTGTATAAACTTCAGGCTCATAAAACCTGGAAAGGTCTGGATAGAGCATAAATTCATTGTGGAGTGAACAACTATTCTCGAAAAGTCCAGATCTAGAGTTTTTACTGTCACTCATAAACACCTGAGACATCAAGTAACCAAGAGACTTGGTCGGTGGGGAGGAGTGGAAGTGCTCCTGATAACAGACGCCCAGGTGTCAGTGGGCCAGAACAAACTCTGCTCTGTCCAGGAGTATGGGGGAGACTTGCACACAGACCGTGGCAAGTTTTGGTCTTCCGCTAAGAGCGGTGGGAAACTGTGAGCAAGCTTGAAGCAGGGGAAGAAGTACTCAGGATGAAGAGACAAGTGTGTGAGCAGGGAGACCCCCTAGCAGGGGGGAAATGGTGATGCCTTGCACCAAGGTGATGGTTCTTCAGGACTCCCACCGCACTGTCATCAGGTGGAACCACCCTGAATGCTTCGGGGCAGACGTTCCCCAGAAATCCCTGCTCAGTCAGTTGACTCCTGGGTCTGCAGCCAAGTGCTATAAAAAGCCCTGGGGGAGGGGAGGGGGACTTCTTGCATCCTCTAGGCTTTCCGATTAATCATTTAGGTGGGAAACCGAAGCCTGTTCAGGTAAAAAGATACGTGAACTCCAGGTCAGGATCACAACCCTGTCTAAATATATGACATTCTTTCCCCTGCAGGATGGCAGGGGTTGGAGGAAGGGAGGGGATGGGTAAAAACAAATTATTTTCATTCAGTCGTTGTTTCCTAGCAACCAAAAAAAAAAAAAAAAAGGCATGTGTTTTCCTGATGTCTGTGAGCACCAGCCCAAGACGATGATGTTCAATGCTCCAGCACGCCTCCAGAAGCAGGGAGAGAACAAAAGCACCAGAATCCGTCTCTGGTTGGTAAGAGATTCTGAAAGGGGAATTTATTAAGGGCTGGGCACCTAATAGAACACAATCTGAGAGTCCTGTATCATAGCTATAGGGGTGCAGGGAGGGGATCTGCATGGAGTATACAGATATTTACAGATATTCAGGGCATGATATTCTTACAGAGTATGTGGGCTGTGACTTCTGGGGGGTTTCTTTCTATGAAACAGCTAATGCCTGAGACAGCTAACATCTTTCCATTAGACCCTTTGTGTGTATTTCCAGCCAGAGTCTTGGTTTTTGTTAAAGCTCTGTAGACAGAAAAGAAGAATGACTGGCTGAATTCAAATTTAAACCAAATAGTCTATGCAAATGGCCCCCTTTCAACCACACAGAGCTACTCAATGTACGAAGTCACTGAACTCTACAGCTAGAAGGGACCTCTCCAATCATGCAATGACTGTTTTGCAGAAGAGGAAACAGAAAAACACAGAGAGATAAATTCACTTGTCCAAGGTGACACAGCTAGCTGATAGCCTTACTAGGTCTTTGGACCTCCTGGGGGTGAGGCTCGCTCATATTTTTAAGATTTAAACCTTTGTTTATTATGCCACGTTGAATGGCGTTGGGGAGGGTGGTCCAAGGGGAAGTTATCACAGTGGGCAAGAAATGCATATTTTATAATTTAAGTCTGAAGTTCTAAGGGCTGGCTCAGAATTACAAACAAGAATGGGTTAAAGCAAATGCTAAGTCTTTTGCTTTTTAAAAAAGCATCAAAGCTAAGGGAGCCTATCTGCCCCCTTGTGAACGAATTGAAATAAGACAAATGTTCGACCGACAAATGCGTTTCCAACTCAGTGAATTAGAAGAATCATAATTTGTGCTAGCCTTTATGAAGTTTCGAGTGGTAGGGTGAAAAATGCTCTTGGTGATATTAACCAAGCTCATCATTTTTTAGACAACACCTGAGACTGGAATGCAGAAGACCCAAGAAGCTTGGTCACAGCCAAGCCAGTCGGTCAGTGGTACAGCAGACTCTACATCCTGGCATCTGGCCTCCCCCGTCCAGTGCTTTTCCTTCTCTCGGTTATGAGGTCCCCTCTCTGGCTTATAGTGTTCTCTCCCACTTGATTCTCCTAGAGAGCTATATTACTGTCTATACAGTTCATTCATCTCCTGTGGAATGTTCCTACTTTGTTCCCCCCCTTTTATCTTCTCTACATCCCATCCAAGACTGAAGCAGATGCAGTGGCAGCAAGAATGGTCCAAAATAATTAATTTGGTCTGGTGAAGAATTCATGTAAATTAAGGACATCCTGTCTTCTCTCTGCTTATTGTTAGAGAGCTGAATCAAATCAAGCATCATGTTTAATGTAGTTTACAGACTACATGTTTTCCCAGAAGTTTCTAAAGTTTTATTCAAACCGTACTTAGGGTGGCAATTTAAAAACACATGCACAATTTCAAAAGCACAGAAGGTAATATGATGAACACCTATAGATTCATCTTCCCAGAGTCGACAAATGTTAACATTTTTTTATATTTGTTCTCAGGGTTCTCCAGAGAAACAGAGCATATATGTATATATGTATAATGTATATACATGTACAAGAGAAATTTACTGTAAAGAATTGGCTCACATGATTGTGGTGGCTTGGCCAGTCCAAAATATGAAGGGGTAGCTGGCAGGCTGGAGACTCGGAGGAGAGTTCTTCTGGCAGAATTTTTTCTTATTTGGGAGGAATCAATCTTTCTTTTATCCAAGCCTTCAACTGATTGGATGAGGCCCATTGACATAATGGAGGGTAATCTGCTCAACTCAAAGTTGATCGATTTAAGTGTCAAGCTCATACAAAAAATACCTTCACAGAAACACCCAGCATAATTTTTGACCAAATATATGGGCACAGTGGCCCAGCCAAGCTGACACATAAAAATAACCATCACAATTTGCTTTCCATCTTGTTTAAGAAATAAAACATTGTGGACATAGTTGATATTCTACTTATACCTCTCCTTAGATGTCCCATTTAAAAGTGATGATTTTTTTAATAAACTCCTTTTTGTGACCTCAAATGCCTTCTGATGCCATCACCTAAACTCCGGTTTCTGGCTCAATGTGGAGATAAGAATTGAAGACATGGCCTCACCTTTGCCATGATGATGTATTCTTTCCAGGACCCACCGGCCATAGGAATTTGTACACAGGTTCTATAGAAAACTCCATTATGAGCCATTGTACCAAGGTGGATTCACTGGGAGTCACTGTGTGGAATGCACACAGAACTCACATGTTCAGATCACAGCATGTTTGGATGTTTCTGTCCAAATAGTCTCATCTACTATTACATGAGCCATGACTATTTTACTTGCTTATTTATTGCAAGGATAAGTAAATGGTGAATGTTGGGAAACTTGGAAAGAATAAGAGGTGTCAGACAAATTCAAGGTACAGTGCACCGCCCTCCCACCCCCAAGCCAGTTTAATTCCAACCTGGAACCGGCTGGATAAGAGGCCTGAGCTCTGCACACTCCCGGATCCCTTCCAGAGTCTAGGACTCCATGACTGGTATTTGGAGTGATAGCATCCCTAACTCAAATTCTCTCTGATTTGCTGCTGTAGCTTGTAGGCTCAAAGAGGCTGACTCTTCCCCAAGGATATCAGGGGCAGTGTAAGCTACAGATATCTGCTCATCTGGACAAGCCTTAATCATGGAAAGAAAGCTCCTAAAGAAGGAAATGAAAAAACTCCTGTAAGTATGATTGAGAATAAGCTTTCGTTCATTACACTCGGCATTTGGTGGGTTTCAGGTCATCGATGGTTTGGATATTGGCAGAGGGTAAAAATCTGAGAGAAGAATGGATTCCTGCACTGTAGGAGAAAGCTAGATGATCTGGCTTCTGCCTCCTGCCTGAGAAGCCTCACGTGTGGTGCAAAGCAGGATGCTGACTCTCTTGGGAGAGATGTTTCTGCCAAGACCGTGCACTGCACATCCGAGGCATCCCCATTCTGGAACCTGACAGCTGAACCCCCAGGCCAGGCTGCCTCTACTGGACAGGGTGTGCCTTTGAAAGGGCCCTGCCAGGAACACAGGCGAGATTTCTGCAAAATGTGCCCAAAGGTACATTTATAAGTGTAGCCTGCCTCTTTCATTGTTAGTCTTATCAACTAAATAATTCATCTCCTTGTTCTTGCCATTTGAACTTAAAAAAAAAAAAAAAAGCCAAGTTCTCCCATGGAAAAATCTTTTTTCTCCTACGGTAGCTTTTCTATGATTTGGTACTTTGTTAAGAGGTTGGTGAAAATCACAGACCATATGAAAAGGGGAGAAAAGGCTGTTCTGTTTCATATATATTATAGGCACAACAATAATATCCTTTTTATCAAAGACCTTATCACAGTCTTCATCCAATGTCCTTTCTCTACCTACTAAGATAATTATGTTTTAACAAGTCCTTAAGAAATACTGGAATAAAATATGTAGGACTACACATAATTCCATGTATGGGCTTGGAAGCCAACATAATAATAATAATAAAAAAAAAACCTATTATCAGGAATGTCAATTCCTCCATGTAGAACTGGCATTTCAAAACTGATATAAGAATAATTTTATATCTAAAGAATACATTTAGGCTACTTTAAATAAATTGCCTTGGAATTAGAAAGCAAAAATTTGAGAATTTTTTTTAAATCTTAGCCTAGTGACTCAGAACTTTAAGAAACCAGACACAAACTTACCACCCCCAGCCCCCACCCCACCCCACCCCACCCCCCACAGTAACTTGCCCATAGTGCTTGGTAAAGACCTTGAAAACAGAACTGGCCTTATGTAAAAGTGTGCAGATAGACCCGGGGAGCCAGAATCCTTTTTCCTTTATCAGGTCCTTCAGGCTCTTCTCCCTGGGGGGCTGGGGAGGGGGTGGGGAGCGGTAAACCACTTTCTCTTTTCCTGCCAGGACCCCTCATTAAAATCACTGGTAGGGAAGGATCGCACAGGACACACTAAAAGTGGAATTTCTGGTACGCTTTTCTGTATAACTCCTCCTCAGGGTATTTGCTTTCTAACGGGGGAAAAGGGGCCTTAGGGCGAGAGAATACATCCATACAGAATATCACAGAGCTGGAATTTTTCAACTGTGGACATTCTGCCTGAGTTTAACACGGGCAGCAAGGGAATTTTTGTTTTAAACAGTGGATCTCAATCCTTTGGGTTTTGTAAAACCTTTTCTGCGTGTGGGAATTTGTGACGCAGCCCCGCCTCCTGCTTTCCCATGAATCCTGTTCCGACTACGGGAGTCTAATTTTTAGATAAATGTGAGGTAAGCTCATAGTGGTTGAACATTTAAACCTGCACCGTTGCAGAATTGCCTTTTAACTCAAAGTGAATATTGGCTGAGCTACCAGAGCTCTTGGGTTTTGGTGGGGGAGGGGAGGCACTGGAAAGAGCGCGCTTCGGCAAACTGAGCTCCCCTCTCCTTCCCAATGGTTCAATGCTGCTCTCTTGCTTTTAAGGGGAGATTATATTGGCATCAGACTTCGGGAAAATGAATTTGACCCAAAAGGAAGAAGGCAACTCACCTTTCTAGATGATATGGTAAAGAAAGGCATGCCGACGCAAGTCACATTTGTGTTTTTTTGTGTTCAGGGGACAGAGCTAGGACCTAATGTATATCCTAAATAAGCCTAATCTTGATCCTCCCGTAGTGTCCTCATCCTAGAGTCCTCCACACGGTCTTTTCGACTCATTACACTGAAAGCAAAAATAACGAGAAAGTCCAAGTTATAAGACTCTTTGCTCTTGGCTATTTCTCTCCTAGAAAAGATTAAAAAGCAAAATGGATGCAAAGTTAAACGTTACATACATGTTGTTCAACAATTTTTTTGACAAAATAAGTTATGCAGTTCTCTAATTTTATTTATTTATTTACTTACTTATTTACCGTTTGCATTCATGGAGAAAACCAAAGAATGGAATAATCAAAATCCTTCATCATTGTTAATGTTGAAGTTCAGATTCATGTTCTGTAATGAAAGTTCCCTTCACGGAAATTATGTAAAGGCCTAATTCACAAGAAATTAGTAAATCCTCAGCTTCTTTATGCTTACCTGTTTGCACTATTAAGGAAGAAAGGATGTGTCCCTGCCCTACCCTCCGTCCCTGCCTGACTTCCCTAGAGCTGAATAAGCAGTTAGGCCTGGTGTTCTAAAGTACATCTCTGTGCACATGTTCAGTGGGGAACTTAAATCGATCAGATAAGTGCTTTCAAACTTTAATGAGGTCTCATCGCAAGGCCCTTTTGATTCCGGAAGTTGGGGGGGTGTGGCTGGGGAATTTGTATTTGTAATGAGCAAACAGGCCACGCCCACACAGCTAGCCCTGCATCAACCTTTCCATTAGGTTTCAACCACCAATCACAGTTCTTTTTGCTGTTGTTGTTCACTCTCTAGTTTTGTTTAGTCACTGGAAGAAGTAAGTACAGTTGACCCTTGATTTGACCCCAGATTTGAACTGTGTGGGTCCACTTATGCACAGAATTTTTTAAATAAATACAGTACAATACTGTAAATGTATTTTCTGTTATGATTTTCTTAATCAACTTTTCTCTAGCTTACTGTATTATAAGAATGCAATATATAATATATACAACATATAAAATATGTGTTGATTGACAGTTTATGTCACTGGTAAAATTTCCAGTCCATAGCAGGCTATTCACAGTACACAGATTTTAGACTGCAGGGGTGGGTGCATCTAACCCCTGGGTGTTCAAGGGTCAACTGTACATTGTTTTGAAAAGGTTAGAACCTTAGAACCCATCTAAAACCCCGAAAACAAAACCAACCTTCCCTTTTCTGAAGGGGGGCAGGGTAGAGAGAGGAGAAAGAATATTTGGATGGGGGACAAGGTGAATATGCTTAGAAATTACCAGGAAAAGATGGTCAGCAGGCAAGGAATGAACATTTGAAGTGCTCCTCAGCTTTTTACTGCATACTAGACTCTTAGCAAGCCACTCATTGGGGTCTACCTCTAGTCCTTTGCTCATGCTGGTCCCTCCACCCTCGAGTCCTCCACCTGTCAACATTCTCCTCATACTTCAAGCCCCAGCTCCACCAGGACCCTCTCTCTGAAGCCTCCCGGGATCTCCGTGACACCCCAGGTGGACACACCACTTCCCTGGTGCCCCTGGGAGCACATTTCTGACGTTCTGTTCACAGAATTCAAAATTGTTCTCTGAGGCCCTCTTCCCCCCACCTTCACTTTTTTCTATGTTAAAATTTGAGGACAGTGAGGTGCTGAAAACATCAATTGCTTACCCGAAGATATACCATGAGTTGTTGGCAATACCTAGATTTGAACCCAGATTCCCTGATTCCCAGTTTCCTTCCAAGAATCCACCCTTTCTTTTCCTGTCACCATAAATCAAAAACAAAAATCAGTTCTAGTGAGAGGTAAATGTAATGACTGAAGATCCCTAAATATTTCTGTCTGGGAATCAGGTTACTGGACATAGCTGATGATCCTCACCTTTGTGGATGTGACAATGTAGTAGAATAGGCTTAGCAGTGCCATTGTCATTGGGTCCAGGGAGTGCTTCGGCCAATGTCTAAGCCCATCCCTTTTCTGTCTGCTTCCCGCTCCCAGGCACACTATGACTTGGCCATCAATGTTGCTTTGCAATGGCTGGATCACTTGGAAGACTTCACTTGGCTGGAGTGGGAGAAAGTGTAAGTGGAAATGGTTTCTTTCTTTCTTTCTTTCTCTCTTTCTTTCTTCTTTCTCTTTCTTTCTTTCAAATGTATGACTATGAGTAGTGATAGAGAAAACTTCTATCTGGCATCATCCACCACGAGGCACTCTGATTGGAAAATACTGCAAGGTGGGGAGCCTTGGTGGTTCAGTCAACTGAGGGTCCAATTTAGGCTCAGGTTATGATCTCACAGTTCATGGGTTCAAGCCCCCATCGGGCTCACTGCTGTCAGTACAGAACCTGCTTCAGATCCTCTGTCCCCATCTTTCACACTTCTCCCCTGCTCGCATGCACGCTCTCTCTCTCTCTCTCAAAAATAAATAAACATTAAAAAAAAAAAAAAACATTGAAAACACTGCAGGGTGAGTATCCATCCCTCTCCAGCTAGAAACCTGAAGAAACCCTATAGTTGTCAACTTGGAGAACTCATATACTTGTTTAAATATTTTGTATCTACGCATTGGTTTCTGTCAGATGAAGATCCTTCTCCCACATAATGTTCTGTCTTAGAAATATGGACCATACTTTACTGTGCCCATGCCATGATTTTTAAAACAGTCAATTCTGTGGGTAAAGGCTCTTTCGAAGGACTATCAAACACAATTTCTTAAGCATTTAGCTAAATATCTACCTGGGCTGAGGTGTTTGAATTACAGCTGTGTCAATCCTTTCCAGGATTATTGGCATTTTCTGCCATGTTTGCCAGGCAGACCCACTCAACTGACTAAAAATAAGGAACTAATGAAGACAGGATTGAATAGCTTATTCCAGAGGCCAGTTATTTTTTCTGTTCCATTGCCTTAGAACACACACCTTGTCCTGGCTCGCTATATCAGTTAGGGTTTAGTTGTAATAAGCAGAAAATCCAGACTTAAGCCTCACCCCCCAAAAGAGGAGGGAAGAAGGAATTTATTAACTTTGCGTTTGAAAAGTCCATGAGTCGGTCTGCATTAGGCAGGGCTTAATTCAAAACTCAAATCGTGTCATCAGGATTTACTTCTGGACTATTTCCCCTGGGTGGACATTATTCTTAATTTCAGCCCATTTTATTGCAACATCCAGTCCAAAGGAGAATAGATTTTTTAAAAAAATCACAGGATTGTGTCTCAATTGTGCCTCAGCCCCTGATTTGTCTGGAGGTGGAGGGTGGGGGGCATGGAATACACTGACTAGCTTAGTCCACAGTGTTTTACCCTTGGAATCTAGGGGTGTTCATGGCTTCCCTAGAAGCACATAGGCTTACAGTGGGTAAAGCAGTTCCCTCCATCAAGAAGGGGAAGAGGATACGGGTTGGCAAAACCATAAGCGTCCACCATAGTGGCCAATGGTTGCTAGCTGTGAAAACATGGACCAACGAAGGCAAATTCATCACCATTGTTGGAAGATTCAGAATTCTAAGTGTGTACTTTACTGAGAGCAGATTCACCACATTAATTTTGTAAAAAGATGCATAACACATGGCCATTGGAGATTACTTATGGATTATTATTATAAACTTAATAGATGTCCAAAAAACCCAAAAATAAACCTTCCATTGTTATTTACTCCTATTCCCCCTTAGGAAAATGCCATTTCATGGCAGACCCACATATCCAAACCGGAAAGAAAGAGAAGCAATGATTTTATCATCTTACGCTGGAATCTTAATGGTAAGGTAAAGAACACTGTTTGCATATATGGGGATTTTATATTTACTTATGTGCATTTTGATATTAATGCATATTTATTTTATTTTTCAACCGTTCTTCCTAAATGCTTAAGGTTTACTAATATTAAATGTTCCGGTTTTAAAGATACAGTAAAAAATATTTTATGCCTATATGGTATTGTGAAAACCTTCATTTAAAAGGCAAAAAAAGGGGCGCCTGGGTGGCGCAGTCGGTTAAGTGTCCGACTTCAGCCAGGTCACGATCTCGCGGTCCGTGAGTTCGAGCCCCGCATCGGGCTCTGGGCTGATGGCTCAGAGCCTGGAGCCTGTTTCCGATTCTGTGTCTCCCTCTCTCTCTGCCCCTCCCCCGTTCATGCTCTGTCTCTCTCTGTCTCAAAAATAAATAAACGTTAAATAAATAAATAAATAAATAAATAAATAAATAAAAGGCAAAAAAAAAAAAAAAAAAACCCAGAATGAAAGACATAAATAATTGGATACAGGTGATTCTGATTTACCTGCTTATTCAGAAATTACTTATTTAGTGCGCATGCTATCCAGGCATGATGCTGTACATGTTGGAGCTACAATTGCTTTGTGTCGTAATAAAAGAAAAACCATGATATGATAATACATTTGTTGGTTCTGTTGTTTTTTTTTAACAGAACAGTCTCCCAGTTGAGGAAATCTTTAAAATGTATGGAGCCGATTCTTCTACCAATTCTGGGGCCACCAAGGTAGGGGAGACCCGAGACCATCAATAAGAGGAAATTTTAGAGAGGATTTCTTTATTTTTATACATTTATAATGGATTTTTAACATTGTCAACTGCATGAAATAACAGTTGTTAATCGAAACATACAAAACTAGAGGGGACCACGCCTTACCTGGCTCATAAAGGTTTGTAAAACGCTTTCCTCACGTGAGGGCTGTGTTCATAAGGACAAATGTGTTTTGCGTAAGGCTAAGTAGAGGCAGCAAACAGGTCGCCAAGCTCTGAGTCTAGATTCTGCCTCTGTCTCTGGTGAACAGAATCTCTCGCTTACTCTGTAATGCACGTTTGGCAAGCCCAAGAACTCCCCTTGCATGATGCACCAGAACATCCAGAACTCAGGCAAGATGTGCAAGGTTTGTTCTCGTGATACATTCTGTAGTTTGCTGCTGCCACACTTCTTCCCGCGAGGGTCCTTTAATCACAACAGTAGACGCGGCAATTATCACAATTCCAGTGACCTGAGTTCTGACACCTCTTCTACAGAGCCCTCGGTCCTTGCCTTCTGGTCTTTACAGCCAATTCAGTTTTTGCTACTTATGGACGTATGGACATTTAGTGAGCATTAAACAAGAGGTGCTATTTAGATGTGAACTACCTATCCGTTTACCTTTAGATACCTGTAGAAAATGGATGAGGAAAGGCGGATGTGCAGTGGGAGTGAGGGACAACCCACACCCACATACCCAGCCCTCTGCTCACACGATCACTGTGGATGCCCCCACCAGCACTTGGCAGGGAGGCCAGGGCAGGGGCAGGGCTATGGTCACAGAAAAGCACCCCCCCCCCCCGTTCTTTACCTGCAGACCATACAGCAAATCAAGAACTCACCATGTCCAGCTTGTGAGTCAAGCATTTACAAAAAGAAAGAAAAAAAGGAAAAAAAAATCAAGCATTTACTAAGAAGTGTTGTAACTTTGAATCCCACTGTCCCATCACCTTAATCCATATGTAAACTGGCTCTAGTTCTGAGACTCAAGTTCCCTTGATCACAGAGGAAGTCAGTACCTTTTCTCTGATCACTCTAGCTTCAACTACATTGATTGATTGATTGATTCATTCATTCATTCATTCAATATGGTTGTAGGTGCAAGGGATATAATGGTGATTGAATCAGGCAAGATTACTTTTCTTATGGGTTTTATATCTTGTACTGGACCTGACATTCCACCTGGTTGAGATAAAGCCACTCTGTGCCCAGTTTTCCTCAGAGACCAAGCTGTTTTTGGTTTTTAAAGAAAGCCCAACCCTTTTGGTTCTTTAGAGAGCCAAGCAAACCATAATGCTTCATTCCTGCTGGGTTGTTTGCTTTTTTTTTTTTCCCTGCAGCTTTCTCCCTTTCAGGCTGCCATCTTTCCCCCTTTCCCCAATACACCCAACACATACACATTAATATCTCAGCTTAACCCTTTCCTTTTAGCCATTGTGTTTTTCCTTATCTTCCGGTGCCTTGGAACAGCTGGGCAGTCATCAGACACTGATTGGTTGGTCTCACTCAAATGGCCAAAGGGCAAATATAAAAAAATCATATCCTGGAGGGGATGGCCCTGTGAACCTTTCTAGTTTTGGCTGGGTTACCAATTAAGAAGGTTTGCAAACATGGGTGCCTGAGTAGCTCAGGCCAGGTTCCTTTCAAAGGGCCAGAACAGGAAGTCATGCTGTTTAGAGGAAGGCTGGCCAATTTCTATCTATACGTCTGGTCTTTCACTTTTTCAGTAAAAGAGACTTTATTGCGCACCTTCTCTGTTCGGTTATACACAGTCTCTATCCTCACAATGGACAATGGGTGACCAGTAACAAAAAGCCCAGATGTGCACATGGACTACACAATGACCAACTCGGAAGGGAAATACATAATATGGTCATGGAGGGGGCGTTCCTTCAAAGGTCTACATTTATTTATTGTTACAGGATCTATCAGCTCATTTATTGGTTTGTACAGGAAAGGCAGCTTGTGTAGGGGTTAAGCATGAGGATTCTAAAGCTAGACTTCCTGGGTGTGAACCCATGCCCCACCAGCTCCAGGCAGAGTGGTCTTGGGTAAGTCATCTGAGTTCCTTCAGCGTCAATTTCATCATAAAAACTGGGACAAGAAAATGGGATTGTTGTGGGAAATGAGGTGAATTAGTCAAGCCCCTAGTGCTGGGCACATGGTAACCTCAGTAACTATAGTTAAGGTTCTGGTACTTGGGATTTGGGTATTCGATTTCCTCTATGTTCCTATAAATCAGGGTTTCTCAATATTTCAGGCCAGATAATTCTTTGTTGTGTGTGTAGGGCCGTCCTGTGCATTGTCGATGTCTAGCAGTATCTCTGGCCTCTGTCTACCCTTTAGATGCCAATAGCTTGCCCCAATGTGATAACCAGAAATGTCTCTTGGCTTTGCCAAATGTCCCTTCAGAAGCAAAATCACAGCTAGTTGAGAACCACTGCTCTAAATATTAAAAAATTAAAAAGCTCATCAAGCATCCATATATATTATTAACACAATATAAACTTTGCCTATTTTAGACACCAAATGATCACAAAGGGTAT
The DNA here is from genome assembly GCF_022837055.1 of Prionailurus viverrinus. Lineage (NCBI taxonomy): Eukaryota > Metazoa > Chordata > Mammalia > Carnivora > Felidae > Prionailurus > Prionailurus viverrinus. The sequence goes on from NC_062568.1 coordinate 23,048,889, forward strand.
GATACCATTTGAGCTACAATAAAAAAGTCTGAGGATCCTCTACCCTTGTGGACCTCATAAGCTCCTCCCTGCTGCAAGAATGCCCACCCAGGCCTTTCTATTGTGGCTTTATATCAGCTCAACTCAGGGACCTCCTCCACATCTTATTTAAAAAATTAGTAGAACCCTCAATGGAGATGTAGCATTTCAAAGATTAAAGTGGAAGAGCTATTTTAAAACAGTCTTTCAGGGGTGCCTGGGTGGCTCAGTCGGTTAAGTGCCAGACTTCGGCTCAGGTCATGATCTCGTGGTTCATGAGTTCGAGCCCTGCATCGGGCTGTGTGCTGACAGCTCAGAGCCTGGAGCCTGCTTCAGATTCTGTGTCTCCCTGTCTCTGCTCCTCCGCTGCTCGCACTCTGTCTCTCTCTCAAAAATAAATAAAAACATTAAAAAAAAAATAAAAGTCTTCCAAGGTTTAACATAATTTCAAAAAATTGATTTAACTAGGGGATGAGGTTGTTCAAAAGAAGTTATTGACAAAGATTCTTCTGGAATTACTGCATATACCTGAATAAACTTTTTTGAGTTGTTTTAAATGTTTATTTATTTATTTTGAGAGAAAGAGAGAGCGAGCCCGTGCACACTTGCAAGCCAGGGAGGGGCAGAGAGAGAGAGAGAGAGAGAGAGAATCCTAAGCAGGTTCAGCACTCAGTGCAGAGTCCCACACGGGGCTCCATCTCACAACTGGGAGATCGTGACCTGAGTCGAAATCCAGAGTGGGATGATTAACTGACTGAGCCACTCAGGCGCCCCTATCTGAATAAACCTTGATTCCTTTGGATAAAATGTCTCCTAGACAACAGCTAAAATCCTCCCCAAGCAAGAGCTTAAAGCCCTGTTGAATACTAATCAGATTATGTAAATTTCTGGCCACTAGAATTGGCTACAGTATATAGTGGGTTGTGCAAAGGCTTGATGGTTTTCTTCAGGAGTATTTGCTGCCACCTGGTGACAGAAAGGCATCATAGGCCCAGTATTGTTCTGTCAATTATCCTCAGGTTCTATTCTTGATAGGGAGCTGTTATTTAATGACAGGGAGCCATTTTTCTGCTGAGGGCCTTGGACCTATAGAAAAAAAATCAAGTAAAGGTCTCACACCACTGACAGTTATTTACAATTACTTTAGATAAATATAAAATAGGCTACTCGATTTTATTTTTCAACGTTTTATTATTTATTTTTGGGACAGAGAGAGACAGAGCATGAACGGGGGAGGGGCAGAGAGAGAGGGAGACACAGAATCGGAAACAGGCTCCAGGCTCTGAGCCATCAGCCCAGAGCCCGACGCGGGGCTCGAACTCACGGACCGCGAGATCGTGACCTGGCTGAAGTCGGACGCTTAACCGACTGCGCCACCCAGGCGCCCTTAAATTTTTTTTTTTCAACGTTTTATTATTTATACTCGATTTTAAACTAAAAAAAAAAAAAAAAAAAAAAAGGAGCATAAATCTGCCTTCAACAAAGCAAGCCAGCAATAAAAACATTCCTCAGCTCCATTTCTCAGAGAAAGAGGAAAAAAGGAAAGGGAGGCAGAGAGAGTAAAAATCAGTGCAACCGAGACAGGAGAAAGACGGGGAGAGGTGGTAGAGAACATCGGAACCTCTCTGCTTTCCTTCTCTCTTCCTGTAGCCACACCCCAGAGTCTGACCCGCCATCGCTTAACTGCATCCAAAGTTCAAAGCATGCTCTTCAGAGATTGGCGTCCAGTCCCCGTTCTGTCCCTTACCAGCTGTGTGGCCTTGGATAAGTTATTAACTTCCCCGATTCTCAATATCCCTATGTGTAAATATGCATGATTCCACTTACCCAACCCTGCTAGGTCGTTCTGAGCATTCATATCAGGTGCATGATGCTGGCACAGGGTGGGGGCCTTCAACACACTCAGGGTGGTCAGCCTCCTTCCCCCCACCCCCCGGAGTCCATTGATAGCAGCCTGATTTCTCCGCAGCAGGCCCATCTTCCACCCTCAGACCCGTTCGCAGCCCCAACCTCAGGCACTCACCACAATAATCCGCCAAGTGTCTTCTCTTCTTGACCCAGCCTGAATCATACAAAAATGAAAAAGTGTTTTCATGATAAAGACAGGGACCCACTGCGTTTATACAAAAGTTCAGTATTGGCAGATCTTCTTGATGGGAGATTGAAAACCACGCTTTCAATATCCATGATGTCCAAATGAATACTCACAATAAATGTTGAAAGTATAAAGGCCAAGCAAACAACAGATCCGCCAAGTGGATGAAATTGGACGTATCAACCATTTGGGAGCTCTCCCTTCCTTTTGGGAGCCCCTACCCTTCCTTTTGCTCCAGGCTTCCACTATCTTGAATCACGAGTTTATCATTTTCTTTTCTTTCTTTCTAGTTTGACCGCATATACATGTCTAATCAATGTATCGTTTACTTCTGCATATTCTTTGAATTCGATATAAGTAATATAAAAGACAGTCTTCGTAAATAGAGCAAATGTTTTATTCCTTTTTTCATTCAACGCTATGCTGCACAAATTCATCCCTGTTGTTACACACAGTTTATTTTCACTGCGTATAGTATTCCGCAGTAGAAGAGTACACCACCGTTTATTTATATATTCTTCCATTATAGACATTGGGATGATTTCTGTGATATGTCTCTTTGTGTACAGTACAAGAATTTAGTTATTTGTTTCTTTCTTTATTTATTGAGAGAGAGCAAGAGAGAGAGAGTGCATGTGAGTGGGGGAGGGGCAGAGAGAGAGGAGGAGAGAGAATCCCAAGCAGGCCCCACGCTGTCAGCACAGAGCCGGACTTGGGGCTTGATCTCACAACCGTGAGATCATGACGTGAGCCAAAATCAAGAGTCAGACACCTAACCGACTGAGCTGCCCAGGTGCCCCGCCCTTGTGTTCAGTGAAAGAGCTTCTGCATGGTCTATAACTAGGTGTGAACCTGCTACGTCATAGGGATGTGAATCTTCAACTCGACATGAAGTCTAATTGCTTTCCGAAATGGTTGTACCAATTTACACTTCTACCTGCAGTGTAGGTCATCTGCTTGCTGCTTTCAGGCTATGTAAGCTTGTCCGTCTGTTAAGTGGCTGAGGTCTTAATTTACATTGTGGTCTTAATTTTCAGTCCTCTGATTATCAATGAGCAGCTATTTCTACGTTCTTCTTTTGTGAAGTGCCTGCTGAAAATCTTCTGTCCATTTTTTTGTTTGTTTGTTTATTCTACTACAGGATATATAATCAGTCCTGGATTTTCCAGTACTCTTCCTATTTGAAATTTGCCGTTTCTCTTCACAGACATTAATAGGTTTGGAAAATACGATGTTGCCCCATCCCAAGCACATTTGAAAAACTTCTTGGACAGATCCAACTGTCTTTCCAGACCACGTGCCCTGCTTTTACTTTGGAAAATATGATTGTCATACGCATATACCTGATCACTCTGACATCTAGAATCAGAAACTTTCCACCTTCTGTCTCAGTGATACCAGATGACATTTTAATAAGTTACTGCTCAAGGCTGAAAGAAAGGTTCGTGCAGATTCCTGTCTATGCTCTTCAGCCCTTAATGATGTATCCGGGGCCTTTCTTGTGCACATTCCTACGTGACACATCCCCATCTTCTCTCCCTCTTCATGCTTCCAGTTAGAACAAACTCTCGTTGAATGTGCTTCGGACATAATATGGCACCTAAGGAGAACTTGAATCAAGAAATAAGAATTGCCATAATACTTCCACACTGACACGATGATGATATTAGGAAATAGCTTTAAAGGAAAAAAAAGAATGTACAATCAACTCTAGGTTTAGGATTTACATTTCATCCTACTTTGAAAATAATTTCTCACACAAACCACACAGGAAGCTATAGGAACTGCTTGCATGAGCCATCAGATTATCAGGACCATAGAATATTTGAGCTGGCAGTGACCTTTAAAATCATCAGGGTCTGTCTTCCCCAGTGGATAGGGAGCTAGAGCATGAAAAACATCAAGTCTTGAATCTTCAAAGGCATCGAGAACAACGTATAAGCCAGTTTTCTTTCTCTTATACCTGGCATATGTTGTTCTGAAGGGCCGTTCTCATAGCCATAATCGCCCCACCAATACGAATCCTCATTTTATTACTTTCTGTGTTTTAGGGCCATGTTTCTGAATAGATATCTACTTCTTGAAGACGGAGGCCGTTGCTTATGTTTAATTTTTTACAATGCTGGATAGCAGGTATACTCTATAAATATGTTAGCCGTTTAAAAGAAGGCTGAGGTTTGGCTTTGATTTTCTTTTTCCTGTAGTGTACTTGTTTTCTATTTTTTTGGAATTCTTTATTATTTCATTCCATCTCTTTTATTTGAGCAAATGTGCTCTTCTCTGTCCGGTTTAAGGCGGGGAGCTTAAATCATGGATTTTGAGCTTTTCTAATATATACACTTAAAGCTATAAATTTTTCTCTGTAAACATTTACTACTTTAATTGTATCCCTCTTATTTTGTTACAGATGTAGTTAAAGCAGGGATTTTGTTTCTCAAATAAACATATTTTCTAATTAAAAAAAAAGGAAAGCTGAGGTCAAATTTATTTTTTTAAGTTTATTTATTCATTTTGAGAAAGAGAAAGAAAGAGAGAGAGAGAGAGAGAGAGAATGAGTGGGAGAGGGGCAGACAGAGAGGGAGAGAGAATCTTAAGCAGGTTCCACACTGTCAGCACAGAGCCCGATGAGGGGCTCGAACCCACAAACTGTGAGATCATGACCTGAGCCGAAATCAAGGATCAGAAGCTTAACCTACTGAGTCACCCAGGCGCTGCGAAAGCTGAGGTCAAATTTAGAAGGGCTCCTGCTTAGGTGGCTATAAACTATTCTGTCAACAAAGAGAACACAACCACATTTATTATTTAATCCATGTTTTCTGTGTGATAATAACCAAAAACCTATAGTAATCGTGAAAACCAGAATCTGTTTCTCATGTGAAGGAGTCTGGAGGTGGGCAGATCAGGGTCACTACCAAGGTTCCACAGGGTGGTAAGGAACACAGGCTTCTCCTGGCTCTCTGCTCAGTTATTCTTATTGAAAATTGCAAAATAACACATAAATACAGTACCTTCCTTCACAAAAAAATACACCCCCAGGGCGCCTGGGTGACCCAGTCTGTTAGGTGTCCAACTCTTGATTTTGGTTCAGGTCATGATTTCACAGTTCATGAGCCTGAACCCTCCGTCAGGCTCCTTGCTGACAGTGTGGAACCCGCCTGGAATTCTCTCTCTCTCCCTCTCTCTCTCAAAATAAATAAACTTTAAAGAAAAATAAAATAAAATAAACAAAAAATAAAAACTATCCCCCCCCCCCGCCAAATCCCACCTATGTATAAACCACACAATTATCTTAAACTCAAGTTCTCATGGAAATGAAGATTTCTACTTACTTTGAAGGAATACCAGTGATGTGGGAACTTGATCATTAAGAGTTTGGATGGTAGGGTAGAAATGGTCTACTGACCTGGAAATCTAAAAATGGGTATTTATTTTATTGTCCTTCTCTTTCGGTATTTGCCTCAGTTATATATCATGTAAAAGTGTCCTATTGATGAAATGCCATATTTGTTGGAATGTACACATAAAGAGAATTGTATAATCACATCTTGCTCCTTAGAAATAAGAGTTCTGTAAATTCTGTAAATGTAATGCCTGAAGCTCTCTCGGTGAGAAAGCAGAAACTTGTTGGTCTTGCAGAGGGATATGAATTACTTCAGGCCTGCTGGCTCTGAGTAGTTATTTGTTATTAGTTATTCGATTAGTTATTTCCAGGCAGGATCCTGTAAAGGAAATGGTGGCCAAGTTGTTGCCCTGGGTAATTCACTACAATAGAGAGAGATGAGTCAGGGAGGAAGATGATGATTATGATGGTGATAACAAACATAAATAATAATTACTGTTGTCATTAATTTGAAAGCTAATATATGGTACTATGTGCCAAGCACTATTTTAAGTCCTTTACATATGTTAACTTTTCAATCCCCACCACAACCCTGTAAGGTCACTGCCGGTGTTATTATTATCACGTGAAGAAACAGGAGGAGTTAGGTGACAGGCCCAAGGTCACACATCTTGTATATGGTGCAGCCTGCCTTCACAGCCAGCCAGTCTGAAACTAAAGTGTCTGCTCTTAACCACTATTGTTTGACTGGAATGGGAGTTAGTCAACCAGCCAATGACACTTGAGGGCCTCCTCTCTAAGGCACTGGAGAGAAAAGGTTAAATTAGCTAACTGGGCTCCCTGCTTCCACACTCCAACCTGTTCTCCACACTCCTGTTCTCCTGCTGTTTAGCAGCAGAGCTAAACCAGACCTGCTCAACCTACTGCTTAAACAAATGTCGGTGGCTTCCATTGATTCCTGGAATCGATGCAACGTAAGCTCCACACCATGGCCAACAAGGACCCAGGGCATCTGGCTCCTGCCTCCCTCCTCAGCCCCAGCTACAATTTCCCCTTTCTCGCTATGCTCTTGCCACCCTGGCTTCCTTTCTGTGTCTGGAAACACAGGTTATTCCAAGAGGACCTTCTCATTCCCTTTGCCCGGAGTACTCCTCTCCAGCTCTTCCCAGGGCCGTCGGCCACTCACTCTGGAAATCTCAGCTGAAACACTGCTTCCTTCTAGAGGCTTCCTCTGGCCACTCTGAAGTGGTGGCTATCCAGTCACTTGCTAGTACACCATCTTGTTCCATTTATGAAGCCCATCACAATGTAGGATTACCCTGGTTGTCTAATCATTTATTGTTTGTGATTCCTTACTCAGCTCCAGAAGGGCAGGAACCTGGTCTGTCTCAGTAACCACCGCTCCTAAAAGAGGGCCTGGCCTGTAGTAGGTGCTCAGTGAAAACTCACTGAAGGAATGAACGAATGAAGAGACAGTCCTAACCTTGAAGAAGTCCCCGGTGTAGAGCAGCAGACAGTGGGTTATGACTAAGTGCAGATATTACACACTGCGGCTCTTCTACGTGAGTGCATGCTTTGAGTTCACAGAGGAGTGAGTCAGTAATTCTGCCTGGGGGGTAAGGTGGGGGGGTGGGGTGCCAGCATAGGAGAGTGGAGGTGGGAGACATCGGGGCGAGTTTCTCAGAAAAGGTGATATCTGAGCTCTAGCTCAATGGAAAAGGAGGAGCCTGTAGGCAGAAAAGGAGGGAATGGTTGTCCCAGGCAACTAGGTGAGGAGCGGGGTCAGCGTGTGAACGAGCCTTCCGGGCAAAGGGGACCAAGCGCGGCAGCAAAGGCAGCAAATGAACGTGCATACGGTGTGAGGCATGAATTCCACCAGCAGACGTCCATGCTCTGTGAGGGGCCTACGGCTACTTCAACAGACCAAGTGCCGCAACTCGCGGCTGTTAACGGCACAAAGTGTGTGCAGCTTTTAAAAACAGGACTGTTTTGGGGTGGCTCAGTCGGTTAAGCATCGGACTTTGGCTCAGGCCATATGATCTCACAGTTTGTGGGTTTGGGCTCCGCGTCGGGCTCTGTGCTGACAGCTCGGGGCCTGGAGCCTGCTTCGGATTCTGTGTCTCCCTCTTTCTCTGCCCCTCCCCTGCTCGCACTCTGTTTCTCTCTCTCTCTCTCTCTCTCTCTCTCAAAAATAAATAAACATTAAAAAAATTTTTTTAAGGGGCGCCTGGGTGGTTCAGTCAGTTTAGCGTCTGACTTAGGCTTAGGTCATGCTCTCGGGATTCGTGGGTTCGAGCCCAGTGACGGGCTCTGCACTGACAGCTTGGAGCCTGGAGCCTGCTTCACATTCTATGCCTCTCTCTCTCTCTCTCTGCCCCTCCCCTGCTTGTGCGCTTTCTCTCTCTCTGTCTCAAATGAATAAACATTAATTTGTTTTTAATTTCAAAACTAAAAATAAGACTGTTTTCCTTTCAGGTTCCCCGAGCTCCACCTTTCCGCCTCTCCTTGCACCCCTTTGCCATGTTAACGGCACCCAAAGCAGCAGAATACGCCCGCAAACAGGGTAAGCCTGCTTACTTCCACTGCTTGAGAAATTTAAGTAAAACTAGGCGGTGAATACACAAAGTAAGGCCAAAGTTGTGATAGCATAAGATTCTTCTGTCCAGTTGAACAAAGAAAAAACAAACCAGAAGCATCCATGACTTAATTTCCCTTCATGTTATAGAAGTCAGAGAAGTCTTATTTCTCAGACCCTTTAGCATTGGGAGCAAAGCACTCTAATTTTTTTTTTTTAATTCTTAAAAATGTTTTTAATCATTTTTGAGACAGAGACAGAGGGTGGGTGCAGAGAGAGAGAGGGAGACACAGAATCTGAAGCAGGCTCCAGGCTCCAAGCTGTCAGCACAGAATCTGACGTGGGGCGGGAACTCGTGAACCAGGAGATCATGACCTGAGGTGAAGTCGGACGCTTAATCGACTGAGCCACCCAGGTAGCCCTGGGAGCAAAGCACTCTAGAAGGGAAGAATCTAAAACCGTGGGTGGACTCATTTTTTCAAAAAAAGTTTCTTATACCGATACGGTTACTGCATGTGTCTCTAGGTGTCAAGTTAAGAAGGGGAGCAAACAAAAACGCCGCCAGCAGCTCTGCAAGGGAAGTACATGTCACAGCGTGGAAATCATCAAAAAATGTATCTTTGGACATCCAGCCCAAGAACAAAGTAGGTCTAAAAATGCAAATTGGACCAAACTGATAACGGAGAGTTTGGGGAGTATTTTACTTACATTGTGGTTAAAAGTCTAGCCTTTGGAGAGAGATGCTGTGGGTCTGAATATCAAGCCACTCCTTGCTGTGTGAAGCTGTGTGACTTCAGACAAGCTACTTAACCTCTCTGTGCCTTAGTTTCCCCCTCTACAAAACAGGAAGAATATGGTTACCTACTGTCCAGGTTGTTGGGATGAGTAACTGGGATTATGCATTTTAAGAGATTAGATTAGTGCTTGGTGCAAAGTAAACCCTAAATAAATACTAGCCATTATTATCTTTTAGCACTTAAGAAATACTATTCACAAATTAATCAGCTGTTATTTTTTGATTCAAGTAAATGTGTTGAGGAGACTTATATGAATGCCTGTGTCCTAAGTGTTTCTCTTCTTGGTCCCTTTCACATTAATGAAAATTTATCTTTGCCTGCTTTGCATCTCTGCTGCTTCTGCCCTGTCCATCCGATTCCTGGCACGTTTATGCTGCAGAATTCAGAGAAAGGTCAGAGAGGCACTGGGCTGGAGAAAAAGGAAAAAGGCAAGCGAGTTCTTTGCCCTTCCCGCCCTGGCTCTTTACTGTAATATGCAAAGTGAAAAGGAAATTTATAAAGACGTCAGGAAACCCAGTTGGTCAACATAATAAAAGCTGAGAGGGGAAAGAGTCAGATAAGTGGTACAGCTGGGCGTCTGGGATATTTTAGGGCTTTGCAGAATGAGGGACTATGGGTCAGCAGCAGGGCTATAAGCTAGGAAAAGGAAAGGGAATTTTGAAACTTGGTACACTGGATTATGAATTGGGTTTGCTTTCAGAAACACAAGTGAAAATTAAAATTTCTTTTTATGGGGCACCTGGGTGGCTCAGTCCCTTAAGCGTCTGACTCTCAGTTTCAGCTCAGGTCATGATCTCATGGTTTCGTGAGTTCAAGCCCCGCATGGGACTGACTCAGCACTGACAGTGCGGAGCCTGCTTCGGATTCTCTCTCTCTGCCTCTCCCCTGTGCATGCTGTCTCTCAAAAATAAATCAAGAAACTTAAAAAAATTACTTTAACAAAATAAAAAAAAATTTATCTACTTTGGTTGCTGTACTGTTCATTTTTTAATGTGAATCTCTGAATAGACTGGACCACACAGGGCTCAGGATTTATTTAGGTTTTAAAGGCAAACTATTGGCTGGTAAGAAATGTATCCTTATCATAACAATTGCTTTAGGAACTGCCTGAATTCTTTGGTCATATCAGGGTTTTAAGAAGTGTTGTTCTGGGGCAGCTGGGTGGCTCAGTCGGTTGAGCTTCCGACTTCGGCTCAGGTCATGATCTCACAGTTCGTGGGTTCAAGCCCCGCATCCGGCTCTGTGCTGAGAGCTCGGAGCCTGGAGCCTGCTTCTGATTCTGTGTCTCACTCTCTCTCTCTGCCCCTCCCCTGCTCACGCTGTCTCTCAAAAATAAATAAATGTAAAAAAAAAGTGTTGTTCCAGTAACATAGCAATCCCACCATTGGGAAAGGTTTACTATATTGTTTTCTTTTAAAGATATTTGCTATAATGAGATTTAAAGACGTGGCTTTTCTAGAACCGTATCTGTGTTACTGAAGAACTATTTGAAGTAAGATGTGTGTGCTGTTGTTCTTTTTTTTAAATATGAGTTTGGAGATGGCAAGTTTTAGAAAGTAAAACAAAACAACAGGAAAAAAAGTAACAACTCCAGAAATAACACACAGATGTACACTCATGTATGCATGTGCACACACACACACACACACACACACACACACACACACACACACTGATATCTAGATGTTAAACTTAATTATGAAAAAGCAGATCTCTAAAACGGGAGTTCATAGGCCCATTTATGCATCTTAGGTGCCGAAAATCTGGCTCGCAAGATGACTCACTGGTATGTTTTTTTGAAAATACAATTTCATTTCCTGTGTGTTTTCTTCCACCGCCATTGAGGATTGTTGGCTTCTTGATGGAAGCAGATCTTTTCTTTCCTTATTTCCCACATGTATATATAGTACTTTGCAAGCAGTGGATATTCAGTAATTATTGTTCATTACTGAATTGGCAATAAACTGCATTGTCCCGAGTGCTCTCAAACCACTGTGCTCTGTCTACACTGACCGACAGGCTCATTTCTAGGGACCAGCCGTTTCTATAGGCTAATTTCTGCCTATAAGCCCAGGAGTGCCCAAAAAATAAGTGCCCGTTTTGCAGTAGGGCCAGGTCTTGAGGTGGATCCCTTCCATAAAGTCCTGTTCTTGATAATCAAACAGCAGAAAACACATTTATGACTTTCGTTCATTCCTTTTCCTTTGTGTACGTTAGGCATCTTTTCCAACTCCTGGGTAATGTACTTTTTAAATTAGCTCAAAACATTATAATAGTAATATGTGCTTATAGTAAAACTTTCAAACAATACAGGAAATATGAACTGAAAAATAAAAGAATTGTGCCTTCCCCACACTCCTGTCCTACTCCTCAGAAATAACCACTGTTAATATCTCTTGTGATATTAAAATATTTGTTGTACATGTACATATAAATATACATACATTTGTCCTATTGATTTGTTAGAAATAACAAAGAAATTAATGAAAGCAATATCTTTATTAAATGGAAAATATGCTTTCACAGTTTATTGCTTCAAGTTTTTCAAATTATCTATTTGAGCTTCCTAGTCTTTTTATCCATATGTTTTATGGATATCGTACCGTGTCTTTTAACTGGTGAACATTTACAACCTCAAGATAAAACGATGTCTCATTCAGAACTTTCTATTTATTTCCAGGCACAGAATTGCTTCATAAAGTAAGGGACAAGGAGAATATATATTTTTTTAATCCAGGTAATTTGGAAAATAGTTTTAAAGATTTCTTTTGTATTATATTGACATTGGTAATTCATTTATTAATTTTTTTAATGTTTATTTTTGAGAGAGTGAGTGGGCAAAGGGCAGAGAGAGAGGGAGACAGAGAATCCCAAGCAAGGCTCCACACTGTCAGCACAGAACCCAATGCGGGGCTCAAACTCATGAAATGTGAGCTCATGACTTGAGCCAAAATCAAGAGTTGGATGCTTAACCAACTGAGCCACCCAGGTGCTCCTCATTTCTTAGCCAAAATGAATATGAGCAACACCATACCCTAGAAAAGTGTTGACATTGAGCACATTACCGGGAAATGGATTCGGAATGGACAGGACCATACAAAAGAGCTAGAAAACAGCATGCTATAATGATTAAGAGTATGGACTCCGGAGTCACACAGCTCAGAGTTGACTCTTGATTCTCCCATTTAATAACTGGAGTGAATTGTTAAGTGAATCCCTCTGCGCTTCATTTTCCCATTTATAAAGAGAGGATTACAGCGGTACCTATCTCATAAGGTCGCTACAAGGACTGCCTGTGTGGAAGGGCTGAGCAAAGTGCCGGGACCTAGCTAGCCAGAATACAAGTGCTTCCGTTACTATCACTCCTGACAAAATCACAAGGTCATGGACCGGAACGAGATACAGAGAGAGGGCAATTTGAGGGTTTCTGGTTTCTGGTTCCACACAGTTTAGAAACTGCCGCTCATCCTAACAAGTAAAAAGCTGAACAGGCTGAGAAATGAACTCCTCTTGGATCTGTAGGACAGGGGAGGTCAAAAGGCAAACCTCTGCCCCCAAAGGTTGGAGAGACAGACAGGTGGATATAGGAAGTTACGGTTTACGAGAGCAAAGACTCACAAGTGGAAGCTTCCAGGGATACAGCACTGGAGTATGAAAACCTCGACTGTAATTGGCAAATTACGGGAACCTCAGTGCAGACAACTCAGAGGGTTAGCAACTCCAGGGGGACCAGTCATAGCAGGACACCCACAATATGGTGAAATTTACCTCCAGGAGCTCTGCAGGTTCTCACAGTAAGTATTGGAAAAAATTCCTTTCATGCTTCCAGCAGCAGGAGGAGAAAAGGAATCATGTTTAAATACAGCACGCTGTTCTTAACCTGGCCTGCCCCAAGTGGAAACTAGTTAACTAGAACCTCACCTTCTGGGGTTTTATCAGAGCCCAGCTGACCAAAAGGAAGGGAAATACCAACTCCAGTTAGCTGTAGTCGTCTTGTCCCAGCTGGAGGAGAAGAAAAACTGAGAAACACTTGTGAGGCTCACAGTCCAGAAACACAGGCCCACCAAAGACTGCGTTCTAATCAGAGGACTATTGAACTATTCCCTCCCCAACCCCACACACACACCCCAGCACCACATCACTAAAGGCGTATTCAGAGAGTTCCTTTTGCCCAGTACATCATATCTAACTATCAAGAAAGAATGACAAGGTATAGTAAGATGCATAAAACATAATTGAAAGAGACAGAGCAAGCATTACAAACAGATACGGCAGGGGATGTTGGCATTATCAGACCAGGAATTTAAAACAAATATGATTAATATGCTAAGAGCTCTAATAGGTAAGGAACACAGCATGCAAGAAGAGAGAGCGATGGAAGCAGAGAGGAGAAAATCCAAACTGTTAACTGGAGAATCCAGGTGGGGGCGTGTGTATCTTCATTGTACAAATATTTCAACTCTTCTGCATGAATGTCTTCATGATGAAATTATGAAGCAGAAAAAAAAAGAAACGGTCAGAGTGGATCGAAAAACAAAACCTAGTTATGTGTCGTCTACAAGACACCCGCTTTAAATATAAAGGTACCTATAGATTAAAGATAAATGGACAGACAAAATAAATCATGCCAGCACTAATCAAAAGCAAGGAAAAGCTGTACTAATTTCTGACAGAGCTGACTTCAAAGCAAGGAAAATTGTCAGGGATAGAGAAAGGCATTATAAAATGATAAAGGGGTCAATTCTCCGAGAAGACAATCCTTAACACGTGCGCATGGGACAACAGAGCATCAAAGCACGGGAGGTAAAAACAGGTAAGGCTGCAAGGAGAAATCGCTGACTCCACTATCATAGCTGGAGACTTCAGCATCCCTTCATCAGAAATGGAGAGAGGGCGATTCAAGTTTAAATTCAAAGAAATATATTAACAATTCAAAACAATATAGTATAAGAAAAACACGCAACTGCTCAGGAGCAAAAAAGATTGATTTGCTCTGGGTACGGTTAGTCAAAAGAAGTATAACTTTTATTATTTATGTTTCTCTTTGGAAGTAATTTTGAGCTTGGAGGAAGTTTGCAAGAATGGCACAGATTCCTCATACACCTTTTACTCAGATTCGCCAATTATCAGTGTTTTGCTCCATTAGCATTACCATTTTATCTGCCTCTGTCACTCTAACTCTCTTCCTCTGTGTCTCTCTCTTTCTCTTGGTATATAGTACATAATTTTTTTAAGTTTATTTATTTATTTTGAGAGAGAGAGAGAGCATATTCATGCATGCCCACAGGTTGGGGAGGGACAGAGAGTGAGGGAGAAAGAATCCCATGCAAGCTCTTCCTTCTCAGTGTAGAGCCCAACCTGGGGGTCTCATGAACCGTGAGATCATGACCTTAGCCGAAATCAAGAATTGGACACCTAACAGATTAAGCCACCCAGGTGCCTCCAAATTTGATATTTTTATATGATCTACCACCTATATATCAATTTTGTCAATTGACCCAGTAATGTCCTTCTCTTTTTTAAAAATTTTAAAAAATGTTTATTTATTTTGTGCTGTCAGCCCAAAGCCTGATGTGGGGCTTGAACTCATCAATTGTGAGATCATGAGCTGAGCCAAAATGGGACACTCACCTGACTGAGCCACCCAGGTGGCCCAATAGTGTCCTTTTCTAAACATTTTTCCTTTCTGTCCAGGATTCAGTGTGGGATCCGATACTGTATTTAGTTGAGAAATATAACTCAATTTCCAAACCTCTCAGAACAATTCCATGGATATTCTTTTGTTCCTACATGTATTTTAATCCATCTTTGTCAGTAACTTAGTATTTGATATTTGACCTTAACTCCCTATAGACTGAAAGCTAATGTCTGTGTACATCTGAAACTGATGTGCTTGATACCAGAATCTTTATTTATTTATTTTTTATTCTGCAGGTCACTTAGAAACATGGAATTGCACCACGAGAGTCTATAATACAGTCTCCAGGAGGGGAAAAGAAACATCATCTTAACACTGTAACTCTTGCCAGCACCGTTTGTCTTTATGGTTAGCTTTTGGTGCAAAGTTTGTTGAAGGGTTACTTTGGATGTTGGGCTTTCTTCTCTTAGAATCGTATTGTGTGGCTAGAGTGTGGTTTTTAAAAAATGTATATCTTCAGCTACTTCATGGTCACTGGAAGACAGCTGGTCCGAGAATTTCGAGACTATGTAGTATTTCTACATCAGAACAGACTGGCTTTGCAGCAATGCCACAAGTGTTTAGCACTGAGTACTGCAGGGTGAGGGGGGTAGGAGGCAGCTTCCCGAAGTTTTGACCCCAAATCAAATTAATCTGTCATTCACTGCCCTTACTATGTTCTCCGATGGAGACATTTAAAATCATTTCAATAAAGCAGTAAAGGAAAAATGAGTGTAGGCTTTCTTTCAATAAATATAGTATCTACTAGGAAAAGAAAATGTTCTAGTCCTTCAGCACTTTGCAAAATGCTGATTAAGCACTGGTGTAGCTCGTAAATACATGTAGCAATAATTTGACCAAATGAACGTGAGTACAGATTTCACCCCTTCTGAGGTTTTGATGTGTCACCTTTCTGCAGAAACAGGTGCAAAAACCGGTGTTTCGTTTGTTGGCTTTTGCTGAAAATGGTGGGGTGTCCCGATGCGGTGGTATGGCTGGGGAGACCGATGCCGCCTTTTCCACACGGGTTCAGTTGCGGCTGTAACTGAGGTTTACCTGAGGTCTGCAGCACTAGGTGGAGACTGAAGATACATCAGTGACCTGTGGATACACTGTCTAGCTTCCTAGGACTTCGCCGGGTTTTCTTTGGTCTAGCCCTGCTAATTGTGAGGGAACATTTTTTTTTTTTCCTCTGTGGCTATTGCTGTCTCTCCTTTTGCCATCTGCACATCTGCTTCACGTGCTGCCCAAGGACTTGCCCAAATGGTGTTGTGAACACTCACTGGTAGCTGTGGTTGGCTATCCTCTCGGAGCCCTCCATGAATCACAAACTGCCATCTTTCTACATCCCCACAGGGGACAAAGACGAGTCAATAGGTTGGCAGCGGTGGAGAAAGCTCTTTGGGCAGTCACTTGGGTTCTAGGAAGCAGTGACACTCCAGGAAAGGAAAAATCAGGCAAATCATGATGCTAGTTCTGAAAACAAAAAGCAACCTTAGACGACCGTTGGTGGGAGAGAGGGAATGGAAGGATCCTGTATGTTTTCCTGCTCTCAGAGGGTCTCACAGGGTCTCGGGAAATCTCTTTATTTTTAGCCCAAGGAGAAGTGTTCGAGCTCAAAACAAAATATACTTAGTTTCAAAATTTGCTGCTTTTCACCAGCAACTCAAAGTTATACATTACAAATTGAGTTTGTTTCTCATCCCATGAAAGTAATATATACTTATGTAAAAAAAAAATAAGGCAATCAAAAACAACCAAAAGGAGAAATAAAAACATAAAACTAGGACCTATCACTTTGCCATTTATTGATAACCACAACTGACATTTTGGTGGATACATACACCATTGTTATCTTTTTTTTCCCCTACATAGGCATACGCAAAATGCTTTTATCAAAACCATATCATACTGATGAGGTAGTTTAGAAAATGTAATTGTCGCTCAATTAGAGGATTTTTTTGGTCACCCTTAGCACTTCAAGTCCTTCTGGAACTCGTAGGATTGTCATGAGTCACCCCAGATGGAACCACCAACCTCATCTCAGCAGTTTCCATAGGCAAACACCACAAAATGCTGGGCATGTAATGTATTTCTAGAGAGCTGCATAGGATGAGAAGTGCGCCCTTTGTCTCCAAGGTCATAATGGCTCTGCTGACTTCAATTCCTTTCACTGGAGCTAGTGAGGAGAACTCGAAAATGCCAGAGAGAATGAGAGCCCCCTGCCCCATGATCCCAAATGAAAAAAAGAGAGAGAACATAGAAATCCCCTCACGCACTACCCCCAGGCCCCTTTTGTGTTGTTCTTGCCAACGCAGCAGCCCTCCTGCTATATATACCGGCTGCCACTCTTGTCCCCATCACACTGGACGCTGATCATCGCTGCCGACAACCATGGGGAAGGTGAGCCACCCGAGCGAGGTGCCATGCCATGTCTGTTGAGCGCCTGCTGTGTTCGGGGCACTTCCCCCGCTGACTTCTGGCTGTCCCCTTGTTTTCCACCTCAGATCACCTTCTACGAGGACCGGGGCTTCCAGGGCCGCTGCTACGAGTGCAGCAGCGACTGCCCCAACCTGCAGCCCTATTTCAGCCGCTGCAACTCCATCCGCGTGGACAGCGGCTGCTGGATGCTCTACGAGCAGCCCAACTACTCGGGCCGCCAGTACTTCCTGCGGCGCGGGGACTACCCGGACTACCAGCAGTGGATGGGCCTCAGCGACTCGGTCCGCTCCTGCCGGGCCATCCCTTACGTGAGTCTTGCTTAAACCAGACTGATGCAAAAGCATCACTGATCCGTCGTGGTAAATTCCTGTTTGTAAAAAAGTCAGTTTGTTTCAACCCAGGACTAGTGTTCACAGTAAGGATAGCAATGCCTGGCTCTCACGCCTTGAAAAGAAAATTGTGAGTAGGCTTATGAATCACTGGAACCTGTCTCTCTCTTTTTTTTTGTTACTTAAGGACAAGACTTAAAAAAAAAAAAAAAGGACAAGATTGTTTTTAGGGCACAAGAAATCACAACAACATAGCCTCTAAAGTTAAATTTGGTGGCTTTTAGCTGATCCCTAAATTCGAAATAAACATCACCTTGCTCAGAAAAGCTAAAAGCCTATTCTAGATCATTACCTTTTATTGATAGAAACACTTAATAGACTCTGGGAGAACAATATCAGTGTAATGTGTGCTGACTGTATTAGTGACTGTTTTCTATGCAGCCTCTATGGCATAAGGATCTAGAAACTAGAACGATATGTCTCAGCTTCCTCCCTGCCTCCCGGGAGTCATTATCACCTAGTTTCTCTCCAGGGTCGTTAACTGAGATTCACGAGCCATGGTCCTCCTCAGAGCACTGCTTCATGTTTGTCAAACATGTTGAGTTTGTGTCTCTGATTGCTGATGATACCAAATTATGTGGTATGTCAAGTGGATTCAAGAAGTGAAACCAAAAGTAGGCTAGAGAAGTTTGCAGATGCAAAAAGACATATGAATATAAGAGGAATTTCTTTGAAGCAAGAACTTCAAATGGCTCAGGTGACTTGGTAAAATGTCAGACATGTCAGAGTAAATACAAACTGTTGTACATTCTGAGTGAAAAGCGACTTAGAAACAAGCTTGTTAGGACTCAGTTATATGCAGCCATAGTGGAAAAGAGTTCACATCCTCTCTGCAGACTCACTAACTACAGTTGGGCCCGATGGTTTCCTACAAAGGACTTTTGTGACCTTTATTTCAATGTTTGTTTCTTCCACAAGACAGTCCACTGGTCAGGTCAGTCTTATTTTAATATTCGTCCTGACTTATTACGAATTTCCAACAATGTGAGGAAAGGACACATACTCGGCAGGATGGTTTGAAAACCATGCTTCATGAAGGTACAGGCTGACTGAGCCACTTTTACGGAGATCGGGGAGGCACACAACTGATTTTTCTTCTTTTGTTTATTGTCACAACAGACCAGCTCTCACAGGATAAGGCTGTACGAGAGAGATGACTACGGAGGCCTTGTGTCCGAGCTCACTGAGGACTGCTCCTGTATCCACGATCGCTTCCGGCTCAATGAGCTCCACTCCCTCCACGTGCTGGAGGGCTGCTGGGTCCTCTACGAGATGCCCAACTACCGGGGGCGGCAGTACCTGCTGAGGCCGGGGGACTACAGGCGCTACCACGACTGGGGGGCCATGGATGCCAGAGTGGGCTCTCTGAGACGGGTCATCGATTTGTACTAGGCTGTGTGTTTCTTGTGGTGATCCACGTCAAAATGCAATAAAGATACAAATTGTGTTCCTGGCACTAAGTGACTCTTGTTCATATTTAAACAATAATTGAGTTCTAAGGAATGGTGACCCCTGGCAACTTACCTGACGCTGAAGATCAGGTGTTTTGAGTGTTTACGGACTTCCTCTCGGTCAGGCAACTGTATCTGTGAAGGCCCCACTCGCGTCATGGGAAGCAGGGAGAAGCACTATGTCTGCTTCTACAACCCACGATCTGCAAAAGAGAGGAAGGGCAGATAGAACGAAAAACTATTCGACTATCGACAAAAGAAAATAGAATGAGTTGTGGCTGGGACACCAAAGACAAGAGATTGCTGGAAAGCTTAGGGCAGCTGAAGTCTCAGATAAGATGAGTCAAAAAAAGCTGAGTGAAGACAGGTTTTTACCCAGAATTCCCAAGGTAGAGAAAGTCAAGCATGCTTGATGCGTTCAACTGGTAGGAAAAGTGTGTATGCTAAGAGTTAAAGGGCCTGAGTCGTTCCTGCTTCTGCTAATTACTAGTAAAGTGACCAACTCAGATGAGTTTTTTTAGGGACTCTCCCAGTTTTAGCAATGAAAGTCCTACATCGTGGGAAGCCCCTTAGTCTCAGGTAAACCGTGATGGTTGGTTACCCTACTTACCTGGCTTATCTCTTTGATCAAGTCACTTCTTACCCTCTCTGTGCCTGAATTACCTTATTGAAGACTACAAGTGGATAAGAAATTCCTGCTTCACTAAATCCCAGTACACTTATGATGAAAACATAAGGAAAGATTGTGAACACACTTTGTTCTTTTTAAATTATTATACAATAATTATTATATTATTATTCTACATTACAAATGCAGAAAATTCAGGCACCCTCAGTGTCCCCTCATTTTCAACGGTGCGATATGGTCATCTTTGTTTTGGATTCCAATATGAATTTTTATCAGGACTCAATTACCAAAGACTCAATCATGCAGAATGAAGTATTAATATTTACTTCCTGCATACCTCTGGAGTTTCTTTCCACTTAAAGCTGCTCTCCCAGAATGCCAATTCTCTTTCCAAATTTATATAAGCAAAAATAGTGCCCTGTCCCAGTTAACTTCTTTGTCAAAATTGAGAAGCTGATTTTAAAATTCATATGGAAATGCAAGGGACTTAGAGAAGCCAAAACAATCTTGAGAAAGAAGAGTGAAGTAGAAGTATTTCTCGATTTCAGAACTTACTACACAACAACAGTAATCAAGACAGTGAGGTACTCGCATTGGGTAGACATAGAGGGGAATGAAATAGACAATAGACTCGAGAGTCCAGAAATTAACCCATGTGTCAAGAGACTTTTGGGGTGCCTGGGTAGCTCAGTCACTTGTACATCTGACTTCAGCTCAGGTCACAATCTGCACTGACAGCTCAGAGCCTGGACCCTGCTTCAGCTTCTGTGTCTCCCTCTCTCTCTCTGCCCCTCCCCTCTTTGTGCATGTGCACTCTCTCTCTTGTTCTCTCTCTCTCAAAAATAAATAAACATTAAAAACAAATGAACAAAAAAAGCAAGACAGTGAGGTCCTGGGTACCTGTATGTCTATATGGGCAGACATATAGATGAATAAAATAGACTCGAATGTCCAGGAATTAACCCATGTGTCAACTGATTTTTGACAAGGATGCTAAGATGATTCAATGGGGGAAAGAGCAGCTTTTCAATAAATGGTGCTGAAACTACTGGACAATGACATGAAAAAGAATGAAGTTAACCCCCTATTTCACACCATATATAAAAATTAACTCAAAAAAAAATCAAAGACTTCAGTGTAAAAACTCAAGCTGTAAAACTTAGAAGAAAACACAAACATATATCTTTGTAATCTTTTATTAGGCAATGATTTCTTAAATGTGACACCAAAAGCATAAACCACAACAAAATCAATTGGACTTAATTATAATTAAAACATTTTACACATCAAAGGACACTATCAAGAAAGTGAAAAGACAGCTTATGGAACGGGAAAAAAATATTTACGAACTATATACCTGAGTACATGTATCTAGAGTCTAGAATATATATATATATATATATACATATATATATATATATACATATATATACATATATATATATATACATATATATATATATACAGAAAACTTGAATATATATCTTTCTGAAGAAGATATACAAATGGCCAATAAACAAATGGAAAGATGTCCAACGTTATTAGTCATTAGGGAAATTCAAATCAAAACCACAAGGGGATACCACTTAATACCCATTAGGATAGTTATAATAATTTTAGGGAAAAAAACCAGAAAATCACAAATATTTGTAAGGACATAGAGAGATTGGCATGCTTATAAGTTGCTGGTGCAAGCATAAAATGGTTCAGCTGCTATGGAAAACAATTTGGCAGTTCCTCAAATAGTTAAACATAGAGTTATCATATGACTCAGCAATTCCACTTCTAGATATATATTCAAAAGAGTTGAAAGGAGTGTTCAAACAAACATTGTTTATAGCAGCACTATTCACAATAGCCAAAAGGTGAAAACAACCCAAATGCCTATCAATGGATGATTGGATAAATAAAATGTCATATACATATTACGGAATATTATTTGGCCACAGAAAGGAATGAAATACTGATACCTGCTATAACATGAATGAACCTTGAAAACATTATGCAAAGTGAAAGAAGCCAGTCATATAAGAATATGTATTATAGGATTCCATTTATATGAAATTCCCAGATTAGGCAAATCTACAGAGACCATAAGTAGATTAGTGGTTGCTTAGGGCTGGGTGGGGGATGGGTGGATAGGGAATGAAACTAAAGAGTACAGGATTTCTCATTGTGGTGATGTGCATGTTCTAAGACTGACTGTGACAATGATTGCACATTATCTATGAGTATACTAAAATCACTAAACCTTAGGGGCCCCTGGGTGGCTCAGTTGGTTGAGCATCTGACTCTTGATTTCAGCTCAGGTCATGATCTCATGGTCATGAGATTGAGCCCCGAGAAGGACCCCACGCTGACCATGGAGACTGCTTAAGATTCTATCTCTCTCTCTCTCTCTCCCCCTTTGCCCCTCCCCTGCTCTCTCTCAAAAAAAAAAAAAAAACAAAAACAAAAAAACAAAAAAAGCAAAAAATTGTTTAATTATATACTCTAAATGGGTGAACTGTATGGTATGTGAATAATATCTCAATAAAGATGTTTTTAAAAAATAATGCTTTAGGGCACCTGGCTGGCTCAGTTGATAGAACATGCAGCTCTTGATCTTGGGGTTTTGAGTTTGAGCCCCATGTTGGGTATAGAGATGACCTGAAAACAAACAAACAAAAAAATCAAGTAAATAAATAAATAAATAAATAAATCTTTAAAAAGGTAATGCTCTGCATAAAACCTTAAGTAATGAAGATTCTTTTAAAATAAGATTCCTTCTTGTTGAAGGAACTTGTGGGATAAATTATAAATATACACATATTATCAAAATGTTATGGCTTTTATCAATACCAAATATGCAGAAGATTTGAGGTTTTCTTGCTGGCCTAGCTAAATCATTGTGTTGTCCTATAGTTGGGTGACTAATGACATATGAGCTTTGTTGTTTTTTGGGGTCTTTTTCATATGAGTTCTCTTTTAACAAAAAATTAAAAGCCAAGTGACCTGTGTCACTGAAAATAACTTTGTTAATTTAGGATTTGGTTTTGTTTTAATCTGGTGAATTTACAGGCTTAGAAAATAGCATTTCATCTCACAAAGCTCAGTCTGCCATGAGTTTCCTTCTTCGTAAAATGAAGGGTATGGACAAGATGAGCTCTGTATTTCCTTCCAGATCTGATACTTTAAGACTCTTTTGGGTTTCAAAGTGGGGTATCTCAGTGGTTACCAAAGTGGGGTATCTCAGTGGTTACCAATGCAGACTTTGAGGTCCATGGACTTGGATTCTGGCTTGACCACCTAATGGCTGGGTGACCTTAAGCAACTTGCTTTACCCTCCCTGAGCCCCAGTTTTCCCACTTACATAATCTTATGAGGAATATATGAGCTACCTCATGTACAGAAGCTAGCCTATGGCAGGAGCTCAGTTACTAGTAGCCATGACTCTATCAGTTGTGTCTAATTGTGCTACATACATGGACTTGATAAGGAAAAGGGGTCGGAATAAACGAGCTGTTTTCCAGAAAATTCTTTTAAGTCAAGGAAATGTGAACATCTTCAATGTCCCTTTGACAGTCACCCAATACTACTGTCTTAGAAGTCTACACCCAAATAAATAAACAGGGGATTTCAGAGCTTTTTATGGTCAGTTAATGCTGATTTCTTCAGCCTGGCAGCAGTCAGTCATTGAAGAGTCCACTAGAATTTACCATAACTGTTAAAGACAAAGATTTCAGGGTTTGTAGGGACACAGCAGGCCAGTTGGAGGCTGGACCTTTGCAAATTACAAAAAAAAAAAAAAAAAAGTGTGACATTGAGAAATGTGTAATTTAGGGAAGAGATACCTAGAAGTGTATAATTTAGAAGTGTATACCTAGAAAGGTAATATCTAAAACAAACCATTATTACATGGAAAGGCAATTAGTTTAGGCCTTGGGGGCTGACAGACTTGAGTTCAATCCCCAGTTCCTCCACTTACTAGCTACATCTACCTTTTTGGATTTGTTTCTCTATGGTGATCAGTACTGTTATTAGACTTAGTCAGTCAGAGATCTTGGCTTGAACTGGGTGCTTCAGGGAGCCTTACTCTAGACTCCCAGCTATAATCGTTCCCACAGGACAGAAATCTGTTGGATCCTGGAGACAAGCCTACACTTCTTCTAGACCACACACCTTTTACCTGGAGCTCCAGAATTCCCTCTATTTAGACCCTTGTTTCCAAGACTTAAAGGAGAGTCTTTGCCTGGCCTATCCTCCCAAGGCCACTGGGAGTCAAAAGGCGGCTGTTTATGGGAAGTGGAGGGGGCAAGGAGCATGCGGATAGAGTGTGTATACGTGAGGGAGTGAGAAGCTGGAGGGGGCTTGATTTATGCTCTTGCCCCAGATCTCACAAACATTTGGGAAAGTTTCCATAATAACTGTGCTGTGTTGGCTACATGATGTACTTTGTACCAGATTCCTGGTACAATGGCTGGAACATACTAGACACTCTTTATACAGTAGGCTATTCATTAATACCTATTATTAATAGGTAGGCTATTTATTAATACCTATTGTTATTTCATCACCCGAGCCAAATGAGTGCTGTAAAATTTGCTGCAGTTTCAATCCTAACCACTTAAATGAAGGTAGACATGGCTTCCTTCAGCAGAGTGTCATGTCAACGATGTGCTGACGAACTCGAGAGATTTCTCTTGGGAGTGGTTACCAGTGAGTCAGGAGAGAAGTCTGCAAATGCTTCAGGAAAAGCCAGCATGTAAACTAAAACATTTGTGTGGGGAGAGAGGCAAAGGGTAATGAACTATTTTCACTGAGGCTCCTAACAGGCCTCAGGCAACTATAATGGCTCCTAAATGAATGATTTTGTTTTTACAAGAAGCCAGGCTTGAGGCGCAGGGTTGGCTCAGTCAGTTAAGCGTCCAACTTCAGCTCAGGTCATGATCTCCCAGTTTGTGAGTTCGAGCCCTGCATCGTGCTCTGTGCTGATAGTCCAGAGCCTGGAGCCTGCTCCAAATCCTGTGTTTTCCTCTCTCTCTGCCCCTCCCCAACTCGTGCTCTATCTTCCCCTCAAAAATAAGCATTAAAAAAAATTTTTTTTAAAAGAAGAAGCCAGGCTTACAGTAGATACTTTCAGATATTTTGATATACAAGTTTATTTAACCATTGAGTTCCTAGAGGACCTTAAACAGCTTTCTAATTTTTTTTCCTGATGTAAATGAGACCAGTTCTTCCAAAAGAGAGTTTTACAGTTACTTTTAAAGAAAAATAAAATGCTTGTACATAACTTGAGAGATAAACTCAGTATTCAAATATTTCTGATAAAAGCCTCATTGGCCTCAGTGCCCTAACCTCTGACATATTTTAGCCTGGGCTGCTGGCTGATAATACAAAGAGACATTACAAAGCATGCCTTGCAGCCCCCGGGACCCCAAGTCTCATTCCATTGATCCATTCATCTTTTAAAGTACAAGGAGGTAGCTAAGAATCTTCTTTATCATTTTCCTTCATAAAAATGTCGCTTATCACTTTTTCCTTCATTTCCGTTCTCTTTCTCAGGCCACCTCTCTTGTCTCTCATGCTTAGACACTAGAGGTAAGTTCTGAAACCTTCACAGCATACCCCAGTGGTGCTTAAAACCTCCCCACTCCAAGAGCAGGCCTCGCTGCCCTCTGCACACACCAGGCTGCCTGGTTTCTGGGCCATTTTTACCTCCCTTCAAGTCCTCCCAGGTCAACAAAGGCGGGCAGAAGAGGAAGCATCAGAACCAGAGCGGTAGCTGAGTGAGTGGGAGAAACTGGCTCCCGTGTCTCTGAGCGTCCACACGGGTGACCTCACACGGGAGAATTATCGTTTTCCAAAATAGAATTAGAATCATTATTTTTTCATGTTCTTCGTGCTTCCAGGGCTCCATTTATCCACCCACCTAACTGATAAATCATTATGGGGGATAAAGGAGTATGACATGCTCTTATTCTTGAGCTCATGACCTTGCTGAAGACAAGGAAAAGAAGTAATTCGACAAGAAAGGCAAGGCTGCAGTACTAAGTTGGATGGTGACGAAGTGCATGTAGGTGCTCGGAGAAGGGACAGCCGAGTAACAGCTGGCCTGAAGAGGGGGTGTCCTAGGAAGACGGGCCTAGGCTGCCTTGAAGACTGGGTGAGCTTTGATAAGCCTCTGGGAAGGGAAGGCATTCCAGTATCGAGGAATGATTCTTTCCCTGGGCCCGGATCCTCACAGACATCTTGAGTTCAAAAGGCAGAATGGGAACAGGTTCTCCCCAATAAGCCCTCCTGCACTGTCAAGATTGAAAACACACGCCCCCCACAGTTTTTCAGCTGGATTGTGTCTATTCCTACTATTTCTCTACTTAAACGTGAAAGAGTGTAATCAAACAATGAGAGCAGGGACACTTCTTCTGACTTGTGCTTTACGTATCAACTTCCCTTTCCCGTACCGCCTCAAAGACCTCAAAGGCACTTTAACAGAAAGGACACACAACTATAAGGTAAGGGAGAATGAAAGACAAACACATTTAAAAAGACTGCATTGGTAATATAGAAATGAGGAAAAGGGCAAAATGCTACTGTTGGCCAAATCAGGCCTAACTCACCGGTGGGTCTGAAATGCGCCCCCCCACACACACAAGCACTCATACCCTGAGTCTCTGCTATGGCTGATGATGACCTTGGCTTCTGTATTCTCAGTCCATCAACCACAGTGGGCTGGGTGTAGAACGGGGGTTTGTCAACGACCTCACGGCAACGTGTTCTTGGGGGGATTTCCCCTACTGCACGTTCCATCGCAAGTTACCTCTTCTGAGTGCAGCAACGACCACTCCAACCTGCAGACCTGTTTATCCACAGCAACAGGGTGTGTGCAGGTGGACAGCAAGAGCTGGACGCTCCGTGCCAGGGCGTCTGACACCAGCAGTGGATGGACTTCAAGGAATCTCTCTGCTCTGACTGCACAGCCCTCGCCTATGTTATTCCTTTTCTCGGTGCCTTGCTTCAAGACCACCTCCAGATGGTAGTCGTCATTTGACTGTGAAATCAAAGTTACCAAACGGAAGACCTTTGCTAAATTAGATCAAGCGTTCCAATATATGCAATTATCCACGGATTGCATTTAGTCTGTATACAATAAGCAGAAGTGTAGACACCATGACATCAAAGCCCAGAAGCAGAAACTTATTTCTTTATTTATAACATTTTTTAATGTTTTTATTTTACTTTTGAGAGAGAGAGAGTAGGGAAGGGGCAGAGAGAGAGCGAGACACAGAATCTGAAGCAGGCTCCAGGCTCTGAGCTCTATTAACGTTATCATCTTTAGCATTTATTAAAATGTGAATGATATATATTTTTTTTTTTACCACTGGTATTGCTTTACAATGTGCCATGTACTTTCAAATCCATTATCTCATTTGATTTTCATCACCATTCCTATTTTATAAGTCGGGAAACCAAGACTACACAAACAGCCACAGAAACTGCAGAAGTGCGTGCAGATGGAGGTGTGTAGGCATTGGTCCCTGAATGCGTTCTCCATAAATGGTGTCTATTCAACAATTTCATGGTGTTTGTAAGCACTGGGAAGAAAAACAGCTTTAGAGGAAGCAGTGTGGATGCAAGGCACGGGATAGGCAGGGTAGGTGGTCACAGTTAGTGTCACTTGCGAGGGTGTAGGTCCTGACAGCACCACTCACCCCGTACCCGCCCCCAGTCCAGGTCCCTGACGCTCGAACATTGGAAGCTGACCATTGGAACCGACAGGGCGACCATACGACTGACAGGGCCTGAGTGTAGGCCTCTGACGCAAGGCCTTAGAGGGTAAACCTATTACATGTCAACATAAATAACACATTTTTATGACTAATAACCGTATTTTCCAAAACAAAAACATTTAATGAAAGGATTGGCATTATTAGACATTTTTACAAATCTCTTCAACTCATATAGCCTCTGGACATAAACTCCACTGGGTGAAAAAAAGGTCAATAACATCTTGGTATTGTTGGGAAAACTGTTTTGACCTTCTGAACTTCCTGAAAGTGTCCCAGGGGCCTCAGGGGTCCCATATCACACTGTGAGATCATACGATCCAAAGGCTGCCATCTGGCTTGGGTGCCATCCACATCTCAAAAGTCTGAGGAAGTAGGTCGTTGGTATTTTGAGAGCTTCTACATTACTCCTTACAGTAGCTCAAACCACCCTTACCAAGTGAGCAAGCGTCCGTGATGGGGGAGAGAGAAGAAAGATCTTAAGACGTTGAAGGAGGGCAAGGATACCAAGATTAGGACATTGAAGGCGGTAGGGAATACAATGCCAAAGAACAGCAGTACTCCGGGCAGCCACCGGCAGAAGGAAGGAAGGATTTAGGCTCTCGGGGAGTCCTCAGCAAGTGAAGGAAAGTCATAACTATCTGCTTTCTCTCAGGTCAAAGCCAGGTATTGAGGGCCCACTATGTGCCAACCCTCTGCTCTAGGGCCCGGGGCACAAAGAAACAAGAGAGAATTCCCAGCCCCCAAGAACCTATGAATTTCCAGTCAAGAATCGATTTTACTCCAGATAGACCCCAAAATACAAACAATGATGACCACAGAGTCTTGAACCCGAACTAAGCTTTGTGCTTTTTAAAGCACTTTCACAGATTGTTTCACTTGGTTTCCTCTTCCTTAAGATTCCTCATTATTTAAATTCTGCTTTTTAATACGTTTTAAAAAAATAACACCAGTCCCCGAGCAGAATACATTACTTAGTTTAATTACCTTTGAGGAGTCAATGAAGCAGATTAGGCGACAAAATCAAAGCACGGGGGATAGAATTTCGCTCATCCTTTTGCTCAACTAAAAGAGTAAAGACTCTTTTCATTTTGGTGGCAACAACAGCTTTAGTGAATGAGAACAACCCGAACCTACCAGAAAGAATGAGAGAACCATTCAGCTAACCCCAATGACCAGGGGGAGGGGGAGCGGGGAGCTTGCAAATCCCCTTACTCACCGAAATGGGCCCCTTTTGTGTGATTTCCTGCGGAGGCAGCAGTCAGGGCTGCTATATATACAGCGGCACTCCCCCTCGGTCCACACAGCACCCAGCGAACACCTCCTGACCACTCTCTCCAAAATGGGAAAGGTAAGTGCTGGGTCCCTGATGCCGGGGGTTTGCCCTGGCGCAGCATCCTCAGCGGGGGCACATGGCCTCACGCTCCCGCACCTTCCATTTTGCAGATCACCTTCTACGAGGACCGGGGCTTCCAGGGCCGCTGCTATGAGTGCAGCAGCGACTGCCCCAACCTGCAGCCCTATTTCAGCCGCTGCAACTCCATCCGCGTGGACAGCGGCTGCTGGATGCTCTACGAGCGCCCCAACTACCAGGGCCACCAGTACTTCCTGCGGCGCGGGGACTACCCGGACTACCAGCAGTGGATGGGCCTCAGCGACACGATCCGCTCCTGCCGCCTCATCCCCCAGGTGAGTGTGGCTCTGTCTTTGTCTCTGGTCGCTTTGGAAGTGAAAGCCATGAACAAATACCATTCTTCAACCAAATCATTCCAACTACACAGCAGAAGGTGGGAGTGAGGCTACCGCATGTGGTCTGTTCTAAAAGGCTGTCTCAGATGGGAAGTCGGTCTTCATGAACCCTATGGTGTGTGCTTTTTTACTCACATGGTCCCAGATTTTTATATTTTAAATGGAATAAAAAATTAAAAGGCCAAAGTCTAATTAGGAAAAAGCAGGACAAATAGAAAACAAGTTGCCATCTGTGTAAGATATAACCTCTTTTTTTTTAATGTTTATTTTTGAGAGAGAGAGAGAGAGAGAGAGAGAGAGAGAGAGAGAGAGAGAGGATGGGTGGGGGAGGGGCAGAGAGAGAGGGAGACACAGAATCCAAAGCAGGCTCTAGGCTCTGAGCTGTCAGCACAGAACCCGACATGGGGCTTGAACCCATGACTGTGAGATCATGACCTGAGCCAAAGTTGGATGCCTAACTGACTGAGCCACCCAGGCGCCCCAAGATATAACTTAATGTCATCATTCTGAACTGTATCAACTCAGAAATAATATACCAAAATTCAGATAGATATAATCTGGGTCGGCTTAATTTTTTTTTAAGTTCATTTATTTATTTTGAGAGAGAGAGAGAGAGAGAGAGGGAGAACACAAGTGGGGGAAGAACAGAGAGAGAGAGAGAGAGAGAGAGAGAGAGAGAGAGAGAATCAGTCCCAAGCAGTCTCCGCATGTCAACACAGAGCCCAATGTAGGGCTCAAACCCACAAACCATGAGATCATGGCCTGAGCTGAAATCAAGAGCCCGACACTTAACCCAATGAGCCACCCAGGGGCTCCGGGTCTGCTTACCTGATAAACATATGTTTGCTTGCTTTGGCTCACTTTCCTATTTAATTATCTTCCTGTCCTCTATTTTTTATTCTGATACCATGGTCACTACCTATTAGTTTACTGAGAGGTATAAATTAAAGGAAAGGCCAAATCCAAAATCAAAGTTTGAGTTCAATATTTCTTAGAGAGTGATTTCACAGTTCTTAGAGGAATGTGTTGGAGTGTGGGAGGCACGGGTAATAGTGTCATCCAAACAGAGCTTAATGGAGATGGTTCTTGTTGCTGAGGGAAATAAAGACGGGAAGGGAAGAGACCAGAAAGGAAGTTTAAACACCAGATAAGTTGATATTGAACACAGAGATAAAGAAAATGTGTCATCTTATTTTTTACAAGAGATTAATAATCCTGTGTTCCATAATGTACATAAAATAGCTAAATGTTGATTCCTCTTTAACAAAAGTAATGTATCGAATGGGACTTTTCTTTCCAATGACTTACACTTTTCACCTTTGAGAAGGACCTTCTCTAACAACAAGCACTAACATGATCAATTTTATTTTGGACAAATCTTGTTGCTAGGGACAGAGATGTGGATGGCAGTGAAGGGTGGCTGAGTTCTGTTCCTCATATTACCCATAAATCACTAGATGCCTGGGTAGGTGATGGCGTGGGGGGCGGGCAAGGCTCTTTAACACTGCAACGTGATTGTTCTGGAAGCAAACCTGGACTCCAACAAGTTCTGGGTAGGTGTGGCCAGAGAGGTGCAGGAGCTA
Organism: Prionailurus viverrinus; assembly: GCF_022837055.1. Lineage (NCBI taxonomy): Eukaryota > Metazoa > Chordata > Mammalia > Carnivora > Felidae > Prionailurus > Prionailurus viverrinus. The sequence goes on from NC_062568.1 coordinate 23,079,399, forward strand.
GAACACTTTCATTTCTCTCCACTTGTGTTCATTTACTTTTTCTTTTCTGCCACCCCAGCACACCGGCACTTTCAGAATGAGGATCTACGAGCGAGAGGACTTCAGGGGACAAATGTCAGAGATCACAGATGATTGTCTCTCTCTTCAGGACCGCTTCCATCTCAATGAAATCCACTCTGTCAATGTGCTGGATGGCTGCTGGGTCCTTTATGAGATGCCCAGCTACAGGGGAAGGCAGTACCTGCTGAGGCCCGGGGAGTATAGGAGATACCTTGACTGGGGGGCCATGAATGCCAAAGTTGGTTCTTTCAGACGAGTAATGGATTTTTACTAAAGTACTTACATTCTCCGCTCTTCTCTTTTAGAATCCAATAAAATATTTAGCTTGTGTTTCTCGCACTATGGAGTCCTGCTTTTCTTTTAATCTGTTAAGACTTCCTAAGCAATAATGGCACTTCACCAAACATAATGACAGATGTTTTCATGATGGGAAACCATAAGAGGAGTAAAGGATATCATCACCAGCCTTCTTTTAAAAACCATGTAGGCTCAAGGTTCCATTCGACTGGGCAAAAGCCATTTATGCTTTTAGAAGGATATGCTTTTAGAAGGATGCTCTTAGAAGGATAATTTTGCAGCTACAATGATAAATAAATAGTTATTGTAACACCCCAAGTTATCCTTCTAGGTTATCCCCGCCATCTTTTATATATAGTCCAAGCCTTAGCTAATGAGGGAAGTTGTTCTCAGCATCTAGACCCTTACTTTAGCTTCAAAAACAAACGAACAAACCGGCCACCCTCACCTGTTACGTGCCTTATCCTTCTAACAGCAGCCAATTCCATGTTCAGTACTTCATTCCTCCCTGAGGTTTTCAGTCCAAACAGAATTCACTGTCTCTTTGCTGTATATGCTTTATAGAAGAATTTCAGGATTTCTACCAAAACCACATACACATGGGGGAACTCAGCCCCGTATCATTTTAATAGGAAGTAAAGAATTATGACTATACATGGAAAATGATACTAAATGGAAAACAAGGAATTGAAACTTCCTGGAGAAGTTTGTTTGATGGCATGTATATTTCCTTTTGGTATGTTTATTTTGCAGGGGTGAGGTTCAAGCCCAAGTTGCATGTTGTTATCTACTGCACTATGTTGGCCATAGATAAAGCCAGATTTGAATCCAGCAGCCAAGACAGAGAGGGGAAACAAGATAAGTTCCATGACTAACAGAGTCCGTAACACAAATCAATTAATTACTCAAGGCTAACCTAACTGTTCCCAGTATCAAAACCTAAAAGAAAGTTTTCATGAGGGTCCTAGTAAAGAGAGTACTGAGCAAACAACATCCTTAGTATCATCCCGCAGTAATTAAATATGGTTCTTGGATCTTTCTTACAAAGTTGCACAATGAAACTGATGGCTTCAGATCAAAATTCAGCTAAAGTGCCCCATTCTTTGAGATTCTAATGAAATGGCTGAAGTGTCATCTCACGTGGAGTGGGATACTTGTGTACCCACTTTCTCTGACACATATATCCTCAAAGTCTCTTGGAATTCTGGAAAGGGAATGGGTTGTTTGTGCTTTTCCCAGTAACCCTCCACTCTGAACCCCTGCCTTGTCATTGGGTGGACCATTTTGTTCTCCCCCACATGACCAGCCCCATGCATCTCACTGACTCAGATGGGAGACAGTTTCTTTCCCTTGAGTTCCTGAACTATCTCTCATATAAAGCCTTCATGGGTGCAGATAGCTTTATTATACAGGTTGTGGGAGGAGAGATACATGTTTAGATCACAGCAGCACAACAATACAAATTTAAGATTAGATGACCTTGCTCTAAACAGTCTACAAGTTCCAACCTGCTACCGGATGGCCTGGTCTTCTTTCTCATTCTTGTTCCTCTCTCCTCTATTCAGAGCTGTACCCACATGGCTGTTCATTCTTTATAGCTTCCTTCCATCCTATGCCCTCAAGGGCTCCATATCTCCATATCTATGAACAGAGCAAGCATCTAATTTGTTGCTTAACCTGAGTCATTTTTGAGAATGAAAGGGTATTCTATTAAGGATTACACTGGGGCAAGAGGCATGAACCAGGAGTATTCCAGGCAAACTGGGGCACAAGGTTAGGCTATTTATAAAAGTTCTTTCCCTGGAAAATGGTCAGATTCTTGAATTATTTGGTATCAATTATTCCTAACTCTCAGTTCTTCAACCTTTAAACTCCCAACGATAGTATTAGCTTACTGGAAACATCAGCCAGAATTCTGTTTGTCAGTAATAATAACATCAGGCATAAATTAGAAAGCCAAAAGCTTCTTGGAGTGCTGGATTTCACATTATTTGCTTGGTAGACATAAAATCACAGACTGCAGACATGGAAATTATCCTGAAATACCTGAACTGAAAGCATGTAAAATTAGAGACCCTGGACGTCACTGATCAAGCTTTTCTTTGTGAAAATTATATTTCCATCCCTGGGGAACAGGCAAAGAGAACGGTATCCTCCCTCTAATCCCAGCATTAAAAAAAAAAGCCAACAGAGGGGAGTAATGGTGGCGGGAGAGGGATAACGCTCAAACTAGTCTCTCACTTATGCTTCCTCCTCTCTCTCCTCTCTTGAAAGTGCACACTGGAGCCTCAGAGAGGTGAAAGGGTCTGAGATGAAAGCAGGCTCCAAGAGTGGAATGCAAGAAGGGATACCCTACAGGATCCCACTTACCTTTTCCCCAGGATGATGAAAACACAATTCAAGATAACCCTAGTGTCAGCCTATATACCCTATACACACCAGTATTTCACATAGGTCCTAGTTTGTAATAAGCCCAGGTTTTAGATCTTTTTTTTTTTTTTTTTTATGGAATGCTTCAAGAATTTTCACATCATCCTTGTGCAGGACCATGCTAATCTTCTCTATACTGGTCCAATTTTAGTATGCATGCTGCCAAAGTAAGCACCAGAATCTAAATCTTTTTATTCCTTTTCCTCTTTTCTCTCCCTTTGAATCTATAGCATCTTCTGGCCAATCTAACCTTATAGAAGACCCACCAAGCAAAGTAACTGAGGTCATTCCATAAAGAAGTGCCAAGAACTGCCATACTGATGGATACCCTCAAAGAGTGCTCCTCCTTGTGGGTTCTCTCTCCAATGATCCTTCCTCGCTGCCACAGGGTTAGGTCCTGATGTTAGTTTTGTCCTGTTCCTTCTCCTCCAGACTTTAGGAGTTCTTCTTTGTGGGTTTATTAAAGCTAAAGTGACAATCACAACCACCCGAGCAAGAAGAAATGTATTATGTTTAACACGAAAGCCAATTTGATCCAAATGGAATGCCATAGGAGTTAAGCAGAGGTGGGTCATTGGTTGCCCCCTGTCTTCTTGTCATTTATTGAACAGTCCTCAAAGACAAGCGGAGAAAGAGAACCAGAGGCTGGGGCTGTGATGGTGATGCTTTGTCTCTCTCCCAGCCTCTTTGTTTGGGATAGTTTGGTCTACGTAGCTGCCAACCGGTTGACCTTTTCTCATTTAACCAAGCCTGTATGTGATACAAATGCTACATGAATTATCAGGAAGCAGGAGGGTGGGCTCAAGATCAACTGCTGGCTGGACCTCGGACACTAGCAATACTCTGGAATTGGCCACTGCTGTTGTGACAGTAACTTGGCATCTCAGGAAACACAAAAATTAGACAGAATGACCAAGGAACAGAGGGTTTAGGGGACAACACAACATTCCTGTTTTCTCTCTTTTGCTTACTCATCTCCCCTGTTATAAAGGCCCATTAAATAGATCAAATGCAGAGTGCTTGTGTCATCCTACACATTGAAAGTTGCAAATACTGAACTCTGATGGGAGCCCATATGCCTGTTGTGCTGAGCATTCAAAATAGATCTCATGGACTATCGCAACAATGGGTTTCAGACTAGGGAATAACATTCATATCCTCCAGGCATTTAATGAGTTGCCTTTATGTGCCTGTCTGTTTTGCCGATCAGTGAGAATACAAAAATAAAGGTGGAATAGTCCAGAAATGAGCTCTCCTCAGTTATTTCGAGGAACTGATGTCTAAACAACATAATTAGATAAGCGATCATCACCATCACAGTGGTATGAGCAAGATGCTTGGTAGAACCAAGTAGGCAGCACTGAATTCAGCCTGAAAGATTAGGAAAGGTTCAAGAAAATCTTCATAGAGGAATTGATACCTGAGTTGAACCTTTAAAAAAAGGGGTAAGATTTCTCTGGGTGAAAAACGTAGAACCGGTGTCTCAGTGGGAAGGATTGCTACATTAAAAAACAAAAGAAGCATATAGGACAAACTTCCAGCTGTGAGATGAATAAGTTCTGGATATCTAATGTACAGCATAGTGATTATAGTTAATAATACCGTATTATAAACTTGAGAGTTGCTAAGAGAGTAGATCTGAAATGTTCTCACCACAAAAAAAATTAATTATGGGATGTGACACAGGTGTTAGCTAACACTATGGTGGTAAGCATCTTGTAATATACAAATGTATCAAATCAATATGTTGTACACATTAAACTTATATAATGTAATATTTCAATTATATCTCAGTAAAACTAGGGGGTAAATGAGAAATGTGAAAATAACATTGTGCATTTGGGAAACTACAAGTGATTCAGAGATCCAGACAGACAGAGGATCTCGGGTCAGGTATGCCATGCTAAGGAACTGGTACTTGATTCTGGCTCAGGTCATGATCCCAGGGTTGTGGTATTGACCTCCATGTCAGGCCCTGTGCTGAGTGTAGAGCCTGCTTGAGATTCTCTCTCTCCCCCCAACCTGCTCTTCTCCCCTGCTTGTGCGCGCTCTCTCTCTCTAAAAAATATTTTAAAATAAAAAAATGCCATGGACTGGATGACTTAAGCAAACATTTCTTTCTCATAGTTCTGGAGACTGGGGAGTCTAAGGTCAGAATGCCAATAGATCTAGTGTCCAGTGAGAGCCAGCTTCCTTGTCCAAGGAGAGGAAGCAAGCTCTTTCCTGGCTCTTCTTATAAGGACACTAATTCTAACATGATATCTTCATCCTCATGACCTAGTTATCTCCCAAGGCCCCATCTCCAGACATCATCACACTGGAGTTTAGGGTTTCAACATAATGAATTTGGAGGGGACACAAACATTTGGTCCACAGCAAGAACATGACTTGATGCATTTTGCTTCTTTTTACTTTATCTTATTTAAAAAAATTTTTTTTTTATTTTAGAGAGGAAGAGAGCACAAGCAGGGGAGAGGGTGACAGAGACAGAGACAGAGAGAGAATCCCAAGCAGGCTCCACACTCAGCATGGAGCCCAACTCAAAACTTGATCCCATGACTCTGAGATCATGACCTGAGCTGCAATCAACAGTCAGATGCTCAACTGAGCCACCCAGGCACTCCTATGTGTTTTGCTTCTGATCACCCTGGCATCCTGACAGAATGTAGTTTGGAAGAAGGCAAGGCTGGACAGAGTCAGGAGACGGCGGAGTCTAGTTGAGATATCGTGAGAGTCCAAGAAAGGCAACTGCAGTGATGGTGTTAGGGGGGTGTTGGAGGAGTGGGTAAAGGAAGGGAAGACAGGGGCCCCAGAGAGAAAGAGAAAGATCTGAAAAAAACAAGACTGAAGTTTAGTACTATGCATTTTCTGACCCTTTCACCTCTTTTCCTGCCTAGTCAGCTTTATCTAGTCAGCTATATCATACTGGTATCTCTGTTTGGTTCTCTTTTTATGTGCATATAAAACTTTGTAGAACAAAGCAGAGAGCTCTTCTGCCTACGTGTTTAAGGAAAATGATGCGTAAGTGTTAATAAAACATTAGCTGGAGGTGGCTAAAACATGTTTTCTTTACAAAAAAAAAAAAAAGAGTAAACCAGAGTAGTATTTTTTAAAGTTTGATGCAAGAATGATCTGGTGTGGGTTAGAAATACAGATTCCTGGAGTCTTTTCCACATCTAATCATGCAAAATCTCAGGAGAGGAGAGGACCTGACAATTCGCAGTTTTAACAAGCACAGGTGATTCTTATGCTCACTGGAGTTTGAAAGCCACCAAAAGAAAGCCACTAGATGATTTCTAAAGTGCCCCCCTCCATATATATATATATATATATATATATATATATATATATATACACATGTATATACACATATATATGCAAAATGGATTCATAGCAAAGAAATTTTTCAGGCATCTTTGAGAGGATTGCGTATGTTTGAGAGATTAATAGGCTGAAGTCAGCATTGTCACACTATTACTAACAGGAGACATGTACTTAATGCTCATTTGTGCCAAGTGTGTGCCAAACACATTGCACACATAATCCCATGTATTCATGTCAGTGTCCCTCAGCCAAAGACCCCCAGAATACCTGTCACAAAACAAGTTGGTTTTATTACTTGTCACAGCAAGGGAAAACACACACCATGGGAAAGCACGGGGGGGTCTCAGCAAAGGATGTTATTATGGGATCCGTACTTTGGTTGGGTGATTTGGGGAAGAGTCTGAAGAAGCAGGGGTTCAGTCTAAACTGGATGTTGTAGGGGCGCCTGGGTGGCTCAGTTGGTTGAGCGGCCAACTTCGGCTCAGGTCACGATCTCACGGTCCGTGAGTTCGAGCCCCGCGTCGGGCTCTGTGCTGACAGCTCGGAGCCTGGAGCCTGTTTCCGATTCTGTGTCTCCCTCTCTCTGACCCTCCCCCATTCATGCTCTGTCTCTCTCTGTCTCAAAAATAAATAAACGTTAAAAAAATTAAAAAAAAAATAAATAAACTGGATGTTGTCAGAAAGTGGAGGTAATGTTATGATTCGACATCTCAATAAATCTACTCATGGGGAGGGTAGCCTAGAAGAAGGATGAAGCTACAGTTAATTGTGGGGGCTGAGAGGGGTGGTGTTTGGTATTGTGTGGGTGACACGGTGACTTTGCTTTCGCGTGTGCTTAACATTGTGAAGTGACCTTATTTTGTCTCACTGCATCCTGATCTCAGAGGAACCCTGCCGGCAGCTGGTATTCTGTGAGGCAGCTCTCAAGTGAGAGGGAGAGAGACAGAGGGAGAGCGAGGGGGAGGGGAGAGTGAGAGTGGGGAGGGGGCTCTCTCTCGTTCCCCTCTCTCTTCCTCTCGAGAGACTCTCTCTCTCTCTCTCTCTCTCTCTCTCTCTCTCCCATCTAACAGAGGAAAAACGTGCCCTAGCTCTGAATGCCAGGACAGCTTCTGTAGGCAAATACCGCTCTTGTTTTCTTCTTTCTTTCTTTTTCAACTTACTATATCCCATGAGATAAGTACCATGAAATAACTCAGGTTCTGAGAGGTCACGTGGCTTGCCAAGTTCATGTGGCTCCTCAGTGGACATTCTGAGCCTGCAAAGCTTTACTGCCTCCCCGGGCCCAACAAAGGGAAGTATGCCAAAAAACAATATACTTCTTAGTCTTGGGCCCAGAGCCCCTAGAAACAAACCTTTCCTTTGGTTCTTATGACAAGTTGACTTGCAGGGGCTGATTTCTCGTACATGAAGTACGCCCACCAAAGGAGTAGTAGCTATGTCTTAAAGCAGCAGATCACCACAGTCAAAACTAGCAAAGATCAGAAACCAAACCTGTGTCCTGCACCAGACTGGCTAATCGTATAAAGGAAAAAAAATGTTAAGTCACAGTGGCCTCTGTCATCAAGGAAAATTAGGCCATGTTTGTGGCATTCCACATCACAGCCCCTGGAAGTGGGGGGGGGGGGGGGCACTGCTATAAAGGCATAGATTTTCTCATAGAAATTACACGGGGCATAACTGAATCATATCCGTAGCGACATGAATTTCAGGTCAAAAGTTCAGATTGAGGTGCTGATAAATTTAGAAAATACTAAGAATCCACATAAAAGCAACTCTAGGGACTCAACCAGGACGCATTCAGAACAGCGTTAGAATATACCAGAGAATGAGGGCAAACTCTACAGGCATTTCCACTGAATGCAGCGTGTAAAAGGGATCCATAAAATCCCCTTACTCACCCCCGGGGGCCCCTTTTGTGTTGTTCTTGCCAACGCAGCAGCAGCCTGGCTATATAGACCCGCGGCGCTGCCGGCCCAGCGCACTGAGCTCGCACATCCGTGTCAACCAGCCATGGGGAAGGTGAGCAGGATACAAGTTAAAGAAAAAGAGACATCAAGAGAGAGAAAATGCCTCTGTACCAGATCTGTTGGGAGCAACTGATTTAATTCAGAATTATTCTTCCTTTGCAGATCACCTTCTACGAGGACCGGGGCTTCCAGGGCCGCTGCTATGAGTGCAGCAGCGACTGCCCCAACCTGCAGCCCTATTTCAGCCGCTGCAACTCCATCCGCGTGGACAGCGGCTGCTGGATGCTCTACGAGCAGCCCAACTACTCGGGCCGCCAGTACTTCCTGCGGCGCGGGGACTACCCGGACTACCAGCAGTGGATGGGCCTCAGCGACACGGTCCGCTCCTGCTGTCTCATCCCCCAGGTGAGTCCTACCTCATTTCCATCACGCTGCCTGAGTGTCCTCACTGGATTACTGGGGGGTTAACGTGAGGCAGGTTTTCTTTTAAAGACACGGAAGGGCAGAGTGGGCTTTAGTTGCTGCCTAAGCCCAGAGAGATAAATGCACAGAAACAGCAGAGAATATGAGAAGAATTCGCTCATGGGAAGAGTCGGTCTTAGTTTTAATTTTTGCTACCATTATGTCAATTACAAAGTTTTGTTACCATTATGTAACAAATGTAATATACAGAGATAGAGACCGAAACTTGCGAATGAGGAGCTGGTTGGACGTAAGAAGGTAGTATTTCGAACAAATTAACTAAAACTTTTTTAAATTGTAATTTTAATTAGTAGTAAGGAACTGACGATGAATGAATTAGATACGTTCCACCACAGACTTGTAAAAATGGAAACTCTATTGTTAATACAGGCTATTCTAAGTTTGTGTCCAACTTTGGAGAAGGGAATTGCCCTTGATTTGGAAAAGCGGTTGAATTCTGGTTCCAAGTGACTAATTAAACCAGTTTTCACTGAAGTATGTAATTTTAAAAGTCCAACTTTATTTGTACACTTATATGTATATAAGTTGGGGAGATGATACTCATATTCAAATAATACTAGTTAAAATACTTTGTATTTTTCCCCAAAATATACATTTGACTTATCACCTAGGAATCAATGGAAATTAGGGAATTAGGAGTCTAGATATTTGAATTCTTAATGCATTCTAACCCAGACTTAGAACGTCTTAAAATTTATATTTCCCAGATATGAAACAAAAATTGAATATGCAAATATTTGTTAAATGCTGGTAGAACACAGAGCTATCCACAGCATATGCAGCAATCTCAGAGTCTCAGTTTTGACACTGGTAGTCCCATCCCCCAACCTACCAAATTCATCTGTTGTTTGGTTGCTTCTTCTGCTCCTTGTCTTTGTGGACCAAGCAGACGAGCTCTCACAGGCTGCGACTGTATGAGAGAGAGGACCACAAAGGCCTCATGATGGAGCTGAGCGAGGATTGCTCCTGCATCCAGGACCGCTTCCACCTGAGTGAGGTCCGCTCCCTCCACGTGCTGGAGGGCTGCTGGGTCCTCTATGAGATGCCCAACTACCAGGGGCGGCAATACCTGCTGAGGCCCCAAGAATACAGGCGGTACCACGACTGGGGGGCTGTGGATGCTAAGGCAGGCGCATTGAGGAGGGTGGTGGATTTATACTAAAATAGGTTCACACTACCATTTTCTCAATTTGGAACCTAATAAAGTATTTAGTCTGTATTGTTGGCAACTGCTGACTTCTGTTTTTCTTTCATTGTGTGCCAATTAATTTACTTCTAAAGGCTCCCTGTTAAAGGTTGAGGTGTGACTAGGTGGGGAGGGCTCAGTTCTAGAAGCACTTCAAGGTAGAATGAGTCTGGAACAGGCTCCCACGTGGGGGTGGAGGGATGAGGTAGCCTGTCTAAGAAGAAAAGGGAAGTCAAGGTAGAAAAATGGGAGAGGGTGACTGGTGAGGAGGGAGGCGTTCAGGTGAGGGTCTTGAGGAACAGCATTCTAGGAGTTTCCTTCTGACCCAGCAGGTGAGTGGAAGCCATAGGAGGTCCCAGATGAGCAGTGAAGAGAAGCCCATTTGGCAAAAAGCCTGTTTAGGCTACATAAGGAATTGTAGTATTGTTTACTTTTGAGCACAGTATTACATGACTAATGTCAAAGCTGCCAGTGGACATTGCCATACTTTTGGGTGGGTCATAGATCCCCCTTCCTTTTCTAAAATGGCTCCAGCCCCCAGTGCATGTCTTGGCCAGTATATCCCCTGGGCCAAACCCTACCTGAAGTGCAGCTAATGCAGAGCAATTAATGAGATATATGTAAATATTTTAAATAGACTTTGATTGAAGTAAAACCTGCTTGCTCACAAGTAAAGCCTTGCATGTTGAAAAAAATTGAAAATCTTTCCATTAGTAGAGAATTAATTTATTTTTAAAATTTTTCCTCTGAAGAAAAGCCTCCTATAATCCTACTACTTTACAAACTCTATAAAGAAAGAAGTAGAGAGGGTCCTTCTGATCCCACTCTTTATTTCCTAGCGCTTTTTTTTAATGTTTATTTTATTTTTGAGAGAGACAGAGACAGAATGCGAGTGGGTTAGGGGCAGAGAGACAGGGAGACACAGAATCCGAAGCAGGCTCCAGGCTCTGAGCTGTCAGCACAGAGCCCGACGCGGGGCTCAAACTCATGAGTTGTGAGATCATGACCTGAGCCGAAGTTGGACGCTCAACCGACTGAGCCATCCAGGCGCCCCTATTCCCCAACCCTGTTTACACTTGATGGGCACCCTTCTTGAATTTTTTCCCTGTTTATATTGACATCTCATGAAATGCATGCTTTTTATTTATTTACTTACTTGCACATATTAGTCTGCAGCTTGCTTTTACCATGAAAAATGATACGGACATAGATCTAGTTACGTATCTTATTCTATTTAATGGCTGCAGTGCGTTCCATTATTTGAAGACCCCCTAGATTATTTTACCATTTACCCATTGGTGACTGGGCTTGTCCAAGTTTCCTTTTACAAACAAGGCTGCAAAGAATATCATTGTACATGTACCTTTATCTACACATGCCATAACTTTTGGAGGATAGAGACCTAGGAGTGAGACCGCCCAATCAAAGCACAAGTTATTTTTAATTTTATTAGACTCTGCCCAATTACTGGCCACCCAAAGATCCTAACTTTTTTGAGTTAGTATCTTCACCGTTTTCTAAGCACCTACCATAGGCCTGTCATATGTTAGTACTGGGGATGAAACAACCCAAACAAATGAAAGGCATTGTCCCTACCACCACAGAGCTCTACCCAGAAATACGAGATGCTTACGTTAAACATAAGTATGTAATCACTTTTTAAAGTCAAGTACTTTTCAGGTACTAAATAATACATATATAATCACTTTTGTTTATCAAGTACTTTTATTTAGTACTTTAAAGTCATCCGGAGACAAATTTCTAGGGAAAATAAATGGAGTAATATTTATTTACATATTTCTTATGATACCAAATGGCTCAAATCATGATATCAAATCAAATGATTCTCAGTAGCTTAGGTTTCCCAGACCAGTTTTCTTTAAATAGAGACCAACATAAGATTGCCAATTTTTGTTTTGCCAAGCAAGGACACTTAAAATTTAAACAAGACAGCAAAATTGTAAAACTAAGCACCATCTCTTCGTACATCATTTTACAAAAGAAGAGACATTTACAAAAGGACACTTTAATACCCCAAGATACACAAGCTCCTAGTAAACTATGGCTCAGACCAAGGAAGATTGCTTGGGATTTTGCTCTGATGTATAGTGTTTTCATCTGGCAAAAACTGAGCAGAGTTTGAAAACTCTTGTTTGAGGCTGCAGCTCAATGCCCTCAGGGGCCTGAGAAATGATGTAAATAAAATAAAACAACTTCCTATAGACAACAAGGAGTGATGACGAGTATGGGGAGCTATGGGTTGTGCAAACCAACCTAAAGCATCATGAAAAACATCTAAACATTGTGCCGGCCAAATAAAACACATCCCAGTTCCCACAGCCCTCGGGGCTGCCAATGGTCATTTCCACGCTGGTGTGAAAGCTGGGGACAGCCACCACCAATGGCTAACACGGGACTTCCCAGCACACCCAATACCGCCATGAAATGCCCGCAGAACCCAACCGTAGAGCCTGGGAAAGTGAGAAGACAAAACCCCAACAATGACTGCAGTTCAATTTTCTGTCCATCCTAGTGGAATGAGACTTAGATTCATGAAATATTTCAACAATAGAAAATAAGGAAAGGGGTACTTCTCATACACTTCATTCTGTAGACTGATATTTACAGCAGCTACAAAAATCTTTGACTCTGCGTGCAGTAAAATTTAACCTAAACTCGTCTCTTTTGCCTTCACTTTTGTTTGAAACCACCTGAATATTTCGGGAGTGACAAAGGGCTACTTCCCAGACTAGAGCTCAGGACTGAGGGTGCCTGATCCTTATCTCTTATTCTCCCTCCAAAGACAGTCCCCATCAGTCATTCCAGGCAACTTGTACAGACCTCTGCTTCAGTGCCACAGGCGTGAGGATTCTCAAGTCTTAGCTTATGTTCACTTAGCACACTAAGTGCAATTTGAGGCTTTGGTCTGACACACATTTGTCAATCCAGGAATTCTCTGTAGAGCATTAAAATCAAGGCACATTTGGCCCGAGCCAATCACTTTTCAGCTCTGTGAAAACTGTGAGTTGGTTTTTCTTTCTTTTTCCTTGTCTCTCCAGGCTGAAATAAAGCCTTTTCTCTTCCTAGTCAATGAAAATACCAAACCCAACTCCCTTGTTTGGTCCTCTACATGTATCATAAATGTGTAATTGTATTGGTGGTCCCCACAGCCCACTCCCACCATGCTCCTCTGGGTGTTCCCTGGGGCTCTGCATTTGGTTCTTTCTCATGTTTTACTATTTTTACCTCTCAACACTCTCCCCGCAGAAACAACTCTGAGCAAAACGACAATTTTAACCTTTTTATTTTGTTAATGATTAATTTTTAAATTATTAATTAAAATGATGATTTTTTATTCTGCTTATTTTTCCACTCTGTAAACAGAAGTAATTTTGCAAACATATGCCTTTATCTAGTGGTTAACAAGAACGGAAATCATCATATTGTACGTTAGTTGGTGTTTATTCACAAATACAGACCTACAAAGACTTATGACCCAAAGTCAAGACAAAGTATTTCCATGAGACAACACAGGACTGTGAATAATTCTTTGGACATGAAAGAGGCCAAAGGCATAGGTCATCTTCCACTCCAGTGCTCTTTCCAGCCCATCAAACTATTCTCTTCCAGGCTAATAAATACTTTCTAAAGTCTTCCTAGAGTCTCAGCTTCCAGATTTATTCCTTCCTCTCCCCACACCATTTTAGCTATAACTTCTCTTTGTGTTCACGCAGTTAATCTCCTTTGAGTCAAAAGCTTTGCGTACTCTTGTTCCCCAGAGAAAAAGGGGTATCGGGATTCCTACCAGAAATGGGTTTTCTAGGAATTGGGTTTTATTGTATAATAACCTGAGAGGCCATCGATTTTTGTGTTTTCACTTTTTCTTATTTCCTCCAACTTAGGAATTTCCCTTTTCATTCTTCTTTCTGAGATGAAGCCTCTTAACACTGCTCTCCCTTTTGAATTACAATTGGCCACGCTGAAACATCTAATCCTCAGTCTACCTCCAGACAGGACTGTAATGAATTCCGACCAGACACCTCAGATCTGTGCTTGCTGGTGTGTTCTTATTGTCGTTGCTATTGTTTGGCATACCTGCAAGTCCGAAGCTTTGTAAATTCCCTTGATAAAACATTCCAGTAACTTACACCCTTCAATAAGAAAATTCTCTTAAAGAACTACTTTGGAATTTTCAACATTTAGCTAAGGTCATGCTCTTCCTATTCACAATTAATACAATATCGTGGCACATACGTCATATGATAGTTCTCGCAGATTAATTTTATATTGACCATATTAAGACTCTGCTTTTTTTTTTTTGCTCCTTCAGTTACATTTTGTTGTTTTTCCCCAACCTATACAAGTAGAAGGATCGACTATATATGAAATGGCTGAAGCTCTGCTTCTATTATTAAATAAACAATGCTCCAAATTACTTTTTTTTTTTCAAACGGTGTCAATAGCATCAGACAGTGATAGCAACCCGAATACTCCAGAGAGAATGGGACCAAAACCCACAATGAGCCGGTGGACTTTGACAGCAAAGAGAAAAAAGAGCACAATGAGCCCCTCCTCACCCCGCGGGCCCCTTTTGTGTTGTTCTTGCCAACGCAGCAGCAGCCCTCGTGCTATATAGACCCGCGCGCCGGCGGCCCATCACTGACCTCCATCCACCAGCCATGGGGAAGGTGAGCCCAGCGCAGCCGCAGGCCGGGAGGGGCCCCCGCGCCCCGGGGCTGCGGGCCAGGCCTCTGAGCCTTTCCTCCCCTTGCCTTGCAGATCACCTTCTACGAGGACCGGGGCTTCCAGGGCCACCACTACGAGTGCAGCAGTGACCACTCCAACCTGCAGCCCTATTTCAGCCGCTGCAACTCGGTGCGCGTGGACAGCGGCTGCTGGATGCTCTATGAGCAGCCCAACTACTTGGGCTGCCAGTACTTCCTGCCGCGCGGGGACTACCCGGACTACCAGCAGTGGATGGGCCTCAGCGACGCGGTCCGCTCCTGCCGCCTCATCCCCCACGTGAGTCCAGCCCCGTGACAGGACACAGAATCGGTAGTTTCAAGCAAAGGCTAACCATCGGGAGTAGTGATCATCAAGAATAATTGAGTCTGGACAAAAGACCAGCTATGGTAGAGTAGCTCAATGTCATTTGCCCCAGACAGAAGCAAAGTGTTACCCAGGCACCAATGAATCAACAAATATTTACTCAGCAACAATGTGTTGGCTGGCCTGGACATGTAAAAGCTATGGGTCCTGTCCTGGAACAACTTACAATGGAGTTGTAGAAAAAGCACTAATATCCCATAGAAGAGTAATGAACTGCTAGAATATACCGTAGTCACAGAGCGGTGAGGCATTGTAAAGGAAACTTTTACAAGGGTTAATGTTTAAAAGACTTTTCTTTCTTTTGCTCCCCACTTGCATATTTTGATTTACCGGACCTATACAAATAAAAGTGCTTTCTCTCAATGGAGAGAAACACAGAGAAATTTTATGCACATACCCATGTATATTTCAAATATGTGTTTTTTTTTTAAAACACTAAGGTTTTTGAAAAACGAGTCCTTGGGCTTACTGATTTTTCTTTCTCATTTTTCCTTATTGTATTCATAAATAATTCAATGAGAATCAATGATTTCTGAGAGACTTAAGATGCTTAACTTTGCTTTCCACAGAAACAGAAACATCCAAGTCCCTGGTGATTTTTCCAAGATTTATTTTAAATCCAATGCAAGATCATTCATTTCATAGGCTGCTTTTACTGTTCAAAGACACCTGCTTGAAAAATTAAAAATATTTCCCCCAAATGGAAAAAGTAGTAATAAGCTGTTAAAGGTTTGGGTTTCTCTCTGGTGGGGTATACTGAACTCGGTTAATAGTTTATCCTGGGAAATTTTGAACACAGAAAGAGTGGAATTTCCTTCTTAATTCTTTCCATCACACTTTATGGTCTTGAAAAGGTACCGAATTTCCACCTTTGAAAATGGAGAGTATATTAATATGGAGAATTAGTTAGGGCTTATCCTATATTACAAAATACCTTGAGCTGGACTGCCTGAATGTGTTACATCCATTTCATAGTTTGCTTTTCTCCTCTTTCCATCTCTGGATGGGTCAGGCTGGCTCCCACAGAATCAGGCTCTACGAGAGGGAAGATTACAGAGGCCAGATGGTAGAGATCACTGAGGACTGCCCGTCTCTTCAAGACCGCTTGCACTTCAATGAGATCTACTCCCTCCACGTGTTGGAGGGCTCCTGGGTCCTCTACGAGATGCCCAACTACCGGGGACGGCAGTACCTGCTGAGGCCAGGGGACTACAGGCACTACCATGACTGGGGGGCCACGAGTGCCCGAGTGGGCTCTTTGAGGAGAGTCATGGATTACTATTGAAATATTTTTACTCTACCTTATTCTCCATCTGGAAATAAAATATTTTCTGTGTGCTCCTGGCATTGGTTTTCTTGTGTTTTTCTTTTGTCCTCCTCTTATTTTATTGTTTTATTCACTCACACACACATACGCACAACCACACAGCACAAGCGGAAACCAAGATGTGTGATCCATAACAAATAAAACACACCTCTCACAATAAAAACGTGCCTTCGTGTTAAGTACAACTTTACAATTGGCAAAACATTTTTACAATACATTGTCACATGTGATTCTCTGGTCTTTAAACAAGCTGTTGCTTCAAAACAGATTATTAAAAATCTGTTTAGATTTCGTTTTTTCTCTGAGGTGTGAGGATGTGAAAACTGAGGTTCAGAGATAGCAGGACCCACTTTTTAAAACAGAGATTCTGAAAACACACACACACACACGCACACACAGGGATCCTGAAGCTAGGTTACCATAATGGGCTTCAGAAGGTTTTGAATCCCCTAAACTGTATGTACACATTGAGTTCATGAATCTCTGGCAGAGTCTCTTGCTAACTGAGGCTGTCACGTGACACTCTCTGGATATGGAAACATAAGTGAAAGAATGCTGATGGAGAGAGAAGAGATGGTTCTGGAAAAACTTTTGCCTTCCTGATGAAAAGGAGTGGCTGCCCCTGGTGCCACAGTTCTTTCCTCTTTCAGGCATTTTATACCCAAGAGGGGACAAGTGTGGGGGAAATGCCACAGTTTCAGAAATGCTGGCCTTAATGTGGTCAAGCCCCTGAAACAATGTTTATTGGTCAGGCTCTCCAGAGAGCAGAACCAATAGGATAGAGAGAGAGAGAATATGAGATTTATGGTAAGTATTGGCTCCCTAACAGAGACTGAGAAGCCCCACGATCTGTAAACGGGAGAGCCAGGAGGTGTTATATTATAATTCAGTCCGAGTCCAAAGGCCTGAGAACCAGGAGAGCTAGTGTCTGAGGGAAAGAGAAGATGGACGTCTCAGTTCAAGCAGAGAACTAATTTGTCCTTTCTCCACCTTTTTCTTCTACTCAAGGCCCTCAACATTTTGGATGTTGCATTCACTTACATTGGTTCTTCTACTTTCTGCTCTGTCTTGTGTTCTCATTGCTAGAATTTTAGAAAGGAGGATTGGTGTGTATGTTCAAAGACTGATCTGATCAAGTCATTTCCCGGCTTAAAAAGCTTTGATATTCCTCCACCGTCCACAGGAAAACAATTCTTACAAGAACCCAGCCCCAGCCCATCTACTTCATCCCCTATTACCTGACTCTCCTGACCCACCTGAGTCCTCCAAGCACACCAAGCATTTTCACATCTCTTTGTCTTTGCTCACATCTTTTCCATACCTGAAGTATTCTTCCCCACCTTCCCCCTGGTGAGCAGCTCCTTCTCCAAAGCTTGATCACAATTCACCCTAATCTCTCAGCCAAAAATGAATCTGAATCACTTCAGAAGCAGAAGCCCCACATCAAATGGACGAGCGATATGGGAATCTAGTAGCTCATGTGATAGGAAGTCTTAGGACAGCACAGGATTTAGGGATGGTTGATTCAGCAGCTCAGCAATGCTAGCAGGGCCCTGGGTTTTGTCTGTCTCCCACCATGTTTAGAACCTGCATCATCCTGAAGCTGGTATCACTGGTAACCATAGGAGAGCTTCTAGGCACAACTGGGACACCATACAAGGAAGGTTGGGTGAAGGCGAACACCCAACCATCGTCGCCTCCAACACAATGGTGTCCAGAGCACAAATCCCCAGGATTAAAGAGGACCTGGAAATGTTATCAGGTTCTTGAGTATAAGCTTTTGTGATATAAGCTAATTGGAATGGAAAGAATTAAGGGAGAAAGAGGTAGGAAGCCCGAGGAGGGGAAGGTACTAATAAAAAAAATTTAAGACACTAATTATATCAATTATTCTTTTATTTCTCATTATAAAGTGAGAGGATTGTAAGTTAAAATAAACTCTGTTTTAAATGCTGTTTAATTCCCTTTTAATTCCTACAATATAATTTGTTCTTACAACCTCAGTAGAATTATCAAGAAGTTAATATTAATAAAATTAATATAGATGTATTTTTGTCTTTTTGTTCGTGAAGTATGTTTTCAATTGTGGTAAAATATACATAACCTAAAATTTACCATTATAACCATTTTTAAGTGTTCAATTCAGTGGCATAAAGCACATTCAGAACGTTGTGCAAACATCAGCACTATTCATCTCCAGAGCTTTGTCATCACCCCAAACTGAAACTCTGCACTCATGAAACACTGACTCCCCATTCCCACTGCTCTGTAGCCCCTGGTAACCTCCGTTCTGCTTTCTGTCTCCATAAATCTGACTGCTGTATGTGCCTCAAATAAATGGAATCATATAATAGTTGTCCTGTCTGGCTCATTTCAGTTAGCATAGTGTTCCTGAGGTTTGCCCATGCTGTGGCATTTGTCAGAATTTCATTCCTTTTTAAGGCTGAATAATATTCCATTCAATGCACATACCACATGTTTTTCATCCATTCATCCCTCAAGGAGTATTTGGGTTGTTTCCATCTTTTGGTTATTGTAAATAATGCTGCTGTGAATGTTGGTGCACAAATACCTGTTTGTATCTCTGCTTTCAACAATTTGGGGTAGATGCACAGAAGTGACATTGCTGGATCATCTGGGAATTAGATGCTTAGCTTTTTTAAGCAACTTCCAAACAGTCTACCATAGTACCATTTTACATTCCCACTAGCAATGCACAACGTTCCCAATTTTTCCACATCCTCACCAACGGTTGTTATTTTTTTTGTTTTTTTACAAGAGCCATCCTCACAGATATGAAATAGTATCCCATTGTAATTTTGATTGCATTTCCCCAGTGATTAGTGATGTGGAGCATCTTTTTATATGATTATTGCCCATTTGTATATTTTCTTTGGAGAAATGTCTGTTCCTCTCATTTTATTAAAAATTGATGTTTTTTGGTTTTTTGGTTTTTGCTTGTTGTTGATGAGTTATAGGAGTTCTTAATGTACTTTGCATATCAGTGTCTTATCAGATATATTATTTGCAAATATTTTCTCACATTCCATGATCTTTCACTCCTTTTCACACAGAAGTTTTTATTTTGATGAAGTCCAATTTACCTATTGCCCATGCTTTAGTGTCACATCGAAGAAATCATTGCCCAGTTCAGCGTCATGAAAGTTTTCCCCTATGTTTTCCTTGAAGAGTTTTATGGTTTTAGTTCTTACATTTAATCCATTTTGAGCCAGTTTTTTATATGGCGTAGGGTAAGGGTCCAACTTCATTCTTTCGCATTTGGATATTCATTTTCCCCAGTACCATCTATTAAAAAGACTTCCCCCTTTCCAGTGAATGGTCTTGCCAACCTTGTCAAAATTCCGTTGACTACACGGGGAGGCTTTGTTTCGGAGTCTTTTATTCTCGTCCACCGGCCCCTGTGTCTATCATTATGCCAGTACCATGCTGTTTTCATCACTGTGGCTTTGCATATGTTTTGAAATCAGAAAATTCAAGTTCTCCAGCTCTGTTCTTCTTTTTCAAGATTCTTTTGAGTTTTAGGGTCCCTTGAGACTCGACGTGAATTTCAGGAGGGATTTCTTTTTATTCCTGAATCAAACATTGGAATTTCAATAGGGACTGCATTCAATCTGTAGATCACTTTGGGTTGTATTTATATCTGAACAATATTGAGTCTTCCAATCCATAAACACATGATGTATTTCCATTTATTTATATCTTCTTTCCTTCAGCAATATTTTCTACTTTTCGGTGTATAATATCCTTACTTTAAAAAGACTTAACATATGGGGAGCATTTTCCATGTCCTTAAATCATTTGAGAACATGATTTTTGGTAACTGCCTAGCACCTCGTCACACAGATGCTCTATAGTTTACCGAATTAATGCCCTATTTTTTTATATTATAAACAATGGTCTGATAAAGCATCACTATACATAATGTTTGCATGTACCTTTATTTCCTTTGGACAAATTCTTTTTTTTTTTTTTTTTTTTTTTTTTTAAATTTTTTTTCAACGTTTATTTATTTTTGGGACAGAGAGAGACAGAGCATGAACGGGGGAGGGGCAGAGAGAGAGGGAGACACAGAATTGGAAACCGGCTCCAGGCTCTGAGCCATCAGTCCAGAGCCCGACGCGGGGCTCGAACTCACGGACCGCGAGATCGTGACCTGGCTGAAGTCGGACGCTTAACCGACTGCGCCACCCAGGCGCCCCTCCTTTGGACAAATTCTTACAGATGAAACTATTAGATCAAAGAAGTGAAAATTAATAGGGGTGGGACTATGGGCAAAGGTATCTTTTTTTTCTTTTACCGTTTTAACCATTTTTTAAAAAAAAAACTTTTTTAACATTTATTTATTTTTGAGACAGAGAGAGACAGAGCATGAACAGGGGAGGGTCAGAGAGAGAGGGAGACACAGAATCAGAAACAGGCTCCAGGCTCTGAGCTGTCAGCACAGAGCCCGACGCGGGGCTCGAACTCACGGACCGTGAGATCATGACCTGAGCCAAAGTCGGACGCTTAACCGACTGAGCCACCCAGGCGCCCCCCGTTTTAACCATTTTTAACCGCATCGTGCAGTAGTGTTACCTATATGCACGTTGTTGTGCAGTGGGTCTTTAGAATTCTTTCACTTGCAGAACTGAAAAGAAGTTTTAAAATACATATTAATAGTACTTTTTTGACACAGGACTATGGTTTTAAATGTTTCTCCATAGTTTCCAAATATTCTATAAAAGAATGTGTAAAGGAAAGAATGTGAATAAGGCTTATTAAACTTGTGTGCAACAAATGAAATTTGTTCAGGGAAAACAATTTTTTAGCAGTAGACTTTAGTCACAACATTCCAAACTAAGGAATGAGATAGAGTGTATCAGGTTGTATCAAGTTGAGGAACAGCTTCTTCAAAAGCAGTGGTTTTTGGGGCACCTGGGTGGCTCAGTCAGTTAAGTGTCCAACTTCAGCTCTTGTCATGATCTTGCAGTTTGTGAGTTCAAGCCCTACATCAGGCTCTGTGCTGACAGCTTGGAGCCTGGAACCTGCTTCTGATTCTGTGTCTCCCTCTGTCTCTGCCCCCCTCCCGCTTGTGCTCTCTCTCTCTCAGAAAAAAAAAATTATATATATATATATATATATATATATATATATATATATATATATAGCAAGCAAGCAAGCAGTGGTTTTCAACCAGTGTTGATTTTGCTTCCCCAAGGAACATTTTTTTTTTTTTAATTTTTTTTTCAACGTTTATTTATTTTTGGGACAGAGAGAGACAGAGCATGAACGGGGGAGGGGCAGAGAGAGAGGGAGACACAGAATCCGAAACAGGCTCCAGGCTCTGAGCCATCAGCCCAGAGCCCCACGCGGGGCTCGAACTCCCGGACCGCGAGATCGTGACCTGGCTGAAGTCGGACGCTTAACCGACTGCGCCACCCAGGTGCCCCTCCCCAAGGAACATTTCTAATGTCTCGAGATATTTTTGGCTATCACAACTAGGAGAATACTACTACTAATATCTTGTGGGTTGACGCCAGGGATGCTGTTAAGCATCCTTAAATGCACAGGACAACTACCCCACCACAGAATTTTTTGACCCATAATGTCAAGATAGTGTGAGGCTGAGAAACTCTGCTCTAAAGAGAGCTGAGTTAAACTCTGCTCTGAAGGAGCCACCAGGGGTAGAGGTGGGGGTCTTGGCGGAGTCAGAGCCTTAACTACAGAGCAACCGCGGCTTGCCCAGGGCTAGGAAAGGTTAAGATTGTAGGATTTTTAACTTGTTACATTTGCATGTTAACTTGTATTCATCAGCAGCTAGAACTAACTAGCTTAGCACCTACTTTGCAAAATTATTAGTTAAATAGAAAGCTACAGAGTAAGAACAACAAACTTGCACCTCATGAATTCCAAAGGTGAGGGTTTCCTGGCCAGAGGTGCCCCAGCTGAGGCTCCAGAGATGGCCCTGGTCCCGCCCAGTGTCCGGGGAGCAGAGCAGAGGCCAGGTGCCTACACAGCACGCTTTCTAGGGGTCCAAGCCCCTGTCACCCCTCCTCAAGTGTGTCAGCATATCTGCTGTAGCCACTTGTCAGCCTGTAGGTTCAGAGAGGGGACCTCTTGGAGGGAAATCCCATCTAATTTCAAACGTATTGTGGAGAAGGCGGTTCTTGTCCCTGCTCCAACCCTCACTCCAAGGAAATGCTCTCTAATCCAGATGCCTCATGCTGGGGCCTATGCTGACCTCGGTCTCAGTCACTACCCGGCCTCGGTAGTCAAAAAGGAGATCATTCTGAAACTGTAAAAGATAACCCAAATACCTCATTACAATTATTAACTGGCTAAGGGCCTTTGCTCAGCTCCAAATTCCTAAACAGGCTTCATTTAAAGGCCCCAGAGGCACCAAGTGACAGTTTTAACGCGGGTCATCAGTTCGAAAGCACTGGAGAGTCTAAGAGGAAACATACAATAAGTCCCCCACCCCACCCCCGCCGTCATTATATAGAAAAGAGCGAGAGAAAATCCCCTCCTCACCCCGCGGGCCCCTTTTGTGTTGTTCTTGCCAACGCAGCAGCAGCCCTCGTGCTATATAGACCCGCGCGCCGGCGGCCCATCACTGACCTCCATCCACCAGCCATGGGGAAGGTGAGCCCAGCGCAGCCGCAGGCCGGGAGGGGCCCCCGTGCCCCGGGGCCGGGGGCCAGGCCTCTGAGCCTTTCCTCCCCTTGCCTTGCAGATCACCTTCTACGAGGACCGGGGCTTCCAGGGCCGCCACTACGAGTGCAGCAGTGACCACCCGAACCTGCAGCCCTATTTCAGCCGCTGCAACTCCATCCGCGTGGACAGCGGCTGCTGGATGCTCTATGAGCAGCCCAACTACTCGGGCTGCCAGTACTTCCTGCGGCGCGGGGACTACCCGGACTACCAGCAGTGGATGGGCCTCAGCGACGCGGTCCGCTCCTGCCGCCTCATCCCCCACGTGAGTCCGGCCCCGCGGGCCCCGCCGGGCCCCGGAGCCACATGGGTGCTCCGGAGGCGGCCTTCGTCGTGCAGGGTGGCGGCCTCCTTTGGCTGCCTCTCGCCAGGGTCTCCTCTCCTTTGCCAACATCTCTAAGCTTTCCTTCCACTGCAGAAGTATGCGAGGGGACGCTTCTCTTTTAAAAGTTCATTCTGCTCTGCTACAAGTAAACTCACCTCTGCTGGGACAAAGTAGGGCACCGGTACCTTCAGAGAGTCTATGCCCCAGGCGGTGAATAAGCAGCACGTTAGCACCTTTGCATCAGGTGGCCTGGGCTACTTCCTGGGGCTCTCTCTCTCTCTCTCTCTCTCTCTCTCTCTCTCTCCTTCTGTAGAATGGGGCTCGTGAAGGCGGCTAGCTCACAGGGCCGGCACGAGGGTGAGAGGTGGGCACCTGGCACCTGGCAAGCCTCCCCTCCCCCAGCCACCAGTGTTAGCACGAGCCTCCCGCCCTGCTTCCCGATCAGGCAAAACAAGTGGCCGACAGTGTGATTCCAGCCGCTCCGGCAAAGCCCGCCGTTACCCAAATAAAGCCCCAGCGGCCTGGAATTCTGCAGTTAGGGATTCTCTAACCTGACTGCGACCCAGTCCTGTGGAAAAGGTACCGCTCCGGCCACGTCTGACACCCCCTCGGAGGGTTTAACACCGTGTTCAGACCCAGCCCAGCACGAGGAGCCTGAAAACCTGGGTTTCCACGTGCCTGCCCCGACCTTCCACGTGACACGCTGAGAGCTCTAGTCACGAGCTTCTCCTAAAAGAAGAAACAGGTGTGGGGCTGTTGTGGCGACCAAATCACGTGATGTACACGTGGGTCCTTGACGACCATGGAAGATTCCTCACTAGCAGCCCTTAATGCTGCAGGATCTTGTTCGGGAGAATTTCCTGTTTATTGCCTAAAGCAGATTTGCAGGAGCATATCCTAGAGCTGAGAATTGAAGCTGATCTTTGTGATGGCTCTTGCTTT
Source organism: Prionailurus viverrinus (assembly GCF_022837055.1). NCBI lineage: Eukaryota > Metazoa > Chordata > Mammalia > Carnivora > Felidae > Prionailurus > Prionailurus viverrinus. Next base: position 23,103,560 of record NC_062568.1, read on the forward strand.
TCAGGATCTTAGAGAAGCAGGGCTTAAAGGAGAAGGGGAGGGTCTAAGGATTGCCTGGACTGGACTCTCTTCTTGAATTGCCACCAGTCTGTGACTTCCCCTGAAGGAAAAGCAACTTGACTTCCTTTCCCACTAGCTTCTTCTAATACTGTTGAGATTCAAAATTATAACTTTTTTTTCCAGGGATCATTTTTAAAAATTTATTTAAATAAATATATATAAATTATTACTTATATATAAATAGTATATCATATATAAATTTATAATATATGAATAATAAATTTAATTAATAAATTATAAAATATATAAAATAAACAAATTTAAAATGTATATGATATATATAAAATATACATAAATTATTACTTAAGAATGATACTAACTAAGGGTGCCTAGGTGGCTCAGTCAGTTGAGCATCCGACTTCGGCTCAGGTCAGTGGGTTCGAGCCCCGTGTCGGGCTCTGTGCTGATAGCTCGGAGTCTAAAGTCTACTTTGGATTCTGTGTCTCCGTCTCTCTCTCTGCCCCTTCCCCACTCAGGCTCTGTCACTCTCTTTCAAAAATAAATAAACATTAAAAAAAAAAAGAATGATACTAACTAGGGCCAGTATGTATGGTTCATATAGGTTGTGGTCTTAGCTCTAGGGAGCACCATGCGTCTCTTTACGCGAATGACACCTTCTTCAGTTCTGCAGTATACAGCCTATTCAGTTGCACACAGCTGCCCTGGTGTTGGCTATCTTTAAAATTTGTCATCTTTGATGTAGAAAAGAGAAGGGAACGTCCAGTCCCTTGGGGGTTGTGTCTCTGGTTGCTAAGGGCTAGATTTTCTGACTTTTCCTCATCTGCTAATTGCTGAACCCACAGACCAGCTCCCACAGGATCAGGATTTATGAGCGAGAAGACTACAGGGGCCAGATGGTAGAGATCACCGAGGACTGCTCCTCGCTTCACGACCGCTTCCACTTCAGTGAGATCCACTCCTTCCAAGTGCTGGAGGGCTACTGGGTCCTCTACGAGATGCCCAACTACCGGGGGCGGCAGTACCTGCTGAGACCGGGGGACTACAGGCGCTACCACGACTGGGGGGCCACGAGTGCCCGAGTGGGCTCTTTGAGAAGAGCCACGGAATACTATTGAAATATTTTTACTCTACCTTGTTCTCCATCTGGAAGCTAATAAAATATTTCTTGTGTGTTTCCTGCAGTCACGTGGTCCTCTTTTCCTTTCAGTCTCCTTGGAAGGGCTCAGCAGAAAGGAAGCTGGGAATAATGTGGCTTTGCTTACACTGATCAGTGATATGTGGTATTATGTGGTATTATGCGCCCTTGTCGCAGCTCCTGCCTAAACACTTCCAGCTTTCTTTAAAATCCTAATTTTTTTTTCTCTAAAACAAAAATTGGAAGAGAGAATACATTATTTTGTGATGTGGTTGCTTCTGTGACTGCTGACCGCTGAAGTTGTTGGAAGAAACTTTGAAATGAAAAGAAGAAGAGGTGAGGAAGGAAACAGAAGCCAGCTGCTAGCAAGCTGCTGCAGCCTCCAAAAACCAAAAAGAGGTCACAGGCTTAGGGCAGCGCGGTGGCATTTGTACAAGAGGGAAGTGGTTGTGTGTTGAACACATTCTGAACACAAAAATTCCCATTGGATTCAAGGTGCAGGAGAGGGTTGTCCTATGCCATTGGGCGGATGGAGTTCTCTTCAACCCAAACAGAGACAACTGCAGGAGAAGCACATTTGGGGAGGGAAACCAGGTGTCCCATTTTGTGCAGGAAGAGTTTGAAATGTCCAGGAACATCAGATGGAGTTGTTGACCAGATAACTGCTTAGTGGTTAAGCAGGCAACCAGCCTGGGGTTCAGAAAAGAGGCATGGGCTGGAGATCAACGTTTGCAAATTATCAGAGGGTAGATGGTATTGAAAGTCACAAGATGGGATAGGATCCCCCAGGGCGTGTATATCAGTGAAGCCTTGGGCACCCCAGCTTTAAAATGAATGCATGGGAGGGGCGCCTGGGTGGCGCAGTTGGTTAAGCGTCCGACTTCAGCCAGGTCACGATCTCGCCGTCCGTGAGTTCGAGCCCCGCGTCAGGCTCTGGGCTGATGGCTCAGAGCCTGGAGCCTGTTTCCGATTCTGTGTCTCCCTCTCTCTCTGCCCCTCCCCCATTCATGCTCTGTCTCTCTCTGTCCCAAAAATAAATAAAAAACGTTGAAAAAAAATTAAAAAAATGAATGCATGGGAGGGAGGACTAGTAAATTATGCCAGAAGTTTGATGGCTTACACAGTAAAAGATTTTTCTTTTATTTAAAAAAATTTAATTTCACGTAAAAAGATAAAAGAGGTGTTTAAAAAACAAATGGTACTGACTTTTTAGCTAGTTCTTATTTTTTTCTTTTTAGAGAGAAAGAGAGCAAGCAGGGGAAAGGAAGAGACAGAGAGAGAATCCCAAACAGGTTCCACATCTATGGCAGAGCCAAACACAGGGCTCAATCCCACAAACCTGGGATCGTGAGCTGAGCTGAAGTCGAGTCAGATAGTCAGCTGACTGAGCCACCCAGGCACCCCTAGCTAATTCTTAAGAGTAGATAAATCCAGGGGTGCCTGCGTGGCTTAATCAGTTAAGCAACCGACTTTGGCTCACATGATCTCGCGGTTTGGGAGTTTGAGCCCTGCGTCGGGCTCTGTGCTGACAGATCAGAGCCTGGAGCCTGCTTCCGATTCTTTGTCTCCCTCACTTTGTCCCTCCCCTGCTCACACTCTGTCTCTCTCTCAAAAACAAACATTAAACATTTTTTTTTAATTAAAAAAAAGAGCAGATGAATCTGGACACATGGAAGTCAGCAGGAACAATGCAAACATAATTAGGAAAGTGGAATCGAATTGTTGTTTCATACCGCTTTTGGTTTTCTGACCATTACACTAGAGAGCACTATCTACCAGTTCATCAAAAATTTTGGGGGGCGCCTGGCTGGCTCAGTTGGAGGAGTGTGCAACTCCTGATCTCAGGCTTGTGAGTTTGAGCCTACACTGGGTGTAGAAATTACTTAAAAAATAAATAAACTTAAAAGGAAAATCTGGAAAACTGTAATGAATACTAAAAAAAAAATCGTGTGGTGCTTATGAACCCACATTTACAATTATTAAGAGAGAGATTAAGGACTTTCAGGCTTTAGTGAGAGTAGCAAAGGCCTGGTGCACAATCAACCACCCAGATTAAGTTAGGACAGCCTTTCTCCACCACACAGGCCTTGAGAATCACCCGGGCACTTTCAACACAGAGATGCCTAGACCTGGTGAATCAGGATCTCCAGGGAGTTCCCTGCGCACCTGTAGAGTTAACATGCTCCCCTGGCAAGGCTTATGACACTGAACATTTGGAAAACAGTGGGTGAAAGCCTTTCTTCCCAAAATGTGGTCTGCACACCAGCCGCCCAGGGATGTCCTGGGAGCTTGCTAAAAATGTGGAATCTCAGACCTCAACCCAGACACGCTGAGTCAGAATCTGCATTTTAACAAGATCCCTAGATGGTTCTTCTTCTTCTTTTTAAATGTTTATTTTTGAGAGAGAGATTGAGAGAGACAGAGATAGAGTGTGAGTGGGGGGGAGGCAGAAAGAGAGGGAGACACAGAATCCAAAGCAGGCTCCAGGCTCTGAGCTGTCAGCAGAGAGTCCCACGTGGACTTTGAACCCATCAATCGCGAGATCATGACCTGAGCCGAAGTCAGACACTTAACCGCCTGAGCCACCCAGGAGCCCTGCTAGATGATTCTTATGTACACACCAATTTGAGAAACTCTGGGCTAACGAGCAGTGGTATCCCCTAAATCCAGTAGAGTATAGATCACTGTTTCTCATGTCTGGCTGTACATTAGAATCATCCACAGAGCTTTTAAAAATGCTAATGCCTGGGCCACGTTCCCAAAGGTTCTGAATTAATTACATCACTTTCCAATATTTTTTTTCTTCTTGGAATTTTTCTTCCAATAATTTTTTTCTTCTTCTTTTCTTTTTCTTCTGTAAGTTTTGTCAACTTACATATGCTTTTTGACTTATTTATTCTAGATTAGTCAAATATGCCCAGTATTTTAATAACGATGAAGCTTGATTGGAAAACAAGGTCTGAATCCAGGGTCAAGATGGGGATCCCAACTTCTTCTCAAATTGAACTAACTCTAGGCACAGGCAGAGAAGTAATCTTTTTTTTTTTCTATATTAAATATAATTTATTGTCAGATTGGTTTCCATAAAACACTCAGGGCTCATCCCAACAGGTGCCCTCCTCCATGCCCATCACCCACTTTCCCCTCTTCCCCACCCCCCCATCAACCCTCGTTTGTTCTCAATATTTAAGTCTCTTATGGTTTGCCTCCCTCCCTCCCTCCCTCTCTGTAACTTCCTCCCCTTCCGCTCCCCCATGGTTCTCTGTTAAGTTTCACAGAATCCACATATGAGTGAAAACCTATGGTATCTGTCTTTCTCCAGGCAGAGAAGTAATCTGACTGCGGGAGGATTCCCAGAACAACCCTGCCCCAGTAAAGCCACAGATAAACCCAGTGGATGTGAGACAATGATCACTCCCCCCACTTTTTTTTCCAGTGTTGTTGATTAGGCCGGCTGGAACTACCTGAAGACCAAGGAGATCTTTACCTTGCTTAGGAACAAAGTTTTTAGAACATGAAGAAATCCTTAGAACCTAGCTAAGCTTAAACGGTCTGCTGAATTTATTATTAACAAGACAGCTTTCCATTCACAAATCATCTCTCTGTATCATGGTTCTCACATCTTTCTTACGGATTTTTGGCTCCTGTATTTCTTCCTCTTTTTTTTTTTTCAAGTTACTTATCTATTTATTTTTTTAAAAGGAAGACCCATTTTTATTTATTTGTTTTTTTAACTAAGCTTTACACCCAGCATGGGGCTTGAACTCACCCCCTGAGATCAAGAGTCACATGCTCTACCTGCTGAGGCAGCCACACGCCTATTTATTCGTTTTTAGTGAAAAGTTGAACGTCTTTTGTACCACCGGGACTAAATAAATATAAATTCCAAACTCTTTAAAGTAGCTCCCTTCTCTTTCCCTTAGACAATGCTTTTACTTAATTTAGATAAGAGCTCCACCCAGTGCTCACCAGAAAAAAAGGCAAATATGGTTTAAAAGCCTTTTCCAAAATCATATATATTAAGAGATTATTGGGACACCTGGGTGGCTCAGTTGGTTAAGTGTCCAACTCTTGATTTCAGCTCAAGTCGTGATCTCACAGTTCATGGGTTTGAGCCCTGCGTGGAGCTCTATGCCAATGGTGCAGAGCCTGCTTGGGTTCTCTCTCTCTCTCTCTCTCTCTCTCTCTCTCTCTCTCTTTTTCTCAAAATAAATAAACTAAAAAACGTATTTTAAAAAGAGATTATGTTGTACCTTTTAAATATACTCTGCTAGACAGTGTATGCTCTGCAAACTTATTTTGTAGCCAAAATGCTTACTAAGCCAACGTAAATCTTACTCAAAAAGCAGAGCACTTGAGAGCATTGTGACACATTGTGAGCATTTCATAAGAGCAGGTGAAGAAAGACATGATAATCAGTCTGTGTTCACGGAGCCAGTGAGGCCCCTGCGGGTGGGGAATCCAGCATTTGCACTGTGACTTTTATCAGAGCCCCTGTCTTCTTCCTCCATCTTGCAACATGTGACAGATCCATTGCTAACTTATGAAACTTCAAGTTCAGAAGTAGGATACATTTCACATATTTCTTCAGATATGTCCTCCACTTCATCTTCAAGCTCGGCCCCTATTTACTTATGAGTTCTCAACCAACTCTTTGTGACATCCTTTGCGTTTTTTCCTTGCCATTGTGTATGAGTCATTTTTTGGTTGATTAATCTCCATTAGGATAGAAACAAGAGAGCTGTTTCTAATCTTGTTGGCTGACTTCCTATGTTCCTCTGTCCCTCTCTCAGTGTCTGCAGACATACAAGGATATCATCATCCCATTGGTCTTAAATATCTTAGATCAACCTAGCTATACGCAGAGATAATGAACAGTGTGCAGCATGGCTCCTCTAGTGCCCATCCTTGCATTTGAAAGTCACAACCTTCACCCTTTACAGTAACACTCACACTATGCATCTTGAGGCTGCTTTGACCCATATCCTCCAAGGGATGTTACCTTTCTGCCTGAGCTCGCCTACTCCCAGCTTACATTGGTTTCAAAGGTGGGAATTGGGAATTGTTGATAGAGCTCACAAATACAGTTCATGTCCTCATACCCTTTGGACTCTATTAGGCATTCTAGAAAACCTTCACTCTATGTCCCACATGGCAGGGGAATGCTGCAAACCAGCCCAGATCCCAGCTCCCTTTGAGAATCTACTAGACTCCATCTTTGAAACTTACCCTCTCTCACTCTGACTTTGTGGCCACCTGCCTCACCCTCCCAGGGTCCTGAGAACATAAGATAAACCTGGTCTTAAATATAAATTCCAAACTCTTTTCTTTCCAGGAAATCATCTTTTCTTTCCAGGAAATCATCTTTTCTTTTCAGGAAATCATCTTTTCTTTCCAGGAAATCAAACGGGTCCATTCTAAGCCAAGTCTTACCATCAGACTCTCCCAGGCCACCACTCCACTGCCCATGTTCCAGATTCTTCTCCATGGTTTCCATGCTCCACAGCTCACTCTTTCCACCTGCTTCATCATTTCTTTCTTCACAAATTTTCAAATTTTGTTCCATCTATCTTGAATTCTATTCTTCACAACTCTTCACTTTTAATATTTATTTAATCTTAAAGGTTGTAATCAGAATTTTTCTATCTCCCCCTTGCCCTCCATTATAAACCTCCATTCAAGGATTCACAGAACACAATTTTACAATTAAGAAGCAACAGCAGTTGGGGGTGGGGAGGCAGCAGCAACAACAAACTCAAATTCCCGTAAATAATCATTATGACTTTTCAAATACTTCAGTTGGCATGGTGACAGTTTACCATAACCATCCAGGTGGTTTTCTGTTGAAAACATTGCTCCTGAATTCCCAAGAGCTAGTTTTGGGAGTCAAACTTGGATACTAACTTTACCATGAACTAGTTATGGGACATCAGGTAAGCCACTTAACCTCTCTAACCTAAGCTACAGTTTTCCCATCTGCCTAATGGGGATAATCATAAAACCTGCTTCATGGGGTTTTATGAGACATAATAATAATAATATAATGCTATAAAAAGCCTTGCATATAGTAACTCATTAAACATTAGCTATTATTAGTATTTATTTATCTTTTTTATTGTCCCAAGGGCTATATTTTGTACTTGTGGATTTTTTTTTTAAAGGAGAAGCCTTTCTTTTTAAGTTTACCTATTTATCTTGAAAAAGAGAGAGAGAGAGAGGGAGGGGCAGAGAGAGAAGGAGAGAGAGAATCCCAAACCCAATCCAAAAACTGTGGATTTGTAAAAATGATCTCGAAGCCCAAAGTTTGATGTAGGGTGTCCTAGGTGTGAGGAGTTTGGCTGCAAAATATGTAATTAGAAGTGTATTTATGGAGCTACAGGACCTAGAATGCCGGAAACAATGGATATACTTTTCTTCAAGCTAGTCAAACAAATTATTCAATACTAGGCAATATATTATAAAGGGACTGTTACTAAAATGTCATATTTTCTAAAGAGGACATCAGGATTATGAAGAGACTAAAAACAATCTCCTGTGAGTAGATAAAGAAATTGGTGCAATTTGGACCAGAGAAGAAAATGTTAGTATATTCAGGTATTTAAAATGCTACCACGTGAAAAGGAGCCTAGACTATTTCCTGTGTGAGCCCAGTACAGAATTAATGCCAATGGGTGTAATTTAGGGGAAGGCTGTTATCGGTTCAACGTGAGAAAGATTTTAAAGGAGCCAGAAATGCCAGGCAATGTAATGGTGGCTTGCACAGTAGTGACCATCCTAGTCACCTTGCCCTATACATCTCTGCCATCTGGGCTGTTATCCCCAAGACTGTTGAGTGACAACAAATGATATGAGTATAACTACAGACTTTTGACACTAAGACAGTCCAAGAACAATGTCAGAAACACTTAAAAGAAGAGCCACTTCTGTGAGAGAAACTAGTTTGATGGCCATGGTCTTATTGCTAGCTGCTTTTAGTAAAGGTCCTTTCTTTAAGCCAATACATTAAAAAAAAAAACAAAACTAACACTAAAACCATTTAGAAAATCCTTGTATAAAGCAGGTGTAATCTAGTAAGTAAACTGTTTTCCTGAGTTCTGTGAGCCACCGTAACAGATTAATCAAACCCAAGAAGGAGGCTATGGGAACCTCCGGTTTACAGGCAGGTGGTCAGGAGCACATGATAGCCTGTGCTTTTGATTGGGGTCTTAAGTGCACTGGGGTTGGGAGGCAGTCTTGTAGGACTGTGGGATCAATGCTGTCTCCAGGAAGATAGTGTCAGAACGGCGTTAGATCATAGGACACCCAGCTGGTGTCTCACAATCACTTATGTGTGAAAAATGACTGCCCATTTGGTGACCAGAATATAGAAGTGTTCAGAGTACTGTGTGTCACATAACAGAAAGCAATAATGGGCTTTTTCTTGACTTCTAAGCACCATGGTCCAATAAAGGGAACCAGGGGTTCAAGAAGAAGTGGTTATGGGAGCAGAGGAAACACAAGATGAATCTGGGACATCTGGTGGTACCAGAAAGTAGGAAAATGCTAAAAGGAAAAGGAGGAAGTGAGGAAGGGAGAGACACAGGAGTCAACCTGCTGGCACTCCCAATGACAAAAGCTGTGCCAATGTAACTGGCTGCACCTCAGCTTGCCCCGGGCTAGTGAGGATTCAGTGTAACTGCTACCCTCCAGAGAGCCTCTTAAAATGGTGACAGTGAGGGACGCCTGGGTGGCTCAGTTGGTTAAGCATCCAAGTCTTGATCTCAACTCAGGTCATGATTTCATGGTTTGTGGGATTGAGCCCCGAGCTGGGCTCTGTGATGACAGCATGGAGCCTACTTAGGATTCTCTCTCTCTCCCTCTCTCTCTGCCCCTCCCTCACTTACGCTGTCTCTTTCTCTCTCAAAATAAATAAATAAACTTAAAAAATAATAAGATGGTGACAGCGGGACGGGGCCTCTTCCCTACCCCCTTCCTCGTTGGAGCTATTATTTTAATGTTCCCATTAGCTCAGAAGCAAACAAAAAAAAACATTCCCCATGAGGTATAGCACACATTATTGTTATTTGACAGATAAAACCAATTGACACTCTTAAGATGATTCTCCACTGAGGTTTTATTACACAGGAAAATACTGAAATTCTTGACGCATCTGGAATATATTTGCGACACATTTGGAATATATTTGTTGGCACGTATCACCAACACATCAGGGAGCGAGGTCTGAGCTGCCGTGGAAAGATCAGCAGCTTTGGAAGGCTGGCCTGCTGCTTCGATAATATTCCTTTCTGCCATACAGCCAGTGAGAATAGTTGACAACAGTTACAGGGTCTCCAGGCACGGTGCCCTCACTCCCCACCCGTGCCAATCCTTGCACAGCGACCATATGAGTTCCGTACGGGTCCTACCTGCAGGAACAGAGACACAAGCTCAGATCAGTTACACGATTAGTCCAATGCCACACACACATAGAAGGAGCAGAGCCAGGATTTGATGTCAGATCTCTCTGGTTCCGGAATCCTCACGTTCCACCAGTAAGTTACACTGTCTCTGCATGGGAGGACACACATAGGAGGCTTGGGGAGGAGGGGGACACAGAAAAGTGTGTACATTATCTCCTGAGACATGTCGTTTCTAGCAATAGTTTATTGGGAGGTGGTAATCACATCCAGAACCAGAAGGAAAGAGCCAGAGGGAGGGGCAGGGAAGTGTCCCCACCTGGATGACTGGAAACAAAAGAAGGATCTTTGAAAGTCCAAAGCAAGAGCTGTTCGGGGAGATTCCAGGCCTGTAACACTCAGGAAACCAGACTGGATATCGTAGCTTCCGTCATTTTAGGCAAGATCATCAGTGAGGCCAGAAGAGACGATGTGATTGGTGGGGTCCTTACATCCAAGGGACATTCTTGCCGTACATTGGCAGACCTAGACTTGCAGTAACTAGTCCTCCACACGTCAACGATCCTGCCTTCGTCTGGGGAGGAGTTAGCTTGATAAACCAGCACTCGTGTTTCTACTGCACAACACTATAAGACATCGGGCAGTGTCTTCTCATAAACATAATTTGTACAAGATAAATGAGGAAAGAGAACGAAGGCATGGAAAGTGCCCCAATATCCCAGTAAGTCACTCTCAGTGAGAAAACATTAAGGATGCTTTCCAGTTTTCCTGTCAGAGAACAGAGGAAACCAGTCTCTCCCAGGAAGAAAAGGAATGTGGGTGCAGGACGCCCCCATGACCAGCCCTCTTGGGAGTGAGGAGGGGGCTGGGTCACTTGACCCCTAGGAGAGGCTCTGAGTCTGTGAGGGAGGGCCACAGACCCCTCCTACGCTGCAGAGACTTAGGCGTGGGGACAGTTTCCTTGTGGAATTTTTTTTTTAAGGCAATTTTGTCAGCCCAGGACTGAAAACCCGTATCATTATGATTATTATTTGTTATCTTGAGTTTCAAATAATAAGAACTTTTTTTTTTGGTTTTTATAGAAGAACAAGTTTACCAAGATAGTTACTTGAAGGACTAGAAACGCCAAGATCTATCTTCAGAAGACAGAAAACAAAGGGAAAACTTCAACTTGGAAGGAGAGGCTGAGATGACCCAGAAAAAGAGTGGACACAACTCTGGAAGGCATGTGGGAGTTCCCGGCCAGAACGGGTAGCATGGAATTGGCGGGAGTTACCTAACACAGGAGCAGAGATGAGTTCCCCCTCCAGCAGAGGATTTACCGTGTAAATAGCCAGGTTAGAGAGAAGCATGAATGGTAGTGAGTTCTGAGTTCCCATCGGCGTTCAAAAAGACCCCATGAAACATGGCGGCAGAAAGTTCATAGCAGTGCCTAGTGCAGTGACAATAAAAGGAGTTAACAGGAGCCATGAAGATGGGCATCGAGGTGCCTGCAACCCACACCTACACGGCTGCTGTGCAAGTCTGGGCTTCTGCCCCAGTAGGGAAGTCAGGCAAGAAGGCAAGGCCAGTCAAGCAGAATATAATTCCCACCAGAGGGACAGGCAGGCTGGTGGGGAGCAGCCTGAGGTCCAGGCGGCAATCTGGGATTTTGTTCACCTCCACTGCTTCTGAGAACAATGACCGTAACATATGTTGGTTCCTGAGCCAAGTCTCTCATTGGCTTCATGGTCAGAAGGTCGGAGCACACGAGTAACAGGTGCTGCTGGCAGCTGGGAGTACTTGAGCACACAGACTGGGGAGGGGCCTGGAAAGGCCAAACTCAATGTTGGCTCCGACACAGGTGAAATTCTGCTGTGACAGGCATACATTCATTCAATGGATACTGAGACTAATTGAGCATTTATGGTGTTCCAGGAACCAGTGCTGCCGAGTTAAGCAGAGAAATGTCGGCGCTGATAAGGTAGTCACCGCCATTAGGGAGATAGGGGAGGGGACTAACACGGGACTGAGCCCTTACTCTGCCCATCACTGTCATCAGGTTCTGGAAACGCAAAGAAGACTAAGACAGCCTTTCCCCTCAAGGCACTTGGAGTCTAACAGGACAGCCAGGCCCACTATTAACTAGATGAAGTAAAATGTGGTTAACTGGATAGGAGCTGAGAACAAGAAGGGCTGTAGAGGCAAGAAAGGAAAGACGAGAGTTTTCCCCAGGTAAGTAAAGAGAATTCCAGAAAAGGATTTGCTGTCTCCCAAAGAGATGACATGGGGAGGGGGAGGGTTGGAGCTTAAAGTCTGAGTAAGAAATTGTTTTTAATTGAATTTATTTATTTTTTAAATGTTTATTTTTCAGAGAGAGAGAGAGAGAGAGAGAGAGAGAGAGATTGTGAGTGGGGGAGGGACAGAGAGCGAGGAGGACAGAGGATCTGAAACAGACTCCTCACTGAGGGCAGACAGCCCAATGCGGGGCTTGAACTCACAAACTGTGAGGTCATGACCTGAGCTGAAGTCAGATGCTCAACTGACTGAGCCGTCCAGGCGCCCCTGAGGTCTGAGTAAGAATTTAACAACTAAGAAAGAGCAGAAGGACACAGATGGCACCAGAACATCATGAGAGAGGCTGGCACACATCAAGTGCATTCGGTGGACTGTGAGGAGCTCTGCATGGCTGGAGGAAGAAGAGAAGGGGTGGCTAGGGGTGGCGAGGCTGAGAAGACACTAGAAAGCTGGGGAGAAACAGAAATTGTCTGAAGGTATGAAGGACCTTCAGACAATAGGGCACCGTGGAAGGCACCGAGCAGGCTTCGTGCACTTGGACCTGTTTTCTTTTTTTTTTTTTTTAATTTTTTTTTCTTTTTTTCAACTTTTTTTTTTTATTTATTTTTGGGACAGAGAGAGACAGAGCATGAACGGGGGAGGGGCAGAGAGAGAGGGAGACACAGAATCGGAAACAGGCTCCAGACTCTGAGCCATCAGCCCAGAGCCTGACGTGGGGCTCGAACTCACGGACCACGAGATCGTGACCTGGCTGAAGTCGGACACTTAACCGACTGCGCCACCCAGGCGCCCCGGACCTGTTTTCTTAGAGACAGAGGACTGATGAGCAGGAGGAGGGATGGAAGCAGGAAAGCCAGGGAGCCACAGAGCCTGTGCAGAGAGCTGGGCCCATTACAGACAACCCGCCCCATCGAAAAGAGGCAGCCAGACACACTTTGCCTCCCACCTCAGGGGAAGGAGGCCCATCGAGACCAGATCTCCCCACTTCTATGAAAATCTAGAACCGTCCGTTCTGATATTAACTATCCATCCACCACCCTGATTTTTAATACTGGCTTAAACTTTTAAAAATCACCACGTGGAGCAAGAAAAACTCCCTCAGTTATATTTCTGCACAATTAGGAACAAAGGAGAGATTGAAAATTAAGTCAGTAGCGTTTGGTAATTAAGCCCTGGAGTCTGACCTGGGTTTGAAATCTGGTTTTCCCACTAATCAGTCAGGAGGCCAGGGGTAAGTTAGATTAGCCTTGCTGAGCCTCAAAATGCAAGACGATTGGGCAGGTTATTGTGAGGGGCACATTAAATAATGCATGCTAAGCATTTAGCCCAGAATTTGGGATAGAACCCATGATTAATATATATAAGCTTCTGTTGTTGTTACATCTATTGTATTATCAGTATTGTACAATGTATATTGTATTGTGCACTCAATGCATTATTCTCCTTTTCTTTAGTTGAGGTTTTTTTTTTTAAGATTTAAAGCACCACAGGGGCACTGGGTGGTTCAGTCAGTTGAGCATCTGACTCGGCTCAGGTCATGATCTTGGGTTATTTAGTTTGAGCCCCGTGTCGGGCTCTGTGCTGACAGCTCAGAGCCTGGAGCCTGCTTCAGATTCTGTGTCTCCCTCTCTTTCTGCTCCTCCCTCTCTCTCTCAAAAATAAATTCAAAAAAAATTTTTTAAAACAGATTAAAACACAAGTAACTACTGCCGCATTAAAAAAAAAAAACAACCTATTTTCCCAGTTTTGATACCCATAGTAATAAGAAAAGAAAGAGAAAATATAACTGATATTATTCATCCTCCCTTTGGAAAACAAACCAGAAAGTATGGGCCTAAAATTCTTTGACTCTTTCTCCCAAAAAAATGCACTAACTACGTTTGTAAATGAGCCTTATCCTTTCTCTTCCTTCCTTTGAAGTCTTGCACATAAATTTTAACTTAGCAAAACATTTCCAGCTTCCATTTTCAATGCTAACAGAGCTTTGCAGACATTTGTAATAACTTATTCTAAACTTAATATTAAAGGCGGGGGCTCCTGGGTGGCTCAGTCCATTGAGCATCTGACTCTTGATTTCAGCTCAGGTCATGATCCCAGGCCCACGGAATGGAGCCTTGCATTGGGCTCCTTGCTCAGCATGGAGGTTCTCTCTCTCTCTCTCTGCCTCTCTCCCCTGCTTGCTCTCTCTCTCTCTGTCTCTCTCTCTCTCTCTCTCTCTCTCTCTCAAATCAAAAAAATAAAAATAAAGGCAAAGTTGATTTCTCAAAGAAGCCTATATGAACAAATATCTCACTTGCTAGAGGTAGGTGCTCAATGTTTTACAGTTAATCCTCAAAATACTTTGGATTCAACTTTGCTCGGAGAGCATCCAGTAGAAGGTCAGCAGCAACTATTGTGTGACCCATATTTGGGGTTTCATTTCTGTCTTCTAGCAAAATAGGAAAGGTAAGATCAGCCTGTGTGGGGGAAGAAAGCACATAATCTGAACTGAGGGCACTGTTCTATTGTACTGGGCAGGTCTTTTCCAATGGCAAGTGACTGAAAACCCACACAATTTCAAAGTAAGAAGAGAATTTACTGGTCTCTATAATGTAAAAGCCGTAGGCATGGACAGGTGCAGCAGTTCTGATGGGATCTTCAGGAGTCCTTCCCTATAGCCCTCTGTCTTCCTCAGTTCTGCTTTCCTCTGTGTTGGATCTACTTCCAACAGCTCTTTCCATATGGTGGACCTCAACAGCTCCAGGCTTACAGCATCCCGTACCTCAGAATCCCAATGGAGAGAACTCTAAAAAATCTCGGCATTGGATCTCACCAGCCTCGCGTGAGTGAATTTTCCCTTTCCTGAGCCAGTCCCTGGGGCTAGTAGAAGAGAATGCTCTGAATGGCTGAAGATGAAGCCTAACTCAACCCTGGAGTTGGGGGATAGAGTCCATGAGACCTAAGCTACACAGAATGAGAATGAGGAAGAGGCAGTCACCTAAAGAACACAGGGGTACTAGAAAGTGGAATGGATTCAAAGCAGGAAAAAACCCCAGATGTTTGCCACCCAGGTGATGCCCACAGCAAAATCCAGAGAAAATCAGTAACTCATTTTATGCCACAGCATGTAGCAAATACCCCGGGTACTCCGTGGGCTAACTGGCTACCAGCTCCATTGTTACAAGAAACACATACACTGAAGTCAATTCATAACACCCTGATTTCTCAGGTTAGCACCCTGTCAACTTCAACTTTATGAAGCAGAACATGATTTCCTTCTTCCCTGGAATTTAGAATGATTTTTTTAAAGAGATTTTTTTTTTTTTTTTGAGAGACGAGAGAGAGCGAGACATGGTGCGAGCAGGGGAGGGGCAGAGAGAGAGAGGGAAACACAGAATCCAAAGCAGACTCCAGGCTCTGAGCTGTCAGCACAGAGCCCGACACAGGGCTTGAACTCACGAACAGCGAGATCATGACCTGAGCTGAAGTCGGGGGCTCAACTGACTGAGCCAGGCACTCCTCACCTGCAGAGTTAAAAAAAAAAAATCCTTCAGGGTAGTTCTATTTCTAACTTTTTGAGGAACTTCCACACTGTTTTCCGCAGCAGCTGCACCAGTTTGCATTCCCACCAACAGTGCAAGAGGGTTCCTGTTTCTCCACATCCTCGCCAGCATCTATAGTCTCCTGATTTGTTCACCTTAGCCACTCTGACCCACGTGAGGTGGTATCTCAGTGTGGTTTTGATTTGTATTTCCCTGATGATGAGTGACATTGAGCATATTTTCACGTGCCTGTTGCCCATCTGGATGTCTTCTGTGGAAAAGTGTCTCTTCATGTCTTCTGCCCATTTCTTCATTGGATTATTTGTTTTTTTTGGGTGTGGAGTTTGGTGAATTCTTTATAGATTTTAGCTACTAAACCTTTATGCAATATGTCATTTGCAAATATCTTTTCCCATTCCGTCAGTTGCCTTTTAGTTTTGTTGACTGTTTTCTTTGCAGTGCAGGTTTTTATCTTGATGAGGTCCCAATAGTTCATTTTTGCTTTTAATTCCCTTGCCTTTGGAGATGTGTCAAGTAAATTGCTGCGGCTGAGGTCAGAGAGGTTTTTTCCTGCTTTCTCCTCTAGGGTTTTGATGGTTTCCTGTCACATTCAGGTCCTTCATCCATTTTGAGTTTGTTTTGTGTTTGGTGTAAGAAAGTGGTCTAGTTTCATTCTTCTGCATGTTGCTGTCCGGTTCTCCCAGCACCATTTATTAAAGAGACTGTCTTTTTTCCAGTGGATATTCTTTCCTGCTTTGTCAAAGATTAGTTGGCCATACATTTGTGGGTCCAATTTTGGGTTCTCTATTCTATTCCATTGGTCCATGTGTCTGTTTTTGTGCCAGTACCATGCTGTCTTGATGATTACAGCTTTGTAGTCGAGGCTAAAGTCTAGGATTGTGATGCCTCCTGCTTTGGTTTTTTCTTCAATAATACTTTGGCTATTTGGGTGGGGTCTTTTGTGGTTCCATACAAATTTTAGGATTGTTTGTCCTAGCTTCGAGAAGAATGCCGGTTCAATTTTGATTGGGATTGCATTGAATGTATAGATTGCTTTGGGTAGTATTGACATTTTAACAATATTTATCCTTCCAATCCATGAGCATGGAATGTTTTTCCATTTCTTTGTATCTTCTTCAATTTCCTTTATAAACTTTTTATAGTTTTCAGCATACAGATCTTTTACATCTTTGGTTAGGTTTATTCCTAGGTATTTTATGACTCTTGGTGCAATTGTGAATGGGATCAGTTTCTTTATTTCTCTTTCTGTTGCTTCATTATTGGTGTATAAAAATGCAACCGATTTCTGTACATTAATTTTGTACCCTGCGACTTTGCTGAACTGCCCTATGACCCAGCAATAGCACTGCTAGGAATTTACCCAAGGGATACAGGAGTGCTGATGCATAGGGGTACATGTACCCCAATGTTTATATCAGCACTTTCAACAATAGCCAAATTATGGAAAGAGCCTAAACATCCATCAACTGACCAATGGATAAAGAGGATGTGGTTTATACATACAATGGAATACTACTTGGCAATGAGAATGAATGAAATCTGGCCATTTGTAGCAACGTGGATGGAAATGGAGGGTATTATGCTAAGTGAAACAAGTCAGGCAGAGAAAGATACCGTATGTTTTCACTCATACGTGGATCTTGAGAAACTTAACAGAAGACTATGGGAGAGGGGAAGGGGGAAGAAAAAGAGAGAGGGAGGGAGGCAAACCATAAGAGACTCTTAAATACAGAGAACAAACTGAGGGGGGGGGAGGGGAAAGTGGGTGATGGGCATGGAGGAGGGCACTTGTTGGGATGAGCACTGGGTACTGTATGAAAACCAATTTGACAATAAATTATATTTTAAAAATAAACATAAAAACTCAAAAAGATAAATAAAAACATAAAAATAAAAAAAATCCTCAAGTTTGGCCTCATGCCAAAGATGAGACTGAATGGTTCTGATGCAGGGCTGAGGCATCCCAGCATTTGCAAAATTCCCAGCCGATTCTAACATGCAGGCAGGACTGGCAGACACAGGGCTAATTTGCTTCTGAACAAAGTGTTTATTTCTTTTTAAGTTTGTTTGTTTGTTTGTTTAGGTAATCCCTACACCCAATATGGGGCTCAGTCTCACGACCCCAAGATCAAGAAGCACATGCTCTTCCGAATGAGCCTGCCAGGCGCCCCATTAACAAAGTTTTTCAATAGTTGACATCGTTGCAAACAAGGCAAATATTCTTCTTTGTTAATTCTATTTACATTCTTAATGTCAAGACATTGTAGATGTCAATCCAACAAAGCTCCATAACCAGTTATGTGAGGTTGTGCATTTTTTTTTTTTTAAGTTGTGTGTATCTTATCGGCCCCGTGTCTACAGTCCTACTTGGTCTGTAAGGAAATGTCACATCCCTGAACAGGACGACATTCTTCACGTTAAGAGGGAAAGCCTTAGACAGTCCACTGAGAGGCACTGACTTTCTGACCTCTCCACTCACAGGTCAGGATGCCCTGCAGAAGCCCCCGGCCAGGGCTAAAAAGAGCTGTAGCTCTTCATGTAAACATATGACAGAAATGAAGAAACAAACCCAGACGAAGGGCCTGCAGAGGTGGACGGGCTCAGGGCTGGGTGTGTGACTGCCACCTGTGCCTTTGACTATGGCCCTTGCACCATGTGCCAAATTCTCAGAACCCAGTGAAACCAGCTCCCTCTTGGGCCACCATCTCCGACCCTTCTGCCTCAGTTCCACCTTGTACTTCCCTTCCTAATGATCTCGAGCTCACCTGGCTCCTGACCTCTGGGCTGCTTTCTATTTCCAACTGTCTCGGCCACTTAATCTGACTTCTTCAGTTTGGCCCATGGCAACCCTTCTTAGACACAACTGTGTACTCTACTGGAGACCGAGATTTTTCCTGCCATGTTGGATATAAGATTGAGATTGGGAGAAAATGAAGTTAGATACGCTGAGGCCAGTTCCTGAAGAGCCTCAGAGGCGGTGCTAAGGCCTCTGTTCCCTGGACAATGAGGAGCCGCCATATTGGATATAAGAGGAGAAGGAATGCTATCATAGGTAATTTCTAGAAATCTAACTCTCTTGGCTTTGAGGACAGGTTGGTGAGAGGAAACAATGACAACATTTGGGGCCAGCTTTCCTGGGACATGAGCTAATAAACTATAGTGGGAAGGGTGGGGATTCAACCACAGCAGTTGACAGAGAACTTCCAGGAAACATTTATGTAAATGCTTGATCTAATCAAACACCTTACCCCATCCGTGTTGTCCTTTTGTTCAACATTTCTGGGCCTCACCTCTGAACCTTAAAAAAGACAGGGGTACCTATAGAATGATCCTATAGTAATAAAACTCCACATTCGATTAGAGTTTCGCAATTCACAAAAGGGCTTTCTCGAAGTCTCGCTCAATCCCTGTTCCAACCCTGTGGGATGGACATTAGCATCCTCACTTTATAAAGATGAGACTCAGAGTGCATGACACATCCCAAGCCTCAGAAATGGTAAGCAGGCAAGTAAAGACTCAGTCCCAGGTCTTCAGACAATTTCAGTGCCGCCTTCACCTCAACACAACCACCTCCACAAGGAAAGAGAGGCTTCTCTGTAGTTGGTTTCATATCGGGAACACAGCACATTTCATATTGCATTATGCTAGGCATCTGCTCTATCATGATTTTAGTGTAAATCTTAAGGCTGTACCAGGGAGGATTGCTGTTAACTTTTTGTGCTTATCTTTACCAAAACCAATACATTACAAGTGTGTTTCCATGTCTACATTTCATGTTCATTAAGGGGAAAACATGGGTTGCAAAGGAATCTCTTCAGCTTCAGTTCCTTTGATGGTGTGTGTGGACCCCTCTTCCTTCCCCCATGCCCTAACACACTCAACTTCACACTCTGTCTCAACCCCCATGCACCTTCAAGCAGGCAGTGGGACACACACACACACACACGCACACACACATACACACACACGCACACACACATACACACATGGAGCCTGGAGGCCAAATGACAGGAAGCCTATTAGGAAGAAGACAAAATTCAAGGCCCCAGGGCTGGATGTGACATGAAGGTAGAATGCAAAGCGTTTGGACAAGGAGAGGAACCACCAAACACTTTGGAATACAGTGAATTGAGAGGAAGAGCTGGGTGTTCTGAGTCTTTACCTAAAAAACCTGAAGCTCAACTTTACAGCTCATTCCTGTAGTTGCCCAAGTATATGGCAGGTTGTGCTCAGCTTAGGAGACACTGCTGCATTGTCACCTAGGAGGGGTGGGTGTTCGGCAGATGAGGACATTGGCAGGTGGCATTTAAGTGTTATGCCTAATTAGCCCACTAGAGGGCGACCACAGACAGGCATGTGTGGCAATTCCTACTGGCTGAAAGTTTCCATAGCTTTTGCTTGAGTGTTGGAGGAGCACAAAATATGCAACAGATACTAAAAACTCAGGTGAAAGTTTACACGTGTAAACGTTGTATAGCCTTGGCCAGTAGTAGGATATAAATTCCTACAAAATGGGAACGATCTTAAGAAGAAAAAGGATAAAAAGTGGAAAAAGTGATTTTTAAACATCTTTTCTTGGCTGTTACACATCCTGAAAGACCCAACCAGAAACCACAGATATGGTAGTATTTCTGATGTTAGTACCCCCATGCCCAGGTCCTCATATCTGCTGCACCCCACACCCCTACAGAAAGCATTCCACAATGGATCTGTTACGTGATATTATCTGTTTCTCACCGAGGCAGCTAATGACCAAATATAATTATTTGTTGCCTATAGACAAATCAAAGGCAGAACAAACAATAATTTACCACATCCTGTTAAATAATCAAGGATGAAATCAGGATTAACACCGAGACATTTCCAGTGTATTTGAGAGTAGATTCCTCTAGCATCGATTAGAGCCAAGCATTCCAGTAAATTTTTAGGAATGAACGGGAAGCTCTCATGGTAAGGGCTAAAAACCCGTATAGTCTAGGCACTACCTACCTCCGGGACTCTTCTCTCTTCATTCCTTCCTTCCTCACGTGGTGCATTTTCCATCACCCGAGTTCTGCGCACTGCTCTTCCCCTTGCTTGAAATGTTCTGTTCCCATCATCCAACAAGAGGCTTCTTGTCATTCAAGTTCCAGATTAACTGTCGATTCCTAGGAAAAGACTTCCGAAGCCACCCACTCCTGTCTGCCTTTCCCAACACTACCCCGCTCTCCAGCTGGGTGGGTCCTTTGCTGCCTGGATACCATCCACTCTTCCCAGCCTCACGACCAGCTGGATGTGGCCATATCTCCGGCTAATGGGATTGAAGTGAAAACGCTGAGTGGGACTTCCTGGAAGCCTCCTTGAAGGGAAGCAGACAAGCCCTTCCTCCCATTTTTCATTCTCCTGCTCTCTGGAATGCTGATATAATAACTGCAACTTCTGAAAGCATCCTGTACCCTGAGATGGCAGCGAGGATGGACAGATAGGAGCCAGGGGAGCTGATGAAACTGTGGCTGGGATGCAGCATACAATACCAGCCTGGGGATCTTTTGTGTGGGAGAGAAATGAACTGTTTATTTAAATCACTGCTATTTGTAGCTGTCCCATTACATATGCCACCACACCTTAATACAAACGACACGTGCCTACCACACCCATCCCCAGACACGGCACCCTATCTTCTTCACCACCTGAAACAGCTCATCCGTTTGTGTTGACACTTTTATTACTAAGGTCATAAACTAGGGTAAAACTTCATGAGAACAGAAATTCGGGTATAACTCAACTCCTGTCCAGTTCTCACTCTTCAAGAGGAGTTCTATGGAGAGTTGCCTTGTGACTGTCCGAGACTCTAAGTTTTATGTTTGGTGCACTCTGTGCTTGAAATGCTCGGTGTTCTGAATATTTTCCATTCATCTCTCCAGATGTCTTTACCTTTTTTCACCTGCTCCACGTTCCAGGAGGCTTCTGGTTGAGTTCAGCCACTAGGGGATACCGGCAGATGGATGGGGGATGAAGGGTGGTGAATTCTTGCAGCTCCCTCCCGGCTGAGCCATTGTGGATTGACTCCTTGGCTCCCCGGGTAGCCTTCCCCCTTCAGCAGACCTAGGGGAGTAAGGGCCTCCTGGCTCCCGCTAGCCCCAAGGCACTCATCATTCTGCATTAGTTTCCCTAAATCCCGACTCTATTAAAGTACCCTGTTATGCTATCTGGGCCTCCTGTCTGTTGATGGAGACTGATGCAAGTGTTGTCTTCCTTTAAAAAAAAAAAATTATTTTGAGAGAGAGAGAGAGCAGCATGAGCAGGGAAGGAACAGAGGGAGGGAGAGAGAATCCCAAGCAGGCACCACGCTGTCAGCACAGAGCCCAACACGGTGCTCGATCTCACAAACCATGAGAGCGTGACCTGAGTTAAAATCAAGAGTCAGACGCTTGATAGACTGAGCCACACAGAAGCCCCAACAGGTGGTTTATTTCTAATTTAACTTATAAATTAAAACTTTTTTTCTGCTTTTCTTACCAGAATTGTCTATCAATGTATTTTTCCCATTTTCCTATCAGGTTTTTGGCCCTTTGTCTCTCCATGTTTAAGAGTTATTTATATACAAAGAATATTAGCCCTTTATCTGTGCTATATCTTACAAATATTTTCTCCCAATTTGTTAGTTGTCTTTTGCTTTGACTATTCTGGGGTTCTTAGCCATGCCAAATAAACAAACAAAAACTCTTTTAAAATATTTTTAAAAATAGGGGCGCCTGGGTGGCTCAGTCGGTTGAATGTCCAACTTCGGCTCAGGTCATGATCTCGCAGTTCACGGGTTTGAGCCCTGCATTGGGTTCTGTGCTGACAGCTCAGAGTCTGGGGCCTGCTTCGGATTCTGTGTCTCCCTCTCCTCTGCCCCTCCCCAGCTCATGCTCTGTCCCTCTCTGTCTCTTAAAAAATAAAAAAATAAAACGTAAAAATTTTAAAAAACATTTTTGAGAGAGAGAAAGTACATGAGAGTGGGGGAGAGGGACACAGGGAGAAAGAGAGAGAGAGAGAGAGAGAGAGAGAGAGAGAGAGAGAATGAGTCTCAAGCAGACTCTACACTCAGTGTGGAACCTGACACCGGGCTTGATCCCAGGACCCTGGGATCATGACCTGAGTTGAAACCCAGTGTGAAACGCTCAACCAACTGAGCACCTAGTATGTTTTAGTATCTCATAGGGCTAATCTTACTCTGGATTTTTAAATTATTTTCCCCATATAATCTTTAGTTTCACCTTGTCTGGCTCCACAAAAGAGCCAGCCCATTGCTCTTTTTTTTGAGATTGTGATAATTAATAAATTGACTTAGGAAAAAATGAACAAGTCTGTGGTGTTGAGTCATCCTATCCAAGAATAGAAGATGTTTTAATTACAAGGGCTTTATACAATATTTTAATATCTGGTTTTTCAAAGTTTTTCTATTTCCTGACCATTCTTGCCCATTTATTTTTTCATATAAGTTTTTGTATCAGTTAATTTGGTTCCATAAAAACCTTTATTGATATTTTTATTGGGGTTGTGATAATTCTTTTTTTTTTAATTTTTTTTAACGTTTATTTATTTTTGAGACAGAGAGAGACAGAGCATGAACGGAGGAGGGTCACAGAGAGAGGGAGACACAGAATCCGAAACAGGCTCCAGGCTCTGAGCTGTCAGCACAGAGCCCGACGTGGGGCTCGAAACCACGGACCGTGAGATCATGACCTGAGCCGAAGTCAGCCGCTTAACCGACCGAGCCACCCAGGCGCCCCTGGGGTTGTGATAATTAATAAATAGAATTAGGGAGAATTGGCGTGTCTTCCAAGTCTAATCACTTCAAAATTGATATTTTTAGTTTGAATGTACACACACACACAAGAATCTAAAAATATATGCCAATTTTTAAAAGGACCACTTTCCTTCAGTTCAGCTAGTATCTACATATTAGGCACTGTTTGCAAATTACTGTCAGAAAATATAGGAAGATGAGCAAGCCATGGTCTCTGCCCTCAAGATAACCACCTGAAGGGGACAATAAGCACTTACATAAGTGACTACAATTTACACAGGTGACTCCAATGAGCCTTACGTAGCATTTAATGTTTGCCTCTTGGGGTAGCATGTCTCTGAGTGACAGAAATCTAGAGCCCAAATATCCATGGAAAGTGCTCACATGTGTCTACAGTGATCCAGGTAGAAATGTGGTTTACTGTTGTATATGCTGCGTACTGGTCTATCACTCTTCAGAGAGCCTGATCACCTCCAACACTGATCCATACCCACAAAATGTTCTCTTTCGGAGAAGAAAGCGTTAAGCCGAGGGACGCCTTGGTGGCTCATTTGGTTAAGTGTCTGACTCTTGATCTCGGCTCAGGTCATGATCTCATGGTTCGTGGGATTGAGCCTCGTGTTGAGCTCCATGCTGGCAATAAGGAGCCTGCTTGGGATTCTCTCTCTTTCCCTCTTTCTCTGTCCCTCCCTCACTCATGCTCTCTCTCTCTCAAAATAAATAAGTCAACTAAAAAAAAAGAAAAAAAGAAAGGATTAAGTTGAAACCATCCATTCATTCTACAATATTCACTGAGTGAGAAAGTGCTCTTGGAGCTGAGATCATGGTGGATAACAAGAAAGACCACACCCATCGTGGTGATGGCGTTCTAGAGGCAGAGACAGAAAACAAACAAATGAAATAACGCCATTTCAGACAGTGGTAAGAGTCACGGGAAAGAGTATAGCAAGTCAAGAAGAGAAAGAGGAAAGCACCATTTTCGATAGGATGGTGAGGGAAGGCCTTCCCGAGGAGGAGGCATTTGGGCAGATTTGAACGACGTGAAGGGGCAAGTCCTGCGAAGGTCCTTGGAGAAGAGTTTTCTGTGCACGTGGGAGCGTCTGCAGAGCTAGGGACGGTATGGAGGCCCGCACACCTGGAAGAGAAGGCCAGGGAGAAAATGGAAGAGAAGGCTTGAGGTAGGCAGTGCCTAGATCAGGTAGGGACACTGGGCAAAAAAGAGTTTGGCTTGTGTTGCGTGACAAGGGATGCTTTGGGCAGGGGTATGACTTGTATGATCGGATCTGTGTGTTAAATCTGGCCCCCGGGGGAATGATAGATTGTAGTGAGGGTCAAGAGCAGAGAACTGGTTAGGAGTCATTGTGTTGTTCGTGTGCAAAATGGCGGGGCTTGGACCAGTGGACAGCTGTGGGAAGGAAAAGTAGCAGAGGAATGAAGGAATCGTTTAGAGGCAGAGCCAACGAGACGTGCTGACAGACTGAATTTGGGAGTAAGGGAAGAGAGGAGCCAAGGATGTCTGTGTGGTTTTTAGCTTGAGGAACCTGGTAGATACCAGTGCCATATACTGAGAAGGGATGACTACCGGAGAAGGGACAGATCGGTGTATTTTGGACAATCATTTCAAGACACTTGGTTATGTCCCGTTGATTTTTAATACCTCAGTGTAGGTTATATGTTCCTTTCCCATTCTTCTCTAGTATCCAATTAGACTTGTTCCTGGGAAGACAGGTCAGGTGTAAAAGAAGCTGTGGTAAATGAGCCCTTGACAGTTTCTCAAGGTCTCAAGCATTATCCTTCTATAAAAAAGAATAAATCAGTATCAGTGTTGATAGTAAAGGATGTTTGGGTCTAGTTGATTCAGTTGTAATCAAGCAGGAAAAAAATTAACAGAGGTTACACTAAGTTGTTTTGCAACGTTTTGCCTGGTCAGGAGCAGAGATGAACTTACAGCTCACAACTGGCTGTGTTTAGGCCCATGGTGCATGATCAGAATACACCGGTTACCTGGGGGGAAAATACCTTACCAGATACTCTAGCCCTGATGTAATCTCTGAATTGGAGCCACTTAATCATGGAACATTTTCTTAGCATTTGTCATACACAGGGCACTGTGCTGGGGACTGTCACTGTGTCAGATACTGTGGCACTGCTATTGTTATTCTTGAACACCCCTTTGTTTTCAGAGGGTTTCCCATGGCTTCCGAAATGCAATTGATCATTTGGGTTCTGTTTGTAGAACTGTGATGAATCTTTAAGGCCAAATACATGCCTTAATGAGATCATAAATGAGTTAAGGCATGTGAAGTACTTTGAGGCGGTCAGGTGAAAAGCTCTCTGAAGTACCAATTAATATTATCTTTACCTTAAAAATAGCTCTTAAGCAAAATCTGGGTCAAAAAAGGCTATAAAGGGGATATTCTTTATAAAGATCTTGGGTTCTACAGTCCATTCTCTTCTGGCTAGGTGGGAATCCCAGATATTTTGTGAATGATAAGGAAATGCAATCATCCCAGGCCCCAGCACTGCATCTTAGTAGGTAGAGCAGGACAGAGTGTCTTCAGCTATTGTGAACGACAAATGGATTTGCATTTTGTGGGAAAAGAACAATGGGATAAGGCCAAGTATGAATGATTTATACCTTAAGCATCAATTGTGCAAATTTTCTTCCTAAAATTAAAAAGACTTTTTTTTCTTAAAAGTAATATATTTTTTTTCTTTTTTTTCAACGTTTTTATTTATTTTTGGGACAGAGAGAGACAGAGCATGAACGGGGGAGGGGCAGAGAGAGAGGGAGACACAGAATCGGAAACAGGCTCCAGGCTCCGAGCCATCGGCCCAGAGCCTGACGTGGGGCTCGAACTCACGGACTGCGAGATCGTGACCTGGCTGAAGTTGGACGCTTAACCGACTGCACCACCCAGGCGCCCCAAAAGTAATATATTTTAACATAGAAAATTTAAAATACAGAAAATGTATAAAAAAGAAGCCATTAGCCGCTCCTCAGAAATTACCACTGTTGGGGCGCCTGGGTGGCTTGGTCAGTTAAGCATCCAACTTCGGCTCAGGTCATGATCTCACAGTTTGTGAGTTCAAGCCCTGCGTCGGGCTCTGTGCTGACAGCTCAGAGCCTGGAGCCTGTTTCAGATTCTGTGTCTCCCTCTCTCTCTGCCCCTCCCCTGTTCATGCTCTGTCTCTCTCTGTCTCAAAAATAAATAAACGTTAAAAAAATAATTAAAAAAAATTAAAAATAAAAAAAGAAATTACCACTGTTAATATTTTATTTATATATTATATATAAATGTGTGTGTGTATAAATACATATATATCTGTAAATCATCTTTTAGGACTGTCGATTTCTGTGAGTGTATAGAAGAAATGATTGGCATCTGAAAGATCAACACCCAAAGGACTTCAAGTTACAGGGAAAAGTTGCCGAGCATAGACCTAATAATAGTTACTCGCATTTTATAGCACATCTTCTGTGTATTATCTCTTATTACTACTAATAATAGCTATTATTATTATCATTAATAACAATAATGCTATTAACAATTAATAATACTTTTTGCTATTAATTATTATTGTTGAAACGTTAGTAAGAGAGGAAAAAATACTTTCTGAGAGATGTAAGTCTCAGCCCCAAGTTATGATTCGATGCAAGATAATGAATTGTATTATGCCTCCGTTTCCTCAAATGTTCAATAAAAATCCTATCCTAGCTGAAGTCTGAGGCTCCTTCCAGTTTTAAAATCCTGTCCAAGTCTTGTTTTGGAATACAGGCACTTATTGACTTGCATTTCCTGGGATGCAAAATTTTACTTTCAAATATTTTTTGAATATTTTATCTAAAATACACCTGTTTTCAAGCAAAGAAAAATGGATCACATTTTGAAGACTCTTCGAATGCTTTGAAGATGGGGCCTATTTACAGAGACCAATTTGTTTCCCTGCATTATTTTAACATGCAACTCTACTCCAGTCCTGAAGCTTCCTAAGTATCTGAGGCTTCGAAAAGCGGGGGTGGAGGAAGCTTATTACCATGGAGATAGATGGGAGCAAATGGTCACATCATCAAAAGCAAACTAGAAATGTACAAAGCTTTTGTGATGCTGATCCTTTTTTTTTTTTAAGTAAGAAGAAGAAGGAAAAGAGGCACAAATAAAAGGACAGATCTCTCTCATTAAATCCAACACTAATTTAGTAATCAGTGAAATAAAGGTACCCTTGAAAGCCTGCTGCCAGAAAATACAGTACAACAAAGAAGCACAAAACGTTGCGGGCTGCCAGGTGTAATTTCCAGGTACTCCAAGTGCATTTGGACTCCCCATTCTCTTAGCTTTGCTTTACAGATCGGCCATCCTCACGGCAGATTTGAACTATCCATTTAGTCACCCCAGTGTGTTATCCAAATATTTAGGAGGAAAAATATTGCGAGAAAATAACCTTTAATTTTATGATTCTGCAAAGGAAACTGTTCGAAATTAAGACGTACAAGAAGCTAAGAATGAGTGTTAATTTCTTCTTCTGTTTATGATCTGTCACTTTGGACAATCTGGAAATAATTTTGACAGCAGGATAAGAGTCAAAGTTGGACTAAAAGTAAAAATTTACAGAAAGTAACTTATATCAGAATACAGTCACCAGCAATTAGATTCTTATGTGCGTATGTATATATAGAGCTTTTCTATCAACCCCATCCATTATTTCATATTACTCTGACAGAAGGTGCCAAAAACCTAAAGGCAGGAAAGATTTATACTCAGTTCTTCATAAATATTCAAAGGAAAGGAAATCATTTAAGAATAAATACATAAAAGTTAAAGAACAGGCCAAGAGTCTGCCTTGAACTTTCAATCTATAAATTAGAAATAGTAGGGGTGGGGATGTTTTAGAGATTGAGGTGATATTTTGAAAGTGTTTTATGCTCTTCAGAGAGAAACGATTTACATTATACTTTAAATGTGAATTTTGAGGAAAATTGTATCTTCTTCTTCCTCTTCCTTTTCCATTTCAGATTTTCCCTCTTTGTTTATATCCCTACAAGAGAAGACTCTTCAAAATTAGAAAAACATTAATTTCCTTAGCTGATTTATAAATTCAATGCAGAACCAAATAAAACACCAAGGTGATTTTTTTTTAACTTAAGAAAATAGTACTAAATTTCATTAGGTAATGGATATGGGTAATTTTTTTTAAGTTTATTTATTTTGAGAGAGAGGGGTAGTGTGAGCACACAAGTGAGGGAGGGGCAGAGAGAGAGGAAGAGAGAATCCCAACCGATGCAGGGCTCAACCCCATGAACTGTGAGATCATGACCTGAGCCAAAATCAAGAGTCAGACAGAGGTTTAACTGACTGAGCCACCCAGGCGCCCCTAGAAATGCGTAATTAGAAACATTCTGAAAAAAAAGTAATGAGGAAATAGTTAGTACAACCATATTTAAAATATCTTATAAAGGTACAATAATCAACATATTCTAGAGAAGAAATAGATAGCTAAATAGAATAGAATAGAATAGAATAGAATAGAATAGAATAGAATAGAATAACCAGAAATAAATCCAAATATGTATGTGAACTTAATGTGTGGAACAGGTAGATGAGTCAATTTTACAGAAGGTGAGGAGGAAGGAAGATGCATTAGTCAATAAATAGTGGCAGGTATGGGGTGCTTGGGTAGCTCAGTTGGTTAAGTGTCCAACTTTGGCTCAGGTGATCTCATGGTTAGTGAGTTCAAGCCCTGTGTTGGGCTCTGTGCCGACAGCTCAGAGCCTGGAGCCTGCAGCCTGCTTCAGATTCTGTCTCTCTCTGTCTCTCTCTCTGTCTCTCTCTGTCTCTGTCTCTCTCTCTCTCTCTCTCTCTGCCCCTCCTCCACTCATGCTTTGTCTTTCTCTCTCTCAAAAATAAATATTAAAAAAATTTGTTTTAATTAGTGGCAGGGTAGACTGGCTAGGAATGAAAAAATAAAATACAATGGTCTTTCACCATACTTTTTTTTTTAATTTTTTTAAATGTTTTTTTTTTTATTTATTTTTGAGACAGAGAGAGACAGAGCATGAACGGGGGAGGGTCAGAGAGAGAGGGAGACACAGAATCCGAAGCAGGCTCCAGGCTCTGAGCTGTCAGCACAGAGCCCGACGCAGGGCTCGAACTCACAAACTGTGAGATCATGACCTGAGCCGAAGTCGGACACTCAACCGACTGAGCCACCCAGGCGCCCCTCACCATATTTTTATATCCAAAAATATTTCCAGAAGATTGAAAGATTTTCAACATGACAAAATAAAATTATAGAATTAGTAGTTCAAAACTTTAATGGATTTATTATTTGGTGGATAATCTTGGCATACAAAAACACTTTCTAAGGCCTGTAATCCTAAAGTCTTAAAGGAAGAAAAAAAAAACAAATTTGAACATATACAAACTAGACAAAAATATTGCAGTATATTTGGCAAAGAAATTGTCATTAATATACAACACGTCGTACAACTCAGTAAGTCAAATCAAATTTAAGAAATGGTCAACATATTAAAATCTTCATCTCTTTCACAATTAAATAATTACATATCAAAACCAATGAGTATATCCATATAATGGAACATTATTGAGCAACAACAAGTAACATTATTTATAGTATCCAAGAAGTGTAAACAACCCAATGCTCATTAATTGATGAATAAACCAGATGTGGTATATCCATACCTTGAAATATCATTCAGCTGTAAAAAGGACTGAAGTACTAATACATGCTACAATGTGGATGAACCTTGAAAGCACTATGTTAAGCGAAAGAAGCCAGACACAAAAGAGCACATTTGTATGATTCCAGTTATGTGAAATCCCCAGAATGGGCAAACACAGGGACCCTAAGCATAATTTAGTTGTTGCCTAGAACTGGGGCAATGAGAATCAGGGGAAATGGGGAGTGACTGGTTTTTTGTTTTGTTTTGTTTTGTTTTTAGCGTTTATTTATTATTGAGAGACAGAGAGAGACAGAGCATGAGCAGGGGAGGGACAGAGGGAGAGGGAGACACAGAATTGGAAGCAGGCTCCAGGCTCAGAGCTGTCAGCACAGAGCCCGATGCAGGGCTCGAACCCACAAACCGTGACATCATGACGTGAGCAGAAGTTGGATGCTTAACGGACTGAGCCACTGAGGCACCCGGGGAGTGACTGTAAATGGGTACAGAGTGTTCTGTAGTGTTTTTCCTTTTTGAGGTCATGAAAATTGATTCTGATGATGGTTGCACAATTCTGTGAAATGTACTCAAACCACTGAATTGTGCACTTTAGACAGTGAATTGTCTGGTATGTGAATTACATTTCAACAAAGCCGCTTTGTTTTTTGTCTTATATAAGAAAACAGTCAGGGGGCCGCCTGGGTGGCTGTCACTTAAGCATTCACTCTTCATTTCGGTTCAGATCATGATCTCATCACTCGTGAGATGGAACCTCACTGTCAGTGCAGAGCCTGCTTGGGATTCTCTTTTTCCCTGTCTCTCTGCCCCTTCTTCACTCGTGCTCTCTCTCTTTTTCTTAAAATAAATAAACTTTTAAAAAATGGACTCCATTAAAAAAGAGAGAGAGATTCTTTCTCACCCTCTCCCTTTGCCTCTCTCCAGCTCACTCTCTTAAAACAGAAAGGGGAAAGAAAAAGAAAAAGGGGTATATGAATTTGCTTATCAGATTACAAAGCTCAGTAAATAATGGTGGAAGTGAAAATTGGCACACTATTTTGGTGAACAATTTAGCAATACCTTTCAAAATTTAAATGCACCTCATTCTTTGATTCAGCAATTCAGACTCAAAAAATTACCATATCAATATATTTGCAAAAACCTGGCAACTTGCATACAGAAGAACATTGTGTGCAACAGGAAAATCTGAAAATCTGGAGGTGGCCATTTAAGGGAATATTATGCAGCCTTTTAAAAATATCATGGAGGGGAGCCTGGGTGGCTCAGTCAGTTAAGCATCTACCGCTTGATCTCAGCTCAAGTCTTGATCTTAGGGTCATGAGTTTAAGCCCTGAATTGGGCTCCACACTGGAGGTGAAGCCTACTTAAAAAAATACACACACACACACACACACACACACACACACACACACCATGGAGTTATAAGGGCTGACATGGAAAGATCTTCAAGAAAACAATAAAAATAATATTTACTGAGCACTTGCTATGTACCACTCTTTCAAGTGCTTTGCATGCAATAACTCACCTAATCCTCTTTGCAACCCTATATTTTTCATATTGTTATTACCTCCATTTTGTAGATGATGGCACTGAGAAACACAGCTAGGATTGAGTAACTTGCCTAAGATCCCATAGCTACTAAATGGTAGAAACGGTTTTTTTTATATGAAATTTATTGTCAAATTAGTTTCCATACAACACCCAGCACTCATCCCAAAAGATGCCCTCTTCAATGCCCATCACCTCCCCTCCTCTCCCTCCCACCCCCCATCAACCCTCAGTTTGTTCTCAGTTTTTAAGAGTCTCTTATGCTTTGGCTCTCTCTCCCACTCTAACCTCTTTTTTTTTCTTTTTTTTTTTCTTCCCCTCCCCCATAGGTTTCTGTTAAGAGAAGCGGTTTTTTGCATACATTTAAAAGGTGGATATTTATAGATTTCAGGTGCTCCCATCACACACATAAAATAACTGTGTGAGATGATATGTTAATTAGCTGGACTTTAGTAATCATTTCACTATGTATATGTATATAATCATTGTGTTGTACATCTTAAATATTTTAAAATTATTTTATTTAAACATTTTTGTTTAAAAAATCATAGGAAAGCGTCAACATCAAATGTGTGATTGTGGTTACCTATGAGAATGGAAAGAGGAGAATGGAATCACATTTACTCTACAATATTTTCTTAAAATATCAAAAGCTAATATCACACAATATTAACATTTGTTATTCTGCCAGTTATATTTGTTATATTAGTATTTGTTATATAGTATGTATTTGTTATATTAGTCCTTCTATTTTTCCATACACTTGAAAGTTTTCATTTTTCTAAAAAATATTCTTTCCGTCACACTAAACTGCCTCCTGAGTGGTTACCAGAGAGCAAATGGACAAACACTCCTGCAGAATAAGGTAGGATTATTGGGGGGCAGTGGGGAGAGAAGGGGGCGGTGTTTAGTTTGTTTTATGGTCTACTGTCTCCATTGCTGATTCAAAGTATTTTACAGAAGCTGTGAGGGTGCCTAAGGCCTGACCCTTCTTTCTCATTCTAACTCACTTATGCCTAGACCGCTCATGCCCAGACCCCGGTACAATCTAGTTTGAAACACTATTGATGGCTCAACAGTCATTAAGCATGGGTTTCACTGCATTGTTTCCTTGCACAAATGCCTTCAAACTATCTTGAGGGAGGAAGAATTCATTGTTAGCTTGGGTGTCAAGCCTTCGTCAGTCTCACCTAAGTCTCTTTCCACTGTTACCTCCCACAAGTTTACCCTCCATGCTTGCATTACTGTTTGATGTATATAATTTTTGCCTTATCCCTACATTAGCCTGTCCCCCTTCCTTCCTTTCTGACCTTCTCTATCACAGCCTTGCTTGGGATCCAGTTTCAATCCAACATCTTCCCTAGAGTCTTCCCTGAAGACTCAATACAGTAATTATAATTACTCCCTCATACGCTCGTCCAGGAATTCCCATGTTTGTGGTTTACTTTGCAGTAGAACAGATGCACGGGCTCTGGATGTCATTTTCTCTCACCTGACCAGGAACCTCACTCTGTAGATCACTCTGCCTCTCCTTTATCTTTAATCTGTCACTCTTTACTGGCCCCATTCAAAACTTTTCAGGAGTCAACAATTATAAATGAAGCAGAAAGTGTGTTGTGAAAGGTCTGGTCCCCCTAAGTCAGGTGCTGAAGGGAGAGCAAAGAGGAAGACTACTGTGGTGATCGGGGACTCGCAGTTCCCACGTGCTGCATGAAGCCTAAAGCATCAGGAAAATCAAGCAGTGGGCTGGTGAGGTGTTATTAGTCACAGCCCCAATTATACACAACTCAATGTCCATCAAGAGTGGAGAAAATAGGGGTGCCTGAGTGGCTCATTTTGTTAAGCATCCAACTCTTGATTTCAGCTCAGGTCATGGTCTTGTGGTTTGGATTGGTTTTAGGATTCTATTTCTCCCTCTCTCTCTACCCCTCCCCCACTCATGCAAGTGCGCGTGCGCGCTCTCTCTCTCTCTCTCTCTCTCTCTCTCTCCCTCTTAAAAACAAATAAATAAATAAACATAAAAAAAGAGTAGAGTGAATAAATAAATATGGTTGTATTGTAATCCATATAAATGCATTATGGTGAGTGTGAAATAGAACACTACTGAATGGTGAAATGAATAAACTTGAGCTACATGTAATGATATGGACAAATCACATCAACACTTGAGAAAGAGAAAAGCAGCCCCCAATATGCAAGAGCCAGTCTGGTACATTCAGCCACTCACAGGTAGGCCTTGGTGTTCTATTGAACATAAATAATTTCGCAAAGTACAACATCAGACAAAGCCATTCTGTGACCATGATAGATCAAGACAAAACCCAAACGACTGTTACACCATCCAACCACCAACAAAACACGAATATTGTAGGGGCGCCTAGGTGGCGCAGTCGGTTAAGCGTCCGACTTCAGCCAGGTTACGATCTCGCGGTCCGTGAGTTCGAGCCCCGCGTCGGGTTCTGGGCTGATGTCTCAGAGCCTGGAGCCTGTTTCCGATTCTGTGTCTCCCTCTCTCTCTGCCCCTCCCCCGTTCATGCTCTGTCTCTCTCTGTCCCAAAAATAAATAAACGTTGAAAAAAAAAATTAAAAAAAAAAAAACACGAATATTGCCCTAACCACAAAAATGACCAAATATCCTCTTATAGAACTGATACGAGTGACTCATGCTTCTTTTCCAATTACAGCTTTAGCCCCAGTCTTAAGTTCCTTTCTTCTAGGTAAGATTTGGTGTGATACCCAATCACAGAATTACCCTGGCTTCCTGATCAGGGTTATCCAAACCAGAGCAAAGACTCACTTCCTTAAACTCTTCCCCAAATTACCTAACACAAGCCTAAAGCCTATACTAGATCGGAAATTCTCTTACTGAGAATCCCCCGCCCCCCCCCCCCCCACCGTGTGTGCTCTTCCTCACCATAATGAATAATAAACCCAACTTCCTCAACTACAGGAGTGTGCCTGGGCGACTGGAGGGCACTGATACGTTAAAATTGAGTGAAAGATGCAAATCACAAAAAAATATAAACTTTCACTCAAATGAAGTTAATAAAAGTCAGTACTAATTAAGCTGTTTAGAGATGCATTAACACAGAGGTGAGAAAACTATAGAAAAAAAGGAAGGATGTGCTTATGAGAAATGTTGGTATAGTGTTAGTTCTAAGGGAAAGGAAGGGATGGAATGGGTTGAGGCATAACGAAGTTAGAGCAAAACGAATTGCTTTATTCAAGGATGTGTAAGCACAAAACACTGCAACCTAACAAAATACTTTTGCAGAATACAAAAAAAAAAAAAAAAAAAAAGGAAACAACTTCCAGAAGACTCCAGGAAGAGCTTGTCCCAGATATTGAACCACTGTAGGATCTGCAAGAAAACTTCAGGGAACTGGTAGCCTTCATAGACACAAGATGGACTTTTAAAAAGGGAAGGGTTATGAGTTATTAAAAGAAGAGAATAAAATGAGAACTCATTAGGATGAAATAAAATGCAACAAGATTTTTAAAGGAAGGACGATGTGATGAGGAAAGATTGGAAGGAAATTAAAACGGAATGCTGGAGTTAAGGAAAAAACATGGGAGGTATCGCAACATTGATTCTGATTGATGCTGTAGTGATGTAGAGAACAAGTTAAATAATTATCAAAATTTATGGACAAAGAGATGAAAAAGTTAAGATGATAGCAGCAAAGGATAGAGAACAAAGAAGAGGGGCAACTGGTGTTCCTTAGGAGGAATCCAGAACAGCAGGAAAGACACAGTCACAGAGATGGGATAGGAGAGTGTTTCTCCCTAGAGGGTAGGGTTGAGGATGTAGCCATGGTGGGCACGTGACCGGATTGCCCTGGAAGGAGTGGTGTGCCTTTAAATTGGAGTAATGAATGACTACCGGTTGGGCTGGGTTGCGTCCCTTCAGTGATGTTGAGGAAAAAAAATAAAGAGATAAAGATAGTGAATGAATGCATGAATGCAGATGTTCAGCCAGAAGTGCGAAACCACATCCCAGATGAAGTCAATCAAGAGAAGTCAATCAAGAGAAGTCTGCCGCATTTGGGCAAAACTTTTGAACCGTAAGATAAATAGGAGGGAAATGCTACCATATCCATTTTCTCCTTTAAAAAAAAAGGTAGGGGGCACGCCTGGGTGGCTCAGTCAGTTATGCATCCGACTCTTGATTTCAGCTCAGATTATGATCTCACGGTTCATGAGTTTGAGTCCAAGTAGGGCAGAGCCTGCTTAGGATTCTCTCTCTCCCTCCCTCTCTTACATGCTCTCTCTTTCAAAAATAAATAAATAAACTTTAAAAAAAAAAAGAAGAAAAACTACCCAAAACAAATTAAAAACTTAGACTTGTCACAAGCTTTTCTTTCTCTGCCACACAAAATTCCCAATGACAACGAAACAATGCTTACAGATGGCTAAAGAATGAGGTCAGAATCTAATCCCATTTAACTATGTTTTCACTCAAGGAACAATAATATGAAGACCTTGGTTTGCAAGTGCTCAGAAAGAATGCCACCTATGTAACCTTTTCAGAAAATTACTTCAGTTGGACTCTGACAAACTTATGAGTTGGTAAGTCGTGGAATGGCACCCTTGGTGGCGAGTACTAAAATCAAGTAAAATTGAGACAGGAAGAGTACATTAATTTTGAACATCTTCACCCTCTATATGACAAAGCTTATTTCAGTAATAATCGTTAAGTGCAACTATAATAACGGCCAAAAAAGAAATGCAGAAAGTGAAAATGGTTTATTGAATTTTTTATGTATAATTGTACAGTAAAAAATTATTAGTTACTAAAAAAGAGAATATGGAAAATATGGATTACTACTTTTTAATTACAATGTTATGGATTTTTTTTGGTAAAAAAAGGAAACAAACTTGAACCCTTATACCTGTGTATTTATTGGTTACATAATGAATAACAGCATTATTAATTTAATACTAATTTATTAATAATATAATATATAATAATATATAAGTGTACATTATATAATTAATAATTAATTATTATTAATTTAATAATAATTATGAGGGGCACCTGGGTGGCTCAGTTAAGCGTCCGACTTCGGCTCAGGTCATGATCTCATGGTTCGTGGGTTCAAGCCTCGCGTCGGGCTCTGTGCAGACGTGCTCAATGTCTGGAGCTTGCTTCCGATTCTGTGTCTTCCTCTCTCTCTCTCTGCCCTCCCCTGCTCGCGCTCTGTCTCTGTCTCTCTCGAAAATAAAATAAAACATTTTAATAAAAAAATAATAGTTATGAAAGACTAACAAATTGAAAACAAAGAGAAATTTCTATTTTAAAGATAATGTTCAAATTCAATAAAATATTGAATACATAAGCTAAATTCTGTACTTTCCAATAAAAATATTCACCTTGCAGTTTCTACTGTATCACCGTTTTATTTTATTTATTTTAATGTTTATTTACTTGAGAGAGAGAGAGAGAGAGAGAGAGAGAGAATGGGGGAGGGGCAGAGAAAGAGGGAGACACAGAATCTCAAGCACCGGGTCCAGGCTCTGAGCTGTCGGCACAGAGTTCAAAGTGGGGCTTGAACTCGGGAACCATGAGATCATGACCTGAGCTGAAGTCAACGTTTAACTGGCTGAGCCACCCAGGCACCCCAGTATCACTGTTTTAAATTTCAGATACCCAAAATTCAAATACTCACAAGCAATTACAGAACTGAAGTTAACTCGTGTTCTGATTCCTTGTCTTTGCAGTCACTGTTGTTGTTCCTTGTTTCAAATCTACTACTTAAACTCAGGCATTTGTAGTACCACAGGGGTTGGAAACACAGACTGCACTCCGAAAGTGAACTGGAACAATCCTGAACCATTTATAAAGCTACTTTTGAAATGAGCCTGCATGTCCCCCTGTTCTGGAAGCTCAATGAATGATTGAGAATTCTTGTGATTACTGCCCGTGTAGAACACAACATGCACTAACAGATAAGTAATGATAAAATGTGCTAAGTTTAAGTTTACATGCACATTATTAAAACTCAGTAACCTCAGCAGTTGTTTATGATGTAGGCCAAAGATTGTTCAGGAAGAAATATTTTGTGGCTGACTTTGTTGACAGTTGCTGGCATGTGGTGATAATAAAGGGTAGCTGACTTTAGTCAGTTTCATTGTCATTCAGTTCTCACTGCTCTGCCCTCCGTCTACCTCTAGTTTGAATAATTCTGGTAAGTCTGGCTGTGCAACTGAATGCCAGACCATAGGTCTCTCTTTTTCTAATTACCCTCCAAAGAGGGACTGTGGTTTAATTAGATAGAATTATGCTCTCATGCATGTATCAGGAAGCCGACAGAAAGGCTTAAGCAAGTGAGGGAAATAATTTTTTCGTGTAGCAGACAGCCCAGGGCTGGTAGAGCAGCTCTGTGAGGCCATCAGGGGTGCACGCTCCCTTGGTTTTTGCATCAACATCCTTCCCTTTTGTCTTTTGCCCTTAAGCTCACAAAATAGCTACTGAACCTCAAGATCCTGTGCCAACATTATATGCAAGATGAAGCACAAAAAGCAAAGGCAAAATGCTCCCCAAGCCAAATGTGTCCCCTTTTTAGGAGGAAAACACTAACTTTCCTAGAAGTCTCATCCACCAGATTTCTGTTTACATCTCCTTGGTCAGAAGTCGTCATCTGGCCACTCTTAGCTGCAAGAGAGAGTGGGAAATAAAGTCTTTTTATTTGACCTGGGCACCTAACCATCCTAAATAAAATTGGGGTTCTTTTGGGATGGAGGAATGGATATTGTTTAGGTAAAGTACTTGGAGATTAAATGCTGGCTATTAGGGGCACCTGGGTGGCTTAGGTCACGATCGGTCAGTTGAGCATCCGACTTCGGCTCAGGTCATGATCTCACGGTCCGTGAGTTCAAGCTCCATGTCGGGTTCTGTGCTGACAGCTCGGAGCCTGGAGCCTACTTCAGATTCTGTGTCTTCCTCTCTCTCTGCCCCTCCCCCACTCATGCTCGCTCTCTCTCTCTCTCTCTCTCTGTCAAAAATAAATAAATATTAAACAAATTTTTAAATGCTGGCTATTAAATTCTTCTGTTGCTGTAAAGGTACTGAGATAAAGTTGGGGTGTACTTGAATTCCCCATAAGGAGAAACTTGTGGTTGAGGATCACTACAATTTTAATCATTCTAGTGTTATCACATAAGAAAGATCCATGCTATGGTATGAATGTCTGTGTCCCACCAAAATTCATTTTGAAATCCTCACCCTCAAGATGATGATATTAGGAGGTGATTGGGAGATCCCAATCACCATTGGAGGATGATTATATCAGGAGGGAAGAGATTAGTGCCCTTATAAAAAAGACCCCAAGGAACGACCTTGCCCCTTATACCATGTGAGGACACAGGGAGTTGGGTGTCTTCTGTGAGGAAGCCATCCCTAACTGGACACCAAATCTGCTGGTGCTATGATCTTGGACTTCCCAACCTCCATAACAGTGATAAATACATTTCTGTTGTTTTTTAGCTACTCAGTCTATGGTATTTTGTTGTATTGGCCTGAAGGAAGATCAATTAAAAAAGATGCTTAACTCTGATGTAGTAGAGACATAATTGTTCTGGGCCAAAAGCATTTCAGTTTCTACTCTTTTTGTATTTTAGTATTTTTGTACTTTGTACCTTAATATTTTTTCCACTTGTGTTACTTTCTTTCTGTGTGTGACCAAGAAAGGACAAAATAGTGTATTATCACATTCAATCACCCAATATCATAAGGTCTGGAGACTTAAAGCCAGGATCAGGCTACTGCAAAGGCAGATATTGATGCTTCTTTTTCTGTACACTCATCTTTCAAGTTCTTGAATTTCCTTGGAGTTAAGCAGCCATGGACCACTAAGCAATACTGACCACTTACCATCCATGTATGAGTCATTGGGCCCATTCACAAGGCAACTCCTGGAAGGAAGAGAATGATAGAGCAATGGTCACTCTGTGGGTCATGTTTTTAATGCCCAAGCTACCCAATAGTGAAACAGTTCCCTGTTCATCCAGTCTCACTCCTTCACTTTCCATATTAGGCCCATGTTTTCTTATTTTGTCCTCAGTGAGGTCAAGAACATTTTCTGGTGAAAATTGACATGACTGGATATCTATTTTCTTAATGCTTCCCACCTCAGAAAATAGTCTGAAGGATGAACTCAGGATAAAGGATGGTAGACATGGGCCACAGCAATAATGACTGAAAGAAGTTTCTGATCATAAAGACTTTCAAACTTCTAGGGAGGGGACGGATAGGCTGAGGCTGAAAGCCTCTAGCACCAAGCTGAAGAAACTGCCACTTGACGGAGCCATTGTGTGTAGTTGACACACAACATTATATTATTTTGAGCTGTACAACACGATGATTCCACAACTCCTTATGCTATGCTATACTCACCACAAGGGTAGCTCCCATCTGTCACCATACATTTTTACTGTGACATCATCGACTCTATGTCAATGTCATGCCTTTTGTTCCCACGACTTATTCATTCTGTAACTGGAAGGCTTCCAGTTCCCCTTCACCCATATGGCCCATCCCCTATCTTCCTCCTCTCTGGCAACCATCAGTCTGTACTCAGTATTTATAAGTCTGATTCTGCTTTTGTTTGTTGGTTGGTTGGTTTTGTTTTTTCACACATACGTGTGAAATTGTGTGATATTTTTCTTTCTGAGTCTCACTTATTTCATTTAGCAGAATACCCTCTAGGTCCATCCCTGTTGTCCCAAATGGCAAGATCTCACCCTCTTTTATGGCTGAGTAATACTCCATTGTATATATATATATATACATATATATATATATATATATACCACATCTTCCTTACGCATTCATCAGCTGATAGACACTTGGGCTCTCTCCATGGTTTGGCTATTGTTAATGCTGCTATAAACATCGGGTTGAATGTACCCCTTTTGAATCTGTATTTTTGTACCCTCTGGGTAAATAGTAGTGCAATTGCTGGACCACATCTTCTTTATCCATTCATCAGTTGACACGACACTTACATTGTTTCCGTATCTTGGGTATTGTAAATAATACCGCAATAAACATAGGGGGGCATGTGTCTTTTCAAATTAGTGTTTTTTGTTGTCTTTGGGTAAAAACTCAGTAGTCGAATTATTGGGTTATGTGGCATTTTTATTTTTAATTTTTTGAGGAAGCTTCATACTGTTTCCCACAGTGGCTGTACCATTTTGCATTCCCACCAAGAGCACACAAGGCTTCCTTTTTCTCTGCATCCTCACCAACACTAATTTCTTGTCTTTTGGATTTTTAGCTGAGAATGGTCTTTCTTAAAAATTTCTCAAAAAGTCTGGACTCGGTTCTTCTATTTTGCCTCTGTATATGATTTAATGTTAGTTTCTGGTAATGTAATTTAATATACATATAAAGATATATGGAAAGAGATAGCTATCAATATAGATATAGACACAGACACAGATATAGGGGACAAAGGTTACTACCAAGCACAGAGCTGTCGGGTCACTTTGAACACACAAACCTCCATTCCAGCCGATACTCTCAAAGTCTGAGCACACCACATACACAGCCATCTGCACATCGATAGTCTAAAACATCCCTATTATAGGATTTCTCCCAAGCTTAAGAACCAACAGCAATAGATTATGGTACTTTATTAAGTGACACCTCATTATGCAGTGAAATACTACAGGACCATTAAAAAGAATGAGGTGGATGGCTAGGGCTACCAGAAAGACAGATACAGATATGAAGAGTATATTGTGACAGGAACAATGGAAGCTGGAAAGCTGTAAATGGAGAATTCCATCTGGTGTTTTCTATGCATAGAAAAAATTCTAAGGGAATGTTCAGCATAGGGAAATTTTTCTCTAATATTTTATGGTTTTGTTAAAAAATTACCTTTGCAATCAGCAAAAGCTATACACATCTATATACACATGTGTGTATAATAGATATAGATACATTTACATATATACACACTTATACATGTATTCACATTTTATGTGCAACAGGTGTTCTAAAACTCAATTCCTTGCAAAGTATGGCTTTGCCTTCAAACCAGAACTTTAGCTTCAGTCTCCCTCATGCCGTTTATTCTCCCCTCCATACCTCTAC
The DNA here is from genome assembly GCF_022837055.1 of Prionailurus viverrinus. Classification (NCBI taxonomy): domain Eukaryota; kingdom Metazoa; phylum Chordata; class Mammalia; order Carnivora; family Felidae; genus Prionailurus; species Prionailurus viverrinus. The sequence continues at coordinate 23,145,049 of NC_062568.1, forward strand.
TCCTGTTATTCCCTTTGCCTGGAATGCCCCCCCCCCGAATCTTTCATTTTTCAAATCCTGTCTACCTGACCTTCAAGGACTGAGACTCTTCCCCAGGTTCTCAGTCACCTCAGACTCCTTATTTCCTCAACTGTCATAATGCCTTTCAAACTTTGGTGTGTGTAAGAATCCCCCCGAAGGCATTATTAATGTTTCTGTCGCTCCCCTCCCCCACCACCAGAGATTCTGATTCACTAGGGCCAAGGTCGGGCCCCAAAGTCTGCTGTACTCATAATACTCCCAAGTGATGTTGACGCTGTGGGCTATGATCACCCTTCACAGGCACGGGTCTAGACCCCAACAATTTAGATTTAGTATATTCTGTTACTTATTTATTTCGTGGATCACTTGTTTCTCATTACATGGCCAACAACTTGTGGGTAGGAACATTGTTCTACACTTGTCTCTAGCCTCTGCAGTTCGAGAGCCAAGAGATGATCATAGGGTACAAGTTACCTGAGGCTTGGAAGTTTGCAGGCTTCTCAGTAACGCGGACAGTGGTGAAGATTATGTGAGTCTGCAGCAGTCTTTTCCACTTGTACCAGCCCCAGAAAACTTTCTGGCCCTGATTCTGAACTTGAATGCATCATGAATCCATGCATGCGATCATGTGACTTTACGTAGGTTAAGGGACAATGGACAAACCTACCTCAGGAGGACAATTCCTCTGTGGGGCCTCAGAGCCTCTGAAAACCCAATTTTTATAATAAGATATCCTTTCTTTATTTTTCTAGACTGTCCCCTGTATTAGTGGAATCCTGAGGCTGGCTGATGCCACTCAAATATAATAGAGCAGTCTGAATGTGGGTGGCCATAACTAAGTGTGAAACGCAAGTGTGCAATTGACTTCTAGCTTTATTTTTTTTTAAGTAGTGATGGGATACATACAGTGGGTCAACTTACTGGAAGAATGCCTGGCCCCACCCATGCAAGTCAGTGTGTATGTGCTCACCTGGTCCATAAAGGCCAACCTGACGGCCATCTCTCCAGAGTATCCCCAAGCAACAGAACACACACCCAATCCTTCCTGTTACTTAGTGCCCGCCGACACCCCCCCTTCTTACTACATTCAGTAGAGAAAGTCCCCAGTGTTCTTGGGAACCAGACAATTGGAACCATCTCACCCCCTCCCCCAACCGTCTCTGGGCCAGTGTTCCTGGAGTGCTGAGAAACTCTAATCTGGGACTCTCCTCTTTAGCTGTACCCTTCCCACCCCCCCCTTCTCCTTCCCACCAGGTCTTGAGAAGACAGGAGACATCACTGAAGCTGGTGTGTATTGATTTGTGCCTTATGAATCTGTGTCACTGCATAAAGGTCTACCCCTTCAGGGAATAAGAACGTGCTTCTAGTTCTACCTGTAAAACTAGAAAAGTAGTCTTTAATCTCATAAGAAAGGAGACCTGGCCCTCTACACTCATATGGGAATATGGGAGAAAATATGGGATAGAGGTAGTTCCCAAATACAGTAGTCATGGGAACCTCTCAGGTAACAAACTTTGAAAACGGTCATGGAGGAGTGAAGTACGGTATTTTGAATCACTGTCTACTATGACAAATATTTATTAAGCACTTGGGTCATAGACATTATACTGGGTACCGAGAATATAATGATATACTCAAACAGGCATAGTTGTGTATGGAGCTTATGATTGTTCTCATGACACAGTCTTATGAGAAGGTAATTATTGTTTTTTTAATGTTTATTTACTTATTTTGAAAGAGGGAGAATGTGAGCAGGGGAGGGGCAGAGAGAGAGGGAGAAAGAATCCCAAGTAGGCTCTGTACCCAGGGCAATCCCCCTGGGGGTCTCAGTCCCATGAACTGCAAGATCATGACCTGAGCCGAAATCAAGAGTCAGACGCTCAACTGAATGAGCCACCAGGTCCCCTGAGAAGATAGTTATTCATATAAAACCATTCAAACAAATGTAAACATTTAATTAAAGTAAGTGCTGTGAAGGAGCAGTAAGGGTGCTTTAAATGCATGAACTAGAAACTGCCAACCTAGCAAGGGCAGTAAGAGAAGGCTTTTCTGAAGATCTGAGTACTGAGCTGAGAGCTGAAGGGTGGGTGGGAGCTACCAGAGCAAAGAATGTTCCAGGCAGAAAGGTGTGAAAAGGCCCTGTGGCAGAAATGATATGACATGTTCTTTTATTGAAAAAGGCTCCAGTGGCTGATACAGGCAAGATGTCACTAGAGAGGAAGAAAGGGCCAGACCATGTGTGGGGTTCAGATACAACATTAAGAATTCCTGTGGGTAATAGGAAGCCACTAAAATGTTTAGTCAGATTTGCGTTTTGAAAGACTTCCCCAGGCCGTTGTAAGAATGGGTTGAGAGGGCCAATGCTGGGACACCAGCTAGGGGACTATTGCGATCACCCAGGGGAGAGAAGATGAAAACTTGGTCTAGGGTTGGGGTAGGGGAAATGAGACAAGACCAGCTCAGGCCACTCACCAGCTAAAACTAATAATGCCCAAAGTTTCCCCCACCCCCCACCCCCATAGGATGCAAACCTCCAGGAAAACTGAGTGTTTGGGGCCTTGGTTATAAAGCTGGCTGATTATAAGACAGCAGTGTGAATTCAGAAGTCCATCCTAAGTTTGACATGTGAGTGTGCAACCGACTCTAGCTTCAAATTTTTTAAGTAATGGGGCAGGTGATTTTTCTAGAGAAATAGACTTCTGGAAAATGAGTCAAAGCAGCAAGTTAAGGGAAAAATTCACCAAGGGTGTCATTCTGCCTTATCACCACTGAGTGCTGCTGTTTCCAATGGCAAGTTCCCCCCCCAAACCCCAAAGAGCCAAGGACCAGTAAGAGGAAGGTGGGGGGGGGGGGTGTTACCTTGGAATAAAAGGGAGAAAAAGACAAAGAGATTTCCTAATTTTGGAAATCTGAGTCCTAAGCAGCAGGGGTCCAAACCAAGAATTTGTGAAGGTCATTTTGCCGTATGGTAACTTCTGGCTTTACTGCCAGCATCTCTAAAGACAGTCCCCAGTATTAAAAGGGCCAAGATGGGTTTTTTTTTTTTTTTAGAACTATTAGCATGCCCCCTCCCCCACAGACCCATTAGTGGGCCTTATTAAACCAGTTCAGACAAAGAGTAAAGATGCCCTAGTTAATGGAGAGTCTCCGATAATTACTCTGCTCAGCCGCTTCTTTTAGGGTTTGAATGGCCTTTAAATAATGTTTCTCTTGCTGTGTTCTCAGACAATGACCTAGTAGTCTGCTTTAAGCGGTGCCAATCCCATTAGCTGAAGAATAGCAAACTGTGTCTGTGTGCCAATGAGTGTGTGCGTGTGTGTGTGTGTGCGTGTTGAGGAGCACAGCATATGGTGGAGGTCAGATTTAAATGTTGCTCCCTTCTTCTTTTCCTTCATTCCTTTGTAAACTCATCCCTCCTAGGAATCAAATAAATGCACCACTGTGTCTCTCGGGTCATCGATTGGGTGCACATCTATTCCTGAAAGTAGCAAGCAACTTTCAAATGCTTACAGAAGATGCCTATCATTCTTATTTACTAAGAATTTCTTGGTAGGATGTGATCTTAAAGTTATTCCTTGCCTTCTAAGAACTTCAAGTCCCAATGCACAATAATGCAAAGAACATAAAGTCATCTCAATATGTGTTTACTGCTCAGAGTTGAAAAATGTGAAGCGTTTCATAAACGTGGAAGGAAAAATGTAGGAGACAAAACAGAAGAGGGAATGCCGAGATCCTTGGAATACTTCCCTCTGTGGCCTCTCTGCTGATGCGGGCAGCCCTTATTTTTCTGGTAATTAGACTGCAGAGTTACCTTTCAAGACAGGTTATATCCTGACAGAGAATGTGGAAAAAGGGCAACCTCACTTTACTTGGGAAGGATCAAATTCTTCTATCGGAAAGTAAGTTCAATTGTGAACAGCTTTGTTATAGAAATGTGTAAAACAATGTTCAGAAACACTGTAGTGAATTCAATCTGGCTGGAACCAGCCCTTGCCCACCTTTGTCTGGAAGAGTTGTCCAGGCATTCCAGAATGGTCTCTTTTGATAGTTCTTGAACATACGGAGTGTGAAAACAGGCCAGCATCAGGACGTGGGGCGACGTCACACCATTATATGGAAGTGAGTTACATGCAGCTCAGTGAGCATCACACAGCACCCACAATACGCACCACACACACACACACACACACACACACACACACCCATACGTGCACACACACATTTGACAACTCCTGGAAAGGATGATCACACTGTAGCCAACAGGAAAAAAAGAGCCACTCTCTGGTTCTTATTCTACAAAAACACCATAGGCAAGGAAATAACTCTACTTGGGAAAACTAGGAGGTTCCATTCGGTTTTCACTTTTTTTACCTTTTGTTTTAATGACCGCGAGCACTTTATGTGTGAGGGCTCCTTGTGCATAATTTAAATTTCTGATGTTATTTATTTTTGAAAGCATGAACTTACTGAGAACTGAGAGATGTTAGTTTCTTGTACCTACACCGCTAACAACCTATCCGTTGGATAACAACTTTCATTTGTCTAATAATTAGTTAAAGTGTGTGACATAGGAATCATCCTTCAGGACATGACAAGTTCAGTATTTTGGGCATTGGACTCTTGTATCAGTGATTCCCATTCTGAGGAAAAGGACTGAATGGTATGACAGTTCACTTGGGTGTATTAGGAGAGGTGAATTTTTGATCATGTACAAAAGGAAAAAGGGATCCAGCTCTTAGGGACAGGCTTGGACCTTGGGTTGCATTAAAAAAAGAACAAAACAGGGGTGCCTGTGTGGTTCAGTCAATTGAGCGTCCGACTTCAGCTCAGGTCATGATCTCGTGGCTTGTGAGTTCGAGCCCCGTGTCAGGCTCCGTGCTGACAGCTCTGAGCCTGGAGCCTGCTTTGGATTCTGTGTTTCCCTCTCTCTCTGCCCCTCCCCCACTCACACTCTGTCTCTCTCTCCTTCAAAAATTAATAAATATTAAAAATTTTTTTTTAAAAAAAGAACAAAACAAAAAAAATGAAAATTAAAAAAATGAAAAAAGAACAAAAAGCCCCAATAAAACCTTCTTAAAAATCACTCTTGAAAACCAAATCGAATTATGGAATCTCAATAATCTTGAAAATTACAAATGTTAAATTGTTCATTAAACCACACTTTGGGCCATTATGGTGCTTTGTGCTGTGCGAAATAGTAAGTATAATAAGTATAATCCATGATGTTGGACTTTGTGACTAGGATTACAATTTGGAGCTCCTGATCCCCAACCCAGAGCTTTTTCTAGTATAGCAAAGCCTCTCTTGTGATACAATCACCTTACCACAATCCCGCATGTATCAAAGATAGAATACTGCATTAAAAGGGCTGATCCCCAGTAGAACCAAGAGCTGCCCTATAGATGTGGGCCATTGGGCCACTGTCCTGGGCTCTGTGCTTTAGGTCTTCCCCTGGCTGCACCTCTCTCTGGCCAAGGAGGTGGCTACCTGGAGCCCCCTCCTTCTAGATCAGGTACCTAGGAACTCGACATTCCCTGCTCCCAAAGTCAGAAGCCTGCCTCCAGGGCTGCACAGGTTTTTATGCCAGGGCTTGTCTTCCTGGGGGCTGGCCCAGCTGCCAGTGTGTCCTCTTGGGCCTGAGGAGTGGCTATGACTAGGGAAGCAGTAGATGCTGGGACATGTTAAAATGATGGGACAGCAGATGTTAAGACATGGTGGCAGAGATGTCTACATGCACATGTGGGGCCTTGTAGAGCGAGACGGGGTCTGGGCTGGGAAGCTAAGGGCAACCGTCTGTTCTGCTCTTGTCCCTGTAAATATCAGGTATGCCTGCAAGTTCTGGTGAATGAATGAATGTCTGTCTCTTGGTGTACGTATGGAATCATAAGGTTTTAATGTGTTCAAATTCAATAAATGATGCCATATACACACATTCATATAAATATACAAATTCAAATTCAATATATGTACAGTCCACAAGTTATGATGGTTCAACTTGTGATTTATATATATACATTTTTATGTATTTATATTTTGCATTTATGTGCATTTGCATTATATACACACATTTTTACACTACTCTGAAATATAGTATATATATTTGCTCCATACAATTAACAGCTCACATATTGGGGGCCTAACATTGCCACGCACTATTATAAACTCTCACTGTGAATTTGCTTATTCCGAAAACACCTTGAAGTAGATACTATTATTACTATCACCATCATCATCATCATCATCATCATCCCCATTTTACCCAGGAGGAAACTGAGGCACGGAGAAGTAAGGTCATTGGTGCAGGCCTGATAACCAGTGGGTGCCAGAGTCAGGCTTCTGACCGCAATGCAGTGCAGCTGTATTCAACTTCCCCTGCTTGTCTGCCTCAGCACTACTTCTCCAAGGCAGGCTCAAACCCTCGCTCTTTTGTAGAGGCCTATCTGAGCATCTCCGTCCTCCCTCCGGTTTTCTGCACTTCTGGAGTTTCTTGCGTCTTCATCACTCCTCAGATATTTACTGTTGGGGACTGCCGAAAACCTTCCCGTATGTTTATCTATTAGCTCTACCCTCGGAAAGTGAAAGATGACTAGACTCTCGCCTGACAATGTCCGGGTAGGTGTCTTGTTTTCCAGGATAAGCATGCTGGCCTCTGAGATGAGCTGCCAGATCCCTAACTGGAAAGGAATTGTCGCCCCAGCTTCTAGAAAGGAGTGCTGTCAGCAGACTGCCTTCAGCGGTCAGCCAGCCCCTTCAGGGATTGTGTCAACTGCAGAGAACCACTTTGCCCAAGGCCACGCTCCCTCCCAGAGCGCACCACCTCCATGGAATGATGGATGTGGGAGCGTAAAGCCCTGGCCCTCTTGGTCAGTGGCATGCCGGAGCCAGTTTCCACTGACGTGGAGGCCTGATCGTGCACATCTTGAGCTCCATGTTCAATGACATGACACCCAGATCTTGAAATTAGGCACGGTGTGGTATCTACTCCATGGAAACTGGCAAACACAAACAGATCAGGGCTTTCGTTTTTCAGAGAGTCAGGTTGCCAGCACACCACTGTTCTTGGCCCAACTCAGGACTACGCTGGACCCTCTGAAGGGCCACTCTGTCTCTGAGTCTTCGTGGGGTTGGCGGAGGCTGTCATTGGGCCTCACAGCTGTATCTCTCCCTCTGCCCCATTCAGCTCCCATCCCCTCAACCACCCTATGCAGGTGTATTGATCCCAAGGGCACTTTCTGCATGCCGAGTTCTCAAAGTCTGCCTTCTGGGGAACTCAGCCCGCAACAACTCTAAATACTGTTAAAGTTTATCTAAACTTTGCAGATTGCTTAGGCACTTTGTCAGGAATGCTAGGTTTTCCCACAAGGAGGTTGAGAATATATCATGCAAAAAGGTTCTATTCCACATCAAGATTGAGACAATTTTTCTTTTCTTTTTTTAAAAAATTTTTAAAAAATGTTTATTATTGAAAGACAGAGAGAGTCAGAGCATGAGCAGGGGAGGGGCAGAGGGAGAGGGAGACACAGAATCCGAAGCAGGCTCCAGGCTTTGAGCTGTCAGCACAGAGCCCAACACGGGGCTCAAACTCACAAACCGCGAGATCATGACCTGAGCCGAAGTCGGACGCTTAACTGACTGAGCCACCCAGGCGCCCCGAGACAATTTTTCTTATACAAGGTTTTAACCTTTCTTTAAAAATTTAAGTATATTTTATTTATTCCAATATATCCAAAATTTTGTGATTTCAATATGCAATCATTAGAAAATTTTTTACTGAGACATTTTACATTCTTTTTACATACGAAGTTTTAGAAACCTAGTGTGCATTTTATACTAACAGCACTCTCAATTCTGAAAAGCAGTTGCTTTTCAATTGCTTAATAGGTATCTAAAGCTGCCATATACATTATACAATGTAACTGTTAAGAGTATCCATTGCTCAAACATACCACAATTTCTATATACACTCGATTGTGTATACATCTTTATTGAAGTATAATTAATATATAAAACCTGCACATAATTAAAGTATACAAATTAGTGAATTGGGACATATGCAATGAACATGCTTATTATTTGGATTGTGGTGTTGGTAACATGAGTGTACATTTGATTATCGATATACATTTAGGTTGTTTCCAGTTTGAGACTATTTAATTTTGTTTTAATGTTTATTTATTTTTGAGAGAGAGAGTATGAACGGGAGAGGGGCAGAGAGAGAGAGGGAGACACAGAATCGGAAGCAGGATCCAGGCTCTGAGCTGTCAGCACAGAGCTCGACATGCAGCTCAAACTCAGGAGCTGTGAGATCATGACTTGAGCTGAAGTCAGACACTTAACGGACTGAGCCACCCAGGCGCCCCCTCCACTTTGAGACTGAGAAATGGTTCTATCAACATTCATGTCTGTCTCCTGGTGTACGTATGGAATCATAAGGTTTTTATTTGTTCAAATTCAATAGATGCTGCCAAATATATTTCAGTTAGTACTGTCAGTTCTTTTTCTAATTTTATCAGTTCTGAGGGATTGCTGGTGGTATCTAAACTGGAGTTCAATTTTTTAATTCCCCAATGAGAAATGATGTTGCTCAAGAGGTAAGCACTTAGTAGAGGCCCTGGTTAGTACTCACCATTCTAGAGGACAATACATTCCTGCAGTTCGTGCTTGTTGAATGACTAAAACAAACCACATTCAAATTGCCCAATGAAAGAATTTTTTGGTAAGATTCTATCCCTTATCTTTGAGCTTTCTTGTTAAAAAAGGAATTGTAGGTGGTGACTGGGTGGGGAATCATTGCATATTTTGCTTTGCTGAAGGTTTTTCACTACCCACCCCCCCCCCCATTACCTATTTGCAGAAGTGATAGTCAAAAGACTTAAAAATGTGTATAGCCAGACCATCAACTGATCAAAAAGGATTCTGGCCCTAAAGCAAGAGCAGGGTGTTGTGGATACCCCCCCATCCCAGCAGAATAGGGTCAGGTATTAATCTTTTGGGTGTTGGATCATAGGATGGGTGGACACGGGGTTCCTCAGAGACTTGGGACACTTAGGAAGTTTAGGACCGAAGCTAGTTACCAACCTGTATAGAACTGTTTCAATATTTTAACACTGGGTATGGTCTTGTGGGTGCCTGCTAGTTGAATATTAAGCTCCTTTGTACTTTCCAACAGGGACTCCTTTTACAACTTTGACATTTTACGTCTCAAATGCTTTTAATTTACCCAAGAAGACAAATTATATTGCTCTCAATGAATATCCTAATCATCTCTACTTGGGCACATCTGGGGAGATGGGAGTGAGGTAGATACTTGGCTTGCAAACTTTAAGCTATAAATAGCACCCCAAATTTTCTGATTAAGTTTAACACTTTTTTTTTTTTTTTGACGAGGCTTTTATTTCTTCGGGAGATAGCATTGCTTTCTTGAATCCTGGTCTGACCATTACTTTCATAAACGGAGGCTAAAAGGGAAAAAAATAATGAAAGGACATACTAATAAAATCTCCTTGCATGTCATTTGGCATTTCGTTTTGTTTCAATGCACATTTACTGAGATATTTACTAGATACAATGGTACGTGTCATAGAACATGCAAAGATGAGTAAGATGAAATCCCTGACCTTTGGGGCATGGAGAAGGAGATATAATAGGGGAGCCTCAGCAGGATAATGGGAAAGGAAGAGTATACAGGAGTGGTAAAAAAAAAAATGTGAGTCGGGAGTTTAGAGTGGGAGGAAAAGAGTATGCAGGAGACAAGTCTGAAATGGTGGAATATTAGTCAAGATGCTTTCAGTTGTAAGTGACAGAAACTAACTCAAACTATATTTGGCAGACAGTGATACAATTGGTAGCACCGCTGTGAGATCTAGGAGGTGTAAATAGATAGGCGACCCTATGGATTCAGGGTAATGATGCTGTGTTCTTGTAAGTTTGCTGTTTGTAACAAATGCACCACTTTGGTGCCCGATGTTGATGGTGAGGGAGATTGTGCATGTAGGGGAGGGGGGGGGGGTATGGAAACTTTGTATTTTCCACTCAATTTTGCTGTGAACCTGAAACTGCTCTACAAGAAAGTCTGTTAAAAAAAAAGAAAAGAAAAGAAAAGAAAAGAAAGAAAGAAAGAAAGAAAAAGAAAGAAAAGATGGTGGGGTTGCTGTTCTCAGACAGCCATTTGAATGGAGACATGAACTTAAATGTTTTAAATTTAAAGAGTAAAATATCCCCTGCTGACCTAATGGAGGCCTGAGTACCTGCCCAGCTGAGATTGTTCTCAGTTCTTGACTTTTCATCCCTTTTCTGGGACCACCCCCTTGGTTCGGTGCTGAGGCTCTATATTAGTGATGGTGAATAAATTCAGTCATTTTGCAAATGTGACTCTTTAATGCATTTTATGTGGCAGACCCTGTGCTCGATGCACACTGGGAATACAGTGACAAAGCCTGGGCCTTTGCCCTCAAACTTCACAGAACGGTGTAGTTTTTCTCAAAGGGTAGTCCACTGACCGCCCATGTTGGAAGTACTTTGAGGCAGTTGTTCGAATCACAAAATTCAGGACAGTATCATAGACCTTCAGAATACAAATGTGTGGATGTGTGGCCCAGGAATTTGCATTTTTAACAAGTATTCAAGAGCCTTGACACTCAAAATATGGCATCTCCTGGGAGTTCATTAGAGGTGCAGAGACCCCACCACAGATGTCCTGAATCAGAATCTGCATTTTAACAGGATCCTCATACATTAAAGTTTGTGTTTGAGAAACCCTTTTTTAGAAGATTGTTACATGCTGACCTTTGAAAATCACTGGTCTAGGAAGAGGATATACAAACATGAATTTGTAACAATGTGACAAGTTTATTTTAAAGGAACATGTGAGTTCCTCTGGGTGTGCATAAAAGGAAAAGGTTCAGGGGCGCCTGGGTGGCGCCGTCGGTTAAGCGTCCGACTTCAGCCAGGTCACGATCTCGCGGTCCGTGAGTTCGAGCCCCGCGTCGGGCTCTGGGCTGATGGCTCGGAGCCTGGAGTCTGTTTCCGATTCTGTGTCTCCCTCTCTCTCTGCCCCTCCCCCGTTCATGCTCTGTCTCTCTCTGTCCCAAAAATAAATAAAAACTTTAAAAAAAAAAAAAAAAAGGAAAAGGTTCACCTGTCAGAGGTTTCCCAGACATGTGTGATAGCACCCACTTTTAAAGGGCAAGGAGTTAGGCTAACAAGATGGGGCAGGGGTGAGGGGTCTCATCAGAGGAAACCATAGTACAGAAGTCCTGAAGTGAAAAAGAATACTGCATGTTTAGGGGACAAGAAAGGTACCTCAAATTGCAGTGTTGTTGTTATTGTTTTTTAACTTACTTAAACTCTGAACATCAACCGAAGGAGGTATTAAAAAATAATTATGGTTGGGGCGCCTGGGTGGCACAGTAGGTTAAGCGTCCGACTTCAGCCAGGTCACGATCTCGCGGTCCGTGAGTTCGAGCCCCGCGTCAGGCTCTGGGCTGATGGCTCGGAGCCTGGAGCCTGTTTCCGATTCTGTGTCTCCCTCTCTCTCTGCCCCTCCCCCGTTCATGCTCTGTCTCTCTCTGTCCCAAAAATAAATAAAAACGTTGAAGAAAAGAAGAAAAAAAAATTAAAAAAAAATAATTATGGTTAAAGATTTTCTCATTTATCTTTAAGGGAAAGGGGGTGAGGGATCAGACTTTCAATTCCTTTCATGTTGCTTTCTCTAGCCTCCTTGGACATTTTTTTTTTTTTTGCATTTATTTCTTCACGTATTAATTCAAACATATATACATTGGGCACTGGTGCTTTGTGACTATTATGTGGTGGTGAGTGAAAACAAATAGTTCCTGCCCTCAGGGAGTTTATAGGTGAGGCTGGGGTGGGGGTGAGAAGCCAATAAAATAGGTAAATAAATAACTGTAATTATAAGTTGAGAAAATGGTAAGGAAGTGTGCTGTGATGGAGAACAATGTGGGGAAACTTCAGGGAAAGGCTTACCCAGCTAGACCAGCATATCCTCTTACAAAGTGGCCAAAATCAAGGTGGGTTTGGTGTGGTGGGTGTCTTACTAAGAAGCCTCCGGGTGCCAGTCAGTGTGTACATGAACACAATACACACACACACACACACACACACAGCACGCCACTGTTGTGCTGGGAATCCAAATGGGGGTTGAAGACCTCCCCTCAAAATCATCCCCTTTCAACCTGCTGTCTACAACATGAAAGGACAGTGAAAATTGATTTTTCTCCGCAGCTCCAAACATGAAATGAGAAGCAATCTCCAGCTTGTAATAGTCCCATTTTCAGAAAGAACTTATATGAGTAATTTTCTTAGGGAGCTGCAAAAAGAAAAAAAAAAAAAAAAAAAAAGGTCCAATCCTGTGTGTCTGTCCCAAGTGAAAATTTCCAATTGCAAATATTCATTCGGGCGTTGGGGGGAGCCGTGCGGAGACTCTGCGGCACACGCCATTGTTTTCAAAATGTGTGTGATAAAAATCTTGTCTAAGGAAGCAGAGATAAGGCCTGGCTGTGCGGTCAGGCCCGCCCGGGCCGCTGGCTCCTTGGGCAAAAAAAGACGAGTCCTTGAGACCCTGGAACCTTGTGTGTCCGGGTCTCGCTTCCCGGGTGGCTGGGGGGAAGCATTTAAGAGTGGGACCGCGAGAAGCGCTTGTAAACAGACGGCCGGGCTGGGATGGTCGGCGGCCAGACGGGCTGTCACGGTGAGGCGGGCTTGCCCGAAGCCGCGCCCCGGCCAGGAGTAGCCTGCAGGCCGCGTAGGTGAAGGCAGAGAAACAGCCCGCGGCCAGGTGAGCATCTGCCTGCGTCTGTGCTGCCTGCCTGGCCAGTGGGGGAAGGGTGTGGGGATGACAACATTGTAACACATATCCGAGGGTATCCCTGGGGTTGCGATGATTTTGCTCTTTCTTCCGTACTCTGGCTTTTAGTTCCTGCTGGAGACTGCGCTGCAATGTAGAGGATAATGGGTGTGGGCAGATCACACGATGCATTGTCTGCTTATTTTTTATCAATCAGGTATATAAGCAGAAAGCGGTTGAAATAGCACATCCTGTTCTGTGCGCTGTTTTTAGTCTCCCTGCTTCCTGGGTCCTAGAAACCAAACCTCAGCAGAGCTTTTAACTCACATCACGCCGGGGCTTCTAGAGAAACGATTGTTCCTTCTGTTGACAACGCTCATTTCTAATGTATAGTAAAGGACGCTGTGTGGCTGATGACAAGCATGATTTGGGCCTCTGTGAGAGGGTTACTATGCTAAAACACCAGGATGAGGACATTTCAGACCCACTCAACAAATAAAATTGTCTACTGAGGTATATGGTTGAATGGCAAATGGATATTGGTCTAGATTTATAGCTTGCAAAGCAGGGCAGATTTGAATTTACCAGGTCAAGCTGAGATTGAGCTATGCTGTTGTAAACTTATTTGGAAGTTTTTTTCCTTTCTTTTGTTTTTTCCTCCTTGGAAAAGAGAAACACCTTTTTTTTCTTTAGTATTTTCAGTAGTCGTGGTGAATTGCAATTTATATTCATTCATAAGGTATTTTATTATAAATCGACTGCATGTAAATTTTAATTGTTGTGTCTGTAATCAAATACAAGCCAGTTTTCATTTCATTAGCTTCAAGAAAATGCTTTCACCAAAAATTGGGCTGTATACAGATGTGTCTCCCTGGTCACATAATCTAACTTTGAGTTAGTAGAGTATTAGATTAAATTGCATGTAGAGAAGTGTTTTGAAATCAAGCACATCAAAGAAATAATACTAATGCCTTATGAGTTTGTCTTTAAAATGAATATTTTCACAATGTGATGGTTCATAGCAAGAACTATAAAGCCAGACTACCTGGATTTCAGTTCCTGTGTAGCACCTTCCTGTTGTGTAACCGTGGGAAGTTACCTGCCGTATTTCCCAATCTGTAGAATGGGTTTAGTAATAGTTCTGCTCTCATAGGGTGGTTGTGAGGATCAAATGAATTAATATTTTTAAAGTGTTAAGAACAGCACATGTAATAATTGCTACACACGTTTGTTAAGGAATACGTAAAGGGTTCCTGGCTGGCTCAGTCAGAAGAGCATGTGACTCTTGGGGTCATGAGTTCAAGCCCCACGTTGGGTGTAGAGATTACTAAAAAATAATAAACTATTTCATTGATTTCAAAAATACATAAAATAAACCTGTGTTGAAAGTAGGATGGTGATTGCAGAAGCTGGGGTAGGGGCTAAATGGAGAGTTTTGTTAAATGAGTATAGTTTCAGTTTTGCACGATGAAGAGTTCTACCGATTGGTTGCACAACAGTGTGAATGTTACTGACGTACACTTGAAAGTAGTTAAGATGGCAAATCTTATGTGTATTTTCCCACAATTAAAAATTAAAAAAAAATATCAGTGTTGGCAAAGGTGGGTGTTAAAATTCTTTCTTTTTTTTTTCCTTGAGAGAGAGAGAGAGAGGGCACAGAGAGAGAGAGAGAGAGAGAGAGAGAGAGAGAAGTGGAGCTCACCCAGGGCTCATGTTTTACCCAAAGTGGGGCTCGTGTTCACCCGAAGCGAGGTGTGAGCTCACGAACTGTGAGATCATGACCTGAGCAGAAGTCAGATGCTTAACAACTGTGCCACACAGGTGCCCCGGTATTCAAAGTTCTTATTAGCACACAGCAGCACCATCCACAGTTGCCTTTGTCATTGTGAAAATGCAACTTCTTACAGTCATCAGTAAGATTCATTTATTTAGTAAATTCATGCAATTAAGGTTTATCATAAAGACATGAACATGTTATAAGAACACCTAAGACTCTATAGCAGGCAGAATTCTAAAAATGCCCCTGTACCAAGATTGGATGGCCTAATCCATGCAACCTATAAAGATGATGAAATATCACTCTTTTGAGTATATTATATTTTGTGACACAGTTGAATTCAAAATGGCGAAAATACCAGAGTGGTGCTTGTCTAATCACAGGAGTCCGTAAAAGTGGAGAGCTTTCTCTGGCTGGTGAAATCCAAACGATTTGAAGCTTGAGGAGGAACAACATACTGTTGCTGTTTTGAAGGTGAAGGGGACACTTGAGAAGGAATGCAGGAGGCCTAGAATTGCTGAAGTTGGCCCAGCATGGAAACTGGAACCTCAGATGTAGGGGCACAGTCTAGCAGCTGGACCGTGCCAACAACCTGAATGAGCTTAGCACTGGGTTCTTCACCAGAGTCTTCAGCTAAGAGCCCAGCCTGGCCAGCAACACCTTGAATATAGTCTCTTGAGAGAGGCCCTGAACAGAGAACCTAGTCAAGCTTACCCAGGCCTTCAGCATTGACCTTAAGAAATAGGTGGTGCTTTAAGCTACTAAGTTTGTGGAAATTTGTTATATAGCAATAGAAAGTTAAGACAGGGGCACCTGAGTGGCTGTCAGTTAAGTGTGCAACTCTTAATCTCAGCTCAGGTCTTGATCTCAGTGTTGTGAGTTCAAGTCCTGCACTGGGCTTCGTGCAGGGTGTGGAACCTACTTTTAAAAAACAGAAAGATGAAAACTAATACAGACTTCAGCAGAAAATTGGGCAAAAGACAGGAACAGACTATCCATAGAAGAGGAAATTAATGGCTAATAGATGTACGAAAATACACATTACAGGCGCCTGGGTGGCCCAGGTCATTATCTCATGGCTCATGAGTTCAAGCCTGGCATCGGGCTCTGTTCTGACAGCTCAGAGCCTGGAGCCTGCTTCAGATTCTGTGTCTCCCTCTCTCTCTGCCCCTTCCCAACTCATGCTCTGTCTCTCTCTCAAAAATAAATAAACGTTAAAAAAAATACATTCTCTTTCCATTAATCAAAGAAATGAATATTGGAATAACAGCAGGGTCCCATTTTTTCCAGCTCTAAAAATTTACATATTGTTAAAAATTTCAGTTCTTCACATTAGTTAGTTAGGGTGCAGCGGAGCAGACACTCTCAAATGCTGTGAGGGGTTAGCAAATGGTATAACCTTTCTATAAAACTCATTGCTGAATGTATGCAAAGCCTCACTAATGCCCCCACCCCTTGACCTAGTACTTCTACTTCTAACAATCTATCCAAAGGAACTTAGAAATACCTTTTAAAGTGTATTTATTTTTGAGAGAGAGAGAGAAAGAGAGAGAGAGAGTATGAGCAGGGCAGAGAGAGAGGGAGAGAGAGAATCCCAAGCAGGCTCTGCACTGTCAGCACAGAGTCCGAGCAGGGCTAGATCTCATGAACTACAAGATCATGACCTGAGCTGATATTAGGAGTTGGATGCTCAACCGACCCAGATGCCCCAGAAATATTTTTAAAGTTAATGTCCACAAATGTTTAATGTAGCTTTGTTTTCTCATAGATTGTTGGAATTTAGGCTTTGGGGTATAGACCCAGGATAATTATCCAAGTGGAAAACAAAGAACTATAATGGATATGTAACCATTTGCAAAAAGAAAGACATCTGCATATTATGACTAGGAAAACAAAGCTGGCCTGGGTTGGTAACATCTGATACATTAGGAAACACTCAAAGCTATTATTCATTGAATATTTATCAGATATTTGACATACTCTATTTCAGTTTAATCATGTTTGCAACCTTCCCATAATACTTGAAGGCAAGCTATAAATTTGCATATTTAAGAAGCAGGCAGGCAGATAGGTGCTACTTTGTTTTTTTAACGGTTATTTATTTTGAGAGAGAGAGAGAGAGAGAGAGCACACGAACAAGGGAGGGCAGAGAGAGAGAGAGGAGAAGAGAATTCCAAGCAGGCTCTGTGCGCACAGCGCACAGGGCTCCATCCCATGAACCCGCGAGATCATGACCTGAGCCAAAATCATGAGTCGTACACTTCACTGACTGAGCCACCAAGGCGCCCTAGGGGCTACTTTAATTACTAGTTTCAGAAGACCTGATTTTAACAGGAACCTGGAAAAGATTAGAT
This sequence comes from Prionailurus viverrinus, assembly GCF_022837055.1. Taxonomy (NCBI): domain Eukaryota; kingdom Metazoa; phylum Chordata; class Mammalia; order Carnivora; family Felidae; genus Prionailurus; species Prionailurus viverrinus. The sequence continues at coordinate 23,162,006 of NC_062568.1, forward strand.
CATTTGGGCAGATGTTTTAGGATTCTCCATCTCTAGACAATTTCCAGGAGCACTAGAGCAATGCTACTCTTTCGTTTTCCCCACTGCTTCCCTTTCCTAATTTCATTTTTCTCTATTCTTTCACATCCACAGAAACATCCAGACAGTGCCGGTTGCCCCATTGGCACTAGCCAAATGCTGATTTTCTTCATGAGGAAGTGTTAATCCCTTAAAAGAAACCGTGTGGAGGGATGGTTAGCAAGGGGTTGCTTTTTTCTTTTTTCTTTTTCTTTTAAAGTGTATTTTGTATTTGATTCATAAGTAGCTGAACTGTATTCCAGCTTACATGCAAGCTAAATAATTCAGAGCCCTGAGTACTGAGTGACATTATGATAAAAATGACCACCAGTAGTAAATTCCATGCATTATGTTTGCTCTCTTTCATTGGCTCCTGTGGCTATTACCAGACAGACAATAAAAAGTCCACATAATTAACCCTCATACTGACAATAAGGTGAGAACTGTATGTGTTCTGAGGGTGTAATTAATCTTGATGGCAATGTGAGTTATGAGCAAAAACCAAAGTTAAACTATAGAGGCCATTGTATTAAGATGTCAGGCATGCTATTTTCATTAACATTTCGTTTATTTTTCATACACACTAACTGTTAACTTGAGTTATGTGTTTCAGATTGGATTCTCTGATTACATGCCATGTTTGTGACTACTGTAGAAGTTTATTTGTCCAGTTATCTTGATTAGTGTAACCAATTTATAATTCAGTACAAACTAAAGCTGCTTTGTTCTGCATTATCAAGTTTACTTGTGGACATTTATCTAGTGGGGAAATTGCTAAATATCCACTTTACTTGTAGTTTTTTAGCCAGAGAACAGGGAACATGTATTGCAGGTTAGAAAACATCAGCACTGTAACCAGCAGTTTTTAATGCTCCAGGAAATTAACTAAATGATCTTTTCCCACGTGTTCTTGATCCATTTTTATCAGCACTTTAGCCTTTCCAGAACAACTTCTCTTCCATCTTTAGGGATTCATTGATTCATTGGCCGAACAAGTAAGAATCGAGCACTTGTTTTGTACCATGACACATAGCTCTTGTACTTGGGGCCAGTAAAACAACCTTGACTAAAACAGTCATAGTCTTTGCCTTCATGAAACTTATGGTCTAGTGGAGGAAACAGACAAGTAAACAGGCCATTTTGCACAGCATAAAAAGCATTATAATTGAGGAAATTAGGATGCTATGGGGACACATAAGAGGGATGTCCAAAATGGACATGGGAGGTCAGGGAACAAGTGATACTTCAGCAGAGACCCAAAGGCTGAATTCACATTTGCCAAGTTGTGTCCCTGTGTGTTGTGGGGTAGAGAGAAGAGAGGGGAAATTCAAGAGATAAGCCTGGGAAAGTAAGTGGACATGAGCTCTTACAGGCAATGTTAAGGAGTGTGTGGTTTTTCCAGAAGACAGCAGGGTTTTAATTTTATGTTTGTTTGTTTATTTATTTATTTATTTATTTATTTATTTTTATTTTATTTATTTATTTATTTTTTTTCGACATTTATTTATTTTTTTTGGGACAGAGAGAGACAGAGCATGAACGGGGGAGGGGCAGAGAGAGAGGGAGACACAGAATCGGAAACAGGCTCCAGGCTCTGAGCCATCAGCCCAGAGCCTGATGTGGGGCTCGAACTCATGGACAGCGAGATCGTGACCTGGCTGAAGTCGGACGCTTAACCGACTGCGCCACCCAGGCGCCCCAATTTATTTTTATTTTTAAGAGAGATAGGGCGTGAGTGGGGGAGGAGCAGAGAGATATATGGAGAGAGAGAGAGAGAGAGAGAGAGAGACAAAATTCGAGGTAGGCTCCAGGCTCTGAGCTGTCAGCACAGAGTCCGACATGGGGCTTGAACTCACAAACCAAGAGATCATGACCTGAGCTGAAGTCGGACGCTCAACCCACTGAGCCACCCGGGCACCCCAGAGTTTTAATTTTAGAAAGGCCACTTAGGTGGTAGTGTGGCGACTGGATGAGAGGAGGGCAAGACTGAAGGGAAGACTGGTGGTGGTGTCTGAACTAAGGCAATAAGGAAAGAGAGGAATGGATATATTTGACAGATGGAGGTGTGGGTGAAGGAGCCAGAAGGGTCAAGGATGATGTTTATTTTCTGGGGCAGATGATGATGTCCTTCGCTATATGGGGAATGTCAGGAGGAGGGGCAGGTTGAGGGTAAGATGAAGAGCTGGGTTCGTGCATGTTAGGAGTTAGGGGACATCCAAAAGGCAGTTGCATTTGTGAGTCTAGATCTTAGGGGAGTAATCTGTTGCTCATCCACCACGTGGATTGTAGCTGAAGCCACAGAAATGGAGAAGAGGAGGAACTAAATAAAAGGGTTATGGGGGAAAACAGAGGAATGTGTGCATTTATGATATGAACATAGGAAAGGGGAGCTCATAGTGGGGACTGAAATGAGCATGCAGAGATAAAGGAGAAATACCGGAAAAGGCTACATCAGTGTATTTGGGAGCATGATGTTCAGTAGGTCAAATACTGCGGAGAGGGCAGGTTGGGTGTGGAGTGAAAAGTCTCCTGGGGTTAGCAAGAAGGAAGTTGTTGATGACCTTTGCCTCTGCAGTTGCAGCTGGTGAAGAACCAGATTCCCTCCGGTGGGGAGAATGAACGAGTGGTGAGAAGTAGAGTCAGAAAGCATAAAGAGCAAGTTTCTTCTAGGAACTTGGAATTCAAAGGGAGGAGGAGAAAGTATTTTAGCTGTAGAGGAACTTGGAGGGCAAGGGAGGGTTTTACTTACTTGGTTTTTCTTTTTTGAATCATCGTGCACTTGTACAATTGAATCTCCCCACTCGAAGACCACCCGGAACGCGGTAACACAGTGACTCATGCTGCCTTGAACAGTGCAGGAGTTCCTTGAGTAGATTAAAACCTATTTCAGAGCTTCCTAAACTGATTGCTGTTACCACTCTCTGTACCAGTTTGTTGGTTTATAATGGGAGGAGATCAAAGAGGATGCCGTGCCCTGTTCACTGATACCATGCAAACTCCTGTCGGCATCCTGTACCCTGCTTTGGAGTTCACAGAGCACTGCATTATGTCATTAGACTTGCTTTCTAAGACGACTTTTGAAGAGGGTAGGACAGGTATTATTTGACCTGCATCGAAGTGACTGGAATTCAGGTTCGAATGGCATACCTCTGGTAGTAGTGCTTGGAACCTTGAAACAAACAGGCCTTCCACTTCCAGGTCTTATGGTCCCAAAGTAATTGTCCTTCACTGAAACGTTAGATATGATGTCTAGAGATTCTCTGGAGTGTGGTGATATGAAACTGGAGCTTATCAACTTTCAGTAGGCCTAAGAAACAAGACTGAATGTTGTGGGTCAACTTTGTTATTTTGATTGAGCCCCAAATACATTGACATTCTTACCCTTCTTCCTCCCCCACCAAAAAAGTTCCGTTGGCTTTAGAAGGAGACAATTTATTTGGACCTACCTTAATAGTTAAAATGTGTTGGAATTATGTATGGTCATATTTAATTTGAAATGATTTCTTTAATTCTTTTGACAGAAACACTTATTAGCAGGGGTGGATTTTTGTTTTTGTTTTTGTTTTTTGTTTTTACAGCAAACATTTTACAAGTGCTTCTATTTATTGGCTAAATGAAAAATGATGTCTTAGGGAAATATTAGTAAAAGGTTTGGGCAATTAGGACTATGTCAACATTTGCAAAAGCACTTATTTGGCCTAAATGAAGTCATAGTTATTATACCCTTGCAGACATTACAAGTAATGTGTTCAAGGTCACTAAGAGAATTGACGTTAGCTATTTAGTTAGAGAACAGCTTTTTACTCTGTTTAGGGACCTCTCATCCACCATTCCCTTAAAGAATTTACAATGACACAGAAGTATTACAGATGTGATTTTTTTAAATAAATTAAGTATAAACTGTTTCCCTGGGTGTAAAGATGATATTTAGCATTTAACTTTGAGTTGTGGGATTAACAAAGATTTAAAAATAAATAATTTAAATAATTATTTTAGTTATTAATAATAAATAATTTAAAGTTGCTGAGGTTTGACACTACAATTCAAAGCCCGATGTCTGTAAAATTTTAGCTATATTATTTCAGGGTAATTAATTTGCTATTAAATGCCTTCCAGGACTGTGTGTGCATTTTAGAGTCTTTTTTCCACCCACTGGCAATATTACTTTGGACACATAACTTCATCTCTTTAGAATTTCCTTTTGGGGCACCTGGGTGGCTCAGTCAGTTGAGCGTCTGACTTCGGCGCGGGTCATGATCTCACAGTACGTGAGTTCGAGCCCTGCATCAGGCTCTGTGCTGATAGCTCGGAGCCTGGAGCCTGCTTCAAGTTCTGTGTCTCTCTCTGCTCCTCTCCCACTCACACTCTGTGTCTCTCTCTCAAAAATGAATAAACATTACAAAAAATAATACAAAACTAAATCTGAATTTCCTTTTCTGTAAAGTGGTAATCATAACAGCAGCACTCTGATAGAGTTGTGAGAATTTAACAAGATGATGCAGATAAAGGGCTTAACTAATGACTGCCCTTTAGCAACTACCCAAAAATAATAGCTATGACTTCTTAATCTTGGTATTGGCTTAGGAATTATAAAAACTCTTTATTTTGTTTTTAAACATTTTATTAAATACATCATTCCACATTTACCATGTGTCCATCCACACTGAATGAGTCCTTTGCAGTACATTTTTAGTGAATTTAGTATAGTAGTGGTGGTCTTGGACAACAGGCATTTCTTTGAGTCCCAGTTATCATATGCCTGTCATCTTAATGTCAAAAGAGCTAAAGGAATATGGTCCAATGAGAGCTTCAAAATGAGTACGTGCTGCAGAATTGTTTTCTAAAACTCCATTCCATGCTAATGATAACAGTCCATAATAAAAGAAATTTAAATCCAGAACTAGAGATGAAAATGTAGTTCCTGCTGTTTTTTTTCCTTCATACTTTGTAAACTTTTCCTTTGTCCTGTATGATGGACAGAGATTGTTTCTGACCTTCATGTTGTATTTAGCAAAATAACAAAGACTCATCCTGTTATTTTACCTTACCTTGTCCTTATCTTTGAAGGTCAAAGACTGTTTTGTCTGCCTTTGCTAGCCTTGCTTGTTTCCTGACAGAATTGGTAAGAGGCCGCTTGGTAGTCAAGTTTGTGGTCACAGATTAAGTTGAAAAGAGAGGGAGGAGCCATGGATGCCATTGATCACCACTGAGTGTCTGTCCTTTCAAATAAGAAGTGAATCACCTTTTGCTTAGACCTTATCATGGGTCTGATACTCTCTAGATGCCTTTAACAAAGACCCAGGCTCACTTTTTAACAGGTTCAATTGTAGCTGATAAAGAAAACAACAACAACAACAACAAAAACAACAACAGTTAATTACTTCACTGTACATTCACCCTAAGTACCCATAGGAACTGGTTTTGTGAATATGTACTAACCCATAAGCTGATTATTGTTTTGAAGGTTAAAGTTGTAAGTATTTTCCCTTCTGCTAATCAGCTGCAGTGACCTAAGGAATTGAAGTCAACAGGAAGTGAGGCATTTATTCATTTCTCATGACATCCCAGTCACGTAGCCGAGGCCTTCTATTGGCCAGAGATGTCTCTGTGGGTCAGAAAGACTTGGGCAGCTTTGTGAAGCCCTGCATTCGTGCCTTCCATTTGTGAGATTATTCATTTACTTTGAACTGATTCTTTGGAACCTTTGAAGCTCTTACCATAGGTTGACAGCTTCATGCCAGACGTAACAGCATTTCTAGAGCAGGTATGATTGATTTTGTGTGTTTGTTTCCTTTGTCTTTGGTTTCTTCCAGCTGAAGTCATCTCTTTGTAGACTGTTAAGACATTTAATTGTGTTTGGTCATTAAGACTTTTTATTATCTCTTGATTATTAATGATTCCTTATTTATGTTCCTGTAACACCTTTTGGATACTTCTGTTAACGCACTGTTTACACTTGGTTTTATGTTGTTTGCCCACTAGCTATTAAGCTCTTTAGGACAGAAGCCGTGGTTTTGTGTCCTCAGCCTCTAGTGTTTGGGTACTTGGTCCATGCTTGTAAATGCTTGTTGAGTATAAATGGTTGTGTGGTTAGAAATCAGCTAGTTTCTAATAGGAATAGTAATCGCTTTAGGTTTTATAAAGAGCTTTTACATATATTAACTGCATTTGTGCTTTACAATTTTCTAAGGTAGTTGGGGGCAGGCATTGGCAGGATTTCCATTTTGCAGATAAGGAGGGCCCAGAAGTCCTGAGTCAGCCTGACTTGCTTGTAGTCATTCAGTTTAGAAGTCAGTGCTGGGACATTAACCCTTTGTGGTTTCGGAAGTTTGTGTCCTCTTTGCCACACCTCTGTCCCATTGAACAAATTCAAAACTGGGTGGCTCATTGTTGGATTTAACCTACTTACAGTTTATGGTCCTTCTAACATCAGTGCCCCTGAGCAATTTAAGGTGACTTAAAAGGTAATTGAATTTGGTTGGCCCAGTAATTAGACAGGGATTCCAGGAGCCTCTTTTTGTTCCCCATAGGGCCTTCAGCTGACACTAGATGAGTCATCTTGGTTTCTCTTTCATCATCTTTAAAACAATCCTGCTACTTTACTTACCTCTCTCTGTTTATTATTGGTTTTTATCAAGAAGCTTATCAAACACTTTATAAACTATACTCTAAACCATGCATATGAAAAAGATTATTCTCAGTAAGCCAAATCGTGATATGAGTTGATAACATCTTTGAAGCTACTTTCTTAGTTCCTTTTGGGTGTCTTGTATATCTGGGTCTCAGTGTATCTCCCTGGTGGTTGTTACATTCATTGTTGTGGTCTGTCACGTATTCAACTTATGCCAGCTGGCTTGGCTCGGATGGCATCTACATGGATTCTAGTCAGTTATTCCCTGTTGCAGCTGGAGGCTGACTGTAGCCAGATGTGGTTTTTTTTATGATGGAAGTATTTGCTTTCTTCGTCTCAGTCTTAGATAATTTGAGGGTATTTTGTTTGTTTTTTAATCTCTAGTCCTTACCATGGAGGTAAAGGGAAGTGGAAAACATTGAGTCTGCATTTTCAGACACTGACACTTACATAACTGAAGTTTATGTCTGTTTGGTTTCTAAAAGTGGGACATATTGGAACTCTGGTGGTTTTATGAAATGGGATTCCCAATCAGGAACCTTGGCTTTCCAATCCAGTGGTTGACATCAGGGCATAATAACATTACTGCCTCCAACAGCAGAGCAATCTGAGATTTGAAATGCCATGCTTATATTTAGTTTGGTTTCTGGGAAAACATCTCGGGGCATTAAATGTCTCAATGATTTTGCAAGCAGCAAACATGTACTGAAAAGTGCTTCAAATTGATTGGGTGTATTTCAAAGGGAACATCTCTTTACTGGTATTAGAAAGAGCTTGAGCTCTAAGTCAATGGGAAATGAGACCAGCCCAACTACTGATTTGGAGTGGTTCACAAAACAGTTCCTAGCGCTGCATAGGTGCTTTTGTTCCTATAAAATGTCTGAGTGAGGTCTTGGCTGCCTGACCTTTGCCATGTTATTTTTAAACCTGGTTCCTACAGCTTAGAAGCTTTTTCTACCAAGAAAAAATTTTGAAGCTCAAATCAACATACATTTTGTTATATTTTACTTAAATGAGCTTATAATGAATTTAAATGTACTTTTGCCGGAAAACCAGAGTGGTATTTATATTTGTAGACGTCAGTGCTTTGAAAACCTACTCTTTATTTAGTTGTTCATTCAGCAAATATTTACTGAGCACCCATTGTGTACTAGCCATAGTTCTAGGCCCAGTGGGGGTTATGAAAATGAAATAGGTTAGAATCACCAATCTGAAGTTTCTGTAGGTCCAGCAGGGTAGGTGTCTGACCCTCAGGCAAATTGTTTATCTTTGAGCCTTCATTTTCTGTCTGTAAAATGGGGATAATAATACTCCCATTACACATTGTGATACACACAGGCAATGTACCTGGGACAATATAGGCTTTTGAGAAATTATAATTGTCTTCGTCATCATTTCAGAAAGAGCAGGCAGCATGCAGTGTATATGTTGTTGGGGCAGTACCAAGAGATTCTGTGGACCTTTAAATTAAAGAGCAGACAGTTTTAGGATCAGGATTTGAGCTTGTAGAGTGGAAAGAATTTCACAGGTAGAGGTGGGGAGAGGGTACCTTAGAGATAGCTGTGTTAACCAACATTTTGAAGCTGGGAAAACATAAAATTTGAGCTGTAGCCTTGCAGTTTGGAGGAAACGAATATATTCTGGAAGAGAAGCGGGCAGCAGGGCAGGCAAGCCAGGCCAAGATTGTGCAAGGTTTAGAGCGTCAGGTGAGCAAGGTGGACCTTGTCGGCAGAAGCTTCATTGAAGGATCTATGTGCTACTGTCTCCCCAGTGCCTAGAACAGTGCCCAGCCCGTGGTGAGCGTTCACCAAAAATCTATTGAATGAGTAACTGACTGTGGTTTTAGACAGATTGAGCTTAATTTTGTCATGAGATAAGCCAGGTAGAAAAGTCCTATGAATAGTTGGGAACCTGGGACCAGAGATTAGGCCTGAGATTGAGACTTGACAACGGACATTTGGAAGGCATAAACATAGAAGTAATTATTGAAGCCACAAGTGTGGAGAAATTGAGCCCAGAAGCATATGTAGCTGTAGTTGGAGAAGAGAGCTCAGGCAATGCCCACATTTGGTGAGGAGACTGGTGAGGAAGGGAGAAAGATGGAGACTGAGAATGAGAGGATAGAAATGAGAGGAAAAGTCGATGTGTGGTGCCTGTGAAGCACCGGGGATGTTTGAGGAGGGGCTGGTTAACAGCATCAAGGAGGACCGGGACTTGGAGGAACACTAGTGGTTGTGTATGGAGGAAGTCTCCGGAGAGCTGTAGATGGGAGGTTCAATCAAGTGGGCCCTCGTGCCAGCTTGTGAGGTGTAAGTGGGCACAGCACACCTGGGGACGTTGCTTGGTTTTTTCAAGGTTAGTGTTATTTGCTTTTTGAGCATGCGTATAAACAGACAGTGTGCCCAAATTATATATATAATCTGATTCCAGTTTAATACTGGACACAACACACCTATTGATTTATTTCCCCTGAGTTAGGAGACCATGACTGATTTTTATTTTCTTTTCCATATCTGTCCGTATTTTCCAGTTTCTATGAATATTTATTGCTTTTAGAACTGGGAAAACACTATACAAATTATCTTCTTAATGTTATTCTCCTAATGTGTTACATAGCAATAGACTTCTCATTTATTAAAACTTATAGACAATGTAGCCATTTAATGTTCCTTCTAGGCCTATGAAAATGGGATTCCATCTGTGTTTCTTGGTGTCCTTCTCCTCTGAAAGACCTCTGAACTCCTTACGAGGTCCACACTGGCACTATTTCCTCGTCTGCTGTTGGTGGCTCGCCTCTGCTCCATCCACACGCCTACATCATCTGTATGTCAAATCACCATGAAAAACCATGATCTCTTATAGCCTTATGGTCCAGAAAGGTCGTCTTACTAGGATCAGATCCTCTGTGTGGTGGATTCTTTACATTATATAACTTAGAAAATTTTCCGTCAGCTACAACCCGAACCAAAGTGAAGAACACGGAAGAGCCACATGTGCTGACTATCCTTGTAATCCCTCTTCGTTCTCACATTTGAAAATAGATTGGCAGAAACCGTTTACCCTAGGTGTCTTCAGCATTGCATTTTTCTCCATAGTCCAGCTGTTTCTAAAACTACCTAGCCTCAGACACCCTCTCAGCACTCATTAAATTCTGATTACAGGCCATTTAGTCAAGTGGGAGGAAGTCAGCACTTTTACCATCCAGCTTTGGAGAACATGGCATCTTTGTGTGGGTTGGGCTGGTATTATTGCTCATATCTGCTTCTGCCTCAGTGTGGGAGGACTGACTTATTCATCCTGTTAATTAGCCTGGCTTAATGAGCATGTAAACAGCAGACTTCCTTGTTAGAAGATAGCAACACACTGATTTCTCCATCCTGTTACATTGTGATGTGTGCAAGGGATTCTTTGGGTTGAGCTTTTCTTACCACACTGACGAATGGACTTCAGTTTCTCAATCTTTTAAATAGGAGAAATAACCCTTTTTACAGAAAGGGCATTTTATGTAAAATAAGATAAAATATCTATAGATCATTGAATTTGGCTGAAAAGTAGTGTATTGTAAGTAGTTGGTTGCTGACTTTGCCGTTGTTGGGCTGACGCATCTTTGAAGGTATAGACCAGGAACATGTGGTTGTTGAGTGGGTGAGGTCCAGTGGAGTGCTCCATAATTATATAGTTTACATTTTTTAAAGGCATGTTGGAACAGATACCTAGTGAGTGATCCACAGGCTTAGCAATTTGATGTTAGCAACTTTGTTGGATGCAGGTAGCTGAGTAAAGCACTCAGTGGTTAAATGATTTGCTGGAGGCCACCCAGCACGTGTGTGTGTGTGTGTGTGTGTGTGTGTGTGTGTGTGGTTCAGCCAGATTTAGAACACAGTTCTAATTAGCTCCTAATTTCCAGTTTTGTGCTGAGGCAAACCACACTGCACCTACACACTCAATTTATTTGGTTCACTTTGTCAGGGGAACATAATCTGCATATTTTGACCTGTCTGAATATGTTGTTATTTTTAATTAATTTCAAAACTAAATGAAGCATGCTAGGGAAAGGTATTTACTTATAGAGACTAAATTTGGCATTAGCTGCTTGTGTTGTAGTGAATTTGAGGCCTGTATATCCTAGGGAAAAGACGAAGTTCCAAAAAGAATGAGGTTGCAAAATGGAGCCCCAGAGGATGAAGACACAGATTATACAGGAGGGTAAGTAAGCACCTTGCCTGGTGTCCAGTCGCTTCAAGTGTAGAGTGGGATACATGGGATAGAGATTGTTGGTCATTTCAGTGCAATATGGCAAACCCAGGGTGCTGCGAGAGAGCCTGAGCAATTGGGAAAGGCTCCCTACCTTGGAGCAAAGCAGGGAGGAGTAAAGTAGTAAGGGGGATGCTGGTTAGCATCTACAAATTGGAGAGGTGGGTAGTCACGAAGGCCCATGAACATCGCACAAAGGAGTAACAGTGCATTCATTCAACACATGAATAGTTAGTGCCTTTTGTTTTTTTTTTTAAATATCTCAGACACTATTTTATGCACTTGGGATACCTTAGTGAACAAAGCGAGCATAAATTCCTGCCCTTGGGGAGCTAATACTTTATTAGGGAGAGAGAAACACTAAACATTAAGTAAATAAGATCATTAAGTGGTGTGTTAGAAGATAGTAACTACATAAAGAAAAAAGGTCAAGCCAGGTGATCAAGGTTAACATAAACAGTGGTAAGTCATGTTGATAGTATCTGGCTTTGAGAATGACACTTCACCTTTGTGGGTTTTCTCCCAAAAACACATAACTCTAGTCTAATCATGAGAAAAACATCAAACCAATCCCAGTTGAGGGATAATCTATAAAATATCTTGCCAGTGCTCTTCAAAACTGTCAAGGTCATGAAAAACAAGTAGACTGAGAAACTCATAGCCAAGAGGAGGTTAAAGAGACATGATGACTAAATATGCTGTGATATCCTGTATAGAATCCTGGAACAGAAAAGGATATTAGGAAAAATTGAGGAAATCCCAGTAAGTATGAACTTCAGTTAATAATAATGTATCATTATTGGACTATTAATGGTTCATTAATTGTGAGAAATGTACCATACTAATGTAAAATGTCACATGGAGGAAACTGGGTGTAGGGTATGCTGGTACTCACTGTACTATCATTGTAATAATTTTGTAAATGTAGGGGCTCAGTAGGTTGAGCGTCCACCTTTTGATTTTGGCTCAGGTCATGATCTCACAGTTCATGAGATTGAGCCCCGAGTTGGGCTCTGCTCCAAGAACGCTAAGAGCTTGGAGCCTGCTTGGGATTCTCTCTCTCCCTCTCTCTCTGCCCCTTCCCTGCTTGCTCTCTCTCTCATTTTTATAAATTTATAAATTTAAAACTGTTTTAAAACTATGAGTTTATTTTTTAAAAATGCAGAGTAAGAGGAATCAGAAGTCCAGGGCAGAGATATCTGCTATAATTTAAAAATTTTTTTAAATGTTTTTTTGTTTATTTTGGAGACAGAGAGAGACAGTGCATGAGCAGGAGAGGGGCAGAGAGAGAGGGAGACACAGAATCTGAAGCAGGCTCCAGGCTGTCAGCACAGAGCCCGATGCGGGGCTCGAACCCACGGACCGCAAGATCATGACCTGAGCTGAAGTCAGATGCTTAACCGACTGAGCCACCCAGGTGCCCCAGATATCTGCTATAATTTTAAATAGGATGGTCAGGGTAGGCCTCATTGAAAAGATGACGTGAACAATTACTTCAAGGTCATGTTGGTTCTGAGTGAACAGCCAATGCAAAGACCCTGAGGTGAGAACATGCCTACGGGTTTGAGAATCAGCACGGAGGCCGGTATGGCCGGATGGAAAGGAGGGTGGTGGTAGGGAAGGTGTGAAGTCATGGAGGAGAGATGACAGAGCAGACTGAGGTAGGGGCTTCTAGGCCATTGTGATGTGGGCCAGGAACCATGCCATGTGTTGTCTTATTTAATTCTCTCAACTGTCCTGGGAGAGAGGTATTAACTTGCTGATTTTGCTCATGAGAAAACTGAAATTAAGGAGGTTAGTAACCTGCTGAAGTCCCATTGCAGGTAATTGGCGGAGCCGCAGTTCCTCTGTTGGACTGAGTCTTCAGGGCAACTACTACCCACAAGAAAATCTGATGCTCTGCCTGCTTGGGCTTTTTTTGTTTTGTTTTTTGTATTTTGTTTTGTTCTGAGTTGTGGTAAAAAAAAAAAAACAAAACACGCACACACACACACACACACACACACATAAAATTTACCATCTTCACATTTTGATGTGTCAGTAGTGTTTTTATTTCTTTATTTTAACTTTTTTAGAAGGTGGGGGGAGGGAATGGGGCAGAGGGAGAGAGAGAGATAATTCTAAGCAGGCTCCATGCTCAGCCCCAACTCGGGGCTTGATCCCAAGACCCTGGGATCATGACCTGAAATCAAGAGTCAGACGCTCAACTGACTGTGTGTCAGTAGTGTTAAATGTATTCACATTGCTTTGAAACAGTCTCTAGAACTTTTTCATCTTGCAAATCTGAAAATCCATACCCGTTCAACACCACCTGCCTTCTTTCCTGTACCCCCAAACACCTGGTAAACCACCATTCTACTTTCTGTTTCTATGAATTGGACTACTTTAGACTCCTCATATCCAGTGGATCATGTGGTATTTGTCTTTTTGTGACTGGCCTACTTTACTTAGCATGATGTCCTCAAAGTTCATTCATATTAGAGCATATGACAGGATTTCCTTCCTTTTTAAGGCTGAATTATATTCTGTTGTATGCATATACTACATTCTGTTTATCAGCCTGTTTTGTAAGTAAAGTTTTATTAGACACAGACAGGCCCACCCATTTCCATATCGTCAATGGCTTCCTTCTGCATGACAGTGGTAGGGTTGAGTGGTCACAAAGCTGGCTGTTTGGACCATAAAGCCAAAGCTATTTATTAACTTAACATTTTTAAAAAGTGTTTATTTATTTTGAGAGAGAGTGTGTACATGAGTGAGCAGGGAAGGAAAAGAGAGAGAGGGAGAGAGAGACAGCGAGAAAGAGAGAATCCCAAGCAAGCTCCAAGCTTAGCACAGGACCCAATGTGGGGCTTGATCTCACTACTGTGAGATCACAACCTAAGCCACAGTCAAGAGTCGGATGCTTAACCAACTGAGCCACCCAAGGGCCCCTGTTATCTTAACTCGTTACAGAAAATGTTTACTGACCCTTCTTCTACTGGGGAGACTGTGAAGGGTTAAGAGAAGTGATGTGGAGACTGCATTGGAGGGAGGAAGGCAAGAGGCAGGAAGACCTTTCTGGCTTTGGGGGAACAGGGAGACAGGTGTGGATATGGGGCTTGCCCTCAAGAAGTTCATAGTTTAATTGAGATGAAAAAGATGGTTTACAAAGTTGACTTGTTCAGTAATGGGTTAGGCATTTCGGGAAGGATGAGATCTGAAAGGACTGAGTCCTTAGGAAAGACTTCACAGATGGCTCGGATTTGGGATGGGATGGGTTGGACCAACACAGAGTATGGAGGAATGTATCTCCTTCTCAGGAGGCCTTCTTAGCCACACCTTACACATGAGGGTAAGACACGGAAAGCATTTAGAGCTATGCCTGACATATGGTAAGAGCTCCACTAGAATGTAAGTTCCACGAGGGCAGGATTTATATCTGTTTTGTTCACTGTAGTATCACCTTTGCTTAGGACTCAGTAGCTCCTTCAGTAAATATGGAATAAATAAGTTACTGCAACTCTCTGTAACTCTTTTTAATTGCTTAATTTGTACTATGCAAATACAGGCAAAGGGCTGGATCTCTCACATTGGTCTGTCAATTCATTTATTACACTAAAGAGTAATTATTGTTGTTTTTTTTTTTTACTACTGTTAAAGCAGCAGCTATCTTTACTGTTTATTGCTGGAGATAGTTATGTGGTAAGAGGTGTTAAGTCAGAGGTACTGACAACAAAAGAAGAAGAGGAAAAGAAAATAATGTCAATGGTCTTAAAGATAACCACTCAAAAATAATTCATTAGTTTACTTAACAAAGATTTATTAAATTGCAACTGTGTTCTGGAGGTCCAAGGGTGAGCAAAATAGACACAGCTGCTACGACAGGCTATTGACCTTGAAACTGGTAATTATGACTGTAAAGTGTATAACTTACAGACATGAAAATGCCTTAGAAAGTTAAGGACATTTAACCTAGTCTGGGACACTGGAGAGTGCTTCCCTGAGGAAGTGACAAGTCCTGATTATTGGTTGCTGTGTGGCAAAATACTCCCAAGCTTAGTGCCTTACAATAATTTATTATCTCTCACAGTTCTGGGTTAACTAGGCTTAGCTGGATAGTTCTCACTTGGGATCTCTTATGAGTTGCAGTTGGACACTGACTGGGGCTGGAATCCTCTGCAGGCTTAACTAGGCTGTCATCCAAGATGGCTTCTCCACTCACATGCCTGTTGCCTCCCTGATGCAACATGTGACCTCTCTAATGGATAGCCTTATTTCCTAGGTATCAACTTAGAGCTGCAAGAGATAGGAAGCTGCCAGGCTGGGTAAGGTCTATACCTCAAAAGGTCAGAGCATCATTTCTGCACCCTCTGTTGATCAAGTCCTGCCCAGATTCAGGGAGTGGAAGAATAAAGTCAGTTCTTGAGGGGGGAGTAACAAGGTCTCATTGCAGACAATCATATGGGACAGAATTTGTTGTGTCTATCTTTAGAGAATACAGGTCTGTCACTTGATGTTAGGTTGAAGGATAATTTGGCATTAGGTAGGTGCAAAAGAGAGAGGGAGGGAATAGCCCGTCCAGCAATGAGAACAGCTTTGTGGATGGGCCTGGAGGTCAACAAGGTAAACCTCTAAGGAGGGACTGAAAGGCCTGTGTGACTGAGTGGAGGAAGAACAGAAAAAGTGGCATGAGAGTGCTGAGTCCCATAGAGAAGAGTAGAAAGGTAAATGCATATTTCCATCAGAAAGGAAAGGGAGTAGCTGCATAAGTTCCAAACAGAGGCTATGGAAAGCATTAAATAGTGAAAATCAAAATTCCTAGAGTAGGAAGAACAGGTTAGCCTAGAGAAGCACTTGGGGTGGAGTGGGTGTGGGTCAGGGAAATCTTGCCCCACATCACATAGCTAATATGAGACAACTGGGATCTGAGCCCGGAGCTGACTCTAGTTCAGACCCTTTCCACTATATTGCTCACCACACTGCCTATGGAAAGTCACTTAATAAACTTGAAAATCCGTTGCTAATCAAAATGTAATTTATGCTTTCTAATTTCTTCCTAGCCATCCAGGCAAATACCTTCTAAGTTTTCTAAGCTCAACTCAGGACACCTTCTTTTGAAGACTTTCCTAATGCATACAAAGGTGTCCATGTGATTTCATGATGTCTCGGCTGCAGTGTCCCCTTCTGTGAAGGAGTGGGGTTGGAAGGATGACTTCAAAGTTCCCTTCTTTGTCTAGCAGTCTATGGTTTTAGGATGTGTGGGGTAGAAGTGTTCTACAAGCTAGCTGTGATGGCCACCAATGGTTACATGCTTCTAACCAGCCTATGAATACCTAAACAGGTAGCACAAAGAGTGTATTTCCAGATATTTTGACTTGAAAGAAAGAAAGAAAGAGAGAGAGAGAGAGAGAGAGAGAGAGAGAGAAAGAAAGAATCACTTTGAAGGCATTTACTCTCTTTCTATTATGATTAAAGACTGAATTTTAAGCACTGGGTAAGAAAAGGGATATGCATAATATAATCTTAGTCGAATAACTACCTGCTTTACACCTTGGTGCATCTTTTATTAAATGGGAAACTTATGTTAAAAAAGCAAAATTTGACAGAGTAAACTTGAAGATCAATTTGGCTGTATTCAATAATTCATGAATCAGGTGACATCCCATGTTGTAATTAGAAAGCTTTACAAAATGGAAAGCTTTTATAGGTAGAAGGGGTGGGAAAACTAAAGTTTCTAACAAAGAGTGGCTTGTTTCAAGCAAGGTCACCTTTCTTTAGGGGAAGGGCAGGGATCTATTAGGCAGATAACCTCACTAGTGCTGATCTGGTAATTCCAGATTGACTGGTTAAAGGTTACATTCCTGGAAGAGGCTGAATGTGCAATAAGGTTAGATATTAAGTCTTGATTTGCTGATGTCACTTGGGCTCTGCCAAGTGACTCCATTTTGGGCCTTTTTATGTAAAATATTTATTTATTTATTGGGAGCGTGCAAGCGGGGGAAGGGCAGGGAGAAGGGGAACAGAGGATCTGAAGCGGGCTCGGCACTGACAGGCTGACAGCAGCGAGCCTGATGTGGGGCTCAAAGTCATGAACCACAAGATCATGACCTGAGCCGGAGGCCTAACCGACTGAGCCATCCTTGGCTTTTTTTTTTTTTTTTTTTAATATATCTTATTATGTTCATCTGTAATTTTAGTAAAGAACTGAATGTTTTAAAATTTATAATGTATTTCTTTTTCATAGCCTCTGGTGTAGAAGATGAAACTGAAAAGTCCCATTTTTCAAAATTACAGAAGTGGTGAAACCCTGTTGCACAATTCAAGAGACTCAAGGCTTAACTGTAAACACAGGAAAAGAAACCCTGTTTGCAACTAGAAAAATATTATAACTGATGTTTATCTCTAAAAGTCAATCATTGCCTGGCTTCATGAGGGCTAACATAATGATGTATCAAAATGTAAAATAGAGACAAATTCATAGTCATTATCACTTTACAGGAGGTTAACCAGAGTTCTTGTGAACTACAAACCTCTTGACACATTTTAAAATAAAGGGCTCTCTATACTAGTTTAATTTACATACATTAAGCAATGTAGATTGGTGCTGTTGATTTCAATGTAATGGTTTAAAGACCTAAGTGCTAAAACTGATTTTAATTAACCACAAAATTGTGCAGTTTTAAACAAAAAAAGCACATCTATGAACCTTTGCAGCAACATGCAGAGGTATTGCTAATTGCCCAATTTTACCTACTTGTAAGTAGTTAAGGGCAAAAAACCCTTGTGTAGTTGTTTTGTTTCTTCATTCATTTCTTTGGTACAAATACAAAGGTGTATGTGACTATTGAGTACATGAGATGTGATAGTACGACTGAAAAACTTTACTTGATTTTTATTATGAATTGAAATTGAAATAGCCATCTATGGCTAATGTCTACCACATTGGACAGCATCTCTGTCAAGGTTTGTGCTAATTTGGCCTGACCTTGGAGATCCAGTCTTTCCCAGAGAATGAGTTAGTGCTCACATAGAATATTTTCTGCCCAGCCCTGAGGCTGGACCTGTACTCCTAGGCCAGTCCTCAAAGCCTTAGGGAGTTGAGCCTGGAGCCTTATTTTCAAGATGAGTGGAGGAATTCTGTAGTCCAGAGACATTCATTAGGTATTACATAATCCACACCTGGGAAGCACAGACACAGTAACATTTGGGTTTAGGAAAAGGGTAGAGCCTCTCTCTGTCCTTACCCCTTGCACTTTTTTAGAAAGTTCTTTTTTTTAAATGTTTATTTATTTTTGAGAGGGAGAGAGAAGGAGGGGCAGAGAGAGAGGACAGAGAATCCTAAGCAGGCGCCATGCTGACAGCAGTGAGCCTGATGTGGGGCTGGAACTCACGAACCACAAGACTGTGACCTGAGCTCCAGTCAGATGCTCAACCAGCTGAGCCACCCAGGCACTCCTTCCCCTTGCATTTTTTAGCCTGATGCACCATCAGAGCTTTCAAAGTCTGTGGAAGGACTCATGCATTTTTGAATTTAGACCAATTATGACGTAGGCCCAGACACAGAATTCTTAGCCTCATTGCTTCCTGTTTTAGGTCAACATATCACAGAGATTTGCCAGAACAGACTTTTCACAACTGTGCTCAAAGGCTTTTCTGTCTGAGTGAAAGCTATTGGCCTTAATTCCCTTTATCAAACGTTCCACCCTGCTCTGTGTAAGTTCTGACACAAAGCCGGGAGTGATGTGTGCTCTTGACAGTGGAGCCTCTGTGTAGGTGTTGTCCACTTTGGGCGTGACTACCGTAGAAAGATGTAGAGATGCGGAAATAGCTGGGCAGATTCGTGTACTATAGAATACAGTGAACCATGTGCCAATGTTGTGCTCTTTCTTTTCTTCCAGGAAATTAAGGATTGCGCGGCATTGCTTTGACAAGCACATCCTGTTGTCTTTTCAGAGATCTCAGTGAAGAATAATCTCAAAGGAACATTTGTCTCCCCATACCTCTGCTAATGGCCATTAGCCGCTAGCAAATGCTTTTAATGACCGAAAAAACATCAACTACCCTTGGTTTTGGTCTGCTTTAGGCAGTCGAATGAAGGTTTTTTTCAGTTGTTTCCAGAACTCTATTGCTGAAGCACCTCTCTTTGTTGGGTGAACGTTCATGAAGCCCTTTCCTGAAGCAGTGTAGAAGCCTTAGGCCTCTTGGAGTCTATGACATGGAAGCCTTGGAAGTGGATGATATCAGCCCAGCCTTGGAAGTTACTGAGGATTTCTTCAGTACTTTTGATAGTAAGCTAGAAAAGGCTGTGCAGCAAGCTGAGGTTTATGGGATTCAGGAAGTCCCCGAATTGGTGGGGCACGAGGTACTAAGTACCATAACAGATAATGGTGCTATCAGAAATGTTGCCTCCCTGGGCAAGGGGGGCCTGATTTGGGACCACTGTAAGAGCGGGCTCTTAGAAACCAAAGCTCAAAATGTCTTCCCTGCCAAAGAACAGTTTGTGGTTCAGAAAGGGACAGCCCCAGATAATCTTTCCTGGATGGAACAAAAAGAAGCGTCGACCTTTAACTTTTTCAACATCTGTCAGCGTCGGAGGGACAGACCTCGATCCGTGAATGACTTACTGGATGAGACCTCTACTTTCAAGCCAGGGCATGCACGTTCAAGATCAGATATTACCCAAGTGGACTGGAGGCTGGTCCTCAAAACCATGCCTCTGCAGCGGCAGCAGCAGTCGTCTCTTCAGGGCCCTCATTTCACCAGGCCGTCTTTTCTGTCGTCCTTGCCGAATAAGGTAGAAGATGCTCAAGGAAATACTGGTATGTTTTGATATCTGACTGCTATTGAGCAGTTGTCGATTTTCCTTGGTCTCTATTACATTTACCTGATGAGAAGTGTATTGTCCAGGGTCCTTGTCTGGTTTTGCTTACTTAAGCTCCCTCTTCCATTTACTTGCACACTTCACCTCAAGCCTCAGTCTTGGTATCCTTATAAGAAGTGCTGAGGGAAAAGACAACTGCGGTCAAGTCTCCCCTTCTAATCTTGTGTGTTAGAATCTACAGTCTCATAATTCGTGTGGTATTTGCCTTTGTACAGAGTATGCTACTGCTTATTCGCATCACTAGATGTTTGTCAGATCACACATTGGCATAGCCTTGTGCTGTGAAGGGTTTAAAGATCCATAAACAAACCATCCCTGCCTTAAAGAACTTCTTGCTTGCAGAGGGGATCAGACACTAACAAATACTCAAGAAGGCACCAGCAGGGAGGGAAAGTAGTAGTCGTCAACTGAAATATTTGTGAAGGAACTTTTGTTTTACTTTATATTGTTGAGATTTCTTTCACTGAGAAAATGACAGTGACTGTAAGAGGGCAGAAGAAGGAGAAGACACTGTGGTGGGCTTGTCAGGAAGGGCTAATGAGAGTTCATGGAGCTTTGACTGAACCATTAAAGATACTAAGATGCAGAAAGGGGATCACAGTAGAGGACACTCGGGATTATGGTGGGAAAGAAGGTAAGGAGATGAGAAGTACCAGGGGGAGCAAAGGATCCCGTGGTGGGTAGTGGGAGGAAAAGGGGGGGAGAGATTGGCTCAGACCTCATGGTGTAGGGCCTTGAATTTCCTTTTTTCTCATACATCATACACATGTGTGTGCACACAACTTCTGTGAGGCGTGACAAACCATCTCTTTGTTTCCCCCAGCTTTTTCTTTCAAAATAACCTCATTTATACAGGCTGTCTATTCTTGTCATTCCTATTCAACCTTTAATTTAGATGGCTTCTTCTCAGTTAATTGGGAATACTGTTTTATGTCCTTAACTGCTATTTTAATATTACTTTAGTCTCTATCCTTGCTTGGTATTCCATTGATACATTTAATATTTTAAAGATTTTTTCTTTTCAACGTTTTTATTTATTTTTGGGGCAGAGAGAGACAGAGCATGAACGGGGGAGGGGCAGAGAGAGAGGGAGACACAGAATCGGAAACAGGCTCCAGGCTCCGAGCCATCAGCCCAGAGCCTGACGCGGGGCTCGAACTCCCGGACCGCGAGATCGTGACCTGGCTGAAGTCGGACGCTTAACCGACTGCGCCACCCAGGCGCCCCGATACATTTAATATTTTAATAAATTTAGTTTCTAAGTATAATTCAAAGAAGAGATACAGTTTAGTAAGTCTATTCAGGAAATGCAGTGTCCCTATCTGTGAGGTGCTACATTATTTTCACATCCAGTTCAAATCTATTCTTTTAAAATACTTCTTTCTCGGACTCACTTATTTTGCTTAGCATAATACTCTCTCTCTCTCTCCATCCACTGATATGTGGAATTTAAGAAACAAAATAAATGAGCATAGGGGATAAAAAGAGAGGGAGGCAAACCAAGAAACAGCCTCTGAACTATAGAGAACAAACTGATGGTTACCAGAGGGGAGGTGGGTGGGGGGATGGGTGAAATAGGTGATGGGGATTCAGGAGTGCACCTGTGATAAGCATTGGGCATTGTATGGAAGTGTTGAATCACTACATTGTACATCTGCAACGAATATTACAGTGTATGTTAATAACTGGAATTTAAATAAAAACTCAAACAAAGAAAAATAAAATATTTCTTTCTTCCCACTCAAATTCATGACTTATAATTCCTTTTCTTTTCTCCTTGACTTTCACCAGTCCTCTGTAGCATCTAGCCAAGGGTGGTGACCATGGGAGTAAAAAGACAAGGACATTATAAAGCACAGTACTTGGTAGCTGATTAGATATTAGGGGACAAACAAGTTGCTCTGACCCTGGTGCCTGGCAAAACGAGAGCTTTGCCTTGAGTTCATATATAAACAAGTATACTCGTTGATTTAACAAATAACCTCTGTTGACTTTTGGTGTCTTAAGAGTTCACGTAGATTTTTATCAGTAAAGCACCGGAACCATTCTAAAACCCTGGTGTAACCCAAGTTGAGAGGGTGTCATATTTCCAGGTTTAGTTTTCCTGTCATTTGGATTGTTAGTGTAGGAGCTGGAGCTGCCTTAGATTCTCCAAAGGAACCTTGAGTATATGACACCCTGTGACTGTTGTTTTTTCAGTCTCAATTTTTAAAAAAGTTGAATACTAAATCATGTTGAAATGTATGTACTGAATGGTATTTTGAAAAGTCTACTGTAACAGATGGCCTTTCAGGTATTGATATAGTATATAATCTGGCCATCTTTTGATCATCCACGGAATATATATCCCAGCAGGAATTAGCACAGTTGGGCAAATGGCATGCCAAGTTCCTAATACCTTTTCTTTCTGTCACACTCTGGAGAACAGGCAAGATAAATCATGTTTGTATTGCTTACCAGGTGAGGGGCAGGGGTAAGCAGGGAGTACCCACTGACTACGCGTTCTCAGGCTGGGGGTAGAGAAGAGTTTTAGATATGTGGCAGTCCCCCACCCTGGTGACCATAATTCTCATGGCAAGGGGAGGGATGTGCCAACACACAAATGCACACTAGTCACAATCAGCCAAGATCTTTCAGTAAAGTTTACTTTAAAACCTTTGAAATTTGTGATCCAAACTGAAAAATAGCCTGTTGTGACTCCTGAAGAAATATGCCCCCAAAGCAGAGGGAGACAGTGTAATATCTTGGCTGGAGATTTAGGGTCAGGCCAGACCTCTCTTTTAACCTTAGACTCGCATATCTGACTGCCTGGCGTACATCTCTTTTGGGATGTTCCACAGGCTCTTCAAATTCACAGTGTCCAAAAGTGACCCTCATCCTCTCATCTCCTACTCCTACTGTTCTAAAAATTAACAAGTGTTCATAAGAGTCTGGGGGCTCCTTAGAAGAAATAAAATTTAAACGGGTTTCTTTTGATGAGGTCAACTTGACGTTGTGTCTATCCCTGTCACTCTCTTAATTATAGGTTTGGTTACTGCATGATCCTGTGTTTTCTTCAGTTGATTTTTTTTCCCTAGCTCCTTTTCTGAGCTCACCTTGAGTACGAAGACTCACCAGAAGTGGTTCTTCTTCTCGTCCTCCCCTTCCTCCTCTTCTGCCTCCCTTATCCCTTCTCTTCCCTCCCATGAAAATAAACCCAAGGATCTTCTTCATTAGGTAGGATCTCTGTGACTTCTGCTCATTTGGTGATGAATAACCAGGCTTTTGAGCCTTACTAAGGATAAATGTCACATTGAGTATAAAGCAAATCAGGTTCTGGCCTAATGAGGCCAGTGGGCAGCTGGGTGTAATACCATCTATTTCGCTGATGGGCAAGCCTGTATGAAGGTCTTCTGGTGTGTCTTCTCCTCTTCCCCCTTCTCCTCCTCCTCCCCCTTCTCCCCCTCCTCCTCCTTCTCCTCCCCCTCCTCCTCCTCCTCCTCTTCTTCCCCCCCTCCTCCTCCTCCTCCTCCTCTTCCCCCCCTCCTCCTCTTCCTCCTCATCCTCCCCCTCCTCCCACTCTTCCTCTTCCTCACCCCCCGTCTCCTCTTCTTTTTCTTCTTCCTTCTCCCCCTCCCCCCTCCTCCCCCTCCTCCTCCCCCTCCTCCCCCTCCTCCTCCTCCTCCCCTCCTCCTCCCCTCCTCCTCCCCCTCCTCCTCCCCTCCTCCTCCCCCTCCTCCTCCCCCTCCTCCCCCTCCCCTCCTCCTCCTCCCCTCCTCCTCCCCTCCTCCTCCTCCCCTCCTCCTCCTCCCCTCCTCCTCCTCCCCTCCTCCTCCTCCCCTCCTCCTCCCCTCCTCCTCCCCCTCCTCCCCCTCCCCTCCTCCTCCTCCCCTCCTCCTCCCCTCCTCCTCCCCCTCCTCCCCCTCTTCCTCCCCTCTTCCTCCCCTCCTCCTCCTCCCCTCCTCTTCCCCCTCCCCCTCCTTCCCCTGCCCCTCCTCCTCCCCTCCTCCTCCCCCTCTTCCTCCCCTCCTCCTCCCCCTCCCCCTCCTCCCCTTCCCCCTTCTCCCCCTCCCCCTCCTCCTCCCCCTCTTCCTCCCCTCCTTCTCCCCCTCCCCCTCCTCCCCTTCCCCCTTCTCCCCCTCCCCCTCCTCCTTATCCCCCCCATCTTCCCCCTGCACATCCTCCACCTCCTCCTCTTCCTCATTCCCCATCTCTTCTTCTTTTTCCTCTTTCTTCTCCCACTTCTTCCTCTTCCTCCTCCTCCTCCTCCTCCACCACCACAACCACCACAAAGCTTGAGATAGTAATAGTACTTTAAATATCTTATGTGCATTAAATGGGTTAAAAAATAGAAAGTGCTTCTCAGAACCATGTTTGGCACATTTGTAAACACCTAATAGATATCTTAAACATTTAATAATATTATTACAATTATTAATTGAATTTGAAACTCATCAATGAGAATCAGAGTGACACAACCGATGACTCCTACTTTTCCCTGGCATACCAACTGATGTGTTGCAGTAAATGGCCTTGCAATAAATATTTCTTAGATTGGCCTTCCTGAAGTGTGTTTTCTCATATTATTGATAGGTTTGTTAGTGGGAAGTAAACCATTCATTCCCTCTCTCACACTGATTTAAGATCAACTGTTTACAGTTCTCCTGGTCAATGAGGAAGGGACTGTTTCTTACCGTTTCATCCTCAGTACTTAACATGGTGCTTTGAACATAGTTTATGCTCAAATGAATTGTTTAAGATGTAAATTGAATGAAAAAGATGTAATGCTGATAAGATAATTAACGCCAATAACCTCTTTAGCCAGTTCGTGTCATTCTAGAAAAAAAACCCTCCAGCATCTTTTCTGAGGGCCTAGCGCCATCATCTAGCATTTCATACCTCGCACATCCTCTCTGTGAAGCTCTTTAGCAGCAGTGAAAAATGAAGATTTGCTTTCATCTCAAAGGCTTCCCTGCACTATCCTTGTGATAAGAGAAAATCAAACAGATACAGCTTGTAAAGCGGCCCCTGGTGTTGGCAAAATGTTGCCCTGGCCTTGGAGGAGTATTCAGATACGTCTCAGACTCCCGGGTCGCACAGGCACGGTTAAGCATTCCCCTTTGTGGAGGAACCTGACTGCTGCTTGGTGAGCACAAAGCCTGGTGCAATGATTATGCTTTGCCCTTTAGTCTTTCTGAAGCTGGCAATCATTTGAAGTAATTTTGCATCACTCCTCAACTTTTTCCTGTTCTCTGTTTCTTTACAGAAGGTGATTACTTTGGATTTGAAGATCACTTCTTCCCTAGGTTCTTGCTTGGAATATATGAGAGCAGAATCCGTCAAACAGATTAACAGCTTACTTGTCACTGTCAGAGCCAACAGCCAAGCACCAGTGCTTGTCCTCAGGGTGAGAGAGCCCATGTAGAAAGAGAAGGAAAAAAAAAAAAAAGAAACAACCAGTAGCTGTAGCAAGCACTGTGCATGATTTTAAGTTCTTTACAGCGAACAGCTTATTTAACTTATATAATATTCCTGTGATACAGACACTTTTACTGACCCCGTTTTGAGGATGATGAAACTTGAGGCACGGAAAGCTTAAGGAATGTGCGTAGAGTCCCATAGCTGGTCCTGAGCAGATCCTCGATTGGAACTCGGGCAGTCTTTCTCCAGAGTCCACACCCGTCAACACTAAGCTGGAGCTGAACACTTACCTTGGAAGCCAATCGTTCCCAGTCTCTAGAACCCTCTATTTTGAAAGCCTTGTTAGCAGTCAGGCCCTGTGGGAGTAGAGGGTGGGAAGTAGTGTAGAAGAGACTGACCTGGATGGTATTCATTGAACCCAAAGTAATCCCTCAGGAGATCACTAGCGAGGAAAAACTGAGACACACCGAAGCAGTCTAGCTAAACAAGGATTGTTTTCTGCGTTTAACATAGTCACTAAAATACATGGACAGTGCAGCGCTGGCCAGAGTTCTTTAGGGGACCAACGAGTCCACGGAAAGAAGACTGTAACTTTGCCTTTCATACTCCCGAACGCTGACCATACAGAAGAGCTTAAGTGAACTGACCCCCATGGGTTTATCGTAACTATGGAACGAGGGCTTTGGCATTTTGCTCCATCTTTGGCTGCCTTTTTCAGTCTTACTTAGAAGCTTGTGAATGGATGTGTTCTAGAAATTTCATTGCCTCAGGCAGAGACAGACCTAGGACAGGCTTCTTCCAAGGGAATGTTGCCAGTGCTAAGTAGATGAAGGATACCGTCAGTGGGTCCTAGGAGGCTGTTAGAGTGTGGCTTCTGAGGGCCAGATAGTAATGTCGAAAAGGTTAGGTCAGAAATCACTAAGAAGTACTAGATCTAAGGCAAGATGACGACAGAGACAGGTTTTACCCCAGCTTTATTGAGGTGTAATTGACAAAGCTGGAAGACATTTAGTGTACATCGTGATGATTTAATATACATACTCATTATGGACGGATTCCCTGTCTAGTTAATTACCACATCTGTCACCTCACATCTGAGGCAGTTTTTTCTAAAAAACTTCCAGGTAGGTCATAGAGACAAAGCTGCCTCATGGTCAGTTCCTTTCCTTACTGCCACCCCAGTGCCTGCCATGCCCTGGGCAGCTGAAGCAAGGTGTCACAGAGAAGTAGCCCTGAGAGAAGGCCCTAATCCTACCGCCAGAATGGCTCGTTGCTAGTCCTGTCATTAATCTTAGTTCTGTACAAACATGCTCTTGACCAGTACCTATGCTTAACCCTCTCTTCCTTTGCATTACGTCATCCTGTTCTTGTTCAGTGAGTAATAATAGAGCCACAAGCAGCAGGGAATGTCCTGTAGGATAAGGAAGACGGGGTCCTGATGTCATAGAGTTACAATCCAAAGATAAATATGTGTTAAGGTAAGAACATAAAAAGTCATGTGAACACGTGGACACTAGATATGTTGTCAAAAATGGATCACACACACGCATTTACACCTATAAATGTGTACGCATAGTAGAGGAGGGTCGGTCTGTGTGGAAAGAACACTCAACTAGGACTCACTGTGTAGGTTTGGAAGAATCACTCATCTGTTGTTTTTGATTTAACGACCTAGTGAAGCAGGTTAAATTGTCTCTAAGATCCTCCCAATTCCAAAACCGTATCATTGTAAGACGTGTTTGAACTGACCCTGACTCATGGTTCTATGGGAGCTAATTACTATAGCCAGATGGGTATTGGAAGGTTGTAATGGAATTATGGGTATGGTTGAAATTATTTAACGCAGAAGGATTTCTGTGTGCCTTGTAACTCTACTTCTGGGTGAACTGCTGTGTTTGCGATTTTAAAATCAAAAAAAATTTTTTAAAGAAATCTTTTGCATTATCTATGGAGCTCTGAAACCCAACAGACTGCCAGAATCTGACTTACTTTTCCCTCCCTGACTGTGTTCACATTTTCATCTGCTAGGCAAGGGCAGTGGTCAGCTGGGCTTTTGTTTCAGTTGGTTTCGCTGTCTGGTGACCTGGTACCATTCCTATGCCTGTATTTTCTTGTTCTAAGTACTTGAGGAGTAGGCCTCAAGCAGAGATTTTCTTTAGAGCTAGAAAAACCATGGCAGTGTGGTTTCTTTATCTTGAGTTTTATGTTACTCTGTTTCGATTCTCTTTTTCCCCATCTTTAACTTTAAAAAAAAAAAGCCAAATTTGGGACTTATACTAAAATGACTGCTTTTTCAATTACGATGTTTCTCAAAAGCCTTGGAGCCAATAGAGGTGGGAATATTCCTGTGGGCTTAGAACAAGTGAGGTCACCAGGACATGGTCTCTTGCTGAATTTATGATTCACCCTTCAGCAAGATTAGTCAGTACAAAGAAGTTGCTAAAATAGGTCACAGAAAGTTGATTTTGTATGGTTGTATAGTTTCCACTGGTTACATTATTGAATGTTGGCCTGTGGCAGCTATTTGGAAACCCAACACGCCTCATCGACAGCCCATATTCTGATTCTAACATTTCTATATGGGAACTCTGAAAACGAAGTGTCTGATGTTTTCTTGTGGTTGCTCTGTTAATACAGTTTATCTTTCTTGGCTAAGGAGAACTGTAGTTACTAATTTCGCAAACTGCTAGAGTTACCATCTTAAAACACAAATCTGTTCATGCTACTCTGTTCTCAAAAATGAATCATCGCTCCCCATTCTCTACAAAATCAAGTGTGTAAGTTTTATAAAGCATCCCAATCTGTCCCGATCTCACCACCGGCACCTTCTGTCACCCCGTCTATGTGCTGTTTTCGAATGTGCCGAGTACTTCCAAGTTCCTGAGCCTCTGCTTATGCACTCTCTTCATCCAGAACACCTTCCCCGCCCATTTCACTTTTCACAACCCTCCATTATCTTTCAAGGACCAATCCAAATGCTACATCCTCCCTGAGACCTTTCTATATTTTTTCAACTCAAAGTCTTTTTTTTTTTCTTTCACTGTATGTTTTCACAGCACATATCATTCTGCTGTGCATTATAGGCAATTGCTTGTATATCCATCTCCCACACTAGGTTGAAAGTTTTTTTTAATTAAAAAAAATTTTTTTAATGTTTATTTTTGAGAGAGAGAGAGACAGAGTGTGAATGGGGGAGGAGCAGAGAGAGAGGGAGACACAGAATCAGAAGCAGGCTCCAGGCTCTGAGCTGTCAGCACAGAGCCCAACATGGGGCTTGAAGCCATGAACCATGAGATAATGACCTGAGCCAAAGTCGGATGCTCAACTGACTGAGCCACCCAATTGCCCCGATTGAAAATTTTTTGATGCTATAAACCATATCGTAGAAAACTTTGTATTGTACCAAGTATGTGAGCATATGCAAAATGTCTGGTTGAGTTTTATGTGTTGGTGCTTGGAACATCAGGACAATACTGTTTTGTTTTGTTTGTTTTCCAAAATGGAAATGGCTCCTCTTTCCTTACCTTATAGCTTAAGTTGACTGAAGTTTGTTATTAATACTATCAGTGAGAGCTGTCATTTAATGAGAGTTAGCTTTATGTTCAGCCCTGTGCTGAGATGTGTCAACCTACTATCTTATTTAATATTCATAATAGTTGAATATGATAGATGATATTCTGATTTCACAAATGATGAAACTGAATCTTAGAGAAGTTGACCTCACCCAAAGCTATACAGTATGTGATGGGGCTAGGACTCCAAGCCAGTCCTAACACTAGAGGCCACACATAACCACTCAACAATGCGGTCTGTCTCTCGAGCATGAGGAGGGGTAGGTCATTCCCTCCACCATAAATAAACACAGTGTGATCTAGACTCCAAGTTTGGAGGTTAGAGTTTTCTACTCTGAGCTTGCACACTTTGAGTATAACCTTGGCCAAGTCATTTTGCTTCCTGGGATCTCTTTCCAAATCTGCTAAATCAGTTAATATTCTCAGAAAAGGGGTGCCAGGGTGGCTCAGTCGGTTAAGCATATGACTTCGGCTCAGGTCATGATCTGATGGTTTGTGAATTTGAGCCCCACATCGGTCTCTGTGCTGACAGCTTGGAGCCTGGAGCCTACTTTGGATTCTGTGTCTCCCTCTCTTTCTGCCCCTCCTCTGCTCACACTGTGTCTTATTCTCCCTCAAAAAAAAAAAAAAAATCTAAAAACATTTAAAAAAAAGAATATATTCAAGAGCAATTAATAGCATATACAACTAAAAGTAGCCTAAGTAATATGACCATTTGTCATCTTACGTTTTCATCTATCTAACAGGTAACTATGGAACACTTAGTGAATATCAGGTACTATAAACAATAGACACTTAAGAAGACCTGATGTGTCATCAGGGATCCAGGCACTTTCCATCTTTTTTCTCAGCTATTCTCAGTATATTGGTAATGTCTCTTCTTTCTCTTCATAGGTACAAGATAGCCACAGCAGTCCCAAGGGTCACTTTCTTATACATCAATAGCCAAAGTCAGGAAGGGAAAACAGGGCACCCCCTCTGGGTCTCTTTCCCAGTAGGCCCCAATAGCACCCCCTAAGTAGTGGGGGTCACATGCTCACCCCTAAAGCAATCTCTGGCAAAGGAAAATAGCATTTCTGTGATTGGCTTAAACAAATCTTGCTCCTTTCCACGGGGTAGGGGAGAGGACATCTCTGAGCATCTCCCATCATACCTGAGCAAGATTTAGGTTCTGTTGGTAAAGAATCAGGAGGACTAGTTAAGGAGGTGAGTAGCTGACAAGTTCTACCTCAGATGGGATCAGGCTAAGAGATTTCTTTTTTTTTTTTTTTTTTAATTTTTTTTTTTTCAACGTTTATTTATTTTTGGGACAGAGAGAGACAGAGCATGAACGGGGGAGGGGCAGAGAGAGAGGGAGACACAGAATCGGAAACAGGCTCCAGGCTCTGAGCCATCAGCCCAGAGCCTGACGCGGGGCTCGAACTCACGGACCGCGAGATCGTGACCTGGCTGAAGTCAGACGCTTAACCGACTGCGCCACCCAGGCGCCCCCAGGCTAAGAGATTTCTTATGGCTTCTGGCTCTAAGTTTCTCTGATTCTAGTATGTTACCCAAAGATACAGTAATGAAATGCCATTTACGTTAAAATCTGCTGTCCTAAATATTGGAGATTCTTTTCTACTTAATTCCTATAGAGTGAAAAACCCACCATGGCAATGAGTGAGCATATCTTGAAAGTTGGTTTGGAATCGTTTTCTGGGTCACAAAGTTCTTCTTTTTTTTTTTTCAATTTTAGTTAACATACAATGCAATATTAGTTTGAGGAGTAGAATTCAGTGAATCATCACTTACATTATTTACACCCAGTGTTCATCACAATAAGTGCTCTCCTTAATACCTGTCACCCATCAAGCTTGTCTCCCACCCACCTCCCTCCATCAACCTTGAGTTTATTTCTATTGTTAAGTCTCTTGTGACTGTTTCACTCTCTTCTCTCCACCCTGTTCACATATATTCATCTATTTGTTTCTTAAATTCCACATATGAGTGAAATCATATGGTATTTGTCTTTCTCTGATTGACTTATTTCACTTAGCATAATACATTCAAGCTCCATCCATGTCATTGAAAATGGCAAGATTTCATTCTTTTTGATGAATGAGTAATATTCCACCATATATATATATATATATATATATATATATATATGAGATATATATATCACATCTTCTTTATCCATTCATCAGTGGGTGGACAGTTAGATTCTCTCCATAGTTTGGCTATTTTTGATAATGCTGCTATAAACATTGGGGTGCATGTACCCCTTTGAATCTGTAATTTTGTATCCTTTGGGTAAATACCTAATAATGTAATTTCTGGGTCATAGAGTAGTTCTGTTTTTAACTTTTTGAGGAACCTCCATACTGTTTGTCCAGAGTGGCTGCGCCAATTTGCACTCCCACCAGCAGTGCAAGAGGATTCCCCTTTCTCCACATCCTCGCCAACATTCGTTGTTTCTTGTGGTGTTAATTTTAGCTATCCTGACAGGTATAAGTGGTATCTTACCATGGTTTTGAATTGTATTTTCCTGATGATGAGTGATATTGAGCATCTTTTCATGTGTCTGTTAGCCATCTGGATGTCTTCTTTGGGAAAGTGTCTATTCATGTCTTCTGCCCATTTCTTAACTGGGTTGTTTGTTTTTGGGTGTTGAGTTTGGTAAGTTCTTCTAGATTTTGGATACTAACCCTTTGTCAGATATATTATTTGCAAATATCTTCTCCCATTCTGTAGGTTGCCTTTTAGTCTTACTGATTGTTTCCTTCACTATGCAGAAGCTTTTTATCTTGATGAAGTCCCAATAGTTCATGTTTGCTTTTGCTTCTCTTGCCTTCGGCGACATGTCTCATAAGAAGTTTCTCTGGCTGAGGTCGAAGAGGTTGCTACCTGTGTTCTCTAGGATTTTGATGGTTCCTGTCTTATATTTAGGTCTTTCATCCATTTTGAATTTATTTTTGTGTATGGTGTAAGAAAGTGGTCCAGTTTCATTCTCCTGCATGACTATCTTTTTTCCATTGGGATGTCCTTCCTGCTTTGTTGAAGATTAGTTGACTATAAAGATGTGGGTCCCTTTCTGGGTTTTCTGTTCTGTTTCACTGATCTATGTGTCTGTTTTTGTGCCTGTACCATACAGTCTTGATGACTACAGCTTTGTAATACAGCTTAAAATCCGGAATTGTGATGCCTTCAGTTTTGTTTTTCTTTTTCAGTATAACTTTGGCTATTTGGGGTCCATCCAAATTTTAGGACTGTTTGTTCTAGCTCTGTGAAAAATGCTGGTGGTATTTTGATAGAGATTACATTAAATGTGTAGATTGCTTTGGGTAGTATAGACATTTGGACAGTGTTTGTTCTCCCCATCCATGAGCCTGGAATGCTTTTCCATTTCTTTGTGGGTCACAAGGTTCTTAAAGACTAGGGATTACCCTTGTCACAGAAGGCAGAAAGCCTCGGCATTTACGAAGTTGGGTCTGTGACCTAAGTTCACACTTAGATCTCTAAATTCACACGTAGAAGTGAAATTGACCAGGACTGCATGGACTAATGCTCTATCACTGTTGCCCATAGCAAAGAAGTTAGATGGAGAAGATCCCAAAGTTGCTATGTCTGTCTAGTGAATATGTAGCCAGATATGTTACACGTCTCTTTCTGCTAGAGTCTGCACAGATAATACATCTTTTTCCCTAAGTTTATTATGAAGGAAGAGCAAATGCGATAGACTCCTTTACCCATGAAGAAAGGTCTCCAAAGTAGCTCTCAGAAAAGACATTACTTGAGTCTACTTCATTTCTACCAGAATTAGTTTGTTAACAAGTATCTGTGAGCTATCACTAAGTGTTGGCCTGTGGAGCATATTTCAAATGTATAAGACACAGCCCCTCTCTGGTTCCTGTGGTATCATTCTCTTCATATTCTTTGCTATGGACAGTGGCAGTGTCCTGACTAATGTGGATCCTATTAATGTCACTTCTCCTGGGTGCCTGCAATGAGGAGTACAAAGACCTAAAATTACTGAAAACATTTCTCCCTAGTTTCTGACTTAAACACAGTTGAGTATTATAACATGAAACAAATAGACTGGGGCGCCTGGGTGGCGCAGTCGGTTAAGCGTCCGACTTCAGCCAGGTCACGATCTCGCGGTCTGGGAGTTCGAGCCCCGCGTCAGGCTCTGGGCTGATGGCTCAGAGCCTGGAGCCTGTTTCCGATTCTGTGTCTCCCTCTCTCTCTGCCCCTCCCCCATTCATGCTCTGTCTCTCTCTGTCCCAAAAATAAATAAACGTTGAAAAAAAAATTAAAAAAAAAAAAAAAAGAAACAAATAGACTTGGAAAACTGTGTTTTGTTAACTAGGAATATTTAAAAAAAGAGAGATGTGATTATAATCTAGAATATCAGAGAAATCTTCATTGAGGAAAGGATGCTTCAGCTGAGCATAGAGGGGTGAACACAAAACCAAGGTGGAGGTGAACACAGCATGTGTGTGGGATGGCCAGGAGACTAAGCCAGGACAGAGCTCCATTTCTGAGAGTTGTAGTCCAAGGTCATGGAGGACTTGCAAAGCCAAACAACTAGACTTAATGTGATATGTTTAGCAAAGAAGCATTTGAAAATTACTTGAAAGTCAAGATTAAAAGGGTATTTTATAAAAAGTAAGTTGACAGGGCTGCAGGGTAGTGGGGGTAGGGAGCCGGAAACCTCCCCTCCTGTAGCTTTCATGTCTATGTAAAGGGATATCAGACTAACGTTTTTGGCCTCTCTCCCTACCTTTGCACACTCCACCCCTAGGGAGGAGCAATTTATGGGTAAATTTAGGAGAGGAACTAGGTGTGTATAATTCAGCCTCTCTCATAGGAAGCACTGATTCTGGTCTGTTCCTCCAAACCTGCTCCTCCACCCATCAGCCTTTCATAGGCAGTCCCCCAGGAGGGGAAGCTTGTAGTGATCAGTGCTGCTTGTGACTCAGAGGTAAGTCTGTATAATCCTAGGGCTCAGTTTGGTAGGACGACCTTAAGCTGCATCCTCCCAACTGGCTGATGTTTTGATCTCCACGTGTCTGACAATGTCCGTCAATCTCAGTTGGTTTAAAACTTGGGTGATGAAGGGGATGCTATTTATTGGTTCCCCACAGGCCCCCACTATATAGAATGGATTGGTAGATGGAAAGAAAGGAAGGGATTGAAACCAACTAGGAGGCTCTGCCAGTCCTCATGCTGTGACTCAACTTAGGGTGGCTGTGGCCCAAGAGAAAGTGAGACTTGTGAAAAGAAAAAGAAGGGCTGTAACTGGGCCATAGATCTGTTGACAGGTTCTATGTCTGAATTATTTGGTGTCTCCACAGATTCTAGTAGATTCCTTTATACATACATTCACAAATATTTATGGAGCCAGCCACCGAGTATACAGGAGTGCTAGAGATATGCAGGTCCCTGCCCTCAAGGAAAATGAGAGAGTTCTTTGAGTGAAATAAAGTGAGGTGTAAGATAGAGAGGGGGCTCCATAAACGGGTAAAGGTTGGCCTCACTGATGATGGCATCTTGCGAGGAAAAACTGAGGGAGGCACGTAAGTTAGTGGGGCGGGGTAGAGAAGTTACAAATGGGGGATTTAACAACCTCAGAGTTCCTGAGGCTACAATACACTCAACTTATTTAAAGAACATAAAAGGGTGTGGCTGAAATGAGAGAAAGGGATGTGAGATGATGTGAGATGAAGTCAGGTTAATAATCAGAGGCCAGATTGTGTGGAACAGGAAGGAGGTATACACATTGTAAGAATTTGAAGTCTGCAGGAAAGAGGCAGATTGAGCCATACGAAAGATAGGATCAAGTGAATGCTTTTTTTTTTTTAATTTTTTAAAAACATTTTTTTATTTTTGAGAGATGGAGAAAGAGTATGAGCAGGGGAGGGGCAGAGAGAGAGAGGGAGACCCAGAATTTGAAGCAGGCTCCAGGCTCTGAGCTGTCAGCACAGAGCCCGACACGGGGCTTATACTTACAAACCACGAGATCATGACCTGAGCTGAAGTCGGACGCTTAACCAACTGAGCCACCCAGGCGCCCTGTGAATGCTTGTTTAGTAGATATAGTCCTCAGAATATTGGAAGACAGGAGGAAAACACATTAGTGGAGGGATAATATTTCAATGTTAGTTAGAGGAGAAGAGAGTCTGAAGAAGTGGGAAAGGATTAGGGACCGAGTAGAGGTGGAAGGCTTATCTTTAACAGCAAGACAAGAAGACTCTTCCTTTGAGACTGGACGGCTAAAATAGGAAACAAGTATTAAATACTCACCATGTATCAGGCACTGTTCTAAGAGCTACTCATTTCTTTCTCACAGCAGGACAATGAGGTAGGTGCTCTTATTATAGCCCATCTTAAAGATGACAAAACTGGGACTCAGGTTAAGTAATTGTCCCATGGTCACACAGCCAGGAAGGGCAGAATTATGATTTCAACTTAGGCTTATTGGCTCTAGCACCTGTGGCCTTAACCACCGTACTCTTCTGTAGCACTTGTGCAAGACCTTGATTAGTGTAATGCCAACATGAAGCCAAGCATAGTATATATGAAGGAGCTCCTGCAGTGCACAAAGGATGAGGCAGTGGGATTAGGTGTTTGGGAAGAGTAAAAGAGGTGTGGAAAAAGTGTTCTGGGGGTTGTGTGTGGGATTCACCGAAATGAAGAAAAGAATAAATTGTCAGGATGAAAGATAGGATAGAAATTGAGCAACATGAGTCTCTGTTTGGTGCTACGGTCTGAATATTTGTGTCACTCCCCAAATTCATATGTTGAACTCCTATCTCCTGAAGTGATGATATTAGGAGACATGGCCTTTGATAGGTGCATAAGTCATGAGAGTGGAACCCCCATGAATGGTATTCATGTTCATTTTTAAGACCCAAAAGAGCTCCCTAGCCATTCCACGACAAAAGAAATGTAATATATCTGCCCGATTTTGAAAGGCAATCCTTTTAGGTTTGTCTTAGTGTTATTCTGAAGGATTATGGGTACCCTCCATTCACACTCTACTTTGGCTTTCTTCCACATTTATTGATCTTGTTGTAAGAACTTAAATATTTCCTTAAAATTTGCCTAAATAACTTTGATTTGCAATATTGGCACTACATTGGGTTTTTGAGTTCTTTGAAAACATTAAAATGTTGCTCTTTGTCTCTCACTGCAACCATGGTCTGACCTTTGGAATCCTATTCTTGTGACTTCATTCATTATGCGGACTCAGGCAGTCCAGATTTTCTCAGGAAACCAGATTACCTAAACGTTTCTTTCATTTATTGTAATTTGGGGTATGGTGGTTTTTAAAAAGATAAAATTTCAGGGGCCTTTGGGTGGCTCACTTGGTTGAGTGTCCAACTCTGGGTTTCGGCTCAGGTCACGATCTCACGGTTCATGGGTCCGAGCCCCGCGTCCAGCCCCACGTCGGGCTCTGCGCTGTCAATGCAAAGGCTGCCTGGGATTCTCTCTCTCTCACCCTCTCTCTCTGCCCCTCCCCTGCCTGTGTTCTTACTCTCTGTCTTAAAAAATAAATAAATAGGGGCGCCTGGGTGGCGCAGTCGGTTAAGTGTCCGACTTCAGCCAGGTCACGATCTCGCGGTCCGTGAGTTCGAGCCCCGCGTCGGGCTCTGGGCTGATGGTTCAGAGCCTGGAGCCTGTTTCCGATTCTGTGTCTCCCTCTCTCTCTGCCCCTTGCCCGTTCATGCTCTGTCTCTCTCTGTCCCAAAAATAAATAAACGTTGAAAAAAAAAAAAAAATTTTTAAAAAAATAAAAAAAAAAAAATAAATAAATAAATAAATAAACTTAAAAAAAGATAGAATTGCATAAAGTAACCAAAATGAAAGCACATAACCATTTCATAATTATAAGCAAATATAATATACCTATAATTATTATTTATATTATTATTACATATATATCATGTCTAAGTGCTTGATACCAAATCGCATACAGTCTGGGCAGGAGGATTGTGGGTGCTGGGTTATGGAGGCAGAAACTTTTTGTTGTTGCTTTTTACATTTCTTTCTGATTTTTTGAATAATTTTATTAAATAATGTAGTGCATATGTGACAAATGTGAAAAAGCATCTGAAACCTGAGTCATCAGAGTAGTGCAGCCACAGAGCGTTGGAGGCTCAGAGGAAGACAGTTGTTTTCAACTAGAGGGGATGAAGGTCTTCAGGAATAGGTGAGATTTTTGTACCGGCCCTCACGTGGGAGGAAAGAACAGACAAGCAGAGGCAAGGGGAGATCTAGGCAGGGAGGTCAGTGGGAGAACATGCACCAAGGTTGGGAGGGACGAGTTGTAGAAACAACATCGGGTCACCTGGCTGAAATATGAAGGAGTGGAGAAAAGTGCCTGCATCGTGTGAAAGCTCACTGAGGAAAGTCATAACAGAGGGATCAGGCTAACATCTTCTGAACCTCCTGATCCATCCTAATATCCTTAGAAGTGGGACAGCCACCTGTGACATATTCTTGCCAAAAAAAACAAAAAAATCTAAATGAACCTCAAGGTCTAAACAGCAGTTGACAGAAAACATGGGAAACGAAGGAACATTTAAACAATACTGTGAGGATTCACCAAGTCCAGGATGTGAGAAGTTCTACAGGACAAATGATTACAGCTTTGTAGTAGGGGCTAAAGTCTGGGATTGTGATGCCTCCTGCTTTGGTCTTCTTCTTCAAAATTCCTTTGGCTATTCGGGGCCTTTTGTGGTTCCATATGAATTTTAGGATTGCTTGTTCTAGTTTCGAGAAGAATGCTGGTGCGATTTTGATTGGGATTGCATTGAATGTGTAGATAGCTTTGGGTAGTATTGACATTTTGACAATATTTATTCTTCCAATCCATGAACAGGGAATGTCTTTCCATTTCTTTATATCTTCTTCAATTTCCTTCATAAGCTTTCTATAGTTTTCAGGATACAGATCTTTTACATCTTTGGTTAGATTTATTCCCAGGTATTTTATGCTTCTTGGTGCAATTGTGAATGGCATCAGTTTCTTTATTTGTCTTTCTGTTGCTTCATTGTTAGTGTATAAGAATGCAACTGATTTCTGTACATTGATTTTGTATCCTGCAACTTTGCTGATACAAATTCATGTATCAGTTCTAGCAGACTTTTGGTGGAGTCTATCGGATTTTCCATGTATAATATCATGTCATCTGCAAAAAGCGAAAGCTTGACTTCATCTTTGCCAATTTTGATGCCTTTGATTTCCTTTTGTTGTCTGATTGCTGATGCTAGAAATTCCACCACTATGTTAAACAACAGCGGTGAGAGTGGGCATCCCTGTCGTGTTCCTGATCTCAGGGAAAAAGCTCTGTTTTTCCCCATTGAGGATGATGTTAGCTGTGGGCTTTTCATAAATGGCTTTTATGATGTTTAAGTATGTTCCTTCTATCCCGACTTTCTCAAGGGTTTTTATTAAGAAAGGGTGCTGGATTTTGTCAAAGGCCTTTTCTGCATCGATTGACAGGATCATATGGTTCTTCTCTTTTTTTTTATTAATGTGATGTATCATGTTGATTGATTTGCGGATGTTGAACCAGCCCTGCATCTCAGGAATGAATCCCACTTGATCATGGTGAATAATTCTTTTTATATGCTGTTGAATTCTATTTGCTAGTATCTTGTTGAGAATTTTTGCATCCATATTCGTCAGGAATATTGGCCCTACAGGACAAATGAACTAATTTCTTCAATAAATACGTGGCATGAAAAAAAAAAGGAGAAAAAGAGAACTGTTATAGATTTAAAGAGATTTAAAACACATATCAACCAAATCAGTGTGTGAGCCTCAGTTGAACAAACCATCCATATAAAGAAATTTTTTGAGACAATCTGGGAAAATTAGATACAGAGTAGGTATTAGATGAGGAATTATTCATGTTATTGGGTGTGAAAATGGTGTGTGTGTGTGTGTGTGTGTGTGTGTGTGTGTGTATTAAAGTTTTATCTGTTAGATTAGAGATACCGCTGAAGTATTTATAGTAGAAATGGTAAACTTTAAGCAATTTCCTTTCAAATATTCCAGCCAAAAAACCAAAACAAAAAACAATAAAAAGCCAGAGCTGGAGGGGTTGGGGGATATGAAAAGAAGAATAGCAGAAACTTGTTGTTTGAAGCTGAGGGATAGGTCCATGGTTGTTTATTTTAGTTTTCTACATGCTTTCAAGTGTGTTTGAAATTTTCCATAATCAAATGTTTTAAGGAGTTTGAACTTTACTGTGTAGCACCAAGAAAGCTGTGAATGGTTTTAGGCTGAGAAGGGGGCACAGGAAGGGCTGAGTGGCCCTGGTGACAGTGTGGGAGATGGCTAGGGGGAAGGCGGACGAGAGGTGCGAGCTCATTTAAGACCTTGATTAGGTCTTTTTTTTTTTTTTTAATTTTATTTTTGGGACAGAGAGAGACAGAGCATGAATGGGGGAGGGGCAGAGAGAGAGGGAGACACAGAATCGGAAACAGGCTCCAGGCTCTGAGCCATCAGCCCAGAGCCTGACGCGGGGCTCGAACTCACGGACCGCGAGATCGTGACCTGGCTGAAGTCGGACGCTCAACCGACTGCGCCACCCAGGCGCCCCTAGACCTTGATTAGGTCTTAAAGGTACAACTTTCCAGTTGTAAATTTAAAAAGTCATGGGGCTGGAAGGTACAGCATGGCAGCTATAGTTAATAACACTGCACTGCATGTTTGAAAGTTGCTAAGAGAATAAATCTCAAAAGTTCTCATCACAAGAAAAAAATGTTTTGTAACGAGGTATGCTGACGGATCTTAACTGGACTTACCGTGGTGACCATTTCACAATATACGCAAATATCGAATCATTACGTTGTACACCTGAAACTAATATGATGTCGTATGTCAGTTATATCACAGTATTAACAAACACGCAAACAAACCTTAATTAAGGTGGTGGCCATGAGAACGGAAACTTTTTTTGAGAACAGATAGAGGAAATAATAGCAAAAGAGGAACTCTGGTCCGTTGGGGGTACAGAAGTGAATCAGGTGCATTGTGTGGAAAATTCCCTTCTTCCTCTTCAGTAAATAGCAATCTTTGTCCTTAAACCACTGCACTGGTATTACAGGACGAAGAGAAGAGGAAGAAGGGGTCTTCACTAGAGGAACTGAACCGGCTCTTCATGCTCCAAAGTGGAAAGCAAGGGGGAATTAGGAGTTCTGGGTTTGGGTTTTGGTTTTTGTTTTTCTCTCCCTTTTCACAAGGAATTACTCTCATGGTTTCAGTATGAAATTTTTTTGGGTCCAGTGATTCATTTTGATCATCCTTTCCTGTTTTACTGAGGAAATGGTTATAATCATTGTCAGTGGTCCCATCTGAATCATTTATGATATTAGTTAAGATAGATATTATTCATTTGTGAAATTGAACACTTTACAATAATGTGTGTGAGGTTAATTAAATGAGTTGAAATGATACAGTCTGGGGAAATAAAAGTTGAACTATAAGTTAATGAAAGCTTAGATTTAAATACATACCCTCTGATTTGTCAGTAGCACAAATATTAAAAATAAACTTCAGACAGAAATAGAAAGTAGCAATTATTAGAGATTAAAGAGAAATGGTAGTTCTCTGGCCCTCTACAACTCAAAGAAAATTAACACTTCACACAGGAAATATTGGTGAGGTCTGATATAAACAGGCCCTCCGGAGTGGAATACGCACCCCCAGAGGATAGTTTCCTGATCACGTTTGCTCTCTTCTTCTTGATTTTTCTTTCTCAAGAAATTAACGCTACAAACTGCAGCCTATAAGGATGGACCTTTTCCTGTGACCAACACCAGTCTTTTCTGTCTCAATTTAATGTACCTATTTAAAGAGGGCTGAGACAAGTGGGGAGAAAAGTCTGGAAATACAATGAATTCTTTACCCTTACTCTGCATCAAGAAGGTGAGGGGACTTTGGAAATTCCCGGGAAGGATTTCCCATCCAGTCCACCCAAGTCAGAAAGAGGTGAGATTTTAGTCAGGTTTGCTGCTGACTTGGGCCCAATTAAAGCAGAATTTCTTTCTTTCTTTCTTTTTTTTTTTTTTTTAATGTTTATTTATTTTTTGAGACAGAGAGAGACAGAGCATGAGCGGGGGAGGGGCAGAGAGAGAGGGAGACTCAGAACCCGAAGCAGGCTCCAGGCTCCGAGCTGTCAGCACAGAGCCCGACGCGGGGCTCGAACTCAAATCGTGAGATCATGACCTGAGCTGAAGCCAGACACTTAACTGACAGAGCCACCAAGTCGCCCCTAAAGCAGAATTTCTAATTCATGCTAGCTGTTGTAAAAAGCTCTGAGGAAAGAAAGAAAAGGAGGGAAAAATTCCTAGCTAAAAGCAAGAAAGATGGTTTTATTTTGCTCAGGGATGCATAGCTGAGCCACTGGGTCACAGGACAGATGGGGGTGGAGGAACACATGGTTACGAGTCTTATTATGGAAAAGCTCGAACTACCATCAGCGCTTGATGGAAATGAGTGGGGGAGAGGTAGCAGCAGTGTCTCTAACAGCACTGCCTCCCTTATTACATTATCCAAAAAGATAGATAACTGAGAATAGGCATCCATTATCTCTCTCTACAAAGGGATTAGTGTGGGTTGCAAGAAATTAATGGCTTTTGAGTTATCACAGAAATACTAATGAATGTCAGGACCAGAGATGTAAAGCAGGTAAAATTGGCTTTTCTCTGCCTTATTTCTCTCCTTTTCTTTTTTGGTTTGCTGTTTTAAGATCTGGATCTGTGTTGGGTTTATTTCTTTACTTTTTTTTTTTCCCTTCAGCCAAGATCAGAAATCATGCCCTTTGGGAGTGTGATTTGTCTTCTTTAGGGAATGACTTCATTAGTTTATGACTGTCTCCAGTGTGTATCAGCAAGAGATTTAGAAACATCTCAGAAATGAAAATCTCTGTCAGGGAAGAGTGCTGCCTCTTGCATGGATGTCATTTGCATGCCTGATAAAAGTATCAGGAAGTCTCCCAAGTCACAGTTGCCTTCTATTAAAGTACTAAACTTGTATACATTGCAGCTAATCGTTGATTAAAGATGGCACAACCACATAAACTTGTGAAACAGGGGAAGAGAAAGGAATTATATCTACTATATGCTGGGCGTTGTGCTACAAGCTTTATTTCTCATTAAAAAGTACTTTCTAAGAGCCTGCTATGTAGTAGGCATTGTACTCTATGTTGTAAAAAAGGATGAAAAGACAGACCTCTCCTCTTTCCTCAGTGGAGCTTATAGTCCAATGGGGAGGACAGACTTTTTTAAAAACTTCAAAATTGTATTTGTTCAAAAATTTAAATAAACTATTATAATACAGCCTGACAAGAGTCCATCAAAGAGGAATAATAGGGATACCTGATACTGACCCGGGGTGTGTGTGTGTGTGTGTGTGTGTGTGCGCGCGCACGCGCGCGTGTGCAGATGAGGGGTTGAGGGAATCGGGACAGGGTCTGTTCCTGGAAGACAGGATGGCTAAGTGAAGGGTAAGTGTGTGGTAGCTAGTGGAAGCAGTAGGAAGGAGCATTGTAAGCAGGCGGTAACAGTATAAGCGCAGTCAGGCTCAGAGGTGAGAGAGAACTGCTATCTAAGCAGAGACCTAAAACATGGGCTGGTTGAGTCCAGCCCGGGGAACTGGTTACAAGACAGAAGGCTCATGAACTGGCCTTGAAGACTAACAGGGGTATCTGAGAAACAGGAGTTTATGAGAAGCATACTTCATGCTCTGTCCTCTCCATGGGCGGTTCCTGGCTTTACTAAAACCCAAATAATGTGTATTAGCAAGGAGTTAGGTCAAGAGATAGGAGGAATATTCGCTCTCATGTATTTGGTTTTCTGTAGAATATTACCTAGAAAACATGAAATCCCGGTGAAGTGCCAATTATTTCATGGACCTGTGGGGGAGAGTCACAGTTTTCCACACAGACCTCCGCATGTCACACTGACATTGCAGACCGCCCCCCACCAATACTTAATCTTATGCTCATAATTCCACCCTAGGTAGGCTATTGTGGACCTGAGATTTCCCCCCAATTACATCTTGTGAATTGTACTGTCTTGGAATTGTACTACCTCTACTGTGTTTAGTTTGAACCAGAAGGATGTCATTCCCTGATCTCTGGTTTCTTACACCTGCCTTATCGTCTCCTTGAGTTCATTCGTATCAATGAATTAATACATGGCTTCTTTTGTTTTTCCTAGAACACAAGCAAGCATTCCCAAATATTCTGAAGAAGGGGTACCTGGAGATCAGGAAGGACCATGACAGTTACTGGCAGAGCTGTTACGCAGAACTCTCACCCTACAACTTATCCTTCTACAGCCTAGACAGCAGTGGCAATCAAGCCCTCTATGCCACCTGCCAGCTTTCACACTTCCAGAGCATTTCCGTGTTGGGCAACCTTGAGGCCAGGCTGGTGGATACTGTTCTGTATGACAACACTCAGCTCCAGTTAAAGGCAGAGTCACCGTGGGAGGCTTTGGACTGGGGGCAGAAGCTTTGGGAAGTCGTGCACGCCACGGTGCCTGGTTACGTGGGAAGGCAGGATGAGCTGGCAAACTCCCCAGGACTTGGTCATCACGCTGACTGTACACAGAACCATTGTTTACAGAAGAAATCCAGTGAGCTGCTCGCGCCATCACCTGTCTTGGAGAGCCCCAAACAATACCAAAACATCATCAAATCAGGGACGCTGTACAGGCTAACCGTCCAAAACAATTGGAAGGCATTTACTTTTGTGCTGAGCAGGGCCTACCTTATGGCTTTCCATCCAGGCAAGCTAGACGAGGATCCCCTGCTAAGCTACAATGTGGACGTGTGTCTGGCTGTCCAGATGGACAACCTAGATGACTGTGACTCTTGCTTTCAAGTCATTTTCCCCCAAGATGTCCTCCGCCTCCGTGCAGAGACCCGGCAGAGGGCTGAGGAGTGGATGGAGGCTCTGAAAACAGCGGCCAATGTGGCGAGGAGTTCAGAGCAAAACCTGCAGGTCACCCTGAGGAGCAGACCCAAGGATCAGATGGGCAGGCATGAACTCAGGAAGAACAAGCGTCAGTCTGTGACCACCAGCTTCCTCAGCATTCTGACAACCTTGTCTCTGGAACG
The DNA here is from genome assembly GCF_022837055.1 of Prionailurus viverrinus. Classification (NCBI taxonomy): domain Eukaryota; kingdom Metazoa; phylum Chordata; class Mammalia; order Carnivora; family Felidae; genus Prionailurus; species Prionailurus viverrinus. The sequence continues at coordinate 23,205,903 of NC_062568.1, forward strand.
AGGACTCACTGCTCAGAGTTTCAAATGTGCAGGTATGAAGCAAATTTTTAGTCTAAAGCTCCCTAAAGAACAACCTGAATCCTGCAATTGGAATTCACTATAAACATCCCCTCGATGGGCTAGTCACATGTACCTCTTGTTTGAAAAGCTTCTCTCCTTCAAGGAGTTTCCTACCGCAAAACGTCTGTCTATCTTCATGCCATGCTGGTGAAGCCAGTAGAAGGAGAGAGGCTATACGCCGCTGAGTCCAAATGACTTAGCCGAAGCATAACCAGACTAGAATCTAGGCTTCTTGCCTCTGCTGTGATTCCATTTCCTCTGTCTTTTTAAATAAAGGTCACTGGGAATGTGGATGTCACAAATTGTCTCACAAGAGATATTCAGACCCAAAAGCTGACTGCTGACACTTATTACCGAAAAAAAACAAAAAAACAAAAAAAAACAAAACAAAAAAACAAAAAAAAAAAAAACCCCGTCTATAGCCAGTAACTGTCATTGATCCTGACCTTGTCAAATCCTGTTAAGGAAGAATCTAAAGTAAGCCCTGACAGAAAATCTGGAGGTGACTAACAGCAGGGTAGATGATGATTCAGCAGATGACCTCTGAGTCATGATGGGCCTGTGCCTCATCCTGGGGAAGCCCAGGGCTTCTGAAACTGCTATGGAAGGGTGAGACACAAAGTAGAGTTGAAGGCCAATTATCTGTTATTTCTTAAAACCCTATTACTGCTTCTCTCTCCTACTTCTCTCCTACTTCCCTTTCACTTTCCCCTGAACAGTAAACTAGACAGAATAAAATCTTCCCTACACCAAATCTATGTATCTACTAGAAACTAAATCAAATTATTTCCCTTTCACTAAACCCCACAATTTGGGACAAGAAATTTTCCTTAAGGTAAATTTACCATGAAGGTAATCTAATTGGAAACCTGATTCGGAAGATTTTAATTCAAGTGTGTCAGATTGAAGTATGTTCTTTAAAAGTGAATGGGACACTCACCAGCAGCCAAGACCAAATTTTCAATTTTTGCTTGTTCCTGCATTGAAAGCCAAATAGTGGTGGCACAGGGAAAATTTGAATTTAGGTTAGTTGTGATGATTCCGTTTTCTGTTGAAAAATAATGTACCTAACGAGGGGATTAAGTGAATCATCCCTGCTTCCTCTAGAGGGGCTCTGTAACTGTGGAGCAGAAACTCGCGGGGTTGGGTAGGAGAGACCAGAAACACTGAGCCGGTAAGGAAGCCGCACTAGGTGATGTGCATGTATCTGCAGGTGTGAATGACCTTGTGTGAAATCAGTCAGCTACTTTTGCAAAATGGTTTTGAAATAGGGGGCCACTGGCTTTACCATAGTTTGTAGAAATTACTGACATTTTAGTGTCTTATTAGTGCATGCGTTATATTTCAACATTCAGTCACTCAACAATAACTTATTGATGCTGATTCTGGGAACATTCTGGAATCATGATACACTTCTGTGGCTTTGGATTGCTGATAGGGTCAACAAATCTGTTGTGTTATTAGAATCAAGGAGAATAGCTGAGCCTAGTTCTCAAGGTAGAGACTGGAATCGCTGAGTTGGGAAACTTTCTAGTAAAAGGGGGAAGAAAAGTCTCAAGGGTTACACAGGGATTGTCACCTAGTTGACCCCTAGTCCACCTTTCTCTCATAAGTTTGCTTCCTGACGGAGGGTGCACTGCCCGCGTTCTGGACTTCATTAGCAGCGTTTCTAGCACTCAGAGGAAGGAGAAACACAGGTACAGGTAGCATGCAGCAGGTCCATCACATCTAGCAGTTGGAGAAATGAAAATGGGAAGAAGACAAAAAAGGGTGAGTAGAAGAGGCAGGGAGAAGGAAACTAAGTAGAAAAGAACAGGGGAAGGATTACCGAACGGTCAGGGACAGAACTTTTTGGCAGCTGCTTTACTTAGGTCCTGTGTTTTAAGATGTCTCCCTGTGCTGTCTAAATGTCCTCACTGTTTGGCCTGGTTGGAGAACAGGTTGAGGATGGGTTGTAATAGGGAATCCAGGAGGCAAGAGAAATGTAATCTGAAACTCATTTGCCCTGCTTAGCTCTTACCTTCGTGCTTTGGTTGGGAGTTCTAATAAGGCACGGTGGGGGGCGGTGGGGGGGGGGGAGGCGGTTCTAATTTGGGGTGGAGAGAAGTCAATCCTAATTTGTGCAGTATGGCCGATTCCAAAGTAGCAATTTTTATTTCCTTTCAGTGCCCCTTCAATCGGAAAATGCTACGTTCAGTTGCTTTGTGGTACACATGGTTTACCAGCTTGCTTTTCATTTTCCCTAATTCCAATATGCAATACTGGTTTCCTACCCCAGGTAGGAATACTCCATCTCCTGTAGGGGGCAGAGTCTCAAAAGAAAAAGGCTTAAACTCATTAAGCAAACCTCTGAATGTTTTTTAAATTTCTTGGGAGGCTGTTCATTATATTAAAGATTATTATATCAGATGGAACTTTAAAAATCGATCTGTTTCTCACAAACACAATTAATCTAAACCAGCCATCTATTCATTTAGTACTTGTGTCCCCTAATGTTTCATCCTTGTAAAGATATGCATTCGGTGAAAAAGCTGGTTGCATAGTATGTTTATCTTCTAAAATGGCAAAATGTCCATTAAGTTGTTTTTAGTTGAACTTGGCATTATCTATTATTTTAAGGGGAAGCTAATTCAGAATATTGCATGGTTCTAATGACTCTCTTTAGAATATAAGTTTTTATGTCCACTTAGTCCCTACCCCCTTAAATATTTTTTGAGGATTTATTTATTATTCCCCGTTAAATACTTTTGATGAAAAAACTTTAGAAGGGGACAGTTGCACGGAGTAGCTCTTTATTGTGATGTCATTCGGTTGCAGTCCAGGCGAGCTACAAATGTTGGCTTTAAATCTACAGATTAGTGCAGTTGGCCTTATTTCATTAAATTCTTTCTGTAGGTGAAGAATTTTTGATATCCTTTTTGGAAACTTAAAGAGCCCCTGCAGAGAAAATGGACCAGGACCTGAGGTCCAAATGCCTGAGGTTATGGTTTTGAAAATACATGCTTATGCGTATAACTTTGTATCTCTTAACATGTGCTTGAACTTTTTATAGTTGTATTTGATTATGTGTGGTTTGTTCCATGACTTCCTCTCAGCTCCACGGCTGCCTCATTCTAGGAAGCCCCAGTCACGGTGGTCGTCTTGTTGTTCTGGAACCTACCTTGGTCATTCTTGCCTTCAGGGCCTTTGCACTTGCATTTTTTTCTTCCCCAAAACATGCCTTTGAAAATGAAGCTCTTTCATTCATCCTACCACTTACCGTGTGCCGAGTTTCTTCCCATGTGCCAAAAACTCAGGTGCACGTGGAGGAGTCTTTGCTCTAAGAAAGCGGCTGTGCTCCTTGCCCTCGTGGAACTTGCCGTCCGCCAGGGGAGGCGGACGTTAATCCGAGAATTACATCATGAAGGGCACACGGCAGCTGTGACGAGAGCTAGAGAAGTGAGGCCCACACACTGGATCAGAGAATGGCCAGGGGTGGTCTCAAGTAGAACTATATGAAATTGCAGCTCTCCAGTCATTTTTGGCCCACGAAAGGAGTTTGATAGGGTTGAACTTAATACTTGACCCTGAAGTCCCAGAAGGTTCCTGAGCAGAGGAGCATACGGTGAAAGTGGGATTTCAGAACATTTCATTTGGTGCTGCTTTAGTACAACGTTTCAGAAACACCTCTGTGGAAGAAAATGAGGTGTGATTCTTCAGCGAAGAATCTGGTTGGGATTCGGAGTTTGGTTTGGCAATGAGGCGTCTGTGGTATTAAAATATTAATGCTAAAACAAATGATTATGCAGCTTATTAAAATATTTATGAAGTATGTAGCTATAAGTGGTTCTAAATTAGGTTGTTCACAAAATGCTGTATAAATCCGATCATAAGGCAGCAGTCCTGTTTTCTTCAGGAATTAGACATGGGCACATACCTGTTTCCCCTCAGAAGATATGTGGACTACATACAGCTATTTTTCCTGTAATTTCCCAGCAGTCAGGAAACCTACCAACTGAGCACTGTAAGCAAAGGGCCCAGGGCCTTGTGTTAGGTGCCGCTGCCACTAAACCCTTCCTTCTGTCCCTGCTTTATAATCTGGGAGTGATATCAGATGGCCACCGTGGGACAGTGTTCCTGATTCTGAACGGAAGCTGAAAAATGTTAACAGAAGACACAGCAAGAAAAACAGTGAGCCGAGGGGATCCCCTCCACCCTTTCCACACTGTCAGTTTTATGGTTTTACTCCTTCGGCTGCTGTTTAACCTCTTGGGACTGCTGTTGGTAATTACATCTCTCTGGCATTAAGAGCTTTTGCTTTCCTTTTTTTACCCCCAGCCCTTGGGAGGAGTAAGCCCAAGGGGGGGGAAAAGTTTTGCTGTGAATTCTTCAGCCATTTAGTGCAAATTCCTGTAATTACCGGCATTGTGTCCTCTCTGAATGGCACATAATACAGCAGAAGCCATTCCTAATTGAGACCTTACAGGAGGTACAAATCCTCTCTTTGTTCAGCCTGACAAATTAGTGCCAGAAAGTGGCAGGGTCCGAGTGGGAATCAAAGGCAAGAAACACAAAGATGGAACTTAAGGCTACAGTAATAACCCTCTCTTGTCCTGAAGGGAAAAAAGGAATGACCAAGGAAAAGATGAAGGTTTTTTTTTGTTTTTTTTTGTTTTTGTTTTTTTTTTTTGTTATAAATTCCCTTGACATGACAGCACCTCGGGGCTGCTCTATTTATTTAGCAAAAGTGATTAAATAGTAATACAACAGGGCCGCCCATTGTTTCCCTGGGTGCCCCTACCTCACAGACCCCTGCTGCCTCGGCTAATTGATTGACAATGAACCTCTGATAAAGAAGTATGTTGTTAGGACCTAGGTGGGGGGAGCACTTTTTCTCTCTCTTTGTGTGTCTGAGCGAGTGTGTGTGTGTGTGTGTGTGTGTGTGTGTGTGTGTGTGATTTCATTTTTGTTTGAATTGCACTCTAGTTTTTCTTTGCCCCCACCCCTTCTCGCCCCTTCTGGCCCCTTCTCTCCCCTTGCCTTTTTTCTCCAGAGCTTTTCGGTGGCTGCTCCCAGAGGATACAAACAGGTAGAGAGGAATGAGAATTGTAGTGCAGCCTTTTGACAAGTTTATCTTTGGAGCAAACTTCCTCCTCTCCCCCTGCTCCGTTTAAGACAGAACAGCAGTGTGAGAAGAGTGAAAAGGAGAAAGGGGCTGATTATTAGTACTTAAGGGTCACAGAAGTTTTTTCTTGTTGTTATTTTCTCATTTGTGAGGATGGATGTCTGAAACTAGTCTTTGAACTAAGATTTTTCTCTTAAATTCCTTACTCAACTTTGAAAAACATTTACCCACTAATAACATTTACATGTTGGGGTGAGGGCGGCTCTGGAGTAAGAAATAACCATTTGAATGATTTCGTCTCTCCCCAGTTCCTGAGAAGCCGGGATTGGTTATTTGAGGGTGGAATCTGGCTGCTGGGGGCGTAACTCCGTCCCCCCAGGACACTGGAAGCAGTGGGAAGAGGACTAAAGGCCTCTAGGCAGATAATTAATAGCCCCTGGTTATATATGCTCAACTAGCTGAGCAGAAGCTAAATCCCTAATTTAACTCCGTTACAGCTGCAAAAACAAATCATTTCAAGCCCCTATGAAAGCAAAATATATTAAACAAACAGTATCGACCTTGTTAATACCACAAGGCATTTCGTCTGATAAATGAGGGCGTCTTTCTGGCAAAGGCCTATTTTATGACATCGTTTAGACATAAAGTATACCTTTACCCTGGTAATACAAGCATCCCTGATAGAAAGTATGGAGTGGTTAATTATTCATTAAATAGCTGCCAGTCTGGAAGTAAGCAACATTTCTGAGTTGGGGTAGTTACTTACTGGCCTTAGCATAAATCATGCAGAATAGCAATTCTTAAGAAAAAGAGAAATTGAATTTGGGAGCTGCTTATGCATGTGAGTCTAGGTAAAGAAAGATATGTGGGTTTTTAACAAGGGAAGTTGTATATTATGCTCTTGAAGGGGAAAAAAACTTTTAGCATAGCCAAAATCTGTTTTGATTCTCATGTGAAAAATTAGGGGATCCTCTAGTAGCCAAAGTGCAAGATCTGCTAAGGAAAAGAGGGACAGAAATAAAAAGAATTGACTTTCCTTGATATCTCCAATTCCTATCTTTAGTACTGTTTTCAAATTTGTGTCCCACTTGCTAGGAATGATGATAATAAGGTGAAGATTTATTTGAGTTAAGGAATAGGAAGGTAGCCAATTGGAGGAGAATAAGGCAATAAAGAAAAACTTAGATATTCCCCTCCAAACATATAAAGAGCTTGGATAAAAGAGAATTTTTTTTAGTTTGTTGTTGCCTTTTTGTCTTGTGTTGTCTTCTTTTTAGTGTATTGAGTTGTTGTCTCCCAGAGGAGAAGTCTCATATGTGTGTGTCCTGAAGGGCTAAGTTTTATTTCCCTAACCTTTAATATGACCATGAAAGGGTTGCTGATAGGCAGATCTTTCAGTGGAGTTCTGGTGGTGGGTTCATTTCAACAAGCATTTATTAAACCCCTCATGTGCGCCACATACATGCTCTGCCAGGTACCTTGGGATATGCAAGTAGGAGTAATATGCAGGCTGTGCTCCTTAGTGATTTATAGAATCCCCTCCAAGAGGACATGGGGCTTATAGGGGGTGAACAGGGGAATGGGACTGGGAGGTAAGGGGCTAGGCTGTCATGGCCACTGGCTTGGAGTTCGACACACTCCCTTTCTGGCTATGCTAGAGAATCCCTGTTGTAGAGAATTTGAAAACTAAAGAGTTAAAGTAGCGTCTCTTCCCACTTCCCCATTTTATTTTATTTTTTAAAGTTTATTTTTAGAGAGAGAGAGTGAGTGTATGTTCATATGGGGGAAGGGCAGAGAGAGAGAGGGAGAGAGAGAGAGAGAGAGAGAGAGAGAGAGAATATCCCAAGCAGGCTTCACGCTGGTAGCGTGGAGCCCAGTGTGGGCTAAGTCACCCAGATGCCCCTCACTTACCCATTTTAAAATTCATCCTTAGATTTCCTATAGAATTCAACTCCAGGAAATCCCCTTGGCTTTTACTACCCATCTATCAAAGATAAAACTTGAATTTTGGGGGGTGCCTTGGTGGCTCAGTCAGTTGAGCCTCCGACTCTTGATTTCTGCTCAGGTCATGATCTCATGGTTCGTGGGATCGAGCCCCGTGTCTGGCTCTGTGCTGACTGCAGGGAGACTGCTTAGGATTCTCTCTCTCCCACTCTCTCTCTCTGCCCTGCCCCTACTCATGTGAGCTGTCTCTTTCTGTCTCTCAAATTAATTAAATAAATTAAAAAAAAAAAACTTGAATTCTTGTGTAGTAGGTGCTATGGGAGATGTAAGAGAAGCAAAGATATGGTCTGGACCCTCACGACTCATCCCCTGGTTGAGGATGCACAAAGGAAAATGAGGAATTACTGGACAGCCAGGTCAGGTCCATGCCCAAGCATTTGGGCTTTTTTTTCTTTTTTTCCTGGGACAGTGCCCATAGGCATTCTGAATGGTCAGGTTTGACACACACAACACAACCTCTGACACAACTAGGCTGTCCCGAACCCAGGTAATAGAATGGTTTACCTTTATACCAAGAAGGTTGGGAAAGCACCAAAATCTGCATGTGGTGTGTGCCCAGGCTGGCTTTGAGGAGTTCGGGCTGTGAGACCTAGAGTTAGGAGGTTGTCTAAAACGAAAAAACACGCCAACAGGCCCTATGGTGGTTCCATGTGAGCTAAGTGTGTTTGTGACAGGATCAAGTGTGCTTTCCTTATTGAGGAGCAGAAAATCATGGAATTGTTGAAGGCGCAAGCACAGAGTCAGAAAGCTAAATAAAAAAGTGAAGATTTTTTGAGTAGTAAAAAAATCAAAAGACTTGTTCTGTTAAAAAAAGAGGGGCGCCTGAGTGGCTCAGTCTGTTAAGCATCTGACTCTTGGTTTCAGCTCAGGTCATGATCTCACAGTTTCATGAGTTTGAGCCCCATGTGGTGGCAGCATGGAGCCTGCTTGGGATTCTCTCTCTGCCCTTCCCCCACTCGCACTGTCTCTGTCTCTCTCAAAATAAATAAATAAACGTTTAAAAAAAAGAAAGGAGGGGCGCCTGGGTGGCTCAGTCGGTTAAGCGTCCGACTTCAACTCAGGTCACGATCTCACGGTCTGTGAGTTCGAGCCCCGCGTCAGGCTCTGGGCTGATGATGGCCCAGAGTCTGGAGCCTGCTTCCGATTCTGTGTCTCCCTCTCTCTCTGACCCTCCCCTGTTCATGCTCTGCCTCTCTCTGTCTCAAAAATAAATAAACGTTAAAAAAAAAAAAAAGAAAGGAAAAAAGAAAAGCATTTGGCAAAATCCTCAACATGGAAAAACATGGGTTTTTCAGAGATTATAGTCATGCCATTTTGTGAATGATTGGCAGCTTTACACAAGGATTGTTGACAAATGGATCCCTTTCAGCCTACCATGTTGTTGGTAAGGTACATGATAATAATGAGAATGAGCATCATTTAGTAATTAGGATCAACGACTCTGGAATCAGAGTGGGTTTCCAGATTTGCTACTTACTATGTGACCCTACATAATTACTTAACCTTTCTGCATCTCCATTTTTTAATCTCAGATGTGAGAAAATAATCACGTCTACCTCGTAAGTTTGTAGTAGGAATAAAATGAGGTAAAAGGGCTTGGAAAAGTGCCTGGCATATAGTAAGTGCTATATAAGGATTAGCTCCTTTTATTATTTGTCTACATAGGACAGTAATTATCTGGATAAAGATATCAGGCATACTTATCAAATTTGGAATTCTCATAAAACTATATTGGACAACTAGAGGGTATTATGCTAAGTGAAATTAGTCAGAGAAAGACAAAGATCATATGACTTCACTCATATGAGGACTTTAAGATATAAAACAGATGAACATAGGGGAGAGAAGCAAAAATAATATAAAAACAGGGAGGGGGACAAAAACATAAGAGACTCTAAAATATGGAGAACAAACAGAGGGTTACTGGAGGGGTTGTGGGAGGGAAGATGGGCCAAATGAGTAAGGGGCATTAAGGAAAATCTACTCCTGAAATCATTGTTGCACTATATGCTAACCTGGATGTAAATTAAAAAAATAAAAATAATAATAAATTAAAAAAACTATTTTGGACAACTAATATGTTGAATGACAGAATCCAGATTCTGAAACACAAGCTAGAGAAATGGACCAAACAAGTGATATGGGGCACCTGGGTGGCTCATTCGGTTGAGCATTTGACTCTTTATTTCAGTTCAGGTCATTATCCCAGGGTCGTGGGATTGAGCCCCATGTCCGGCTCTGTGCTGAGCATGGAGCCTACTTGGAATTCTCATTCTCTCTCTCTCTCTCTCTCTCTCTCTCGCTCTCGCTCTCGCTCTGCCTCCCTCCCCCACTCGCACACTCTTTCTCTCTAAAATAGAAAGAAAGATGTGATTTTCGTAGGGATAAATAGTCCCATGCTTGTATTCAGAAAATTAACTACAAAGATAGATCTGATGGCCATGGGTGAAAATCAGCACAGTGTCAAGAGCCCTGACAAATAAGACTGAAAGAACTGGAATTGTGACCTCCAGGCAAGTCACTTAACTTGTCTGAGCTAGTTTTCTCATCTACAAGATGAAGAGATTTATTAATTCAGCCCTTCTGCAAATGTTTATGGAAGCCCTACTATGTTCTAAGCATTATGTTTGATGAACAGAGTAATCCCATTATTTGCTCTCACAGAAATTCAAAACTGGAAGCCAGACAAATGAGTAATTATAGCATGCAGTTGAACTCAAAGGTCTTTGAATTTCCTTCCAACACTTCCATCTGTCTGGGATATTTTAGAGGGGATGGCCTTGCTCTATATGGTCCCTTTTATCTCTTATTCTGTGATTTTTTTTGGCTGTCTATAGAAGATTAGAGAAAATTATATTAATGTGGTCCCTCCATTTAAACTTCATTTAATAATAATACCTTTTTCCTTTGAGGAAGGTATTTTAAACCAGTAGAAATATCACTTGACTAAGAAGACAGGAGTTGGGAATCTTTTTCCTGACTCTGATGTTTATCATTGGATAAATTTGCCTTTTTATCCTTTTTTGCAGTCTAATTTTTTCTGTCTGGAAAATAATTTTAAATGAAAATAAATGTGCATTAAGAATCTGGATACACACTGAAGTAGTAATATGACTAGGGAAGAAGAAGAATGGTATATAGTTTGAGTTTTGAACTATTTCACATTCTAAAATTCAGAGAGATTTGATCACTTTATATAAGTAGGCTGTTTGATTTTATAGGATATAAATTTGCTTTTTGATTTATTCCTGGTATCTCATCATAGAAGTCACATGTTGGTCTTTGATATGTTTCAGAAGAATAAAATCATTTTGAATTTCAGAAGATATGGATCTTTTGATAGACCTTCCTGAACTTCATAGACCATAGCTGTGCTATCTTTTTTTTTCTTTTTTTTTTTTTAAAGCTGTTCATTTCTCCCAGTCTTTGTTGCTATACTTTGGTCTGGAAAGTTCTTGTCCCTTTTTGTAGCTTCCTTTATGGCTAACATTGTTCTCATCATGTGTTCATTTCCAGCTAAACTTCTAAAGTAAGTGTTAATGTACTGTTGGACTCTACATTGAGTTAATAGTTTCTATTTACTGACATTTCATTGGGAGAGAAATTGGCCTAGGTGTGGTTTTAGGATAGACTGGGGGTATCCTACCTAGGGGTAGGTCAATATTCTTCTTAATTTCTAGCTAAGTTCCTTGAAAAAGTAAGCTTTTCATGGCCTCTTCTAAAATAAGAGGTTTTCTAAAATTCATTGTACTGCCTAAAAGCAAAGGCATACTTAAGTAAAATGAGTATATTCATCCCTAGATGAGGAAATCTAGTAACTGAGTAATACCAATTTATTTCTTATAATATTGTTTTCATCCAATCATTCATTCATTCAACAAACATGGGCCATATAAAGTTCCAGAAAAAGGTGTGGGGGCAAACTAAAAGTTAATTTTAGCAGTAGAAAATGTGACTGTATGCAAGTTTTATTTTGTTTTTTAATTGAATATAGTTGACATATAATGTTATATTCATTTCAGGTATACAGGATATTGCTTATGCAAGTCTTTATACCTTGAAATACATTAACGCAGAAAGTGTTTTAATTAAATCACATTAATAAGAAAGCATAAGACTCCTTTGCATGTTTCAGATGCAAAATGGAGCAGGCCTGCAAAGCAGTGACCCCCAAGATCAGGGGTGACAAGGCAGTGTTCTGGGTACAGTTTTGTATTATGCTTTGTTGAAGACTTCTGGGTGTGAAAGATCCTTTATTCCCTTAAAGACTGCTTTACAAGCCTTCCTTGACTACCCTACCCCTGCCCTATTCTAATCCCCCAGGTAGAATTGAGCATTCTTTCTCCATAACCCCCACCCCCTCCACTCTCCTGGACTCCTGTCATGGGCCTATGATGTGTGTCTGACTTTTTCAAAGGCAGGACCTCAGCCTTCTCAGAGTGACCAGAGCACCATTTGCACCGGAATCACAAGAGTAATGAGGGGGGACAAGGCTGGACACTTCCCTAGACCTGTTGAAGTCAGGATCTCTGAGATCAGGTCTGGAGATTTTAACAAACTTTCCAGTTGATTTGCATACATACAAAGTTTGAGAAACCACTGGCATAACCCATTATGTTCTTAGTGAATGAATCAAGCCATACGATAGTTTTCTCTAGGCTATGTAAGCACATTTCTTTTAACTGTTTTTTCTATGTACGTCCAACACTTTAACCACTGAGGTGTCAATCTGCTGATAATCTTCAGGTTTGCATGTCTTCCTTACATTCTGGAAACTACCATGGTGTTCTAATAGGGTTCTACCTAGTGGTGAATAAGAATGAAGAAAGAGATTAGTTCAAGTCCTTACTCATATTCTGGCTTCCTTTTTAATACATCCTAATGTTTTGCCTAGTTTCTATTGTATACTTCATAAGTATATTTAGTATTTGAATTATAAGTAGCCTTTACCTCCCTCATTTCTTTGCTACCAGCAGGCTCACCTTTCACGGAGACAACTACAGTGGCCTCCCAACCAGTCTTCCTGCTTCCATCCTAACCTTTCCCAATCTTGTCTTAACCATAGTGAATGTGATCATATTAAAATGCAGACTGACCCTGGTAGACCTCTCTTTACAGTCCTTCGGTGGCTTCCCACTTCTTTTGGCTTGAAGACCAGGATCCTTATGATGACCGTGCATAATTCGACTCCCGCCCACCTCTTTACCTTCAACTCTTCTTGTCACTTCCTCCCACACACCAAGTCCCAGCCACACTGACTTTACTCTGTTCCTCAAATGTACCACTTCCTTCCCACCTGCCTCAGAGCCTTCACACTTGCAGTCGCCTCTCTCTGGAACATTACCACCATCTCCACTACCCTAAACTCTTTCTTTCTTTCTTTTTTTTTTTTACCCCCAACTCTTTCTTGAGGTCACTACTTTAGCATTACTTTCTCAAGGACACCTTCTCCAACCAACCCCTCAGACTGACTTAAGACCTATTTAGTTCCCTCCTCTGTAATACTGGTTTAGTACCTCTTACTCTAGTACTTGTTATAATTGAGATTATAGTGTTGTCTGTGTAATTGTTTATTTAATACTTGTCTCCTCCTGTCTTCTCCACATTACAGTATTACTGCAAATGCCATAATGGTGAGGGCTGTGTTGTCTCGTTCATTGCTGTCTCCCCAGCTCTGCATCTGGTGCACAGTACGTATGTGCACTCAATTGTTCTGATCGTCCTCTGTTTTGAGCCCTCCCTCCCCACTTCCACCATATTCTCTAGGAATCCTAGATTGGAGTCATCAGCAGATACATTTAACATGTTCTCTACTCAGTCATCTAGGTTGTTTAACCATATTAAGAAATGATGGACCTGAAACTTACCCTTTTGGAAAACCAGTTATGGTCTTGAAGGTTTCCAGGGACTTAAGAAAATCTTTCTTGACTATGTAACTTTTTAGAGCCTTTATTATTCTGATAAGAGGTATAAGTATACATTTCCAAACTTAGTTGACCTTCTCCTTGCAGGACTAGGATTCCTCAAACACAGGGTGCACACCCCTTCTCTGGACACCACACCATTAGTTTCTCTCATAGGCATATGTTCTGTTTCAGCTCCAGCTGCTGTGCTGCAGTTCAGTTCTGGCACTGACTGCCTACGGTTGGCACAAACCCCATGAGTTAAGGGCTTGATCCTTCACAAGACTGCTGCAGCTCAGATGCCAGCCATGAACTCAGGGTGTCCCCAGGCCACCTACACTCTCACTGGCTAGCTACAAATTTGGGGGTTCCCACAACCCTCTCAGATTAATAATTTGCTGGAAAAACTCACAACTTAGGACAGCGCTGTCCTCATAATTACAGTTTTATTAGAAAGGATACAAATCAGGAATAGCCAAATGAAGACACTCAGAAGGCAAGGTCTGGGAATGTTCCAAATGCAGAGCCTCTGTGTTCTCTGTCCTTAGAATCGGGGCATGTCACCTTCCCAGCACACCAGTATATTCTTCAACCAGGAGGTTCCACAGTTTCAGTGTCCAGAGTTTTTATTGGGGTTTCATTACATAGGCATGCTCGATTGCATCATTGACCTTGTGATTGAACTCCATCTCCAGCCCGTATTCCCTCCCCAGAGGTCAGGCTGGCTCAAAAGACCAAACCCTCTAATCATGTGGTTGGTCCTGGTGACCACCTTCCATCTGAAGCTGTTTGGTGGCCCACCATGAGTCACCTCATTAGCATAAAGTCAGTTGTGATCCAAGGGGCTCAGGAATCATAAAGACACTTGTATTACTCAGGAAATTCCAAGTGTTTTAGAAGCTCCCTGCTTGGAACGAGGGAGAAAAGAGGAGACAATTGTCTACCATACAACAGTGCGGACAGCAAAAATGGAATCTGGTGAAAGGAGGATAAATGATATACGTGGCTGCCCCTCAGAGGATGAGGAGGCCTCAGTCTTCTCACCTCGTTCTCTAATTTCCAGTCTGCTGCTAGTGTGTTTCTTCCAGCACTGACTGCACTCACCTAGGGAGGGGAGATTTCTAGTGGTGTCTTCTGGGTCTTCCTGGGACCAAGAGGTTTCAGAAGCAGCCAGGAAACTGGCCGGCTCTGGTCTGCCCAGCCTGGTTAGAGCCCTTCCAGGGCCTCAGCTCGGGGTGGTGGGTTGATGTGCACATTCAGTGATTTTGCGATCCCATTCTCTGACCCAGATACCATTCTCAAGTCTTGGCTTAACATTGAGAGTGTTTCTTTTTTAATGGATATCATAAAAATGACCAGCAAAATTAACTTCATTTATTGACTTTAGCTAATTTAGTGCGTGCTATATACGACTTCTAGAAGGGAACTAGGATTCCAAAACCAAAGACGTGCAGGCTTGTGTCAGTTTCCAAAAGATTGAAAACACATTCGTTTATTTCCCCCCGGCTTTGTTGAGATAAAATTGACAAATAACATTGTGTAAGTTTATGGTCTACATTGTGATGATTTGATATATATATATATATTGTGAAATAGTTGCCACATTAAGGTTGGTAAAGACATCCATTACCTCACACAGTTAACATTTTTTGTTGTTGTGAGAACATTTAAGATCTACTCTTATCAATTGTCAAGTGTACAAGTACAGTATTCTTAACTATAGCCACCATGTTGTACATTAGATCCCCAGAATTTATTCATCCCCCCAGCTTTATTAAGATATAATTGGCATATAACATTATGTAAATTTTTTAAAAATGTATTTATTTTTTAATTTACATCCAAGTTAGTTAGCATATAGTGCAACAATGATTTCAGGAGTAGATTCCTTAATGCCCCTTACCCATTTAGCCCATCCCCCGCCCCCACAACCCCTCCAGCAACCCTTTGTTTGTTCTCTGTATTTAAGAGTCTCATATTTTGTCCCTCTCCCTGTTTTTATATTATTTTTCTTCTGTTTTTTATCTTAAATTCCTCATATGATATTTGTTTTTCTCTTACTAATTTCGCTTAGCATAATACCCTCTAGTTCCATACACATAGTTGCGAATGGCAAGATTTTATTCTTTTTGATTGTCAAGTGATACTCCATTGTGTATATATACCACATCTTCTTTATCCCATTCATCTGTCGATGGACATTTGGGCTCTTTCCATACTTTGGTTATTGTTGATAGGGCTGCTATAAACATTGGGGTGCGTGTGCCCCTTCGAAACAGCACACCTGTATCCCTTGGATAAATACCTAGTAGTGAAATTGCTGGGTTGTAAGGTAGTTCTATTTTTAATTTTTTGAGGAACCTCCATACTGTTTTCTAGAGTGGCTCCACCAGTTTGCATTCCCACCAGCAGTGCAAAAGAGATCCTCTTTCTCCGCATCCTCGTCAACATCTGTTGTTGCCTGAGTTGTTACTGTTAGCCATTCTGACAGGTGTGAGGTGGTATCTCATTGTGGTTTTGATTTGTATTTCCCTGATGATGAGTGATGTTGAGCATCTTTTCATGTGTTGGTTGGCCATCTGGATGTCTTCTTTGGAGAAGTGTCCATTCATGTCTTTTGCCCATTTCTTCACTGGATTATTTGCTTTTTGGGTGTTGAGTTTGATAAGTTCTTTATAGATTTTGGATACTAACCCTTTATCTGATATGTCATGTGCAAATATCTTCTCCCATTCCATCAGTTCCTTTTTAGTTTTGCTGATTGTTTCCTTCACTGCGCAGAAGCTTTTTATTTTGATGAGGTCCCAATAGTTCATTTTTATTAACATTATGTAAATTTAAGTTGTACAGTGTGGTGATTTGATATACATATGTATTACAAAATGATTACCACAGTAAGGTTGGTTAACATATCCATCACCTCACAAAGTTACCTTTTGTGTATGTGTGTGTGTGGTGAGAATTTTTTTGAATGTTTATTCATTTTTGAGAGGGAGAAGGAATGAACATGTGCACAAGCAGGTGAGGAGGAGAGAGCCGGGCACTGAAGACCTCAAGTGGGCTCTGCGCTGACAACAGAGAACTCATTGAGGCACGCTCATTGAGGATTGAGGGGCTCAAACTCAGGAACCCTAAGATCAAGACCTGAGCTGAAGTTGGATGCTTAAGTGACTGAGCCACCCAGGCGCCTGCATTGTGAGAAGTTTTAAGATCTACTCTCTTAGAAACTTTCAGGTATACAATAAAATACTTAACTGTAGTCACCATGCTGAAAATCACATTCTGACCTAGTACATATCAATATACCAAGGGTTGTATCTTGTTCATTTTTTCAGCAAAGTAAACCATGTGGGGCTGAACCGAAAGCCTTACTGAAAATCATTTCCCCTTCAAATCATCAAGCCTGTACCTCTGACACAGAGGATAGACTTAGTTTGAAAGTATTGGTTTCTTTCTCTGTCTTCATCAATAAAGATATTCTTCTTAGCCCCTAGGCTTTTAGAGGCCAGACAAAATAATAGATACCTGTGATTTGGTGGCTGGGAAGCATCTAGACTTGGTGGGATAAGTAACATATTAGGAGCAGAAGAGCTGGATTTTCTGTTTGTAGCCCTGCCACTGATTTATCTATCATCCAGCCTCGGGTCAGCCCTTTTAATCTGGCTGGTCAGCATTGGTCAGCATCTTCGACACTCTAACCTGAGGGCAGATTAAATTGCCTTGACTGTGTACAATCCAAATGTTACAAAATATCAGCCGAACCAAAAGTGCCAAATTTTAATTCAGTAATATTGTACATCACTGCATTTCCCCCCCCAGAAAATATGGAAGAGGTGCTTGGATGAACAGAAGTCTTACTGTGGCCTAATAATGGATGGGAAACCTTTAGGAAAATGATGTTTCTCATCCATCATTAAGATGAACAATTTTAGGGGCACCTGGGTGGCTCAGTCAGTTAAGCCTCCGACTTCGAGTCAGGTCATGATCTTATAGTTTGTGGGTTCCAGCCCCATGTCTGGCTCTGTGCTGACAGAGCCTGGAGCTTCTTCGGACTCTGTGTCTCCCCTTCTGTCTGCCCCTCCCCTGCTTGTGCTCTCTCAAAAAAATAAATGTTAAAAAAAATTTTTTTTTAAAGATGAAGAATTGTAAATGATGAAAGGTGGCTGGTCCCTGGCAACCCTCTGAGCCCAGCTTTTCTGGATGATCCTTGTCTCAGTGACCTTCACCCACGGCCCCGTGTGCTTGGGTTGCCTGATCACCTTCCTTTTTCCTTCCCACTCCCATTAGAAGATGTTGTGTGTCTGAGCCAGCATCCTAATAGGGGCCTTAAACTGGACTTATTCACACGGTCACAGTTGGAGTCCCAGAGGCCGTGCCCTCTTGCCATAGCAGACAGGAAGACCGCACCCTGCCAGCCAGGCTGAGCCTGGCAGAGTTCTTCTTCTAAATTCACCAGATACCTCGTCTCTCCATCTGTGATGAGGGCTGGACAAGCAATGGGGAGACAAGCTGGGAATATCTCTCTAGGAAATCCCTTTCAAATGGCAACATGAGGACCAGGGAACAGGAGTTTCTCACTCATACATGTCTCTTTGTGTCTTGCCTGGTAGTTCTGAGTATCTTGATACAAGCAGCCTGCCTTCAAATACTAAAGATAGAGTTAAAAGTTTAGCTTTGGAGGGGATCACAAACCTGTACTTTTAGAGAGACAGAAAAGCCTGGAAAGAAGGCCAAAAATGGCATAGGGAAAAGAGTCAAAGAAGAAAGTACACTGAGGCAGTTCCCCAAGTCTTCTAGAACATAAAGAATTTGGTTTGGGGTGACAATGAAGAAATTCAAGCATGGGTAAGGGAAGCTGATGAAAGTGATCTCTCTTTCACTTTGAGGCTGTTCCCAGTACTACTTGGATCCACTCTCATGACTTTAATTTTATCAAATTGTTGTCATTACTAAAATAGCTCAAGTAAAAATTACTCTAAGAGATGCTGTCAAGGTTTTCTCGGAGGCTTTAGCAAAGAAGAGGAAAGGTGGTGTTGTAAAGATACTGTAAAGTTCAAAGAGATGAGACTCTCGAGAAATAGAAGGAAAGAGGAACAGGCATTCCAAATGGGGAGTGAGGTGGAAGAGGGGTCCGAGGGGCCCATGGTGGGACAGTGTTTGTGACAGAAGCAACGACTGAGGCCGATGTGCACAGAAACTTCTATATACAAGCTGGAAGGAGACCTAAGTCCCAGAAAAAGACTAAAGGAAGACAGGTTGCTTTTCAGGGAAATAAAAAAGATAATCTGAACTTCCAAGCCAGTAAGAGGCTATTGACCTTTCAAAGCCATCGAAATAGAGGTGTAACTACTGTGCCATCCAAAACCAAGGCCTACCAACTATGTCTTCTTTTCCTCACTCGGCTTTTCCTCACTTCTTGATAAAGTAGTGTCTCACAAAAAGAGAGTTAGTGGTGGCTTAATATAATGTTAAAGATCAGGGAAGATCACTGCAGAAAGAACATTATTGGGGTACACAGTGGACTCTCTTAGGAAAGAGGGTTCATTCAGTACAGTGCTGGGACCAGGGTAGGGGGAGTGAGGCAGTTTCTTTGGGCATACGACTTAAGAGGATGCCCTTCCTTCAAAAAAAAAAAAAAAACCCTCAGTAATGGACATAAATAATATTTTAATGTAATATTATTTAAAAATCAAAATTAATGCCAAAATATCCATGATGAATAAAGTATAAAATTTTAGAGATAGGATTAGTATGACTGAACTTTCCTTTTGCCCCTTGGACTCTTACATGGCTCGGCACTGGTTCAGAGGAACATTGCAGTAAGACAGTTTATGTAATAAGATACCTTCCCCCAAATCTTTCATTGTGTAATTCCAGAGAGCCCAGCTCAGCATTTGGCTTGTTACAGGGGTGGTGAGGATGACCTCTCTTCCCTGTCTGGCATTGCAGGGGTGCAATGTGGGGATCCTGGTACTCCCATGCTTAAGAGAGATCTGGTAGCGGGAGGTAGACTGTGACAGAGGAACATTGTTCCCACCTCTGGCCGCTTTCATGTCTAAAATAATCACTTTAGCTCAGCCCTTTCCATCTCTGCAGTTTTTCAAGTAAGAATTACTGGTAGCAAGTATTTCACCAGAAGGATTGCTTCATGAAGAAAAGAGCCCCAAGCTTGGAGCCAATGTTACTGGCAGGTAGTTTAGTAGATGGTGGTACAGTGTGGACGAGGCCTCTCTTTGATGGTACCTCTCTACCCTAAACTAACCTAGCAGCATGAATCAGGTTTTTTGTTTTTGGTTTTTTGTAGCTAAGAAAGTAGAGCTGGTAAGAGAGCTCTTTTCTTTCCCACAATAGTGTATCCATCACTTGCAGAGAAAACTGATTAAGAAGGGTCAGTACTCAGATCTCTTATTTTGCCCTCTTATCTTAGTACTATCAGAGTTTCTTAATAGTGGCACTACTGACATTTTGGGCCAGATAACTCTTTGTCGTGGGGGCTGTCCTGTGCATCAAGAGATGTTTAACAACATCCCTGGCCTCTGTCCACTAGATGACAGTAGGTACCCCACTCACTCTTTTATGACAACCAGAAATGTCTCCAGATACCATAAATGCCTCCTTTTGGAACAAAACTCTCCCCAGGTTGAGAACCACTGTACCATCAAGAAATAAATCCTGTCAACTATATCATCTCTTCCACACTCAGCTTTTACTCACTTCTTTATATACTTCTTTATAAAGTGATAAATGTCTTCTACTGTAATGCATGTTGGTTATTTCATGGCACCTAATGGTTTATAATGAGACCTTAGCATCTTAGTGGGTAGATCTAAGTAAAAATATTAGGTCATAGAAATAGAACTCTCAACCATCATTCAGTATCAAATACATCAGATGCTCTCAGTTATAAGTAACAGAAAATCAAAATTAAACTGATTTGTACAGTAAAGGGGAATTTTTCTTAGTCAACTAAGCTTTAGGAATCAGTAGATTGGGTAGCTCAAATTTTTTGAACTGTCTTTTGGACTTAATGCCCCAAACAAACAGCCATTTCTTCCTGAAACAACCTGTCCCCTCTGACTGATAGGTATTGTGGGCATACAGCGTCATGGGCATCTTTGACAATCCCAATCCTTTCTACATTAGTCAGTTACCAAATGTTTGTAGTTTATCTCCATAGTATCTCCTCTTTCCCCTTCCTGCTCCCAAGATCACTGCCTACTTAAGCCCAGATGGTACAATAACTTATCTACTGGTTCTTTCCCCTTGTTTTTATTTTTTTCCTTGTCAATTAATCTTTCCAAAGTTCAGGTTGCTGTTCAGCTTCAAACAACTCCAGCTGTTCCTGTATCTTACTGATCAGTAAGGATTCTTCCCTCTAAGCATTTAGGATTCTTATGTTACTGGCTTCAGTTTATGGTTCTAAGCTCTTTTTTCACCCCTCTAGTTACAGTAAGCCTCAGACATCTAGAATAGTCAACATTTTCCAAACATGCCCCTGCTTTTCTGACTTGAGCTTTCCTCTTCCAAAATCTCTTTTCTTTTTCAAGGATCAGCTCACATGCTCCATGCCTACACAGCCTTCCCCAGTCTCCACAATTAGAGTGATTGCTTCCTCCTTTGCTTACCTCTTACTGTCTTCTGCTTTCCACCTTCCAGATTTGTAATCTTGTCCCCCTCACCCTTCATATTCAGGGTGATGCTAATGCTGTGAGGCCGTAGGCTAATTCATTGACAAAGTAAATTATGCTCTTTTGTATAGTAGATTTATATTTTCTGTGCTTGTCATATTGCTGTACACAAAGGCCATTTTAAAAAATACTTTCCTCAAGGAAATAGCTACATGGGAATACACACACACACACACACACACACACACACACACACACAATGCTATTAAGCTCTGCCTTCTTTACTAACTATACAACCATGGACAGAATTACTTTATCACTCTCTGCCTTAGTTTCTTCATCTGTAAAATGGGGATAATACCTACATTATAGAATTGATAAGGATTAAATAAATGTGTGTGTGTGTGTGTGTGTGTGTGTGTGTGTGTGTGTGTGTGTAAATTGTTTATAACAGTGCCTGGCATATAGTAAGCACATGTCAGTATTTGTTTATCTGTTTACCTATTTATTATTTCCATTTAAAATTGCATACAATTTTTTTGAAAGTCTTTGGGTAAAGAGCAGACAGGCACAGAAGTTAATGAGAAAATCTACTCATAGACTAGTATGAAGAAAACAAGTATGAAAAAACACTAAATTTAGACTGACTTAAATATACTAGATATTGAAATAATAACACTTCATTATTCACCTTCTCTGGTCTTACTGTATTACTGGTGCTGAAGCACCTTATCATAAGCATCTTCCAAATCGTGTCTTTGGAAGTGAAAATCTGTGTCACAGATATTTTTAAGTCAATGTAGCTATTTAGTAGACAGAAAAGGAGTCAGAATCTCTAGAACAATGCACATATTTACTTACTTGCTTTGGCAAAAATTAAGATTTATTGCCTTTCAAGATAAATTTTGACTAAATATTGACTTTAGGCTCTCAATCATTGTTTACCTGAAAGACCAATGAATCTTGACACTTCTAAACTCGAGTTGGAATCTACTTGGTATTTATTAATTTATTTCATATGATTTATAGTCTTAATAACAACATTCCAAGAAGATTATACAAACATTATACCATTTATCTACTGTAGACAGCTTTTATATTTTCTTTTCTTTTCTGTAAAAACTTTATTGTTTCCATTTGGTCCAATAACTGTGGGGAGAGGGCACCAGGGTGTTAAAAAACTGCTTAGTGGCTATAGGGGGCAAATGCCCTGACACCTGGGGGATACAGAGGGAAGCTTACAAGTCCACTGGGTTCCAGAAGCTCTTAGTCCTGCTGGAGGGTGAGCCTTTACAAGAGCTGCTAGTCCAGCCCAGCCTGTAGAAGTTAGTCAGGTGGTCGCCATCTTCTTGATGAGCTTCACCTCCTCATTTAGGAAGCGGCTCTCCAGGAAATCACAGAGATAGAGGTCTGTGCAGGCAGAATCCAGGTCATGCTGATCCCAAAGGGCCTGGTTCAGTTCTTCTCCAGGTCCATGGCGACTTCCATGCATGCACGGCTTTCCCCCACTCATCTTGGGAGGACATCTGCATGTCCTGGGAGAAGGTGCAGCCTCTGCCCTGGTTTTGTATTTTAAAGAGACACTGGGCACCCTTATGCTTCCCCTGCGCCACCTGGCAGAAGTGGCCCATGCCCTCCAGAGCCATATCCTTGCAGTGAAAATAGAAGCCCGGAGAAAGGTAGGTGTAGAAAGCCTGCAGATGTAGGTTGACTGGGCAGTTGACGGCAGCCTCCATTTTGGTGGGATAATTCTGATGAATCTAGGAGCTCAAGGTTGGTGGGCAGTGAGAGGCTAACCACAGAAACAGCGTTGGCTGGTCCCAGAGGCAGAGGATGGCTGAGAAAAGATGGTCCTGGAGGTTGTGACTGGGAAGGAGGTTGGGGGGTGGTTGGAGGTTGGAAGAAGGGGTAGTCCCCAGATCTGTTTCATACAAACACTGTTGAGGCAAGAGACAGATGCATGGGATTCCCCGGGGCACTATCTATATTTTCAGTCAGCAGTAATAACCTGGCATTTGATCTTTTGCTTCATTTCTTACTTAAATATAATACCTTTAGCACCATTAATACGACACACAAATGAACTTATTTAAATATTCAGTACAAAAAACCCCATCAACCTCATCTTAGGGCTTGTCGTGTATAGTACTTTTCACTTTTAAACCAATCATTGTTCAGATTGGGCTTTTAAAAGATGTTTTTTTGGTTGCCTTGGTCCTGCAAGTTTAAGCAAGTAACACAGGATTATACTTCATCACTGGCCTCTGTCTTGGACAGTTGATATCTGTGAATATCAGTCTCCTCTGTTTCTGTCTCTGGATATAAAGTGTACTCAATGCTTTCGGTGTCCAGGCGCAGTGCTAATACTTTACAGGCATAACATTGGCCATCTTGTTGTTTAAGAGGAAAATTCTTTAGTTAGGTATATACATTTTGTACCAGAGGAGTTACTTCTGTTATATTCTTAAGGACATAGCTCTCCTAGCAACAGCTACAATCCACTCCACAAGTGCCAGCTTAAGTTATCCTAAATGTGCCTCGGTCACAATAGGAACATTTTCCTTGCAAGTGTTACTTAATGCTTCCTCAATGTGGCAGTTCTTTGACTGTACAGACCAACTTTTTGAGTCCAAGTTTTGGCCAACAACGAGTGACAACTTCTCTTGTAGGATCTCTCAATGCTACAAAAGCCAAACATAAAATGAAGCCAACCAGAACAAATTCTTTCCTGATGAACAGAAATAAATTTCAGTATAGCTTTGGAAACAGTGAGTACATTTCAGGATCGTATTTGAGGACGTGTATTCCCTCCCATCCATGAAGTTTGCATTCCCTGGGAAGAGAACTTACTATCAAAGGACTTTAAGATTTCATGGAGAACATAATTTTGAAGTATTGCTATCTCAAGCGAGCCCATAAATGAAACAAAGGGACTACCAGCAGCATGCCATACTATTTCCATTAGCAACTATAGGTGGTACACAGTTGATTTTTCTTGACTTCTTTTGTTCTTTTAGTTTTATTAGACATGCTTGTGGATACTGTTTTCCTTATGACAAACAAAATGCATACTCAGAGGCATTTGTTTTCATGTGCCTGATTCTCCATCCAAATATGTCACATTTTAATTGATTTTTATGACACAGTAGATGTCTCCTACCTTGTGGGTCACCACTTTGTCTCAAAGTCACAGAGCAACTCGGATGCTTGAGGTGGAAGACGTTTGGGATCACTTATTTCTGAGTAGGTGTTTCTCATTGTTCTACCCCTTTCCATCGCCATGACCTAGAATTCTGTAGCCTCATTCTACCTGTGTTCACTTGGGAACCCACATGTGGTCGGTTTCATTCACATCCCAGCTCCAGTCTCTCCTACGATGGAGGACGGAAGTCTGGGACCCAGGTTTGCTTGGCTTCTACCTCCTCGGATGGATCCCAAGCTATGCTGCAAAACCTGCTTCCACCCTGTGTCCAGAAATCCTTTGTTAACACGCTGTGCCCAGCTTTGTGCTAATTCCAGCCTCATTAAACAGAACTTGTGATTGTATACCCAGTGCGACACCTTCTTTTAAGAAGTACATGTTCAACAATTACATGACCAGTCAATGGTTATGGACTATAAAGTAGGAGAGCTAAGTTCTGTATGACCTTTTTCCCCTCTGATTCTTAGAAAATAGCAAGTCCTTGAAACTCCTCATTTCTGTTTTCCTTCATTTTGGGAAATCTGGTCTCCAGAGCTTATGATAAAAGTCCAGGCCTTTGAGTCACATTTTGCAAAGTGCTTACCACAGGTGATTTGCCCGTGCCGGGGCACTGGACAGAAGAGGGGAGGGAAGGCAAAGGCAGTCCTTTTGCCCTTCCCGTGGCCACCTCTCTCCCCTCTGCACGCATACAGTAGAAGAGGTGATGAAGCGTGCCAGTTTACTTTTCTCCTTTAACGGAAAAAGTGAAAATGTATCCTCTCTTATCTCTTTTCCTCCCTTTTTAATGAAGACACATCCTCTTCTTCCTTTCCCCCGCCCCTGGTTTTTCTCTTAGAGCCTTTCTACCTTCCAAATAGAAAACACCAAATTTGCTTTACCAAATTAGGTAAAGGGAGTAGCGTGGCTGACTTAGAAAGCATTGTGTGAGTTCTTTCCTTGGTGAGAGAGATTCACCTGCATCTAGCCACAGCTCGTGTCACTTTTATTCCCATGAATTTTCCAGCTGCCGGTCAGGGGAAAGAGGGCTGAGTTGGTAGTCATGAAGTAGCAAGAAGGTGGTTGGCTTCTCCTCGAGATCTCGGCTTCAGTAACACCGCATTGCAGCCAATTGAGCTAACTAGGTGCACTTGTGAGAAGAAAGATTGCGCCTTTGTGGAGCCTTATGCCAAAATTTCTGCTTCAACCCCCAGCAACCGAATCTTTTGGGCGTCTTTAGTGAAAGGCCATTTGGAAAATGGACTGTACATGCAGCAAATAGGATTTCAGTTAAATGGTAACATTGGTTTCCAAAAGAGTACCACAGGGGAAGCTAAGCTCTTCAGAGCATGTGTTCATTAAAGATTTGAAGTGGGGTGGGAAGCAATAAAAAAAAAAAAAAAAGGCCAGTGAGTTCTCTTGTGAGATAGTTTTTTGTTCCTATGAATTGAACACACTCTGAAAAGTTTCAAAAAAGAGACTGGGAAGAATGTATTTGCTTTGATCCAATATGTGGAGGGTTCCCTACTACAAATGCCCCTTAATTTAGAAGCATTATTGAAAAGTCTGTTTGAAAGTACATAAAAATATAATATGTAAATAAGCTCTAATTAGTTATTTCAATTAATTATTTTTTGTCTCTGCTTTGCAGCTCTGTTTCTCTCCCCATAATGTCGCTTGTCAGAGTCTAGCTTTGGCACCCTTGAAAAAGTGTGTTTTCCTAATAGTCGTTATTAAGAAAACACATTTTTTGCCCTGTTGAAAACATCACAATGGTAAAGTAAAATCCAGATTGTGTATCTTTGGGGTGAATTGTTTCAGACATTTTTAGTCCATGGTTTGCTAGTATGACTTTAAAGAAGGAAATTTTACAGTTAATTGAAAGAATAGATGTTTTCTTTTTCAGTAAGTGGCATGTGTTGTTTTTTAGAAAATGAATCTGTATTATGCCACTAGCCTCTACCCTTCTTTCCTGATCATCCTGTGTTCTTTCAATAACAAATACTACATTGGATTTGGAGACTAAAGGTTTTAATTCTAAACCAAATAAGATGCTTCTCAGTGGGGACAATGAGTGCTCTGGAAAAATACTGGTAAAATGAACTCAGGTTGTTTCCACATAGCAAATTTTTTAGAAATTGACTACGAACCTGAAATGTTGATTTTGGAGACCTAAAACGTAAACTACATGACAAAATATGAGCTTTTCACTTAAGAGTCTGCACACCCTCTGCCCTTGAATAGAGTTGGAATTTTAGAGCATGGAGCCACCTAGAAATCAGGGAGCAATCCTCAGCTTTTACTCACCAGGGTCTATGATGGTAGTTGGCTGGTTGGGGAGAAATGCAGGGCCCTAATCTGGGCCCTAATCCAGATCTACAGAATTGAAGTGTAGAGGTGGGGGAGGGGTCTACATTTTTCACAAACATCTCCAGAAAATTCTGATGGTCACTGAATCTGGCAACCCTTGATTTAGGCTGGCCCCTTTATTTTGCAGTGAGGAAAGCAGGCCTAGAGAGTTCGATGGGTCGAGTTCACGGTGTGTATTAGACAGGAACAGGCTTACTAACTCTAGACCTGTGCTTGTGTATACACCATATATCCAAAATGTACAGGTATCCTGTACATATCCTAAGCGTACAGGTAGGTTTAAACCTACTTCTAAGTCATTAGGGGACCTTTCAGCATGGAGAGTAGGAGAGCCTGGTTCCAAATGAGGTATGAAGGTAAAGACACACAATAACTAGGAGTTTATATGCTCTTTTTCTAACCTAAAACCCGAGTGAGCTCTAGCCATGTTCTCTCAGCCCTTTCTGTCTTTGATGAGACTAGTGCCCAGTGGGGAGAATGCTTAGCTCGTTTAGTTAACTCATATATTTGAACCTCCAGCATGTTAAGCTTTGGACCTGTGTGCCTGATTGATATACACATTTTTAGACCGTTTTTTAATATTGCTTATGTATATTGCATCTAAGAAATCATAATAAAGTCATTAAAAATTATAGACTGATAAACCCAGTAGTACCCACTAAAGCATATATAAATATCCAGCAAATGCTTACTGATGTTAATTATATCTAATGTCCAAACAACCAAAAAGCTAAAGTGACCCAAATTTATTTTTGCTGTGTTCTGTGGGGAGAGTCAAAACTGTAATGATGACCCTGAATTCCTGCAAGACCGTAATCACTTTCTAAATCATTAGGAAAAACTGCATTTTATTCAGGGTCATTTCAGAGTTAAGTCAATTTGACCATAAACTAATTTTTGGAACAGCAATATCCCAGCGTCTAGGATGTGTTAGGTTCCACTGACTCCTGTTCCATGGTCCATATAGGAACACGTGAGTAATGTGTAATTCTTAGAATGGGCAACATATTTTTTATGGGGTTCTTAACAAAAGTACACTGCTTTAAGAGTCAGGCGAGCAGGTTAGGGAGGATCAATTCTAGGACAGCTATGAGCAATTAAAATCTCTTCATATGTGGATGTATGTGTGTCAAATAATATTCAGTTTATCATCCTTTCTACATAAACATTTGCCAATAGTCTGCTCCATGTAAACTCTGTGTTAAGTACTGAGGATAAGAAACAGATTTGAGGAGTTGGAAAAGCACATAAAAAGGCACAGTAGTTTCAGGAAGCGTGTGCTCAATGCCAGATGAGCAATAATGTGGTCAGTGAGTGCAGCAAACAGCATTCCAGTGTTCATAGCCTAGGAATTGTGACGGCGCCTCCGTCCAGCAGAAGCAGCGTGTGTGTTTGGTTCTTCTTTATCTTTCGCACATATCTCATTGCTCAGCCAATCTGAAAAACGGGAGCTTGTTATGATTTTGCTGCTACTCAATAGGAAAGAAATAACCATTCCAGGAAGGAACGGTATGAAGCTTTGGAAGCATAATACAGATACATTTACTTGCCATCTTTCAATAAGGACTGTGCTTAAAAACACCACTTCTCTTCCTGGAGAATGCACTGTGAAACTGCTTGATTACTGATGCCATTTGATTTGTGATGAAAATGAAAGTCCTGTGAGTTTTTGTGACATTTTCACTCATAGAGTACATGCGAGTCACTTTCTTCTTAGGTTAGCAGTTTGTTAAATGTTTGGAGCTCCTTTAATGGAAATGAGGTGTAACGGTAGTAGTATAACATGGTGACGATGACGATGGTGACGATGATGAAGAGTAATCCATTTTATACTCTTATCATGAAATAGGCTTAATGTAAGATTTCTGTGATCAGTACGGTTCTTGATCCAGCCATGAAGTGGGCGGCTACATGGAAGGATTTCTGAAATGAAGCAGGAGATGAGAAATGTCAGGATCACGTTGCTGTTAGTATAATCATGATCACCTGTTCTGGGCTGCCAGGATTCTGTCCTTTGGCTTGTGATAGGATTTCTATCCTCACCAATAGAAGGTGGTTCCTCCGACCTGAAGAAAAAGAATGGCTCCTTTGTGACAGAGCTGAGGTTATTACCAGTTCTTCTTAGAGGACCAGGACAGTGCTCAGAGAATCGTGGATTTCCACGGACACGAAAAGGGCCTTAGCAATGACTTGCAGACAGCCACTGGTTGAGTCATGGCAGGATTTGGCAAATTGGAAATCAGAGAAGAGGGTGTTGTGTGAGGAGAAATAACATGTGCCAATGTATGAAGGGCGGAGTGAGCACACTGTTTATTTGGGGAATATTGAGGAGAATTCTCTGATTCCCACTGGAGAGTAGGAGTCAGTAGTTGGAAAGGTGAAATAGGGGCCAATTGAAGGACCAGTTTCTTTTGTAAGGCCACATATTCGTTTTTTGAGTCATTTTTAAATTAGACAAGCTCAGAGTCCAATCCAAACTCCACCTCTTACTGGCTAGGTAACTTCAGACAAATTCTTAACTTGGCTAAAACCATCTCAAAATGTTGTACATGTTAAATAAGATCCTTTAAAAAATTTTTTTAATGTTTATTTTTGACAGAGACAGAGCATGAGCGGGGGAGGGGCAGAGAGAGAGGGAGACACAGAATCCGAAACAGGCTCCAGGCTCTGAGCGGTCAGCACAGAGCCCAACCCGGGGCTCAAACTCACAGACCGCGAGATCATGACCTGAGCCAAAGTCGGATGCTCAACTGACTGAGCCACTCAGGCGCTCCTAAATAAGATCCTTTTATGAGAAGCCCTGAGCAACATGCCTGGTGGTGGAAATGGTTTATGAGGAGAAGTGAGGTGCTGATAGGGAGGTTGTAGAGACACTGATCTCCGACAGCTGTGTGCAGAAAACCACAGAAGAGACTAGAAACAGGACCAGTTAGGTGCAGGTTATGGCGATCCCTTGGGAGGCGAGGAGGTAGAAGCTATTGGACACATCTATACATGTATTCTCTGGATTTCCCCCCCCCTTTACAGACTTTTATTTGAGGGCTGTATAACCTTTTTTTGTGGTGTTAAAAGTACAGCAGTAATCATGGGCTCTTTTTTCTGCCTTGAACAGGATGCCAGCGATCCATAGGCCTTTCCAACGGGAAAGCCAAGGTGTGCAACTACAGTGGGTGGTATTACTGCAGCAGCTGCCACGTGGATGACAGTTTTCTTATCCCAGCACGCATAGTCCACAACTGGGACACTTCAAAATATAAGGTAAGCGCAGGGTCTGGGTTTACTTCATGATAGCAGTGGAGGTGTTCACATGTTGTTGTGTGGAGTATAAAGGGAATGATGCAAGAATCTGAAGCAAACTTGACTAGGGAGTCTCACGAAAGCTACGAGATCTTATCCAACGCTTCTCAAAACATCTCACATTTAAAGGTGTCTTAACTGTGACTTTTATTAATTTCCTCATTTAAAAAGACATATATCAGTTTTTTACTTCTGGGCCCTGATAATTAACTGTGGGTGCTAAAAAAGAATTCTGATAGAGAAACAGGCCTCATCATTTTTTATTAGATCTTCTCTCCAAAATCACAACACTCTTGAATATACGAGTGACTTTTGAGGGAAAGGACTTTAAATAATTCAAGATATTTCTTAGAGTAACATTCCTACTCATGTCAAGGTCAGTCTTCCAGAAATCTATTCCCCTGGAACTAGAACCTGGAGAGAAGCTATGAGGACTTCTGGGTAGGGGTCCACATCAAGGAACAGTGAACTGAGCCACCCTTACACCTTTACCTGGACTGCTGTTTATTTCTTTTTTTTTTTTATTTTTTATTTTTTAAAAAAATTTTCAATGTTTTTATCTTATTTTTGAGACCAAGAGAGAGACAGAGCATGAGCAGGGGAGGGGCAGAGAGAGAGGGAGACACAGAATCTGAAGCAGGCTCCAGGCTCTGAGCTGTCAGCACAGAGCCTGACAAGGGGCTCGAACTCACAGGCTGTGAGATCATGACCTGAGCTGAAGTCGGATGCCCAACCGACTGAGACACCCAGGTGCCCCTATTTATTATTTTTGTAAAGGGAGGAAGTGAGAATCACAGGTATATGCTAACAGCTTTGCAAAGTAGCTGATAACAGCCAAGCAGGATATCCCAGAAGTACAAATAGCAGACTTGGTAACTATAAAAATGCAAGTCAACAGAGGAGGAGAGGAAGCCTGAGCACTGGGACACTCCACCTTAAGAGTGTGGAAAAGAGTGGGGTGCCTGGTTGGCTCAGTCGGTTAGGCATCTGACTTTGGCTCAGGTCATGATCTCGTGGTTCTTGAGTTTGAGCCCCACGTTGGGCTCTGTGCTGACAGCTGGGAGCCTGGAGCCTGCTTTGGATTCTGTGTCTCTCTTTCTCTCTGCCTCTCCCCTGCTCATGCTCTGTCTCTGTCTCTATCTCTCAAAAATAAACATTAAAAAAAAAAAAAGTGTAGAAAGGAGAGAAGCAACCAGCAAAGGAGACTGAGGAATGCAGAACGAGGTAGAAGGACCCTAGTGTGTCCAACAAGCCACAGGAAGAATGTGTCTCCAGATCAGTTGTGACAGAGGCTGATACATAGATGATGAGATATGATAAGATGAGCACTGAGAATTGACCATGGGATTTAGGAATGTGGTGGTAATGACTGACCTCGCTGAGAGCAGTTTGAATTGAGCGGTGGGAGTGAAGGTCTGATTGGAGTGGGTTTGATATGGAACAGGAGAGAAAGTAGCGACAAGAATAGACAACTCTTGAGCAGTTTGCTGTAAGGGGATGGAGAGAGATGGGGAGTAACTGGAGGAGATGTAAGATCCAATTGGGTTTGATTTTTGTTTTAATGGAAGAAATAACAGCATGTGTTCTATGCTGGTGTGAACTACCGAAGAGAGAATTGCTAGAAGATGTGGTTGAGAAAGATGGAATCGTGTAGACAATAGGAGGGTTGGTCTTTGCTTGGGGCAGGAAGTAAGAGAAAAGGCAGTCTGTGGATGCAGGTGCCAGTGGGTGGCTTAGGGAAGTCCTCTGCCATTTACATCAGTAGCTGTCATCAGGTCATTTTATTTCGGCACCCATGATCCTGCAGAGGTTAAACACCCAGCCCCAGTCACTCTGGGAAGTGCCTTTACCGTCTATTTCATAGAGATATAGCAGGATTAAGGCAACAGTCCCACCAACCCTTTCATAAACTCGTCCACATCTACACCCATCCTCCTTGCCCTCCTTCCAGCCACAGAAGAAACCTCACTCCTGTGGAAGGTTTATTCCTTCCTCCTCTGCTCACGATCTTAACTCCTCCATCAGTTTTGCCAAACCTAGTTGACCCTCATCAGTTTCTTGTTCTACTGGACTTGTCTGGGATATAATATTTGACCAGGAATTCTTCTGCCTTGACTTTGAAGATACACCCTTGGTTTTCCTCCTACTTTGAACTCTTTTTTTTTCTCAGTCACCTTCTCTGATTCTTTGTCCTCAGCCTATACCTTTAATGTTGCAGTTCCTTAGCGTTGTGTTTTGTTTTCTTTTCCCACTTTATGCTTTATTGCAGTATCTCCTTCTCTTCCATGGTTTTAACTACCTGATGATTCCTACTTTTATCTTCAGCTCCATTTAAAAAAAAATTTTAATGTTTATTTATTTTTCGGAGGGGGAGGGCCAGAGAGGAAGGAGGGGTGGAGAGAAGGGGACAGAGGATCCAAAGTGGGCTCTGTGCTGTCAGCTGTCGATGCAGGGCTCGAACTCACAAACCACAAGATCCTGACCTGAGCCGAGATCAGATGCTTAACTGACTGAGCCCCCCAGGCACCCCTCCGGCTCCATTTTTTGCTACTGAAAGGGAGATCTGTGGATTTAATTGCCAAATGACATCTTAGCTCTAGTTTCCAGCCTAGTAGTCTTCAAGATATGTGGATCGTACTGCAGTTGTTAGCTGCATCGTACTGCAGTCCCACCCATGCATAAATGAGGCAGTAGAACTTGGTAAGTCGAGGAATCTAATCCACTGAAGTAGCCTAGGCTTAGGATTCTTTCATGGTCCTGTGTCCTGCCAGAATAGAGAATTCTGGTATCTGACTGACGAGAAGCTTTTTTCTGATCCTTCTGTTAGAATATTGTCACATCTGCCTTGAATGAACCTTCCAAGCAAAGTGCTTTGTACAAACATAGTCTTTATGGCTGTTTTTATACCTCCTTGCCAGTAGCTGTCTGAGACTTGCTTTCACTGTATCACCTGGGAGCGAGGTAAGTGGGGAAGGAACCCATAACTCACCTACCAGTAATTTTTGAAGTCTAAAACAAACATGAAAATTGCAAGGGGCCATTTGGCTGATATCCTTTCTATACCCCTGGGAAGCTCTGTCCCCTGGGCAAGTTAGCCTGTGTTTGAGTGCTCTCATCTGTAACATGAGGACCGTAACACTTCACAGGGTCACTGCAGGTTAAATGGGTTCATGCATGTGAAGTGTTCAGAATAGTGCTAGTACGTAGTGCGTGCCAAATAAGCGTTCGTTCTTATTATGACTTCTATATTTACCTACAAAAATCACGTGAATTGGGATAATACAAGACAGGCACTCTGCAAATAACTTTGATAAGCACTTGAAGAGTGGGAGCTGTTGTCACTGCTTTTCTTATCCTCACATTTATGTTGCTCCTCTCTGTGAGCCACCTGGGCACGGGGCACCTGTCTTCGCATAGTTTCTGGCACGTAGTAGGTAAGCAGAAATGTATGCTGAAGGACGGAAGGAACGAGGCCTGTCTCCTGGGCCCCTCCAAACTCGGTACACCCCAAATGGACTTCATCCCCCTCACCACACATCCCTCCGGAATGTCCATGGCCCCACCCGTCACCACTGCCAGCCCTGGGAGACGTCAGTTAGCAAAACTTTACGCTGGATTCGCACCCTTGAGATCGCGCTCTCTGCTGCACCTTCACTTCCACCTCATGAGTTCACACCTCCGGTGTCACTCCCACGAAGGAGTTTGGTGGCCTTCTGACGGGGCCTCCTGCCTGCAAGTCTTGCCCCAGCAACAGTTCGGAAGATTCTGATCCCACCGTGGGTGAATCTTGTACCCTCTCTTAGTCTCGGTGTCTTCACCTTTAGAACGGAGGTGATGATGACGATAACAGCACCTACTTGACAACAGTGCTGTTTGCATAAAAGAATGACTCGCAGAAAGCACCGGGCACCGTGTCTGGCACACAAGTGCTCGATAATGCCAGTTTTTACTAGGACTGTATGTGGAAGTCCAAAGCTCATAGCCCGACACAAAGACCTTTTGTGATCTCTAGTCCCTGCGCTTCTAGCCCCTTCTTCATGCCCTACCTCCCCACCCCCGTGAACATCCTCCGTACAGTCTCACTCCTCCTGTTCCTCAGTGCTGCCCTGCCATTGCACACCTCTGGTCTTCCTCTTGCCCTCACTCAGCGTGGCAAACCCTAAGCCTGTCCTAAACCTCATTTCTTCTCGCCCACTTCTTTCCTTCCCCTCTCCCAGACAGTTATCATTCTCTCCTCTGCATCTCATACTTGGCACTCTGAATGCAGGCTATAAATATATTTGCCATGCGTGTATTAGATAAAAATGTATTTAGAGGGAAAGGACACTGGTTGACTTTGGTTTAGATTATTTATATTAATCTGCTTAGAGCGGGGCTTTGACAGCTAAGAGAGGTGTAGAGAGAACAAGTGAGGGAGGCAGGCCCAGCCTGGGGTCACCGAGAGCTTAGGCTAGTGGCACCTGCCAACAGACCGTGCCACTTTGGGGAGTTAAAACAGAAGAAGTGGCACTAAATGAGGAGAATTTGAAAATCAGGCACGGCTTACGAAGGTGTGAAGTGGTGGAAGAGATCCAGGTCCGTTTGCACTGAGTTCTAAAAGCCATTGAAACCATCAATTCAGCCATCTCTGACACTTTCCGTCTTTTCCCCAAAGCAGACGTTTTTGCCTTGCTGGTCATCCAGGTGACAGGGTTTGACTTTGAGAGGATGAGTAACTAATTGAAGGTGTTACGTACGCTCATTTCAGCCATGTTGTACATGAGGAAAACCTCCTTTGTTAGACCTTCCTTCCCAGGTTCTCAGTGGACCAGGGAAGATTTTAAAGCAAGAACAGAGCTGGTCGAGTTTATCTAGATCATCTCCCACTGGCATTAGGTAACTATATTCCATTTAGTCCAGCCTGTCTTTGCTCAGACACTGGGACTTAACTTGATGTTTCTAATTGTGAGGATCAATTCAGACCTATCAGTTTCCAAGACCAGACATCATTCTGCTAGATCTGCCTCCTCTCCTTAATAAGAAGTACGTGACTGGCTTGAATATCCATTTAAAAGAGTGAAAAAATGGTTTCGCAGGGCAGAATGAAATCTGTCATCTTAAACGTTTCCTTGTCTGCCCTCTGGAGTAATCATACTCCTAATTATTTTTAAAGCAGGATTTCATCTATTTTCCGGTATACATCCTGCAAATTGAATTGAGCTCCAGGATTACCCAGCAGCTAAACCTTATCCTCGAGTTCTGTAGCCATTTTCTAATGAAATTCTGTTTGAAGATAACTTTCCTCCTGCTCTCTGCCCTCCCATTCAAAAATATCAAGCATGACAAAGAGGTGGTAAGGACCTCAGACTTGGCCTCGGCTCTTCCCAAATAGTTCCCTTCTGTTGTGCTTTTAAAAAAATATTTTTGTGTCCTAGCCTGAATATTCACATTCCATTTAGCTAGGGGTTTTCCATGTTACGTAAACTATTTCCTATCTCTACATCTTGAGAGGCATTCAAGGCAAGCTGGACTGCCCTCGCTGAGCTAGAGAGCAGCTCACTGATGGGAAAAACCACATTTTCAGAGTCATTTGGAGATTTTGTGAACAAATTGCAATTAACCTTAAGATCTCCTGATTCCTTCTCCATTAGCCCCAGTGCTCGTTTTAAGAGGACCAAGAAGTATTATGGTTGGGATTGATTTAAGACTTTCTCCATGATTTTTTACAATAAACATGGGGGGAAATGCAGGAAGGAAACCTTATACCAAAGCAATAAATGGTCATTGTACTGTGGTAACAGTGTGAGTGATCTATTTTTTTTCCCTTTCCTGATTTCATTCTCCAAGTTTTCAGTAATAGGACTGTCACTTTTATTTTTAAAACTTCAGCTGTCATTTAACTCTATACATTCTACTTCAGAAAATACATATTAGATATTTGGCTTTTTTAATGCCTCAGAATTATGGCTATAAATAGGATTGTTGGGTCCTGTGATAACATCCGTGGGCTTTAATGTGGTATAGAAGGCACTTTTCCACCAAGAAATTGCCGTGCACTGCTGTACTTTTATTCTTTTTTTCACATATAATACACTTCCACAAATTTCAAGATTCACAAATACAAAGGGCATGCATACATAAATAATCTCACTCCCACCTACACTGTTCTTCCCGCTGGCATCCGAATTACTCTTTTCTTGTGTATCTTTCCAGAGGTATTTTCTGTCCTCTTTTACACAACAGTGGCAATTTGATGATCTACATGCTGCTCTGGGACAGCTTTCCATTTAGATCATATCACTCTTCCTGGGCTTGCTTGCTATTTTTTTTTTTTATAACCACTCTGTATTCTATCATGAATTTTACATGTTTTTACACATGACAATCTACATGACAATGACATGATTTTGTTTTTCAAGCTTTTGCTATTACAGGTAGTGATTCAAAGAATAACTTTATATATCACTTTGCATCTAAGTTCTTGCATTCACCGGTGAGACTGAGGACACCTTCCTAGATGTAGGTTGTACATTTTTGAGTTTGGTGCATATTCTGAATTGTCCTCAATCAGGGTTGTGTCCTACACTTTTACCTGTATCTTCTTGCATGCACCTTCCTTCCCTCAGAGCTAAGATGCCAGCTGTCACTTCTGTTGTGGCTGTGCTGCTTCAAGCTGTCTTTCCCCTTTTCTACTTTCTGAACTCTAAATATGTTGTAAACTCAATATGTTGTCTAAGTAGCCAAGCTGTTCTAAGTGTGTGTAAAGTAATAAGAGTGTATGGTTCAGAGCATTGCAGAACACTCATTCGTTTCTTCAAGTATTTATTGAACACCCACCATGCTTACCGTTCTAGGCACTGGGGACACAGTCTCTGCCTTGTGAATGCTCATATCCCAATGGAGGGAGAAAGACCATAAACAAATGCACAAATAAGTGACTTCTACATAAATGAGTTGTTCCTGTACTTTATTTTTTGCTTTAGGGTTAAAATCAAATGGTTAGCATACCGCCAAATTACGTCATAGGTTAGTCTCCCTCTGTAGCCCCCCTGCCTTTGTATTTGGGGAAAGAGAAGGACAGAATATGGACAGGGATCACCTCTTCTAAGGAGTGATGAGTAGACAGTTTATAGTAGAGTTATTAAAAAATAAAAACTGTGAATTTAAATAGTGCTACCAAGCACAGGACAGAGTATCCAGAGATCTGAGCTCTGGCTGTAAGTTCTGCCACAAAATGACTACAGATAAGTCACTTAAGGTCTCTGGATTCAGTTGTTTTTTTTTTTTTCCTACAAAGGATAGGTAATGGATTAATTCAGCATTTCTCAAAATATGTTCCATGGAGCATTAACAAGTTCTGTGCTTGTTAATAGGTGTTACTCAAAAAGAGGGTTCTATAGGAGGGCCACAGCTAGGCCAACGCTACAGCTGGAACAGGGCCCCTCAGGAGAACGCAGCCCTGGGGGCTCACAGTGTGGCAAGATGGAAGGAATTAGAGAAAGAGGCCCCTTCCTCTGGTGGGGAAGCAGGGCCCAGCCTGCATTTCGTCTCCCACCGCCCTCTGCACAAGGCCTGCACAACATTAAAAAGGTGCCTTGTCTATAGTCAAATAGGTTTGGGAGATTGCTGGCCTGAGCACGTTAAGCAGACACGATATCCGAAAGCTTTCATAGGCTAACATGCTACCCTTTGAATCACCAAGTGAAGAAGGTAGTGTGTGGCATTTTTCCTGTTGGACCTCAGAACACTATTGTTGTGGGACTAGTATTCTTTGGAACACAGAAAAACTGGACTAGGTTGTGTTTACCAGTTGTTATTCTAAAAGTGTGTTCTCATCAATCCATTTTCCTCCCTTAACAAAAACTGAAGTCCTCACAACCCCCACCTCCACCACATCACCTCCAAATTGCTGTCTATCGTTAAACATTCCCTTTGCTCCATCGCTCTATTACCCGGGGCTATTTTTGTGGGGAACATACCAGGACACCATTCCAGAACCTCTTTCTCAGAATTACGTAAACCTGAACAACATTCGAGAACATTAAGAGGTAGCTGCCACCTGCTTAACAAAAGGCTTTTAAATGTATACCAATGATGCTTCCTGCTCACATAACCAATATGTTTATAAATACACTTTGATGTGTGAGGTGTGGAGGAGAACCGTTTCTACCTCGACTTCATCCTCCTCCTCAGCTCTTGAATCCTGTAGACCACAGAGCTGTGAAGGGAGAACCAGTTCACAAACTGCAACAAAATCACAGTCACTGACTTGAGTTCGTCTAGCTTAAATTAGTCTGTTCGTAAGCTTCAAAAGCTCTGGAAAGAAATTATGTTAATATTAGTAAACATTAAATATTATTTAGTAAAAGATTAAAAAGTCAGTAGGTTTGAAAAATGAACTTATTGGGGCGCCTGGGTGGCGCAGTCGGTTAAGCGTCCGACTTCAGCCAGGTCACGATCTCGCGGTCCGTGAGTTCGAGCCCCGCGTCGGGCTCTGGGCTGATGGCTCAGAGCCTGGAGCCTGTTTCCGATTCTGTGTCTCCCTCTCTCTCTGCCCCTCCCCCGTTCATGCTCTGTCTCTCTCTGTCTCAAAAATAAATAAACGTTAAAAAAAAAATTTTTTTTTTAAAGAAAAATGAACTTATTAACCCTATAAAAGTTGTTTCTAATGTGAATGGAGTGGGATCACTAAAGACAATACCAACCAAAACCATTTTTTAAAAACGTATTGGGTCCATCTATCTGCCTCTGTGAGCTGAGTTTTTATATCCATCCAAAACAACGCTCAGGCTTCTCATGGTTTTCGTAATTTGGTTGGCAAGAAATAGGACAGTTGCTCTTAGGTGGGGATATATTTGGTGTTCACGGACAATTTATGTAATATTTCTATTAATAGCAAAGAAACTTCTCACATAAACTTTATGGTTTCCTTCCCTAAGTAACTATATATTTAACATGTTCTTTTTTAAAAAGCATTCTAATTACAGTTGAGTTTGAAAGTGGAATCCTTAGACCAGTATGCAGGGTGGTTTAGAACTTAGGAAATCAGTGGGGATACAGCACTCTATTTTGCAAAAATAGCATTTTATACCGAATTTTGTAGTTCTTTCAAAAATTCCCTTACCGGTGTAAGTGGTTGATTATCAGAAGTGAGCATGTGCTCAGTCTTGCTGCCGAAACCTCCCTCAGCCTTGCAAGGGTTTGTTCACCTACCCAGGCAGCCGTGGTCCCAGTTTGTTCTGTATTCTTAACACTGGTTAATAACTTTGTGAAGCAGTGCCTTAGACATCATCGAAACTAGCTCTGTTTTTGTTTTTAGTAATTCCAGCTTATGAACGCTCATGTGGCTAGCTGCTCTCCCATTTGTCTCACTGCTTTTACTGTCTCTGTAAAAGACTCCCTCCCCACCCCCCCCCACCCCCAACCTTTTTAGGCTTAAGTACCACCTGAAGAGAGAAGCCTTTTCAGGCCTGGGAGACTGGCCAGTGCCCTTTGTCCTTCTGTTCACCTACTAAAAGGTAGCATTGTTAACCTAATTCAGCAGGTCCCTGACTCAGTATAAACACTGCTCAATAGAGCCAGAAAGACTAATTGAATTGTACAATACATCATTTTTCAGCAACGGTTTCAAGTGGACTGTACTTCATTTCCCAGAACACCATCGTGTTTCCCTCGTTTAAGATATTTAAATATGGCACATATTTAACCATGATAAATCAAATATTTGGACCCAATTCTGTCTTTCTCCACCGAACCTTGAGCTACACGAGGACAGGGCCATGCCTGTTGTACTCTCCACTAATGCCTGCTATGGGATCTGGCACGTACCTGTGTCTCTATGCCTCAAGTGAGGCATTCTGTATCCTTGTCAGTTGTTATTTCCAGTCTGGTTAAATAGAGGTTTTGGCTAATTCTAGGGCCTCTTTGTGAGCTGATTTGCAGAGACTGTAAACTTCACCACGTTTGTAACTGCAGGGCCCCAAAGGATCACACAACAGGTACCTCAAAAATAATTGCTAATAGGGAAAAAAAAATGGGACATTTACTGGGGAAAAAAAACCATTGATGCCTTTATATATATATAAATATAATATAATATATATATAATATATATATAAATATATATAAATATAATATATATAATATATAAATATTATATATATAAATATATTATACAAATATAATATATATAAGTATAATATATATTATATTGTATAAATATAAATATAATAATTTATATATAACATATATGTATATATGGAATGGAAACTTTTATATAAGCTTTATTTTATATTACAAAATATTAAATGTCATAAATGTGCTTTAATCAGCATACAGTAGCCATATCACCTACTCATATTGGTGGGTTTTCTTGCTTGTATCTACTTGTGGTAGTCTCTGTGCCATCCTTGCCCACCAAGTGAATTTCTGTTTATCTTTCTAGACCCTGAGGCAGTGTGGCCTGCTTTGCCAGCGGCTCCCTTCCTCCCAGGATAATTGATTTCTCCTTCCTTTAAGCTACCAGTGGACCTCATCCATATTTCTTTTGTAGTAGAGAACAGGCTATATGCGACATGTAGTTCTTGTTTTAAATATTTATCCCCGGGGCTCCTGGGTGGCTCAATCGGTTAAGTGTCCGATTTCAGATCAGGTCATGATCTCACAGTTGGTGAGTTCAAGCTCCGTGTCGGGCTCTGGGCTGATAGAGTGGATAGCCCTCTCTTTGCCCGACTCTCTCTCATAAATAAATAAAACATTTTAAAAATAAATAAATATCTCTTATACTACATAGTGAGTCCCTTGAGGGTGAGGACTGTACCCTATTTATCTTCATTAATAAACTTCTAGTCTGGAATGTAAAGCATAGTGGATTTTCAGTTTTCTTTTTAGTAAGCAAAATCGTTTTTCTAATGTTGAATTCT
Source organism: Prionailurus viverrinus (assembly GCF_022837055.1). Lineage (NCBI taxonomy): Eukaryota > Metazoa > Chordata > Mammalia > Carnivora > Felidae > Prionailurus > Prionailurus viverrinus. The sequence goes on from NC_062568.1 coordinate 23,246,348, forward strand.
ATCCTTATTCCCAGCACCAGAGCAGTTTTCCTGGAAGCTTTTTAGAGAGGTTTTACCTCCCCAAGTAGAAACTAAGCCAACTCTACACATCACTAGCCAGTCCACATCTCAGTATCAGCAAATTGGTAAAGATTCTCCCGAATTACCCACTTCTTATCCATTATTTAAACTACTCCGTCTGTATCTCAGATGCATTGCATTTCTACTCTTTCTAATGACAAGGAAATTTTAAAATCAACTTGCATAGTGTTGGTGTTTACCACCAGAATTGGATATAGAATTGGAAGGATATATTAGTCTGTCAGCCCAAGCTCAAAGTAATTCTAAGAGCAACTCCTTTCTGCTCACTAAAGTGTTTTTTGAGCCTGTTTTCTATGCAAATTATCCTGCATAAATAATATCCTTTAAAGCTATCCTTTTTATTCTTTTTGAATTTTGTAATATGTACATGATTTACCTGTATTTTGATGGCTACTTATAAAAGTGGTATAGAATATACATGTATGTAGTTTTTAAAATTAAGTCTGTTTAGAATCTTTTTTTTTTTTTAATTTTGAGATGACTGTAGATTCCCAGGAAGTTGCATAGATAGTAAAGAGAGGTCCCATGTACCTTTCATCCAGTGTCTCCCATTGGTTACATCTTAGATCACTGTGGTACAATATCCATAAATCGGGAAGCCTACATGGTATCTTGAGTCTGTATAGTTCTGTGTCATTTTATCTCATGTAGATTCATGTAATCACCACCATAATCAAGATACATAATTAATGGATTCCTTTCAATGCAACGGTTACTTCTACAGGTTTCTGGAAGAGAGAAAGAAAGCCACAATTTATATTTAGTTAAGTTATGGGCTTTTGCTGTGGCTCGCTCAGAAAGTAATGTGACTTTGGCCTTTCAACTCTGGTTCCTAGTTTGAGGAGGTGTGGAAAACTGGATGGTTCCCCAGACTGACTGAGGAAGTTTATCTTGTAGGTATCTAAGCAAGCCAAAGAGTTTCTGGAGTACGTGTACGAAGAGCCCCTGATCGACATCCAGCAGGAGAACCCGATGCTGTACCGCCACGCCGAGCCGCTGGCCACCGTGGTGCGGCTGCGGCAGCGGCTGAAATCGCTGCGAGCCTATTTGTTCAGCTGCCGGGCCGCCGTGGCCGAGGATCTGCGCCGCAGGTAGGTCACAGATGACAGGCGGCTCCGGTTTGCTTTCCTCTCCCCGCCCTGGGAGGGTGGTTAGAGGACCTCCCTGGCCTTTCCAGTGGGCACCGTCTTCTGTGACTCTCGCTCCCGGCTCATCTTTGACGTTTTTCCTCCAAAGTCCTCTAAGTTGGGCCAAGAAAAATGAAAGTAATAGTTCAGCGTAACTGAAGGCGTTCCAGCCATGGAACTAGTTGCCACAACAGTGAAGACTTCTCCTACCCGTAGACGAACTCGAGGGGATGATCACAGGAGTGTCTTCATTGATCACTTATGTAGCATTTTTCACTTTTCCTGGTTTTATTTGTGAAATGAGCATGTTTGAACTATTCCATAAAGACGTTTTTCAGTGGAAATAAGTGGTTATTCACATCTTACTTTCCATCCAGAAACAGGCTTGGTAGGTGATGCCGGGGGTAGAGCCTGGGATTAAGATGCACCGGGGGCGCCTGGGTGGCTCAGTTGGTTAAGCGTCCGACTTCAGCCAGGTCACGATCTCGCGCTCCGTGAGTTCGAGCCCCGCGTCAGGCTCTGGACTGATGGCTCAGAGCCTGGAGCCTGCTTCCGATTCTGTGTCTCCCCCTCTCTCTGCCCCTCCCCCGTTCATGCTCTGTCTCTCTCTGTCTCAAAAATAAATAAAACGTTAAAAAAAATTAAAAAAAAAAAAAAAAAAAAAAAAAGATGCACCGGCCCAGGATTCTGCCTTTTCATGTCACCGTTTGTGCAGGCTGGTTTTCCATAGGGCAGTTATCTCCGAGTTCACAGAGCACACAAGTCCATGCCAGGTTCAGATCCTGAGAATAAAACTGAAGTTAAAATGTGCCTGCTCTCATCAAATTCCTTCTTTTACAGTTAGATTTTATTAGCATTTCAAGTCTCACCCTTGGCACATACGAACTAGCTTACACTTGAAATAATTGTTGATGGTGTTCGTAGGTCCCTGAAAATACCTTTTAATGTTTTAATGGAAATGACCAAAAGCATACCTTAGTCATGGTTTCTGGAGGGGAGCCTACATGCAAAAGAAACTTTGGAAAGCGTTAAAGTGATACGGTTTGTTATTTGAGATCTAGTTAGATCCAAGGAAATGGACATAACCCCCAGGCATCTGAAGAAGACATCTTAAAAAGAACTAAATGTAGATAGTGAGGAGTACATAATATTATAATATCTAGACAAGCCCTCATAAAATAATAATGAAAAGGCAGCTGCCATAAAGCAAAACACTTCTCAGTGGTAGTCATTCTATTACCTAGTTTTTCAAAAAGCACTAGAAAAAGGTCAGGTTTTATTCTTGTAAAGTCTAGGCAGATCTTAATTTTAAAATATCGGGGCTTTCCCTGAAAGGCAATAGGATTATAGGTCCAACTAAACTAGATACAAGATTTGTAATGTTCAAAGTATGTTTGTTCTATCATTTTCACTCTCGGCTTAGTTCAGAGCTAGTTTTTCTTTGCCTGTATTTTTAGACAATATTAAAATCTACACATGGGAATCATGTGAGGTACCTTTCTGGGACAGTGTTTTGCTTTGGATAAATATGCCACATCAGGGCATACGTTTAGAAATTAAACAGATTCTGTCTTCATTTGGATGACTAAGAATACCTTTGCTGTTCCCGCAGTCTGGTGGTTTACTGCCATGCCTACCCCTTATGGCCAGACCACCAGGAAAGGAATAGAAGTTCTAGAAAGAAGACATTCCCAGGGCTGTGAGAATGAAGACAGCAACCTTTCTTCCTTTCCCTTCATTTTTCTTTCCTCACTTGTCCATGACCCTTATGTAGTGCAGTTCCTGGCACCAGACAGGCATTCAGCAAGTACTGAACGGATAGATGGAAGGAGGGAGGGGTAGACAGGTGTCTACTATGCTGTCACTCTAAACCACTGAACGACGGCTGGTAGCCCAGTTTTGAGGAAGGAGTCAGTCTTCTGGTTTTATTTCTTCCTTAGGTGTCCGTTAGCACAGTATCTGACCCATCTGAAACCCTCAAAAATAGTTGTTGAATGAATGAGCAAACGAACTAAAAAACAAAGAAGTAAAGAAAAATTTAGTTGGTTTTGTTTTGGAGATCAGTCTCAAATCTTTTTTCTCCGTTTCACTTCCAATGTACCACCCTGGTTTGGAGTCTCAGGACAATTGCAGTGTCTCTCTCCCGTTGAACCTTCGCATCAGGCAAATTATTAAATACAAGTATGGAGTTCAAGATCTGTATAACTCTCATCCAGTATATTGTTCTACTCTCACATATCCTGGGATGATTTAACTCTTTAATGCAGTCTGTTGTGGGAATTGGTTTTTTCCAATGGAACTGCTTATAATATTGCATATACATAGTAAGCACTCAATAAATACTATTATTCATACTGTTTTATTATCCTAGAGTGTTCTTGTCTCTGGCTTTAGAAATCTTTGTTTAAAGTTTCCACTTAAAAGCCACCCCTGATGCTCTGTCTACTGGACTCGGCCCCTCCTGCTCCTATGTCAGGAGAGGAGTGAGCCAGGAGAGGAGTCAGGAGAGGAAGTGGTTTGGAGCACTGACCCTGGGTATGGGGCGTGAAGTTCCTGGGTATGTGATGCACACTTACGCATGCAGTTGTTGCACAAAGATGAGTGGAGCAGGAGGTTCCCTAAGACCAAAGAATGAGATTCCTACGGAACTCTAGAGGAGGCACATTGATTTTTCTTTTTAAAAATTTGTTCTTTGTTTCTGTATGCTTATATGCTGTGAAGATAATGGAGGGGCACCTGGGTGGCTCAGTTGGCTAAGCCTCTGACTTCGGCACAGGTCATGATCTTGCATTTGTGGGTTTGAGCTCTACATCAGGCTCTGTGCTGACAGCTCCGAGCCTGGAGCCTGCTTCAGATTCTGTGACTCCCTCTCTCTCTCTGCCCCTCCCCACTTTCATTCTGTCTCTCTCAAAAATAAACATTAAAAAATATATTAAGGGGCACCTGGGTGGCTCAGTTGGTTAAGCGTCCGACTTCGGTTCGGGTCATGATCTCACGGTTTGTGAGTTCGAGTTCCGCGCCATGCTCTGTGCTGACAGCTCGGAGCCTGGGGCCTGCTTCGGATTCTGTGTCTCCTCCTCTCTCTGCCCCTCCCATGCGCATGCTCTGTCTCTCAATAATAAATAAACATTAAAAAAAATTTTTTTTTAAATATATTAAAAAAATAAACCCCAAACATTGTTACCATGTCTTCCCACCTTGGCACAGGGAAAAGCATACCAGCAGCAAGAAGTACTTCTAGCTTCTGGTGGGGGGTGGGGGAGGGAGGAGGCTGTTATGGGGAGCTGTTCTCTATTTTGAAGTAGGACTATTTCGTGAAGCGGGTCTAAGATGTTCTGGGCTGCTGGTACTCGTCGCAGCAGGGCCTTACTTAATGTCAGCTCTGCCTTTTTTGAGTGTGCTCTAAATAACCATCACCCACCTAATAACTAAATTCCTGTCACCAGAGGCCATCGCTTACCTACCTTTTACCTTTATAAGGAATCTGACGTTTTAAAAACAAAATTAGCCAGCCCTGCACCTTTGATTAGAGATGATAAACTTATCTAGAAGTAATGTGTAAAGTTCCCTTTGTTTCACTTGGAGGCACAACATTTAAAGTGGAATATAAACATAAGAACCTACTGGATACAACTAATCTTATATAATCTTGATAGGAATTAAAGGAGGGAGGAGTTGGTGTGCAATAGGGGAACGAAAGAGAGCAAGAGAAGCCAGTTCTTACCCAGTTGTAAAAGGCATTCTCTCCCTGCCTGGTTTTTACCTCTGTACAGGAGTAGCCATTAATCTCTAGCAAGTAGGCCCAACATGCTGAAGACCTGTCAACGCCATATAAACAGAAGAAAGCAAACTGTTAATATTGCTGTCTCGAGAAAACTGAAAACAGACTGATTAATCGTACTGGTGCTCCCCCTGCCAGGGAGCTGACTTGGGTCGTCCCCTTATTAGGGAAGTCACAGTTTGCTTTTAGGCCTTTCATTATAATGGCCGCCCGGTCTTCATCCTCAGTGTTCTTGTTCTTGTTGTTAAATGAATGCCTTGTTCTTGAACCCATACCGCAAATCTTGACTGGCAAGGATGATTAGTTTAGAAAAAGTCAGTGTCTTCCATGAAGTCTAAAATGTTTACAGTGCTGACAGTTCACTGTTTCTGAGGAGTCCCAGATGGTGACCCTGTTGGATTGGTTCAAGGCCTAGTTAACTTTTCATGAGAAGAATTGTTTATAGTGTCCACACATGAAGGTACATGAAGAACTCTCTGAAAAATCTTAGCACTCTGAGGACACAGCCACATCAGCAGCGATAGGGAAGTGTTTGGGAGGGACCCTAAGAACTGGTAGAGGGTCTCAGCCCTGTATATTCCGCTGCACACAGGAACAGTAGGATGTGTGTGTAAATCACCTGTCACAAATGAGTGTCTTGGGCCCAAATTTGGCCTAGAGACATGTTTTGTTTGCCCTTTCAGGGACGGTCTCCTTGACTTTTAAATTGGTGGAACAGTTGCTAACATTTAAATAACCAGGAGTTTTCATGTATACACAACGGAGCTCTCTGGTTCCTCTGAGGAAATCAGAAGCTCTGATTACATAGGGCTTCTGTCATTCCTGGATGATCCTGGACTCCCCACTTCGCAGAGTCTCTCCTGCTCCTGTTCCCCCCAAACGCAGGGTCATTCAGTGCAGAATATGTTGCTGCCTTGTTTTTCTTATCCCCAGCCCATTTCATTTGTTTATGGTGGTGCCTGGGCCCATGTTAGATAATCATGGTTTTATCAATTAAAAAATGCTTTCCCACAAATATAATAGTTGTTCTTTACAACAGTCCTTTCAGATGGGAAACAGATGCCATTTAGAAAGAAGAGAAGGAACAGTGTGACTCTGAGATGCTACGTGACTTGCCTGAGGTGACAAATCTGGTAAGCAGCAGAGTCCCTGCTCCGAACCAGATCGCTGCTGTTCTCCCCGGCACATTTGCTGGTGGAGGTGGTGAGGGACAGAGGTCTCCGGGCTCTCAGAAGGAACCACTTTTAATTCTCCGAAAGCCTTGACTGAGGTCGTGTGGAAGAGTGGGAAGGCAGGCAGGGAGGTAGCAGACCACGATGTCCCAGAAAATGGGGTTGCTGACCCAGGCGGTCCTGCGCTCCCGGTTGTTCAGTCAGGCTCGGAGAGCGAGGCGTGACCATGGGCTTAGCATTTTCCCTAGGGCGGCATTTACCAGACCTTCCCATTTCACAGACCTGTAAATTTAAAACAAAAATACGGAGCGATCTGTAGGGTTGCCTTCCATATATATCTTTAACCAAAACAGACATAAACATTACCACCTATTTCTCACCATTTCATAAAGGAACATAGTAACACTACCAAACAAACAAGAAAACAGGCAAATGGTCTCAGAAATCAAACCACTTTTAAAATTCAAATAGATTTTAAAATTCATTCTATTCTCTCTTTCTCTTTTATTTTACCTTGGACTGCTGAGAACATCAGACTGACAACAGCTATTTGGACTAACTTTTCAGAAATCTGACTTAAGTTCTTGACTTGTTGACTTCTTCTGAGTGTTAAAGTGTATCATTCAGTCTAGGGAAAGACATTCTAGAAATTAATGTGGATATCTGAGTATTTCCCACTATCATTGAAATGTGATTTGGGGACTTGGGGTACCTGTGAATCCAAAGTTCCTCTTAGGATATAAATTTAAAACTATTTTCTCTCCAACACTAGTTGAGGCCAGTAGGCCTATTCTCCCAGTTGCTTTGGGCAGAATCGTATTGGGGAACATTTGGGCCTGCTTATCAGGTTTAGCCTTGGCTTAGACCACTCTGAAACAACAGCTTGACTTGGGAGTCTCAAGAGAATACCAAATGTGATTCTTCTACCTTTTAAGCCACCTGCTTCTTCCTGTCTTTGGTCTCACATTTTCCTTGAAATTATAACCCTATCTACAGCATTAGTTCTCACTGAAATATCAGCTTTACTGAACAGTGAGAGATTTCTACCATAAAGATTCCCATTTTTATTAACATTATTTATCCAGGTGAGTACCTGAAAAGAAAAGTGTGGGTGTGTATCCTGTCAGACTGGCATTGCCTCCTCTTCTGTGAAGCAAAATTTAGCAGCCTGCTCGGCTCTTAGACCAGCCCCTGTTGGTGCCACCTCATGTACCAAGATTGCCTTCCGACTCCTTCCTTTGTTACCACGGGGCAAGCTGCCTTTCTGGTGAGCTGGGGGCGGGGGTGGGTGGGCGCTGCTAAATACAAAGGTTGAAATGTCCTTTGGCTATTTGCCAGCCTCTTAAACTTAATCTGCCCAAAACGGAGCTCACCTGTTACCCCCACTGCTGTTGTCAACTGTGCCTGCTGCAGACTTCACCATCAAGCTGGATGGCATCTGTAGCCACCTGGTTGTCCAGGCCAAACACCTTTCTTTCATGTCCACATCCGGTCCCTCAGCAAGTACATTCACTTGCCGTCACCTGCCCGCTACCACCCAGGTGCCAGCCACTGCCTTCTTTCCCCCATGTTATTGCAGTAACGCGTCTCCCCCTTCAGTCTGTTCTTAAACTATAGCTAGAGCTCATGTGTAAATTAGATGATGTCACCCTTGACCCAAACTATCTAATAGCTTCACTTCTCCAGGTAAAAGCCAAGGCCACGTACGGTCTCATCCCCAGTTACCTCTGTGCCCTCTTCTCCCACTACCTGTCCCCTCATTCCCTCTGGTCACACCGGCCTTTTTTTTTTGTCTTTGAGCCGGCTCCTCCTGTGTGAGTTTCTATCCTTGCTTCTCCTTTCCTCAAATAACCACAGGGTTGCTTCCTTAACTCTTTTAGGTCTTTACACAGCTGTCACCTTAATGAAGCATCCTTCACTCCCTTCCACTTCTTCCCCCCATACACTTTCTGTCTTCTTTCTGTGCTTATCACTATATTACATGGTATCTTGTCTGTCTCCCTCTCTTGGGCCGGCATGCGTGGATATGGAAGTTGTGTTTTGCTCACCCTATGCAGCCATATACAGTGGTCCTGCCCTTCCCATTAAATGTCAGCTACAAAAGGTCATGGTTTTTATCCATTTTGTTCACTGCTATGTCCCCAGGGCCTAGAACCATACCTGACTTAGAGAGCTAATCAATATCTGTTGAACAAATGAGCTAAATGAGTAAAGTACTGTTACCAAGATCCCACCTGTTTAATTTGGTCACACTTAATTGTTTTCTTATTACAAAAAAAAAAAAAAAAAATACCAGTCATTATAGAAAACAAAAATAAGAAAGCCAACCATTATCCTACCACTTTGGTGCCTATGTTTCTAGACTTTTTCCTCTGCAGATTTTTTCCTTGTTAAAATGGTTTCATACTGCACATACCACTTTTAACCCAATCATTGCACCTGGCATACTGTGGACATCTTTTTATGCCAGTAAATATTTGTATTAAGCACGATTCACTAAACAGAAATGGTGCTTTGTAGTGTGAGCATACCTACATACCATTGATCCTGGAAAAGTAAATAAGACTATTATTTAGTGTACCCAAAAGTTTGCGTGTTCTAATAATATGCTGAGAAACCATTTCATAGCAACACCTCCTCTTCCCCTGCACATTTCCCCCCCAAATCAGAGTAGGTGGAGGGGCTATCTGTCACAAAGAGAAAAGATGGCTTGCTGTTGGGAATTGAATATGCCTAATTGAGGAGGCTAGTTTATTAAGACATATCTCCTAAGGCAGCCTAGTTCTTAAAACACAATCTACACAGACATGACTTGCTGTGTCTCTGACCTACATCTGAGGACTATTATAACCAAAATCTGAGATCTAATTGTACAATTATTAGCCAACAATTTTAGAAGAATAAGCAGTAGTAGGACTTGAAGCATGTCAGTAACACTTAAATTCAGTAAATGAATACAACTCTTTGCTCTTTATAAGATTTAATATTAGCCAGATTGTGTGACTTTATTTTTTCATGTTAGCTAATTAAAAGTGTCATTAGCTTGCAGTTGAGGCTTTAGTCTCAATAGATTATGAATCTATCAGAACTTTGAAACTACCAAAACACAGGATGTTTTTGAACGCAACACTTCTCATTCTACTTTAAGAATCCTTTTCCCTTGGATGACTTCTAGAACTTCTAAGGTTTTCACATCCTCTAACCTCTTGATCTCCTAATAGCTCCTCCCCCTTCTGTCATTTTCTTCAGAAATCTTGTTTAACAAATCGTGTACCAATATCAACACTCTAAAAGGGAGCTACAGGTTGCAAAAGACCGTGTCATTCAAAACTAAACTGATTAATAAACTGTGAAAAAGGAATTCTGGCAAGTGATATATTAATTTTACTATAATGTACACATAGCTTTTTACTTGCTGAAATCCTTCAGAAAGTTAAAAAGTGATTTTGTTTTATTCGAGAGGAAATGAAATATACAGAAATTATCTAAAATCATTTTGTAAAGGATGACAAAAAATAAAACTCAGTGTAGTTAGATAAATATTACGTTCTTGGAACTGTTAAAAAAATACCATAAGAACATCTTCTAGGATCTATAACTGTGATACAATCTGTCACTTTTGCAATCAGACCCCAGAATAATCAACCAAAATTAGTTCCCAAGTATTCCTACTCCGGGTTTTAGATTGTTACTAAGGAACATAAACACAGTCTCTGAATGAGCAGGTAAAAGAGATCCTTATTTCCCATAACTATCTGCCAAGATATAATATCTGATGCAATCTTGCTACTTTTTAAAGCCAATGAGATTAGCAAAATGAGGTATCTAGATCGAAGCTTGTTTCTTCCACATGGGTTGCTATCAAAATGTCTGCCTTTGATTTAAAATTGTTTTTCCATTAGCTGGGAGCATGGCTAGGCATATGATTCCTGTCCACATCCAGCCTAATGTAGCAATTTCAGAAAGAGTTTGCAGCTCATATGAAGAACACCAAATTGCATCTCCCTGGGTATGCTTCACAGTGCTTCTCGCTGATTTTAGGGTGGGTGATACTGCAGCCCTCTCAACTCAGTACAAATTACCCAACCTGGAGCACAGATTCCTGGAAAACACAGTAATACTACATGAATAGTTTTCTTTTAAATTACTCTTTATGCACTTCTATCCACATTCTTCGTTCAGGCACATAGGACTTAAAATCAAAAATGGAGGTTGTATGTGTGTGTGTATGTGTGTGTGCCCATATACATGGGCCTTTTCTTCAAAACCTATCTCTTACGTGTGCTAACGTTTCCATGACAAACTTTTTTTTTCTCATTTTAATCATTGGGCTTTTAAACACCAGTTGTGCACCACCGAGAACTGAGCTTCAGGGAAATGGTGGTATTAAATCTGTCAAAATCCTCCAAAGGGTCTGCTTACTTCAGAGTCTGACCTAGTGCCTCTTCTCTCATTAGCATCAAAGCTTGGTGGGAGCTGAATTGAAGTCCTCAGAAATTAGTTGGGTTAAATGAGTCTTGATTTATTTGACTCAGTGACCTATTACAAAATGGAATGAGGGCCTCTACCTTTATTATTATTATTATTATTTGAGAGAGTGTGTGTACATGAGTGGGGGGGGGGTCAGAGAGAGAGGGAGAGAGAGAGAATCTTAAGCAGGCTTCAGCTCAGTGCTGAGCCCAACATGGGGCTCAATCCCACAACCCTGGGGTCATGACCTGAGCTGAAATTAAGAGTCAAGTGCCCAACCAACTGAGCCATCCAGTTGCCCTGACCCTTACCTTTTTTGTAAAGACTACTGCCTTTGATTTCATTTGCAATTATCTCTGCATTTTTAACCCTGAGTACCAGTTGCATAATATAAAGGCTGAATCATATATGACCATTTTCTTTTTTAAATTTTTATCTTTACCACCATTCTCATTAGAGCAATCTATAAATGAAGCCTAAGTTACCTTCTTGGAGTGTCAGGCAATTCTAAAGGTGTTAAAGTAGAAAACTTTGGCATTAGAAATGATTGTGCTACTTGATTTCCATGATTTCTTTAGCAAGTTTCTTCATTGCTCTTTGGTATCTGAGAACTTGATAGTGCTGCCTGCCAGTAATGTGGTTTCCCTTGATGGATGAGTAAAGTGTGGAGTTGACTCTCTCTAACACATTTGTCCTTTGGCTCTGATGGCAGGACTGACCAGATGAACTTGCATTGGCATGAGCTGGGCTGTTCTCATGGTTGGCTTGCTGGAGAAATGCTGTCAGATCTGGTGATTAATAGCCCTGCAGTCCAGTAAGGTCACTTCATCACAGAAAACCCTAAACACACAGTCACCTCATCAGAAAGCAAAAGACAGCACCGTTCTGTAGCAAAGATCATGTTTACCAGAGGATTGCAAAATTAGATTACTTTCAGTTAGTTTGCAGCCTTTGGTTCCCAATATGTTGACTTTTAGAGGGAATATTGGAGAAATCAGTAACTACCTTTTATGTAACATTTTAATAGAAATGAAGCATTTCTATTGAAACATTTAATTGAAACATTTCAATTAAGAAAATACAGGAGACGTATGTGTGCATGTGTGTGCAAAAGAGCTTCCAGCTGGGTCCGCCTCTCATTTTCTCTAGGCCATTCCAGGGCCAGGCTCTGTCAATTATCCCTACTTTTGTATCTATAGTTTCCTCCTTTACTAGCACCTTCATTTTAGCATATGAGTATGCCCAAGTCTCTCCCAACTTTAAGAAAAGAATCTTTTTGAGGCATAAAACTTAATTTGAAGAAGTAATAACTGAAACCTCTCTAGCCTGGGGAAGAAAACAGACATCCAGTTCTAGGAAGCATAGGGAGTCCAAAACAAAATGAACCTAAAAAGAGCCACACCAAGACATAATAAATACAGTGTCAAAAATTAAGAAGAGTATTTTAAAAGCAGCAAGAAAAAAGCAACTAGTTACATACAAGGGAATACCCATAAAACCATCAAATCATTTTTCAGCAGGAACTTTGCAGGCTAGAAGGGAGTGACATTATATATTCAGGCATATAGACTGAAAGGAAAAATCTTACAACCAAGAATACTCTACCCAGTAAGTTTATCATTCAAAATTGAAAGAGAGAAAAAGTTTTCCAGACAAACAAAATTTTGAGTTCATCATCACTAAACCAGTCTTACAAGAAATGTTACAGAGGCTCCTTTAAGTGGAAAAGAAAAGGCCATAAGTAGAAGAAAATTATGAAGGAAAAAAATCTCACTGGTAAAAGCAAATATATAGTAAAGGTAGTGGTTGACCACTTATAAAGCTAGTATAAATGGTAAAAGACAAAAGTGGTAGGGGCGCCTGGGTGGCGCAGTCGGTTAAGCGTCCGACTTCAGCCAGGTCACGATCTCGCGGTCTGCGAGTTCGAGCCCCGCGTCAGGCTCTGGGCTGATGGCTCAGAGCCTGGAGCCTGTTTCCAATTCTGTGTCTCCCTCTCTCTCTGCCCCTCCCCCGTTCATGCTCTGTCTCTCTCTGTCCCAAAAATGAATAAACGTTGAAAAAAAAATTAAAAAAAAAAAAAAAAGACAAAAGTGGTAATATCAACTATATCTACAATAATTCATAAAGGGATACACAAAATAGAAAGATGCAAAATAGGGGCGCCTGGGTGGCTTAGACAGTTGAGTGTCTGACTCTTGACCGCAGCTCAGCTCATGCTTTCACAGTTCATGGGGTCAAGCCCTGTGTCAGGCCTGTGCTTACGGTGCAGAACTTGCTTCAGATTCTCTCTCTCCTCCTCTCTCTGCCCCTCCCCGACTTGCTCATGCATATGCTCGCTCTCTCTCTCAAAATAGACTTTGAAAAAAAAAGATGCAGAATAGATCAGATAGATGAAACATGGAGGGTGTGGTTAAGAATGTAGTGTGTTCTTTTATAATGTGTTCAAACTTTAAGCAACAATAAACCTAAAATAGACTGCCATATACATAGGGTATTGTATATGAAACTCATGGTAACCACAAACCCAAAACCTGTAATAGGTACACAAAAAATAAAGATACAAATATCCAAACATAACACTAAAGAAAGTCATCAAATCATAAGAGAGCAAGAGAAGGAAGAACAGAGAAGAACTACAAAAACAACCAGAAAACATTAACAAAATGGCAATAAGTCCATACCTATCAATAACTACTTTAAATGTAAATAGACTAGGGGTACCTGGCTGGCGCAGTCACTTAAGCATCCAGGTCTTGATTTTGGCTCAGGTCATGATCTCAGAATTTGGGAGTTTGATCTCCGTGTCAGGCTCTGTGCTGACAGTGGTAGAGCCTACTTGGGATTCTCTCTCTGCCCTCTTCCCTGCCCCTGCCCCCCCCCCCCCCCCGTCTCTTTTTCTCTCAAAATAAATGAACTTAAAAGAACAGGAAAGAAAGAAACTATGGCCTTAAATGACACATTAAACCAAATGGACTTAATAGATACATAATGTCCCATCCCCAAACAGTAGAATGCATATTGTTTTCAAATGCGCATGAAACCTTCTCCAAAATTACACATTAGTCTACAAAACAAGTCTCAATAAATTTAAGAAGATTGAAATCCTATCAAGCATCTTTTGCAATCACAACAGTATGAAAGCAGAAACCAATTACAAGAAAAAACTAGAAAAATACACACATACTTGGAGGCTAAACAACATGGTACTAAACAATCAATGGGTCAATGAAGAAATCAAAGAAGTAATTTAAAAAACACCTTCAGGCAAATGAAAATGGAAGCAACGTTCCAAAATCTATGGGATCCAGCAAAAACAGTTTTAAGAGGAAATACAGGCCTACCTCAAGAAACAAAAATGTCTAACAGTCTAACCTTACACATAAAGGAACCAGTAAAAGAACAAACAAAACCCAACATTACTAGAAGGAAGGAAATAATAAACATCATAGCAGAAATAAATGAAATAGAGACTAAGAAAACAATAAAAAAAATTAGTGAAACTAAGAGCTGGTTCTCCAAAAAAATAAACAAAATTGATAAACCTCTAGCCAGACTCTTCAAGAATAAAAGAGGGCTCAAATAAGTAAAATCAGAAATGAGAGAAGTCACAACCAACACTAGAGAAATACAAAGGATTTAAAAGACTATGAGCAATAAATTGGATAGCTAGAAGTAGATAAATTCCTAGGAACATATAATCTTTCAAGACTGAATAAGGAAGGAATAGAAAATCTGAACAGACTTTCTGTTCTCCTCCGCAAACAAAAGTCCAGGACCAGATGAAGTATTCCGAAAATTTCAGATGAAGAAATGCTTCCAAATTCATTCTACAATGCCAGCATTACCCTGATACCAAAACCAGACAAAGACATTTAAAAAAAAAAAAAAAAAAAGGAAATTACATATCAACAGCTTTGATATAGATGCAAAAAAACTTCAGTGAAATATTAGCAAACCAAAGCCAACAATACATGAAAAGGATCATATACCATAGTCAACTGGGATTTATTACTGGGATACAAAGATGGTTTAATATCCACAAAACCAACCTGATATACCACATTAACAAAAAGGAGGGTAAAAATCATGTAGTCATCTCAATAGATGCAGAAAAAGCATTGGACAAAATTCATCCATTTATGATAAAAACTCTCAAAGTGGGTACAGAGGGAACATACCTCATCATCATAAAGGTCTTATATGACAAACCCACAGCTAACATCATACTCATTGGTGAAAAGCTGAAAGCTTTTCCTCTAAGATCAGGCAAAAGACAAAGATGCCCACTTTCACCACTTTTATTCAACATTGTGTTAGCAGTTTTAGTTACAGCACTCCCACAAGAAAAAAGAAATAAAAGGTATCCAAATTGGAAAAGAGGAAGTAAACCTGTGCTAGATCCTAAAGACTCCACTACAAAACTGTTAGAATAAATGAATTCAGTACTGTTGCAGGATACAAAATATATGGAAATCTGTTGCAATTATTATGCATTAACAAACAATCAGAAAGAGAAATTAGGAAAACAATCCCATTTACAAGTGTATTAAGAAGAATAAAATACATGGGAATAAATTTAACCAAGAAGGTAAAATACCCTAAAGAGAAAAACTGAGGATGACACAATAGAAGAATATACTGTGCTCAAGGTTTGAAAGAATGTTGTTAAAATGTTCTTACTACCCAAAGCAACGTACAGATTCAGTGCAACCCCTGTCACAATACCAGTGGCATTTTTCACAGAACTAGAACAAGTAAACCTAAAATTTGTATTGAATAGCAAAAGACCTAGAGTAGCAAAAACAATCTTGAGGTATCATGCCTCCTGGTTTCAAACTATATTACAAAGCTATAATCATCAAAACAGCATGGTATTAGCACAAAAACAGACACATAGATGAATAAAACAGAATAGCCCAGAAATAAACCCACTCATATGGTCAACTAATCTACAACAAAGAAGGTAAGAATATACAATGGGGAAAAGACAGTCTCAATAAATGGTGCCTAGAAAATTGGACCACGTTCTTACACCATATACAAAAAATAAACAAAATGAATTAAAGACTTAAATGTAAGACCTGAAACCATAAAACCCCTAGAAGAAAACGTAGGCAGTCAACTTTTGGACATCAGTCTTAGCTATTTTTTTGGATCGTTTTTCTCAGTTGATAAAAAACAAAGCAAAAACAAACAATTGGGACAATATCAAACTAAAAAGCTTTTGCCCCACAAAGGAAGCTATTAATGAAATGGAAAGGTAACCTACTGAGTGGGAGAAGATATTTGCAAATAAGGGATCAATATCCAAAATATATAAATAACTCATTAGTATAAAAAAAAACCTGATGAAAAAATGGACAAAGCACCTAAAATAGATAATTTTTTTAAAGAAGACATACAGATAACCAACAGACACATGAAAAGATGCTCAACATCACTAATCATCAGGGAAATGTAAATCAAAACCATAGGAAGATATCCTATCTTTCAGAGTGGCTAGTATCAATACAAGAAATAAAAAATGTTAGCAAAGATATAGAAAAAAGGGATCCCTTATGCAGTGTTGGTGGGAATGTACTTGTTGCAACCACTGTGGAAAAGAGTAAAAAGGTTCCTCCAGAAATTCAAAATAGAACTAAAATCAGATGATCCAGCAATTCCATTTCTGGGTATCTATCTGAAGAAAATGAAAATTCAAAAAGATGTATGTACCCCTGTGTTCATTACAGCATTATTTATAGTAGCCAAGATATGGAAACCACTGAAGTGTCTATCAGTGGATGAATGAATAAAGAAATTGTGGTATACATACACAAAGTGGAATATTACTCAGCCATAATCTGATTTCAAAAATGAAATTTTGGTTGGGGTGCCTGTGTAGCTCAGTCGGTTAAGCATCTGACTTTGGCTCAGGTCATGACCTCATGGTTCACAGGTTCGAGCCCTGCATCCGGGCTCTGTGCTGACAGCTCAGAGCCTGGAGCCTGCTTCGTGGATTCTGTCTGTCTGTCTGTCTCTCTCTCAAAACATAAATAAAACATTAAAAAAATTAAAATAAATGTTTTTTAAATGAAATCTTGGGGTCACCTGGAGAAATATTGCCGTTTGTGACAACATGGATGGATGTAGAGGGTATTATGCTAAGTGAAATAAGCCGGAGAAAGACAAGTACCATGATTTCACTTACATGTAGAATCTAAAAAATAAAACAAAATAATAAACAAAAAATGGAAACAAACTAATTGGTGGTTGCTAAAGAGAGGGTGGAAGGGTGAAATAGGTGAAGAGGATTAAGAGGCACAAATTTCCAGTTGTAAATAAGTCACAGAGATGTAAAATACAGTATAGGGAATTAAAATTTTAATGACAATGTGTGGTGACAGACGGTAACTAGATTTTTAAGTGCTTATTTTCTAATTTATGTAATGTTGAATCACTTTGTTACCTGCAACTAATACTGTATATTAATGACAATTAAAAAGGTTTTTCTAATTGAAATAATACATTTCTTGTTTAAAAAAGGAAAAGATCCCTTCTTAGTCCTACCTCCTTTTTTTTTTTTTTTTTTTTTTAGCTATGCCCCAGTTTCTCTTTTTTTAAGGGCTACTTCTTTAAAGAGTAATCCATAGTCCTTCACCCCTCTGCAATCTGACTTCCCTCTTCCTCTCCTGAAATCAGTTCGTTCCAGGTCGCTAATGATTCCCATTTGCCAAATCCAGCAGAAACTTCTCGAGCTTTGTGACAGTCTTACTCATATTATTTGACCTCTCCACTGCCTTGGATGCCACTGACCCTCTTTTTCCTTCTTGAAATTCTCTCCTTTCTTGGCTTTGCTGCTCCTGGCTCTTCTGCTTTTTCTCCCTCCTATCACCTGCTCCTTCCCAGTCTTCTTCCCGCATCCACTCCCTAACTAATACTGTTCTGCCAGGATCCAGTCTGGGTTTTCTGTTTTTCTAATATGTGCTGTCCTGGGCTAGCACTTATGGCTTCACCTAACACCTGTAGGCTAAGGGCACACAAATCTCCTGCCTGGACTCCTGGGCGACTTTTCCTGGACATTCCGCAAACAGTTCTAGTCCTCTGCCCCAACTGAGCTACCTGTTGCGCAAAGACAATTCCTCTTCCTTGTTCCCTATGCCGGTAAGTGGCCATGCCACTTACCTAGTGGACCTAGCTGGAAAACTGAATAATCCCAGGCTCCTTCCTGGCCTTCACTTCCTGTTAGTCAGCATGACCTGTGGATTCTGCTACAGAAATCTATCTTGTGGCAGGCCCACTCTCTACAACCCCAGAGTAGCCATTTAAATTCTGTCCAGGCCCCCATCATTTCTCGCCTAATTTACAAAAAAGTTGTCCATCCCTCTGTCTCTCCCCCATCCCCTTCTGCTGCCGGGGTTCTTTTAAAGTCACAGATCTAACCATACTGTCCTCCTACACTTCTGTGGCAGCCCCATCTCTTTTGAGGTAGATGCGTAGCAAGGCATTGGGAGACCTCTCGTTTCTGGCTCTGCCCTGCCTTTCTAAGCTCCTACCCATCTGTACGTGTGCACTGCTCTTTCTTCCTCCCACACAGCCGGTCCCCTGAGAGCACTTTGCTCACACTGGCCTCTGTGCTGTCACGCGTGCTGCTCCCTCCACCTAGAACTCCCCTCCTTCCACACCTTCAGATTACCAATGGGCAGTTCTCTGAGGCCTTCCGGAGCAGGTGCTCTGCAGGTTTCCCTCACCCCTGCAGGTATGTCTCCCAGTCTCAGCACTCCACCTTGTGAACTGGAGCCATTTGCTTACTTGCCCGTGTATCCCACTTGTCTGCATATTCTTTGCTATTAAAAAGCCATGTTTTCTCCAAAGCTCCAGGGCCTAGCACAATGCCCGTCACATATTACGTACCCTGCATCTATTTATTGCATTGAAACATATGCTGATTTTAGGTTTTTGTTTTTGTTTTTGTTTTTTAATTTTTTTTTTCAACGTTTATTTATTTTTGGGACAGAGAGAGACAGAGCATGAACGGGGGAGGGGCAGAGAGAGAGGGAGACACAGAATCGGAAACAGGCTCCAGGCTCTGAGCCATCAGCCCAGAGCCTGACGCGGGGCTCGAACTCACAGACCGCGAGATCGTGACCTGGCTGAAGTCGGACGCTTAACCGACTGCGCCACCCAGGCGCCCCTGATTTTAGGTTTTTACCACAGTGACAAGTCATAGAGGTTGTAAGGTTGGATTTCATTTGCATTAAATTCACTGGGAGGTATGATGATCACAAGTAGTGTTTTCTGATGAAATGCAAATAATCATCCATTCTTTATTGAATACATTAATAGTAAAATTAATGCTGACATGACTATCTTAAAGGGACACCCGGCTTTGCCTCCTGGATATGAATCACTCCCCCAGGGGTCCCTGAAGTGGCTGTGAACTTTTCTCTGCATCCCCTAGGCAGCTCTGCGTGAGGCAGTTTACTGCTACCCAAGCACACACTGGGTCCACAGGTCCTCTGCAACCCCTTTTAGTACTCAGAGTGTAAGGGAAACTGGCCCCTGGGAGTCCCAACTCGTTCCGTCCATTTCCTAAAGAGCTTGGTCGATTGAGCCAACTTGCCCAGGTAAACCACAGCAGGGAAGAGCCCTTGGTGTCACCCTGATGGGAAGTTGCAGGCGCTTTCCTGGGCTTCGCTTTTATGTTATTATTTACCCCCTTGCTTCCCTTTGGATGGTCTGCCTAAAGGAGATTTTCAGAGACTGTCTTGCAAACCCAACCTGCCATGAAGATGGGAGGCAGTGAGAAAGAGGAACAGCCTGATATCTGGCCCTGCCTTTGAAACCCTTACCTTCTCTAAGCACAAGAGTGTGTTCCTACTTCTAAATGGCTGGAAAAAAATTTTTTTTAATTTACATTAAAAAGCACCAGTAAGGAGATACATTTTAATACCTCTCAGTCTTCCCTCTCAGGAAATTTACGGTCGTATTTGACTTTAGTGCTTTTGTGCTACAATTGCCATCCTGAGGGAAAAGAAAAGCTGATTGGCATTATCGTCTTAAAAGCCTGTGGATTTTGTGGCCACCACCATATCTCCTGAACACATCTTCTCCAGACACACTCAGCTTAGTTCCTTTATCTTTTCTGCATATATTGCATTTTCTAGTTCTTTGTGTCTGTTATGACCGACCCCGTATAAATTATGGTAGTAGACACTGACAGGTGGTAGAGAGGAGACAGTAGATGAGGTGCTTCTGCGGGGAGAGAAGACAAACGTGAAATATATTCACACCCAGAAACATTAAACACATAGATAACTTTAGCAGTACAAATGTTAGATGACTGTGCTCAAAGCTGGTTAGTTATTGTGAGAAGAGGAGTGGTAGTTAATGAGCAGTGTTTGGAAGCAAGAAGGACCTAGCCCAGTAAGGAGAATCTGGAAATTATTGCTCATCAACTGTGTTCATCGACACATTCATCTCCAGCCCTTGGCACAACACCTGGCTTGTTGTATGCACTAAGTTGTTAACTGGTTAATGGACGGACTGGCTGTAGTACTCTAGGAAGAGTCTACCAGTACGATTTGATTTGTAAGTTTATAATTATTTCTTACATCCTGTGTACTCTGTCATAGAAGTCTTAGGATTTTAGAGCAGGAAGGACTAAGTGGCAAAACATCGAGATGACCCTGCCCTGTGTTTTTTCCTGCTACGGTCCATTTCAGTCAGTTTCCTTCTCCCACAGTGTCCAGCTGACCTACGTTTGTACAAACCAACAGAAGAGGTAGAAGCTAATCTTGAAATGATTTTCCAGCCTACCTACTTGATTCACTGTCTCCATTTCTTAGCCCTTCTGACACATTGCTTTCATTTTACTTTATTTAAGGGATTTCATTATTAAGCATTTGCTGTTTAAAGATTATTCCTCCCATTGAGTCATGCTCAAACATTCCGTGTCCCCTTATTGGACTATCATATGTTGCTATGCTAGCTGCCCCACTCTAAGACTGCGTCCTAGGTTTCCTATTTGGCATGTATCTTTAGGTCTCAAGTTTTCCTGCAAATGCTTACATTATATATAAATAGGAAACTATAAATGCAATGTTGTATTCAGATTGGATCCTTGACTAGAAAAAAGGACATTAGACAATTGGTGAAATTTGAATAAAGTCTATAATTTGCATAATGCTTCCTTTCTTAGGTTTGGTCAATGCACCATGGTTGTGTACGATGTTAACATAACATCGGGGTAGCCAGGTGAAGTACATGAGGGTTATAAACATTTCACAAATAGAGGAAATGTTAGAAACCTGTAAACATGCTGGTTATTTTTAAAACAATTTTTCAAGCCGGAGAAAAATTGCAGAATGCCAAAGTGTACTTTAGATAATTCCAGGCAGTGTAAGGTAAACAAATAACAATGCCTTTCCCTACTATGCCCCTTCCTATTCAGTTCCCTTCTAGGTCCATCCCATCCACTTTCACAGCTTTCACTGTCCCCTCTGTGCTGATGTCAGCAATGCCCTGGAGTATTCCACATCTCTTCATCCCATATTTCCAAGGCCCATATTTGCTGGCTCTCCTACAAGCACTCTATATTCAGCACGTGTGAAACTCAGTTCTGTATCCCCTGCCCTGACAGCCTGCCCTGTGTAGGCCAGTGACATCACCATCCTGTCACCCAAGCTAGATACTTCAGTCTCTTTTGATTCCTTTGTCCTCTTTCACAGATTCTAAACATTGTCAATTCTTCATCCAAAAGGTCTCCTGTATTACCTATCCCCCACTTTCACTGTCCTCCTGTGGTTACCCTAAAATAGACTCTCAAATACCTGTAGGGACTATCTCTACCTGCAGTCTGCCCATAATCTCTACTGCCTTCAGAAATTGGGCATGACAGAGTATATCAGTGTCACTTTCCTGCTTAAAAATGTATAAATGGCTATATATTGCTCTGGCCTAAGTAGCAATAACATCTACCTACAAGAGACATGCATTATATAGCTAAATTAGATAGTTAGCCTGCCTCCCTCTTTCCTCTACTCCCACCTTCAAGAAAGTGGAAGGAGTACAGGCCTTTGGAGTTAGAAAGTCCTGACCTTGAATCCCAGATTTGTGACTTTGGACAAATTAGTCTTTGCCTCAGAGCATCAGTTTTTTCTCACATAAAATGGAGGCTATACTTACATGTAGGGCAGTTGTGAGAATTAAATTAAATGGTGATGTATGTTGGGGCACCTGGCTGGCTCAATTGGAGGAGCATGTGGCTCTTAATCTCAGGGTCGTGGGTTTGAGGCCCATGTTGGGTATAGAGATTACTTAAATAAATAAAACTCTTAAAAAAAAAAAAAAAGAAGGAAAGAAAGAAAGAAAAGAAATGATGATGTATGTCAAGTGCCCAGCCCCCAGTGGCCTTTTCTTACTGTTATTGGTGCTTAATACTATAGGGTGCCAGGAGGAATACATCTCTCAATCATCTCTGTCTTGTATGTGTGTTTTTGAAAATGGAAGTGGTCTACCCTCCACAACAAGGAGCCTGTCTGTAGTAGGGAAACTTATCCCTCACGTGGAGGAATAGGCACTTTCCCCATAACGTACCCACCTGGGCTTGGAATGTGTACCCCCTTCCTGCCACAGGTGTGGCCCTGAACCATTAGAGATGAAGAGTCCAGCCTCAGGTACTATAATGCATTTCCTAGAATATAAGTGCCTTGCCATTCACTCAGTCTATTCTCATTGCTGTGGACAAAACAGGGCATTTGAGCAGAATTTTTCAGAGCCTATCATACTTACTAGGAGAACTGCAAACAAGCATATGCCTGTACCAGACCTCCATGGGGGAAGGAATTTATCTAACAGGTGCCCTTTCTTCAGTGGCTTAGTACAGTGGCTGACACATAGTTGTGCTTAATCAGTATTGGATAGATAGAAAGATGAATGGAAGGATGAAGGAATGATTTAATCTCTAGGATTTGTCTATTAATGCATGCATAATTGAAAGACTGAATAATAAATTTCCTAATGAGCTGGATATTAGCTCAGGGATTCTAAACCTTGGCTGCACTAATCACCAGGAGAATTTTTGTTTCGTTTAACACTGATTTCTGAGTTCTACCCATGCTTATGCCCCGTTGTTTATTAAAATCACTTGGGGGAGATTTTAGAAGACAGTCAGGGTTGGGGTCAAACATGCCAGACCATTCTAAAAATATGTATCCTGTGCATAACTTACCATTCTCAATTAACAGTTTAGTTATCTTTTCCTCACTTGACTTAACTTTCCTTGGCTTATTACTGGGAATGTCTTATTCACAATTTTCCACCTACTGCCTGGCACAGTGCTTGGTGTATAGAGGACAGTTATAAACGTTAATTGAATAAATTGGTTGTTTCATTTAGGATACAAAAAAAATCGCACAGTACCACAAAAGACAGAAAAAAAATGCTGGCACCATGAGTTTTATTTGGGGATGTATGTGTGTTGGTCGGGAGGGTTCTAACCGTCTATACTTTGGTATGATTTTTGTTCATAATCCATTGTTTTTTTTCTCTGTTCACAGTCATTTATCCAGATACTGTAAATTGACAGCAGCTAAATATATTAGACTCTGTCAGGGAATCCCAATTTGAAATATTTCACCCCATTAGTCCCATCTGTACCTATGCACTAAAATTCGTCATGATATATGCAAGAGGATAGTTCATTAATGTGATATCAAGCACCATTGTCCCCATTAAAGAAAGCCATAAAACCCTCTAGACAAAGACACACAGGTTGCCACACCGATTTTCTCAATTCCATAATCTAGTAATTTAGGCATAGAACTGGAAAGATATTTAAAGACATCATGTTCAGTAGTCTTTATTAAACATTGAAGAAGCTGGAGCTAGGTGGGTTTTAGGATTTGCCTGAGATGACACAACCTGTGAGAGACACAGCTAGTGCAAGAAACCTGATGTTCTAACCCACCGTGGATTGCATTAGAGTCAAAGGTCAGGATAAATTCCAAGAAATGCCCAATCTTCTAAGACTGAATCAAGAAGAAATGCAAGATCTGAATAGACAAATTATAAATAGTGAAATTGAATCAGTAATCAAAAATTTCCAGCAAATAAAAGTCCAGTACCAGATGGCTTCATAGGTGAATTCTACTAAACATTAAAAAAGAGTTAACACCTATCCTTCTCAAACTATTGCCAAAAAAAAAAAGAGAGAAAGAATACTTCCAAACACATTCTATGAGGCCAGCATTACCCTAATACCAAAACCAGACAAAGACGGTAAAGAAAGAAAGAAAGAAAGAAAGAAAGAAAGAGAGAAAGGGAAGAAAAGAAAAGAAAAAGGAAGAAAAGAAAATTACAGGCCAGTATCACTGATGAACATACGTACAAGTATCTTCAACAAAATATTAGCAAACCAAATTCAGTAATATATTGAAAGGATAATAGGCAGTGATCAAGCGGGATTTATTCCAGGGATTCAAGGAAGTTTCAATATCCAAAAGTACACAGATAATCCACATGATAAACCACATAAACAGAGGGTTAAAAATTATATCATTATCTCAATAGATACAGAAAAAGCATGACAAAATTCAGCATCCACTTACGATAAAAACTCAACAAAGTAAGTCTAGAAGGAACATACCTCAACATGATAAAAGCAATATATGACAAACCCACAAATAACATCATACTCAATGGTGAAAAGCTAAAAGCTTTTCCTTTAAGATCAGACACAAGACAAAGATGCCCACTCTCACCACTTTTTAAAAAAATATTTTTTAATGTTTACTTTGTCTACTTTTGATGGGGGGAGGGGCAGAAAGAGAGAAAGAATCCCAAGTAGGCTGCACACTAGCACAGAGCCTGACAGGGCTTGATCCCACAACTGCAAGACCATGACCCAAGCCACTATCAAGAGTTGGAAGTTCAACCAATTGAGCTACCCAGGCGCCCCTCACTCTTACACCTTTTATTCAAATTATGGAAAATGATAAAGCTGAGAAAAAGATAAAAAAAAAATAATAGACCATGAGGGGAGAATTAGAGAACTAAGTGATTTAATGAAACGTAAGAATATCTGTATCATAGGAGTTCCAGAAGAAGAAGAGAGAGAGAGAGAAAGGGGCAGAAGGTTTACTTGAACAAATTATAGCTGAGGACTTCCTCAATGTGGGGAAGGTAGCAGACATGCAAATCCAGGAGGCATAGAGAACTCCCTTCAGATGTAACAAGAATAGGTCTCCACAGCATATTACAGTGACACTGGCAAAATGCAAAGATAAAGAGAGAATTCTGAAAGCAGCTAGGGACAAACGGGCCTTAACCTATAAGGGTAGACACATAAGGGTAGTAGCGGACCTGTCCACTGAAACTTGGCAGGCCAGAAGGGAGTGGCAGGAAATATTCAATGTACTGAATAGGAAAAATATGCAGCCAAGAATCCTTTACCCAGCAAGGTTGTCATTCAGAATAGGAGAGATAAAGGCTTTCCAAGACAAACAAAAACTGAAGGAGTTCGTGACCACTAAACCAACCCTGCAAGAGATCTTAAGGGGGAGTCTGTGAGTGGAATGCTATAAAGACTGCAAAAGTCCAGAAACCTCACCACAAGCATGAAATCTACAGATAATACAATGACACTAAATCCATATCTTTCAATAATAACGCTGAATGTAAATGGACTAAATGCTCCAAACAAAAGACATAGGGTATCAGAATAGATAAAAAACAAGATTCATCTACATGCTGTCTATAAGAGACTCATTTTAGACCTGAGGACACCTTCAGATTGCAAGTGAGGGGATGGGGAACCATCTATCATGCTACTGGAAGTCAAAAGAAAGCTGGAGTAGCCATACTTATATCAGACAAACTAGACTTTAAACTAAAGGCTGTAACAAGAGATGAAGAAGGGCATTATATAATAATTACAGGGTCTATCGGTCTATCCATCAAGAAGAGCTAACAATTATAAATGTTTATGCACCCAATTTGAGAACACCTGTATATATAAATCAATTAATCACAAACATAAACAATCTTATTGATAAGAATGCAGTAACTACAGGTGACTTTAATACTCCATTTACAACAATGGACAGATCATCTAGGCAGAAAAATCAATAAAGAAACAGTGACCTTGAATGATACACTGGACTAGATGGACTGGAAAGATATATTCAGAACTTTTCATCCAAAAGCAGAATACGCATTCTTCTCAAGTGCACATGGAACATTCTCCAGAATAGATTACATACTGGGTCACAAAACAGCTCTCAATAAATCAAAAATAATTGAGATCATACCATGCACCCTTAAGATCACAATGCTATGAAACTTGAAATCAACCATGAGAAAAAGTTTGGAAAACCTCCAAATGCATGGAGATTAAAGAACACCTTGCTAAAGAATGAATGGGTCAACCAGGCAATTAAAGAAGAAATTTAAAAATATATGGAAACAAATGAAAATGAAAACACAACAGTCCAAACCCTTTGGCATGCAGCAAAAGAAGTCCTAAGAGGAAAATACATTGCAGTCCAGGCCTATCTCAAGAAACAAGAAAAATCGCCAATACAAAATCTGACAGCACACCTAAAGGAACTAGAAGCACAACAGCAAAGAAACCCCAAGGCCAACGGAAAAAGAGAAATAATAAAGACTACAGCAGAAATAAACAATGTAGAATCCAAAAAAAAAAAAAACCCAAAAAACAACAACAACAAAAAAAACATTAAACAGATCAATGAAACTAAGAGGTGGTTTTTTGAAAAAATAAACAAAATTGATAACCCCCTAGTCAGACTTCTCAAGAAGAAAAAAAGAGAGGACCCAAATATATAAAACAAGAATGAAAGAGAGATCACAACCAACACCACAGAAATACAATTACCAGAGAATACTATGAAAAAATGTATGCCAACAAAGTGGACAATCTGGAAGAAATGGACAAATTCCTAGATATCCACACACTACCAAAACTCAAATGGGAAGAAATAGAAAACTTGAATAGACCCATAACTAGTCTAGAAGAAATTGAATCAGTTTTCAAAAATCTTCCAACAAATAAAGAGTCCTGGGCCAGATGGCTTCCCAGAGTAATTCTACCAGACTTAAAGCAGAGTTAACATTTATCCTTCTTAAGCTGTTCCAAAAAATAGAAATGGAAGGAAAGCTTCTGGACTCATTCTATGAAGCCAGCATTACCTTGATTCCCAAACCAGACAGAGACCCCACAAAAAAAAGGAGAATTACAGGCCAATATCCCTGATTAACATGGATGCAGAAAATCTCAACAAGATACTAGCAAATCGAATTCAACAGCATATTAAAAGAATTATTCAGGGGCGCCTGGGTGGCGCAGTCGGTTAAGCGTCCGACTTTAGCCAGGTCACGATCTTGCAGTCTGTGAGTTCGAGCCCCGCTTCGGGCTCTGGGCTGATGGCTCAGAGCCTGGAGCCTGTTTCCGATTCTGTGTCTCCCTCTCTCTCTGCCCCTCCCCCGTTCATGCTCTGTCTCTCTCTGTCCCCAAAATAAAAAACATTGAAAAAAAAATTTATAAAAAAAAAAAAAAGAATTATTCACCATGATCAAGTGGGATTCATTCTTGGGCTGCAGGGCTGTTTCAATATTCACAAATCAATGTGATATATCACATTAGTAAAAGGAAGGATAAGAACCATATGATCCTGTCAATAGATTCAGAAAAACCATTTGACAAAATACAGCATCCTTTCTTAATAAAAATCCTCAAGAAAGTCCGAACAGAAGGAACCTACCTTAACATCATAAAAGCCATATATGAAAAGCCCACAGCTAATATCCTCAATGGGGAAAAATTGAGAGCTTTCCCCCTGAGATCAGGGACACGACAAGGATTTGCACTCTCACCTCACCACTGTTGTTTAACATAGTGTTGGAAGTCCTAGCCTCAGCAATCAGACAACAAAATGTAATAAAAGGCATCCAAATTGGCAAAGCAGCCAAACTTTAACTTGTCACAGATGACATGATACTCTACATGGAAAACCCAAAAGATCCCACCAAAAAGCTGCTAGAACTGATACATGAATTCAGCAAAGTCGCAGGATATAAAATCAGTGTATAGGAATCGGTTGCATTTCTATACACCAATAATGAAGCAACGGAGATATCAAGGAATTGATCCCATTTACAATTGCACCAAGTACCATAAAATACCTAGGAATAAACCTAACCAAAGAGGTAAAAGATCTGTATGCTGAAAACTATAGAAAACTTATGAAGGAAATTGAAGAAGACACAAAGAAATAGAAAAACATTTCATACTCATGGATTAGAAGAATATTGTTAAAATGTCAGTACTACCGAAAGCAATTTATACATTCAGTACAATCCCAATCAAAATTGCACAGGCATTCTTCTCAGAGCTAGAACAAGCAATCCTAAAATTTGTATGGAACCACAAAAGACCCCAAATAGCCAAAGTTATGCTGAAAAAGAAAGCCAAAGCAGGAAGCATCACAATCTCAGACTTTAGCCTCTACTACAAAGCTGTAATCATCAAGACAGTATGGTATTGGCACAAAAACAGACACATAGACCAACGGAATAGAATAGAGAACCCAAAATTGGATCCACAAATGTATGGCCAACTAATCTTTGACAAAGCAGGAAAGAGTATCCAATGGAAAAAAGACAGTCTCTTTAGCAAATGGTGCTGGGAAAACTAGACAGTAACATGCAGAAGAATGAAACTGGACCACTTTTTTACACCATACACAAAAATAAACTCAAAATGGATGAAAGACCTAAATGTGAGACAGGAAACCATCAAAACCTTAGAGGAGAAAACAGGCAACAACCTCTTTGACCTCAGCTACAGCAATTTCTTGCTCAACATGTCTCCAAAGGCAAGGGAAATAAAAGCAAAAATGAACTACTGGGACCTCATCAAGATAAAAACCTTCTGCAATGCAAAGGAAACAATCAACAAAACTAAAAGGCAACTGATGGAATGGGAAAAGATATTTGCAAATGACATATCGGATAAGGGGCTAGTATCCAAAATCTATAAAGACCTTACCAAACTCAACACTCAAGAAACAAATAATCCAGTGAAGAAATGGGCAGAAGACATGAATAGACACTTCTCCAAAGAAGACATCCAGATGGCCAACCAACACATGAAAACATGCTCAACATCACTCATCATCAGGGAAATACAAATCAAAACCACATTGAGATACCACCTCAAACCAGTCAGAGTGGCTAAAAATTAACAACATGGAAAACAACAGATGCTGGTGAGGATGTGGAGAAATGAGAACCCTCCGGCACTGTTGGTGGGAATGCAAACTGGTGCTGCCACTCTGGAAAACAGTGTGGAGGTTCCTCAAAAAAGTAAAAATAGAACTACCCTACAACGCAGCAATAGCGCTACCAGGAATTTATCCAAGGGATACAGGAGTGCTGATTCATAGGGGCACATGTACCCCAATGTTTATAGCAGTACTTTCAAAAATAGCTAAATTATGGAAAGAGCCTAAATGTCCCATCAGCTGATGAATGGATAAAGAAGATGTGGTTTATACATACAATGGAATACTACTTGGCAATGAGAAAGAATGAAATCCTGCCATTTTCAGCAATGTGGATTAAACTGGAGGGTACTATGTTAAGTTAAATAAGTCAGTCAGAGAAAGACAGATATCATGTTTTCACTCAAATGTGGAACTTTAACAGAAGACCCTAGGGGAAGGGAAGGGGAAAAAATAGTTACAAAACAGAGGGAGGGAGGGAGGCAAACCTTAAGAAACTCTAAAATACAGAGAACAAACTGAGGGTTGATTTGGGCGGGGGCGTTAGAGGGGGAAAGGGGTGATGGAAATTGAGGAGGACACTTGTTGGGATGAGCACTGGGTGTTGTATGTAAGCGATGAATCACGAGAATCTACCCCCAAAACCAAGAGCACACTGTATACACTGTATGTTAGCCAATTTGACAATAAATTATATTAATTAATTAGTTAATTAAAATAAATTTTTTATGTTTATTGTTTACTTTTGAGGGGGGTGGGGCAGAGAGAGAATCCTAAGAAGGCTACACATAGCACAGACCCTGATGTGGGGCTTGATCCCACAACTGTAATACCATGACCCAAGCCAATATCAAGAGTTGGATGCTCAACCAACTGAGCCCCACAGGTGCCCCTCTATCTTACCACTTTTATTCAACATGGTATTGGAAGTCCTAGCTATAACAATCAAGAAAAAAAAAAGGCATCCAAATTGGAAAAGAGAAGTAAAACTGTGACTATTTGCAAATAACATGACACTATGTATAGAAAACCGTAAAGACTCCACTAAAAAATGATTAGAACTGATAAATGAATTCAGTACTGTTGCAGGAAACAAAATTAATATACAGAAATCTTTTGCAATTCTATACACTAATAACTATCAGAAAGAGAAATTATGAAAACAATATCATTTACAGTTGCATCAAGAAAAAAATACCTAGGAATAACTTTAATTGAGGAAATGAAACACCTGTACACTGAGAATGGTGAAACACCAATGAAAGAAATTGAAGCCAATACAAATAAATGGGAAGACATACCATGGACTGGAACAAATAATATTGTTAAAATGTCCATACATCCAAATCTGACCTACAGTCTGCAGATTCAGTGGAATCCCTATGAAAATACTTATGCCGGGGCGCCTGGGTGGCGCAGTCGGTTAAGCGTCCGACTTCAGCCAGGTCACAATCTCGCGGTCCGGGAGTTCGAGCCCCGCTTCGGGCTCTGGGCTGATGGCTCAGAGCCTGGAGCCTGTTTCCGATTCTGTGTCTCCCTCTCTCTCTGCCCCTCCCCCATTCATGCTCTGTCTCTCTCTGTCCCAAAAATAAATAAACGTTGAAAAGAAAATACTTATGCCATTTTTCACAAAACTAGAACAGGTAATCCCAAAATTTGTACGCAGCTACAAAGACCCTGCGTAGCCAAAGCAATCTTCAGAAAGAACAAAGCCCTGATCTCCAACTATACTACAAAGTTATCATAATGAAAATACAATGGCAGTGGCACAAAAATAAATGCATTAATTAATAGAACAGAAGAGAAAATCCAGAAATAAACCCATGCTTAGATGTTCAATTAATGTTCAACAAAGGAAACAAGAACATACAATGGGGAAAAGACAATCTCCTCAATAAATGATGTTGGGAAAACTGGACCATTTTTTTTAAATCATATACAAAACAAACTCAAAATGGAGTAAAGACTTAAATGTAAGGCCTGAAACCACGAAACTCCTAGAAGAAAATATAGGTAATAGGTTCTTGGACATTGATCTTAACGTTATTTTTTTTTGGATCTGTCTCCTCAGGCAGAGGCAACAAAAGCAAAGGCAAAAACAAACAAAAAAATCAAATGGTACTACATAAAACTAAAAAACTTTTGCACAGTGAAGAAAACCATCAACAAAAAGGTAACCTACTGAATGGGAAAAGAGATATGCAAATTACATAACTGATAAGGGATTAATATCCAAAATATATAAAGAACTCAATTCAATATCATAAAAAGAAATCAATTAAAAAATAGGCAAAGAATCTGAAGACATTTCTCCAAAGATGACACACAGATGGCTAACAGACACATGAAAAGATGCTCAACATCACTAATCATCAGGGAAATGTAAATCAAGACCACCATGAGACATCACCTCACATCTGTCAGAATGTCTAGGATAAAAAAGACAAGTAACATATGTTGGTGAAGATATGGAGAAAAGGGAACCTTTGTGTACTATTGATAGGAATATAATTTGCTGCAGTCACCATGGAAAACAGTATGGAGTTTCCTCAAAAAATTAAAACTAAAACTAAAACATATGATCCAGCAATTCCACTTCTGGGTATTTATCCACAGAAAAAATTTGAAAAGAATATGCACTCTTACATTCATTGCAATATTATTTTTAACAGCCAAGATAGGGAAGCAACCTAAATGTCCACCAGTAGGTGAATGGATTAAGAAGAGGTAATATCTACATACGATGGAATATTACCCAGCCATGAAAAAGAATGAAACTTACCCATTTGCAAAAACATGGATGAACCTAGAAGGTATAATGCTAAGTGAAATAGGACAGAGAAAGACCAATGCTGTATGATTTCACTTATATGTGGAAACTATAAAAAAAGCACACAAAACAGAAACAGACTCAAAGACACAGGGAATAATATGGTGGCTGTCAGAGGGGAGGGGGTGGGGTAAAGGATGATAGATGGGAAGGGGATTAAAAGGTACAAACTTCTAGTTATAAAATAAGACACAGTGGTGCAATGTACAGCACAGGAAATGTAGTTACTAATACATAACAACTTTGTATGGTGATAGATGGTAGTTAGATTTATCACGATGATCACTTCATAATGTATATAACTATTCAATCACTTTGTTAAATACCTGAAACTAATAGAATATTGTATGTCAGCTACACTTCAATTAAAAAAAAAAAAGAGCATTACTTCTTTTTGTCCTGAAATAAACTCATTAAGGAATTAAAAAAAAAAAAAAAAAAAAAAAAAGAAATCAAAGACCAAACTTTTACTTCCATCTCAGTATCTGTTAGAAAGAAAAAGGGTGGGTATTGTTACAGTTTCCTCAGAGACTGTTGGGAGGAGGAGTGTTGGTGCAAAGGGAAGAAGGTAGAGGAAAGAGATCTTGAATGAGACTTTGAAACTTACCAGGAAGTGTGTTTTGTGGCAGTCAACACAGTTCATTTGTCTTTCTGTCCTTGTTTTCAGAATTTTCCCCAGAGAATACCTCCTTCAACAGATCCACCTGTATTCCCTCGCTGATCTGCAGCAGGTAAGCACTCAGAAGGGCCATTTCATTGCTCTTTTCTCATTGGGAAAGTGTCTTTGTTGATTATGGTGTAGGTACTGAATTCTGCCATCATTGGGGTAGTTTCTTCATAAGCCCTGATAATCAGTTTCTACTCAGAATGAGAAAAAAAAAATTACTATAAAAAAATATTACAGGACAATAAGAAATGTTGGCAAGGATACGTAGAGACCAGAGCTCTCATACATTGTTGGTGGGAATGTGAACTGGTTGGTACAGCCACTTTGGGAGACAGTTTGGTGGTCTCTCAAAAAGTTAAACCAAGTTACAATATGAACCAGCAGTTAGTTCCACTCCTAGAATATACCCAAGAGAATTGAAAACTTATGTCCATGTAAAACTTGTACACCAATGTTCAGAGCAGCATTATTCATAATACCAAAGAATAGAAGTAACCCAGTGTTCATCAGCTGGTGAACAGATAAACAAAATGCTATATATCCACACAATGGAATATTATTTGGCCATGAAAAGGAGCAACATACATGCTACAACATAGGTGAATCTTGAAAACATCATGCTGAAAGGAGCCAGACAGAAAAGTATATGTATGATTCTGTTTAAATGAAATGTCCAAAATAGGCAAATCCACAGACAGAAAGTGGACAGATGAGTGGTTATCAGCACCTGGGGAGAACAAGGGAATGACTGGTGATGGCCTGGGGGTTTCCTTTGAGGCTGACCAAGGTGTTCTGGAATGATAACGGTGATGGTTGCACAACTTTGTGAATGTACTAAAACCCACTTTGGAAGAGTGAAGTTTATGGTATGTGAATTATATCTCAATAAAAAATTATGCAAAGAAAGAATATCTGAAAGGCAATGACTGTATGAAACTCTTTGACTTGTGCTTAAGTCACTTAAGGGAGGACCTTAAAGTTTAATGAAACATAAGAAATCATATAAGAGTCAAAATCATCTTTTAAAACTTTTATTAGTGCTCGTCCTTTTAATGATTGACCAGGTTAGCAACCAAGATGAAAACCAATATTTTTTCTGTTCAACCCAAAGTCCTGAATATGTTAAGCTTTGGTTAATCATTTAAATCAACAACTCACTGCCTAAGCAGCTTTTAGACGCTAAAAGCTTTCCATATATCTATCTATTCTTTCCAGAGTCAATTAAAAAGATAATTGTGACAACTTCCTAAGCATCTCAAATTGTTCTGATTCTGTTCTTTTGTTTATCATCGTTGTCCTCTGCTGGTTTCGCCCACAGAAATAAGGTCCGCTTAAAAACTGTTGAGATCCTTCAGTCATTTTACAAGACTTTAAAGTGTTGTTGTTTTTTAACTTCAAACTTTGGTGTTTTCTTTGTACAGTCTGAGGGAGGAAAGTTATTTTAAATGGTAGTAGTTTTAGAGAATTTAGTTGGAACGATCTGAGAGAATAGGAGTGTTTTAACTTCCATGTGTACATCAAGTTTAACCTATTTGCACATATCAGCTTGTTCTATTCTTCAGTCCTGTATACCCTTTACTACCTAATCGAGCGGCAATGATCTGCTGGCTGGGGTGGGAAAAGGTATATTACAATTGCCCAGTGGTGTTCAAGGAGAAGAATTGATTAAAATATCTATTACACACTTATCTATTTTCTAGAACTTCACTTGATCATAGTATCTGAGAACCCATTTGAGAAGTATGTTTAAAGGCATGGACATAGTCTTGTAAGGGTGGTTTAAAATAGAATGGGTGGGTTCCAAAGTGAGTAGTTTTTGAGGAAGCCTTTTTTTTTTTTTTAAAGCTTATTTTGAGAGAGAGAGAGAGAGAGAGAGAGAGAGAGAGAGAGAGAGCGCGCATGCCCATGCAGGAAGGGAAGGGGCAGAGAGAGAGAGGGAGAGAGAATCCCAAGTAAGCCCCACTCTCAGTGCAGAGCCTGACGTGGGGCTTGATCTCAAGACCTAAGCTGAAATCAAGAGTCGGAGGCTTAACTGACTGAGCCACCCAGGCACCCCTGAGGAAGCCTTTCAAAAATGGTTACCAGATGAAAAGAAGGAATCAGAGCAATTCCATATTCATTTTGGGGTATCAGAGTAGTGTATCCATTTGGCACGATAAAGCCTGCTATTTAAAGCTTCCCTATGCCTTGCAGACTCCCCCAGCACCGCCCCCTTGTATAATCAAACCACATATGCCACGCAGCTCACTTAAGTCAGTGACAGCAGTATTCCTGGTGGGCTGGACCATTAGCCCCTGGAGCCCCATAAGCAGCTTAATCAGTTTTCAGCCTCAGTAGTAAAGCGATAGAGGCAATCAGCAGCTCATCAAACTCCCTGGGTTGGGGGGATGGCTAGAGCTCTGTGCATCCATTTAATACACAACAGCTCACTCTAACCTGGTTCTTTGTGCCTGGTTTTAAGATCCTCAGACTTATCATATTTAGAGGAAGTTTAATTCAATTACTTTTTCTGCCTGAGGTGGTTTAAATTGAATTTAGCTTTTGATCTGTCCGCATCTAGGCTATCAGTACTGAAGGGCACCTCCACCCCATTTTCTCTTAGTTTCTCAGTTTCAGGCATGTTTTCTGAATCCGGACTGTTCTTGCAAATACGTAAGAGAAGGGAGCACAAGAGGAGAAAAAAATGCACTATTGGTCTGTGACAGAGTGTGAGTGACAGCAGGCAGTCCAGCCTAACTGATGGAGCTGCCGGCCCTGTGCTGTCCTGTCCCCTTCTGTCCTGTGTGTGGCTGCACGGTCATCCCGTTTCATGTCAGCTTTAGGAGTTTTAAAGTTATTTCCCCCCCATTTCATTTCCCTCTGCACTCCTAAAATAAAGGTTTCTATAAAAGCAGATCTAGCACATCAAATAACTACAGAAAAATGAACTTCAGTTTATAAATTTTGCAGGGGGTAGAAGGTACGCTACAGGAAGTAACTGAAGAGTTAGACACCTTGAATGACAATAACATAAATATCCTTCCTAAAGGCATAGACTGCTCTCCACAGATTCCTCCTCAGTGAATTCGATTTTTCCCATTAGCATTTACTTAAAAAACAAAATGTGAACATCAACCAAAAATCAAACAAGGTAAGAATTTGGTGATGGTGTGGATATCACCAAAAATCAAACAAGGTAAGAATTTAAGAAACATGGTAAAGGGGGACTTACGATTTAAGCGTCTATAATCTTAAAATAACAAGTACACAAAACACTAGTAATAGCTAAGATAAAGGTGCTGGAAGAATTCTGGTATCAAAAAATTTGCTTCCTTCTCATATCTCTGTTTTCATTTATATAAGTAACAATCCCAAAGTTGAGGAGACAGACTCAGTTCAACAACGTGGCTGGAGGTTTCAAGCTACCTGAATGCTTCTGATGTTACATTCAAGACCAATTGCTCCCCGCTTCTCATTTTCTAAACTTAGTGGCCTCCTTTACACACATTCTTCTTTACATCTGTACGCTTGGGTGTGAGGAGACGAACCGCACAGACTGACCCTGCTTAGCGGAAGAGGCTCCCTGCACTTGTTCTGGGAGCTGTAGTTGCCTGCTTGCTGGCCAGTGAGTGCCAATTATCGGCAAAGGTTGTAGCTCATGCTGGTACCGAGTCCCCAGTTGTCTGTTTATTTCACCAGTGATTAAGTTGCTCACTGGGTTTTACTAGCACCTCATAAAGGTAGTAGTTGAACAACACAGTCATTACGTGACTATAATCAGTTGGCAGCATTATAACATGCAACACAGAAGATGGGACCAAGTACTCCTCCTGCCTTGTAGCAGGTCCAAGGACAGCAAAAGACAGGGACGGAGGCTCTCCAAATCCTAGGAACTCAGAGGGGCACTGACTGGAGCCCATCATTTCTTAAGTCTAGAATTTCAGGTGAATCTCTCTCCAGGATAGTAGATACTGTTAGAGAAACTTATTCAATCCATGTTCTTTGAATATAAGTCTAACATAATATATTGTTGATTTTTTTTTAATGTTTATTTTGAGAGAGGGGAGGGAGAGCAGGTATGCATGCATGTGACCGGTGGAGGAGGAGGAGGAGGAGGAGGAGGAGGAGGAGGAGGAGGAGAGAGAGAGAGACAGAGAATCTCAAGCAGCCTCCACACTGTCAGCACAGAGCCCAACATGGGGCTTGATCCCAGCAACCATGAGATCATGACCTGAGCTGAAGTCAAGAGTCAGATGCTTCACTGACTGATCCAAATAGAATCATAAGCAGAAGCTTTCTTTCAGGAGGTGTGATTGCAGTGTTTGCTTTGTTTTTTAAATGACAGAGCAGTTCCTTATAAAGGATTTGGCAGACAAGGACTAAGCATATATCAATGAATGAACAAGTACTGAGGCATGTTTTGAATGGGGGAAACTGAGGCACTGCTTTTTAAAAGCTTTCTCCTGCTTTGATACTTCAAGAGGGGGAAGTAGAAAATAATTTGTGTCTTGTTATTTTCTGTCTGTCCAGCATTTTCACAAATCCATGGAAAGGCTAAATTAAGATAGGGATATGATAAAAAGATAAGCCCCAAGGAATCAGCAGGAACAATACCATAACTCTCAATGCATTAGCTTTCTGCAGTAGCTCTCCCCTTTCCCTGTAAAGTACGTGACAGACCGTCTTCTTACTTACATTGCTGATAGGAAAACTCCACATTTTACCAATAGAATACATTAGTATATGTAAGTTAACATTCAAGAGATTATTGTTGCTCTTAAGGAACAAATCAGAACCCTGGTTTAATAGCTCATTCCCCAGACTGTGTAAGTGATAGGAGAATTCTTCTCAAGTTCCTTCTGTTTGCCGAAAGGAAAGGTCAGATTTAACTTCTAAATTTTAGCTACCTGTGCTCTTGTGACAAAACCTAAAAATGTATATTAATGACTAACTCTTCTGGTGTTACTCACCTTTGGGGCATATGTAAGCTAAGCATTGAATGATTCTATTTGTACATGATTCATGAGAAAGGATACTGGAGGATCCCATGGGTGAGGCAGTTGGTTAAAGCAGCCCCTCCCCTCGACTCCCTCCACTGCTTACCACCTACCCAACACGCACCCTACTGTTGTGGGACAATCTCAGGAGCTGATTTCCCCATCATCCACCTTCCCCCAGCCCTCAGTTTCAAACTAGACCTTACCTTCAAGTTAAGGCAATTTAGATTCCAGTTAATACAAAATACTACCTGAGAAGAATAAATTATTTTGTCACAAGTTCTTTTGTCTTGTGAATAAGTTGAAAGCACAGGATGATATTCAGGAGGAGATATATTTCAACAGATAGGATGATGCAAAAAAGATGGAACAGTCTGGAATTTGGAGTACTTACTAAAAAGATGTAAAGTGGGAAGGATGCCAGAGGGGAGGGCCCATAGCACTTAAGAGCCATGAAAAGAGAGAGGAGTAAATCAAATGCATACTACCTTTCTAGAGTTGCCTAGAATGGTCTGAACTGCTTGCTTTATGCTAAAGCAGTAAACACTTACGTTAAGCAACTAGGCATGTAAATATTTGATGTATCAATAGATGGATGGATGGATGGATACATTCACTATCCCCAAACTTATTAGCACACTTTGTCCCCAAAGAAAAGCAAACTAGTTTTAGCCCCTAAACCAAACTCTAATGCTGCTCTATAAAACAACAATGTACAGAATTCTAAAACCAAGTAAGAATCTACACCTTTTTTGTATTGGGATAATGGCACGTTGTTTACTGTTGCAAACTTTCTGCACACTAAACATTCCTAGACAGCTAGCTGACTTTTCAGTTAACTTTTTTGCCCCGTACCCATATGACTTAGGAATTGTCATCTCTGTGACCTAAACATTTGTCAGAATTGGGTCCTACCGTGAAGATTATCTACTCTTTCCTAGCTAGTGAGTGCAGCCACTAAAAGGCAATGTTTAAGACATTTTGAGGCCACTTTTTAAAAACATGCTTTGCTGAATTCCTCTTTGAGGAAGTGTGTGAGTGATCTTGCATGGCCCTGCCCCACCAAGCAAACAATCAGAGAAAGTTATTCTCTGTGGGCACTGTTTGTGAGCAGACAAAGGCCGAGCCTAAGTGGGCACCCAGCACAGCTGCCCTTTCACCAAAGAAGCAACAGGTGATGACCTTTCTTCACACGAGGCTGACATCTTTGAATCCACAGTCCACAGGAGCACAGCGCCTCGGTGCCCACAACCGAGTCACCAGTCTCCAAGCCTCAGCAGCCTGAGGAATTGTATTCACAGCCTCTCAGCACCCCTGATCCCCGGACCATTGTCCACCCAGGCATTAGCGGGCAGGGTAACTAATTAGGAGCGTTCGGACTTAACAAGCAGAAAAACAAAGTGTGACAGCTTGCCTGTGTTGTTCCCTGGCCAGGGCCTGTGTCCGCTGCAGCCACCACTGCCCTCAGAAGCTTCTGGGGTGATCTGGGGCAAGATAGGAGTGGGGCCTCCGTGAAAACATCACTAAATCTTCCTTAGCTACTTTAGCCACCGTTGTTCTACTCAGTGAGCTAGAAAAGACCGTAAGTTACTTGGGGGAGGGGAGGGCACACATCATGCCTTTTAAATAAGCACGTTTTTTAAAAGTGTGCAAGGGGTACAGGGAAGAATTGAATGTCATTCTTTGAAGCATTCACAGGTTGGCATCAGAGCAAATGGAAAACTCACTGTTTCTCAGAGAGGCGTATCTTGAGTAGGTGCTG
Source organism: Prionailurus viverrinus (assembly GCF_022837055.1). NCBI lineage: Eukaryota > Metazoa > Chordata > Mammalia > Carnivora > Felidae > Prionailurus > Prionailurus viverrinus. The sequence goes on from NC_062568.1 coordinate 23,285,498, forward strand.
AATAGTCCAGGCCTCGAATTCAGTCTTCCAGGGGGTTTCAGATCTTGGGGGAGGGGAGAGTGACGACCACTGCTAAGTGCCTGGGCTGGAAGCTGGGTCTGCTGACTCCTTGGCAGAGGCCTTAAATCTCTGGAGTTTTGTGGATCTTGACTACCATTTTTTTTTTTTTTTTTTTTTTTTGGTGTTTTGGTGATGGGGCCAGTTAGCTGAGCTAAAGCAGGTGATTAACAAGGTAGTGATACAGATTGTTCTTTATGCCAGCCGGTTAGTCTTTCTTTGCTTGGAGAACACTTTGTCTGTCTGCAGACCCAGGCCCCACACCCAACTACATCCACGCACCTGGTCCAGAGACACAGTAAAGGATTGGGGAGGGTGGGCTGTGGCAGAAAACGTGGTTAGCTAAGGGCAAAGTATTGCCCTTCTTGGGCAACCAGGCCAGAAAGAGGACCATGTGTTGTAAGTGCTGGATAGAGAGCCTCAGTCTCCAGCTGAGAAAGAACTCAGTTGAGATAAGGATTCCAGAAGTCAAATGTGAGCCCTGGAAGTATAAACAGCATGATCATAGGGGAGGTCGCAGCCACAGAGGTAGGTGGTGCTCAGTCAGGGCTGATGGAGATCACTTTCCTGGAATCTAGTTTCCTGGCTCTGCTTCTACTATGGCTTCCAACCAGCTGGGATTTTGTTGTTGTTGTTGATTTGGGGGTTGTATTATTGTTGTTTCCCATTTATAAAAAAGCAGTTATGGGGCACCAGGATGGCTTAGTCGGTTGAGTATCCAACTCTTGATTTCAGCTCAGGTCATGATCTCATGGCTCGTGCACTCGAGCCCTGCATCAGGCTCTGTGCTAACAGTGAGGAGCCTGCTTGAGAGTCTTTCTCTCTCTCCGCCCCTCCCCTGCTTGCACGTGCATGCTCTGTCTCAAAAATAAACATTAAAAAGCAGTTATATTACTGACTAGGCAAAGGCCTGCTTTCAAAAACACTTTACTTAAAGATATAGACAGAGTAAGGTTAGTGTCGATCTTACCATTGGTGGAATCAGACCCTCCCTGCCTGGCCCCTCAGCTTGCCGCTTCACACACAAATGTTGTTAGTCGCTAGGAACAGGCAAGAATGAACTGCCATCAAAACTAATCTGTCACGTGGTCAGATAACTGTCACAGTGGCTGTTGCTCAGTGGGGCCTAGTTCCGTGCACGAGTTACCTATTTCTGTTTAACAGATTACCCCAAAACTCAGTAACTAAAACAGAAGTAAACCCTTGTCTCCCAGGTCTCTGCGGGGCAGGAATGTGGGAGCAGTCTAATTGGGCATTTTGGGTTCAGGCTGTTCGGAGGCTGCAGCCCAGGTGTCATTTGGGGCCACAGTCATTGGAAGAAGCCCTGACTGGGGCCGGGGCATCTGCTTCCAAGGTGGGTTAGTTCCACAGCAACCGAAAGTTGGTGCTGGCCATCGATGGGAGCCCTCTGCCCCTCCTCATGTGGGCCCTGCCACATGCTGCCCTGTGGGGGATCTGAGTGAGTGAAAGCCAGCAGAGGCTACTCTTTGTGGGTCTTTGCCTCTCGAGTCAGATAGCCATCACTTCTGCCATATTCTATTTGTTTGACATAAGTCACTAAGTTGGGCCCACACCCGAGGAGAAGTGCACTGCCACAACCAGAGAGCTTACAGTTTTGAGAGAGACAGACAGACAGATTGAGCACAAGCAGGGGAGGGGCAGAGAGCGAGGGAGACACAGAATCCGAAGCAGGCTCCAGGCTCCGAGCTGTCAGCACAGGGCCTGATGCGGGGCTCGAACCCACAAACCGTGAGACCATGACCTGAGACAAAGTTGGACACTTAACTGACTGAGCCACCCAGACATCCCATAAACATGTTTTAAACCCATCATATCCTATAATAGCAGCCTGTCCTATCTGTATACTTCTTTTACGTATGTATTTTGAATGTATTTTTTACCATTTAAAAAGCATTCTTTCCAAAACAACCTTGTGAGGTCGGCAGCTCTGCCTTGTCTCATGTCCATTTCACGGGCAAGAATGCAGACGTAGATAAACTAGCTGGCTTGCCAGAGCTACACAGCTTCTGCTAAGTGACTGAACCAAGACTGAAACCAAACTTTCCTGCCTCCTTGTCCAGTGTTCTCTCTGCTGTACCATAGGAGTGTACGTGTTAAGCAGGCAGCCCCCTGAGTAATCTCACACTCTTGGAAGCAGCCACCATGTTGTAAGGAAGCCCAAACCAGCTCATGCACAGAGACCGCAAAGAGAGGCCACATGTAGTCATTCTAGCTGACAGCCCCAGTGAGTCCTGGCAGACAGCCGTCATCAGCCACTAGGCATGTGAGTAAAGATACTTTTAAAGGATTCCGGCCTCTAGCTTTCAACTCTTCTCAGCAGAGGCAACAGATGGAGCGGAGAAAAGCCATCTCCACCATTTCCTGCCTGAGATTCTGACTCACAGATTCTGAGAATAAAATGATGGCCTTACACCACTAGGTTTGGGGTATTTTGTTTTGCAACAGTACTCACTGGAACACCAGTAACTCAGCTGTTAGATCACAGCCTCTAGGAAGCTCTCTGAGTTGAAATGTGAGGGTCCAGGCTGAAGCCAGATGGAGGGAAATGGGAGGAGAACTTTCAGGCCTTGGTAGCATCAAAGCCATCAGTGACCTAATCTACAGTGTTTCTATCAGGGAGGCAAACAGGAAAAAGGTTTTATTACTGACATTTGACATTTCTGAAGAATGTTCCGTCTGCATGCTTCAGGATTATTTTGAAAAATTGTCCCAACACACGTTCACGGAACATGTATGATGGGATCATTTGACTTTCCTTAGGAATGAATGTGATAAAAAAATCTGAGTCTCCAAGCTAGAGCTACAGAGAGCATGGAGTTCATAATTTTTCTATCCCACCTGTGCTCCTGAAGCAGGAGCCCAGTTCTCAGTCACCAAACCCTTGGCTGCACACCTATTCATTCATTCATTCATTCATTCAGATGTTAATTAAGCATATACTCATAACTACATGCCCAGAGTTATGCTGGCCTTGAAGTTGAGAGCACATTTTCTCAGGAAAGGACTACTGAGTCTTACTGATTACGGTCAAACTCCTGTACTCTGTACTCTGTCTTTGTGTCAAGAGCTTCTGGTAGAGGCTGCCCATGACTGTGTTCAACCTAATGACATCCAGCAGGATTTCACCCCTTGATGCCTCATGCCAGCCACTCTGCCACATTTGTAGTTGGTCTTCAAGGGGCCAGAGGGATCTTGAGAAGGCTGTCTAGTGAGGTATTGAAGGCTGAGGAGGGTTCTAGCCTTTTCACCAAGTTCATTCACTGGATGTTGCCCCAGGGATGGAACGAGGGAGGATGGCAGACTCACAAGACAGCATTAGCACTTGTGTCTTTGATGACACCACTGGCTGCACGTGATGGTGAGCAGCAGTTCCATCTACGTTTGGAACGTGGTGCTTTTCAAGAATACCGCACCCATCCTTCTGACGAAAAGTTAGCTGACTGGGGCAGCTTTTCTCATTATTTGTTTTGAAACTTCTGGCCAAGCCCTAGTGAACCATCAACACATTTGCTCCTGGCATTTTAAACAAGATTAAAGTCATTTGTGACAGCAGGGAAGATCTTTATAGCCCAAGAAATCAAGGAAAGGTAGAAGGAGCAGCATCAGTCATTCAGGAAGCTACTGAAGCATTAATAAGCCCGGACCTCTGTTAGCTGTTGAACAGGTTTCTTGTCAGTCAGAAATTCACTTCTCTCCCAAGAGCCAGTCATTCATTTATCTATCCATACAAGAAACAAGTGATAAATGTCATATTAGGTACCAAGCACTTCCTGTGCCAAGTGCTGGGGACAGGATAGAGAATGCACAGCACCTGCCCTCTCAGAACATTCTCTCCCAGTTCTGTACTGGTATGCCAAGCACATCGGAGGGGCAGCCTAACCATTCCATTCTGCATTTAAAGGAGAGAAATAAGAGAACTGGGGCTTTAGCACAGGGTTATGTTGACTCCGGCTTCCGCAGGGGCCAGGCGAGTGGCATGGCATCTGTGCCTGACGCAGGCCCAAGTAGACGCTTCAGGTCGTGATGAGGAGCCAGAGTACATCCTCCTCTGAAGGGGACAGCTGTTACTCAGTAGCTCCGGAGCTGTCATCTCTTCCCGTTTTCCAAGAGAAGCCGGAAATCCGCATTTTTATGTGAAATTTCTTTATATTTAAACACTCTGCAGGCCAAACAAAACACAGCCACTGGTTTTGACCTCTGCTTTATAATAGAGAATGCTCGCTTTTGTTCCTTCAGAACTAATGAATGCTCAATTATGAGAAGGAATTTGGAGGTTGGTGTTAGATTATGCTCCTCAAAAGGCCGCAGACCCCCACCCTGAACCCTCGAGATACTAATTGACACACTAGCACAGGCCGACAGCTGGGCTCTGGAAGTAGGAACACACGAGGAAACAGGCCAGCTAGTCCAGGTCACTTTGGGAGGTCAGGGCAGCAGTGCAAACATTAGAAGGCCGAAGACAAAGGTCAGGTGGCAGCAAGGAAGCCCTCCGTTTCCTCGAGCTGTTGGTTAATGAATCATATTCAAAAACTATCACCAGATTCCCCCTCTCTGGCACTGCTTCGTGAGGTGGAAAAAATTAAATGGAAATCAAAATTACCATGGCTGTCGGGAGCTTTTCAGAGACCAGTAGGCCAGTGCGAGGCCAACATAGGATGAAGTTTCTGCCTGGAGCAAAGGTCTCCAAAGGATACCTGGTGTTGGGTATTGCAGAAGGGCTGGGTGGAACAGGATTATATACTGGAGCCTTGGAGCCCGGCTGCCCATATTCGAATGCCAGCTCACTCGGTGACCTTGAACTAATCACTTGTCTTAATAACTCAAAAAAAAGCTTCATCTCTGAAGCTGGGGATAATAATGGTACCTTCCCCAAAAGTTGCTGTGAGGCTCAGAGGAGTGAACCTACAATGCTGCTTGACACGCAGAGCCTAGGAGCTACAAGCTTCACTGGTGGCCCAAGTACTGGGGTTAGTGTTGCTAGGAGAGGTGGGCCTTCCCTAAATGGCTCCCTGTAGCTTTCTTCAGTGACACCAAGACACTGCATCTGTGGATACCGGTGGCAACTGCCACCGCAGAAGTAATGTTTGTTCTACCTGTTTGGGCCCTCAGATTCTACGTGGGGCTCTCGGCCACTGGATCCTACCATAGCCGCACTGCGGTCACTGCATGGACTAGCACCTTGATAGGGAAGAGAAACCCTGGGTGGGCTTCCTCCTGCCTCTAGGGTGGTCCTAGACCAGACCTCCCCAGAGGAACTGCACTTCGAGGCCTCCCACCCTCACCCCCTTCCTGCCCAGGCAGTAAGAACTCCCCAGAGGGCCATGCTAGATAGAACAAGTCAGAAGCACATACTGGCCTCCTAGCTTCACCATCTTTCTTTGGTCTTGCCAGGAGGCCTTCAACACTTGAACCAGAAGCTGAGTTTTGGCTTCCCCAAAACGGTAGGCACCTTCAGTACTTGTCTCTTTGAAGAATGAGTGCCCTTTTGTTGGGGGGGGGGGGTGTTGTGCACAGATAATCTCTTCAATTTTAACAAAAAGCATTCTTTAAATTTTGTACAATCCTAGAATGTGCTGTGTGTGTGTGTGCGCGCATGCACGCTTAAAAAATACTGAGTCCACACTGTTTCTGTAGCTATAGAAGGGAGGAGCTTACCAGACTGAACTTTTGGCAGAAATAAAAAGGACCCATGTTTCCTTCCCACCTGCAATTATAGTTTTACCAGCTTGTAAAGCACCCGTAGAATTTGCAGTACATTCTTCCTTTGCAGGAGGGGAGAGGCCCTGCTGTGAGGGTAATTGGCTTTCTAGCTTCCTTTAATGTGCAGGTGGAAGGGACCTGTACTGAAGGGCCTATACTCTTAGGATTAACTGATGTTGAATTGTGTTTAACTTCCACGCATCTCCCTGAATACATGTGTTCCATTAAATCTTAGGAGTGGAAACACAGCTTATAACCTCGGAAAATATCCCCATCCCTATCACTTCTTATGGCTTTACAAAAACAGAGGTGTTTTTTTTTAATGGATTAAAAAAAATTTTTTTTAATGTTTATTCATTTTTTGAGAGAGAGAGAGAGACAGACAGACAGACAGACAGAGCACAAGTAGGGGAGGGGCAGAGAGAGGGAGACACAGAATCTGAAGCAGGGTCCAGGCTCCAAGCTATCAGCACAGAGCCCAACGTGGGGCTTGAACTCCCAAGTCATGAGATCATGACCTGAGCCAAAGTCTGATGCTTAACCGACTGAGCCACCCAGGTGCCCCTTAAATGGATTTTTAACCACCGAAGGGATTATGCTCAACCCTGTTTAACCCTTGTGTTAAAGATACATGGCATCTTTAAATGACAGTTTCACACAATACATCCAACTTGTATGACTTTTTTCCTCAAGCTTTGGCTGTTTACAGTATTCGTACCCAGGAGGAGAATCTCAGACTCTTCACTACTTTATATCTAGAATTCTAAGTTACCTTATTTGTGAAGTGAAAAGGTAGAGTTAAACAATTTTTACAGCCCCTCTCCCAGCTCTAGGAACCCTGGTTCCATGATCCTTAAGAAGTGATTAAGTTGTAGAAGCTACTCTACATGTCTCTATCTACTTTCTGGGATTTTCTTGCCAGTTTTCATAAACTAGCAAGGCTCTGAGCATAGCAAGGAACATGGAGTGAAAGCCAGATAGCTGCTCCTTCAATCAAGGGACAAATGTCAAGATTCCATTTGTCAAAGATCAACTGATGTTTTCACTTTTTGTCCTTAAACAGCAGTTTTAATCTTTTTCACAAACTTAATCTGAAGGACAGCTTACAAAAACAAGTTAAATATACTGATTTTATACAGCCCTTAAAAGCAAATTACCTTCTTAATACCTTACAATCTAGTGGCGGCTAGAATAGTCCCCAGCACACAAAAGTTGGCCAGTAGAAATGTGCAGAATATGCCAGCTAGTGAGTTTGCTCCTAAATGGGCAGCTTCGATAGGTTATCTGGTGAACTAGGCGTTGGAGTTTGTGTCAGAGCTAAAAGCAGAGAGCCCCTTGCAGCTCGGGTGTGCATGAAGGACAATGAAAGAATGGGGCATCATAAGGGAAGGCTTAGACCTGAAGAAAAAGGGAATTCAGGGAAGGAGGTTGTTGAATGGATTCTTGGCTGGAGCAGAGGTCAAGGGTGCAGAGAGAAAGTCTAGGTAATCACAGGTAGTAAAACTACTGATTGGAGTTTCATCTTTTTCTCTTTTTTCTGTCTGTTGCCCTCTGGGGGCAGGGCAGGGGATCATCTGACAGACAGAAGGAGCTAGAAAGGGCCAGGATTCTCAGGCTGCTTGCTTTTTCCCCAAAGTTGTTAAGGCGCACTCTCACCGAAGGCAAAGGCCTCCCATTTCATAGCACTCAGTCAAGGAGGGAGGAGAGAGACATTCAGAAAACCTACAACCCAGGACAACAATAGTTCATCCTTTACCAAGTAACATAATACCTCCGGCACTCAGTCTTTGTAAAATGAGAACATTGTACTAAATAATTAGATTAATCATAGCTGGTTTTTATTACATGTTTAAAAAAATGTGACTTTTATTATAGAGTGCTTACTTGAGGCCAGACCCTGTTCTAAATCCATGTAGATTACCTCATTTAATCCCAACAGCCCTCTGAGGTAGGTACTATCATTACTCATGTCTTGCCCAAAGTCATTTAGCTGAAGTAGAGGAGCTGGGATTCAAACCCAAGCTGTCCTGTTCTAGTACATAGCTTCTCGTTTCCGTTTTATATGAAATGTTTCAGACTTATCAAATCCAAGAATAACAAATACGACCAGCTGCTCGATTACCCCTGCAGTTGAAGGATTCCCTTCTCCAGTGGGCACACACTCTGAACCACTACGTTTACTATTTGCCACCAGCACTAACATTTCTTTATTTCCAGAGGCATCCTGATACCAAGATCTACCTGGCAGCAAGGCCATGCCCTACCGTTGCTGAAGCTCCACTAAGTCTTATCACTGGGTAGAAGGAAAGAATAGAAGGCAATGAGGAGAACAGAACTACATAAATGTTCCCATCACAGCCTCAGAGTACCAGCACCACATATGTAAAAATCCAGTGCCTGGGAGACGCTGCATAGATGCTGTGGTCATAGTGCTTAGGCTCAGTCCTGCCCAGGTTCCCCCAAATAGTCCATAGCCCCTAAAGTTTCTACAGTCTTAACCACTACTGTGGTGGCCAAAATGTTTTCATTCTGTCCAACCCAGTGACCAGTTGTCAAAAACAGCAAACTTCCAGAGCAAAGAACTGGATAACCCACAGAATATATTATAGCACAAATGGGAAAGCAGGCTAACTACATATGGACTTATGATACTGTGAATTTGCTTTTGTTTTTTGAAATTTTGGATTTAGCATCTTCTATAGTCATCACTAAGGCTGACCTGTGTCAGTGTGTGTTTATATATTTATAGCTAGTCTGCTTCCAAAAAGGACTTTTGTGGTAGAGCTTCTCTCTCTCTCTCTCCCTCCCTCCCTCCCCCTGTGTGTGTGTGTGTGTGTGTGTGTGTGCGCGCGCGCGCGCGAGTGTGTGTGTGTGTTCATAACTGGCTACTCTTAATTTTTTTTTTTTTTTTTCAACGTTTATTTATTTTTGGGACAGAGAGAGACAGAGCATGAACGGGGGAGGGGCAGAGAGAGAGGGAGACACAGAATCAGAAACAGGCTCCAGGCTCTGAGTCATCAGCCCAGAGCCCGACGCGGGGCTCAAACTCACGGACCGCGAGATCGTGACCTGGCTGAAGTCGGACGCTTAACCGACTGCGCCACCCAGGCGCCCCAATAACTGGCTACTCTTAATTCTCATCACTTGCCATTGGTTTGAATCATTGGCATATATACTTATCAAAGATGAGTCTTTGCTGCTCAGGATCCGGTGTGCCTGGAGTTCTGCTAGCATCCCTCCCACAGAATGTGGTTAGAAAACCCAACTCTTCTAGAATTGCCTTCAGCCTAAAGGTTCCCTTCAGCTACTGGAAGAATAGAGGACAAAAATCTGATGCAGCTGACATTTTAGGTGTGTATATAATTTACCAAATTGTTGACCACTCAGCTCTTAGTCAGTGGTCACAAAAGGAATTAGAAACCCTCCCCTGCTACCCCACAACCCAAAGAAGGAAGGGTGTTACTTGGCTTTGGCACAGAAGCCTGCTGGCACACAGTGTCAAACAGCAGCACAATGGTACATTTTGGCCACAGAAGGCTTTGGGGTGGCGGAAAGGGCCAAAATAGTTGTGGCATAAGTTGGCCAAGATATTAAGCAGATCTGAGTTTAATTTGACGTAAAGATAACAACGCTTTTTTTTTTTTCGTTGTTTGTTTGTTTTGTTTTCCAACTGGCTGCTGCTTTCTCTGTCTCCATGGGACCAAAGATTTCAGCCAGGAGCTAGTTCATAAGGGCATTCAAGTCCTTTCAAAGTGAGACATGCAATGGTCTTTACACAGGCTTTCACGTTTGGCTGGGCAAGATGGAGTAAGGATAAAAAGGCACATGGGGATCTGGGAGAAGCTGAAAATGGATCTTGAGGCTTGAATTCCTCTATGACTTTGCTTAAGCCACATGGCCTGAGCTTAGAATAGAGAGGCAGGCAGTCTGTCTCCTTGGGATAAGGAAAGATTTGGAACTCAGCTACTGTGAGGTCTTGGCCCCTACTGTGTATTCTGGTTTGTTTTGTTAGCAGGAGCAAGTTATTCTCGTTTCTTGCCTTTGGGGTTTTCTTCAGCACACTTAGAAGCTAGGAGTCTCCACCCCACTGATAGGGTGGACAGAATGGGATAATGAAAGGGGTGGAGAGACAAGTTGATTCAGCTGCTTAGGATGAGGAAGGCCAAGAAACTTCAGGCCTCGGAGCTAGCTTCTGGACACATCAAGGGTGGGGATGGAAGGGGCACCATGAGGACTGAAGTTATCTCTATCTAGGCAAGAAGCCATTCTTCCTAAGAGGCTAATGGGGCCAGCCGGGCTAGTTAGGAAAACCAACTTCTTGTCTGAATCGTGACTTTATTACCCGTGAAGTGGTTAACAGTGGAGGAGAAGCTACAGTATTCTGAAAGGTAGTCAGTGAAGTGTAACCAATCAAAAGGGATTATGAGATATACCTAAAATGGTTAAAATGGTAAATGTAATGTATATTTACCACACTAAAAAGAATATGTAGCTTCTTTAAAAAAACAAAAAGATTAGGAGCACCTTAGGAAGGCACTCCTTGACTTATGTATGGACTCTATTTCATGACCTTCTAAGTATTTGTGAAGTGCTAGGTACCATGTTTTGTGATGTGGTGGATTTAAAATGTGTAAGACAAGATGCTCATTCTAGATGGGCAGTATGCTGACGGGGTCCTCCGAGTGGGAAGGAGATGCATTTAGGAGGAAACGAGCAGTCCCTCTACCCAGGTTCTGGAGGTGCCTACCCAATTTCCAGACTGGGAACAGAGACGGTGCAGTTTTAGGATTCTTGCCAAGACTATGCTATGCATTCCCCACATAAAACGTTACCGGAGTTCGTTCTTAGGCCTGCTTGTAAGAGTCTTTAAAAATACTGGCTCAGTCGGTAGAGCATGCTACTCTTGATCTGAGGGTCATGAGTTCAAGCACCATATTGGGCGTGGAGCCTACTTTAAAAAAATAAAAATAAAAATGACCTATACGTGGAAAATTCAACCTTGAATGCAAGTCTTTATCCATCCTGCACTCCACTACTAAGAACAATACCTGGGCAAGAGGAAATGCCCAATAAATATGGAGTGAATGAATGAGTTAGAGGAAGAGGAAGACAAGTATGAGACTGAGCTCAAAAGGGACTGTATGTTAATTCGAGCCACGATATTGCATAAGTGAGCATTTGTGACCTGAAGATCTCACTAACATTAATCTTTTTGTGTTTTCTTTTTTCTTTAGGACTATTTAGTCCTGAGTTCAGACAACTGATTTTCAGTAACCGCTATAGTTCAGCTATAGCATGCCCTCTGAAAGGCAGTGGAGCATAATGGTTGAGGGCATGGAGCCTGGAGCCAGACAGCTTGGGTTTACATCTTAGCTGTACCCCTTACCTGCTGTGTGATCTTGAGCGGATTACTTAAACATATCATGCCTCAGTTTCCTTATTTGTAAAATGGGGATTATTAAAGTACCTACCTCACAAGATGATGAGATTGTGTTATAAATACGTGAAGTTCAGTTGATTTACAACACCGTAATAAGGCTTTTATCATGCACCCTGTGACTACAGGTGCTTTCTCTTTTTTATTCTAACAGTTCAAGCTGTCCATGAATAGCAAGAACACTTTAATATTAGAAACTCTGAAATGTTATAAAGGGGATTCCCTACCTGGACAATCTGACATATATTTCACATCCTCTTTCTACCACTACTGCCAGTCTTCTCTAGTTTAGATGACCCCAGTTTCTCCATCTCTGACATAGATAATAATTTACCTTATATGGCTGATAAGGGAACCAATAAAGATATAGATAGATATAGATACACACACACACACACACACACACACACACACACACACACACTGAACTTTTATTGAAGTATGTAAGCAAATTAAGCGTAATAGAAAATGCTTTTTCAAATGGCTTAGCAGAAATCACTAATACTGGCATTTTTAAAAATACATTTAAAATAGTAGTTGACTGGGGCGCCTAGGTGGCTTAGTCAGTTGAGTGTCCAACTCTTGATTGTGGCTCAGATCATTATCCCAGAGCCATGGGATCAAACCCCGCATTGAGCTCCATGCTAGGCATGGAGCCTGCCTAAGATTCTCTCTCTCCCCTTCCCTCTCTCCCTCTATCCCTCTCCCCTGTTTACACACATTCTCTCTCAAAAAATTAAATTAAAAAAATGTTTAAAAATACAATACATAGCCATCATGATATAGAGCTAAAACTCAAAAATCAGAGTTTGGTGGGGTGATATTGCCAGTTAACACTGCATTTAAGAATGATAGCCTTTTCGGGGCGCCTGGGTGGCGCAGTCGGTTAAGCGTCCGACTTCAGCCAGGTCACGATCTCGCCGTCCGTGAGTTCGAGCCCCGCGTCAGGCTCTGGGCTGATGGCTCGGAGCCTGGAGCCTGTTTCCGATCCTGTGTCTCCCTCTCTCTCTGCCCCTCCCCCGTTCATGCTCTGTCTCTCTCTGTCCCAAAAATAAATAAACGTTGAAAAAAAAAAATTAAAAAAAAAAAAAAAGAATGATAGCCTTTTCTATTATCAGGTCTTCTAGCATATTCTAGTCATAAATTATACATAAATATGCACAGATATGTATTATACACAGTCATGCGTTTAAGGAAATGGTCTCTTTTCCGTAATTTGAAAATTCCTGATAACTCCATTTTATTTCATTAATGCACATTCTCACATGCTGTTAACTACCTGCTTCCTAGGATGCCGTACAATTTATACTGCTGACATGACCTTGTGACAGAATCATGAGTACTACAACTAATTTGGAATTCTTCAAATATGAATGTAAAACACAGAGGAAAAATTAATAACCTGTGAATGGGGAAGGGCTGGGGCGGCAGAAGCAAGGGAGGAAGGCAGCTTGGCCCAGGAATGGCATTGGAAGCGGGGAGAAGAGAGGGAGCTGGCTGCCTCAAGACATGTTATTTTTACTGTGGCTTCTTGCTCCTCTCCACCCCCACCTCTTCCAGTCTGAGCTTTGAGTACAGTTGAATTTTCACCACAGAACTTGGCTAGGTCTCCTCAGGGACTTTCTCTTTCCCATCTTTCCATAAATTATAGGTTTGCACATGAGAACAGAACAGATGATTCCCATTATCTTTTGGGTTGGGTTAGGATTTTTTTTTTTTTTTAAACCTGCCCACTCTTAAATGTGTATCCTAGTTCAGGGAGGTGGAGCTTTTGTTAACATAGTGGCACATCCACCAACAAATTGATCCACTCCTCTTTAATAAGATGGTTTTAACCTGGTTTCCTTGACCAGTATGATTACGATCATTTTCCTGGGCCTTTAAATACTCACAGGAAGTCATTGCTCCTGAAGAACCGGGCCTTGCCTGAGCTGTTCACCAGTATCCCCAGCACTTGGAACACCACCTGGCAGAATGCAGACTGCATGTGTATGTATGGATATTTTGGTCCTTATTTTAGTGGTGAAGTGACATTTCCAGGACACTAGTATATTTTCATAAACGACCCATTCAGATCATTGTAAAGTAATCGGATAGGTCCAAAAGTGTTCATTTTCCCCAGAGCATAGGGACCATTTATAGATAAGGTGTAGAACTCACTAAAAGCTAGAGCCACTGCTAGTAGTTACTAACGTTTAATGAGCTCCAAAGCTGAGGACTCTCTTTGACTAGATACACAGACCAGATGCAAACTCAAAGGAAGGGAAAAAGGAATTTACTGTATTGCATCTGAGTTTATTGTGCTCTTTGTGGTCTCCTAAAGTATTCAAGCTAAGCTCTCTAAAAGAAACAGGTCCTAGGGAAAGGTGCAAAGAGAAATGAAAAGATGTGGCCTAATTCCACTTCCAGCATCTGGAATATTCTATTGCTTACAAACATAATAAAAGTACAGTGAAGGAATTTTTTTTTAAATGTTCTTGACAGTGAGGGAAGAAGTGGGAAAGGACAGATAACATTTTTAAAAAATGGTTAATATTTGTTGCAGAATTCAATAGAAAAACTGAGCGACCTTCCTGAAAAAGCAAAACAAATAAGGATGAGGACTTGGCCTGATCAGAAGAGAAGTCTAGCAATAAAGAGGTCTGTAGAGAACAGGGAGGCAAGTTACAAATGGGGGGATCATGACAGCAAAAAAGAAAAGCAGAAGTGTTCAACTTGGAACACTGGAAGAAGAAACAGCCAAAGCTGAGTGGAGAGGAAGAAGAGGCAATAACGATGTTACCAAGAAGCATGCTATAGAGACAGAAGAAACAGTTCCTCCCCTGGAAAATGGACAGGGACTAAAGAAGATGGATATTTTTGAAATCCAGATCCTTCTGAATGAGGCCACCATCAAGGTAAACCCAGAGTAGGGTCTAGAGTTTGCTATAAATTTCCAAGTGACCTTATCTTGTAGTTTAACAAACTAAACATGTATTTGCCCGCTATCTCTTGCCCTACCTAACCTTGAGCAAGATCTACTAAATTAATACCCTCTCTTTCTACTTGACTGCCCTGGCAGTGCTGTTGTTCTCTCTGTACTAAATATAGTTCCAGGGACAAAAGGGATGAAACACATGAAAGGCAACAGCTTAGCTTATGTTAATATATGTCTTTCTTGTTCAGGACCAACTAATCCATCTCAGGAGCCCCCCAGAACGACTCCTTTTTGATGTTAGCTTATTTATTTGATGATAGTAGTGATGAGTAAGTCTGTCCTTACTATATTTCACAATATGAATTAAATCATAATGTGTAGCCACTGTGAGGGTTAAATCCTGTTAATTCTATTGTTTACTCTAAATAGAGGGGACATTGATTTCATAATTAAAAGCCTAATATATTCGGATGGCCTTGTTTACCTAAGTAGCGATTTACAGTTAAGATCCCAAAAGCCCTTCTGTATGGTGTGACCTTTTTGTGTCAAAGGCATCGTGTGGTATGCCTCAAAGGCAAAAATATATCCTTCAACCTTGCTCTTAGCCAAGAAAATTGGGCATGGAAGGAAACAAACCAAACAAACAATAAATTGCCGTAGATGCATGTGCACTAAGTTATTCATTTTTACTCAAATTAGTAAAAGAATGGTCGTTCTTATTTCCTAGCTGTTCTTTCCAGAAATACGTTACTATATTACTATGTGCCTGATACAGCTTAATATAAGCCTTCAGTATCCTAATTTGGCATTCCTCAAAGTGTGGTTTAAGAAGAACAACATTTTTGAGCTCTTAATGTGCTATTTACATTTCTAAGAGATTTGCACGTATCTATCATTCCATCCTCACAACCAGCCTGTGCAGTGGGTTTTATTATTACGCCCATTTCTTGGATGAAAACCTTAGGCAGAGCAGGTAAAAATAATTTGCCCAAAGTCACCAGCTAGGACATGGAAAAGTATCAAAATTCAAACTCAGGAAGACCAACTTAGCCAGTGCTTTTCATTACTATACAAGGACATCTCTGATTTCATGGAATTTCTACCAAAATGCAACTGGTTGGTACAAGAGATGGACAGGGCATTAAATGACATTTAATCACATAATGAGAAAATTATTCCCTTCCGCTCACTTTCTGTCCTTGAGGTTAAATTAAGCAACGACTTATTTTGGTGCGACTTGAACCCCTAACATCTGCTAATCTTTTTTTTTTTTTTTTTGAACAGAGTTGGTGGCAGGCTCAGGGTGTTCCAGCAGTTGTGTTACCTTGATTTTATGGCAAGGGATGCTGGTTTTCCATTTGTGGTATTCATGCAAGGCTTTCATTTTTAAACAAACTTACTTAAGTAAATGACTCCATTTAAATAAAGCATTAAGTAAACAACACAGGTGGAATGCAGCTATGACAACGTTTGTGAAGGTGTTTTCACACGATTGAAGTTTGGGAAACATTGTCCTGATTCTTCTATTCTGAAGTGCACTTTGATGCAATGTTTTTGGCAAACACTGAGTGAGATTCCTTGTGTTCTTATCAAAAAGATCCCTCCCTCCTTCCCTCCTTGGGCGGTGGTGGGGTGGGGGGGGTCATCTGCCACGGAGTTTTCACCAGAGCATAGAGAAGAGAGAAAAATATATTGTACTGAACTTTTTTTTCCCCACAGTAACCTATTTTATTTTGCCTTCCTGAGAGTTTTTACTTTATTTTTTTTTTGTAGTGAACTTTTAATCACACCTCATAATTTTTTCTTCCTGAAAACATACTATTTCTGCTTTTTTGGTGTTAAAATCCCATTACCTTCTTGTGAAAGGATAATGATAGTCAAGAGATTTTTGTTTGGTTTTTAATATCCTTACTCGGCAAAAGTAAAAATTAGAAACTTAAAAAAAATTGTACCGATCCTGAAAACATGAAATTTGGGTGCCATTGCTCAGTCACTGTTCATGGTAGGATTCCTGTTCGTTGCCTAGCAGGCTTGAGTACTTCAGGAAGGGTAATGTGGAATCATGCCAATCTCTTTCTAAAGTGCATTCAAGCCTTTTCTTCAGGGAAATTATTAAAGCACTCTGCTTGTGAAATTCTCTTTATTCTCTAGGTTTCTGGTTTTCCTATCAGGACTGCAATGCTAATTATTAATAAAATTCTTTTTGAAAGTTGCAGTGCCCCTGAAATAGTTACTGTGAGCAACCAATCCATTGGAATGCTGATATTTGTTAAAATGTTTATTTCATTTTTCACTTCCAAAATGGAAAGTTCAGAGCACAATTGAGAAATACTTGGTCATTGGTTTTTTGTTTGTTTTTCTTTAATGTTGCTGCTGTTGTTTCCGGGACTTAAGAGAATAGAAAAGCTAAAAATCTTGGACATATTTAAGAAAAAAAGTCACTTATTTTTCTTGACTATATGCTTTGATCAAAACATTATTTTACATGAGATTTCAGAGTTGATCTAGAAGGAGGCCATTGGGAGTTGCAGAAAGATTTGTAAAAGGGAGAGGAGGCCCCAAAAGCCCAATGTCAAGGAGGCTGGAGTTGGAGGGGTTAATTTTAACTCCAAAGCACAGACAAGTAGCAAAGTTCAAAGACTCCTGCAAAATTTAAGATGATTTCTCAGGATAAGTCAGAGTCAGCCAGGGAAGATCTGGCCTGTTGAAGGCTGGCATTGGCCAGCAACCCCGAAGCAACAGGATCAACGCCACAGTCAATGCTCTAAGGAAGACAATAGAAACTAGTCAAAGGTCTCAGACTGAGACATTCCCAGCCCCTAGATCACTCTGTAAACTCAATGGATATGACTGGCTTTCACATTTTTTATTTCACTAACTCTAAGATGTCTGAGTAGCCCTGTCCCTTATGTGGCTTTCCTTGTACCTTAAAGGATCTTTGTAGAGAGGCAGGTTCTCATCCTTATCTACCCAATGGCCTCACTTTCAGCAGCAGATGGCAATGGCTTTTTCCTGGCCTGACACTAAGCCCCATGTCCATATGGAGTCTTTCATGATCCAGTGCAAAGGGACCTGGAACAGGTCTATCAGACTAATGTCATCATTTTTCTCTTGGGAGTAGCCATGACCCAGAGAACCTTCAGAAAGCAGGGCCAGACAAATATGTGGATGCTCCAGCAGGCTAATAATTTAGCATCTTCCTCACTGGTACTCTTAACTTACTTTCAGTAGGTACTCAGATGGTATTTAGTATATTTAGTAGATAAGGAAAGGGAGTGACAAACTGATTATCAATAAAAATACATTATACTTCTTTCTGTTGAGAATGAAGAATTACAGGCACCTGGGTGGCTCAGTCGGTTAAGCATCCAACCCTTGGTTTTGGCTCAGGTCATGATCTCACAGTTTATGGGTTCAAGCCCGGCATCAGGCTCTGCTTGGGATTCTCTCTCTCTCTCTCTCTCTCTCAAAATAAATAAACATTTTTAAAAAATGAAAAATGTATTACATACTCTAACAGTAGCACTACCTTTTTAACTTACTTGGAATGAGATTCCTAATAAGTATTTCCATAACTCTGAACTGGATGGTGTTAGTCACAGCCTCTCCAAGAGTACAAGCAACATACAAGGATATAATTATAAGGTCTTGATCAAAATATACTTAAGGTTTTTTTTTTTCTGGCTTTCATCTCAGCAAAATGTTTCCAACTTTTTCAGATACCAGATTTGGTCATCATCAGTTTTTCTTTTTCTTGCCTAATTGTCTTAGCTAGAACCTCCAGTAAAATATTGAATAGATGTGTTAAAAACAGACATCGTGGTCTAATTCCTGATCTTAAGAGTAAAACATTTGGTCTTTCATCATTAAATATGCTTTTAACTTGAGTTTTTCATGGATAGCCTATACCTGTTGAAGAAGTTCCCTTCTTGTCAAATGCTTTTTATCACAGGGAGGGGTTGGATTTTGTCAAATGCTTTTTTTTGTTTGCATCTGTTGAGATCATCTTGTGTTTTTTGTCCTTTATTCTATTAATGTGACTTAATACAATGTTTGATTTTCAGATGTTAAACCAACCTTGCATTCCTGGGATGAATCTCAATTGGTTATAGTGTTTAATTCTTTTTATATGTTGCTAGATCCAGCTAGCTAGTATTTTATTGAGGATATTTGTATCTTTTTCCAACTCTATAGTTCTTAGTTTTGGTCTGCAATTTTTACAGAATCAGGCAACTTTAACATTCATGCAATGAAGCTCGTCTCTTGCACCCATGTTAACTGATTGCTCAGATGACTGGTGCATCATTCCAGGATGCTTTTCCTGGCTTACAGTTTCTCTGTACACCTTACATGTGCTTACCACCAAAATGTTCAGTACTCAATATATAAAGTTTTTAAAATTTTTCACTGCTATCTACTTATCCTCTAGAGGAACTAGTTCACATTTGACAGTAATTTAAAGAGTAGCTGTGGAAACGTGAGCTCACTGGCACCTTATTTCCAATTTATTTGGTGGTAATGTTGTACAGTTTACCAATTCATGTCCTAGAACTGGCCAGGTCACACCATAATCTAGCTCTGATGGTGGGGGCTGAGAAGAACCTCCAAACTGGACTCTGATGTTTGGGTTCATCATCCCTGATAGTCACAGAAGAGAGCTCTCTGGGATTCTTTCCATTTTCTATTGTACCAGCCACAGTTTTGGGCAGCATAATCACATAACAATATTCAGATCTTCCCCTTTTGTGACTTCCTTTGGGAGAAGGGAGACAGAATGCCTAGCCGAACACATTAGGTACCAAAGCCTTGCCAACTGGTGGCAAAGTCCCACGTGTGGAGCCTCCCAAACTTTGAGTGCAGGGTTCATTAGGATAGCTTGTTGAGCAGGTACTGAGACCTGGATCTGCTTTTTAGTCTGAACGAACTACATCAGTGGAAAATGATGTTTGTTACTTAATTGGAGCTTTAGGATTAGGCAACTCTCCTTGTGATAACTCAGGCCTTTTATAACTATTTTCAGAGAAAGAGAGAGAAAGAAAACAAGAGGGAACAACTCTGACCATGGTCTAAAGCCAGGCTTCTGTCACTAAGCAATCAAGAAAAAAGCTCAAGTGGCCCTTGCATAAGTGGGAATTTGCGGTTTCTAAAGCTGCCCATTCCCCAAACGACTAAAAGATGTTATTGGCATTTGGCACTGTTTCCTATGTTTTGCTCTCCTTAAATTTCTCTTTAAAAGGGTTTGAGTTTAAAGGCAGAACCACTGAAAAAATGCAATTGAATCCTAGAGCTGTGAAAGGCCAAGTCCAGAGTTAACCCCAGGAGGTCCTGTTTTGTTTTTGTTAAGGCTCATTCCCAGGGGATGCCAGGAAGTCTAAGGGTAGGCAGAAGAGAAGGAAGAGACTAGTCCAGATCAGCTCTAGGATGGCACCACCATGCGCCAAGGGCTTCCCGCCCTCACCAGGCCAACTGACTCCACGATGTACACTGGAAAGACTAGGGGAAAGGGACAGGAAATTTAGGAAAGAGAACCCAGAGCCAAGGGCAAGAGAAAGAAGACTCGCTGGTGGCACAGCCTCCCATACCACAGGCTGTCATGGGACAGAACACAAGACTTCCAAGGGCTTCTTGGCCCCAACTCACTTTTTTAAAAGTTGTGTTTTCCCCTAGATTATTAAAGTCTACTCATGGCACAGAATTTGGGAAGCACAAACAGTTAGTAGGGAGAAAATGAGAAAATAACCGTCAGGCAGGGTGGCAGAGAGTTTCAGATCCCAGGCCTTGGTAGGTCAGACTTTGATTCCCAGCTCCACTGCTCAGCATCCTCATGTACAGTGAGGGGAGTAAGATCTAATGGTGATGTGAGGATTCAGTGAGATCACATAGCTGGCCACGGTGAGCTGCTGCTGCTCCTGTCATTACCATTAGCCCACCACCACAGTTAACAATTGGATACACATCTGGCTAGGTCTTTCCTGTGCATGTATAGGTATAAAACATGGCTTATTCTTTATAGTAGATCAATTTTTATCTTGCTTTAACTTAAATAACCTTCAGAAGCACTAGCTCTTTTGCTTTCATGTGGAAGATTCTATTGCTATAGTTGAATGCCTTTTCCTTATAAATAATACTAGGATATACATCCTTGTATAAAATCTTCAGCTTCTGATTATTTAAGGTAAATTCAGAAGAGGAATTATTACAGTCAGGGTTTGAACTTCTTAAAAGCTCTAGATACATTTTCCTAAATCTATACCTGCCAACACATCAAGTTCTCTCTTCAGATCTCTGGAGCATCAGCCAGGGATTTTAAACACATATACGCACATGTGCATACACACACGTTTTTGGTAATTTTAGAGGCAAAAAAAAAAAAAAAAAAAAGATTCCTCATCACTGTTTGATTTTGCCTATTTTTTTTTTTATTATTTGGGAAGCTAAGTGTGTTTTTGCATGCTAATTACTACGTTTAAAAAATTTGATCACATCTTTTGCCCATTTGAGGACAGACTATTTTTTTTGCCCCACTGAGTTTACATGAGTTCCTTATATGTTACGGGTCATGTTTTTCCTAGTTTTGTTGTTAGCCCTTGGATTTTATATGTGATCTTTTTGATAAACAGAAGTTTTCAACTTTTATGAGTTCAGATCTGTCCACCTTTCCCTGTTGTGATTTTTTTTTTCCTGTGGATTTCGAAGCCTTTCTCCATGGTTGAATCTGATAAATGGTAAGTTGCATTTTGTCTTTTCAAATATTTCATTTCATACATTCAGTAAGAAATTTCTGGGATTTTTTCTTCATTGTATAAGTGAGGATAGAGGGGAAATTTCCCCCCAAATGGTTAAGTAGTCATTTCAGCCCCTTTTTTTTTTTAGATACTCCGCCCTTTCCATGCTGACTTTTGATTCCATATTCATATAATCTAATTACGTGTGTGTCCTGGGATCTGTTTCGGAGCAATCACTTCTGTTTCCTCAGTAGCAATTCCAATGGCCAGTACCAATCATGTGAATTTTATGATATTTTCAGGTCTGGTAGCACAACTAGATCTTCATATCCCTGTTTTACAAAATTGTCTCACTTACGCCTGCCGTTTTATCCCTCCAGATCAACTTTGAAATCACCTTGTCAACCCAATTTCCTTTTTAAATTATTTTAATAATTGTACTGACTCCAAGTTGAATTGTTGCACTTTTTGTACTTTTTCTTAACAGTGAGAATTTTTAGCTCGGGACTTGAAAAGAAACACATGTAGCTTAAACTTATGTAAGATTAATAAGCTAAAAGAATTAACTTATTTTACAATCCTAAATACAACTATGATTGAATGATCACAGCCAAATGCTGCCAAAACTTGTCAGGAGGCAGTTGCAGAGCCAGCCACTTCCTGTCAAGTTAGGAGCCTTTTACAGACTGCGCATTAAGATTCATTTTTGAGGTACAGAAGGAGCTGAACATGCACCAAATGTTCAAATGCTTCAGTGTTTTTTATTCTACATAATCAACAAGAATGTTAGCTATTCCAATGATAAAATGCTTTTCAAGAGCAGTTCAAAAATTGCCCACTCTGGCCTTTCTGGCTGCCCACAGCATTCATCCTCTATTGTCTCATGTTTGGAGAGCCGACTAGCTCATCCCTCAGGAATTGTGCACGTCCCAGGAGCTCGTGAATCACACGTCCCCTGGAGGCTCTGCTAAAGTGCATGTGGTGTTTAACTGGCAGCAACCCCTCTGCCCTCTAGGTTCACGCCATGAAACCATAACCTCATCTGGTCAAAGGCTTGCCATTTTGTTGGGACAAAGTTGGCATTTAAGTGTTTGGTTCCGGGGCCTGCAGTAGGAATATCCCAGAAATATCCTGTTTCAGCTTTTTGAATACAAAGGTTGAACGCACTTGGAAAGGCCCGAAATGGAAATGGAGCAGGACCCATTCCTCCTTAACAAGTGATCTGTTTCTACCCATGGAAGGGCAGCAGAGCAAGATGGGGTCAGGTGGTGGCTAGAGGCAAAAATGCCTTAGAAACTAGGTGGCATTTGGGCCAGGTATGAGAGCGTGTGCCTGGGGAGGCATGGTAATGGAGTAGGAATGACTAGGCATGGAAACCATACGGGCCTGAGTTGAAACTCCAGCTTTGGTGCCTGTTGGTCCTCTGACCAGGCGACCAGTCCCTGAAGCTCTCTATGCCCAAACTTACTGACCTGTGAAAGGAGTGAAGATGCTACTTATCCTGGGCAGTTGCAATAAGAATTGGAAGTCAATATAGAAAACATCCAGAACTTCTCCATGATGATAGCAATAGATAGTAGTTATCAAGCAAAACTTTTTGAGGGAATGATGAGGCAGGCAGGCATCATGAGAGCAGGAGACAGAGGCACAGTAGATAAAAACTAGAAGCAAGTTTGCAAAGAGTGGATGTACCTAGCTTGTGGGAAGACCTTGCAGGCCATACCAAGGAGTTGAGACCTTATCTTATAGGGGCTGAGGAGGCCTCAAGGGTTTTCATTAAAGAAATACCAGCTCTAGGAACGTACTGAAGTGGTTGGCACCGGGCCCTGGGAATCCAGCTCCCTACTCCACACGTTTAAGCTGGGCGACCTTGAGCAAAGGACGTAAGCCTTATGAGCCTCAGTTTTATCACCTGCAAATTGGCAATGATAACAGTATTGACCTTTCAGGGTTCTTGTACATAATATTTATTTAGTGCTCACAGTGTGCCTGCAAATGTTCCAAGTACTTGACTTGTATTAGCTTAATGGAGAAAATGAGTTAAAAAGCTTAGGGAAGTGACTGGCACAAATTAAACAGTCACTGCTGTGGGGGTGGTACAACAGCTGATGTCATTTTCATCACTTGGTCAGATATTTTAATAAGATCCTGCTGGTGATGCCATAGAGAATGGGTTGGCGTGGTTGGGGCTGGAGGCCGAGAGAGCAAACAGGACAATAGTTTTGCACACGTTTAAAATTTCCTGGAGTTGTACCTAAGATCTGTGCAATATACCTTATGTATGGGATACCTCAATTTAATATATGAGGTAGCCAATGAACCCTCTTCTCCCAGCTGACAAGAAGCTACTCGCCAACTTCCTGGAGTTTCAATGAGCTGAGTGCTCTTCACTTAAAAAAATAAAATAAAATAAATAAAAATTAAAGGAGAAAGACTGACTGAGGGAACAAAGTAAAATCCTTTTTTGATTAACCGTGTGCCTGAAGCACAGAGGGCCCGAGGAAAACCGAAACCTCTACGATTTGTACGAAACTCTGACCTGCTTGGTAGTTTTCCTTTACTAGAGCTACGGGCAGTAGCACACGACTGTGGAAGAGTCCTCTCTTCTGGCCCAGTGACATAGAGATGCCGGAAGGGAGAAAGGCAGGCCATTGGGTGGTGTGGAGAAGGAGGCAGATCACGGTTGATCTGCCCTCAGCCCTCTGGAAAACTGGCCCCTTGCCGGGCTTTCTTTCTTCGCACACTTTTCCATTTAGATTTTGCCGAAACTCTGAACATGTCACATGTGAGCATGCTATTCAAAATGCTTTTCTCTTTGAACCTGATCTTGTCTTTGAATGTCCTCCTGTTGTAAATTCACGGTTTTCATTTTTTGCTTAAGGCCAAGTCTAAGGCAGGTCAGTCAGCGCATTGACTTCTCCTTGGATTCACACCAAACTACGTGACAAAAATGTTCAAGTTGGGGAACAGACTTCCCCTGCACAGTACGCTGGGTGGTATGAAATTATTATAACCTTTGAATATCTGGGGAATGGATAAAAGAATCCGATACCACTACTGTTTCTCCTCCTAGTGACTACAAAAACACAATTTAAAACTATAGGAATTTGTTCACCAACCAGGTGATCAAGACCAAATAATGTCAGGGGAGGGAGCTGTGAGGGCAGGTCATTTCTGAGAGGGCAGGAAAGAAAAAGTAGAACCGCCAAAGGGCATTTAAAACATTTAAGTGAGATTCATAGAAAATGCAATATGCATCATGATTGCTTACTTACTGACTCCCAGTTAGGTATTTAAAGAGATAAGATTAAATGTCTAGAATTCAGTGATAATTATGTAAACAAAAACCTGACCTTAAATTGCCTGGTATTAGATAGGGCTATTGACACTCCACATATCTTATAAGTCATTCTAATTGAATGGGGCAGTGTTACCTTCCAAAACCTAAAAACACCCATAAGTCAGAGAACATTCTGATTAGACACACAGGTCTCCTTAGATACAAGCATCAAGTCTAATGCAGTCATGACAGGTTCACTGATAGGCAATTTTCAAGACCTTTTGTGAAAATAAACATTATCAGAGACGAGTAAAAACACAGGCCATACAAAACCAGAAAATGAAGGTCATCTACATTTTTGTAAGGTTTACATATATGCATATGCAAATTACATTTCTAAAGCCATGCTTTGTAGAGCTGTCGTTTTTTAACAATTTAAACATTATGAAAGTTAACTTGCATTCATAATTTAAACATGAAAAAACAGAATTATATATATATATATATATATACATATTTTTTTTTTGGAAAGTATGAAAAGGCTAGTTACTTACAAATTGAGGTTTCAGGGACGAGCAGAGCTCAAACTCTTCCAAAATGACTGGAGAGACTAAGGAAAGCAGACTGGCTTAAGGCTTTTATTGCGGTTAGGGGGTGGGCCTGGGTGAGGATTCCGGTAGGAAGCAGGAAATTGGGTGGTTTGAATCTCCTGCAGGTGCTAAGGGAGAACACGTCCCATCAGCTTGCCCAGGTGTGGGGCACAAGAAGAGGCAGGCATGAGGTTTAGAAGCTGTTTACAAACATCAAAATAGAGTTTAACTCTGTATTACAAACATCATCCACACAGTCACCCAGTCACCAATTTGTTCTTCCAGTGTTACCACCCAAATTTCTCTTTTCTCTCCACTCTTACTACCCCCCCCTTTTACTTCTAAGAAATTATCACCTTTGAATGTCTGATAGC
This sequence comes from Prionailurus viverrinus, assembly GCF_022837055.1. Taxonomy (NCBI): domain Eukaryota; kingdom Metazoa; phylum Chordata; class Mammalia; order Carnivora; family Felidae; genus Prionailurus; species Prionailurus viverrinus. Next base: position 23,310,599 of record NC_062568.1, read on the forward strand.
TTTCTTTCCTTTTTTATTGAGGTCTAATTGACGTACATTATATTCATTTCAGGTGTGCAACATGATTCACTGTTTGTGTATATTGTGAAATGGTCACCACAACATAAATCACTACACGTAGTTAACGACTTTTTTTCTTGTGATGAGAATTGTTAAGATCTATGCTCTTAGCAACTTTCAAATGTGCAATACAGTATTAATTAGTCACCATGCTATACATTACCCCCCCCCCATAACTTAACTATTTTATGGCTGGACATGTGTACCTTTTGACCCTCTTTACCCATTTCACTCTCCAACCCCCACTACCCCCGACAACCACCACCAATCTGTTCTCTGTATCTGTGAGCTTGGGGTTTTGCTATTGTTGTTGTTTTAGATTCCATATATATGAGAACTTAGATTCTCTTAGCATAATACCTTCAGTGTTCATCCCTGTTGTCACACATGACAAGATTTCACTGTTTTTTATGACTAATATTCCTGTGTGTGTGTGTGTGTGTGTGTGTGTGTGTGTGTATCACAGTCTCTCTATTCATTTATCCATTGATGAACACTTAGATTGTTTCTATATTTTGGCTCTTGTAAATAATGCCGCAGCATTAATGGGAGTACAGACATCTTTTCTCGTTAGTATTTTCATTTTCTTCAGATAAATACCCAGAAGTAGAATTGCTGGATCATATGGTGATTCTATTTTTAGTTTTTTGAGGAATCTCCATACCATGTTCCATAGTGGCTGCACCAAATTACATCCCCACCAACAGTTCACGAGGGTTCCCCTTTTTGCCACATTCTTGCCAACACTTGTCATTTTTTGCCTTTTCAATAATAGCCATTCTAAAAGATGTGATCTGATAGCTCACTGTGATTTTGACTTCTGTTTCCCTGATAATTAGTGATGTTGAGCACTTTTCATGTACCTGTTGACCATCTGTATGTCTTCTTTGGAAAAATGTTCAGATTTTCTGCCCATTTTTTAATCAGATTCCTTTTTGCTGTTGAGTTGTATGAATTCTTTATATATTTTGTATATTAACATCTTATCAAATACAGAATTGGGGTGCCTGAGTGGCTCGGTTGGCTAAGCATCTGACTCTTGATTTCAGCCCAGTTCTTGATCTCAGGGTTGTGAATTCAAGCCCCACATTGGGCTCCACACTGGGTGTGTGAAGCCTACTTAAAAAAGGGAAGGGAAAGGGAGGGGAGGGGAGGGGAGGGAAGGGGAGGGGAGGGGAGGGGAGGGGAGGGAAGGGGAGGGGAGGGGAAGGGAGAGGAGAGGAGAGGAGAGGAGAGGAGAGGAGAGGAGAGGAGAGGAGAGAGGAGAGGAGAGGAGAGGAGAGGAGAGGAGAGGAGAGGAGAGGAAAGGAGAAAGGAAAAAGGAGAGGAGAGGAAAGGAAAGGAGATAGGAAAAAGGAAAAAGGAAAAGGAAAATATATGGTTTACACTAGGTTGCCATTTCATTTTGTCAATGATTTCCTTTTCTGTGAAACTTTTTAGTCTGATGTAGTCCTATTTGTTTATTTTTGCTTTTGTAGCCATTGCTTTTGTTATCAAATCCAAACAAAAATCCTTGCCAAGAATGATGTCAGATGGCTTACCACCTCAGTTTTCTTCTAGGAATTTTATGGCTTCAGGTCTTACATTCAAATATTTAATCCATTTTGAGTTAATTTTTTGAGTATGTATAAGATAGTGGTCCAATTTCTTTCTTTTGCATGTGCCTGTCCAGTTTTCCCAGCACCATTTATTGAAGAAAATGTCCTTTCCCCATCATATGTTCTTGGCTCCTTTGTCATTAATTGACTATATACATGTGGTTTATTTCTGGATTCTATTCTGTGCCAATGAGCTATGGGTCTCTTATGCCAATACCATACTGTTTTGATACTGTAGCTTTGTAACATAGTTCGAAATCGGGGAGCATGATGCCTCCAGCTTTGTTCTTCATTCTCAAGATTGCTTTGGCAATTTGGTGTCTTTTGTGGTTCCCTACAAATTTTAGGATTGTTTGTTCTATTTCTATGAAAACTGCCATTGGAATTTTGGTATGGATTCCACTGAATCTGTAGATTTCTTTGGATAGTATGGGCATTTTAACAATACTAATTCTTCCAGGGGACCCTGGGTGGCTCAGTTGGTTAACCGTCTGACTCACTATTTATGAGTTCAAGCCCTGCCTCCAGCTCTGTGCTGACAAGATGGAACCTGCTTGGGATATTCTCTCTCTCTCTCAAAAATAAATAAGTAAACTTTAAAAGAAAATACTGGGGCACCTGGGTGGCTCAGTCGGTTAAGCTCAGCTCATGATCTTGCTGTTCCTGAGTTTGAGCCCGGGTTGGTTGGGTTCTGTGCTGACAGCTCAGAGTCTGGAGCTTATTTCAGATTCTGTCTCTCTCTCTCTCTCTCTCTCTCTCTCTCTCTCTCTCTCTCTCTGCCCCTCCCCTGCTCACACTCTTGTCTCTCTCTCAAAAATCAACATTAAAAAAATAATTTAAAAAAATACTAATTTCTTCCAATCCATAAGCACAAAAATCTTTCCATTTATGTGTTTCATCTTCAGTTCCTTTCATCAGTGTCTTATAGTTTTCAGTGTGCAGGTCTTTCACCTCCTTGGTTAAATTCATTCCTAGGTATTTTATTCATTTTGATGCAATTGTAAATGGAATTGTTTCCTTAATTTCTTTTCCTGATATTTCATTACAGAATTCTAAAGTCTGCCCTTCTCTCCCCTGACATACCATTCTGCAGAGATAGCTTTTGTTAACTATAGCCAGTCTGTCTCCTTCTAGATATTTCTACTCATTTACAAATGTTAACTTTTTTTTTGCAAATGGGATCAAGCAATACTACCTTTCTGCATCTTGCCTTTTTCACTTAATAGTGTTCTGTGGACATCTGGACATACGTGCACATTTAGTACACACAAAGGTTTACCTCATTCTTTTATCAGCTATATGCATAGTCTAGTTATCTTAATTTTTAACCAGTGCATTCTCTATTAGAACCAATACTGCAGCAAACACCCTCGTTTATTTCTCTGAGCACTTGTGTGACTATGTAGTGTAAATGAGTTAATGTGGGACAGCCGGGTCAAAGGGTGTGTGTGCTTTGTAGTTTCACAAGTATTGCCACTTGCCTTCTGAAAAGGTGGAACCAGTTTATACTTCCATTCAGTATCTTGAGAGTGCCTGTTTTCCTACACCCACATTAAATTAATTAAACATTAATTTTTTTAACATTTATTTATTTTTGAGAGAGAGAGAGCATACATGTGCAAGTGGAGGAGGGGCAGAGAGAGGGAGACAGAGGATCCAAAGCAGGCTCGCATTGTGAGCACAGAGCCCAATGTGAGGTTGGAACTCCCGAATGGTGAGATCATGACTTGAGCCCAAATGAAGAGTCAGCCGCCTAACTGACTGAGCCACCCAGGCGCCGCTTAATAACATTTTTAATCCTAGCCAATCTGAGCAATAAAAAGTAGCTTCACACTATTATTTTAATTTGTATATTTTGCCATTGTAATTAAGATTGAGCATCTTTTTTTTTGTCGTTTGCCATTTGTAGTTTGTGTTCATTGCCTATTTATTTCATGAGCCTCTATTTAAATTATGTTGTTGGTCTTTTTGTTATTAATTTGAAAGAGCTCTTTCTTTATTAAGGAAATTGGCACTTTTTGATATAAATGGGAGCTGTTTTTTCCCAGTTTGTTTTTGTCATGTCATTTTGTAAGTGGTATTTTGTATTTTACTAATATTTTAATTTTGCATGTTCATATTTATCACTCTTATGGCTTCTAAGATTATAAAATACTTGCCCCATGTAAATATTTTGCTAACATTTTTCTCTAATATTTTTTGTAGTTTTAAAATACTTCTATGGTTTTCTTTTTATAGTTAAATCTTCAATTTATCTGCAATTACATTTTCTTATGAAATGAGAGATTCAGTTTTATTTTTTCCACAATGTCTCACCAGTTGCCACAGCATCATTTATTAAATAATTTATCTTTACCCACTTTTACTGTATAGTAAGTTCCCATACACATTTGAACCCATATCGTGCGTTTATAGATGCCCAGCATACAGACACCACAAACACAGTAGATAATATTCTTGAAAAACAGGATGTATGAAATCATAATCAGTACTGTGCGGTGAGCGGTGGTTTACTACTTGTTGACGCCTTGAGGCGAGGAATAAAAATTACCAGTTGTCTTAAGACAATGGCATGCAAGCTAATAAAGAGCACCTATTCCAGTTTATGTGCAGGGTTTGTTTTGCCTCACATCAGTAACCCAACAATTTATTAGATCAGAACCTTCTAGCCAGAAACCCATTTTGGTTTTTCATTTAATCTTAGGCACTGCTGGTCTCATAAAAGCTGTTAAGTAATAATAATGTTGAGCACTTATATTGTGCTTTCCATCCCTAAGTGCTATCTAAACTTTTAACTAATTAAATGCATTGACGACAGGAAGGGATTTGCAGACGTCTTCAGGAAAACCGATATCTGGTTGCACACCTGTGAGGGATGATTCCTAAAAAGCATTAACTCCCTCTTTGAATGGCACTCAGCAAGCAGAGGAATAAAAAGCTGGTGACATTATTTCACTTCTTTTGAAAATTTCCTTGGGTATCTTCTAATTAGTCTGGTTAAACTCACCTTTTATCTATCTCCCCAGATATTCCCTTTCTACATTCCTGGGGGTATTCAACAAGCTTCTTTTGATGTCTTCCCTGTTGGTTAATCACAAAATCATAGAATCTTCAAACTGAGAGGGATCCTTATTGATCCTGTAGTTTTGAACGACTTAGTACAATCCCTTTATTCTGTAGATAAGGAAACTGAGGCACAGAGAAGTGAAGTGACTTATAAAAAAGGTTGCACAGCTTACCGGGGACATAACTGGGAATAGAAGCCAAGAAGTGTCACTCCTTTATCTGCTGTTGGTCAGCCCTGTCCTTTGTTTCTCTCTGTGAGCATTTGAATTGACCTTTTCTATTTTCTTAACTTTTTTTTCTTTTTTGTTTCCATCCTTTCCCTACTTCTCCTTCCCTTCTTCACTTTCTGCCTGTTATGTGTCTCCTGTCCTTACATGATCAGCTAATATTGCCTTGATTTCTCCTGTATTTCCATATCTCTTCAAATGTGGAGTCTTTTGTTGTTTCCTGTTAAGATGTTTTATAGTGGTCTCTACTCAAGCCCTCTCTGAAAAGCCATACTTCTTTAATTCCTCCCACATCACATGCGTAGAGGGAGTTGTTCTGTTTTGCTTTGCTTTTCCCAGCTGTAGTTGCCACTCCTTTTAAGAAGTTACATCTCTAGTTTTGGTAAATAGGCTAGGGTTTAAGTTGATGGTAAGTCCATTTTTGTCACAGAATTTGGTGGTTACTTTAACTGATGAATTTCCCAGTTCAACTGATAATAATATAATATTTAAAATCATGTTCCACATTCAGAAAACAACACAAGATGTGACCATTTAAGAGAATTTGCATACAAGGAGTAAATGTGTTGGACAAAAAAAATCTGTAAGGCACAGCAGGTCCAGTTCAGATGGAAATCATGGCGATAAGCCTGGACCAATGCCGGCCGTGCGTCTTGTTTCCGTGCAGGAACCAAATCAGTTTAGAAATCCATTTCTACATGGCGGGTCAGTAGGCATCCAAAGACCTCAGAATTCTTAGGCTGAGCCAAACCCAGAGGCTGCACTCTGACCTAAGATATCCTTAGAAAGGCTCCTTCCTAGAGTAGTGAAATGTGCGTAAGAGGGGGAGTCTGGGTCTGTCTCTGGCCCAGTGGCCCAAGTGATCTTGGGCAGCACACATCACCTCTAGACCTCAGTTTTCTCATATATTAAGGAAGCTGAGTTTAAAAGATCACTTAGGGCCTTTCCTTATTTACTACTCAGTGAGTCAGTATTATCTTAACTACAGCCAAAATGAACAATACCTAAATATAATTAATTTCAGACATATAACTAATAAACTCAACGGAGAAGTAAAATTCTGCTGACCATACCATGAGAATTTTCTGGAATTGTTTCCATTTAAACTATTTTAATTATTTTCCTCATAATTACATGTGTACCTCTATCAGACTGTATGGTCTGTTTGGGGGGCTCACAACATGTGGACCCCATAATTGTACTCACCCTTTGTAAATGTTTCCACTGGAGTTCCTTGGGGTTGTGGCCTGATGAGGCCACACCCCTGGAGGCACTTTACCTAGTGCAGAAAACCTGTCTGAAGTAGGCCCCACCCCAGATATTTTTCTGAATAAGAAATTTGTGTTCTTGGGTTCATCTCTGTTATTCACCCATTGAAGACAATTGAAATTGAAAATTTTTTTTCTTTTATTCCCTGAGGCTGTTTCCAGCAGGAAGCAAAATGTGATCTGATAGAAATGATGATGACCACTCACAAATCTACCCAATTACATCAACCCAGATTAAATTATCACATAGTTTACAAAGTCTAAGTAGAAATTGTCACCTTTGGGAGAGGCTCAGATAAGAGCTAATTGGTGACATCATAATCCACCCTCAGGGAAGTGCTTCATTAACCAAAGTTTCAGTCCTGTGAGAGGGGTGAGGAACAGCTAATTAGAGAAGTTTTCTGTTTATATACAAACAACCCAAGACTGAGCCATAATAAGGGGCTCAAAGGTTAGCAATGGGGAAATGGCCTTTTAACAAACTTTTTGAAATATGAAAATCCCCTTTACTAGTTATCCCCCCTCCTTTTTAAGTGAGTTCTGAGCCCTATGTGGGTGAACTCACCACCCTGAGATCAAGAGTCACGTGCTCTGCCGACTGAGCCAGCCGGGCTCCCCTAGTTATTTTCTATTTTTAAGAAAAATAATACGGTGGCATGCTTTTTATTTTTTATTTTTAAAGACTTACAATTAAGAATAGTAAAATTTAGAATTGAATGAAAATTAGGGATATTCTGTGTGCTAGGGTTTTCCAGCCCGGGAAGAATCTCCAGACTGCTTTTTCCTAGCTCTTCACAAACTCACCTGGCCGAGATCACTGGACTTCACCGTACCCACCTGTTAACGCCGACAAATGGCACTCAGAGAAAATATAGTGAGCACAACCTCTCTCATGGTCCTCTGGCCAAGCAAATGCCAACTAAATTATATTTGAAATCATTTTACAACGTGTGACAGTTTTGATTTTTTCATCTCATCAAGTGAGCTTGTTACCACTGGTGAGTGGCAGGTGGCTTTGTTTACCATGAATGGGGTCTTTGGGACTTTTAAGGAGGGGCCGTTTGTTAAGTGCAACAGGCCTCTTCATCACAGTATTCCCAACAGTTGTCCCGAGTCTAGATGTTACACAATGGCTGAGGAATGCCTGTATTGAGATGCAAGGTAACTGGACAAATCAGGGGGTAGGAATTAGCCAGTGCATGAAGAGATTCAATGAGAAAGAGTTTTTTCTTTTTTCTTGTCCAAGTCACTAGTGGTCTGTCCCTCTCCCCCCGTAGATCTTGAATGTTGTGGTGGTGCCAAGGGAGTGAAGGCAACGGACACAAAAGAATCATTTGTGCCCTTTTCCCAATCCCACAGATCTCTATTGGCCACAGACCTTGAACATGACACTGCAATTTCCTGGTGCCACACATGAGTAATAAGCAGCTGTTTCTGAAACTGTGGTTTGGAGAAGGCAGCACTAGGTTATTTTTTAACTTAATTGTAATTTTTGATTGGTCTGCAAGAAAGTAAATCAAATAAAGACTGTTGTCTTAGTCTGCAAGAAAGCCATAGGCCTCAAATTCCAATGCTGACCATCTTGACCAGAATAGAAAGGGGGGGAAACGTGTGTATCCCTGAACTGGAAGTTCAACCAGGCAGCTTTCGTGGGCTGCAGTCACACAAGATGGATAAGCAGATTTGGTGTATTTGTCAGCCAGCTGGATCATGAAAAGTGCTATTTGGCGGCTCCTGGAGTTTTAGAACTACCTGAAATGATGAGTGAAAAGAATTTGTAGAAAGATTGCAAAAGTAAAAAAAAAAAAAAATATATATATATATATATATGTGTATATATATATATATATATATGTGTGTATATATATATATATATATATATACACATATATATATATATAGCAAAACAGGGAAGAAGATTCCAGCTTGGTGTTGATTTTGCCCTTATCCTCCCATGTGATGAGAGGACGCATAGTTTTAAATTACAAATGAAAGTGTGTATTCTTTGACTACCTGACCCTTAAAAAACTCTGAAATAATCACATATGCACAGTCTCCAACTAGGTAGATCAGACTAGTACGTTCCTTAGTACAAGAAATTAAGTTTAATGGAAAACAGAAGCAAACTCCTTTTCACTATTTTGGACATCTGCCTTTTCTCAAGGAGATAGGGCAGTTTGGCATGGACAAGGTGAAGGAGGTTGAGTGGGGGGGGGGTGGGAAAGGGGGGAAGAGCTACATATGTTTTCTGCTAATTACTTTGTCATAATTTTATCCACATAGGCTGGCACTTTGGGGACGATAAGTGGAGGGATAACCAAACCTCATGTCAGAGATCTATTTCACCTTCACTCGTGACTTATCTAAATGACCACCTGGTTAACTAAAACCAATAGCCTTGTTATGCTAAACATGGAATGGCCTTGTGACTTTTGATGGATTGTGATGAAGTTCTATTAACTTGTAACCAATTTAATTACAAGAATGAAAAGATTAAGAAAGACAATTTCCAAGTGTTGCTAAAGTATTATATGAGTGATTCAAATCAAGCTTGAGGTGTGTTACATGTCTTTCCCCAGCATTCGGGCTGCCTGTCTGTCGTATGAGCTCTGTTCTCTCATTAACAGCAGTGTTGAACGGAATGGATCTATACACTTTACATTAATCTCAACTGATCCTATCCAAACAGAAAGACAGTCTGATGCCTTTTAAAAATGACATGTAGGGGCACCTGGGTGGCTCAGTTGGTTGAGTGGCTGACTTTGGCTCAGGTCATGATCTCGCAGCTCCTGAGTTTGAGCCCCGCGTTGGGCTCTGTGCTGACAGCTCAGAGCCTGGAGCCTGCTTTGGGTTCTGTGATTCTGTCTCTTCCCCTACCCTGCTTGTGCTCTTTCTCTCTCTCTCTCTCTCTCTCTCTCTCTCTCTCTCTCTCTCCCACAAATAAGTAAACATTAAAAGTAAATAAAATAAAATAAGTAAAAATGACATGTAAACAAAAACCTTTTTGGGGTGCCTGGTGGCTTAATCGGTTGAGCATTCTACTTTAGCTAATGATCTCATGGTTCATGAGTTCAAGCCCCACATCAGGCTCACTGCTGTCAGTGAGGATGGGATCCTCTGTCCCCCCCTCTCTCTACCCGTCCCTCCTCTCATGCTCTCTCTCCCTCTCTCTCTCTCTCTTAAAAATAAATAAACATTAAAAGAAAGACCTTTTTTCCTCCCCCTTGCTATAAATCACAAGTGTTTGAAATAAAGAATGAATCTAAATCATATAAAGTTTGTTTCGATTAAGATAAGCTAATAATAAGCTATTATTTATTGATTACTTGCTCTAAGCTAGATATTATGCCCAGTACTTTCATTATATTAAATCTGATCCTTCCTTCAACCCTGCAAGGTAGACATTATCCTGATTTTTAAGTTGAGGAACTAAGGCTCAAAGAGGTTAAGTAACTTGCCAAATTTGGTCTTATGGATGGAAGGCAGATGAAGTAGAATTTGTGCTCTGCCTTGCTGCTTCCCCTTACCCAGAAACAACTAAGTTCTGAGGGAATATGGAAAACTCTGTAATGTCAATCTCTCTGGGAGACTGATGAATCAACTCCCACACACCAGAAAAATAGTCAAGTCAACAAGAAGCAAAAATGATAGATTTTTTAAAAACAAGCTTTGACCAGTTTTATTAAGGATGCACTTTTGTGATTTACTTTTTCCTGGTTGGTCCTGGCTTGCTCTCAGTGATATCAGAATCTCCTGGATCGACTCTAATCTAAATAACGCAGTTAGTGGAACTTTTCCTCATGCTGGACCCTATCGAAGACTGTTGTTACTCTGGGCAGTAATACTGCCTAGGGAGGTACTCCAACTTAGGGTTGACACAGAAGACTTCTCTCAGGTTGTGCACTTGCTGGCCACCTATTGGCTTGTTGGACATTTGACTTTTTCCTGCCCATAGTCATTTTCCACGTCCATTGGTATCCTGACAGCTCTTTTCTACTTTGTTCTCAGTTGGAACCTGAAGATAGTGGCTGCTTGGGCTTTGGTCTTCTTTGGCGCCACTATCTTCATGGTGTTTATGGAATATGTCCCTAGCCTTAAGCCCCCACCAAGGTGGCTAGGAATTGGGAATGAAAGTTGCAAGACTCTTGGGGGCAGGAGGAGATGGCAGAGGCAGGACATTTGGTTTCTTTTTACGCAGTTGTTCAAAACAAAGATAGATCTGGTTTTTAAAAAGAACCCTAGGAGATTTCACACGTGGAATCTACTTCTTTATAGTAGTAAGACCTCTAGACCAGAAGGCCTAATAGCTAGATTCTGTTCCCAGTGTTGCTAGTAGTTGGATTCAAAGACAAGACTTAAACCTCCTACATATATCTGTACCTCTGGCAAACTGTAAGTATGAAGTTTTCCTTTCTGTAATATTAAAAAATTCAAAAATAAATGTATAGACCATTACCTCACTGTCCTGGAGGAGAAACTTTCAGCATCTTCAGCTCTTTGGAACGTGGCCATGAACCTAAGCTAACACATAGGAAGAGTAATTAATCAAGTGTAAAGAAGCAAAAAAAGTTCCTGAACAGCTGAGCAACCACCGGGTCCACGCACTCTTTGTGCTCCTCCCTAAATCACACAGCAGAATGACTGAAAATGTTTGTGACACAAAGACAGCCCTGAAATGTGACTGCTGCTGCTGCCAAGGAGGGAAAACAGGAACACCTCCCTGGTCAGTCAACAAGAGCTTACGTCCCTGGCAGAGAGGGGACATTTAAGACAAGTATGAGACTCAGTCTTTGCCTTCAAGCAATTGACATTCTCAGATTTCTCCATATAAAATCACCATTTTATAGGTAGTATCACCGTTTTTATATGTTCGATCTAGTTGGATAAACAAAACAATCACATGTTAAACAATAGTAAAGAGTACAAAACAGCATCAAGTTCTGTATTAAATTATATGATGTAAAAGTAAATTATACAAAGCACAAGACATTCATAACAGCTGAAGTAGCCAAAAATGGCTTTCCACATCAAGCTGACTAGATCTGAGCTATGAAGCCTAGATGAAATTTAAATAAGTGTTAAGAAGTGAAACTTAAGATAGAGGAAATGACAAGGGTGAGGGCCCAAGAGCAAATGTAAGCACATTCTACACAGGGAAAAGTTTTCTCACAACATAAGATATACAGTGAAAAATGGAAACTGAACTTAGATAAATAGTATGGATGGAATCAGCTTATGGAGACACTTGCACACCAAGCAAAAATGTAAGCTCCAATCCCGTCCAGTTCATTCTTGTATTGAGTGCCTGGGACACAGTAACTCAATATCATTTCATGAAATGAATGAGTGAAGAGATTTTCTTAATGATAAAATAAGAACTCACCAAGATTTGAAAGAAGAGATGATACTTGATAAAAGCGATGTCCAAAACTGATTAGTATATACACTGGATGGACCAAAGGGAAAAGGCTGGCATCCAGAAATAAAACTAGAAGATTATTTCATCAGTCTAGAGAACAGTGATAATAGGCTGGGGAAGACAGGAAAAAGGGACTTACACCAGAGATATTCAAAAAAGAATCAACATGAATCTTGAAAACACTATGCTGAATGAAAGAAGCCAGCCACAAAAGGCCATATATTGTATGATTCTATTGATATGAAATGGCCAACATAGGTAAATCTATAGAAGAAAAAGTAGATTATTGGTTGCCTAGAGCTTGGGGGAGAAGGGATAGGTTAGGGGGCAAATGGGAGTAACTTCTAACGGGTACAGATTTTTTTGGAAGACTTGATGAAATGTTCTACAATTGACTGTGATGATGGTGCACATCTGTAACTATACTAAAAAACACTTAATTGTAGACTTTAAATAGGTGAATTACATCGCGTGTGAATTACATCTCAATAAAGCTGTTATTTTAAAAAAGAGGGAGTGAATAAATATGGTGAATGACAATATATGTGTTTGATGGAGAAAATGAGCCACTCACTATAGATTCTATAATTTCCAGTTTGATTCTCATCGAAATACCAAGAATATCCACTAACACCATTATTACTTAAAATTATTTTAGGATCACTGGATGATAAAGTAAGGCATGAAACATAAGAGATACAATATTAGAAAGGAAGGGACCAAGTTATCACTTTCAGAAAACCCCAAGAAATTACCTGAAAAAGATTTGCATTCATGAAAATTCAGTAATATATGTAAGATATCCCAATGTCAGTATATTCTAATATATAAGCAGTAGCTAATAAGAAAGCATATTATACAAAAGTTTAACCTTGAGATAATCTAAATAGTAGTGTGAGTAGCTTAAACTGGGGGAAAAAAAACCAGAAAATTTTATTAGGCAATAACAAATGAAGATTTAATAAAATAGAGATATAAACAAGATTCTTTGATAGGGAGAATAAATATTATAAAGATACCGATCCTCAAATTAATTTTTAAAGTTTATTAAAGTCCACATGTAGGAATAAATATACGTTTCTGACAGTATAAGTTTGTTGAAGTATTTCAGAAGCCTTCAAAATGCAAAATGTTCATACCCTTTGTCTCAAGGAAGTTTTCTAAAAGAAAAAAAAAAAAAGCTTTATGCACAAGATGCCCAGTCTTCTCCTTTAGATCCTCCTTTCACGTCTTCCTCCATATCTTCCCTTCTCACCGTCTGTCCCTTCAAACAACCTTTACTCACCTGGTTTCCAGGCTCTTCTATATACTGCTGTTTCCCCCCTAAATGGACTATATCTTGTTAGAACATCTCTCTGAATGTGTCACTAACCTTAATTTGTTTAGGAAAGAGTAACATAAGTAAAACCAAACTCAGCTGCACTATTGTTACCACAATTTAGAGCTAACCCTATGACACATTGGAAAGTGTTTGATATAAGATTTGGTAGTTGTTGTTTCTTAGAAAGTGTGTATCGTGTGTTGGTATTAGGAGTACATGTTACTGGGGTTTATCGAAGTTAATGGTCCTTGAGAAAACAAATAAAAGGAGGTCTATCTATGGCTTCTAAAGGAAATGGAGAGGAGAGTAAGTTAAAGAATGGTGGAAATGTACCTGCTTAACTCAAAAAACAGCAGCATAATTTCTACCCCCTTTATTAAGAAAAAAATATCCACTCTTATAAAGCAGTGAACTTTATTTTTCTGTTCACTTTCTGCATCGTAATACAAAAAGAGTATACATTGTTTCTTATAGAAAGAACTACATATATACAAAATTAAAGACTTGCTTTTCCAACTTGTTCCCTTCCTTAGAGTTAACTACTGTTATATTCATTTTTGAAACATGAGATTATTCCATGATGTTTAAAAACCACTTTGAGTTTTTTATCTCCAGTATCAGGTAGAGCTTCATTTTTTGCAAAATGCTTTATTAGATTCCTTGCAGTCTTTTATTTTTATCAGCTACTGCTATTTATTCACCTTGACATTGTAATTTCTCTTTAGGTATGACTTACTACATTTCCCTCAGATGTTATTTTTATGTAAAATTGTCATTTTAACTCTGTATTTATTTGAAAGGATCCAGCTACTAGCAGTTATTTCCAGCTACTTCCAAACTAACTTTAATGTTCATTCTTTTCTTCAAAATCAGCATGTATATGCAGGTGCATTAATGAGAGAGAAGTAAAGGCAGATGTTTTTCTTGTTAGTATTGAACTGCTGAAGTCTTTGAAGCTCATGCAGTATTAGTTCAACGAGATCTGACTAACATTGGTTCCAGACTCATGGATGTTTGCAGGCTAACCGGTGAGGTAACAGTGGGAGGTAGGCAGATACAAGACAGTAGGGCCTGGCGGGGACAACTGTCCGCTGCAGAGCACGTGCCTCAGTGGGAGCAGACGGCCCCTACTCACAGCCAGAATCATCATCATGTTGGAATTCAGGCCTAGTTTTGCTATATCTAATGATTTTTCAAAAGAAGCCAAAAATATGGGTATTTATGTGAAATCTCCCAATTATTAAATTGGCTCACTTTTTAAAACACTGAGAGATTAAAAAAAAAAAAATCCTCAGGCTGAATGTGGCCCTCAGATGGTCAAGTTGCAACCTCTTTATATTAACATACTTACCAGCAGCAAAAGAAACCTATTTTTCCACATTTGTTACATGTTGTTGGGGAGACCGTGAAAAAGCTATCCTATTAACTCATCAGAGGAAAGGGATTACTGAATTTACAGCACAACATTCGACATTAATATTTACCTTGTATGTGTCCTATTTTGGGAAACACACCATACTTAGGCCACACCGTAACGGTATGCTGGTCTACGAAAGTAGAGTTCCCCATTTGATGGTCCTCAACTCCCTGTATCACACTACAAAGAAAGAGGAATACAAAAGAAGTTTCAACATCTTCATTTTCCAACCTCCAGTGGTTTAAACCAGAGAGCTCTTTTGGAGTGAAAATACTACGTCTTTTCTTTCTCAGCGTTGCTGAGAAATTATAATTAGAGGTTTTCCTGTTGTGTAAAGGAAAGGAATTCCAGTCCTCCTGCGTCTGCAAGACTTCTGTTCTCAATGAATTTGCTTCCCTGTCCCATTTCTCTTTCTGCAGGTGATAGAGGGGAAGCTGGCTCCATTCTTGGGCAAGGTCATTAAATTTGCCACCTCACACGTGTACAGCTGCAGTCTTTGTAGCCAGAAGGGGTTCATCTGTGAAATCTGTAACAATGGAGAGATCCTCTACCCTTTTGAGGATATTTCAACAAGCAGGTACAGAATCTCTTGTCTTAACAAAAGTATACCTGAATATGTCACATGTCGTTCTGTTTGGCCTGATCAGGCCGACTTTTAGTCAAGTACCGTATATCTGTCTCTTACCTTGTATCAGATTCCTCTTATTCTTGGAGAATATTTTTTTGACCTTTTGGTTTCCTATATTTATTCCCAACTCACTTCACTGTCTTTATCCAGAATGAGATAACAGAGTTGCCAAGAAACATCACCTATTTCTCCCTTCTTAGGTAACAAAGAGGGTTCAGATTCATTTTTAGAATGAAGATTAGGGAGGATGAATCCTCACAACATTTCAGGGCCAAGTGATAGGCAATGGGAAATTGCAGTCTCAGAGCAAGGCCAAAACCGGCCCAACTGCCAGGAATAAAACTACAAGACACTGGGGAACAGCTGTCTGGCTCGCCACATGCTTTTCTCCACAGATGCGCTGCAGTGTGGCGATGAAAGTTTTAGGATCCAAAGGAGGGAAAAGTGGGAGTTTATGTGGGATTATTTTTCTAACCAAAGTAATATTTGGGCATCATCACATTCGTTGGTTGATGGATGATTTTTTCCCCCCACTAACTTGAGACCAGGGTTTTTACTATTGCTTTTCTTGAATCACAAAACGATACGTATCACTTTTCCTTTCATCCCAAAAGCATCATAGAAATATATACTGTTTCTGTATCTGTGCACTGGCTTCTTTGGCCATGAAATCATGCCTCATTTCCCACCCAGCAGGGCTCACTTACACTGTGGTTCCGAACAGAAGGGAGGCATTGTAGCCAGGGGGAGTTGAAGCATGTAGGCTAGAGCTAAGATATTAAGAGTTGACTCAGCCCTTCTGGCCTCTTCTTAAACCCAAAGACTCTTTGTAAATATACAGGAACTTGAGTTGGCCCCACACATAGAAAGATAAACACATACGCACACATATACATGCTCCAGCCTCGTTTCCTGAGTACAGGTACTTAGCTCATGGCCTAGAGATTATATACTTCTTAAAAATGTGCACCACACAAAAACTTGTACACAAACATTCGTAGTAGTATTCATAATAGCCAGAAAGTGGAAACAACATAAATGTCCAGCTGATGAATGGATAAACAAAATGTGGTATATCCATACGATGGAATATTATTCAGCATAAAAAGGAATGAAGTACTAACATGCTGTAGTGTGGCTGAACCTTAAAAACATTATGCCAAGTGAAAGATGCCAGATACGAAAAGCTGTATATTTTATGTTCTGTGTATATGAAATGTCCCAAATAGGCCAATCCAGAGAAACAGAAAGTACATTAGTCGTTGCCTGGGGCATGGGGGAAAAGGAAGAGAGTAACTCCTAATGGGTGCAGATTTCTTTTAGGGATGACGAAAATGTTCTGGAATTCGATTGTGGTGACAGTAACGTGGTCTTGTGAATACGTTAAAAATCAGTGAATTGTATACTTTAAAAGAATGAATTTTATGGTATGTGAATTAGATCACAATCAAAAGTATTTAATAGAAAATAAAACAAATTTAAAAATGCTTCCAACTCTATAAACCATATGCTGGGTCACAAAACAAGTTTTAATAAATTTTTAAAAACTGAAACCATACCAAGTATGTTCTCTGACACATTGAATTAAGATCCCCAGTAGCAAAAAAATATGAGAAACCTCAAATATTTGGATAAAAAAACAGTACACACTAAAAACTTATGGGTCAAAGAAGAAATAAATCACAAGAGAAATTTTAAAATATTTTGGAAAAGGGGCTCCTGGGTGGCCCAGTCAGTTAAGCATCCGACTCTTGATCTCAGCTCAGATCTTGATCTCAGGGTAGTGAGTTCAAGCCCCACATTGGACTCCATGCTAGGTGTGAAGCTGTATCTATCTATCTATCTATCTAATGAATGAACATGAAATATAAAATGTCAAAATGTATGGAATGCAGCTAACATAGTACTTAGGGTGAAACCTATAGCTATAAATATATCATGGAAAACATGTCAGAAAAAAAGGAAAGGTCTCAAATCCATTACCTAAAATTCCACCTTAAGACACTAGATAACAGAGCAAACTAAATCGAAAGCAAGCAGAGGAAGGAAAGAGTAAAGATTAGAGCAGACATCAATGAAATGGAAGATAGAAAAAAAAAATACATTAATGAAATCAAAAGTTGGTTTTTTGAAAGAATCAACAAAATTGACAATCCTTTAGCAAGACTGACCAAGAAATTAAGAGAAAAGAAACAAATACTCAAAATCAGGAGTGAAAAAGGAAAAGGCAGTTAAAAGAACTATAAAGAGATACCACAAGTGACTTTATTCCAACAAGTTAGACAACTTAGATGAAATGGACAAATTTCTAGAAAGACAAATTACCAAAATAGACTCGAGAAGAAGTAGAAATATGAATAGCCCTATAACAAGTAAAGAAACTGAATTAGTAGTTTTTAAATCTGCTCATAAAGAAGCCAGATGCCTTCATGATGAATTTTGTTGAATATTTTAAAAAATAATACCAGTCCTTCACACAGGGATAAAGAGGGGCATTACATAATGATAAAGGGATCAGTCTTCCAAGAAGACACAACAATCCTTAATGTGTATGAAGAGAGTCAAAAGACATGCAGCAAAAAACCCCTAATAGAACTACAAGGAGAAACAGACAAACCCACAATTATATATCCTCTATTATACTTAGAGACTTCAACACCCCTCTGTCAGTAACAGATCCAGCAGGCAGAAAATCAGTTTAAGCATATCGTTAAACTGAAAAGCACTATCAGTCAACTGGATCTAATTGACATCTCTGCCAATTCATGTTGTTCATCCAACAACAACAGAATATGCATTCTTCTGAAGCTTACATGGAACATTTAACAAGAGAGACCACATTCTGGGCCACAAAACACATCTGAAAAAATTTACAAGAATAGAAATCATGCACAGTACACTCCCAGACCATAATGAAATTAAACTAGGAATCAGTAACAATGTTACTTTTATGGTACCTGTAAAATCCCAACGTATTTGGAGATTAAACAATATGTTTCTAAATAACAGGAGTTGATCATTGATGTCCACACAAAACCCTGCACAGGGATGTTTACAGCGGGTCTACTTGTAATCGCCAAAACCTGAGAACAACCAGGATATCCTTCAGTATGTGGATGGTTAAATAAACTGTGGTATACCCATGCAATGGAGTATTCTCCAATAATAAAGGAAATGACGTATCTAGACACAAAAGGACATGGAGGAACCTTAAATGCATATTACTAGGTGAAAGAAGCCAGTCTGAAAAGGCTGTATACTGGATGATTCCAACTGTATGACATTCTGGAAGAGGCAAAACTGTAGAGACAGTACAAAATCAAATCAAATCAAATCAGTGATTATCAGGGGCTTGGGAATGCATAAGTCGAGATGAATAGGTGAAGCACAGGTTTTTTTAGGGCAGTAAAATTATGCTGTACGGTTCTGTAATGGTACACACATGACGTTTTACATTTGTCAAAACCCATAGAACCATAGAACACAGAGTGAGCCTTAATTTAGATTGTGGACTTTAGTTGATAATAATGTGTGAATATTGGTACATTCACTGTAACCAGTGTGCCACACTAATGTAAGATATTAATAGAGAAAACTGGGGGTTAAGGTAGTATTATGGGAACTGTACTAACAGCTCAATTTTTCTGTCAATCTGAACTGTTCTAGGGGTGCCTGGCTGGCTCAGTTGGTAGAGCATGCGACTCTGGATCTCAGGGTTGTGGGTTCAAGCCCCACATTGGGGGTAGAGATTACTTAAAAAAATAAAAGTTAAAAAAATAAATAAATAAATAAAAGTGAAAAAAAACTGTCCTAAAAAATAAAGTCTATTTTTAAAAAAGACAATTCATCCAGCTGAACAGTTGACTCAAATACCAAAGCTGATCAATGTGAATAAACTTTATTAGAACAATTTTAGACTTACAGAAAAATCACAAAGATAGTACAGAGAATTACCATAGACCCCACACCCAGTTTTTCTCTTATTAACATCTTACGTTGATATATTTGTTACTATTAATGAACCAATACTGATACATTATTATTAGCTGAAGTCCATAGCTTTTTCAGATTTCCTTAAACTTTTTCAATGTTTACTTATTTATTTTGAGAGAGAGTGTGTGCATGCAAGCAGGGGCAGGGCAGAGAGAGAAGAGAGGGAGAATCCCAAGCAGGCTCCATTCTGTCAGCACAGAGATCAACACAGGGCTCGAACGCACGAACCGTGAGACCATGACCTGAGCCAAAATCAACAGTAGGACATTTAACTGACTCAGCCACCCAGGTCCCCCAAGATTTCCTTAGTTTTTACCCCATTATTATTTCTGTTTCAGAACATCTCCCTAAGCTCCTCTTGGCTGTGACAACTTCTCAGACTGTTTTTAGGACATTGACAGTTTTGAGAAGTACTAGTATTTTGTAGAATCCCTCTGTGGGGATAGACCTGATATTTTTCTTTTGATTAGACTGGGTTTTATGGGTTTGGGGAGGAGGAGTGCAGAGATAAAGTGCCGTTTCCATCATATCATATCACAGGGACATGCTATCAACATGACTTATCACTGCAATGTTTGTGTCAGGTTTCTCCACTGTTGATACTCTTCTCCTCTGACCCTTCTCCATTGTTACCCTCTTTTAAAGGAAGTCACTATGGGGGCACCTGGGTGGCTCAGTCAGTGGAGCATCCGACTTCAGATCAGGTCATGATACGGTTTGTGAGTTCGGGGCCTGTGTCGGGCTCTAGGGCTCCCGGCTGTCAGCACAGAGCCCACCTCGGATCCTCTGTGCCCCCCCCCCCCAACTCCCTCCCCCTGCTCACGCTCTCTCTCTCAAAAATAAACAAGGCTTTAAAACATAAATAAATAAAGGAAGTCACTATGTGCAGCCTACAGTTAAGGAGTGAAGATTATGCTCCACTTCCCTTGGGAGTGGAGTCTATACAAAATCACTTGGAATCCTGCATGAGTGATTTGTCTCTTCTTCCTATTTATTTTTTTAAATTATCTATTCATGTCAGTGTGGGCATGTGCATATTTATTTTATATTTTTGGTTATAACCCAGTATTACTTTACTTTGTTGCCCAGACTGTTCCAACTTTGGCCATCGGCTCTTTCAGCTGGTGCCTGCATCACCTTGACACCCTCCTACCATTGTGGGTGTTTGTTTCTGAGCATTTCTGTACTTTCTGGTGCTCCCAGACATTCCAGACTCATCATATATATTTCTTGCCCTAATCCTACAAGTAGCCATTTCTCCAAGGAGCCCGGGTTCCTTTTATTGGAAAATATTAGAAACCAACATGAGGGCACTTAGATTGCACACCCGCTTTTAAAGCCCTCGGTCCCAGGACTCATCCCTTGAGGAGGGATGAGAAGAGAGATGCTTCCCTCTGACTACACATCAGAATTTCCTGTGAGACTTGTTGGGTTGTTTTAACTCTGAGCATCTTTATCTTCAGAGTCTCCCCGTGTGATTCTGCATGGCAGCCAGAAGAAAGAATCACTCCTCTGAGGGCTGTGGCCATAGTCAGACGTGCCAGATTCTTACAGTCCGAACGACCACATTAACACGTCTGTGGACTCAGAGGGCCCTTCACCCAGCAGGAAGGAATATGTAGCTGTTTAGAATCTTCCGTTTCCCTCTTGGTCAGATGCAGTTCTCTAAGCTGCACAAATGTCTGAGAGCAAAGGAGCCCTTACCAGCCTACCTGGAATTTCAGGTTGATAATACTTCCCAGGACCCCACTGAGCTCTCTCTAGTGGTGTCCAGTTTCCAGTGAAACGCTGGGAATGGTTTATGCAAGTCTGGGGTAAAAGACAAAAATAAACACCAATGAAATATTTATTAAAGGAAAACTTTAATCAGAAATTGAGTTGCAGATTTAAAACCTGTCCATAAAAATGTGCTGAATAAATGTGATAAATAAAAATAAATTTGAATAGTGGGGTAGATTTTAAAATTTAACTGAAATCTTCATGGATAAAGTTCTGTAATATCTGGGATTTGCTTCAAAATAATCTGATGGTGGGAGAGAGGGAATAGATATAAATGAAAGAAATTGATAATTGTTAAAACTAGATGATAGGTACACAGGGGTTTATTACACTGTTCTGTGTACTTCTGAATATGTTTGAAATTTTCCACAATAAAACATTTTTAAAAATCTGTAAGTAAGGGGGCCTGGGGGCTCAGTCGGTTGTGCATCCGACTCTTGAGTTCAGCTCAGGTCATGACCCCATGCTTAGCACGGAGCCTGCTTATGATTCTCTCTCTCTCTCTCTCTCTCTCCCCCTCCCCCTCTCCCTCTCCCTCCCTCTCCCTCTCTCTCCCTCTGCCACTCTCCCCTACTCTCTCTCTCTAAAATAAAAAGTAAAATCTATAAGTAAAAACCTTAGAAATGAAGTATTTAGTGAATTTGTCACCACATAGCCTTGACCATCTTGCTAAAGTCAACACCTCTGTGACCTCAGAAATATGCTTAATATCCCTTCAGATCCAAATATCATCTGAACAGCATAATTACAACTCAGCAAAAAACATTCTACAAGCGTTACAACTATTCATTTTTTCAATAAATGACTTACTGAGCATACTGTGTTCGTGCATTGGGTTAGGCTCTGGGGCCACACGGTGAACATGGCATGTTCCTTGCTCACAAATAGTCCACAGTCCCTGGCAAGAGGCACTGAGCCATCAGGCAGTTGGGTTGACGTGTGGGCGGAGCCCTGGTCTAGGGGGTGGACCTAGAGCTCCAAGAAGGGACATCATCCAAAGCAGTCATGTACATTTTAGGTGAAAAAGCAGTTCCACAATTTCTAAAAATGTTAGCTCTGTGTTGAACTTTATCTGAAGCACTGATTTATTCACGTCCGTATTAGAACATACTTGGTTTTAACATGCTTATTTGATTACGACCATATGTCAAACATGGGTCAACTCTTCATAGTTTCTTTTCCTTATTAAATTAATTGTTATGCAGGAGAAGGCTTCATGAATATGTAATTTAAAAATATAGCCCTAGCATTAATGTTTAGAACACCGTCTCTGACAGACATAGACAATGTGCTGGGGTTGTAGGAAATTGCACTAATATTTACTAGTGCTGGTGCCAGCAATTTACATATCTCGTCATTTAATTCTTATGCCAGTCCTCTGAGGGAATACTGTTACCTCCATTTTAATAATGAGGAAACCTAGGTTCAGAGGAGCCAATTAACTTGGCCCAAGAGATAAGGCCAAAACTTGAACCCAAATATATCTGACTCTCAAATCCATGCTTTTTTCATTATACATCACTGTTTCTTCTGTACCTGTTGTCTTCAAACCATTTTTGCAGCGTACCCTCGAACAGAAATGTGAAGAAATTACGTCCCTCTGTCATTAAAGAAGTGTCCCCCCAAACGGTTATTCTGAATTCTCCCCATATTTGCCACCCTGAAAGTTTTTACACTTGGAGCAGTGAGCCAGCTAGATTAGGGCGGGGGAAAGACACGACTTTCTTTTGCAAAATGGTGGGGGGCTGTGGTGAGGGGGTGTGGGGAAAGAGCTTCCTTCCGCCCCGTGCACAGCACTCGGCAGGTCGGGAGGCCCAGGGGTGCCTGCGGGAGCTGGAGATCTGCCTGACTCAAGCTGAGTGAGCAGACCTCCGCTTGCTGCACTGTCCTCCCCACTTCCACTCCGTTCAGCCGATAATGCGGACAGTTTCACACTGAGGTAGTCTTTCTTCTCCAACACAAATTAAATACATACCTCTCTCTAGTTTAAATAGGAAAACACTCAGACCCAAACTGCAAGATTTTAAATACAATAGGGAGATCCAGAATCACAGAACTTAAGCTTAATCCAGTATTTACCCTCCTAGAGGACTAAACGGAAAGCACAGCTTTAGGAGAGAGAAACATTCTGTTAAAACAGCAATAAAATTCCACATCCTAAAGACAGAGAAATGACAAAAAACGTACCCTCCTTGATTGAGAATAAGAAATAAAACTCTAACCTCAGAATTACAAATCAGAAGGTTAGACTGATACCTCTCTAAGACTTGAAGGGAAAACAGTGACTATGAAAGCAAAGAAGTTGCATATATCCACAAAATGACCCTGGACTTAGATTTTTTAAAAGAAAAAAACAATCCTCAAATTGCCTCCTATGCCGCTTTCTTTCTGACATCTCTACATACCACTAATCTTCCCTTGTTATTAAAGACATAATGCTGCTAAAGAGACCATCCTGCCTCACACATTTGTGTGTGAAGATGCCATTCCTGAATCTTGAAATGCTTCCAGATCACAAGTACATAAATACTTCATCTTAAGAACACTCAGCATGCATTTTAACATGGGACTTACAAGATATACCAGCTATCATAAATCAGTTCCATCCTTTCTGTCTGATCCATTTGCCTTTGTTAATTTTTTCATGTGACATACAAATCATCCCCACAAGTTTTCCAATATGGAAAACATTGCACTTCTAGACTTTATGACCCTACCATTTGGGGCTGTATCTAGATGTGGGTATACTATCAGAAGAGTCTACTTAACACTGAATTTGGTGTATTCCATATAGTAGGCATTCCATAAATACTTATTGTTTGGTTCAGCTCTCCCCAACATATCATGTGCACTCATTAAGAACACTGACAAAGCTTTTTAAGTAAACTGATTCAGAAAGTTTAAAATATTTGCTCTATGTGAAATAGAGAATAGATTCTTTATGATCTCACTTACATGTTAAACCTGAAAAAACCAAACTTACAGAGAACAGAGTGGTGGTTGCCAGAGGCAGGGGTGAAGGTGGTCAAAAGGTAAAAATTTCCAGTTATAAGATTAATAAGTTCTGGGGATGTAATATACCACATGGGGACTAAAGATAACAATACCATATCACATATTTGAAAGTTACCAAGAGAGGAGTATATCCTAAAAGTTCTCATCACAAGAAAAAAGTTTTGTACCTATACCAGTTGATGGATGTTAACTAAACATTGTGGTAATCATTTCACAACCTATATACATATCAAATCATCATGTTGTATGCCTGAAACTAATACAATGTTATATGTCAGTTATGTCTCAATAAAACTGGGGGTGATGGAATACTTGGATAAATAGAGGAGCATAGTAAAAGTCTGAATAACACTACTTTTACGTAAGCTTTGTCTGTAAGGTTGAAGCAACCGACCTACTATTTGAGGTATTTCTGTGGTGTGAGCATCGGCCTGCCCAACATTCATTTCTCCAAGGAAGGCATTCGAGGTGTTCTTCCTGGAGGGGGCTGGGGGGGCTCCAGTGGCTCAGTGGTGACTCTTCTAAAAGCAGTCCATGTTTTTTGAAGCACTGCGGTTTGGAGAAGCAGATTGAGCATAACTTGCCAGCTTTTCTTTTGCTGATCACTCCCTCCTCTCCTCCAAGAATGACGATTGCACTGAGGACCTTGAACTTATCAACACCAAACTCTTACCAGTTAAGTCAACATATTTTGACACCATGTTCAATTTGCACACATTTCAGGAACGTTTCCTACATCTGTCTATTGAGAATGAACACTGGCCTCATAGAAGAGTCCATAGCAAGTGAGTTTCTAACATGGCCTCTCCTCTTTTTCATTTTAAAAATTTATTTCTTTAGGTTAACTTATAGAAAAAGAAGGCCTGGGCACCGGGGTGGCTCAGTTGGTTAAGCATCCAACTCTTGGTTTCAGCTCAGGTCATGATCTCTTGGTTTGTGAGTTTGAGCCCCAGGATGGGCTACTCACTGATAGCACAGAGCCTGCTTGGGATTCTCTCTCTCTCCCTCTTTCTCTGCCCCTCCCCCACTTGTGTGTGTGTTCATGCTCTCTCTCTCTTTCTCTCTCTCTCTCTCTCAAAATAAATAAGCTTTAAACAAAGAAAAAGAAAAAGGCAGCCTCCCAAAGAACTCAGTCCAAGCCCCATTGCTCTCATCCATCTGGCCAAATTTCAGAAAGGTCCAGCTTGTACTGAAGAACATGCAGACTCCTCCCAACACTCTTGACCTTGTGAATTGGTCTTTGTCATCTTACATTGCATGGCAATCCACACCACCTTGCCCCTGAGGACCTCAACTTGTTGGGGAGTGGACTTTGGTCTTTGCCGTGGCACTTTTCTGCCCTTCCTGAAGCTTCATGAACACACTAAGTTTCCAATAGCTAATTGTAGTCAAACCTCATAAAAGTTTGTTTAAAAGAGAGAAAGCAACTGCTGTGTTATAAAGGATAGAATTACGTCTTCCATAGAAGATGCTGAGATGTGCGGTTTTCCTCGGCACAACTTGAGCAGTCCATCAGGGGCTGTGTTTTCTGTGCCCGGGTTCCCTTTGATTTGTCCCTGGAGGATAAACGTGGAGACGGCTTTCCTGAAAGTTGTCGCTTACTTCGGTGCCTAGAAAATCACCAAACCCCAGATTCGCCAGCAGCCTTACAAAGGCTCTTACATTTTTCTGGGAGCCAGTTCTAGTTTGTCATTTTCTGAAAGCGAGGTTCATGTTTAGGCAGGAATTTTTTGGTGGGGGTTGGGGACTAGAACACACTCCAAGGTGGAAGGAGAGGGAAGGGCCGCCCAGAAGCCGGTCTTTCCTTGTGGCGTCCTGTTTGTTCAGCCCTCGTTTTTGTCAGTCCTTGCACAAACAGACTGAATACCTGGATTATTCCCTCATCTGGACTCAAATACTCATACATTACATACCCTTTCTCACTAATCAGCCTGACACATTCCTTTGTTGGTAAATGGTTCCAAAACAAACACTGTCAGTGTACCTAATTAGCAGGTTTGCGGGCTGTGCTCACAGTCCTGTTACATCCTGTTCAACAATAGAGAACAACAGCCCTGGCGAGGTCGGGCTTACAGGGAGGGAACCGCTCCCCCCAACGCATATACACTTTTTTAATGATATTTCCTTTCTGTGGCTTTTCTTGGGAAGCAGCCACTTGGTGAGTACTGTGATGAGGTGTGGGATTCTTGCAACAGCTAGAGGAAGTTTGGACTCCTCTTCGTAGGCACCTTTGCTTAGGAGCCATTAGTTTCCATCTGCTTATTGTTCTTCTCTCTGGTACTGGAGAGGAGCGCAGTGAGGAACTTTCTCCACGTCCTCTAACACTGACGAGAGAGGACAAGATCCCTGCCTGTGTTCTAGAATCATAAATGAACAGAGATGGAAAGGACTGTGGAGAACATCTGGATATTTTAGGGGTAGAAAATCTGAAGCCCAGGGAGCTCGCAGGTTTTATGAGGGGCAGAAGCCGAGGAGCAACTTACCAAGATGGAATTCTGCTCTGCGGCTACATGACTGCCAGCTCTTAAATGTATTTATTGTATCAATGAAGGTTTTCCTTGATTAAAAAAACAAAACAAAAACAAAACAAAAAAATAAATTAAAAAAACCTTGAACACAATGCTAAGTTTTTTTTGGCTTTTAAACTTCGGTCAAAGAGTAACTTGGCAAATAACATCTCACCTTGGCCTGGTGGCTCCTATATTCACATGTCAAAATGTTTCAGAATGTCTGCTAACACAGACGAGACTTTTGTGAAACGCTCAGGGCTGACCTGACCCTGTATGCCATTAAGCCACTTTATAAATACAGTGCACTTATAAACACAGCCCTCGCTGGTGCGGCTACCATTGTATTTTGAAACCATTTGGTCACTTGAATAGATGGCTGTCATCTCTACCTCGACGCATTTCTTACCAAGCTTCTCGTTAGGTGTCTGGTTAATACTGTGTTGTCATCTTATCTCTAAGCATTTCAGACAACTCAATTTTTTGTTGATTGGAGGGAGTAAAGTTCAGCATTGTTTAATTCATGTTGTAACTTTCTGACTATAAAACTGATACGCATTACAAAACATTTGAAAAGTACACAAAAGTATAAAGAGGAAAATTCTCCATACATATGTCTGTATGTTTACTTTTTAATAAAAGATGTATATATATATATGGTTTTATTATTTTACTTTTTAATTTTTTTATGTTTATTTTTGACAGAGAGAGACAGATAGCAAATGGGGGAGGGCCAGAGAAAGGGAGACACAGAATCCAAAGCAGGCTCCACACTCTGAGCTGTCAGCACAGAGCCTGACACAGGGCTCGAACTCGTGAAATGCAAGATCATTACCTGAGCCAGAGTCAGAGGCTTAACCGACTGAACTACCCAGGCACCCTTAGAATATATGGTTTTATACCCAGCGTTTTATCACATTATATCAGAACCAAGAAAATAGTTTATCTATAAACTTTCATTGATGGCTACTTTAACAGGAAAAAAAAATAATTGGTTCTAAAATCATTAAGATCCATTTAAAAAGTAGAGGCAGACTAATCCACAGAAAAATTACTGGAGTAGGAATACAGAAGTCTAGATGTCATCCCTAACTTGGCCACTAATTTGCTGTGTGACCTTTGACAAGCCACCTCCCACCTCCAGATTTACCTACGAGTTATATGGCATTGTTTTAACCCCGTATTGACAAAGAAGTTAGAACTTTATTTCATTCTGCTCCTTTGCTTAGCATTTGCAGTAGTCTGTTTAATAGTTTGTCACAATGTTTTCAGTGAAGTTGACTATTTTTGATACAATTTACCCAAAGGGATTAAGATATAAATTCAAATTGTGATTCAGTCCACCATTTTGAAATAATGTCAGCTCCATGAGGAAATGGACTTTCCTATTTTGCTCACTGCTCAGTTTTCTGCATCTAGAACAGCACGTAGTAAATGCTCAATGAATAATCCACGAATAAAGAGTTTGCTTTACTTTTAGTTTTTCAAATCTGTGCTTTTTCACATATTTTATTTTATTTTAAATAACCTTTAAACTAATTTCAAGGAAATTGTCTACTTAAATGTAGACATTGCCAAGATATATGACTTTATTGAGTGATAGCTAGCATTCTCTCATATGTTAGGAATAGATATAGTTTTCTGGCCCAATGAAAACTTTCATGTCAAAAACTTGAGTTTTGCTAAACTACTCAGTTTAATTTTCAAAACATGTTTTCAGTCATGTTTCAGTGTGTTTTTTCCTTCCCAATGGGACTGTAAATAAGTAACCTGAATACACAATAGGAAAGAGAGGAGTGTTTACCTTTCCATACAAAAAATGTTGATTCTTCAGCCTGAGCAGTATGTTCTGAAATGAACTGTCTTATGCTTTAGAATTACAAAAAGGTACAATAGAACCTGATTTCATCAGCATATGTTTTTGATATTTTGGGACTTTTCTTGCCTCACTAATTATGGGAATACAGATAGCAAGATGTTATAAACGCTATCTTTTAAAAATCCTTTTTTGTTTTTATTTCAGTATCTAACGTATACTATCACCTTCGTTATAAACCCCTTCAGTAGTCTGAATATTAAACCACTCGGTGGTGCATCAGGAAACATCCTCATTTGCTGTCTGTAGCTATCATTAATAATCATCTGTTCAGTTCCTAATGCTTCCAGAACACTTAGAGTAGAGATAAAGACAGTCTATAGATAGATGTTCATTCTCTACAGAGGTCACCGCTTGGACTGAATTAGATCTATAAAGCATAGGACTTGGTATAGAGTCAGAGGAGCTTAGCAGTTATCTGCCCGTCACTCCCGCCCCGTGATACACGCACCTTTCCTACGCTACCTTCCCCAGGGAGGATGGCATCCCCGCCCAACACCACACCCACAGCTAGTAGGAGATGCAGGCGATTGAATTCCAGTATAGTCCTCTTTTTGCCTCTCCTTGTCACAGCACCATCCTGAAATCTGAGGGAATGCACAAGCTGTCCAGAGGAGGGCAAAAGATTATATCACCTACCCTTAACTAGTCTCACTTCTGGTGATAGTTGGTGTTAGGGTGGCCGGGGAGAGGTTCTCAACAAAAGTATAATGGGAAGGATCTTATAAATTTTCGATGAGAAAACAAGATCACGTTAAAAAAGTAGTAATTCATGGGAAAAACAGAAATGTGGGAATTTCCTTTTATAGAACTGGTAACATAACAGACTAATTTCAAGTCCTGAGCGAGTGGCTGATTCAAAAACTGCATTGGAAACATTGGAAGCCACTCACCGGAGCTGACTGGACTTCAACTGAAAGATCTAGTTTGGCCTCGAGAGGTGGGAAGCTGAAGCATGTTAAAGCTATTCTCTGAGAGAAGAGTTAACACTTTTTTTCTAGAAAGAATCCTTGATGGTGGAGAGAAAGGCAATTTAAATTAAAAGACTTAGCTGGAAAGCAGGTTCCATCAACGATTTGAAAGAAAAATGTCAGAATTGAGAATGAAAAGAGATAAGCAAATTTTCCGTGGGGGCAGGATGGCCAGGTAGGGTGGAATAGACGCTAGTGAGGCCTGAAGGAACATCAGGGGGAACATGGTTTTCATACAGTGCTTCGAAGAGGCACCAGCCAAGGGACTTGGGGACAGCAATCACATGAATGTCAAAGCAGCAAGCAAGATAACTTTTCCCTTCCTCCAGCTTCCCTGAGAATGTAGTTAAGGTACACTGTTTAAAAGAGAGAGTCCTAATCAGGGGAACCTTAATATTTAGAAAGTACCTAAAAGCAAGCAGTACTTAACCCTTCTCCACACCTAAACACACCCAAAATTTTCATACTTCCATTGTTCTCCCTGAGGGGTCTAGAGAGCTTACCCAGGCCACCACTCAGAAAACTGAAAGAGAAAAGGCTTATTAGCACAGCACTTTACTAACCAGACCTAAGCTAAAGGCTCCCATTGGCTTCCCCCAGTGACTGTATTATTGCCTTTGAAAGTTTCCTTTACCAATACACTAGCCTGTAGCCTTCTCTACCCTATTCCTGTCTTAGGAATATACATGTTGAAAGACAAAATTTTCAATGACTTCGAGGTGTCTTACATGTCTGTTTATTGCTTGCATACTTAGCATAACTACTTCTATTAGTGTGATTATCAGTTCTATTCAGCCTTTCCTAATACGCAGAGTAAAAACAAAAGTTCTGAATAACGTGCTCACTGAGTGAAAGAGACTGCTAAAACATGCGTTCTTATTCACACCTTCCCATGTTCAATGATAATGTATACCATGTTTTAAGGATTTTTGCAATATTTTTCCAAGATAATACATCCTCTGTTCATGCAAAGTAGGATACTTTCGGGCGCCTGAATAGCTCGGTCGGTTAAGCCTCTGACTTCAGCTCAGTTCAGGATCTCATGGTTCATGGGTTTGAGCCCCACATTGGGCTCTGTGCTGACAGCTCAGAGCCTGGAGCCTGCTTCGGATTCTGTGTCCCCTCTCTCTCTGCCCCGCCCCCACTCGTGCTCTGTCTCTCTCTCAAATATAAAAATTAAAAAAATTTTTTTAAAGTAGGATAATTTTAATTACTAAAAGTATACACATTACTAAACAGTTGTATTGTTTCCTGATTTTATAAACAGGTAAACAATAAGTCTATTAGTTTAACTTATCAAATTTACATAATACTTTTACTACTATATAAAGATGAAAAAAAATCTGAGATATTCAAAAAGTCAAATATCTAAAGCCAGGATTAGTCCTTGACTAAGATGTTTACACAGGTGCATTTCATTTTAGATAAACCTCATAAATTATACTATAAATTTGTAAATTAGTTGATTGTATACATTTCAAAAATTTTTTTTATTTAACATTAAGATGAGCAGCTGTAAACTTTCCTAATATATTCAGTATAGAATTTGACCTCTAAAGTTGTTTACATGAAGGGAGACTGTTTTCGCTAGATATAAAAATGTATTATAAAATATACAGTACAGTGCTGGCATAGGAACAGACAGATCAATGGAACATGATTTCAGAACGTATGCAAATAGACCCAAGTAATATGGGAATTTAGTACATGATAAAGATGCACAGCAAATGAGCAAAACAAAAGATGGAACTTTCCATACAAGAAACTGGGAACTAGACAGCCATTTGGAGAAAGAAAAGGAATGCTGGATTTGATCATACTCTTTACATCAAGATAAATTCCAGATGGATCAAATATTTTAATGTAAAAATAAAACCCATAAACTACTAGAAGAAAATATAGGTGAATATTTTTGTAATCTTAAGTGTGGAAGGTCTCTAAGCTTGACACAAACCCAGAAGCCCTGGAAGCAAGATGCTTTTAAATATATTTTTAAAAAGTTAGGACCCTTGGGTGGCTCAATTGGTTAGGCATCTGACACGCGATTTTGGCTCAGGTCATGATCTTGGTTTTGTGAGTTCCAGCCCTGCATCAGGCTCTGCGCTGTCAGGTTCTCCCCCTCTCTCTGCCCCTCCCTTGCTCATGCTCTCTCTCAAAAATAAATAATAAATAAACTTTAAAAAAATAAATATATTTTTTAAAAGTTAAATGCTTAAAGTTCTCTAAAGACAAATGTAAACAGGAAACCGGGAGAAATATTTTCAACACATTTAACAAAGAGTTCATTAATTTCCTGAATATAAAAAATCTTTAAAACGCAGTAAGTAAAAGTCATTAGACAATGGGCAAAGGACAGGAACTAATTTACTGAAAAAATATGCAAATGGCCAATATCTGAACAGCTTAGTGTCACTTCCAATTAAAGAAAGTAAAATGAGGTTCTTACCTATCAGCTATGAGAAAGTATTAATAGATATGAAATGTAAGGCCCAATATAAAAGCATTAATTAATACCACTTTTTATTTTCATTTTGCAAAGTCCGTATTTTTGTTCTAAATATTTACAACAGTCCTGTCTAACATATGAGACAGCCCTGCTGCCTTTGGAAACAGTTGGCCTAAAGCGGCAGTTCTCAAACTTTTATATTCATCAGGATACTCTGGAGGGCTTGTTAAAGCACAGATTGCCAGGTCCCACCCTAGAATTTATGATTCAGTAACTCTGGAGTGGCACCCAATAATTTGCATTTCTAACAAATTATCTGGTGATGCTGGTTTGGCTGGTCCAGGGACCACACTTTGAAAACCACTGGCCTAGAACGAACACATCGAGTATTAGAAAATTATGTGATACCATCTTGTTAAGAGAATTGTACTGGTAAGAGGAGGCAAATTAGGGGAAGTCTAAAGTAATGACATAACACTGCGTCTTTCACCTGAATGTCTTTCTCCTTCTAAGTTTATATCACTAACCTATTCCCAAGCAAGCAGTCATCTTCATAAATCTAGATATGGTTTACCTTCTAAACTTTTTTGCATTTTTCTACTATATCCCTCCTTAAAAATGTCTTTTATTTTGGCCCCCTTAGGAATCTTAGTACTTTGAGGAACTGAAATGTAATATGAAATAGAAATAGAAATAAATAGACATAAATCCCGTTCAGAGTCTTAGATACATATTATCCTTATAAATTATTATTTCTTTTAAAGAGGCTTACTTCAAAACCTTGACAGTTAAATTTTACACTTTTACATTAAAGAGGTAGACTGGGGACTCAATGGAAGCCCATATGTAAGCTAAGTTTTTCTGTTTTAAATCTACATTAGCCAAATATTATTATATTCACTGCCTTTGTCTTAGATGTAACAAGACATTTCTAAACATTTCTTGGGTTCTTAGGTGTGTTGAACTACTTTAGCAACTTTTATAGAAAGCCATTGCTCTTCTTTATGGTTCTCTAATGGCTACAATTATAATATAGTCTAGCTTTTTCTGGAAATCAGAAAATTCTGATATCTTCCTGCAGTTTCTTTACTTTCTCTAATATTAAATGAGATTCTCCTAGAGTAACCCCAAGAAGAGATGGACCTTTGTTTGTTAAGAATTATATTCACTGCCAGGTGAACCATTAAAAAAAACCCTGAGGAGCGCCTGGGTGGCTCAGTCGGTTGGGCATCCGACTTCAGCTCAGGCCGTGATCTCACAGTCCGTGAGTTTGAGCCCCACGTCGGGCTCTGTGCTGACAGTTCAGAGCCTGGAGCCTGCATTGGATTCTGTGTCTCCCTCTGTCTCTGCTCCTCCCCTGCTCACGCTCTGTCTCTCTCTATCTCAAAAATAAATAAAAACATTTAAAAAAAATTAATAATAATTAAAAAAAACCTGAGAAGTGTCAGAAACACTAGAGTTTCTCTATCCCCAAGTAACTATTTCACTCAGGTCAAACCTATTAAGATTTCATACACGTACACAGAGTATGGCTGAGGTCTGTCACCATCCACAAATTAGCAAGAAGCATTTATTAAGCATTGGCACTAAAGATAATGTGATTTACTGTTCCCAATAGGATAGCAAAATTAACAAATGAATTAATTAACCCTTGTTTACATTCTATTTCAAAGCCAAGATTTTAAGTAAAGCTTTTGTCAAAGGTATTAACCGAGCTTGGTTTACAAACCCCAAGTGCAAGACTTGTGAAAGCCAAATGCTTTGTGGTCTGCAATCAGGGAAAAACTCTTCCTTAATTAACTCTGGGGATTAAAAGGTAAATAAAAAGATCTCTGCAGGCATACCAATTGTTCTTCCCATGATCTGAGTCTTAGCAGGTATTTGGGGGTGTGCTGAGTAATTGAAAGGGACACGTGGCTGATAGCAGGGGAAGGAGAGCCAGATTTCATGTTAGAAGACTGGCGTCAAGTCCAGAGTTGATCACACGCTTACCCACCTGGGACCAGAGAAGCCACCACCTACTTTATTATCTCATTTCATTTTATCTATTTACTGACTGGCCTATTACCCATGGGAAAACAAATAGTACCTGGCTCGGAATCATATTACAAGGATAATTTCTATAAAAACAGGGGCAAAAGGCCATACAGATGTTGCCTAATTTAAATGTCCAATATTGGTCTGGCTGTATGTGCACTTACCATTCAGAACTATTGGAATAGCTTTACAAACTAGCACATACACACCTAATCTGCCAGACATCTGGCCAAAGAAGGTAGATCTTTTCCAGTCTCATACAATTCCAGTCAAACCATATGGATACCTTTTTGTCCCCATCTCCCTACCCCTAACCAACAGACACACGCGCACACACGCACGCGCACACACACACATTGAATAATCCCAAATGTAGTCCATTTCTAGTTCTGCATGGAGCCACAACAGTTCTGTAAGCCAACATTTCCAGACCTTTTGCCCTCTTCCTCCCCTTCCCACCAGCTTCCCCTGGCGTAGGGGAGAGAGGCATCTGGAGCGTGTGGATTTCTAGTAATCCTGGCTCAATGCTTCACTGGAAGTGGTGCTCCAGGCAGAGGCTGTGAAACTTGGACTGTCCCCAGCCATCAGCACTAACCATAACCTGTTTCTTATTGAAATTGCCTGTAACGTGTCTTTATTTTAATCCTCCTATTACCCCACAAAAGAAAGAATCTGTTAGATTGTTTAAATCCCGTTTAACTCATTTTACCTTAGAATGTTTGCTAACATGTTCTGTGTATTCTTCTAAACAGCATACATACATATGTACATACAGGGAGTACAAACCTAGCACATATGTATACATATGCAGACATACACCTTACGTGATTTTCCACTTAAGCAAATTATAAATGATTGGCTTATATTCATTTACACAAGAACAGAAGAAAACACCAACCCCAAACATTAAAATAACCAGGCACCAATAACTACCTCCCTTAGCTAAGAGATTTAAATAATCATCTCGGTTTCTTGGAAAAACCAATAATAGCTAGTGGCTCTGTGGGGCGCCTTACATAGTAGCCATACAGCAAACCGCACTCGCATGCCTGATAACGTGCACTTATTTCGGCACCCCACCCTGTTCATTGTGGGCTCGGCAGAGTGGAAATCAGCCAGAGCGCTGCCCCACTCTGCAGGCCTGTCCTTTCACTTGTCAGAGATCCAGCCAAACTCAAGCCTGGATTTCAATCCTAATGAAATATCTGAGGTCATTGCCTGAGCCAAAAATAAAAATGCAGCAGGAGAAGAATCCGACATGGACAGAGCAGGAGCATTTCAGTGACCTCAACTTGGGGCAGGGGCCTTTAGCAGCTTCCCGTGGCCCGCCCGCATGCAGCTAGAATCTGGAAGACACAGACAGAGCCGTCGAGCCTGTCTCTAATTGGTCTCACATCATCAGCATTCCAGAACAGGAAACTATCTACAGCCAGGAATTCTTGCCTCTTTGCCATAATATTTGAGAAGCAAACCTTTTCCCCTGCACATATTTAATTCTGTTAGTTTGCAGCAGGTTAGCTTTCTTGGTTTTGATACTCGAATGAGAACACTGTGTCTGTGGCTATCAGATTTCCAGGGTATGAACCTCTCCCTCACTTGCCTAGGTCAATAAGCTAATTTTTAGGCCAAAGACCATTCATAAAATGTATAGCATCTCATTCGATGATGCCTTTACTAAGACATAGAATGAGATCTGCTGGTGGAGCTAAGCCCCTGTCTCCAGCCCTAGGAAGGGGACCAGTTTTCCAGGGCACACGTGGACAGTTAATGGCACCGAGAGCTTCCAAAGAAGCCGAACTAGAGTTCCTTCCTCCTTATCCCACATCATATGGTATGTCCAATGCTCACTCACATGCATACAGTTCACTCCACTGTGGCTGTCCCAGGGGTCAAAACGCAAAAATACTTGCACATCGGATGAGAAATGACTGCCGCCTCTAGCCAGCCCTCACACCGCCCCCAAAATAAAAACCCCACCACACGGAACCATTCTGGCTTTTTCTTTGGGAGAGAGGGTGTTGATGACGGTTGGGAAAGTACTTAGAAAGGAATCCTTAATGTTTAATTGAAATGTTCTGAGATAGAGGCAGAGTCAGCTCCTTTTGGCCAAACTCCTGAAAATCAGAGCTGTATGTACTCGTCTATAAGCTATTTCATGGTTTCATTTATCAATGCAAATAAATAAAATTTAAAGTAATGCTCTCACTTTTTTTTATTAAAAAAAACTTTCTTACGTTTATTTTATTATTGAGAGACAAAGTGAGACAGAGCATGAGCATGGGAGGGGCAGACAGAGGAGGAGACACAGAATCCCAAGCAGACTCCAGGCTCTGAGCTGTCAGCACAGAGTCCGACGCGGGGCTCAAACCCACTAACTGTGAGATCATGACCTGAGCCGAAGTCAGACTCCCAACCGACTGAGCCACCCAGGCGCCCCGGAATACTCTTCACTTTAAGGATCCTCTCATTCAGTCCCAGCTTGTCAGTTTGAGATTTTCCAAGGAGTGGCCAGCAAGGCTGTATTCCCACTCATCCATCCACAGACCTTGGGGCAAGAAAGTGTGGAAAAAGAAAGATAAAAGCCAGAGAAGCCTTTACCCCTCCTGCACAAAATCTGCAAGTTGGAAGGAACCTTAGATAATCCATCCTCCCCTTTAACTTCCATGGAGAGCGAGAGGTTCAGGGATGAAGTAATTTACCCAAGATCCCAATGACCATGGGGCCAACCTGGGCCAGGAAGTCTGGGCTCCTCATTCTAGCTGAGCCCTCCTCTCTTCAGTAAGTGGCCTCGTTAATATTTTCTGGTCTCTCTTTCATTGTAGAAGTTGCTGAAACGTAACTGCTTCACAGTTACACAAAAGCAGTTTCTTTTGTGGGGCCAATGCAGAAGTGTTCAGTTTAGATTTGCTAGACGGCCTACATAGGGCATGAGGAAGCAGAGAACACCACAGAGAAACAGCCCAGATGTTCTTGGCACAGAGCAAATAAATACAACTGGGGGCCAACCCACCAAGGTGGCTTTTGGGGAAGACTAAAAAAATCAGAGTGAGTAGATAGAAAGTTAAGGGTTACTAAGCAGTACAGAGAATTGTGTCATGGGTATTAACTTCTTAAATGCTGTTCTGAATTAATTTTTAAAACCATGGGATGGTTAATGCTAGTGAATTTCAGCTCTGTTAACCAAATGATGTATTAAAAATATATATTTGTGAAAACGAAATGAATAAGTAACACTATGCTGGACCTTACTGGTTGGTGTGAGTATAAGCCACTGGTTGGCACTTGCATGGGGAGGGTACAGTTTAAGCATCCCCTGGATACTCCCTCTATGATGCCTTCTCCAGATGAATTAGGTCAATGGTTCGCAGCTGGGATGAGCTCCCTGCCCCTCCCAGGGGACATTTGGACTTCGGGCAGCATCTAGAGACACTGTCAGTTGTCACAACTTGGGGAGAGGGATTGCTACCAGCATCCGGTGGGTTGAGGCCAGGGATGCTGTTGAGCACCGTGCGGTGCACTGGGCAGCCCCCCTTCAACAACAAACAGCTGTCTGGCCCCAAACGTCAATAGTGCCGAGGTTGAGATCCCTGGATTCAGGGAAGCAGTGGACGTTTTCAGGAAAAACCCACTGGATGGCTTTGGTCAATAGCAACTATGTCTCCCTGGGGTTGCATTCCCTGTGACGCTGGAAAGGAGGACATAGGTCTTTGTTCTCCGTGATGTACAGCAACAACCAGAAAGCCATGAAGCTGCTGATTGCTGGGAGCAGGTAACTCAGAAATGACGATGAAACTGGCCGGCTTTCATTTGGTTTATCACTCAGGGACACGGAAGGATGCGTCTCTTTCATTATCTGCTGCAATTTTGCACACGGATGATTACATTGATAGATTTACCTTATGTGCAAGATGTGTTCCTGAGAAGTTGTCTGTTAAGTCATATTTGAAATGTAGTCGGGAAATTCAGGAAACACCAAGGAGTCAGTGAATTCTTCTAAAGTGAAAGGTCCTTTTAAATAAAGTGCTGTTCTCAAAGAGGAGCAAGCCTATATATTGTGTTGTTTAATGTAAATATTTCTCCTGCACATTTTTCTTATAGAGCTCCATAACTTTTATGTAAGAAACTGTTTCTCTTCCTCCTTCCTTTTCCTGACCTTATTCTTTTCACTTAAAAGCAAATCAGGGGGAAAGTTAACAATAGGCTGTCTGAATTTGGGAAGGTCATTGACCAGTCTGTCCATTATACTGTTCCAAAGATGACTGCTTGGTTACAAATGGTTAGAAAATAGGACTTGGTTACATTCTGAAATCATTAATTTTTTATCTCAGACTTTTTTTCAGTTACTGACCTTTGGCTGGAAAGAGCAGGTGTACTCAGCCCCTCCATCACCCCATGGGTGTCTGCTGCACCGGAAATACCCAATAAGACTCACCCCTCCTCACTTAAGTGGGGTGTGGGGGTGCCGGTATCAGCAGAGATAAGGGGGTGGTACTGAAGGAACCCAGCGGTTTTCCCCTTATCAATCACTGCCCTAGGGCAACATCCCTAGGTGTATAAATCACTAACTCAGCAGGGCAAAGGGGGCAGGAAGGAGGAAATTTATTTGATAAGGCTACCATTAGTGTCACTTCAGTGATAGGAGGGTATGGAGGTGTGACCCAGTGAGGACAAAGACACTGCCACTGGGGAAGAGCTGACCCAGACAAGAGGCACTAGGAGACCTGGGTCCAACCTTCATCCCACTGGAAAGAGGGAGGAGCCAAGGGCAGGGAGATGCTAGAGATGATTCTACCGGGTCGACCGTCCTGACCAGTGTGGCTCCAGCGTCAAGAAAGCAGGCCCTAGAGTCACCACGAAAGGTGGTGTCACACTCACCTGCTCTTTAGAGCACTTGCCATTGGAATATCCTTCCGTATACATTCACCCATTTCTGTTCCACAGAACTCCGTGAGTAGGAAGGAAAATGAGGAAACCAGAGCAGTGACTTGCCCAAGATCGCTCAAAGAAAAGGTTGTGATTTGAGCACAAGTCTTCTGATTGGA
Source organism: Prionailurus viverrinus (assembly GCF_022837055.1). Lineage (NCBI taxonomy): Eukaryota > Metazoa > Chordata > Mammalia > Carnivora > Felidae > Prionailurus > Prionailurus viverrinus. The sequence goes on from NC_062568.1 coordinate 23,349,269, forward strand.
AGCCTTGCATCTCCCTCTAGGATGGCACATTCCCCCCACTCAGATGACGAGGCCTCGGTATGAGCTGTGGCTGGGCTGTCAGGAGTCCTGGATTCTAGTCTCAACTCGGTCTTTAACTCACTGTGTCCTCATGAGACAATCACTAGCCCTCTTAGAATCTCGGTTTTCTTATCTATGGCATGAGGGGGTTGATCAAGATGTCCTCACATCACCGAGGGTGTTGTAGGTGTGGTCAGATTGAAATGAAGACTCTCAGGAAGGCAGCAGCAGCAGTCTTGGCTGTATTATTGAGCACCTACCACATGCCAGGAACTGTGCTAAATGCTTTATTACCTCATTTCAGCTTCACAACACTTCTACGAGGTGCATGTTAATGGAAACTCTACTTAGCAGATAAGGAAACCGAAGTTCAGAGAGGTGAAGTGACTTGCTCAAGGTCATTGTCTTAGTCAGCTCAGGCTGTCATACAAAATACCACAGACTGGCTGGCTTAAACAACAGATATGTATTTCTCACAGTTCTGGAAGCCTGGAGTCCCAGATCCAGATCCAGCAGGGCGTGGTTTCCGATGAGAGCTCCCTTCCTGGCTCACAGATGGCCACCTTCTTGCTGCCTTCCTCACACGGCCTTTCCTCTGGGTCCACACAGTGGGGGAGAAAGAGAGAGAGCTCTCTGGCGTCTCTTCTTACAAGGACACGAATCCTATCAGATCAGGGCCCACCCTTATGACCTCAGGGTCATAACCTTGATTTCTTCCTGAAGATGCTATCTCCAAATGTGGTGATGCTGCGGGTTAGAGCTTCATCATAGGAATTCGGTCAGGGCGGTGGCAGGGAGGAGGTGCTGCACAATTCAGTCCATACAGCCGGAAAGTGATGTGAAGGTGGAATTTGAAGTCAAGCCATGTCACTCCTAGCCACCCCTGTGTTTTACTTGCCCAGAGAGCCGAGCTTGGGCAGAGACTGCCGCTACCGAGAGGTCCTGTCTTTTGGTCTCTGAGCAGCAGAGGAGTCTCCTGGGTACGAGGGTGGGTGGGTGGGTCCTTTCACCAAACTTTCTCAATCTGGACTGGTCCTGGGGCTAAGTCAGAGGCAGGCTAGGAAAGGGTGCCCCAAAGACCATCCTATGCCCAGGACTGAAGCCCAAGATACTAAAGAAAAAACAAAAGCAGCACAAACTGAGCCTTGAGGGCTGTTTCCTTCATAGTCCTCTTCGAACCTGGTCCAGTGCTGGGCCCCGCATGCACTGTTGCTGGTTGGACAGAACCACGCGGGCCCGATTCCCTGGGCTCCTGAGATGAGGGAGCCGTTGCTTGTCAGGGCTGTGTGGAAGGGTGGGCGCTGAATCCACACTGGCAAGCCACCTCCTGGAGCAGCTACAGTTGTGCTTGACAGTTACTCATTATTAAAGACTTTGCAGGAAAAACAAGTCATTTGGACTCCTGTGCAGGCTTCCACTAAGCCAAACAACAAACTAGTCATCCACGTGGAATGCCTCCCCTCTATAAATTACAATATCTGCATGTTGCCTTCAAAAAATACCCTCTTCTCCACTCTCTCGTGCTTTACTGTCCCCACTTGTGTTATAAAGATGGGCTTACAAAGGTGGGGGGGGGTCCCTGATTTTTAAAAAACTCAGAAGGACAATAGACCAAAGGATATCATTCAGAAAAGTGTCGTTTGACCTTTCCAAACTGTCGGATGAAGGAGGGAGTCACGGAGAACCACGCAGCCCACGTTAGCAGAAGTGGACAGCACCGTTTTCACGGCTAAAATGCCGGGGCCGTCACTGGTATTCAGAGCACAGCATTCTCGTTCTCCGTCACTTCACCCCAGAGTTACTACCCACACTGCTGGCCCAGGGATAGGAAACTAACACACAGAGCTTCTAGAACTCTGTCCACTGTCACCACGATCACACAGTTGCTAGTTGACTGCTGACCCCCCTCCACTGTGAGCCATAAGCCTCGCCCCAGCTAGTTCTAATCAGAAAAAAAAAATTCTTTTTTCAAGGGAAATTCAACCTTGAGCATCTTGGAAAAGGGAAGAGCCCATTTCTGTGAGTCATCTCTCTCCCCGGTGGCGGGGCTAACCCGGAGTGAATGTACTCTGAGCTGCACAGAGGACTGGACTTCAGCTATTTGTGTCTTGCTCATCTCAGCCTGGTTCATCATCTCCCACATTTGGCTTTTGCAGGTGTGAAAGCTGTGGAGCCGTTTTCCATTCTGAATGCAAAGAAAAGTCTGTCCCCTGCCCGAGGTGCGTCCGCCGAGAGCTGCAGAAGAAGCAGAAGTCTTTCTGGCGGAGGCTGAACGTGGACGAGAGCCTGGAGGAGGCCTGCAACATGTTCGAGCTGTCCTACCAGAACACCTGACTCAGCAGGGGCCCGAGGACAGGGACTGACCTCTCACCGATCCATCAGCCCGGCGGCCTCCTGAGCAGCCAGTTAGGTCCCTTTGGAGGAAGAGTATGTCTCATCTTCAGCTAGATATAGATATATATTTACATACATATACACACATACCTAGATTTCCCGTATGTATGTTCTGTGTAAATCGCCGTCCAAAAGGTCCGTGAAGCCTCTGTGGCTCAAAGAAAATACCAGTAGCTGAATTACACTTAGCCATGAATTTCAGCAGCTTGCTCCCAAGCAAAGCCCTGGTTCTCACACGATGCTTTATATAGCCCAGATTTTTTTTTTTTTTTTCTTGTTTTGCTTTGTTTTGTCGTTTGGCTCTCGGGGGCCATCTTGTTACGCGGGACACAGGAGGAAGCATTTCCTACAGAAGCACAGAACTTCGGGTTGCGTTTGCGTTATTTATTTTGAGCCTTCACAGAGGATGCGGTGACCGAGGCAAGCCCTCGCCATCGCCCGTGTCACAAGAAAATCTTCAGAACACGGGGATAGATGACTCCGGGTCACCTCAGTTTCTGCCGTGCAGGTGGGGATCACCTCAGCTGAGCCGAGTGGCCCAGAAATGAGGAGTGTGAGCTCCCTCTGACAGCACGCACCCCTACTTTATGAGGAGAGCTCCTTCTGGTTTTGAAGTTAATCTCAGGGGGTTTTTTCCTGAGGAAAAAAGAAAAAAGAGACCTCTGCGACCAACAGCTGCTTGTTGTCGGTCTGTTTGCTGGTTCGAAGCCCAGCGCCACCTAAGGGTGCGACGCCCCAGCATATTTGGTTGAAAACGGCTTTCTGAAGGGCAGTTTTCCCAGGGTTTCGTGGGGAATATTTATGATTTTTTTTTTTTAATGGTGCTGGCCTGGGGAAATTTCCTACGATTGTGGTCAAACACATCGGTTTCTAGACTGTGGATATTGTACGTACATTCCGTGAGGTGGCGTTCAGTTTCTTTTCACAGAATCTTAGGTAGGCATGTCCTTCCTATTTATTTGAAATGCTTTATTTGTCATTGTTCTCCATTGCACTTTCACTTTGGCCTGTCAATTTAACCACATCTGCTTTCACACTTTTCAAATTGTTTACAAAATCAAAGTAACACGGGACTTCAAAACACCAACAGTAGACTATTAAGAAAATACCAAACTTATGAATACAATTAATGAACTAAATGTAATAGTATTGTTTAAATAGATACACACACACACACATAATTGCCACCTTGAAACAAAAATGCTAAAATCATATCCTAGGAATAGGAAATATAATGAATCGCTTCACCACTTAGCAGAGCCGTGGCCCCCACCGCCATGCCGTGTGGGAGCCAGTAGAATAGTCGTGACCAAAATGTCAGGTAGGCCGGCACTGGAAATCATGGCTCCATTCTTTCCACCATAATCTTCCCAGAGCAGAAAGATACACTGATAATGAAGCAATTTTCAACAGGCCATAGGAGACGATTCTGTATGTTTTCCCCGAGCAGATGCCTCCAAGGCCCTCATAGTTGGGTAGTTTCACCGCTGTTGGGATCTGGAGAATCAGTGGCTCACAAAGTATAGGATACATTTCACCCCATTACTGCTTTGCCCCCACACCTTGCTCCCTCCAGATCCTAACTCTTGAAACCTCTGTCCGTGTAGAGGCGTGACATTCCGGACTGACTTTTGTGCCGACTGCTGGATGCAAACATTTCACCTCTCAACCCATGCCAGTTCCTTTGGCCCCGGACCATTCATTTCAACTTAATAGCTTGCCACCACACATGCCTGTATTTTCTGACTGCAGCAGCTGTAACCAAGGGCATAAAAACTTGTTAAAAGGCCAAGACCCCATTCACGAGACACCTTACGGTGCCTTTTACTCTTGGAAAAAACAGGTTGACTTCCCCCCCGCCCCAACTCCGGTTATAGAGAACATTGCACACAAAAGATAAAGAGTGGAAAATCTCAAACAAGCACTTGGCAAACAGGCAAACAAATTTGAACCTCTCCTCCTTTTTCTTCCCCTTCGTGAAATACAGTATTTATATTTTCCAGCCTCAGAGAAGATAGCAGAACATGATCTTTCACAAGAGAATTATAGACCTGCTTATTATAAAACAGATGTGCTCCGATGGCAAAGTGCCTTTTCCCCTCCGCCCCCAGCTCCCCATCGCCGTAGTTTGCTTCTGCCTTCGCTGTAATTAATGTATCTGTGATCCCGCCTGTCAGCGAGGCCATCCCCAGCACAGTGCGTTGGGAGACCTGAAGTGCAGGCCCCCTTGCCCCCTCCAGCATGTTTGCTCTCTGTACAGAATTTCCTGTCCCACTTCACAGGCACCTAGCGTCAGACCTGCCGAGAGGGAGAGATTCTGGACCCCTGTTCTAAAGGCCTTTGTTTTCACGGGTGCCCATTTAGAGGTGCTTGCTAAATACTGGCATTCCCTGGGTACTCCAAAGGAGACCTTTCTACCCACATCATTTTCTGCTTATTTTCAAAAGGCGAGAGAAAAAACCAAACCGTAGATGTGCTGGGTCCTTCGGCTACCCAGAAGCGGAACAGCATCCCAGCTGCTTGTTTTCCCTCCTTTTCTGTGTCCCTGACGGCCTGGTCGGTGCTGCCTGCCAGTCGACACAGCAGTCCACCACCACCACCAAAATCTGATAGGACAGAGTGGAGCCAGCTTAGGAATTGGGTCTGTCATGAAAGTTCAAAATTGCTGTTTTCCAGCCCAGAAACGCCTTAGAGCACATGAACGCCCTTACTGTTTTCAACCCAAACAAATGACTCGGTACACTGTTAGGTAATTGTTCCACTGCTCAGGAACTGTCGAAACAAAAGCAGATCTGTGGATTACCACCTCCTTCAGAACCAAGCTAATACCTGCTTTCCCTCCTGTTCCCGTTCTCATCCCATATTAAATATCTCACACATAAAACACACGAGAAAGCGGCCAATTAATCTCCTAGAGCCGGCGGCTGACTCCAGGGAAACTCTTTTCACTTGAAAGGCCCATTCCCTGGTGTATCACTTGAGGAAATCCCTCCTAACAGTGCCAGAAGCTCATGTGTGAGACAGTCCAACCCTGGTAAAATGTTGGCATCTAATCCCGCAGTAGAGAAGCCAGTTCCCAAAATAGAGCCCAGTTGTACCGCTGCAGGAAGGCCACAAAGTACTTTAAAAGCAGTCAACTGGAATCGAGTCGTGTTCTTTCCAGGGCTGATTTTCCCCAAAGTTGAAAGCCTCTTTATATGAAAACCATGTAAAGTCTCATCATCCCCCTTCGCCCCACTGCCTTTTCAGGGTACTTGTGTTCCAGCCATCTTCATATATGTAGTAATAAAATGTGATATTTTTAGGAGCTTTAATACTTGATTAGCTGAGAGGGTAATCGCTTTTCGATTCTACTAGACTAGGCCTCCACCAAAAAAAACAAAACAAAACAACAAAAAAAGGGAATATGATTAGTGTTTGGGATTTGTGGTTTCCAGCTAACTCAGTGGTACTTCGGACTCCTGCAAAGGGACTGTGCCATGATCTCCTTCGGGCTGCAGTGAGAACCTCGGTGTTTACATCACTCTAGCAGCCCTATACAGCCTTTGCTTAAACTAAGCGAGTCCACTTGGATGAGCTCTGACCTCTGGTTTTGTCTCTGCCTGTGTACACACTGCATACTGACACTGGACAGTTTCTTCCTGTGCCTCCTTGAAAAGGCTTGGCTTCCAGACCTGTGGGTTTGTTCTCTATCTACTGGCCAAAAAACGGCATGTGTAAATTACTGTATCAGGGTAGGACCGGATGCCACACCGAACACTTCTGCAAAAAAGAGGCATTACCTGAGGAAGCCAAGATATATTTTGTTCCTAATTTAGGGTAAAGCCAATGCTGCTGTTCATAAGTTTGGGCAGAATTCTTCATCTCCACTGCTCTGCTGCACTTTATTGAAATAACTGGATTAGGAAGTAACTCGTCAACTCTTGATTCTAACACTGTCTAGAGTCAATTCAGAAGTTATTTTATTTTATTTTTTTACTTCTCCCACTAAAGAGAGATGCATACAGTTTCCCCCCTTATTTTTCGAATTTTCTGTCTCAATACTTTTCTTACTCTTAAAATAATGTCATAAAGTTAGAGAATTGGAGGCAGAACTGACAGAAATGAACACTCTCTCCTTGGCATGAATTGAGTCTGTAGAGGTACTGTCTTCCTTCCCTTGGTTCTTGTTAGCAACTGAGCATTGCTGTATTGTCTACTGTGGCCCATTCTCCTGACCCCGAGTCTAGTAGAACCCACTGCTCTAGGTTGAGCCCAGGACGGGTGATAAGCCCTGCTCAGTTAATTTAAGCAGACAAGTGTTGATTTCTATCATGGGGGCAGTAAAGTCCTAGCGCCCAGCACTTCCTGATGGTAGACAATTCTAATTTCGTTGTATTCAGACCCTCTGACTTGAGGGGTTCTCTTTAGTATGTCTTCGTGGATGCATGCCAAGGTAGAGTCTCAGTCACTGTTGAACTCTAGGTAAAAGTCGAAAGCGTGGAATGTCCTCCTCGGCACCCCCGTGGTTGTCAGGGGCTTTATTTCACGTGGGTTCCTGACGATCGTGTGATGTGGCACACTCCTCATCAAGTGGCCTTCGATGTGGTGGAAGCCAGGGTTAAGCACAAGGGAAGGGACAACTGCTGTTGGGGTTCGGTTCCTCCCTGGAAAGAGAAGCCATCTTGTCAGGAAGGCGTGACACGAAGCCACAGTGGTTGCCTAGGGGAGAAGACTCAGGCGCATAAAGCAGCTCGTAGCACGGTGGAGACTCCTTTCTCCTGGCCGTAGCGCTGCAGACCAGCCTCTCTCCCCAGCCCTCGATCTTCCTCGCCCCAGTCCTGAGCCGGGGCCAGCGTCAGGCCTCATGGCTGTAACCCGGCCGGCAGACCACTGGAGCAGGTGCTCCTTCTCCATGTTGGTCTTGCCATCCGCCTTTCCCGGCAGGAGTGCCTTACAGCACTGCCTAGTGCTTCTGTCTCCTCTGTGGACCCACCTGAAGCCTGCAGGGCCCTGCGCCTCAATCTGGATCACTTTGCTTCCTCTCTGCCGGCCACTCCGTTTTACAAACACGCTGGCGACCTGCATATTCCACACACATGTCAGACCTTTCGCCTTTGTTTAACCTGGTGCCTTCACCTCACGAGCAAAGGATGCCTGTCGGGAAGACATCGTTAACGCAGAAGGGTAGAAACATGGGCTTCTTAGCTCCGTCAACACTTTTACCACGAAATACAAAAGACACGACTGCGTCACGGTTGAACTTCGTTTTACGCTGGTTCGGGTTTTGGGTTTTGGTTTTTGATCACTCTTGTTATTTCTTTGTTTGCTTGCTTTCATTAAGCAAACTCAGGGGAATGTCACGATGTCACCAAGGCCAATGAGGAGAGATTATCCAGACTTGAATCTGTAGAGTCGGTGAGCTTAGCCTTCTTCAGGCTAAAAAAAGTATACAAAAACAATTTTCTTTTCGTTTACCGTATAAAGGTTTTCCTTTTTGCGTCACCACCTGTTTCCCAGGTAGGAGTGGGAAGTCTCTTGAACACATTGTGATGAAAATGTTTCCGTGTGGCATGGGCAGTCCATTGAGTCCAATTCGGCTTTTGCTGCTGGAGGCCTAGGTTCTGATTTTGGTCACCTACCAGAATCTTCTTTTGAATAGCCAGAAGCCCACCGAAGAAGATGGGGGGGTGGGGGGTGGGGAGTCTTCTTTAATGAACAGTAAAAGGAGGGAAAATGCTTCGTTTGCAAACGAAGAGCATGGAACGTGGCGGTCGGTGCACAAGACTTCCACTCGACTTGTTCTCCTGCTCCTGGGTCAGATCCGTGTCGTCCTCCCTTCTTTCCACTCATGCATGACAGAACCCACTCAAATTCTGGGCTTGGGCAATTATATCACCCTGTGTTGAACTATTTGAAATAACAAATGTGCTATACATGCTATTTCTGTTTTCTGGAGTTTGTTGCCTTTCGTTTGGGCATAACTTATCCATGTTTTTGTTTATATCATTTTTAAATATCAGTAACCGTAATAATATAAAGCAAAGCTGTATTGTTGACAAGAGCCCTAGTTTTTATGGTCATCTGTCGTATAATTTAAGTGCACCAGTTCCTAATGTACAAAGTCATCTCTCAATAAACAATTCAGAAAATACTTTCTGTTCTCAAACAACTTCATTGAAACACTGTTTTCGCAGGGGTGGTGAAAGCCCGAGATGAGCTCTGGATGTTAACTCAAAGTCAAGATTTGAGATTTATTGAAAATGGGCTACTAGGACTTTAAAATATCTCTTAATATTAATCTTACAGGGGTTCCCCTCCCCTAAATTCATCGACTCACAATACTCTCACAGCCCTTCCTATGCCTGTGAAAAATAAGAGTGTAACTTTATAAAAATGCAGATGTAGTTTTTTCTGGGCCTTGTGTGTCAAGGTGGCATGGTTTCTTTCAGGTCCGAGAGAAGCCCGCCACGGCTCATGCGTGGAATGTCTTCCCACCGTAGCTCCTCCCCAAGCCTTCTTGTCCTGGTTCATCTCGCCGCCGTGCTCCCCAAATTAGATGGACAAGTGACAGGCAGTAGGCCACCAGGCAAGGACACTCGTCTTCCCGAAGACCATATTTAGGGGGCAAGGAGTGAAAAGTAGAGGAGGTGCTTATGTGAGAGACAGCAGCCCTCTGGTTGGTGAGAGCCGGGCAGGTACGTCTGTACTACGTGGCGGGGGCCACGGCCCTGGCTTTTCCGCCACCGAGACCACAGGTACAACAGTTCTCCACCAGGAAACGTAAAACACCGTTTTAACTCACTTTCTCAAAGACAGACATCGGAGACTAGAAAAGGTGCTCCCAGTTAAACATTTACCAGAGGTGAACCCTGAGCCTCACCCCCCAAGACACACCTCAACGTGTGTCCATATCCAACCTCTGCCCCCCCTCCCTCAGGAAACCAACCAGGGCTCACGCCCATTCTGCCCAAGGAACAACTGGACTTCATCCTCACAAGAAACCTGTTACAACCCATGATAAAGAGAGATGAGTTAATGTTTCACAGAACCACACTAGACACGGGACACGGTCAGAGCCTGGATTCATCTGATTCACGGGACAGGTCAGCTTCCCCCCAGTTGTAGTAACCTGCAGTGGCTGGAGAACTCCAGGAAGTTTGGCATCATCACAGAGAAGATATGCAAAGATGTTTTCAGGAGGCTAGAAAGAGACACTATTTTATTCATCTCTCCCCACCCCCAGGAGATGTTGATTTGAATCTCCCTTAATTGTTTCCCCCGTCCTGTCCTTTGATGATGGCTCAAGATGATGGCTTTAATCAGTGGTTCCCACATCAGAAACACAAAAACAAAAGCCAAATGTCAGGACCCCATCACAGACAATTGAATCCGAATCTCTCTGGATGGGGCCTGAGTGTTTGTATTTCTTAAAAGCTCCCTGGGTGATTCTCCTGTGTTCTGAAAGTTAAGAACCACTAGATTAAACGAAGCAAGTTGCCCTGAAATAAACATTTGCTTGGCATTACTGGTGGTCCGCAGTGGGAAAGATGTCAAAGGGATGTGGACGGACTGAATGGCCTGAGTTGCCCTCTAGCCAACAGCTGTTGCCACCCCTTTTCCCAGCAGACTCGGAACAAGTACTTTGGAACTTGCCGCTCACGGGCTGCAATTGCTTTCGTAAAACCCTACCTTTATACCCCCTGTATTTTCTTCCAGGGTGTGGTTAGCTTCTGTTTCTCCAGTATATCCTATCTCCGGACAGCCTGGTGAATAGAAGTGGCCAGGTCATGGCCACAGGTGACTAAGCTGGCTACAAAGGCAGCCTTGTGTTCTCCCTTTCATTTTTTCCTTCCTCCATTTCAGCAGGCTATGCTGCCTGCGTCCTCAAACGCATGCATGCGCGAGTCTGCTCCCACCGCAGGCCCCTCGGTGCACACGGACTTCATCACTCTTGATAGTGGTGTTTAAAATGGAAAAGCACTAGGTGCTTCTTGCCCAGAAAGATCAGGGGAATTCATGAAATCTTGAGCTGTGTCCAGATTTGCCTCGGGTCAGTAGAAGAACTAGACTTGCAAATGAACCGGAGTCATTCCACGATCCGGGCACCTATTGAACTGATGAGTTTCAACCTCGGTTGCCAGTGACGGGTGAACCGAAGCAGCCAGTTCCTTCCCTCTCCTTCCTTTAGGAAGTCAGTAGCTTTGAAGACAAGTATTCCTCGTTCATGAGCTTTTCCAAAGGGTTCAGAGTCTTAAAAATTATAATCTCCTCCGTGCCCGCAGTGCTTATCACATGGAAAACACCCACAGCGGCGATGACTTAATTCAAAATCACCAAAGGCAGCCACGAGTCCTTTGGGAGCAGGAATGCAACTAGAAATGAACTTGGGTCTGCTAGGGCCTTACCTGGGATTTGTTCTAAAACAGCATCAGTTGAAACTACATTCCTGACTGGGGGGGAGGGGAGAAGTTTTAAGTTTCTTTTTATTATTGTTTCGAATTCCTACCGGGGTAGAGAATTATTCCTCCCCCAGGATAATAAAAGCCTCTGGTAAATAACCAGGAAGCCCGAGGCAAAATACACCCAGCAGAAAGATACAGTTTACTCTCTCCTGTTGGCATCTATTTCTTCACCACTTGGGCTGAGAAGTCTAGCAAGAAGAATAAATTGTGACTAGCTGAACATACGGGAATTCTGGTTTATACTCAGTGACTTCCAGTTTACCTGGACAATAGGGAGATTTGTTACTCTACCTTTATTTCATATTCCTCCATTGAGAGCTCCTGGTTTTATGCAAATCCGCTAGAGTTCATCAGTTCATGCCACATTTCAGATCCTACCGGACAATCTCGGGCAGCTGCCGGTCTGGGGAAAATTCCAACAGCTTTTATCCAGATGCTCCCAGACACACTGATATGTGAACCACTTTCAGTGACTTCCATGTTCTCCCGGGATGGTCTGTTGTTCTGAAGCTGAAGAGCTGCTATTAGCACAGTAATTTTTTCAAATGAACATTGAGCTAAATTATCTCGAATGTATGAAGGAACATCTCTCACTGTGTTACGGAAAATTGCCTCCCACATTACAAGACTATACAAAGCACATATTAATTTGGGGCCCAAGGACATCCAAATTGCCTTAGCTTCTGGGCTGTATTGTGATGACACTCTCTCAGTAATATCAGGTTCCAAGGACACCACAAGGTGCACACCGTTAGGAAAATAAACCAGAGGCTTTCTCCATTAGGATCCCCGCATGCATCCCCAAGCCCAGCTAGGGGCATTTTGTTCTGAGATTCAAGCCTTTTGCAGAGGAAATGAATTCCGATTGCATAGGCAGGGAAGTGGATTTGAATTCTAAACTGGGTCAACTTCCCCAGAGGGCTTTCTCATTCTGGAGGGAGTCCTGGAGGGAGGCAACAGAGGAAGCAGCCATCAGCAGCCCCAGCTGACCCCGAGCCCCAGCGACCCCGTAGCACCCCTACGACAGGTATCTCAGGAATTAACTCCAGCAGGTGCACATTCAAATCCAGGCCAAGGTGAGAGGGGAACGTGCAGGCTGGGCCCTGGCTGATAAAGTGCCAGTGCTGCCGTGAGCATTGTCCGCGTGTGGCCCGGCCGGCAGCGAGCCCTGAAAACTACGCCTGCCTGCATCGCCCCCCCCAGCACCCAGTCAGCTCACATGCAGCCCCCCACGGGATGTCTCAAAGATAAAAATAAACATCTTTTAAAATAAAAATTGTGAGGCGCGCTTGGGTGGCTCAGTCGGTTGAGCGGCTGACTTCTGCTCAGGTCATGATCTCGCGGTTCGTGAGTTTGAGCCCCGTGTCAAGCTCTGTGCTGACAACTCAGAGCCTGGAACCTGCTTCAGATTCTGTGTCCCCCTCTCTCTCCACCCCACCCCTGCTTGTGCTATGTCTCTCTCTGTCTTTCAAAAATGACTAAACATTTAAATTTTTTTAATAAAAATTGTTAGATTTTTGCCTCGTTTGTCCCACCCTTGCCTTGTTTTTCATTTTCTACTTTTCTGAGGAAATATCACAAAGCCAATCACAGACATCATGACAGTCTATCTCCGCGTGCTTTAAGTACACGTCTAAACAAGATGTGTGTTCTTTTCCGGGTGGTCACAATGCCATTACACACCTAACAAAATGAGCAATGGCTCCTTGTTTTCACCCGATACTGTTTCAGATCAAACTCATCTTATTATGTCCAACACATCTTTTGTTGTTTTGTTTGCCCAAACGGTAAAGCTCTTACAAAGTAAAAATAAGATTATGCGGTGCCCCCCCACCCCCGTCCCCAGAGCTTGATAAACTGTAAAAGGCTGTGCAGCTTCTGCAGCCTCCCTCCCGCCGTCTTTAAGGCACACCTGTCCCACTCTTCCTGCAGAGGACAGGACTCTCCAGGCCGGGTAGTCCCAGTGGCCTCTCAAAGTCTCCTCGAGCTGGGCCAGCGGGAGCGTGAGCTTGAGGGCAGCTGAGCACGCACAAGACTAGGAGACTACGATCGACCGCTGAAGGGGCCTGTCGGTTCCTCCGCCTCCCTCGGAGCCGCCCTGAGCTTTGCTCTGCCCAAGACCTGGGGGTCGGGGGTTATGCCTTATATCCTATCAACTATGCAACAGCGACTTCTCTTCAAGTGACCCAGAGCTGCTCCCCGACGCAACGCCCTTCCCACGCAGGGAACGGTCTCAGCACAATTCCTTCCCTTTCTCTGCCTTCGCCATCATACCCCGACTGAGTACCCAACAGCACTGCCACGTGAGGACGCAAGAGTGAACCCACCGGCGGAGGGCGCCATCCCTGGCCTCTGTACCCAGGCGACAGCCCCCATGTGATGACAGCAGCTTACTAAGGGTGCTGAGGAACCGACTAACTGAAACGATGGGCTCATAGGAAAGGGTTGGTTCCTACAGGACTGGGTGGAAAGACAACCCTTTATTGCAGGCACGGCCAAGGGTTCCATCTGGGGTTCCCTGGCGCGCGCTGAGACCCAAGCCATTGGCTCCTGCTCTGACACTCTGGTCCTCTCCAGTGGCTCCTCAAACCTCGTCTGTCCCCCTCGATGTCCTCACCAGAAAGACCAGAACTCAAAGGCCCTCTATTCAGTTCTCCCCTTGGATGAGCCTTTCACTCGAAAGTATAAGAAATATTCATGAAATAAAATTAAAAGGTACAAAAACCTGTGAGAGAGTAGGGCTCTCTGGCGGAGTCCTCCCAAATAAAAGACTCAGTCCAGATATTTTCTTGAAAATGCTGCTGTTTGCAATGTGGTTAGTTGGGCACGTTGCCGACCTTTTTTTTTCCCCCCACCAGATACAAATGGCTATTTTATCAGATTGTTATTTTAAAGCAGGAAGAAGCCTAAGATTATTTATGATAATCAAAACTTGCCAACTTTAATTTTGCCTTAATAAAACTCCTGATCTCAGGCCACAAAAAGACAGAGATAATGGAAGGAAGGGATTCCCTGCGGCAACGTTAACATCACCCCCGGAGCACCTGTTGTCAACCTGCCCCCCCCACCCCCCCAGCAGCAGCAGCAGCTGGAAATGTTAGAAATGCACGTTCTCAGGCTCCAGACCTGGGCAGGGGCGGGGTAGGGCCCAGGGATCTGTGTTTTAGCAACCTTCAACCCCAGGGATTCTGATGCAGGCTGAAGTCTGAGACCCAAGGGGGCATAGAGGAGGTCTGCGGATAATTCAGCCCTCCCCGCCTCCTCAAGACAGCAAGCCTTTCCGGAGCCTCCTGTAGGCAGAGTGCTGCGTTAGACGCTGGGGATGCACAGACCACACAGGTACAGCCTCCACCCTCCGGAGCCGCCGAGTGACCGGGAAAGGCCAGCATGGCCGCACATAGGGCCTGTTAACCCACAGTGTTATCGCCAACAGTGAGATGTATTCCTGACCCCTGCGCTTGGATGCTGGGTGACCTTGGGTTAGACCCTGAAACTCTTAGCGAGGCTACGAGGCCTCGGTTGCCCCGCTGCCTCCTCTGTGGAGATAAAAATAGTCTTCAAGTTATGGGGCCGTTGTGAGGGTTAGGTGAAATCATGTGGATGAGGCACTTAGCACCGGGCCTGGCACACAGGGGAGGGAACTGGATGCCAGGTGCTGTTGTTTTCAGGGAGCAGAGGGAGAGCCTGAAAGAGGATGTGGGTCAACTCCACCTGGCCAGGCAGAGTTTCCGGTGGAGGGCACGTTTGAGGCTGGTCTGGGAAGGTGAGTCAGCGTGTGTAAAGGAAGGGTGTGGGCTGGAGGCAGGTGGCTCTGAGGCTCCTGCAGACTCCGGGTGGCATTCAGGGGCTTCCCACGGCTTCTCCAGCGGGCCCCAAGAGTCCCACGGCATTATCTGGCTACCATTTTGTTCCTGTCTACAATCCTGCCCAGCTCCACTTATGGACCAGCGTAAAGGTGTTCCTTCTACAGCTCCTGGACTTTGTGAGAGTCTGCTGCACCCCGTGGCAAGGGACTCAGCCTTCTCCCTTTCCGGCTGCACCCCCTCCCCCCGGCCTCACTGAGAAACGTGGTGGAAGTGGGGACATCACCACGCACCAGCCTCAGCGCCCGCCTTTCCACCGTCCTGTGGAGAGTTTTCCTCAGAGCCTTTCCTCACCAGGGTCTCCCACTTTTCTATCAATTAGCAGAAACACCAGAAGGGTGGATGTAGAGGTCAGCGGGCGTCACTCAGGTTCCCGTCCCACAGGGTCAACCGGAGGGGCCCTCACCTCCTCCCCCCCCCCCCCCCCCCCGCCACCGCCACCATCACCAGGACCCTGAAGTTGTCTGAGGCAAAGTCAGCTTTTTTTTTTCCCAAAACTATTTTTTTTTCTCCTTCATTTTTATTATTAATTTAGAAAGCCCCACACAAGCCCCAGTCCTGTGCCCCCTCTGCGGATCTGTCCCCCTCTCCTCAGGAACCTGGGCCTCCCATCCTCCTCCTCCTCCTCCTCCTCCTCCTCTCCTTTTATTCCGGTGGCCGGTGATTGGAACAGAGCGCCCCCCTCTTCCTCCCAACCCCACAATTGTCACCACCAATTAGTGCATTGTTAGGACACACAATGGCGTTACTGTAGCCAGTGGAATTGGAGGTCTTTGTGCTTCCCCAGTCGGCCGTGGGGGCAGTCAAGTCTCATTTAGAGACTTAAAACACAACACCAGAAGAAAAATGCTATCAGAAAAGCAAAAAGAAAAAAAAAGGGGGGGGGGGCTGAAGAAAGGGAGAAAAGCGCCAAAGAGATAAAAGAAAAAGAAAGAATGAGGAAGAAACAAGAGGAAAAGAAGAAGGTGAAGTTGAAGATGAAGGGAAAGAAGGACGGGAAGCAAGCAAGTGTTGAAAAGAGAAGGAGGGAAAAAAAGTGCTATTCAGGAGTTGGCCCGAACTCATGAAAAGACCCGAGCGGTTGCTACATACTGAAGTCCCCCTCAGAACACAAAAAGGGGCTCGGGCTTAACAGTAATTAGTGGCCTGATTGTGCTTAGAACACTGTGCGTCTTTAGAGGGTTTTTCCAACTTTCCTATTTTTTTTTTTTTTTCAGTTCTCACAAATAAAGGGGGTGGGAAGAGAAAAGTAGGGGCTGGGGGAGGGGAGGGCCTGCAGGCCACGCTCTTCCCCCCCCCCCACCCCCAGCCTGGGGGTGGGGGCAGCTCAGCCTTTCTCTTTGACAGGTAAATTGGATTTTATTCTCTGAAGCTTGTAACTAATTACAGAGGGTATTTTTCTGTAAGAACGCGACATATGGGTACGTTTTAGAGTCACTATTTTGTTTGTTTCAAGTACCTTTCGAGCAGCCTGGCCCTTTTCGCAGCCCGCAAGATGCCCCCGGAGGCCCGGCCCTTCTTCCATCCAGGACCCACCGGTGGCGGACTTTTCCTATCAGCCAGACTTTTACGTCCAGAGCCTTTTCTGCTCGTGAAATTCATGTCCCAGTTTAAACACAGGACCAATCTGAGGAAGCAGCCTCACTCCTGAGGACTTGTCCGACAGCTCTTGGGCTGATAACAGGACCTCCCCTGTGTCTTTCCTCTCTCTCTTCCTCCTCGCTGATCCCTAAAACAATCGGAAATGCTCCGTGCCTCTTAGAGCTAAGGCACAAGGAAAGTTCTTTGAGGGAAAGAAGCCACCCTGAAGTTAGGCTGGTCTCTTCGATGCCCAAGTTCATTCTCCATATTCATATTCCCTCTCTCCCTCCCTCTTCCCTCCCACCTGGCCCACACCACACTTTCTAGAAAGTGCAAAGACGCACCAAGTCCAGTTTGCCACAGAACAAAGGTATTCTTGGGGTGCCTGGGTGGCTGAGTCAGTTAAGCATCTGACTTCAGCTCAGGCCATGATCTCATGGTTCGTGAGCTTGAGCCCTTCTTCTCTCTCTCTCTCCGTCGCTCTCATGGACTCTCCCTCTCTTTCTCTGCCTCTCACTCACTTGCTCCCTCTCTCTCGCTCAAATTAAAAAAAAAAAAATCTACCTAAAAAAAAAAGCAAGAATATTCTTGTGTTGCTATTTTTTAACAGTTTTCTCGGAACAATGTAGCCCAATGCAGTCAATTCCTAACTTGTACCAGTTTTTTATTTCCCTTCAAGGGCACAAAACATGCCTCCCCTTTTCCTCTGTCTAGCTCAGACCAGACTCCTATTAATGTGTTTCACAGATAAGCTAATGGAGGCATCATCTGCTCCTTGCAAGGTTTCCATAAAATCGCTGCCCCCCCCCCCCACCCCTCCGTCTTAGAAACAAAGCCGCCAGAATTTGCCTGGGACTGTCTACCCATTGTGTCTCTTTTTGCTTTTCCATGTGTGAAGTGGAAGCGAAAAAAAATGGGGGTGGGGGGCTGTTCCCAGACATTTACTTGGGAGGGAGGGATATCGGAGGACACCCAGGAAGGTGCAGGCCAGAGTTCTCCTCTACATCCCCAACCAGCGGCCAAGGCAGGTGGCTCTACACTTGGGTGAGCTCACTGCAGTCACTATGCTCACTCCAAGGCCCAGGAGGAGGATGAGAAGAGAGATCGGATCAGAAGGGAGGAGTCCTGGCGCACAGCCGTGCTGGCACTGCGCACGCCCGCTTCTCTCCCTGCCGACGCCGGCAGGTGCCCTGCGCTGGCTCTTTTCATCCCTCCTTGTGTGTTGGGGGGACTGTTCCAGGCTCCCTCACCCCCACTCCACCCTGAGAAAGGGCACGTCCTGACTCAGTCGGGAAATGAAAAGTGAAACTCTCTGATGGTGGCCATGCCATGTCACCAGTACCCAAGTCGGGAGATGCTGGAAACAAGGATGACCGAGCCTCCTAGGGGCGGCGCCTGTAGGGCACAGACGGGTTGGCTCGGTTGCCCCAGATCCGGGGTAGGGCAAACAGGGTGAGGGGCGCCCTGAAAGGGTCCTTGGCGAGTGGCCTGTGGCACCGACTCAGCACCTCCCACTTGCCCCCCGCCCTCGGCCTCTTGCTCTGGGAGGGGTAACGGGAGCCCCAGGACACCGGGACCTGCAGGCGACGTGGGTGGAGGTCAGCCAACTAGGACGTGGAGCCTGAAGACCCCGAGTCGGGCAGTTCAGGTGCGCAGCGCACGCCCCAAGGGCTGTCCGAGGAGTGTCCGTCCCCAAGTTACCACGGCCGCCGCCTACGCATCCCTCGGGCCCGGTCCCCTCACTGTACCGCTCGCCCTGCTCCTGTCCTGATCCTCTCTCCAGGCCACCTCAGTCAAGTTCTGAATGACGAGCTCCAAGGCAACGGAAGTGCGTCAGGGCTCCCGGTGCTTCTTTGAGTGACACTTAATGAAATGCTACGTTAAGGAAACACATGCTACGTTAAGGTCACTCCAGCGACCGTTCTGGCGCTGTGCGTGCAGGTTTATTGTGACTGTCCTCGCTTGGGGCCATCAGGGCCACAGCGCAGGTCACCACTGTCTGGGGCCGGTGAAGCAGCCTCTGTCCAGTGGCGCGTGCCTTAGAGTACGGTCCGAAAGAACTTTCTGCGGTGAGGGAAGTGTCCCCGGGGCTGGGCTGTCCAGTATGGAAGCCACCGGCCACATGTGTCGTGAAGCACTTGAAATGTCAGGGGCGCCTAGGTGGCTCAGTCGGTTGAGCGGCCGACTTCGGCTCAGGTCACGATCTCGCGGTTCGTGAGTTGGAACCCTGCGTCGGGCTCTGGGCTGATGGCTCAGAGCCTGGAGCCTGCTTCCGATTCTGTGTCTCCCTCTCTCTCTGCCCCTCCCCTGTTCATGCTCTGTCTCTCTCTGTCCCAAAAATAAATAAACGTTAAAAAAAATTTTTTTTAAGAAATGTCATAGCTAATGCAACTACGAATATGAACACTTAATTTTATTGCATTTTAAATAGCATAAATCAGCCCCTTGTGGCTAGGAGCTCCCATATTGGACAGCACAGCCTTCCGTGACGTTACTGAACCTTGCTACAGCCAGGGAGCAAGTCGGCTCCCAAATCTTTTTGCTTCAGAAAGACAACTGCACAAATCACAAGCCCTTGAGCACCTCCTGAGGAGAAAAATTTCTAATTAAAGGCAAAAACAGTCTTTTCTGTCTCCCTTGACCGACACCAGCAACTTCTCTCTACCCACATTCTGCTGACAACCACAATTTGGGGCTCCCCGGTGTAGACACACATGGCCTTACCTTGAAGTGAGAAGAAGAAGCCTTCCACACCTAGGTGTCCGGGCGGTGGGGGGGGGGGGGGGGGGGGGGGTAATACCCCGGGGAGTCAGTCAAGGGATTCTATTATGGTTTCCAAGGGCAATAAGTCTAGTCTACATTCCTTTCCTCCAAAGTTGTCAAAGGATTCCCATTAACCTTAGTGATGGCTCTCCACAGGGCCTGCGAGGCCGGGGCCACAGTTCTGGGTGCGAACCAGTGGAGGGTCATCTGGCTGCTGGCTTGTTAAAGACTTTGAGTGAAGCAGAGAGAGAAAGAGAATGAGAGAGAGAGAGGTTTCCATTTTCAAGGTACATTGTTTCTTTCAGTGAAGACTTCTGTAACTGATACAGGTAACCATAGATCACCTGGGGACGATTTCAAAGACGAGAGCAGCTGGGTGAGTAAAAATCACAGCGGATCTCGATGGCCAGGAACCAGGACGGCACAGGCACATCACAGACAAGCCCCTGAGCTTCTTGGTATTTAAAATGATCCACACGCTTGCAGAAAAGACAAAACCCCTAAAGGGTTTGAATTATAATTCCAAGTGCTATTTTAAATTATCATCAAAAGGACAGATTAATTTTTTCATACCTCCCAGTAAAATGGGGGTCCGTTTCTCACCTTTGCTGCCACCCCCCCCCCCACCGCTACCCCCACCAGGTTCCTTAGGGGCCTTTCCTATTTAATAGGCCCTGCAGCAGGCAATTCTAGAAAATGAGTTACACTAAAGACTGGAAGTTAGGATGGGCACGGGGGAAATGAAAGCTGGAACTTTGGGGGGGGGGTCTCCCTTTAAAGTTCTGCTGATCGCAGTTAAAAACAGGCACATGGCATGCTTTCCAGAAATACAAAATTCAATTTAAAGAGTTCTTCCTCATCTTTCTTCTCTGAGGATAGGTGTTCATGCTACTTATCGTCAGCTGACTCTGAGGTTTCAGAGGCTCTGAAATGATTGTCCACTGCAAATAGACTTTATCAGTCAATGCCTGGGTCTACTATTTAAGAAGAGCTGTGTACAAAAAAATAAATGTACCCCAGGCCTCTGGCCCTGGAGACGTCACTGTTTATCTGGCGTGACAAGAAACAAAGTTCAGAGAGCAATACAGGAACAAATATGAGCCCGTATTAGGCTGTGAGTTGCAAACCCCCTGTGTGGTCAGGGTTCAAAAGGCAGAGATCTCTGTGGGCTCTAGTCAGGAGACCAGCAGAGCCATTCCCGAGGGGGGACAGGTTGGAGCGTTCGTGCTGGACCTTGGAGGCCCCTCCAGCGCCTCAGGGAAGCGGTCCCAGGAGGAGGCGGGGCTTGGCCACTGAAGCTGTGGGCCTGTGAGGCTCATGGGGTCACTCGAACCTGCGTCCCGCACCCAGCCACGGGGCAGGAGCAGACCTTCCTGCCTCCCTTCCATGCACATACCCAAAGTCAGCCACTCTCGGCCACGGTTCCTGGTAGTAACCTCGATCCAATACTGGGGTACCAGGGACACGGATGAGAAAATAGTTTAAAGCTCAGTGTCTGCCGCCAAAGTGACAGGGACGAATTCCCAGCCCTACTATCTACCATGAGTCGTGTCAACTTATGAATTCCAGCCAGTGACCTAGCCTTCCGGAGCCCCCCACATCTGTCAGAGGTGGATGATAATGGTTCCCCTGCACGACTGCTGTGAGGACTAAGTAAGATTAAATAACAAATGTACAATGTCCAGCAAATCATTTATATAACTTATATTTATGATATGAACCCTATACCAATCTTTTGTAGAAGAGGCAGGAAGGCTAAGTGAAGAACTACTCTCTTTTCTGCGCTTTTCTTTTCTAATTTGTGGGCTGTTTGATCACAAACTATTCTCATTTTGACCAAGCTCACTGCAGTACGGTTTCCCTGCAGTGCCTTTCAAAGGACAGACACTTGAATGATCTACTATTTTCATAGCAATTTGGCTTAATTTTTTTTCCCCCTGAGACCAGCAGAATAGGTTAAACTTAAGGAAAACGGTGCTGTGAGGCTAGCAAGAAAAATTTAATTTAGTTTCTGGATTGGACTGACCACGGTGAATCCTAAACAAGAAACTAAAGAAACCATGTGCTGTTGAAAAGCACTTCGGTCACTGAGAGAGCACCTACTAGGAGGCAGGCCCTATGCTGCATCCAGATGGCCGCCTGTGCGCTCGTAAGTAAAAGTTCTCATCAATAAATATTTCTTAAATACTCAAAGAGATAAGGACAAGTGCTTAGATCTGGAATGATGGGGAAACCGGTTTTGAAATGTGAATTGTGTGCAACCGATAAAAGAATGAACATCCAGACTGGATGAAGATTGTCTAAAACCCCATTAAAAAATCATACCAGACAATGGGCAATTTACGGAAAAGAGAACTTAAATGGCCACTGAGCCCATAGAAGATATAATGGGAGATGATTAAAAGGCACGAGTTAGCATAGGATTACATATGATCCCGCAAAGAAATGGTAGCAATGACTCAAATAAATCTCTGCATACCCTGTTCATAGCAGCATTAGTGTCCATAGTCAAAAGGTAGACACAATTGATGGAACGGATAAACACAACATGGTACATATATACAAGGGGATTATTACTTAGCCTTAAAAAGGAAGGAAATTCTGACACAGGCTATAACATGGATGAGCCTTGAAGGCACAACGCTAAGTGCAGTAGGTCAGACATAGGAAGATAAATGCCGTATGATTCCACTTTTATGAGGACCCCTAGGGGTCAGACTCATGGGGACAAAGTGGAAGAGACAAAAAAGGGGGTGGGGCAGAGGGGGAAAGGAGGAGCTGGTGTTTTGTGAGCACAGAGTTCAGGGAGGGAAAATGAAAATGTTCTGGAGATGGAGGGGTGGTGATTGAATGTGAATGTGCTTAATGTCACTGAACTGTACCCCTAAAGATGGTTAAAATGGTCCATTTTATGTTATGACTATTTAACCACAATTTTAAAAATGTATTTCCAAACTTGGATTCAAAAATGCTGTTATCCTAGGGGCACCTGGCCGGCTCAGTCAGTGGAGTATGTGACTCCTGATCTCAGGTTTGCAGGTTCAAATCCCATGTTGGGTATAGAGATTACTTAAAACATAAAACAAAATCTTAATAAAAAATCACTATCACCCTTTCAAAAAAATATGCCTTAAATATATCCTTCTTTCTCCTCCCATCATTGAACTTCTTTAGTGTGCCTTTCCTATTAAAAATGCAAAAACTGGGGTGCCTGGGTGGCTCAGTCGGTTAAGTGGCCAACTGCTGATTTTGGCTCAGGTCACGATCTCACGGTTCGTGAGCTCGAGCCTTGCATCCGGCTCTGCACTGACAGCCTAGAGCCTGCTTGGGATTCTCTCTCTCTACCTCTCTCTCTCTCTCTACCCACCCCACCCCCCATGTGCATGCTCTCTCTCTCAATCTCTCTCTCTCTCTCTCTCTCTTTCAATAAATAAAGAAATGCAAAAAAAAATTTTTTTTAAGAATGAGGTAGGCAATGAAAGAAGTCTAAGGCAAACCATAATGTGAAAAAGCTGATATACACAATACTTTCCATTTATGTTAAGAAAAAGAAATACATTGTATGTGTACAACACAGAGGAAGGTCTCCCAGGAAACACCCCAAACTGGTCACAAAACTTGCTTCTGAGGAGAACGGGGTGGGGGGAGTAAATGGAAACTTGGATTTACTTTTACTGTGGAATAATTTTTTTTTAACGTTTATTTTTGAGACAGGGAGAGACAGAGCATGAACGGGGAGGGGCAGAGAGAGGGAGACACAGAATCAGAAGCAGGCTCCAGGCTCCGAGCCATCAGCCCAGAGCCCGACGCAGGGCTCGAACTCACGGACCGTGAGATCATGACCTGAGCCGAGGTCGGCCACTCAACCGACTGAGCCACCCAGGCGACCCTGGAATAATTTTAAAAGAGATCCTTAATTCCCCAGTATCAGGGGAGAAAGGCTGGAGTCTCCTGCCCAGTGGGCTTGGCAAACTGGGTCCAGGACTGCCATCTCTGACTCGGACAACCTACTACAAAGTGGAAAACAGGCTAACACATGCGGAGGGGGAAGGAGACCTTTCGGACTGCGAATATTATGAACAGTTGTCTGTAA
Source organism: Prionailurus viverrinus (assembly GCF_022837055.1). Classification (NCBI taxonomy): domain Eukaryota; kingdom Metazoa; phylum Chordata; class Mammalia; order Carnivora; family Felidae; genus Prionailurus; species Prionailurus viverrinus. The sequence goes on from NC_062568.1 coordinate 23,372,446, forward strand.
AAATAAAACGTATCTGTGAAATCACGAGTTTCAGTTTTCAGTGTGGAAAATATGGCCCGCGCATTTCTGCTTGGGAGGTAACAGCTCCGCCTTGAGCCAGAAATAGAGGAGTCTAGATACACCACATGTTATTGGTGCGAGGTAGACAGACTATTTAACTCCTTCCAGGATCTGTTTTCCCATCTGCAAAATGGGTATAACAAGAATACAGACGGTGGGGGGCGGTTATGAGGATTATAAAGCATCTGGCATGTACCAAATGCACAGGAAATACCATTAACATACACAACAAAGTCTCATTTCTTTAACAGGGTGCATGGAGTCTCAAAAGCCAAAGCCAAAGCCAGTTCTCTCCCTTGTGCAGAACCCAGCATCTAAAGAAGCATTCAGTAAATAGGACCCTGGGCCTTACCCACCGGATCCGCGGTCCTCCAACCTCAGCCGACATCCAAATGGTCTGAGGGGCTTGTTAGAAATACGGATTCCCAGAGTCCATCCCAGCAACTGTGACTCAGTGGGGCTGGCGTGTGGCCCTGGAACCTACTGTCCACCTCCAGTGCTGGACAGAGTGCACTTAAGAACTCCTGTTCTACGAGAACTATTTGGAAAAGATGAGGCAGAGCTCAAATGCCCTCCTTTGCCCCCGCCAAGTCTGCTTTCCCCTATTCTGCTTCCTCTTCCCTCTCTGCAAGAAAATGACCCCTCTTTTTCTTCTTCCTTCTCCAGGGTTTTGGGAAGTGCAGTTTCTAGAAAAAAAATGTGCTTGCTGTTTCTTGACAAAGCCTCCACAGGACTGTTTATAAAAACAGAAAGCGGTGGCAGGGTGGGGGGGGGGGGGCACCTGGGTGGCTCAGTGGGTTAAGCACACGACCCTCCATTTTGGCCCAGGTCATGATCTCCCGGTTTCCTGGGTTTGAGCCCCGTGACAGGCTCTACACTGACATGTCAGAGCCTGCTTGGGATTCTCTCTCTCTCCCTCTCTCTCTGTCCCTCCCCCGCTCACTCTGTTTCTCTCTCAAAATAAATAAACTTAAAGAGAAGAAGAAGAAGAAGAAGAAGAAGAAGAAGAAGAGAGGAGGGGGAAGGGAAGTGGGGAAGGAAGGAAGAAAGAAAGGGCGGCTTCCTGGAGGTGGGCAGGAGAATGCCAGGAAGCAGGGGGCTCTGAGGAAGGCCTTCACATTTGTCCCAGAAAGACAAAAAATCCTTCGAGATCCCATCTCATGGACAGACAGACCTTTTCCATCCCCTGCGACAACATCCAAAGAGTCTGTCTTCCAGATGGAGAAGTAGCAGAAATCAGAGACAGTAAAAACTGGGCTGGAGGAAAAAGAGGGGTGCAGAGCGGGCACGGGGCGGGCTGCAAACGGACAAGCGCCGGACATAACAACATGACATGGATGTACTTTCAGGCCAAGTCTAAGTGTCCCTTTCTCAGTACCTTGTAAACAAAAAAATATATAAAAATAAAGACTCACCTAAAATGCTGCTTGCTTGCTTTGCGCGTGTGCATGTGCGTGTGTGTGTGTGTGTGTGTGTGTGTTTCTTGCAGCTTTGCAAACACCAACTAATGAATCCGTCTGGCCAGGACAGCCCCTCCGGAGGGAGGTAAACAGTCACAGGCTCTCAGGGCCTATCTGCTAAGTAAACCACAACCACAATGGGCGAGAAGTTAAGCAGCTCGTGCGGTGAGAGGCTGCCTAAAGTTAATTAATTGCCTCACGTCTGTTGCTGATAAAGCAGGTCTTAAAGGGTAGCTGTTCTCAAGTTGTGCAGCCTTAGGTGGAAGTTGAAAATTAAAAGAGTTGCTCCTCTAAGAGATTCGTGACTTCAGGATCAAACCTTATTAACACTAGTGGCGCGGGGTGGATGGGAGAGATTTGAGGAGGGAAGAGTGGCCCCGTTCAAGTCAGGCGCCCACGCTGCCATTACCCTGGAGTTTTACTTCAAAAGACAGTAGAGACGCGTTTCCCATTTCGGGGTGGTGACGGGCATCCAAGAGGGTCCATCCGTCTCGTCCAGCCGTGACCCCTCCCTGTCATACCTGCACTCCCTTTGTCTAGTGTGTTATTACTTCCGTAAACTTTCTATGATAGAACATTCCACCGTAAACCCGAAGCTCCACCCCAGCCACGCGTTGCCCAGCCTTAATGACCATCAGCGCAAGGTGAATCTCGTTTCATCTAAACCAGCTGTTCTCAGACTTGAGTTTGAATCAGAATCACCTCGGTGGGGGCTGGGGCGGGGAGGGCTTGTTTCACGAAGTCTGAAGGGGGACCTGAGAATTTGCATTTTCCCAGGGGCTGCTGGTGCTGCTGGTCAGGAAATCACATTCTGAGAACCACTCATCGATATTCTCACTCCCTTTTTTTTATTATTATAAAACCAATCTCCCATAGCTTGTCACTTCACTTGAAATATTCAGTGCTCTAACAAATAATGCCATTATCACACCTGAAAAATACGGATAATTCATGAATGTCATCAAACACCTCGTAAGGGCTCAAATTTCCAAATGCCTCATAAATGTCATCATTTTTTTTTTTTACAGTGTATTCTAATCAGAATCCAAATAAGGTCCATATTAGGATTGTGTGATGTGTCTTAATGCCTTTTCGTCTTGAACCATTAATCCTCCTTTAACTCTTTTATTTCCTTGCAATTAACTTGTTGAAGAATGTTTATGGCTTTTAAGAGGTAGAATAGCATAGTGGTGAGCTCCCTGGGGTCCAGCTGCACACTCGTGACCTTGCTGAGTTAGTCACCCTCTCTTAGCACTGGGCTACTGGTAAATGTTTAACAAGCAGCTCTCAAGGGAGGAGGGGAAGTGGGGGAAATCCAAGCCCCGATTTGTACTTTTGCCAATGTCTCTGGTGTCTGCACCGTACCGTGGCCGATTTCAAGTTCCCAACATGCTGTCACAAAACACAGAGCCTGGAGGTGTGTGGGGTGGCACATTGTCACACAAAATGTCCACGGTCCCGACACGAGAGACATGCATAACTCCAAAGCGCAGACACAAACAACTCATAAGAAAATAATTGGAAAGTGATGACTTTTGAGTACTTATCACCTTTGTTTTTAATATGATTTATGTATTATGGGTCTATTTAATTTTTATTAATGGCCATGTTTAACCACTAGCTTGCCAAATTCCTGTAAGTTTAATGGTCAGTGCCGGCTGCCATATACAGCTGTCCCTCCGTCTCGCAGCCATGAATGGGCGGCATCACAGCTCTAACGCTTAGCGGCGAGGCTGAAGGAAGACCGTGCACTGGGGCGTTCGGTGGGACCCAGTGCGTGCACTTGACCTAGAGGACATCAGAGTTACTTGCTCCCGGGGTTGGGCTGGGAAGGCCGCCATGTGGGGGCTTGTGTCAGATCACCACCTACAGGGGAGCCGTTTTCAGAGTTCCGGGGGAAGAAGCAACCAGAAGGGCGAGAGCCGCAGGGGTGGCCCTTGGGCCTGGCTCGATCACCACACAAATTCCAACCCGCCAGAAGAAATGCTGTGTAGAAGAACTGACTCAGGCCTGCGCCCCTCCCCTCCACTTCACGAGGCCACTTGATCTGTTTGCTAAAACCAAGACCCTTCTTTTGAGGTAGATCAGGTTACTGGCAAGGTGATTATTGTTTCTAATGGTCTGCAAACAGGTTCTCAGCTGTTAACCCCTCCAGCCTCCAGGGACACAGGGACAAGCCAGACTGGGCAGAGGCAAACCCCCCTGGGAGCTCAGGGGGTTGAGGGATGCTAAAAGAAGGAGTCTGGGCAGGGGTGGGGGAGGGTGCGCAGCGCCTGGGTGGCTCAGGTCATGATCTCTCCGTTTGTGAGTTCAAGCCCCACATCCGGCTCTGTGCTGACAACTCAGAGCCTGGAGCCTGGTTTGGATTCTGTGTCTGCCTCTCTCTCTGTCCCTCCCCCCACGGGCACTCTGTCTCTCTCTGTCTCAAAAATAAACATTAAAAAGAAAAAAAAAACGAGGCTGGGTTTAGAAGGGTCCTGTGCTAGTGAACAAATGAAGTTCAACTGCAGGCTGAGCACTGACACCTGCATTAGTTCCCTGCATAGCCTGTGACTCTGTCCTGACTCCCTCCGCTCCCAGGAGCACCCCCCCCCACCCCCGCCTGAGCGTGACCCAGTGGGCCTGGAGAATGCATTGTCCACAGAATATGTAAATAAAGGAGGCAAGGTCAAGTGACACTAAACCCTGCCTGCCGGTCACACTAAGCTCTCTGGGCTGCTGCTTCCCAGCAGTGTGAGCTCAGGCAAGTTATTTAACTTCTCTGAGGCTCGGTTTCCTCATCCATTCGATGGGGATAACAGTGATTTCCACTTGTGGGGCGAATTATAAGTAATGCGTATAGGGTACTTAGCAAAGTTCCTGGCACATAATAAGTACACAAGAAAGACTAGCTGCTATTATCATTGTAATGCACGTGGATACTGTCATCGTTGATAACAAATCTATTAATAATTATTCCTTTCCATGTATTTTCTCATTCAGTAAATATTAAAAGTAGCATAGGGCATGTCTTTGGGGCGGTTAGACTTTAATTTTTTTTTTCATGTTTATTTTTGAGAGAGCGGGACAGAGTGCAAGTGGGGGAGGGGCAGAGACAGAGGGGACACAGAATCCGAAGCGGGCTCCAGGCTCCGAGCTGTCAGCACAGAGCATGATGAGGTGCTCGAACCCATGAACCATGAGATCATGACCTGAGCCGAAGTCAGATGCTCAACAGACTGAGCCACCCAGGCGCCCCAGGACGACTACCCTTTAAGAAGGGTCTTCACTCTCCAGAAAGCACTCATCTAGATTCCGAGAGCATTTTCTCCATGCCCCTCAGGGGGGCTCAAGCCCATGAAAGATGACAGTGTTGTGCACACTTGAAATGGCAAAAAGGCAACAGGGATTATTAAAGAGCGCCACCGGAGAGGACAAGAAGAGAGCGAAGCAAGCATGAGGTGTGGGGAGTCTGAGGCAAGCAGAGGGAGGACGAGGCCCCCTTAAGACAGACGCCATTTGGGGCGCCTGGGTGGTGCAGTCGGTTAAGTGGCTGACTACAGCTCAGGGCATGATCTCGAAGGCCCGTGAGTCAAACCCTACGTCAGGCTCTGTGCTGACAGCTCGGAGCCTGGAGCCTGTTTCAGATTCTGTGTCTCCCTCTCTCTCTGCCCCTCCCCTGCTTGTGCTCTCTCTCTCTCTCTCTCTCTCTCTGTCTCTCAAAAATAAATAAATATTAAAAAAAAAAAGACAGACACCATTTAGAAAAATATGATGTCGCCAAGGCATTCTTCTACCCCGCCGTGGTACCCACAAACTCTTTCTAAGCATGCTGACACGGAAAAGCGGTGACTCTTTAACATGAAAACGGGAAATTGTTGACACTCAGAAATGGCCGTTTCAACCTTGTTGCACGAAGGCTTTCCTTCAGCTGGACGTGTAGTCATGGAGCAGATGACGGCACAGTGGGCAGGCTGAGCCCGCTTATGTGCAAGTATGTGCCCAGAAAGAGCCCCAAAAGGTCACTGCATGAAGTCATGAACAGCAGTCAGCTCAGAAGTGTGAAATCTGGATGTAGGAAAAAGGCTTTTGCTTACTTCATTACTTCTTTATAAAGTTTTGTGACGATCACATATCACTTCTTTCTCTATTTTAGAAATTTAGATATAATTCATCTTTCTGAAGTGCGCAGATCGTAAGTATACTGATTGATCGGTTCTGGCAAATGTACATACCCATGTAGTCCCCACCCCTGCCAAGATCTAGAACATTCTCCTCCTCCCCAAAAGTTCCCCCGTGTCCCTTCCCCAGTTAATCTCCTCCCCTGGTCCCTCTGTTTCCAGTCCTTGCAAACAAACACTGATCTAATTTCTAGTTCAGCCTGTTCTAGAACTTCATATGAGCTGAATCATACAGTACATACTCGTATCTGGCTTCTTTCACTCAACACGTCAGTGAGATTCATCCATGTGGTCACATTCCTCAGCAATTTGCTCCTTTTTATTGATGAGCAATATTCCATTGCATGGACCAACACCAGTTCGTGTTGTCGTCTGTCAACCGTCACCTGCTTTCAGTTTTTTGATTATTAGGAGGAAAGATGCAGGGAAATTCATCTCCAAGCCTGTAGGAGGGCACATGTGTTCTCTCCCATAGGCAAATATCTGGGAGCAGGGTCGCTGGATTGAAGTTGACGGTGTTACACATTCTCACTGGGGACCTCATGACCAGGATGAAATGGAGCCAGAGAGGTGGGGGTGGGTGGGAGAGGAAGGCTGGAGTGAGGAGGATGTGGCGTTCTAGGGCAGAAGATGCCATGGACGGTGATTTAGAAGGCCCCAGCCTCAAACCGGGTCTTTGTCTTTGGGCAAGTCGGGGGTCCGGTTTCCTCATCTGGAAAAGAACAGCCACTGTGTTAAAGAAGATGGAAGGCGGGAGCAGGTGGTTTCGGGCAGACCCACCAAGAACACGGGCGGGTCCCTATCAGACCTCTCGCCCTGACTTGGAGGTGGGAAAGCATGGCCAGCGTCCCTATCACTGGGCATAAGTGAGGAGAAGGTCATGCTTGTCTTGGCTTTCTAGGTAGCTAGGGAAGAATGGATGAGTGACTAGCTTCAGAAAGTCAGTTCTGTATGGTCTCTAGCTCATAGCTTCCCAGGGCCAACTTCTTGTCTTCTGCACCTCTTCCTCCGTAATCCAGCAGATCAGGGGTCCAGGCCCGGATTCGCATGCTGGTAGCCAGTTGTCCGCTGGGAGAGGAGGGAGCCACGTGAAGGACCAGGGAAGGTACAGGGATGCCCTTCGGTGCTTGCAGAGGGGAGCTCTTCGATGAGACCTCAGCTGTTGGCCCTGGGGAAGGAAGCACAGCAGAAGGCTGAGAGCTGGTCCTTGGGTGACTGCGTCACCAGCTACCCTGCCCCCGTGGCTGCTACTCCACACGCTTGTCCTCCTGCTGTTCTGTGATCCGATGGAGTCCCGGAGAGCCGTGTTCTCACTCCTTGCCTCCCCCAGTTCCCTGCAAATAGTAAGAGCCCATTGGACAAACGAGCACACCATGTTTCTTGTGCCTTCACGTTGGGAAGAGGCTGAGGCGACCCTTTGAAGGCCGCGCAGGATGGCTGCGTTGCCCGAGTGACCTAATGCCGGGATCGTTATTTCCAGAGCGTTACATTTTCCCACTGCCAAGCCCAAGTTAAGTCTCAAAATTCTCAGTCCCTCGCATGAGACTTTCCTTTTTGTTTATAGGCAGGAATATTTCCCCTCTGTGTTCCTGCCTCTGGCAAGGCTTTAAACATCGTCAGGATGTTTAAAAAGCACACCGCTCAAAGTAGAGCTTCGGGGAGGGGGGAGAAAAAGAGGATAATGTGAGCATTATTTTGGATTTTTTCCCCCTCCTGGCCAGGGCCATGGCTGTGGCTCTGATTACAATAATTTTGCCTGGATCTATTAGGTCTTGTTTTATCAAAGTGACTTACTCTTGTTTTTCTTTCCTCGCTCCTGCAGGCATGGCCTTGGGAGGGAGACAGTCTGGCAGCTGTGAGAAGCGTAAGGAGCAGGAGGGGAGCCGGGGGCACCGGGCCTGGGTGCGGAGCGGACGCCTCTCCTCTGGACACGTGCACAGCGCCCTCTGATTCTAGCGCCCAAGGAGCAGCATCGCCACGGACTTTGACTTCGCTTTACGGAATAAAAATCAACACAACGTTTAAAGTAAGCTGAGGTTCTTCGGGCTCTAGTCCTGGCACAGCTCCAACTGACTGGGAGGAGCCACTGGGCAGCTGGGCCCCTCAGGGAGCTTCCATTCAGAAACTCCAGTAAAAGAGTAAGGTAACAAAGACAAAGGGTGTCCTTAGAGGTTACGGTGAGCGCTGAGCACCAAGGCTTGGGGATGAGAAGAAAAGCAATTCAAGGAACTGCCATCTCCCCGCCTGTCTCTCACTTTCCTTCTTCCCGGGTGTCCCGGCCAAATACAACAGCCCCTCAGCCACCCCCCCATCCCCACGCCCCACCCCCACACAACGATTTCCCTCTGGGCTCCAGATGTTTACTTGGTCTGGAATGCTCTTCCCTCAGCCCCTAAGGGTCAACTGCTTCCTTCCCAGGGTGTGGGCCCTGGGTGTGGGACAGTGGCCCCATGCACTCCTGGGCACATGAGTATTTGGGTGAATCACTGGATCGTATTCTCCCTGTTGTGTCCAATGGGCCAGTGTTAGCTTCCTTGGAGGATTCTTGTGAAGACTAAATTAGAGAGTATGTATTCAGCATAGTGCCGGAACATAATAGGTGCTCAAACAAATACGGGAGGGAATAATAATACAGAAGAATGCATGAGTGTTCGGGGAGTCGTGGAGCGTCAGATACAATCAGAAAGGGATCCAAGATCCTGAGCTCTGACTGCTTGAAACGCTATCTTCCCTGTCACATTGCATGGCATACAGTCAGCACGTGACCAACACTCACCCAATGAGTTATTCCATATGGAAAACCATGGATGGCAAACTAAAAAGTCTAGTGTTTATTTTGTCTTTTTATTCAACTAACATTAAGTGCTAACTGTGTGCCAGGCACTATGGCAGCCTCTGGGGAGAAAGAAACCGAGCCCTGTCCTCCAGATGGCTACAGAAGTCAGATTTTAGGAGGGATTTGGAGATGGGGGTGGGGAGGAGGGTTGGATGAACAGAACCCTGGGGAGGGTAGGGGGGAAGAGGAGAGAAGCTAGCATGGCCTGCCAGGCCAGGCAGAGCTGAGGGTGGCCAGAGGGCTGGTTTGGGAGACAGGCCAGAGGAGAATTCTCAGCAGGTAGAGGGACAAGGTGGCATGAGAGATTTCCACAGAGGGGACTCCAGAATCCCAGGAATTTGTCTGATCCCTGAAGAGCAGGGGTTTTCCCAGCACCCCTGGGAGGAGGTAGCACCTCTAACCACATCCCACCCTCCACCCCCTGCCCTTCACTAGAAACTCTGTCCGGTCCACAACAGGGCATACTGGGGCTCACACTGACCTTCAAATGTAGGGAGCAATTTCCCAGTGCAACCCACAATACAGAGCCCAAGACCCGAGGCTCAGAGACTTTCCAAGAGGGAAGGAACTGGGCTGAGCTCAGAGGAGCTTAACTGAAGATTAAGCAAACACCTTTCATTATAGCAACTCAGGGTCTTTCCATTCGTCTCCTTAATGTGCAATTAACTGTTCCCACTTTATGCCATATTATTTCTCTTCCTCTGCTCTCTTGCTCCCTACCTCTCTCCATGGGGTGAGATTTTAATTTATCCATTCATGTAACAACTATCCATTGAGTACCAACATGCCAGAGATACAAAGAAAAACAAGACAGAACCCCAGCTTTCCACCTTGGCAACAGTTATTGAACGTTAAATGTCATCACAGCCTTTGACTCAGCAGGTTCAACTCCCAAGAATTTATTCTAAAGATACACTCCCACAGGTGCCAACACTATTACATAAAAGGACAATTCTTGAACTATTTTAAAATACCAATTCAAAATTGGGAATAATACAAAGGTTCACCAATAGGGAACCGATAAAATTGATTATGATAAATGTAAGCAATAGGATACTCCAATGGTCAAGAAAAGGGTTGATCTTTTATGAGTATGTGTGCCTCCATGCAGATTTCGCTTTATTTTTTATTGAAGCATACTTGATGCAATATTATATTAGTTTCGGGTGCACCACAAAGTGATTCAACATTTATATACATCGAGAGGTGATGACCACTGATAAATCCAGCTGCCATCCATCACCATAGACAGTTGTTACACATTAATAACTATATTCCCGATGCTGTACATTGTATCACTGGGTCTTCTTTATTTTACAACTAGAAATTTGTACCTTTTAAGCCCTTTCCTTTCTTTTACCAGACTCTACCTGCATGCAGCCCCTCGTCAACCACCAAATTGTTCTTTGTATCTATGAGTCCATTTTTTTGTTTTTTAGAGTCCACATGTAAGTGAAATCACGCAGTATTTGTCTTTCTTGGAGTTATTTCACTTAGTGTTATGCCCTCCAAGTCTGTCCATGTGGTCACAAATGGCAAGATTCTATTCTTTTTCGTGGCTAATATCCTATTGTATGTACCCAGCACATCTTCGTTATCCATTCATTGCTGACAGACACTTAGGCTGCTTCCGCAGCTTGGCTATTGTAAATAACACTGCAACGAACGTAGGGCTGCACATATCTTATCAAATTAGTGTTTTCCTTTTCTTTTTTAATAAATCCCCAGAAATGAAATTGCTGGATCTTATGATGGTTCTGTAAAAAAGATTGATCTTTAGGGGCGCCTGGGTGGCTCAGCCGGTTGAGCGTCCGACTTCAGCTCAGGTCACGATCTCGCGGTCCGTGAGTTTGAGCCCCGCGTCGGGCTCTGTGCTGACTGCTCAGAGCCTGGAGCCTGTTTCAGATTCTGTGTCTCCCTCTCTCTCTGAGCCTCCCCCGTTCATGCTCTGTCTCTCTCTGTCTCAAAAATAAATGTTAAAAAAAAATTTTTAAAAAAAGATTGATCTTTATGGAAGATAAGGAAAGATCATTAAGAAAGATGATTCAGTGAAAAGAGCATATATATCATTTTTTTTAATGTATGCAATTATATACATACGAGGTCTATCTAGAATCTACAGCTGAGCTGTCCAACATGGTAGCCATGAAACTTGAAATGTGGCTGGCTGGAACTGAGATATGCTGGAAGTACAAAATGCACAGCAAATTTCAGAGACTCAGTACGAAAAAAAGGAATGTAAAATATTTCAATTATTCTTTATTTTGATTACCTGTTGAAATGGTAACATTTTGGATATAGTGGGTTAAATAAAACATACTACTGAAATTGATTCTACTTTTTTTTTTTCAACGTTTATTTATTTTTGGGACAGAGAGAGACAGAGCATGAACGGGGGAGGGGCAGAGAGAGAGGGAGACACAGAATCAGAAACAGGCTCCAGGCTCTGAGCTATCAGCCCAGAGCCCGACGCGGGGCTCGAACTCACGGACCACGAGATCGTGACCTGGCTGAAGTCGGACGCTTAACCGACTGCGCCACCCAGGCGCCCCGATTCTACTTTTTTTAAAGGTGCTTTTGAGTATATCCACAAGAAAGTGTATAATTATGTATGTGGCTCATATTATATTTCTATTAGACAGCAAGCACTATTCTAGCTCGGAGCCAGCAAACGATTGTCCCGGGGCCAAATCAGGCTGAAGCCCACTTTTATAAATTAAGTGTTATTGGAAAACACCCACGCCCATTTGTTTAGGTACTGTCTGTGGCTACTTCCCGGCTATAAGGATAAGACTGAGTAGTTGTGACAGAGACGGTGTGTCCACAAAGCCAAAAATATTTACTATCTGGCCCTTTATAGAAATGGGGCCTCAGTGTTGCCCCAACCCCCATTCTAGAAGAAATCTATAGGAACCACAGTCTATAATGGCTACCTTTAGGGTGGAGATGAAGGCAGATTTTTAGTTGCCCCCACGCCCCACCCCACAATAAGATATTATTTTTGTCAGCAGGGAAGAAAAACAATTAAAAGAACTTTTAATGAAGAACCTGCCCTCAAGGAGTGCACATTCTAGTAGGGGGTCAAGCAAGCAAGGAACTGAAGAGTCAAGGAGAAGTACAAGGTCATTGTTAGATGTTTGAAAGGCCAAGTAGAGAAGAGTAATAACCAGTGACTGCTGACAGCCTAGAGATGGCCACAGTGTGCCACGTAATGCTTGACAGATCTTTTGTTTTATCACAACACCCTCATTTTACCTTTGAGGAAATTGAAGCCGAGGGACAAATAACTTGCTTAATGAAACACACCAGCCTCTACTGGGGAGTTACCCTGGAGAAGCGATCCGTCAGATCAAGGAAGACTTTTACTAACCATAGCTCTCCCTGACTCTATCTCCCTAACTAGCATTTTTGTCTGTTTTTCTATAATCGGCTTGAGCAGGTGGGGGCTACGCTTCTCTGGGATGTTCTAAACGTCTTTAAGAATCTTTTCATTATAAGCAATGACCTGTTTGTAAATTACTAAAACTACTCAGAAGCAAAAAAGTGACTGTGCCATTCTGCACCCTCCCTCCCCCCCCCCCCCCCCCGCCACATCCCCAATGCTCCCACTGGAGGGTGGCCTCCCAGACTTCATACTTAAAACATACACAGTGAGGGGCACCTGGGTGGCTCAGTCAGTTAAGCGTCTGACTTCAGTTCAGGTCATAATCTCACGGTTTGTGAGTTCCAGCCCCATGTCGGGCTCTGCGCTGACAGCTCAGAGCCTGGAGCCTGCTTCGGATTCTGTCTCCCCCTCTCTCTGCCACTCCCCCACTCGTGCGCTCTCGCTCTCTCTCTCATAAATAAACATTAAAAAAACACACACACACACAGTGCTTTTAGCAGAAGCAGTGTGTGATGATACTGTCAGGAGACTGGCTTTTATCACCTAACAATAAAGCATAGACTTTTTTTTACATGATAGCACTCCTGATCTACTTAATTTTTTTTAATAGCTACACGTGCTTTTAATAATCCTCTTTTTAAATGAAAACATCGGTTAAAGTTCTGATGGAATACTGGAAAAATACCTCTTAAGAACGACTTTTACCCTTTAGTCTTTGCTTTCAGGAAGTGGATTTATGTTTACGGCTTCTCCCAGCAGCAAGCTAGGGGCAGCTCTGGCTGTGTTGGAAAACGTGTTGCTCATTAGTTTTCAATCCCTAACAGTCTGCAGACAAACAGCCAGAGATGCAACTGAACGCAGCGTCTTTACCCCTCAGGTGCTTACACAATCGGCTGCGTTATACACCTGTAAAACCCAAGATAATAACTGTCCCAGTAATTACGACTTGCCAGGGGAATGTCAAAGTCATGTCCAGGCAGGGTAGGTGGAAGAATAACACCGTAGTGTCTGCCTCTCTTTTTCTACTTTTCCAGCCACCAACCTCCCTTGAGCCTTTTCGCCTCGTCCCTGGACTCCTGTTGAGGGCTCCAGGAGCCTCCTAACCTCAGACACGCTCTGGTACAATCCACTTGGCATGGGGTGGCCAGATTACACTCCCCCGAACACTGTTTTGTGCATGTTGCCCTTGGATCAAATACCTAAACAAGATTCCAGATCTTTATCTTGGCATCCAAGGTCGTCCTCAGTGTTGCCCCAACCCACCATTCTGGTCTTACCACCGAGTCACTCTCTAAGCTCATCTTCCCATCTCCACCAAAGAGGTCCTCTTCGCCCCCAGTTCGTCTTGCTCATTCCAGACCCTGCCTCTGCTAAAAGAGCTTCTGTCTGGCTCTCACAGTCAGCTCCCACAATCCTCTTGTTCTTTCTAAACCCTTCCCTAACTCAAATGAAATTTTCCTAAAGACTTCTGAGTCCCTCAAGCCCAAACCTCCTTCTCTGATCTTACCATGTTTCGATTGTTAGTTACCTTTTATATATAAAGTTTGTGTACACCCCAACTAGGCTGTACCATTCTCACATATCACTTTATATCTTCTGTAAAATATGTGTGAGCACCTTCCATATAATACATGGTACAGATAAATATTGGTACAGATTCATTAAGAGTATTTAGGCACTCAACTGCCTGGGTGGCTCAGTTGTTTCATGATCTCATGGTTCACGAGTCTGAGTCCCGTGGCCAGCTCTGTGCTGACAGCTCAGAGCCGGGAGCCTGCTTTGGATTCTGTGTCTCCCTCTCTCTCTCTCTCTGCCCCTCCCCAGCTCACGCTTTGGTCCTCTCTCCCTCAAAAATAAATTTTAAAAACATTAATGAAAAAAAAAAGAGGATTTAGGTTACTTCCAGTATTTTACTAGAAAAGAAATGCTGTTTGAATAATTTTGTACATCTGTGAGTATTCCTGCAGAACAACTTCCTCCGGTGAGAATTGTTAGAACGAAAAGCATATCCATTTTTAGTTTTGAAATATATTTTCACATTGTCCTCCTTGAGGAACTGTAATAATTCACACTCTTAACCATAAAGTTTGAGGCACAGCCATCATATTTAGTGTTTTTAAAGGAATCCATTGAGCAGAAGAACCACACTTGATTAAACGATTCCCTTATTTTTGTACATTTAAGCTTTGTCCCTATTCAATACAGAAATCTACGTTCATGGTCCCAGAAAGTGAGAGAACGTGATCCTTTGACTTATGAATCACGTAGCTTCTCCACAGAACAACAAAAATCCAAGCACCAACTATTTCATATACACAGATGTACTCCTAAAACAGTGTGTAAAAATGATATTTTTGTAAATAAAGTCAAACAACCAACCGGAGGATTCAGCATAGTTCCGTAGAAACAACACAGATTGAAGGTCAAAGGTATAATTGTTCATCTTTTTCTTACAAGTTGTAAGACTTTGGACAAGCCGCTTAATCTCTCTGAGCTATAATTTTCCCCTCTGAAATTTTCCCCTAGTATTTTATGTTTTGATATGAATGACAGTGTTTTAAAAAAAAAAAAAAATCCATCTAGCTTGAGTTGCTAGCCAGCTCAGGAACCATGCCTCAGTCACTGTTTCATCCCCAGTGTCCACAGCACTTCCTGGAATGTAGCATATAATCAATATGTAACAAATAAATGACCAGTATTTTATCTACTTGTCCATAGGATGAGTGCCTCGTCAAAGGTCAGATAATAAACAACCAAGAAAAGTTAGAGGTGGTCAAGGAAGGAGCTCACACGGGCACATCTACCTACTAGTCTGGCCCATTACCTCTCCATTTGAATTTGACCAAAGACTCCATAATCGTCCCCAGCTTTGCTCTATTCCAAGTGAAGAGCTGTCAGGAAGGCGCCTTCTATAACCCATTTTCAGGGTCATTCCCCTTCCTTGCTTATGTATCCCACACTCTTAAGACATTGTCTCTGGTCTCTGGGGAAATGAGACTTTATATCTGGGCTCCAAGTCTACCTCCCAGCCCTTAGACCCAACACATTCTTGGGGTCTCTGGGTGGCTCAGTCTGTCAAGCGCCCGACTCTTGATTTCAGCTCAGGTCACACTCTCATGGTTGGTGAGATGGAACCTCGAAGAGGGCTCTGTGTTGGGCTCTACCCTAGGTGTGGAGCCTGCTGAAGATTCTCTTCACTTCTCACTCCCCCACTCTCACTCTCTGTCTCTCAAAAACAAAAACACCCACATATTCTCCAAAATCATCCGATTTCCAACTTAATGGATCTCTCCCTTTTATTTGGGTAAAATGTTTTATCTAGACGAAATTAAAATACCCCTGGAACCTCTCTCCCACCTTCCCCAACCCTTCCTTAACTCTCTACCAATGGAGTTCTAGGACCCATATTACTTTTCCAATATCTTCTCAAGCTCTCACGGTTTTGTGTCTGCAAGCCAGCTCTGTAATTTATGGAAAGACCCAGAGAAGTTAAACGATCTACCCAAGTTTTCAGAGCGAACTGGGGAGGGGAGCGGATTTTACCTCTGATCTTCAGGTTCTGGGTCCAGAGCTGGTTCAACAGCCCTCCTCTTCCCTCTGCTCACTCCCCATGGCTTCACATTTGTAAAGTGCTTGTGTTTGTCATATAGTCATAACAGTCTCAGGGGGCATGGCCCCGTCGCTATTGCTAGGTACCAACCATCTCAAAGTTCAGAGGCTTAAAATAACCATCACTTCCTACTCCAGCTCCCGCGTCTGCGGTCCGTGGGGACGCCGGGTAGGCAGAGCAGCTGATCTTGGCTGGGTTTGCACACGCATCTCAGGGGCAGCTGGACAGCTCTGCTCTGGGCGGGGCTGAGCTGGACTGGGGCAGCTTCCTTGGGGGCCCCCTGCCCCACATGTCTCTCAACTCCCCCCTGGGACCAGTGGCCTAGCCCAGGCAGGCTCCTCTCATGGGAATAGCAGAGACGCAGGAGAGCAAGCCCAACCACACAAGCATGCTTTCAAGCCTCTGCTTGTATCCCACCTGCTAGCATCCTATTGGCCAAAGCAGGGGCCATGGGCAGAATCAGTGGGTCAGAGGATACACTCAACTCTTGATGGGAAGAGCCACAGAATCACATGGCAGAGGGTAGTGATAGAGGGCAGGGAAAACTGGAGGTCCTAATGCAATCTACCATGGCCGCCAACTATCAAGCCATCCTAGTGAAGCTAAGTTTTCGTCTTGCCTAAGAGTGTAGACCCGTTCTCCAAAGCACGGCCCCCCTTCACATAGGCCCACGGAGTACAGGGTGTAGCAGGAGCAGACACTGAAGGCACCTCAGTCGCTGGCGACTTGAGTGCAAGGAGGCACTTCGGCGGCTGCCGCGGGTAAACAGAGAATGAGGGTGACAAGCCGGCACTGGCTCCAACCTCCCGGCTGTGTCTCCGGCTGTTCCCACCCTAACAACTCCTCGCACGTGATTCACTGCTCCAGGAAGAGAGAAGTAATTGAGGGTATAATTTATATTGGAAGACTTGCTCTGAAGGAAATTAGACAGCGACAGAGCCAGCACTGTGGCTCCAAGGGAGTTTCCTGCCAAAGACCAGAGCAACTCAACCAACCAGTGTCCAGGGATGTGGGAAGCAGGGAGAGGAGACAGACCCCTGGGGGTGGGGGCTGGGGAGAGATCTCAAACAAACAGTAGCAGGGCACCTGGTGGCTCAGTCGGTTGAGCATCCGGCTTCGGCTCAGGTCGAGGTCTCACCGTTCACGCGTCCAAGCCCCGCGTCGAGCTCTGTGCTGACAGCTCAGAGCCTGGAGCCTGCTTCGGATGGATTCTGTGTGTGTCTCTCTCTCTGCCCCTCCCCAACTCACGCTCTGTCGCTCTGTCTCTGTTTCTCAAAAATGAATAAACATTAAAGACATAAAATAAAAGGGACAGTCGCA
The DNA here is from genome assembly GCF_022837055.1 of Prionailurus viverrinus. NCBI lineage: Eukaryota > Metazoa > Chordata > Mammalia > Carnivora > Felidae > Prionailurus > Prionailurus viverrinus. The sequence continues at coordinate 23,389,277 of NC_062568.1, forward strand.
AGAAACCCCAAAGCAGTCTTAGAGCAGAAATAGAAAGAGGCAACAAACCCCACAGTTTCTGAGATGTGTTTTGCTTTCTGGAAGCGTTTACGAAATAAGGCTTACACGTGTGACACCAAGTTTTCCATGAAAACTTCTCGACACGATCTCTCTCACGCTCTACCCCTTCCGTTGCCAGGATAAACATGCTGGGAGGGCAATCGCATACATCACGAAATGCAAACAAACTGAACAAACTCGGGGAAACGGAGAGCCTCCAGCTCCCAACTCCGATAGCTCGGTGGTCATCCGTTCCAAGTCTCGTTCAGGTTGGAAGCTAGCTGCGCAGAGACTTTTGTAGTTACACAAAGAACAACACTCACACATGACTCGCTACGAATGTTCGATTAAACAGTCATAGCAACATCACCTCACCAGCCACAGAGTGAGAATGACAAAGGTCACAAACCTGTGCGTCTGTGGCTTAGAGGAAAAGTCAAAGCCCTGCAGCCCAGTGATGCCCCTACCTGCGCTTTCCGCCCCCCCCCCCCCCCCCAGGGGTTCAGGCCGTCTCCAATTTTCTCTCGTTGAGTGTAAGGCCTCCAGAACCTTTCTTGGCCGGTCTCCTCACCTGAAAAAAAAAGTGGTCAAACTACATGCTCATCAACGTCCATGCCAGCACACATAGTACTTCGGTGATTCCCCCCGACCCGCCTCCTCCAACCGCTCCTTGAAAGAGTGAAATCAGAGTGCCAGGAATCTTTGCCCAGGTATTTAGTAACAGAGGTTGCTTGGCACAGAGATATAAAATCAAAACCACAGCGGAGATAACAGCAAGAAGAAATGCTTCAGGTGAAGCTGCGCCAAACTGTGTGCCCTCGAGCAACTTACTTCATCCTTCGTGCCTCAGTTTGCTCAGTCTGTAAAATGGGGAAATAAAATAACCTACTATTACTGAGAGTTCCGAGGACTGAGTGAGACAGCGCGTGAAGCATTCAGTGAGGGGCTTGGGCACGTAGAAAGCACGCCATGCGTTTTTTTTAAAGTATTAGCTGCACATGTGACTTCGGCAACCCTCGGGACGGCAGGTATTTCTTTACTGAGAAGGAAATGCTGAGAAAATTTGTTTATAAATGAAGGATTTTGTTAAAAAAAAAAACCCAACTTTTTCAATTCTTATTGACTTGCTGATGTGCAATAGGACTTATACACGTAACACAGGAGGTGACAGCCTGGCTCGAGGCAGAGGGGAGTTTGAGTTTCTTATTTGCCCTCATTTTCTTTCACCTGTATCTGTGCGTTTGGTTTTCTTGCATCCCGATTCCCTACCCTCAACCAGTAAGACGTGGTTCTCCATCGTGGCTGCACGTCAGAGTCATCTGAGGGAGCTTTAAAAATCTCTGCACCCAAACTCTGCTGTTGGAAGTGAGGATAGAGGTAGGGGTGGGGTGAGATGGAAGGCAAGCGTCTGCATGCTTCTAGAGTGCTTGTCACGTTCTGATTCGTGAGCTGGGCCCAGGGGACACGGGTACCTTCCGTTTGTAAAAATTCGCTGTGCTGCATACTTAGGACGGCGCACGTTGCTACATGCATAATATACTTCAATAAAAAGTTACACAGGGATCTCTATGCTGAAATTGCGCTGAAGAGCAATTAAGTCAAAATCTTCAGGAGTGGGACCCTGGCATCGACGTTTTTGTAGAGCCTCCCAGGTGGTTGCAATGTAGAGCCCAAGTTGAGAACATGCTGCGGACGTTCTTGAGGCCACAGGGGACCCGGGTCTCAGAACTGGCATTCAAGCCAATGAGTAGAAAGGCCCTCGGAGCATCTAGGTAGCAGTGTTCCTACCACTCACCATTTCGTACTAGACCTATAAGGAAGGAAGAGGCACGGATGCGAGCTTCTGTTGCAATCAGTGATTCGCTCATTGAACATGAATCCATAAATGCAAGCCTCAAGAGCACGTGGATGGGAACCGGCAGTCCTGTGGCTGTCCCTGTCTCCAGCACCTGCACGGGGCTTACCGAAGTCAACCCAGCTTTGCGTCTCTTAAGAGGAGGCTCTGGGCTGTGCTTTCTGCTTACCTCCCCCAAGTTTCCAAGAATCTTAAAATCAAAAAAAGGTGTTCCTTACGTGCTTCCCGAATCTCCCTTTTATTTATTGCAATTGTACCTACATCTTCTTCTCAGAGTCTGGGGGGAAAGGAAGAACGATGCTGTTCAACACATAGTTGAACATCATTAACACACTTCTTTCTCTCTCCTTTGCTCTATATTTCAACATTGCAGGAATATTTTGGATTGTTTTCCTGAATGCTATTCACTTAAAACAATTTTTCATAGGGGCGCCTGGGTGGCTCAGTTGGTTAAGCGTCTGACTCTTGTCTTCGGCTCAAGTCACGATCTCACAGTTCGTGGGTTCGAGCCCCCGTGTCAGGCTCTGTGCTGACAGTGCAGAGCCTGCTTGGCATTCTCGTTCTCCCTCTCTCTCTGCCCCTCCCCACCCCCCACCCATGCACTCGCACACTGTCAATAAATAAATGAATTAAAAAAATTTTTTTTTAATTGGCATCATCCTTATATTTTATTTTTGATAGAGAGAGAGACAGAGCACAAGTGGGGGAGGGGCAGAGAGACAGGAAGACACAGAATCCGAAGCAGGCTCCAGGCTCTGAGCTGTCAGCACACAGCCCGACACGGGGCTCGAACTCACAAACTGCGAGATCATGACCTGAGCCGAAGTCGGACGCTCAACCGACTGAGCCACCCAGGTGCCCCTAAAAAATTTTTTTTATAAATGTGTCTCCCCAAAACTATAATTCTCTTGAACACTTAGTGTTACTGGATAAAGATTTAAAAAGTTAATTCAACAGGCACTTACAGGGGCTTGCTACATAGAAGATTCTGGGCTGGGGGTGCATGGGTGGCTCAGACGGTTAAGTGTCTGGCTCTTGACTTCAGCTCAGGTCATGATCTCACCGTCATGGGATCAAGCCCCTCAACAGGCTCTGCACTGAGCATGGAGCCTGGTTGGGATCCTCTCCCTCCCTCTTTGCACCCCCCCCCCCAAATAAACATTTAAAAAAAAGAAGATTCTGGGCTGGGCTGTGAACGCCATTGATTCCCACCTTAAAGGAGCCCACATTGAGGTAGAATAAGACATAATACTAACACAAGATGGGCTGTCAGACATTCTGCAATATAGTTTACAAATAAGCAAACCACAGTAGTATGAAGTCAAAAGATAAATTCTACAAGTGACAATCACCAAAGTTGCTTTATATAAAAGAGCTGGGTCTATGGTTGAACAAGGATACTTGGAAAACTGCTGATCATCTAAAGGTCCATAAAATGTTATAACTATTTATTTTTGTATTATTTTCCCTCACAATGTCACTTCCAATTTGAAGTTTCACACTTATGCTAGAGTCAGAAGTTTTTTCTTTAGAAAGAGTAACTTACCATCTTTTAAAAATAAGCGAGAGTTGTTTGCTTCTGTGTTAGATGAGATCGACTGCATAATTTTGCCAAAAAGACTTGAATACTTTGCTAGCCTCAGAAAAATCACTTAATTAATAAACCATCAAGGATTCAGGAGCAATGGTGTTCCCCAAAACTAAACCTAAATATGTCCTCATAAAATTCAAACTGATGAAGTCCACATTCTGCCAAAGGATGTAAGCAACGGCGTGGTCAGTACAAGAGCGCTGATGGAGAGGCGAGAATGGTCTGGAGACAGTGGTGCTAACGGTTCAGGCTGATGCAGAGCCCGAAGTCCCTCTAAATGTTAGAAGGACCGCTCATGATGTCTCTTCCAAGATTCTTCAAGCTGCTTCCTGGAGTCCAGTGATCTCTTCATGGCTTGTTTCCTAGCCATTTAAACACCTTTGTAGATACAACACGATGATCCATGAAAGGAAAATTGATGCTGGACTTCATTAAAATGAAAAACTTCTACTCTGTGAAAGACACTGTTAAGAATAAGACAAGCCACAGACTTGGAGAAGGTAATTTGCAAAACATGTATCTGATAGAGGATCTATATCCAAATATACAAAGAACTCTTAGAACTCAGCAATAAAAAAACAAACAACGACACCCGCTTTAAAAAGTGGTCAAAAAATCTGGACAGACACCTCACCAAAGAAGATACACATATGGGAAACAAACATATGAGAAGATGCTCCATTCCATATTAGGGAATTGCAAATTAAAACGATGAGTAACTACTACACGTCTATCAGAATGGCCCACATCCAAAACACTGACAACACCACATGTTGACTATGATGTGGGTCAACAGGAACTCTCATTCATTGCTGGTGGGAATGCAAAATGGTACAACTACTTTGGAAGACAGTCTGGGAGTGTCTTACAAAACTAAACATACCCGGGGCGCCTGGGTGGCGCAGTCGGTTAAGCGTCCGACTTCAGCCAGGTCACGATCTCGCGGTCCATGAGTTCGAGCCCCGCGTCAGGCTCTGGGCTGATGGCTCAGAGCCTGGAGCCTGTTTCCGATTCTGTGTCTCCCTCTCTCTCTGCCCCTTCCCCGTTCATGCTCTGTTTCTCTCTGTCCCAAAAATAAATAAACATTGAAAAAAAAATTAAAAAAAAAAAACACTAAACATACCCTCACACACATACAATCCAGCAAGCCTCATGCCTTGGTATTTACCCAAAGGAGTCGAAAACTTACGTCCACACAAAAACCTGAACACAGATGTTTAGAGCAGGTTTACTCATCATTACCAAAACTTGGAAGAAACCAAGATGTCCTTCAGCAGGTGAATGAATAAACTGTGGTACATATAGACGCTGGAATATTATTCACCACCAGAAAGAAAAGAGCTATCAAACAATGAAAAGACATGGAGAAACCATAAAATACACACTACTAAGTGAAAGAAGCAATCTGAAAAGGCTAAATACTGTATGTTTCCAACTGTATGACATTCTGAAAAAAAAAGGCCAAACTATGGTTGCCAGGGGTTGGAGAGAAGGACAGATGAATAGGTAGAGCACAGAGGATCTTTAGGGCGATGAAACTATTCCTTATGGTACCATAATGGCAGATACTTATTATTATACATGTGTCAAAATCCATAGACTGTACAAAACCAGCAGTGAGCCCAAATGTAATCTGTGGTCTTTGGGTGATAATGATGTGCCAATGGAGGTTCATTTATTGTGACAATGTACCACTCTGGTGTGGGATGTTGATAATTGGTACAGCTGTGTGTTTGCGGGGGAGGAGGTATATGGGAACTCTTTGTACTTTCTGCTCATTTTTGCTGTTAACCTACAACTGTTCTAAAAACAACAACAACAACAACAAACCACCCCAAAAGTGTTTATAAAAAAAAAGAAAAGAAATAAGCTATTGAGCCATATCAAAGCCATGAAGGAAACTTAATTGCATATTACTAAGTGAAAGAAGCCAGTCTTAAAAGGCTATATACTGTATGATTCCAACTATATGACCTTCTAGAAAAGGCAAACGTGTAAAGAGAGTAAAAAGATCAGTGACTATCAGGGATTGGGGTGGGGGGTAGGCGAGTGATGATTGGGTGAAACACAGGTGGTTTTTAGGGCAGGATGCTATTCTGCATGATACTGTAACAGCGGATACATGATAGTATTTGTCAAAACCCATAGAACTGTACAATATAAACAATGAGTGCTTTTTTTTCAGGTTTAGGTGTAGAATGTAATGATTCATCACTTATACACAACACCTAGTGCTCAGCACAAGGGCCCTCCTTAATCCCCATCACCTATTTAACCCATCCCCCCACTGACCTCCGCTCTGATAATCTTCAGTATGTCCTCTACAGTTAAGAGTCTGTTCCTTGGTTTGCCTCTCTTTTTCCCCCCTCTGTGTTTGTTTCTTAAATTCCGCATACGAGTGAAATCGTACGGTATTTGTCTTTCCCTGACTTATTTCTCCTCGAATGACAATACACTCTAGTTCTACCCGTGTTGTTACAAATGGCAAGATTTCATCCTTTTTGATGGCTGAATAATATTCCATTGTATATACATACCACATCTTCTTTATCCACTCATTGTTGATGGACATTTGGGCTCTGTCCTAATTTTGCTACTGTTCACAATGCTGCTATAAACATCAGGATGCATGTCTCCCTTTGAATTAGTCTTTTTGTATCCTTTGGATAAATACCCAGTAGTGCTGGGTCATAGAGTAGTTCTATTTTTAACTTTTTGAGGCATCTCCATACTGTTTTCCAGAGTGGCTGCACCAGTTTGCATCCCCACCAACAGTGCAACTTTCTCCACATCCTCACCAACATCTGTTGTTTCCTCTGTTGTTAATTTTAGCCATTCTGCCTGGTGTGATGTGGTATTTAATGGTGGTTTTGATTTGTATTTCCTTGATGAGTGATGTCAAGCATCTTTCTGTGTGTCTGTTAGTCAACTAAATGTCTTCTCTGGAAAAGTGTCTATCCGTGTCTTCTGCCCAATTTTTGACTAGATTATTTTTTTCGGTGTTGAGTTTTATAAGTTCTTTATAGATTTTGGACACCGACCTTTATCAGATAGGTCATTGCAAGTATCTTGTCCTGTTCAGTAGGTTGCCTTTTAGTTTTGTTGATAAGAATGAATTCCTAATGTCAACTATGGGTCTTGGTTAATAATAATATATAAATACTGGCTCACCAGTGTAACAAATGTGCCACACTAAGGCAAGATATTAATAACAGGGGGAGAGGGGTGCCTGGGTGGCTCAGTCGGTTGAGCGTCCGGCTTCGGCTCAGGTCATGATCTCACCATCTGTGAGTTCGAGCCCCGCATCGGGCTCTGTGCTGACAGCTCAGAGCCTGGAGCTTGTTTCGGATTCTGTGTCCCCACCTCTCTCTGCCCCTCCCCCACTCGTGCTCTGTCTCTGTCTCAGAAATAAATAAACATTAAAAAAATTAAAAAAAAAAATAACAGGGGGAGATGTGAGTGGGAGGAGGGCATATTGGGAATCCCCAGTATCTGCTCAATTTTCTGTAAACCCACAACTGCTCTAAAGTCTATTAGTTTAAAAAAAAAAAAAGTGCAGCCCATTGCTTGACCAGTTCTGTATGTACCACTTGTTTAAACGGTAAGTCATTTTGCAGTGTGCCCCTGGGCAACAAGCAATGACACAGCACAGCCCATATGGGCTGAAGGGTTTCGAAGCCAGCAAGTCCTTCAGAGCCATCCCCTCACTACAGCGTGAGTAGGAAGGCAGAAGGGGGACCAGACTGTGGTGTATGGTACACGAGCTTCCCTTTTTTAGCTACAACCGAGGAGTTACCGAGCACACACGAAGGCAGCCCAGCAGGGGTGGCAGCATCCTGAAGAAGAGCTACACTTGCGATTGGTTTAACCAAATAATCTAAATAAGCAGATAACAGCCAAATAATTCAGCCTCCGTGATCTTCAGTTTCCCCGCTGGTACAAGTGAGGGTGTTGCTACGGATGTTGCCGTGATGTTTTCAAGCCTTCCCTGACGTTCTTAACAAACACACGGGAACATTCTTACGTCTTATGTCTTATGATGATGATAAGGAAGGGGATATGCGTGACCGTTTAGGACACGAGATACATTATTAAGGAAGATAGAGGAGGGCTCTTCTTGAGGATTCCTGTTTTTAAAAAAGCTTTTCTAGGGATTAGAGATTTTGTTACTTTCATTGCTGTTATTCACCCACTTGTCACTTGACATCTAAGAGTCTAAGACTCTATACCTTAAAGCTAAGAGTCATACCCTCCACCCATGATAAAGACCTCAGAAGTTATATTAGCCCTGAAAATAGGTTTCTGTCAAGCAGGGCCTTCTATTGATAAATTTGCTAACCCAAAAGCGAGAAGCAATCTATCCCTCCAACCCGATAGCTCTTCAAGAGTGGTGGTTCTGCAATGAATTTAAAAATCAGAGACAAGAAGCACTTCCCCCCACTTGAGATTGGAAAGTGAGCATTCAGTAAGAGAAAACCGGATCCAGAACTGAAGAAGCAGGTTCAAGCCTGTGAAGTTCTAAGTATCACAACTGCTGAAGAAATATTTAGCAGACCAGAAAATAAGCACAGTGAGTCCAGGCTCAGTGAGACTGAGGCTTTCCCTAAGCTCCAGCCGGTGACTACTTTCTCCCTCTGTATGGAAAAGAGGATTGCGAAGAGACTTCAGATTGAGATTCACTTGAATAGTTCCTACTGCACTGCTCACTGGACAGTATTCTTTTTCCTCCCCAAGGTGGTCATACAGCAAGGTGGTCGCCTCAACCATTCATTCTCATCCCTTGGCACGAAGTTGTCTCAGCACAGATATCCAGCGTGCAGTGGTGAGAAGGGTAGGCTCCTGGAAGCAAGACAGAAGGGAGTTCTAGGGGCGCACCCCCAAACCAAAAGGACTCAGGCTACAGGAGCTCTCACAGTGAGAGCCACAGTGAGAACCTATTTTCGGTCATTGAAGCCTAGTTTGGATTCTGGTTTTGGAAAAAGATAACATTTGTTCTAAAAAAACCTAGGGGATTTTTTCAGGGGGAGAAGGGGTTCTCTCCAGCCCTGCTTTAGAGCTAAAAAGGGAAAAGTGTTGAGAATAACAAACTTTTTCTTTCCATGAATTCATGTAGTACATGTCTCAGAATGATTGGCAAATATTTATAATTCATAGAATGTTAGAGGCAAAAGGGTGCCACAGGGCCCTCTGGTCTCCTCATTCTATAGTTGAGAAAAATGAGGTCCAGAGAGGTTAAGTGTTATGTCCAAGGACACACAGCTCACTCACAAGATAAGACTTGAATCCAGGGGTGCCTGGGTGTCTGAGTTGGTCAAGCATCCTACTCTTGGTTTTGGCTCAGGTCATGATCTCATGGTTTGTTAGTTCAGGCCCCACATCAGGCTCTGCGCTGATAGTCCGGGGCCTGCTTGGGATTCTCTGTCTCCCTCTCTGCTTCTCTCTCTCTCTCAAAAATAAAAAATGGAAAAAAAAAAGACTTGAATCCAGATTGTGCATGTACTAGCCAATGCTCTTCCTACCATATTGTGTTCTGTTTACCAGCCCCACAAGAAGATACCCATAGACATTAGTTTTTATTTTTTTATTTAAAAAAAATTTTTTTTAATGTTTATTTATTTTTGAGACTGAGAGAGACAGAGCACAAATGGGGGAGGGGCAGAGAGAGAGGGAGACACAGAATCGGAAACAGGCTCCAGGCTCCGAGCCATCAGCCCAGAGCCCGACGCGGGGCTCGAACTCACGGACCGTGAGATCGTGACCTGAGCTGAAGTCGGACGCTCAACCGACTGAGCCACCCAGGCGCCCCAGACATTAGTTTTTAAAAGCTTGGCACTAAACCTGTGACTAATTAGAAGAGTGCCCCACCACCTTGAAGCCACCAGCTAAGATCCACTGTGCCGTGTCTCAGCACACCTGAGGCCTTGTGGGTAACCGGCTCAAAGCAAGATTATTGTCTCAACTCAGCTCCCTGTGTCCAGGTAGCCACAAAATGGAAATTGCTTTACTTGGGGAAGAACGGGATGGGATGAAAAGACAGCATGTTTAAAATGGATAAAAGAAGGTACTTTTTTCCCCACTCTACACAATTGACCTGGGGAACTCACTGCAGCGGGATATTAAGATCAATGGTGAAGATTTGTGTTTTAAAAGATTAGACATTTCACATGCATATCATCGTGAGCGAGGTTCAACAGGATGAAAGTCCTCGAGCTTCAGTGCCTAAGCTGATCACCAGCTGCGTCCGGTAAAAAGAAAAAAAGTTGTCTACTTGGTCATCTAAGGTCTCACAGGAAGGCAGGTTTGGGGTTTTCCACTCCAAACTAGTGGTGTAAACCCAGTGTGCATTTTATTATGCTCAGGGATGCTGTCGGCCACGAGTTAGCAGGACAAACAGTAGGGGATGGCTTGGTTTTGCTTCCTGATACCCGGGGCCTCAGTTGGGAAAACTTGAGGCTGGGGGCTGGAATCATCTGGAAGCTCCTTTTTCATACGTCCAACTCCTGGCCTGGGATGACCTGTCCGCTCATTCAGCTGGAAACGTCACCTGGAGCACCTACATACAGGTTTCGAGAGGGAGTGCCCCATAGAAGAAACATTTCCAAAGACCAGTGCTCCGAGAGAAGCAGGTAGAAGCTGCATGACCTCTTATGACCTATCCACGGAAGTCCCGTTGCATCACTTCCGGCATAATCTGTTGGTCAAAGTCATCACAAGCCCACTGAGATTCAAAGGGAGGGGACACTTAGGACCTCCCACTTCCCTCCTCTACGGGGAATGGCAAGTTTACATTGCAGAACACCTCGGATGGAAGAAGTTTTTGCAGCCACCTTTGGAACATCCGATTTCTTAGGCAGGCGGTGAGGGATGTGAGGTTGCAGGAACATACAACCGATTGGAAACAATTGATACATAAACAGGTAATCACAGCACAATAAAATAAACTCAAGGTAGTTACTTCCTCCTCTTTTAAAGGCTGCCATAAGAATTCTTTCCCTGCCCCCCCCCCCCCCGCTTTGATAAGAGTCATCACATTTAAGTGTTTTCCATCATTTTCTGTCTTGCCACTAGACTGGAATCTCCACGCATTTAGTTCCCTGCTGCAACTCCTCTGCCTAAAAGATTACCAAACCCATAATAGGCACTCCATAAATATTTGTTGAAAGAGAAGGAGTAAAACTCTGTAACAGAGGAGTGGGGGAAGGGTTGTGGGAATACAGTCTGCAACAAACAGCTCAGCCAGACAGGAATGACATTTGAGTGGGTCTTGAATACTTTTGAAGGATGAATAACAGTTTTTCTGGTTAAAAAAAAAAAAGAGGGGGGGGGGAAGAGGATAAATGTTTGTCCTTAAATTTCTTCAGAGACTTCTATTACCCAAGTTTAAGTGGGCAGATCGTCATCCTGAATCCACAGACTGCACGTAGTAGTCACGATGTTCTCAGTTGCAAGTGACAGAAAACAGTGACTCAGTTGGCTTAAGAAACTAGCAGTGTGTTGCATCACATAAGAAGTCTGGAGGCAGGCGGTTCAGGCAGCCTCAATGTCATCCCTCCTCATGTGTCAGCTGAGCCCTTTCACGGTTGCAAGACGGTGCCCACAATGGTAGGCGCTGCACGCAGACAAAATAATATCCAGCAACAAGAGAGAGGGCTGCTTCTCCTCTGGAATAAAATCTCTCCCATCAGCACGCCTCCTTATTGGCCAGAACTGTGCCCTGTGCACCTGTGTAACCTATATACTAATAAGAGGAAATGGGGGAGCACGATGGGTTGCACCAAATACATGTTACTTCTTGAGGCTTGGACTGAGTCCCCTTGGAGCACATGGCTGTGCAGAAAAGTGTAGACTCAAAATAAAACAAAACCAAAAACTGGGGTTCTGTTAGGAAAGAGAAGAGATGAGTCTTGAGTATCAATAGTGTTTGCAACATCATGCTTGGCGAAGGTTAAGGTTCTGTTTTCTCACTTAATACTTCCATTTATTTCTTTGTTGTGCTTTTTGCTCATTTCCTTTCTCCTTCTGCATTAGTAGTCAGTTGAATAAGTCCAGCACTGTATCAGTAAATGCATTTATTTGTAGAGTAGATGTATGGGTCTAAATTTTAACATAACATTAATTAGACATGAGTGTGATTTCAGGTAAAAACGTTGATTCAGATGCTTCTGTTACTCCCTGAGAGCCACTTGTCCTGTGCTCTTCTGTGGCCTTATGCCCTTTACTTGTGCAGATTCCTCTATCTAGGAAGTTCTCAGTTTTTTCACCTGTAGTAGATACTAGGATTGTTTCTGTTATATCCTTCTAGAAATCTTGTTGGAGAAACTGGACACTTGAAAATGACATTTCCCAGACTCTCTTGCAGCTAGGGTCTGGATACAATATATGTTTGGTCAACCAGGTGCATTCCTTGGAGATCCAGCAGGTGCAAAGGGAAGGCACCAGGCTGCTTCAGCTGAGGCTGGCAAGCGCAGTCTCAGAGGTAATGCTAAGAGGCCTCAGTGCTGGACTCCATCCTGTCTCAGTGTCTAGTCGCCAGGTTCATGGGCGTGAAGGCAGCTGCGGCAACAACACTACTGATTTCAGGGACTCGGCTACTGTGGTGGTCCCTTGAACTCAACAGTCCAGGTAGCCTCCTGACTTCTGCCCCTCCAGCCTTTCCAACAATTTTGCGAGGCCCTGCTTGATTCTCAGCATTAAGTCTTCCTCTGCTTGAAATACCCAGGGTGGTTTCTCTTTCCTGTACTAAACTCTGACTGATATATTGCCTAACTCCTATTCGGCCTTCTGGGCACAGCCCAGGTCTTCCTTGAGCCACCAGGTTGAGATAGGTGCATCTGCTACGCTCCCACCATGCCCTGCCTGGAAAGTCCCTGCCTCATCATCTTTGCACCCCAGCACCAGTGCGTGGCCCACAGCATGCGTGACATCAATATTTACTGACCTGGACCTGCCGAGATGCCAGGGAGGTTCTAAGTCTAAGGGGCGTCCCACCTCATGCCTGGTCTGCAAAGCTCAGAGAACAAATTGGCTCTAGTCTCACACTGGATTCCAGGTGAATCCAGAGTCTTCAGCTTCTTCACACATTAGCCCCTCCTCCACAAGAGGCCGCACCAGAATTGAAGATTCAACCTGGTCCCTAGGAAAGTGATGCAAAGGAACAAGGAAAGTTGCTTCTCTCAAGATTTACCATCTGGTGGTTCTCAGGACCCTCTCTGCTGGGCTTAACTTGAGGTCTGCAGTCGATGGCCGCATAGGCTTTGGAGTCAGGAAAATCTAAGTTGGAAGCTATGTAACCCTGTATAACAAGTTATTTAACTTGTCTGAACCTCCGTTTCTTAATCTATAACATGGAAATAATAATATCGCCCTTACAAGATTCCAGAGGCAAAAGAGATGATATACATAAAGTGTTATTATTGTCCCCACTGCTGTTAACCATATCATCACCATACCACAGTTCTGTTGCTTTACACAATTTTTCTTTCAGTCCAAACAGACTCACGTGCAATTAGGCTGCGCTTCTCTATACTTTCTCCTGAGGTGCCCCATTTGCCCACTGATGTGATTAACCCCTTTTGCAGAAGATCCAGCTGGGCCCAAGCTTGGGGCTGGACTGAGAAAATAACAAAATCATCTGTGTCAGTCATTCTTGAGCCTAGCTAAAAATCAGGATCACCTGGAGAGTTAAAACAAAACAGCAATACAAGCAGGCAAACAAACAAGCAAAACCAAAAAATGAGATCTCAATGGTCCCTGAACTAGAGATTTTGATTTAATAGGGCCCAAGCATCAGTGTTTCTTAAGGCTCCCCCAGGTGATCATAATGTGCCGCTAAGAGCCACAGTTTAATGTGGGAAAGATTAGTACTTCCATTACCTTTGGGGGAAGAAAAAGCTTTTGCTTTTCTATAATCTCCACCATACCACCGTGGTGGAGCAGAAAGGACTAAAGATTATCGTTGAATTATTCCTCTTATAATGTGAACAAGGCATTCTCATTATGCACATGGGTAAATGACTCCTCTTGTTAATTCTCTGATTAGGGTCTTGGTTTCTCATGTAGAGGTGTGTGATCTGGTAAGAGAAGAGATCAGAAACGCTCTAGGACATGGAAGGAGCCAGTCTGGAAACACCTGCGAGGGATTCATGTCCGCTGGCAGTGTCTCTTCTGGGCCAGCACTGTGTACGTTTGCAGAGTGACTGGCTGGTTGCACTTGCATTCAGGGCAAGTGAAATGATCTCTGCTTTGGCATAAAATGGATCTAATACCTAACTACCAGAGATGGCTGGTGACGGCTGAGAGTGTGCTCCAACAGAAAGTGCATCTAAAAAGTGTAACTTTCCCCCATTATTAAAGTAATACGCAAAAGAGAATATAAAAGGTTGGGAAAACAGAAAAGTAGAATGAACCATAGTGGAAACTAATAATAATGACTAAGACTATATAGACTTCCCAGGCACTAAATGAGGTTCTAAGCCCTTTACCGTATAAATTCATTTATCCCCTCACTACAACACTATGAAGGAGCTAACTATCCGTAACTCCATTTTGCAGGCAAGCAGAGAGCCCCTGGAGCTGTTAGGTGGTTGAGCTGCTAGGCAGGGACAAGGCTTGGACTCGTGCTGCATTTGTATATGGTCAACCTCAGACATGCAAGAGAAGCTGCATCCAAGGATTCAATGCCAGCTGCTAAAGTTTAGGAAGGTAATCTCATTCACGTTGTCAATCATTCATCCACTTATTCCACAAATATTTACTGAAGGTGTTTGTGTGCAGCATACGGTTCCAGGCTTGATTATGAAGACACTGCAGATTATACAACGTTAACCTGTCCAGTCATTCCTATAGCATGGAACTCTCAAGTGTGTCAACAGAATAATGCATAGATAAGGAACACAAGTCTAGTGAGATTCAAAATGCTCCAACTATTCCCCGATGACAAAATCCAAAGCCAGTACCTCAACACTTTTGGAATATCACACACTTACTTGGTAAAAGGTTTAATTTTTTTTTTTTAACGTTTATTTATTTTTGAGACAGAGAGAGACAGAGCATGAACGGGGGAGGGGCAGAAAGAGGGAGACACAGAATCTGAAACAGGCTCCAGGCTCTGAGCTGTCAGCACAGAGCCCGATGCGGGGCTTGAACTCACGGACCGCGAGATCATGACCTGAGCCGAAGTCGGCCGCTTAACTGACTGAGCCATCCAGGAGCCCCAAATGTTTAATTTTTTAAAAATGTTTATTTTTGAGAGAGAGAGACACAGTGTGAGTGGGGGAGGAGCAGAGAGAGAGGGAGACACAGAATCCGAAGCAGGCTCCAGGCTCTGAGCTGTCAGCACAGAGCCCAATGCAAGTCTCAAACCCACAAACTGTGAGATCATGACCTGAGCCAAAGTCGGATGCTCAACCGACTGAGCCACCCAGATGCCCCCCTTGATGGAATATTTAGCATTGTTCTCTGTATTTTCATCAATTCATAAACACGCTGGACAATAAGTTGAATTTCATGAATTTTGCTTTGCAGAAACATGTTTAACATAGTTGTGTCTTCAACTCAGAAACTGATGTTTCTTGGATGAATGGATGGATGGATGGACGGATGGACGGACGAATGGCTACGTGGAAGTACAGATGAGCGAATTCATTGACAAGAATGCTTCCAAATTGCACCTTTAAAAAATCACATAGTGTTTTCTAGTTTGTTAAATAATAAATTATGAGTCGGGAGACCAATTTGGTTTCTATCCTTCTGATGGACTAAATTGGTCACCTCAAGCAAGCCATTATGGTACCCATTTCATGATTGTTGCAACGATCAAATGAGCTCTAAATGAATTATTTAGCAGCCTGCCTAATACATGTTAAACAGAGTATTTTAAACTGCCTTTAAACTGAAGTAGTATGTGTAAAAAAAGCAAAATTTTAAATGATACAAAAACTATACAATGAAAAATAAGTCTCTCTTGGCAAAGTTTCCTGCTGTTGTTACTACTATTATTAGAGATCTCCAAGCAAAAATAACATTTCGCTCTTGATTAAGAAGGGAGAGGTTTACAGACCAGTAGATAACATCGTTTGAATCAGAACCAAGTGAAATAACACAAGTATTCTGGCTAAATTCCAGTGTGAGTGATTAACATTCTCCAACTTCAAATAATTTTTATTATTAGCCAACACTTGTCCATCCCCAATAATACACACGTTGCATAAAGGGCACAGAATGAGACAGCCCTTGCTTGGCATTTTCACAGTCTGCACATACTTTCCACTGAGGGTTTCCCTTTCTTTCTGATTGCTATTCCATAGCTTTTCAACTCCCACTACTTTCAACCCTGGGATGTTTGCCGCCCCAGAGTGCCAAGTGTTTCCAAAACACAAAAGAGGTTAAATATGAACACCTGTAGAATTTCAGGGCATGAAAGGTGGAAGGTACATTCTAAATATATCTATTAATACTTTTGATGCTTGTGAAACAACTGTATTTATTCACTTTAAACTTTGAGTCTGGGATTAATGCACATATCTTCATAATTTTCCACAAAGCCTTGGTGATGAGCCGGTGGGAGACGGCTCTTCTGCAACCCAGTCTCCCAGTCTGTACAAACGGGATCCAGGACAGAAGAACGACGATAACTGCAGTCTATATGTCTCAACCCTTTAGTCCAGTCCTGACTCCTTGAAGTACCCAGGCCCTCCTGTTCCCGCCCCCCCCCCCCCGCGCCTTCTTCCCAGAAGAAGGAAGGGGTGGGGGGAGCAGGAAACAATGCAAACCCTTTTGTAAGCGTGTGAATGAATTTCAAGAATGCTAAACACCTCAGTCTCCCAACCTAATTAGAACACGTAGAAAAGAGGCATTTTTAAGACATTTAAAACTTGCAGCATAATAACCTATCTGGAGAGCGCCACTGTGTGTCCCAGCAGTCGGGGCACCCAGCTGGTCCTCCCTCCTGCCGGGCCTGCTCCCAGCGCCCCCGCTCCCCAGAGGCGAGCCAGTGCACGGCTCTTACAGCTCGCAGCCCCGGGGGGCCAGGCGCCCTACCCGCAACAGATCCGCGAGCTGGCGCGGCTTCTCTCCGCAGGCGATTTCGGAACTGCTTGGGCTTTTAAACTTGGACAGATAGAGGACTAACATCTCTCCAGTCTTCCAAAGACAGGAAGAAAATCACTTTATGGCGACAATAAGAGTTTGTTAAGTGCAACAGTAAAGCTTGAAGACTAGGAGATACAGGTAGTACACGGGTGGGGACAGTGGTTAAAACTGGGATGCAGATACGTGGGTTCGAATCCTGAGTTAGCATTTGAGCGCCTACTATGTGCCAGGCGCTCGGAATACTGGAGTGAAGACTGCCTATGTTGCGGCTTTCTTGGGGAAGTATTAGCTCGGTTGCCTTGGTCAAGCTTCTCAACCTTTGTTCCTTCACCTGTAAGGAGTACCTGTCTCACAGGATTGTAAACATCTGAGATCTTGTATTAAGGTATAAACGATTAACGCGCTGTCTGGCACGCAGTAGGGACTCAATACACCTTCGCTCTTCTCTCAGTGTGAGCTCACCTGGTAGGAGGACAGCGCAGAGCGGAGGCAGGTGCCACGGTTAAGAATGATTCTTCGAGCGGTTCTTTTAAACAAGCGCTGGACTGTGAAGATTTTTAGCTGCAGAGAGACCTGGTAGGGGCCCTGGAAGCAAGGGTTCATAAGCCAGCCTATTACAGGAAAGTGAGCCGGAGACCGCTGTGCGCCCGCAGCGAACTCCGGAGGGACTTCTGGCAAGGGTTTCCCGCCGGGGGTCTCTAGAAGGAGCGATTAGCATTCGCCCCGCCCCCATCGCTCTCCGGCCAGCTATTGGCCGGCGCTCTTCGGCGGCCGGCTCCGGGCGGGGCCGGAGGGCGCAGGGGGAGAGGCCAAGCCCGCGGGGCAGTGGGCGGGGACGCGCGGAGAACGTGGCGGGGCGGCCCACCAACCGAGCCCCAGCGCGAGGGGGCGGGGAAGGGGCGGGGCCTCCCGGCGGGCATTAGAGGCAGGTGACCCGGGCGGGGCGGGAGAGGCCAGTCAGCCCGCGGCCGTGACTCCACAGTCGTCGCCGCCGCGCGCGCCGTTCGGTGCCCGCTGGAGGTGGGCAAAAGAGTGAGAGAGTGCGGGGGAGGAGCCGAGCCGGGCGCGTCCCGGGAGCGCCGCCACCGCCCCCAGGAGTCCGCTGGAGCGCGGAGCCCCCTGCAGGGGAGGAGGCGAGCGGCCGGCGGGACGCGGCGGCGGGCGAGCACCATGCAGTCCCGGCGGGGCCAGCGCCAGCTGCTCGCGGTGCAGTGAGGCGGCGGGATCCCCAGGCTGCCGCACACCGCCTTCCTCTCGCCCAGGTGCTGCCAGGCGCGCTCGCCCTTCGTCCGGCTCCCGGACCCCGGTAGAACGCACGGTCGGCTCCTGCTCTGCCCCACTCGGATCATGCGGGGGGGCCCGGAGGAGGAGAGGGCGAGTGACCGGCCTGCGGCGACCGCGTTCAGGGTGCGACCCCCTCTCTGAGAAGCCCCCACCTGCTGCCATGTGCCTCGCCTCGGGTACCCAGCCTATCGCCAAACTTTCCGGGTGCCAGCCCGTCTCTGAGTCGCATTTCTGAGAGACTGCCCCAGGAACAGGAGACCCAGGCTGGCTGACGACTATCTGCTTTTCAGGATCCGCGAAGGTGAGAGCCCGCGCCTAACCCCTTTCTTTCCGTTCGTTTCCCGGTTCCTCCGCGCTTTTCCTGGCGGCTGAGCTCTCTGACCCCGGGGTACAGCCTAGAAGGCCGAGCGTTAAGGGAGGAGGGGCGTGGGGGTGGGCCGGGAGTCAGTAGTTTGGTTCCCGGAGGTGGAGGGGAGGGAAGGAAGAGACATTAACTTGGAGATTTGGAGAACGCTTGCGGGGACTGAGCGGTTGACTCCCTTCTAACTGGGAGTGGTTGCAATTTTTCTTCTCCCTCAGCTTCTTTTTTAAAGAGTACTTCTCCTGGAATCGGAGCCCTAACCGTCCCTCCCCAGCCCTATCTGGCGAAGAGCAGAGCGCTGCCTGCGGAGGCAGCGCCTTCCCGAAACAGTTTATCTTTGGACGGATTTAAGAGAAAAAGAAACCAACAGGTTGCCAGCCCCGGCGCCACACACGAGTCGGCGGAAAGGCCAGCCCGGTTTCCCCCGGCTGCGTGGGCCCCGCGCGGGCTGCGGCGGGCGCGGCGAGGGGAGGGAGGGGGCTATGGCTCGGCCTGACCCGTCCGCACCGCCCTCCCTGCTGCTGCTGCTCCTGGCGCAGCTGGCGGGCCGGGCGGCGGCTGCCTCCAAGGCCCCAGTGTGCCAGGAAATCACAGTGCCCATGTGCCGCGGCATCGGCTACAACCTGACGCACATGCCCAACCAGTTCAACCACGACACGCAGGACGAGGCGGGCCTGGAGGTGCACCAGTTCTGGCCGCTGGTGGAGATCCACTGCTCGCCGGACCTGCGCTTCTTCCTGTGCTCCATGTACACGCCCATCTGCCTGCCCGACTACCACAAGCCGCTGCCGCCCTGCCGCTCCGTGTGCGAGCGCGCCAAGGCCGGCTGCTCGCCGCTCATGCGCCAGTACGGCTTCGCCTGGCCGGAGCGCATGAGCTGCGACCGCCTCCCGGTGCTGGGCCGCGACGCCGAGGTCCTGTGCATGGATTACAACCGCAGCGAGGCCACCACGGCGCCCCCCAGGCCCTTCCCGGCCAAACCCACCCTCCCGGGCCCCGCGGGCGCACCGGCCTCAGGGGGCGAGTGCGCCGCCGGGGGCCCGTCGGTGTGCAAGTGCCGCGAGCCCTTCGTCCCCATCTTGAAGGAGTCTCACCCGCTCTACAACAAGGTGCGCACGGGCCAGGTGCCCAACTGCGCCGTGCCCTGCTACCAGCCCTCCTTCAGCCCCGACGAGCGCACGTTCGCCACCTTCTGGATTGGGCTGTGGTCTGTGCTGTGCTTCATCTCCACCTCCACCACGGTAGCCACCTTCCTAATAGACATGGAACGCTTCCGCTACCCTGAGCGTCCCATCATCTTCCTGTCTGCCTGCTACTTGTGCGTGTCGCTGGGCTTCCTGGTGCGCCTGGTGGTGGGCCACGCCAGCGTCGCCTGCAGCCGCGAGCACAGCCACATTCACTACGAGACGACGGGCCCTGCGCTGTGCACTGTCGTCTTCCTGCTGGTCTACTTCTTTGGGATGGCCAGCTCCATCTGGTGGGTCATCCTGTCGCTCACCTGGTTCTTGGCAGCTGGCATGAAGTGGGGCAACGAGGCCATCGCGGGCTATGCACAGTACTTCCACCTGGCCGCGTGGCTCATCCCCAGCGTCAAGTCCATCACGGCGCTGGCACTGAGCTCCGTGGATGGGGACCCGGTGGCCGGCATCTGCTACGTGGGCAACCAGAACCTGAACTCGCTGCGCGGCTTCGTGCTGGGCCCGCTGGTGCTCTACCTGCTGGTGGGCACCCTCTTCCTCCTGGCGGGGTTCGTGTCGCTCTTCCGCATCCGAAGCGTCATCAAGCAGGGCGGCACCAAGACGGACAAGCTGGAGAAGCTCATGATCCGCATCGGTATCTTCACTCTCCTGTACACCGTGCCCGCCAGCATCGTGGTGGCCTGCTACCTGTACGAGCAGCACTATCGCGAGAGCTGGGAGGCCGCGCTCACCTGCGCGTGCCCGGGCCCCGACGCCGGCCAGCCGCGCGCCAAGCCCGAGTACTGGGTGCTCATGCTCAAGTACTTCATGTGCCTCGTGGTGGGCATCACGTCGGGCGTCTGGATTTGGTCCGGCAAGACTGTGGAGTCGTGGCGGCGCTTCACCAGCCGATGCTGCTGCCGCCCGCGGCGGGGCCACAAGAGCGGCGGCGCCACGGCCGCGGGGGACTATGAGGCGAGCGCCTCGCTCACGGGCAGGACCGGGCCGCCGGGCCCCCCCGCCGCCGCCGCCGCCGCCGCCTACCACAAGCAGGTGTCCCTGTCGCACGTGTAGGACGCCGAGGCCCAGAGGGGCCGGGAGTGGAGGGAGGGGGGTTGTTTTGTTTGGTAGTTTTGCCAAGTTCACTTCCGTTTACCTTCATGGTGCTGATGCCCCCTCCTGGGGCAACTTGGAGAGAGGGGAAAGGGGCCCTTTCAAAGGCCGTACCGGTCCCAGGACTTCTCGAAGGGGCTCAGCCCACGTGTATTCTATTTTGTGTTTCTTACTACCTTTTTGTTTTTGTTTTTGTTTTTGTTTTAGGGGAACCCTGTTGTTAATTTATATGTAGTTTTCTTAATTTTTAACTTTGTTGCATTTTGGCAACAAAATTTACCTTTGCTTTGGGGGCTTTACAATCCTAAGGTTGGCATTATAATGAAGTTCCGCTTGGTTCAGGTTTCTTTGAACTGTGTGGTCTAAATTGGGAAAATATATTTCCTATACTTGTGTCTTTAAAACAAATGTGAACAGTGAAAGTTTAGGTTGCTATGAATGACTGGGAGGTTGTCAGGTGTGATTTTTCAGCTTGTTTTCTTTCACTGCTTAAAGTGTCCCAGACGCTTTAAGGCTGAGCTGCTGGTCTCTGTTTATAGTCCCTAAGTTAGAGGAAACCCCAATTCATGTCGAGGAGGGGGAGCATAATGGGGCTAGGGCCTCCCCAAAGTGACAAGGTTAGAGAGGAGAGCGTTTAACGATTTTGTGTGCCATACTAGTTTTGTTTATTTATCGACCTTCGGTTTCTTTTCTGTAGTTCTGGTAATCATTCTTATTCCTAACAGCACCCAGCATGGTCTTGGATAAGTTAGAGGTAGCATCATAGAGTGCCGGTATAAATATTTGGAAAAGTGAAAATCTCGAGGATGGGGATTGGTTGAGCTTGAATTCTAGACTGGTAAAATGGCAGCTTTGTGCCAGAGAAGGAGTGGGTGGTTAACAGGCTTCAGTGATTCCATTTTTTTTTTTTTTTTAAGAACTCGTGTTCTGATTTTGGTAAAGGTAAACCTACTCCCTCCTTCTGGAAGTACTTAGAGATGGTTGTTAAAGGAGCTGCTTTTTAGATTTAAGGACTAAAATGGATATACCTCCAGTAATTAGGTAAATTTCTAACACTTCTCTTATCTGCTCCACCCCATCCCACCTTTATCATGTTAAACAGTCTTTTTGCTTTTCTTAGTCCTCCTCTCCTGGAGAGCTGTGATTAAGAAACCCCACCTACCCTTGAATGGGGTGCTTGAGCTGGGGGCAGGGAGGCTGGCTACCTGTGAACAAACATTGGCAGCAATGAGGGAAAATAAGTGTCCCTGGACTTTGGACTCGTTTATTAGGCAGATATTCCAAAAGCAGCCGAACATTGCTCTCTGCAGTCTCCCCAAACAAATGACACCCATAATGCACGTGCAGAAGCTTTTAAAATATGGCTCAGGGGACTGCTGCAGGAGGAAAGCTGTCCTCTCTCCCCCACCTCAATATGTTTTTCTTTTTGCCGAGCACACACTTGCATGCACCCACATGCACGTACACATGCACTTTGCTATTAGGGAATTCTGTTTGCTTTCCGACATGCTTAACCATTCATTAATATATGAAAGCCTATATATGAACACACACACACACACACACACACACACACACACACACACACAGGTTTCTTTACTATTTAAGAATTCTGTTTGCTTTTCTAATCTGTTTAACTGTTCCTTCATGAAGAGTGTGAGGCCATGACTTGGAGAAGGAGGTGACAGTGCAATGACCAGCAAAATACCAATGACCAGGGTTGAGTGGGGACCGAATTTAGGAAGCTCAAGTGACAAAAACTATTAAAATTTTAGACTGACTCCCTAGGAAAATGACGAGTCTAGGCATTTGTGCTTTATTTATACCAAAGTTGGGAATGTAAGATTTAAACCCAGGCCAGTTTTCGCTTCATGGATATTAAGGAAACAAATGCACAGTTCCCATAGCGAACTTAAACACTCTGCTTCAGGGAGAAGCCTGGTATTGTAGTTTGGGGGACTCTCAAAAGCTGCTTGCTTTTATAAAAACGCACTGCCCTTACACACTCATACTCTGAATCAAAGTTAAAATTTCAGCGGATTCGACAAAACCTAGTACATAGAGCTACAGAACTTTTTGCACATCTTCTTGTCCTTACTCAGAAGCTGCTTCTTAGGACCTTCGAATAGATCCCCTGTCTGAGGGCCAATTCTTGTGTTTTTCAAATGAGGACCTTTCCCGATCACCTTGACCTCTTCCCTCTTTTAGTATGTCTTCCCAGAAAGTACACAGATGGTCATGACGCCTCCGGTCATTGTGCTTAATTTGGGTTGACCCCTTGACTTTTTTCTTTGTGGAGGAATCTAGAAAATGATGCACAGTGCATCTAAAAGTTGTGGGATGAAATGGATGAAAGTGGGTTAATTCTTCATTTTTTAAAAAAAATTAGTGTTTCATTTGGGCAACATGCCAAGCCTCACAAAAACAACCAATTTACTGTGAAGGGAAAAAAAAGAAAAGCAGTTGAAAAAGGACCGTGAGCCAAGGAGGGGCAATATAAGTAATGCCTTTTGGGGTCTAGTTGCACACCGCTTTTCAGAGATGCCCCTTTGTTTTCAGTCTGTGTCCTTGCCCCCGCTCTTCCTCTCCCATCCCTCAAAGATAAAGCCTACCTGCTTCCCTAGAGTCTTCCTAATGTCAACTACCCCATCCCCCACCCAGGGGAGAGAAGCCAGATCTATTTATGGCCACCCTCTCTTTCCATCCCACATGCTATTTCCCCCTGATTTGCATTTTTATTATGCAGACAGTTCATACTCATGAAAACAATTATAAAATGAAAGGTTGTGGGCGGTGGGGTCTAGCAACTTCTTCACAGATAGCTTTGTGGAGTTGGAAAGGATTTATGGTTCAGTTTAATGTCACATGTACAGCTTCCAGGTTGTCCCTTTCACAGGTCGGTTTTAAGCATTGTCTCGCTTCATGAGTTGGGGGTGAAGATTTAGAAAGTTGTCTAAAGGAACTAATGTGACCCGTCCGCGGATCCGTTGGCCAGACTTTTAGGAAGTCTCTTTAATTTATATGATTTCCCTCCTTACATTTTGACGTTGTCTAAACTGGCTGAGAATAATTTTTCTTGGTGCCTTATTGGTTTATCTTTGCAAACCTTTGTCATCTTTTCACATGACCGTTTCCAATGACGGGCCTGTGTGTGTGTGTGTGTGTGTGTGTGTGTGTGTGTGTGAATTGTGTGCATGTACAGGCTTAAATAATGTGCCGACAGCACTGTTTCCAAGTTGGTATTCATTAGGCTGTTTCCTCCTGGGCCAGGGCTGCACTAATCCTGACACTGGCTGCCAGGAGAAAACCTCATGGATCCCACACCGAACCTTAATAACAGCATCCGTGACCTGCACTCTCAAGTACAGAATGGAAACCCCAGAGCTAGGAAACGTAGTTGTATATTTTAATGAACTGCTACCCCTGCTAAAGGGGCTTCTTTCACTTTTGTGCTCTACAGAAAGACCAAGGGGGGTAGGAGGGACAAAGCTTTGAATAACTGCTTTCTAACACCAAATGTGGCAAACAGGACAGAGAACGTCACACATCTAGGCAGGTGTGAGATACGGTGGCTGAGAATTGCCTGCTCCCTCTGCGTGCCCTTTCTTGCCTCCAAAGTCCAAGCAAGTGATCCCAGGGGGGAAAATGTGCCTGGAGGGGGGAGGGTGGTTCTGAGGGGAAGAAAAAAAAAAAAAAAAGCTACCAAGACATTAAAGCAGGGCAAAGGGTGGGCAGGATGTGAGGGACTAAGTAACCTGACTCAACTCTCAAAAGCTTCTAGCAGCTCACTGACAATTGCAGGATTCATTTCAGCCAGGACACTGTCTGGTACACCATTGTGAGACAATATTACTTCGTGTTGTTACAAACTGTATGTATAGTATGTATGTGTTGTGGGTGTGTATATACATATAATATATATTATATATATAAGAGATTTAGTGACTTTGATACGGGTTTGGTGCAGGTGAACTTATTACTGAGCCACATGAGGCACATACCGAGTCAGTAGGTGGCGTCCAGGGCATTCAGTACTTTTTTTTTTATTTTCACCCGTGTATAGTGCCTATCACTGCAGCATCCTCGCCGTCGCGTCCGACCCAGAATTCCCCAATCAGAGCCAGCGATATTTTCTTTGTAGACAATCAACTTGAATCTATAAATTATTATTGGCAGAGGATTATAATTTTGACTCCGTAACATTAACAAAAGGAAACCCAGACATTCTCGATAGGTAGTTTTTGGTTTGGTTTTGTTCCTGGAAGTCCGTAGAGCAGCAGTTGTACGTGGTTATGTTAGTCTCAAGATGCTTAATTTGCTGACCTTATTATTTCAGAAAAGATTTTGTATGTATTATATTTGTGGGGAGGTAAAGTAATGGTTTGAGATTTTTATCAAATATGGAGAGTAGTTATTTATGAAAAACAAAGAAATGTCTATTTTTGTTTCTTTGTTCCCAATTAATGTAGATAAATTTTAAAGTGCATTAAAACAATGGTAAAGAAAATAAAAAAGATGCTGTACAAGTCTTTTTCTCCTCATGCTTTTATGAAGACACACACTGCTTTCTAAGAGTGCTTGAGGAGATATGTGGATTCTAACTTCATAATCAGATTTCTCAGATGTACTTAAAGAAGCGATGCTTTTATTAGTATGAAAATCAAGCCAATTCCAGTCACCAGCAGCAAAACTAATGAGAACATGTTTTACTTGAATGTACTTAGGTTTCTCCTGCCGATCCTGATTGTTTCATGAATCCCTTGAAGAAATGAAGGGAAATACACGTAAGACCAGCGACCTTGCCTGAGATCGTTTTCTATTTTATCAGCCCTCCATCTGTACTTGATACTGAACCTCTTTGAATAGAGGTGATGCTGTTGTGTGTCTGGGGGGGGGGGGGTGGCAGGGACTCTCAAAACCGTTTGTCATTCAGCAGTTAGATCCACAACTTGGTATTAAGCCCTGAATACAAGTCAGGGAGCCCAGAGAAGAGGCTAGAAATTGATTTAGAGTTGGCACCTCCCTGATAATCTGCTGCCTGATAAACCTGAGATACTATTGTCAGAGTCCTTTCTCCTGGCTGCCTGTTGGCCAAATGCAGAGTAGTCCCCAGTCCACGGACCATCGCCTGTTAATGCCTGGGATGTCCGTGTTCTCCAGCATCGCTCTGAGGCGTAAGTATGTCGAAGACAGGTAATTAGGGTCTTCACGTTTTGTTGGAGGGAGATAAGACAAATCTAAGAGGTGGACAACAATATGAGCGTATGTAATTTAATGTCAGAGTGAGTGCTGTGAACATTGTCAGATTCATATAGAAGTGAGGACGGTTGGGAGAAGCAGAATGGAAGACCCCGTTGTTGAGCTGAATCCTGATGGAAGAACAGAGCTGCACCTTCCGTGTGCAGGACTCTGGTGGTGGCACACCCTCCCAGGGCTTCCTCATTGCTCATTTCTCCCCAGTGGAAAAGGGGGTAGGAGTAAAGCCACAGGCCGGGGCAAAGGGACTGTAGGGACTTAGCAGGTTGGAGAAAAAGGTGGGGTCCAGAGTATTATTGGTAATAATTCTTTTTAAATGTTTATTTTTGAGCAAGTGAGAGGGGGGAAGGGCAGACACACACACACACACACACACACAGAATCCAAAGCAGGCTCCAGGCTCTGATCTGTCAGCACAGAGCCCTACATGGGGCTCGAACCCACAAACTTTGAGATCATGACCTGAGCTGAAGTCCGGCACCTAACTGACTGAGCCACCCAGGCGCCCCAGTAATAATTCTTTTAGTGATTTAGAGCTTTTTAGTTTGTCACCAATGGAAATGGGATTGAGAGGCAGTAGAATGGATGCCAAGTCTTTAAAGACTTGGCAGCTAGACAGCAAGGGATTCAAGTTCCCGCTCCTCCATTTATGGGTTGTGTGACCCTGGACATATTAATCTCTGAGTTTTTCAGCTTTCTCATCTGTGAAAGAGGCAGAATAGCACTGATCTTAGGGCTGAGGGGAGCTAAAGGATGAGATCAGGTTAAGGTAAAGCAAGGAAGAAGCAACGGTTTAGGCATGAAATGGAAAGGGAATGGATAGAATCTTCTGGAGTTCCTACTAAAAATGTAGATTCCCAGGCTTAAGCTCCAGGAATTGAGATTCAGTAGGTCTGGGACCCATAAAGCTGCTTTTTTTTTTTTTTTTAAAGAAAACTTTATTTTGGACTTTATAGAAAATTTGCAAAGATAATCCAGTTCCTGTATACCCCTTAATCATTTTGCCCTAATGCTAACATGTCATCAAAGGTCACTGTCAAAACGAAGAAGTCAACACTGGCACGTTACCATTAACTCCAGACTTCATTTGGATCTCACCAGATTTTCCACTAACGTTCTTTATCTATTCCAGGATCCAATACAGGATTCCACATTGCATTTAGAGAAGCTTCATTTTTCATAGGCACTTTCAGCTGATGAGAGGTAGGTGGTCTGGGGACTGTATCCTGATAAATAATAGGGCAAGTAAAGGACTGAGTAATCGCCCCATCCTCACACTGGGTAGACGAAGCAGTTTTGAAGAACAAGGGGTGGGGGGGATGTAGACGGCTGGTGTTAAAAAGGTGGAATGGAATCCCCTCCATGAGACGAGGGGGGTTACGTCAGGAAGTGAGGGGCCCGTTCCTAATGCCAGCTGAAATGAGTCTTGGAGCTGGAAGGTGGGGATGCTACCTGGAGTGAGGAGATCCATCTTGGGTTGGGGGCAGGGCAGGGGAGTCAACAAAGGCAGCGTGTGGGGAGCTGCTTTGGGGAACCCGGGGAGGGCTCCGGTGGGTGACGGTAGGAGCTTACAAGGGGCCGGTTCGGCCTGGGAGCCCCACAGTCCTGTATTTTCTGGAACCTGATGAAAATGCTTTAGAAATAGGTCACAGTAGTAACTGACGTCACGCACTACCACACTGGGCACTAGCAGAGGTGGAGCGGGGAGATGGTCTTGTTGAGGGAGGACCCTCACCAGCGGCGGGAGGTGCACACACTGAAGCTCTGCCTTGGAAGACTCTCCCCCCACAGTGAGATCAGGGGGGCCCCGTCTGGGTGCCAGAAGACAAGCTTAGTAGAACTGAGAAGGGTAAGAGGAGGAAGGAATAGGTGTTTTAAGGAAAAGCTAGCAGAGTGACTTTCGGTCTTGAAGTAGACGCTATGGAAACCTTCCTGAGGACTTTAGGTCCGGAGGCAATCACTGAGTTTCTCTACCCCCCTCAGAGGACGTGGTTCCCTCCGCAGCAGTTCCCATCATTACCACCTAACCTGTTGCCCCTTAAAAGAACGTTAACCTTCTTTCATTTGATTTGAGATTCCTCATTTCTGTACTATTTCACTTAGTTCTTTCTGCACCCTATAAATGCTAAACCACAGATATTCTTAAAATTCGTATCCTATTAAGTACGTGTTGGCTCATGTGCCAAACCCATTAAAGACAGGGTAGTGGAAACTGCCTCAGAAACCAAACCGACCGCACCCGTGTACCCCAGGAACAGGCCTTGCCGAAGGCTTCCCAGATCTGCTTTCTTGCCGGCACAGTGTCTGGCCAACCAGGTCAGCACGTGGCTAAGACTTCAGGCAATCAGGTCCTTAACTTGCTAGATGCTGCGTGTAATCTAGATTCGGCAGAGAAACGAGCGCTTACCTGGGAGAGGCTGCCGGCTGCCGAGCGCTTTTCCAAGCAGCTCCACGCTCCAGGATGCAGCCTCTGGTTGAGGGAAGAGCTGTAGTCGTTTTACGTGTGACCAGAGAGAAGTTTCGGTGATGAAAGACCAGTTTAGCTAACTTCTATGCTGTAGCTCAACTTTTCCAAAAAACATTGTATAACCTGAATACAGAGGGAATTATTTTCCTGTGAATACTGGCTTCAGCATGTTTTTCCTTTAAATCAAGTAGTATTTATACATACAGGAAAACTAAACCAAGAGATGAACCTCACACTGTTACAAAACCAAGATTAAGTGGTGTTGGATTTCAGTAATGTATGAGCATATGGGGCACATTCAGCGTAAATGTCAAAGAAAAGGTCGTGCTGGAATCCGATACAGCAGGGAGAGTTTCTCTTTAACCAGAAGCACTGGGCCCGAAGAATCTTAGAATGAACCATATGAAACTGCTGATAGGCAAGCATTTTTTTTTTTTTTTTTTTTACCTCCAGAGATGGCAATTTCATTTGGTTCAAACATAGATTTCAGACCTTTGTCTTTTCCTTGTAAAGAATACTTAAAGGCTCAGTTCACAATAGATCAGAGTTAAAATTTCACTGAGAAAAACTAAAATGGAAGATAAATGAGACGAGATGGTTCGATATAACCCTTCCCAGGTATAAAACCCTGAGAAAACTGCCATAGGTACTACCCCATTAGCAACTGGTTTCCAGACCCTGCAACATTTGTCAGAGAACCTACCAGCTTTCAGTGATGTTTATTATCTTTACCCTAAGTTGACTTGACTTCTCCTTTATCACAATGGCTATATTGCCACCTAGAATTAAAACCAAAGGGGAGAGAGTAATTTGTGGTTCTCCTGCTACCAGCTTGTTCTTGAAGCTAGTCTTACAGTGTTCCTCCCCCCGCCAGACTTTAACATCTGACCCCTCGTGTCAGCATTTCTGCTTAGTGGCTGGCATAGTAAAGGGGAGACAGTCTTAATAGTGTTTTGAGACAGAATTCCCTTTTAAATGAAATCAGATCATTTATCCTCACCAGCAGTTTCTCAAGAACAAAGTGATTAGCTGATGATGTGACCTTCGGTAATGAATGAAGGTGGAAGAGAATACGGCCAGACTCTCAGTTTACTGAGCATTGCTCGAGTGGACAGGGTCTTAGTTTTTAACTTTTTTTTTTTTTTTTTTTTAATTGAGAGAGCATGAGCATGGGGCAGAGCGAGGGGGAGACACAGAATCCGAAGCAGGCTCCAGGCTCTGAGCTGTCAGCACAGAGCCCCACGCGGGGCTCGAACTCAAACCGTGAGATCATGACCTAAGCCGAAGTTGGAGGCTTAACCGACTGAGCCACCCAGGTGCCGCAGGGTCTTAGTTTTACAGACACCTTATGGAGATTTGGCATATTTCTCACTGAAATGTTAAGTTTGAAGATAGCATATTAAAGTCAAAATATGTGGGTGGTTTTTCTTTTTATAGCAATGTTCCTGTGCTTCCATTTTCTTTTCTGTTTTGTTTTTTTAAGTTTTTATTTGAGAGAAAGAGCACGTGAGTGGGGGAGGGACAGAGAGAAAGGGAGAGAGAGAATCCCAAGATTCTGCTGATAGTACAGAGCCTGGCAGGGGGCTCAGTCTCATGAACTGTGAGATCGTGACCTGAGCTGAAACCACGAGTAGGACACTCGACCAGCTGAGGCGCCCAGGCTCCCCTTTCCAGCCAGCCTCCAGGTTTTCAAAACTGCTGGAGATCCTCATATAGCTCACATTCTGATTCTGCAGTATTCCTGTAATTCCTTTCTCTCTGGTATATTCTACCGAATCTCTCAGTGTGCTTTTTTCCCTCTTGGCACAATAATGAACCGTTGAAAGATGCCATCTACTGCACTGTGCCTCCGAGCACAATGGCCAGCGGTTTTAAATGTACCAAACTACCTGCAGGTCCAAAAGGGCAGAAGCCAAAGAAAGACATGACTACACTGGAACCAGAGGCAAGGAGCAAACCCATCACGAATGGTCAGTTTGAAAATGCTTTAAGACCCTACTATTAGAGCTGACTGAAAGCATTTCAGTTAGAATACTATGTGAACTGAATGTTACACACTAGCCATATTTTAATTAAAATAGAGTTTATTAGCTTTTCTTTTAATATAAACACGAGGAAGAAAAACCACATACGTTGTAGCATTCTTTTCAAAATAAGACTAATCAATACTTGAATCTCCAAGCTCCGAACTCCACAAAACATTTTTTTGAGGTGGTAGATTGTAATATTTTATATACTGTTATTTATCATTTATGTCTCTGTCCTTTAAAAATGATGGAACCTGCAGCACTCAATAGAATATGAAGCCTTGCTATACTGAGAGAAAGTATTCCTGGCCCAGAAATGCTGTGTTTACAGGCAAAATTCCTAGGATTACATTTGAGAAGGTAGGAGAAAGATCTCACGTGGTTAAGAACACGAATCTTTTTTTTCTTTTTTAACATTTCAAGTTTAGGTGACATCATTACCAATGTCCTAGAAGATTGATTTCTTAACTCCCTGCCCTTTAAAGCCTGAGGTGAGGGTTCCTCTTAAATAGCAGGACTTGAAACGAGACATCTCCAGCCAGGTTAACACGTAGGATAGAAAAGCGGTTTCCTATCCCCTACTTTCATATCACTACTATTAGAGTCCAATTCCTTTCAGTTTATTACATGTGAATTACCATTGCTCTTCATAATCCTTACCAAATCTAGAAAAAAGAAACTCAGGTGATCAAAGCAGGTAAACGGCACAGCCCTGCAAAGGACTACTTTCAAAGGGGAGGGCATGTCTATGAAGGTACAAGGTATCTTTAAAGTCTTAGTGCAACTTTAAGCTTTGATACCTGTGGAAGTATAAATGCTACAAACTGACAAAACACCATTTAAAAGTTTAGGTATTTCTTGTAAACTTAACTAGTTTTGTAAATTTTAAATATTAAACTTCTAATTTTAAGTTTTTGCTTCAGCCAATGTTTGCCATCTTCAAGAGGGGCTGAAACAAAAAATTGAAATTAAAAGCTTAATATTTAAAATTTACAAAACTACAGAAGTTTACTAGAAACGTAATTAAACTTTCAAGTGATATTTTGTAAGTCTGTGGCATTTATACTTCAGCAGGGCCCTGGAGGGCCCAAGCATACCGTATTTAAGCTGAAAGTTGCAATAAGATTTTCAGGACACCTTCTATTTCACTACCTGCTTGTTACCACTGGACCACCATGTTGGTTGGAATTATGAAAATATATTTTAATACACGCATTTAACAAAGAGGAAAATCGTCAGAAAATGAGAAGCACCATTATAGTTCACAAGAAATGCAGCGTGGACCCAATAGAAGTAGATAATTGATAACGTACTTTCTCTTGTTTATGATCCCAAACATACTAATAATGCTAATAAGTAGTGCTTGCAAAGAATTTGAACGACAGGTGTTATTTGGCAGCTTTTTGGTTTAAACTGATTGCCAATAACGACCAGCAGCTTCAATGATAAAGTAGGGAGGAAGAACCCTTCGATACCTCACAACGCTACAGTCTGTTCCTAAGTGGCTTTATGAGTTGTTAGGAGTCCCGTGTTTTAATGATAATACTGCATTGATTCTAAAGAAATATGCAGCAGTGTAAGGGAGGGGCAAGAAAAATAGAAAAACATAAAAGTTATGTAGTTAGTGTCTTGTCTAAAAATTTTAAAACCTCACTTAGCTCACAGCTATAAGCCTACATAGTAAGCAAATATCTGTGTGTGGGTTGGAGCTTTTGCTTTGGAGTGGTTTTTGTAACTCTGTTTACATTAAAAAGGACAAACGAGTGTGTTGCATTGACAAGTTCCATTCTTTCCCATGAGCATAATCCTTGCGGTCCACGAGTCTCTTGACTTTCTTTTAGATGAAAATACTAACTTTGCTGGTTTTTGAGCAGGAGAGGTGGTATTTCTCCAGTCCTTGTAGGTGAGGGGCTCGTGATGTTACAACCCCTCCTTCCTCCCTTAAGAGAGGATGGCATTAGAGCGCTGAATACCAATGAAATTATCAGCGCTGAAAGACCTTCTCATAGCAGCTCTGCACAAGTCTTTGTATTTGTCTTCACACAATCTGGAAATGGCCTGGAAAGTTGAACAGAACACAAGAACAATTTAAAAACAAAAAACCTTAAAAAAAAAGCATCATTGGTAAGCCACACAGCCACACTCCTTCAGATACTTCACAGTTACTGCTACCTTGGAGAGCTGGGGTCTATGCTCCCAGATTCTGGGGATGCTCCTTCCTGTCAATTCACTAAGGTAAAATCCTTAAGAGGCTATGATTGATCCTTGGGGCAAAGAAGAATTTAAAAACTGGGTTCCAAAGATGTGAAACGTATTGTGACAGGCTCCTAACAGCACCACACTTGCTCCTTCAACATAATGAACATGGACCTGGGCAAAAATCAGCATTTTCTCAGCTAGTCAACGTCTTTCCAGTCTGCAGTGATTATCACATACCCTCAGCAAATTCTCCCAGGGCAGACACGTGCTGGACTTGATTGGAAGGTAGGAGGTCTAACGCCTGAAGTGCCGAAGAGGGCTGTTTCACTTGCATATCAACCAGGGCAGAAAATACCTGATTGCAAAGTGCCACCCAAGGTACCCCCAAAAGTGTCCATTGTAAATGTGTTTGAAATTTCAGTTGTGACTACTTCTGCTGTACGCTCACCAACAGTCATAAGGCATACGTGCTAGTTTGTCTCTGGTTTGTTACCATTTCCATTAAAAGCCCTACACCAGTACTGGAAACACGCGATATACAGTCTAAGTACAGGTCTCTCAGGTGAGCCACTAATGCTATGCTTAATAAACTCATGGGATTGAACTGTGCTATCTATAGAAAACACCAGCATGAATTTGCAAACCGAGTAAAAGACAGTTAAGAGCAGTGAGTCGATTATGTATGTAGACATGATTGGGGATACAACCATACATTATTCACGAATGGTTATATGGAAGGGTAGAGGTTCAAATGGATCAAATGGAAAACCATTAAGAACAGGTTAAATCTGATTTAAGATATTCTGAATTACGGTCACAGAAGAGATACCTATATACTTCTTTGAAATGATGTGAGGCCTTTATATAAATCATAAAAGACACCGGAAAAATGCTGCCAAAGGGTGAATAAGCTCTTCGATGTGTTTATTGAAAAGCTTTCCGTTTTGCGAATCACTGCTGAATGAGATTTAGCCACAGATGTGGGTTTTTTGGTGGCTGACAGAAAAGCCTGACTGATGACTTCACAGCCTTACCTCTAGGTTCTGTGCTCTTTCTTTGCTAAGAGGAGCAAACAGAAAATTCAAGTTGTTGTCATCTGCTAAGGAGCGAAGGTCAAAGTAGTATTTGGCATAAACACTGGCGGGAACATTAATATTAAACTGAAGTAGCTCCAAAAAATGCCTTTCCATCTCATTCCTGGGGGAAGAGACAAAACCAACACAGGACAATTTTAGTCAACTGGGCTATCTTCAAAACTATCATTCTGAGCTACTAGGGGAGCTCTAAATT
This sequence comes from Prionailurus viverrinus, assembly GCF_022837055.1. Lineage (NCBI taxonomy): Eukaryota > Metazoa > Chordata > Mammalia > Carnivora > Felidae > Prionailurus > Prionailurus viverrinus. Next base: position 23,423,026 of record NC_062568.1, read on the forward strand.
CTGTTTTGAAACAAATAAAGGCTCCCTGGCTGGATTAATACACTAATGCTCCAACAAGGTACAGCTATTTGTGGTCCTTTCTGCATCCCAGCACTTTGAGTTTGGGACAAGGGGGAAGAGGTTATGGCCCTCTTATGCACTCCTGCTGCTGACTCAGGGGCTCATTCTTCAGAGTTCCATTAGTGCAGCTGTACGATTCATGCTCCACGCTCACTCACAAGGCCCCACTATAGTGATCAGATGAAAGGAGTGATGTGTGCTGTTTATTAGCTCTGAAGAACTTGCAGACATTTTCACCGGGCCGATAACAGGAAGGGGCTTATTGAAGTAGAGACGCGCCAACAAAAGGAGTGGGCACATCACCACGGCAACAAATGGATCCATCGAGAGCCACTGCTATTATCTCTGAGGGGGAAAAACTCTTGAAGCAACAAGGATTCATCTCAAATAAATAAATAAATAAATAAGCTACATTCGATGGAAAAGGGAATCCCCTCCCCCAGTGCATGGGACTATGCCAAAGGGCATTCATAAATGTAAGTTTCTGTTCACCTTAGTCTTACTAGGGCAAGAGATTGTCACTATGACAGGACAGGATGTACTTTTTAAACTCTGACAGGCAGAACGATCAAAGAGATGTCATGGCTAGACAACTCACTTTACGATAGGACCTCTGATAGAGCACTGGACTCCAACAGCATGTCTCATGTTGGGAATGCAACCCCAAGATGTGTCACCACCCCCTGTCAGAACAGAGTGTGAACACAGCCGCCTGGGGCGAGTTCAATAAAACAGGAAAGGAAAGTGTTGGGAGCAGTCCTCTGCTACACGTGACTTTACAGCTTTCTTGCCAAATATTTAATAAATTAAAAATTTACCATGTTCACAGTAATCCTTTTAGGGAAATACATAAAAATGGCAAACACCTGAAAAAAACGCAAGAGGCTAATTTTATAACCTATTTGGTTTCTCGGTTTTAATATTTTAATCCACTGGACAGATCGACAAATGCCTGATGCTCTCCTGTATGGAGAACATTCAGAATATGAACAGAAGAGATGAGGTGCTCGTTTGTTGAATTTTAAACCCAATCGAACCTACTTCCAAATTTAATTTCCTGTTCATATGGCTGCAAGTCTATAGAAATGTAAATCAGATAATGTTTTGATAATGAGCTAATCAGGACTTAATTTACTACAGGAATAAATGCACTTCACTATCCCTTTTATATTTCCTCCACTAATACATTTTAATTGTGTAGAAATACAGTACTTCATAGGATTAACATGTCTATAATCAAGGTTTAATCACCGAAGAAAAGCATTATGCCTATAGGATATGCGTCTTCTGGGTTGTGTTTTAAATAGCTAGATGGCTGAATAGCACACCATTTACGGGCACAGCAAATTTTCTGAAGAGCAGCTGCTCAGTTTAACTTACTCTTTTGAAGGGAATATATTCTAAAGCGTGGATGCTAGAAAGTGCGAAGAAAAAGTGGATAGACAGCGATCTTTCAATTGAGACTCAAAATGAGACCATTACACATTGAAGGCAACAGCAGGGGGACAACACAAATGTGTATTAAACACTTCGTTGTGATATTTCCAGTTTCCAAAGACCGTAAACAAAACAACCTATTATAAACATAGCTCCTGGTGCTTCTCTGATCGTGTAAAAAACTTGTTTACAACGAGTCTTCCTGTGGCTAGACACTGCCACCACTGCTCCTGGAACTCGCTCTTACGAGCTCCCACACTTCCCAGAGGGCTCTGATGTTCTCACTGGAATCAGAGGCCCAGCCAGCTTCAACACGGGTTCTCAGCTGCCGCCATGGCAGGGCTAGTGTTCAGGACTACACGTTTTTCTTCCTTTAAGGGACCAGAGCTTGAAGACTGACAACAGTGGTGATCAAAGTCTCTTTAGCTTCTGCAACTTCCCAAACCACTTTTATTCATTTCAACTCCATTATTTGCCATTACACCATTTGCTACTGGGGCCGCAAGCAGTATGTCCACACCCACTCCGTCCACGCTGTTCTCAAAAGCCATTCTGACTGCTACCGACAATGACTGGTCCCTTCTCCTAGTCAGAAGTACCCTCACTTCAGCTGTAAATATGCACTTTGGTAATTCTGAATGACGATCTTATCTAGAACAACAGGGAAAGGTAACAAAAACAAACTTGCCACTGCCTGCCAAGATCTTAATCTTCCTATGCTGTTCTGTATAATCAAGACATGTTCTTCCACATCTTCTCCAATGCCACCCACAAAGACATGTTCACTCTCAGGGGGGCACTCCGAGAGTCTACTGCGAATCCCTCTCTGGCTCATTCTGCCTACCATCCTCGGGGCCCTTCACAAAAGCCAGGGTGGCCAAATCGAAAGCCCTCGTTGAGTTTGGCACTTCACTCCCATGTTTACATGTCATCTGTGGGGGGCACCCTCAGGATTAATCGAAAGCCCCACGAGGCACTACTGTGGTTGCTGAGTGCCCCAGAGACTCTTCAATGGGATGGGCAGCAGGTGATGTCCCAGGGATGCCAGAGAAACAGGAGCTCCCTAACTTCTCAGAGCTATTTTTAAACAGGAGCAATACACCTAGGAGGGGAGGAGGCAGAAGAACAGGGATCTGAAACCTTCATACATGTGGCTACTTTTGTACCATGGTTTCTGTAACAACAGAACTTGAGATAAAAAGGAAAGACCAGCAAAAGCTGAGTCAGGGTGAGGTATAACCTCTCTATAGTCTAGAGGCCCTAAGGCCTTAACAGTGGCCAAACATTTATCTCAAAGGCCAGACATATGCCTCTTAAAGATGGGCTGGAACGCGTAGGCAGGTTGAAGAAAGCCATGAAGATATGTATTGTACTGTGTTGATAGTAAGCCTGTAAAATGTATGCCAAAAACCACCAGAAAAATACACCTCAATTTACCAAGGAGATTATTACAAGTAACACATCAAGACCTATCAATTAATGATGGGGAAATATGAATTGTTATACCATAGCCAGATAGTATGTAATTTTAATGCCTATTGCAGTTGTCTGCACAACGTAACCTTTAAAAATATTCTTAAAATGTAAACTTTACCGGAGCAAAGGAGGCACTGAAAAATGGTTAGAAAGTTCACCAAAACCTTACAAACTCACATGTCCTCAACTGTAATGTCCTTGAGGATCTGGCAGTAGTCCACATTCCATACAGCCTGATCGTCCCAAACCTTGGAGGCAAGAAGAATGGCTCCCAAAACAATTCTTTTCCAGTTAGTGGGACAAATGTCGATCTCAGCATAAGTTAAAAGCCTTTCTAAGTAAACCTGCAAAAGTAGAGCACTGGTCTTTCATTTTAGTTCAGTTTAAGTGCTGTGATAAGAACTGTTAGGAATGACAGATTTCATCTGTTTTTGACATGCCTTTTAGTCTTAGGTTCTACAAAGACTTTGCTCCGCCAGCCAAAGCCAGAGGCCAGGTCACAGTTGTAGGTCGGATACTTGTTGCCTACTCTGCCCCTGCGGATTTCCAGCCCAGTTTTGGTCACAGGAATGACTGGACGCCTCAGCAAAGGGCATCCTGAAGACAGGCACTGGGCTATTAACCTTCCCATTCATAAAGGGAAAAGATTCAGTACAACCGATTGTAGATTCAAGCCGTTCAATAAACCTGATGACCTACCATGTGCTGTGTACCAAAGCTGGCTGGTGGTTACATGGTAATGTACAAATACTTGAATATGTAAAACCCTGGTGATACTGAGCACATGTTTGCCTTCCCCTTTTCACAAGCAGTCCTTTGGCGGCATGAGCCTGGAGATAAAAACTGGTGGTCAAGAGAGCCTCCCAGTGGCTGCTGCGTGGCACAGCAGGACAGGAAGTAGCAACAGGTGTGCCTGGGCCAGTCTTTCCAACTGTCGAGTAATCCCCTATTTAGTGTCCGTTACGGGAACACAGGCACATACAAAGGACAGTCCTCCTGGCCCCTCTCCTTCACATCCCTATTATCCCTTCGTGATAATTCACCCTGTCTTACACAACCTACAGCGTACTCAATTCTGTTGGTTTTAAAGGGCTCACAGCTGCCAGGTTCTAGATCACTGGGGCTTCTCTAAAGCCGCCTATGAGGTGATTTCATGATTTCTTTTACTGTGTATCAAATGCCCAGTCTGCAAAGACCGGGGTGGAGTGAGCAGCTGAGTAGACATTACAGAGCTAAGCTAGGATTCGTTACTTCAAAGGGTGCTCTGAAGAAGAAGGGTGCCATCTGACAAGAAAAGTCCAATTTTAGAGTTATGTTTACTGTCTGAAGGTTGTCAGATTGCCAGCTCAGATTTGCAATACTGTCCAAACTCAACTGTGTTTTCAAAAACAAGTGGTTCTTGAACACTACATGTTCTTAGTGAAATCCTGCTCCCGACCCCCAAAACCCAGCGTTCTCAGGTGTCCTAAGAACGACCCTTGCTTACAACAAGGTTCACTCTCTACGGGAATAATGAGAGGCATGTGTAGGACACTGGCAATGTCTTGATTTCCTATCACCTTCCCTGGCAAACTTGGAACCTGCCCAATCATTCATGCCCCCGGCTCTACAGTGTCAGTGGAAGGGAGGTTTCTTCTCACTGAAGTGAACTCTTTTTTCCGTGATCCCATCTCACAATTCCCTCTTCTTGAAGAATGTTTCCCTCTTTGCCAGAGATTTCCCCCAATGTGAATGTATTTACATTGCCCTCAGCCTAACCTGCCCTTCCCCGCCCCCCAGCACAAAGCTTCCTTCAGTTTTGCTCATGGGAAAATGCCCCCTGCTGGCTTCTCATCTCCCATTGTCTTAACCCTGGGCAGTATGCCCCCCTGCCCCTGTCACTCAGGAGGTTACTGGTGCTTTCACACATAGAAACCAGAGCTCTTCACCCCAACTGTCTACTCCCTCAGCCTTGCCCAATAACCCAAAGGGTACTGCCATTCACCTACTTGCTGGGGCCCAAACCTCCCTTAAGTTAATCCTGCTCCAATCCATTGGCAATTTTTGTTATCTCTACCCTCATTGGTAATCTGGCTGATTTCTATTCTATTTGTCACTCCTCAGCTGTATCACTGTCACAGCCTCCTGACCTCTCTGCCTCCACGCTATCGCTACAGTCTATTCTCCCCAGAGCAGCCAGGACAGCCTCTTAAATTAAGAACACTTCATACCCCTGGGGGAAGATCTGCTAAAGGCTTCCCACCAAACAAATAACAATTTACCTTCTTCCCACAGCCTGTAAGCCTTAAGGCCCCATGAGATACGGCACTGCCCTTCTGTGACCTCATCTCCCATGTTCTTCCCCTCACTCCTCACTCTGACCAGTGGACACTTGCTGTTCCCTGAACACGCAAGATGTGTTCCCATCTCAGAGTCTTGCTCATCATCTTCCCCAGTTTAGTTTGGTCACGGTTCAAGCGCTACTTCTTTAAAGAGGCTGTTCCGATCAGTCTAATATGGCAACCCCTCCAATCACTGTACCCTGCTTTCTCTTGGTATTTACCACTGCCTGAAATGTTTAGGTTAACGCTCACTTGAAAAAAACACACACTTCTCTCTTCCTCACTGGAATATAAGCCATATAAAAGGCAAGACCTTTATTCAACCTGTTGTCTCCTCTACCTCCAACACTGGGAATAGTGATGAGGTATCCAGTGGGTATGGAATGAGCAACTGATTGGCAGCATTTGGCATCTGGACCACGCTCTCCTTGAACTGAACCTCTCATCTTGGCATCTCTTTTATTATTCTCTCCTGGTCCTACCACTATTATTCTCTCTCCTATCACTCTAGCCGCTCCTCTGAGGACCCATCCCTCATATGTTGTTAGTCCTTCCAGGTCTAGCTTCTATCCACTTTTTAGTCTATACTTTTCTCTACTACTCTTAATTCCCTACCTCTAGAGCTCAGGTTTATGCTCGATTCCATCTATTCCAGTGATGACCAGACAAGATCACTCTGCTGTCTCACGGTAATGTCACACTTAACCTCACACAGAATTCCCCTTCTTCCATTCCAGATATTCTCCTTCCTGCATCACCTGGCTCTTCAGATGCAAGTACCACTGCTGCCCCTCTCCAGCATGGGCTAAGCACTCCAAATGGTTTATAGTTCACTGAAAAGGCCTGTCTGATTGAGTGCCCACAGAGGGATCTCTCTTCAAAAGCATAAGCCTCCTCTCCTGAATTCTAACTGGATAGGAAGGGAGTGCAGGCATTGACCTAAGTATTCTTTCCCTACAGACCATGCGGGTAGGCCTCCACTATAGGTCTGCTGTAGGGAGGAGTAAAAATAATCCCAACCACCTCTCACTTAAATAGAGTGTATTTTTCAAATGATAAAATCTTATCACAGGAATCTGTATGAAGAACACAAAGGTCCCTTACACAGCTGTAGCTTAGCAGGCTGACTAACAAAGCCTTTCTGAGTCCTTCTGGCACTATAACCCTGGGCAACTTCACAGGCAGGCGCGAGAGGACACCAGGGATGGATTAACACCCATCGTCCAAGGAACAGACAACTGAAGGCGATAGTTCTCAATCAGGACCCACGTCAGAACTGTCTGGGGAATACTGAAATAATCTGGGACTCAGCTGAGACCTACACTGAATGAGTGCCTGCCTGTGGACCAGATGGTTTTGTGACTGCCCCCATCCTACCCACGCCCACCAGCACACCCTCTGTGTGTGAACATGTGTGTGCTGTGTGTGCATCTGTGTCCTGAGGTATGGAGGGAGAAACCAGAAATCGCTCCTGCTGCCTTTAATAGCAATTGTTTTGTGATGAGAAAAGCAATGGCAACATTTTAAAGAATAATGATTATTCTCAAACTCAAATTATATTAAACTTGAATGTGTGTATGTGACTTTCAATAGGTTTCTCCTAATAAATTTCTGATGATCATTTCAGGAACCTACTTTTATGTGAAAACCAGGACCATACCCTGTGCGCAAGATAGAAATTTCTAAAGATGCTTTAGGAAAGAAGAAATATCTTACCAAAGTTACTATTGCACATTCGGCTGTTAGCTGTGCCGCACTGAAAAGAGTACGAACAAATCTGTAAATAAATTTGTGTTCAGGATCATGCTTAAAGTACTCCTCCGGAACTTTTTCTCGCTGAAAGAAGAAGAAAATGCAGTGTAAATATCTGTCAAAGAAAAATACCTAAGTGCCCGTAATATAGCAGTCTTTACTTGCGCCCACGTGCCCCTTAGAGTAATTTTGATTGCGTGACATGTCTTTCAGTCTTTTGAATATAAACAATGGGATCTTAAAATACCACAGTGCTTCAATACTCACCACCATTCATTAAAGAAAAATACAGGCACGACCTCAGAAAATCTGTTATTTGTTCCTTCCTACTTTCCCCCCACAGCAATCTAACCAAATGCAAACTATTTTTAGGCTCAAGAGTCTGGTTGTTCAGACAAGTCATACTTCTCTGCAGTCAACTTTGAAACACCATTTTCAGTTTCCTGTAACCACAAGGCACTAAGTGTGTGCTGACCTATGCAACAGTCACCAGCCACCTGTGGCCGTAGAGCACCTGAGAAAGTGACTTTTAAAACTGTTATTTTAAGTGATTTAAAATTTAAGTAGTCTTCTAATTTTCTTCACAGAGATCATAACATACTCATTAGGTTTATTTATAAATATATACAGTCTGATGTTACTGAAGATTAGCTTTTAAAAAGGTCTATTTTCTGTTATTTGGGTACGTTTACTCACTTTGGCTGACTAATTAGACAAAGCAGCAAATCCGTTCTTACTCTTTCATATCCCTTCTACAACATTCCTTTTGTAAAATGATGACACAACATGGGGTAGGGAAGAAGACTAAAGATGAGTCTGACTTCAAGCTGGAGTGAGTAATTTTCTTTTAGCAATTAATATCAAATCAAATCAGCATGAAATAAACACAACTGCATGAGAGAAAAATACAACTTCAATAAAACTGACACTTACTGTGAGTGGATGTGATCTCTCATCAAAAATATCCAAGGATCTATTTGCATCTCTATAAAATAAGAATGCATTTAAAAAATTAATTCAGGAATTAATATCTTAGTAATATATCTGCTGGGAGTAGAGAGGGGAGTGGAAGAAGCTTAACCTTCAACAAAGCAAACAGTTTTATAAACTCTTTTGTATTCTGGCCTTAAGAGGGTTTCCTGACCTCTTTTTACTCAACACATCAAGTTCTGTGAAATCTTTCCTACAATGACCAGCCCAAGCCAGAGTTGCCTTTAACACCGACTTTCCCTAGCCGGCAACACTACCAAAGCCAATATATTTTCACTTCTCTAACCACACACTGGAACACAGAAAAACATTTCATAAAGCCATAGTGGTGGGCAATAAAGTCTTCAGAATTTTAATAAATGTGAATATGAAATTCATGGTTTTCCCCTGTTTTTTCCCTCTCTGTAGTTCTCTATATTACACATTCTTATCACGTATTTCTTCTTGTCTCTCTTAAATAGTTTGAGTTAAAAATGTAACCTTCTTCTTAATTTTCAAAGTCTTTTTGTTTAAAAGTTCACCACACTAATACATTGCGCTCATTTAAACAGTGGTTCTCCAAGTGTGGTCTACAGGTCTCTAGGGTTCCCCTTTTCAGAGACCCAGGAAGTCAGAACCGAGGGAAATATTAAAGACATTACTCGCTCATACACTTTTGACATCTGCAGTGATTGTATAAAAAAATAAAAGGGAGTAAAACTGCTGGGTTCTGAGCATGAATCAAGGCAGTGGTACCCAACTGTACCTAGTCATTCTAGTCTTCACTGCCACTTGCAGTTGAAAAAAAATTCTGCTGTACTTAAGAACATCTTTGGTAAAGCAGGCAAATTTAACAGTTATTAAGCCTTGACCCTTCTAATATTCTGAATAAGCAGAAAGTATATATGAAACACTTCCGCATACTGGAAGATAGTTAAGGAAAAGCACTTGCGACTTAGTTGTGAGCCGAACAAGCCGCTTTTTTCATAGAGCACCATCTTTATTTGAAAGCGCAACTGATAGTCATTCTCTTAAAAATGAACAAAATGAGGGGCGCCTGGCTGACTCAGTCGGTAGAGCACGTGACTCTTGATCGCAGGGTCGTGAACTCAAGTCTCATGTTGGGCATAGAGTTTACTTTAAAATAAAAATTAAAAAAATTTTTTTAATTAAAGTGAGCCTGAAACTTCAAGGAAATAACTAAAGTATTTGTTGCCAATGATAAAATTCAGGCTATCAAGCTAAAAAAATCAGGATTTTGGAAAACTTGTACCTTTCAATGGGAGCTTCAGCTACTGTGAGCCTGATAGCTTCTCAATACCTAAAACACTTTTCTGGTAAGACTGCTGGTCTTTTTTTTGTTAGTATCACTAACAAAAGTGAGATTTTGATACTGTATAAAGAAATGTGAACTAGTACTTTCCAACTGATCAGTGCATATTATTATAAAATCACATACACGTAAAAGATCCATTCAGTGTGCAAGATAGATAGATCAATGTATTAACAGAGTACAAATTCACAGACAGGATTTAAAATTCTGTTACAATTTAAGAAACTAGTCCTTGTGGACTTTTGGTGCAGCATCATAGAACATCCACGGTTATCTGAAGGCTTTAAAAGCACACCTTTGTCCAACTATGTATCTGAAAGAGGCCAGCTCTTCTTCATAGTGTTTCTTCAAAACAAATCACTGAAGACAGACAGGGTATGAGAATGAGCTGTCTTCTATTAAAACAGATATTAAACAGATTTGCAAAACTGTAAATCAATGACATACTTTCCACTCTCTTGTTGTGGATAATAGCTACTTTTTAATAAAAGATATGATTTCTGTTAACACTGGGCTTCCCAATCGGGGATGATTTTGTTCTCCAGGGGACATGTGGCCAGGTCTGAAGACACAATGCGGAGGGAGGGAGAGGGTGCTACTGGCATCTAGTGAGCTGAGGCCAGGGATACTGCTAAACATCCTATGATATGCAGGCCAATCCCCCCAAACAAAGAATTGTCTAGCTCAAAATTCCAATAGTGCCATAAAAACCATGTTTTAACATACAGTGGATTTAATTTTTTAATTCTCAAATTTAATTTCTAATACAGTAAATATAACCCACAGGAACAAATACTCTTTGGGTCTCAATATTGTAATAAAAGCACTCTATAAGTTTACTCTAATGATATCTATAGTTGTTACCTAACACTAAACTTGGTATCTAGCAAATTAGCTGGAATAACAAGACAGGTTTGAAAAGAGCTCACCTGTTCTTTATGTGGTAGTATATTGCTAAGGTCACACTGTGGAGGGAAAAAGAAAACTGTAACAATTGATTTTACCATGTTAGGCATGAAGACATTTTCTTAAGAGGGGTTGGGAGGGAGAGAGGATCTTCCCAGAGGCCTAGTGGCCCTGAAATCCTCTAATTCAGAGCAGTTTATATGGGCACTTTCCCCCCTTGTTTTAGTTCGTTGGCTTTGGCAAAAATAGGAGGACCAAACTGCTAGGTAATATGCTGTTAGAAGACAAGTTCTGGCTGATAATTACAAATTATAAATTTATTACATATTTTCCCTGTCATTTGTCCTTCTACCCACAGAATCTTTCCTCCTGTACAAGTTTTATCGTTTGTACACATGCTTAAATTTAAGCCATAAGGTAGTTTTTGTATTAAAAAAAAAAAAAAAAAAAAGGTTAGGCCCTGTATTTCAGTTGATTTAGTTCACTATCCACCAACCCACCCATTTTCCATTATTTCCCTAAGAGTAAATTAAAGTGTTCTGTACCAAATAAAATCATTTAAAATCACTTTTGCCTAATTAGAAAATTTAATGGTAAGTATAAGTACCCACAAAATCGATGATAGGTCTAGCTATCCCGAAATAAGCGGTATTAACAATGCAGCATCATACTACACAGTATAGTATTTAATGACAGGTATTTCCAAATTAGTTTGAATAAAATATTAACGAACAGATAGACAGAAGTCTCTCAGACACTCTTTAAATCACTAGTCCTAAGTTATTCAGATGTTTTGTATTAGGCAACAAAGGGGTTCTCCTGGTTAAGTTATATGCTTCCCTTTACCCTCAAAGTATCTAAAATGAAGCTCAAAACAATTGAGGGAAGGCAAATCTGAATTTTAACTAGGTCTGTTGGGTGAGCACTTGTAAAAAGGCCTATAACGTTATTAGCATTAAAGATGGATACTTCTATAGTGCTTCAAACAGTTTCAACTTCAATTTGATTTTAAGATCACAGAATTCAAAGTTCTATGATGAAAAGGACCACTAAACCTTACGTAGCATTTAATGAAACAACCCATTTTACCAATAAGGAACCAAGGCTTAAAACTGACTTGCCCAAAGCCCCACAGATGGTCAGAAGCAGTTCTCATTCTCCTACACTCTAACCAGGCAGTGGTTCCCCAAGCTTGCTGCACACTAGGATCACCTGAGGAGCTTTAAAAACTGCCTGGCTTCCACCTCAAGATGTTCTGATTTAATTGGCACTGGGTAGGACTTGGGCATCAGAAGGGTGTTTAAAGGTCCCTAGGTGATTGCAATGTGCAACAAAATCTGGGAATGAATGAATCATCCAGAATGCTTTTGTCCATATAATTATGCCCCCTATCCTTCCTCAGCCTATCAAAAGGGTTGTGAGAGTGTGGTGGGGGAGGGGAAAATGCATGTATTTGGAAACACAGATCTTGAAAAAAGCTGTGTGATTCTAATAGCCCCCCTCCCCACTGAGAACAATGCCCTACCCCAATGTAAATATTTTTCAAAATCATTCCTAAAAGCCACTTTGCCCTATTAATTTTCTCAGTAAACCTTTATTTCACCAATAATGAAGGCACTGAATCAATATTTTTTAAACTTAGAGCAAATTAAACTTAATATACTTCCACAAATTAGACTAAGTTGGGAGAAACAAGTATGAAACCTACTTGTCTGAGCAAGATTAATCTTTAAAACCACTTTTGAATTATATACTAAAACATTAGAATCTTTTGAACTCAAAAGCTGGGGACTCTAGCCAAAGTAAAGTGTTCTTTTACACGTGGGTTTAGTGTCTTGGCTGAATAAAAACATTCAGTGATCACTTGTTAGGTGCAAAAACTCAGGATTTTAGACTTTTGGGGCTCAGGTTTTGCTGAAACACAATTTAATCTCAACTACTGTTATTTATAAGGGAGAGAGGAAAGTTACATTTTTGTGATTGTGAACCTGCTGTCTGTAATTAAAGTAGAAGTTACTAATAATTTAAGTAGCTGAAAAAGCTTGGTACATTAGAAAACAAATAAGTTAAAAGCTAACTGTTTTGAAGACTGAAAAATAAAAGTAAAGATGAGAATATTAATATTTTGAAGTAGTGTTTCCATACTGTGTTCTGGAAAATCCACACTCCTGTCTCAAAGAGACATTAATAAATGTTCCTTGGCCAATCTCAAAGAAGTCAAGAAGCACTGCATCCTGTTTTATTTTTTCCTCTTAAATAAGCTTGAAAGGTTCATCTTTAGGGTGTTCCGAAAGTGCAACTCCAACTGTGGATTATGAAGTGCTCTCAGAAATTAAGGAATACTTGTCATCATCACAACGCTGTTCATGTTTGCTGAACTATAAACCTGACCAGCTATGTTTCCAAAACCATCTCTGTTCTCTGCTGTACTTTTTTTATATATGGACTGATACAGTGGGGCCTGGAGATATATTTCTGTATCCATACACACATATAAAATTAAAATTAAGTATATCTATTAAGTTAAAATTTCCAGTTGAGCAAATCTCATCCATAAAGCTTGAAGAATTTGTTCCTTAAGATAGGCTCGATATTTATTTTCCCCCTCTCTGAGAGATAGGAAGGAGAAGTTAATTTTCACACAGAAAAAGGGCAGGGTAAAAAAACGCACGATAGGGAAAATCTGACAAAAATTCAATTACGTTTAAATGTAGATACACTCTGGTGCCAGTAGGGGACAAAATGTTCCTTCTTTCAAGAGTAGCTTCCAAAGTAATACACGTTGTTTTAGACTTATGACTCATAAAGAAATACTTTTTCCTAGAAATACCCAATAAAAAGCACCTCTCCCTCTCCTCATCACGTTCAACAATGTCTTCACAACAGAAATGCACCAAGTAAGAGGTGCACTCTCTCTGGGATTTCTTATTTGCTAACTGGCTTTCCCTTCCACCAGGTACTCTAAGATTAAAGTGGAAATTGAATACTCAGATTTAGGTCCTTGAAAGCAATATAAAAGTGATACCAGTTTCTTAACCTGATCACTGAAAAGGACAATCAAGTGACTGAAATGACCAAGTATAGCTAGGATGCTGTTTTAGCATAAGGGGGTCTGTCACTCAGCCCTTGGCAACCTAGTTGTACTCACCATTTTATTGTGGTTCTAAGATTAGGCTGGCTGACTGTGCTGTCATCTAGAAATATTGTTGAGCATGAGCTATACTTTTTAGTAAGCTGCCCTGGAGATACCTGAAGGGGAAGGGAAATAGAAGAAAATGTCACAGTAAGTTAAACCTATAAAAGTGTGTTTTTTCCTCGGTTAAAATGTCAAACGATAAAGCATTACGTTTTTTCTTATACTTCATGAACTGCTTGAGTGTGCTATCATGTGCAGTGCTATGGGAAACCCAGTGGATACTCTAAATTCCCACATGAGGTTTAAGGAATGGGTTATGAACTACTGCCCTTGATAAATTACCTATTATCAAACCTGATAAGCACCTATTATAAATTCCCTTTATAACAAGGTAAAAAGTTTAGAATAAGACTTCAGTGTTTTTTTTTTCTTAAGCAATGAAAAGCAGCTGAGACTTCCATTTCTACTATTCATTTACTACAATAAACTGTAATGCCTTGTAGAATATTGATGCAAAAACATTTTATCGCAGTAAATGAAAGCCAACAACAAATGTGTCAGTTCAGGAGACAGTGTGATGAAACAAATGTCCTGGAGTCAGAGGCTGTTTGTACCAGGGCTGCTCTATCACTAATAAGCGAAGGGGCCATAGGTCCCTCTGGGCCTCAGTTTCCTTATCTGGAGGGTAAGAGTATTGCTTTAAGATTCCCTCACATCCAAAAACAGATAAAACAGCTTACGACAACTTAACTTTGACTTCACGTTTGAATAAGATTGCCATCGCATTACTCAGGTGAGAACCTCAGAATACTTTCCATTCATTTAAAATTTTTATTAATTCTATTCTATTCTATACGTGCCTGCCTCACTCATGCTGCTCTCTTTGCCTACAATGTCTTTTTCTTCCTCCATGTCTCAGCAAGCTTGATCTCATCTACCTCCAAGGAAGGATACCTTTGCCAGTAGCCACACCACAAAATTTCTCTTTCTGTACACTCACACAGCTCATCTGCCACTTGTTACATGCTACCAATTGCTTACAGGGTGTCCCCCTCCTTAGAAAGTAAGCTTCTCCAGGAAAAGGAGGACTCTTACTCCTCCCACCTCCAGCTGCTGAGCACAGAATCTGGGGCAAATCAGGAGTTCCATAAGTGTCTGACAAATTATTTAAAAATCAATTACAGTTGGAAGGTAAATCTTACTACAGATACAAATTTATCTGCGGAATATATCTGCAGTGGTGTCAGGAGAGGTGACAGTGAGCTTCCGGAGACCCTCTATGCAATAATAAATGATCTTTAAAACACTTTAGAAGTATCCATTTATCTGGGAAGAGCCGGGGTATACAGCAGCAGTCAAATACTGAAACAGCCTAAACTCTGGGAGGACAAATCTCTTCCTTAAAGTAAGGCCAATAACTGAGAAGTCAAAATGGCAGCATTCAATACCGCAAAATACCAACAATTTTAGTGCTTAGTTTGTTGGGTTTCATTTTTGTTTCTGTTTTTTTACTAATTCAGATGAGCCTTCCTTCCTCCTATTAATATAAAATAGGGTTTGCCATCCTGTCAGACTCTCCCACTGGCATCCTCCTCGAATACAAGACAGATGGGGCGGAGAAAAAATCTAGTTGATACTTTTTAAATTATAGAGCATTTAAAAACTGCCAGCAGCCAATAATCAGAAATATCCGCATGGCATATAAAAACGCCACTTCACTTATTAATAAAAAATTCCAGACATTATATTTTTGAAAAGTATCACTAACTTCTCCTTTAAGCCAGAAATGTTCAACTGTATCTAAAACTGTTATGTTCCTTAAGCTATTCAGCTAATATGTAATTTACTTTAAGAATCTCAAAAAATACAGCATGAAAATGAAAATTAATTCATTTAAATACTTTCATTCTAGGGGCGCCTGGGTGGCTCAGTCCCCTAAGTGACTTCGGCTCAGGTCATGACCTCGCAAGTTTGTGGGTTCAAGCCCCGCTGCAGGCTCTGTGCTGACAGCTCAGAGCCTGGAGCCTGCTTTGGATTCTGTGTCTCCCTCTCTCTCTGTCCCTCCCCCACTCATGCTCTGTCTCTGTCTCTAAAAAATAAATAAATGTTAAAAAAAAAAATTCTAAATGGGAAGAAAGTTCTGTTTTTAGGCCACTACTACTGGGTATAATATAGTGTATATTACATCATAAGAAAAGCCAATTCTGACCAAAAACCTACACTGGGGAGCTATAAAAAGAATAGGAAGAAAATGCACCAAAGTGTAGACTAGTTGGTAAAGCTTTGGGTTGGTTATATTTACTCCGACTTTCCTCCATTAAAAATTTTTTTTCTGGGACACCTGGGCGGCTCAGTCAGTTAAGCGTCTGACTTTGGCTCAGGTCATGATCTCATGGTATATGGGTTGGAGCTCCACATCGGGCTCTGTGCTGACAGCTCAGAGCCTGGAGCCTGGTTTGGATTTTGTGTCTGCCTCTCTCTCTGCTCCTCCCCTGCTGTGCTCTGTCTCTCAAAAATACATGTTTAAAACTTTTTTTTTCTATTATAAATGTATATTGGTTTGTCTCTAAAAATATTAGTATGAAACATTAAGAAATTTTAATTACATGTGGCCTTATAGCCATATTGGGCAGGGGAGGGAGTTAGTGAATCAGGAACTTACTGTCTACTGACTAGATCTAACCAAAGAAACATTGAATACTTCCCCATCAGTCCAGGCCTACTTTTCAGTATTCAGTAACATCTAATATTCAACTAGAGAGTGGCAGAATTAAGTCTCTGAGCAAAGCCTGGATATATTAGCTGTAATTATTTATTAGCTTAAAATTAGCTGAAATTTTAAGACAATTGTCTTCTATGGTTAAAGGCTTAACTGTTGGTGGCTTACAGCCTCAATAAACTATACTGACAAACACAGGGTTATAAAATGCAAATACTAAAAAAAAAAAACCAAAAAAAACAAAAAAACAAAACCAAAAAGCAAAAAACAGTACTGGCAGTGTAGTGTTCATAGATATTATTTCAGTGGTCACTAGAAGAGACAAAGGCAGGATTTATCTTCATTGAGCACTAACAGAATAGGTGGGCTTTTACAATCTTTACAACAAAAGGAGAGGTTATCTCATAGACTTAAGGTTCAATGGCAAAGACTAGAAAATAATCACAACTAGAAGTCTAGGAAGTCACAACCCAAAACTTACCATCAAAGGTCAAGTACCTGTTGAAATCCTGCCCCCACCCACTGACTTTTCCATTGTGCCTACGGCTGAAGTTCACTTTTGTGTCTCCCCTTTTTCACAGAACAAGTTTTGTCTTTCTTGCAATATAACTTAAAAATTCCCAGCACTTTACACATTAATAAAAACTACGCTTTATCTATGTTGTGCATTAATGGGGCAATATGACAAGGTGCATGGTTTGAATTGTTAACCACAGCCTTAGTAGAAAAGTATAATACGCAAATTACAGGGATAACCAAAAATACTGTCTGATTTAATATGATTAATTGTGTTAAATTAAAACAGATTCTAAGTTTGAGTTAAACATGGTAAACGATCACGTATCTATTTCTGCTCCCCCTCCTTTCAGAGGTTACACACAACACAGGATAAACAGCAGGTGATTTTTAACGTGTGAAAGATGACCTGACTAGACAAAGGAATGGCAGGTGACATGGAAGAACACAGAAAACACAACCAGGATGCTACAGGAACAGGAACAAGAAAGCCAGTTGTCTTAAGAAGCCATGGCAGGCTCAGAATTCAGAGGCTCAGCCCCAAATCTCCACAGTGAGGCCCATCAGTTAACAAGGACTTCCAATGAGATCTGAGATAGGCAGGGACCACTCACATTTAAGAGAAGCCTCCAACAAGAGACTGAAACAGGAAAAAGAAACTGATAGGAATGATAAAATTAAGAAGCAAATGAAACTTAAAAAACTCTTAAAGGCCCTCAGAAAGACAAGAAATTGCATTGGTGAAAGAATTAAAATGCGATAAATAAGCATAATAAGAATAATAATGCTATAAATAAAAATCATTTAAAGGTCATTTTTTGAGACCTTGATAAATTAAAAATAAGATAAAACTAAGTATTCAAGAGAAGGGTCAGAGCATAAAGTCAAGAAAATCTCTAGGAAGTAGAACAAAAAGACAAAATGAAAACAGAAGGGGAAAAGATTAGAGATCCATGCAGCAATACTGCTCTAAGAGGCCCAACATCTGAATAACAGAAAATACCAAAACAGAATAAATTAATTAATTAATTAATTAATTAATTAATTACTTTACTAGGAGGAGGGATGGTCTACAGACTTGCTGGCCCCAATAAAATGAAAAGGTCCATACCAAACCATATTATGAAATTTCAGAATCCCAAGGACAGGGAAGGTACTCAAAGGTTCCAGAGAAAGAAGGGATGAGGAAACAATGACTAAAATCAATAATGCACAATGTCAATAGACTTATGAGCAACACTGTAAATGAGAAGACAAAAGAGAAATGTCTGTAGAACTGCCAAAATTAGTTTCAACCTAGAATTCTATACTTTCTCAAACAGGAGTTTGAGACAGGCTAGATCTCTAAAAACTTCTGCCCATTCCTAGAAAAATGGACTCCAGTAAAACAAGGGCATTTAACAAGACAAAGGGAAACAAAGATTCTAGGACACAGGGGGACCCAAAACATGACAGTAGTTATGTGAGATCCCAGATGACTTCAAGGAGATATCCTAGGAAAACAGACACAGAGCTGGCCTAGCAAAAACCAGTCTACTCTACTGGAGTAGAATGACAAAAGGCTGTCTCCAAGAAAAAAAATGGAACAGACGTGTTTTAGTAAACGAAAAATATTTTTGATAGACATGTGACAAATGTTACAGCATTTGGGGGAAAAATAGCTGTTAGAAAATAGGCAAGTGAATATCGTCAGGAAATTAATTCCACACACACACAAAATGGGGTATGTGAAAGTAGGAAGGCCCGCCAGGGAGCTACTTACAGCATCTGGCTGTGTGAGATCATGTTGGCTAGGAAAATGGGGACTGGATTACCCTGGAGAAGTGCTGAAGTGCTCAGGTTTCAGAAATGTTTAAGAAAAAGGATGAAGTGTATACGGGAGAAGGCAGAGAACTACATGGCTCAGCAGTGAGTATCTGCACAGTCATAAGAAAACACTGGTGCTGATTTAATAAGAACCATGATACAGGCTGAGGCAACAGAGGGAGGGAGGTAAGGCCAAGGTGAGTGAGGGAGCTGAGCTTTCACCTGGCATGACAGCAAGTGGATAGAGAGCGCTACAAATTAACTTGGTATCTTTTTGTTACTTTGGTTAAAAAATAAGATTAAAAAATTAAAGCGAACAAACTGAAGGTAGAACTTTATATCACAATCATGTTTTTAAAATTTAAGTCAAATGTCAGGACCCTTAAAAAATGAGGATTACTAAGCCAAAGACTTCCCTGAATACATTTCATAATGAGGAAAATAGAAGAGATTTAGAAAACCTACAAAAAGAGGTCCACACTAACAATACTGGATCCATTACATTTTTTAGGAATAATGGCAGACACATTTTTAATTCAAACTATTAATTTTTTAACTTTTCAACTGTTTACTTACATGGTTTAAATGGTTGCTCTTCCTCTTTTCTCGCACTAAGAATAAAAAAGATTAACTGATCAATTCTGATACAAATGCCATAGAAAAGTAAAAGTAGCTGCTAATTATCTGATGGATTACCAACATACAAAAGGAGATCAAATTCCATTTTTAAAATATAATTTCCAACAAAATTCATAATTTAAATCACCTAGCAAGATGAATCCTATAGTAAAATCTAAAGACTTAGTTTTACTTTTTGACTCGACAGATATTCCCTGTTAGGTACAAATGAAAGGCTCCCCACGTACAAAAGAAAAGGACAAAGCAAACCACACCAGGTAAAAATTTAGCTAATAAAAATGTTTATCTGTTCTATATCTGAACCACTACACAGTAGTATTTTCTAATTCTCTCTATATAGCTTACTTTAGTTACCAGGATCTGCCAGCTCTAAGAACCAGTCTCTGGCCAGGCACTGATCTGTAGATGCATCAGTATCCTGGAAGCATCCTGAAGCACTTATTGGTAATCTACTAATACACCTTACTAAAAAATAAATGGGTCATTACACAACTGGAAAGTAATCTACCTTAAATTTATATTTTAATGAGTATGTTAACCTAACTGGACATATCTACAGCACACAAAATCACTTTGCTCTAACAAAGGACAGCAGTAGAATAAAAGGGTCCAATGAGGGTCTCGGGCCACACTTTGTTTCCCACACTGTCTCCTTTAATGTGGCGTGACATCAGAGGTACGCACTCCTTATGACTTAGGCGAGAGAGACAGGAGACAGCTTTTAACTGTCTCCACACTGTCTGTATCAGGTGGGCAATCCATGTTTCTGGATGAACCTGAGAAATACAGCAATGCTAACCAGAAGTGATCTGCTTGCGATAGGCTAAGTACACACACTATGAACATGCAGGTTAAAACACTCCATTATTTATTGTGCTGCATCACTTCAAATATTATGGAACCCTCACTTCTTTTATCTCTGTCATAATCAACTGAAAAACTTGGTCACATATGGCTTTTTAGTTCAAATAAATGAGGATTTAACATAACATTAAGGAAAATAAGCAGGAAAGCAGGAGTGCTAAAAAATCTCCAGTTCAGACTCTCATTCTAAATCAAGGGCACAGGCAATGTATACTAGTTTCACTTGTGGAAGCGAACCTTCTAGGAAACCCCACAGGCTATGTTTGTTCCTACAAATCCTGCCACATCACTGCGTTAGGATGAGGAAGTTTTGAATAGCTCAAAAGTTCTGAATGGCATAAATGTGGATGTGAGATAGGCTTGTTTGGTTGAGCACTGTGTAAAATGGGGCCAGAATCACAGAGTTAATCCCCATAAATTGATGATTTTTTAAATTTGTTAAATGAAAACCAAACTGTGGCCTAAATCCTATCACTCATCTCTAAAATGTGTGCTCTTTGGAACAGGGGAAAAAGACAAAGTGGTATGAGTTAGACCACATCTAAATCATGTGGTCAACCGACTGTGTTGATAAAGAGGTGGCAAATGTGTGAACAGTCCACGTGTTCTGCCAACTAAATCAGTGACAACGAAAGTATATCATCACATATTAAAATAAGTGAATACATGAAAAAGTGAAACACTTAAACCAACGTATGAGTTCTTCTAGGTTCCTTCAATAATACACAAAACAAAGACGGTTTTCAATCTTTTTTTCAGAAGAAAAAAAAATACTGTCTTACCATCCGTTTGAGATTTGCTCAGGAAAATTGTGCTTGCCCTTGGATGGTCAGAAGGGTTTGATTCCAAAGCTAAGTCTGTATAGGAAGAAAAGGTATGATGGTTTGAGTAGAAAAAGACAGGATTTTAAAAATAGCTACACATCAATTTGAATCACTTAGCAGTCTTGGGAAGAGTTTTTAGTAATGACAAAAAGCCAATTTTAGTAACAGGAACAATATAAAAAATATACCAGGACACTGCAAAATTGTAGAATCTCTCCACACATGTGGAATAAAACCAGGCTATGTCTTAGACTCATTCTAACTTGCACCTAAATAACCTATGCAACTTTTAGATGAAATATATGCCTTCCCCCTCCTACTTACTAAAAATCCCATTACCATCCTTTAAGCTGACATTAACAGCATATTCTAGAAACAGTCCCAAGAAGCAAGTTATGCTGTGGCTAATTACTGTCAGATACCAACTCAATATATCAAATGTGCCAAAACCAAACAAGTTGCTTTTGGCAAGCTTGTGTTCTTTAGATAATCAAATGGCTAATTCTAACTCCATTCAACAAATGAACTCACTGAATTAGCTGTGGTTTATGTAGGGAGCTATACACAGGTAGAATTAAGAGGACTGTATGTATACAAGGTTCAATGTTCTCATCTTTAGGTACACTTCCATAATAGCAAGTGGTTTTTAACTTTTGCCCTTGATTTCTAAAGCCAAACTCTTGCTTCTTCTGTCCATGCTGCATGATTCATTTGGGGCTTCAATAAGAGTACTTTCTGGAGCAGATCATGAGGCTACTTGTAAAAAATTTTTCCCATGCCTATGTAAAAGGTATGTCTGTCTATAGTCCATCCTGCACCAAGGTGGGAAAAAGTCTCTCTATTCATGCAAGAATACAAAAACAGGTCCTTGAATTTTCATAGAACAAGGTTTGCCACCATATGGGAAACAAAGTTGTCATATAAAAAACAAAACAAAAAACCTCTGGTGTGTCTAAGATTCCAAATAAAATGATCCCTGCATTTCCTCAAGATGTTTAGTGACAGTCTGGTAAGCAAAGCAATTTGAGCAAGAAATAGGAAATGCACAAATAGGTTTTGTCTGGTTCCATATAATCTTTGCTCTTTTTAAGCTCTGAAATATATTTTTGGGTTATTTCATTGTGTTTGACAAGACAGCTTGATATTTCTATCAAATAAATGACTTTCCTATTGCAACAACCTTTGTAAGAACCACTCAAAATTCTCTTAAAAAGGAAAAAAAAAAACCCACAAAACTTTATGACACTCAGCAATGTCCATCTCAAAGCATTTAGTCAATCTTGTAAGAAACTGGACCAAGATCCTGACAGAGTATGGTTAAGAAACCACATGATAATTGTTCTGTTTTTAAAAGGGGTGTTGGCAGTCCAATCAAAAAAAAATTTTTTTTTTTGAGCATATGACTTTGTCTCAGATCATGATCTCGCGTTGGTGGGTTTGAGCTCCGCATCGGGCTCTGTGCTGACAGCTTGGAGCCTGGAGCCTGCTTCAGTATCTGTGTCTCCCCCTCTCTCTGCCCCTGCCCTGCTCATGCTCTGTCTCCTTCCATCTCTCAAAAAATAAAGTAAAACATTAAAATTTTTTTTTCTTTAAACACTATCTGTGGCTATTAGAGAATCAAAATGTCCAATGATATATTAAAAACTAATCATTCTTACGGTGAATCCTGTCTAATTCAGCATTTCATAAAATTTATCTACCTAGAATCCTTTTTTCCTCCAAGTAATATAGTTAGAATCTTGCACAAACATCATTTGGGACTTCCTGGTTTAACAGGAATCTGAACCATCCATTTTAATGGTGCTGCCAGCACTAGAAATTTACATAGCTAAACATAGCTTTGTTCTTCATGGAAATTCCTTCACTGAATTTGAAGTTTGTTAAAACTGCTTTTGGAGAAACAATTCAACATTTTTATGTAAAAGACCCATAAAAATTAAACTTTTTTCACATATTTGAAAAATGAGACAGTGTCAGCTATTGGGAAAATAAATGAATTCAGCTGTGCTCAAAGCGACAAAGACTCTCACAGCTGCCTCTAACCTAAAGCTTCCAAAAGAGTTCATGACCAACTTCCTACCAAAAAGAAAGCAAATATACTGCATTTGAATCCAAAAAATAAACAGAAATGTTTGCAGAAGTAAACATACTATGTATCAGTGCCTATGGCACCACAGAAGTTTAATTAAATCTTTTCAATGGGGGGGCACCTGAGTGGCTCAGTCAATTAAGTATCCGACTTCGGCTCAGGTCATGATCTCACGGTTTGTGGGTTTGAGCCCCACATCAGGCTCCATGTGGACAGCTCAGAACCTGGAGCCTGCTTTGATTCTGCATCTCCCTCTCTCTCTACACTTCCTCTGCTCTCGCCCACTCTCTCTCTCTCTCAAAAATAAATAAACATTTTTAAAAATTAGGAAAAAAAATTAGGGGTGCCTGGGTGGCTCAGCTGGTTAAGCATCCAACTCTTGGTTTTGGCTCAGGTCATGAGTTCAAGCCCCACATCGGGCTCCGTGCTGACAGTGCAGAGTCTGCTTGGGGTTCTATCTCTCCCCGTCTCTCTGCCCTTCCCTCGTGCTCTCTCTCTCTCAAAAGTAAATAAACTCAAAAAAAAATTTTTTTAAGTTAAAAAAAATTAAATCCAGGAAAAAGAAGTACCAGAATCAAAGGAGAAGAAGCAGGCTACACATGTACATACACCCCAAACCAAGATGTTCTACTACCGATCTAAGTACAAAAATCAAGAGCTGGGATAAAAGAAATGGCAACGTGCAGGAACAAAGCAAAATTAGCCCAAGCGACAAGAAGGAAACTGGCACTGCCCCTACTCCACCTAGAGTTCTAGGGTGGCACGTGCCCTGGGACTTCCAAAGAACCACTGAGCAAGGCCAAGCTGTGGGCTCCCAGCTAGCTTGGAGCTGTCCCATGTTTCCTTTGCTATCATTGGGGGAGGGGGACCTTGCTAGGAGATATCAAGAGAAGAGAGCAGAACTGAGACAGGTTCTAAGAAGGCCATTTAATTCCTGGGTCAAGTGGTACCCAGTTTACTCCATGAACTCTGATTATAGGAGTCAATGTTGTTTTTAAACAATTTTAAGATCAATTTTAATTTGTCACTGAAAGGGATCTGGTTAATGGGCAGTAATGATGATCACATTAAAGGTGCAAATAGATAAAAGTCACTTGCTCACTCCTTTAACAAATACCATGAACAAAAATTTACAAGAGTCAAAATAATACTTTGTTTAAAAATTACTCATAAACTCACAACCATTACTTTGTTACTTATACTCTTTAAAAAAAAAAAAAGAAAAACAACTGTAATCAGTGTACCATTTATGTCCTATTTTGTTATTGACAAGTGATCTTTACCCCATTCCAGTATATGTATTGTTTAATGTATATACAATGGCCTACCAAATATTATTCCTATACTTTACTTAGCCAATCCTTATTCTTAGGGTTTAGGTGCTTACAAACTTCTTATATTATGAGGGAAATCTTCATATACAAAGTTTTTAAAAAACAATTTTGTTTTTTATCTCCTTAGGAAAGATCTCCAAAATAGGATGACTAGGCCACAAGTTTAGATCATTGTCATGGCTCAATGTATTGCTGAGTTGCTTTCTAAAGAAAGGGCGGGGGGGGGGGGGTGAGGGGGGATATTAGTGTATAATGCTATCAACTCTACCAGTTTCAGCTCCTACCCCGGCTTTGATTACTTGAAAGAAAAGATTCCTACTGATAAAAATGAGGAAGTCCACAGTCTCTAATTTGCATTTCTCTGATTACACAGTTTGACTATTTTCCCCACAGTTAACAGTGCTATTGCCACTTTGGTGAGCTGCTATGATTTGTATATACTGTATGTATTACACCTACTAAGACCCTGATGTTGTCAGTCTGCATGAGGTTTTCGGAAAATAGTAACCTCCTGTCTTTAGCCTGCGACAGTTGTCTATATAACCTGCACTTTTTGCTAATGACAAAAACCACATTGCTGCTTTATAGAATGGATATTTAAGCCACTAGACTGTAAACTCAGATACACACACACATTTCCGTGCTGTCCATTACTGTCTTCTCAAGCACCTAAGATAACTACGCGAAATCATACTATCACAAAGGTCATACTGCCAACTATTAAACAAAGCATTACCACCTCCCACCAACATGCACTCACATATTCATGCAAGCACACGCAGTGAGAGAGATGGCATGAAATTACTATACATCTTGTATGCGAATCTGGCCCAAAATTATTTCTTTGGACGCCTCTAAGAATTTTTTAAGTAATCTCTACACCCAATGTGGGGCTTGAACCCATGACCCCGAGGATCAAGACTCACATGCTCTTCAGACTGAGCCAGCCAGGCGCCCCACGAATGTTTTTAACCTAAGAGAAATATTCCTGAGTTCATGATTAGAGGTTATGATTAAAATTGTATTTTAATACCCATCACTTTTTTTTTAAATCAATTTAAATTGCAACTTAATTTGACAGCATGACAGGTTGAAGCAGGAAAAGTAGAACTTCAGAAAAAAATTAAACTTGGGTCTTAATATAAACACAGAGGAAATCTGTAAAACCATTGACATCCAATACGGCTTTTCCCCTAAGATTCTATCAGTTATACAACGCACAGATGTTAAAAATGTGAAAACACAGGCAACTTAGAATAAAGGAAATGCATTATTAGAGGCTAAATGTGGCAAAATTAGGCAACTAGAAACTGTCAGTAAATGATTTTTCCTTGTCAAAATATTAGAGGGAGAAGGCAGTGACCAGGAAACGACCTGACAGAGCAGCATATTTCACAAAGCGATTGATTTCAATATATTGATTTCAATATATCCCAATTAAAATAGAAGATGTCAGCAGTTTCTGGGCTAACCGCTGGGTACCTGTTCACTTAAGGCTTCCTGCATTTACTGAACTACACTATCATCCTTATACTGTATGTGCATTCATTTTATGGCCCATTAACAAAAACATTTCAAGTCTTACAATTGCCATGTACACTGATGATTTTATCTGAGTCCACACTTTTCCACCCCAGTCAGGTAATTTCTACCGTATGGCCTTGAGCTGGCCTGCATCACCAGAGGGCACACAGTGTGTTCCCGCATCCCCCAATCTACTCCTTGCTTGAGCTCTCCTTCCACTTCCTAGCCTCTGACAATCCTTCTAACTCTGGCTTTCAAACTACTGTACCTGACTCTACCTTGCTTCTCAGTCTTGCCTTGTTTTAATCCTCAACCCATGGTTTGGTGACTCTAACTGAGATGTGACATTTCATACAGTGAAGTACACCTTTCTTCCTTTATATATTTCTAAAGAGTATTTTTTCTCAGTTTCCTGAACTTTTAAGAACATTTCTGGGTTGCAAGTTACCTCTATTTCATTTTACATTGTGCAATGTTAATATTTTAATTCTAAAGCTTAATTATTTTAATATACACATGCACAAAAGAGGAAAAAAAGTAGTATACAGAGGCACCTAGCTGGCTCGGTATAGAGCATGTGACACTTGATCTCGGGGTTGTAGGTTTGAGACCTGTGCTGGGTGTAGAGATTACTTAAAAATAAACTCTTAAAAAAAAAAAAATAGTATCCCACAGTAGCCCGCATGATGAGTCATTCAATAAATTCTATTCCTATAGACCATGTATCTTTAATTTACATTCCTGATCTACTGTCTCATTGTTAAAACTGGGACAACTCAATTTATACCTCTCAAAGCCGGTCTTCTCATGTGTAAAACATACCATTCCTATACTATGTAACTCAACTTTGTGAGGAGCAAAAGAAATGTAAGAGCAATCTATATATCATCTAAAGCACAATAAATGACAAAGCTTTCACAAATGAACTCAAAAGCAAAAAGTGAATATTTAGCATTTCATTGGAAAGTGTATGAAATGTCCACTCATTACTCATACCCAAATATCATCTTAAGCAAATATGTGCTTTGGCTGCCACTAAAGGGAAAGGAATAATACTCACACAATCAGTAAGAATTTCTCTCATTGATTCTGGTTTTTTTAAGCAAATATGCATTTCTCTTGCTTCTGTCATGCAGATTACTGTATGTCCTCTCCTTGTTTTTTTCATGTAACATATCCTGGAGATCACTTCATAGCAGTGAAGACAGACCTTGATCTTTTTTTTACAGCTCCATAGCTATCTACTATGTAGATGCAACACTTGATTTTACTAGCCCCTTACTGGACATACAAGGTACTAACGATATTTTGCTTTTGAAAATAATGCAACAAAACCTTTGTGAATATGTAGTTTCATATCTGTGGGGTATATCTTCAGAATAAATTCCTTGGAGTATGATTTCTGGGTTTAATGTACCTGCAGTGTTGTGAGATTGTGCCAATATCTCTTTCACGGGGTCAAACCACTTTGCATTTTCACCAGCAATACATGATTATTTCTTCACAGCCTCACCAACGAATGTAGCATCAATGGATTTTCTCCCAACAGGAGAGAAACTACAGTATAGTTTTATTTCACATTTCTTCTATGCGCAAAAATGTTTAAAGGTTATCTGCATTTCTTTTTCTGTGACTTGCCCATCCATACGTTTGTTGCCTTTTAAATTCACTTAATTTAAGTCAGCCTATATTTTAGACCCTTATCTTCTGTTCAATTCACGTTGGCTCTCACCTAAACTACTGCATCAGCCTTCTACCTGCTCTCCCTGACTCCAACCCGTGCCTGCATTACACATTCTCACACAGTAGCTAGTCTCTTTTTCTTTCTTATTTCTTTCTTTTTTTTTTTTTTTTTTTTTTAAGAATTAACATCATTCCCCCACATATAATCCTCCATTGGTTTCCCATTACAACTAAACGAAGATCCGTGTTTTTTAGTCAAGGCCCAATAGGCATACAAGGTCTTAACCCACGGCATTTCTCATAGCATCCCTCTCACTCTGGAGCCAGTCCATGTCTTTCTGTCCTTTGCTTGCACCAAGCATATTCCCAACTGAGGACCTCTGCAAGGAAGCCTCCTGTCCTACACCCTCCCACAGCTCCCCCTCACTTTTAAGGCTGTGTACTTGTCACTTGAGAACAGCCGTCTTTAACCACTTCAAGTAAAACTGCCCTCCCATCCTTGGCTTTCTTTCACTTTCTTTCAGCACCTCACTACCTGACATTCTTTATTATTCATGTGCTGTCTGCCCCTAGGTCCTTCCAGAATGTAAGGAGTTAGGGTAGGGGCTTTGTCATGTATACCACCGGCTGCCCAGCATCTGGAACAGTGCCCAATAAACATCTGTTTCAGGGTACCCCAAACCAGTTAAGTTTCTTCCTATTTTCCCATCTCTACTAAGATTTCTTCTAATGCTTCTTTTGATTAGTCATCTTAGACTGGCATTACTTTCAGATCTCTTAGTGTAGTAGTTATTCAGAATTAAAGACGCAAGACAGGCTACCAAGAACCACAAAAATCTAAAAGAGGAATTCTAACATCCAGTGAAAAACCAATGGTAACTGTAATTCAGTATAAGGACATTTAGTGTTAAACTACTTTACCTACAAAAGGACTCATCCTGCAGACTTAATTAAGTCATAAGACTTAATTTCCGTATACCATCTGAATTCTAAAGGGAGGTACAATGCACCAGTTTTTATCTGTGCCCCCTGAATAAAGCATAATAGTGGGATTGTATACTGTTTTACTATAAAAGATGCCCAACCATAAGGGGTAGGTAAATGAATGGTGCTCCCACCATTCAACAGTACACTACACAGTTATGAAAAGGCATGTAGTCGAGCTACGTGCAGCTGCACGGAAATATATCCTAGAGTGCTCTCTAGGCATCAAGCACAGTGCTAGGAGCTTTAGGTCGTTGCTTTCCTTTAAAACAAAATGCTATACAGCAGTACATGAAGAGTTAGCTCATTTTTGTTAAATAAACAAAATGTTATGTTTATATACATACAGCACATTTAGGAAGAGTAAATGCCAAAATATTAATAAAAGTTCTGGATATTCTAAGTGAATGACTTTTTTATATTTTCTAAATCTTTTATATCAAATGCTTATTGTCATTTAAAAAAGCCAAAAACAAAAAAAACAAAAAAAAAACAAAAAAAAGGAGGGTTTAAAATAGCTACTGGAAAGAGGAAAGATCTGTTGCTCAGAGGTTTTTCCACATCATATTGCCAATTCCTTCCCTACTCACTCCTCGGGGGAAGGGGGAAGAAGGGGTCACTTCAGAGAGCACTCTGGCCAGCAAATCAGTGAGGCCTGTAAGGTCAGAACATAACAGACTGTATGAAAAGTTGGTGAGTAACAATAAAATTGGATAATAGGACTTCAGTATCTTATTTTGTGTCATTGATACACCAGTTAGAGTAGATACAGGGTTAGGTAAAGGCAAGGTAGTGGAGATATTCTTTAATCTTTTTTCAATGTTTGTTTATTTTGAAAGAGACACAGACAGTGAGCAGTGGAGGAGCAGAAAGAGAGAGAATCCCAAGCAGGCTCTGCACTACCAGCACAGAGCCCAAAGCAGGGCTCGAACTCACAAACCACGAGAGCATGACCTGAGCAGAAACCAAGAGTGGGATGCTTAGCCGACTGAGCCACCCAGGTGCACCTAGAAAAATTCTTTTGAGTCTATCTGAAATCTATGCTAGGTTCTTAGAATATCTCTTTGAAAAGGTTTGAAGAAATCACATTTTTCTGAAATGTTTGAGAAAAACAAGGCACAGCATTATCTATGGATGACTTTTGTCTAAGAAATGAAGTAAATAAATTCTTCATCATAGAAAAGCCAAAATGCTTTATATCTAAGTAGGTATTTCTTAGTTTCCAGGGAAAGTGATATAAAATTTTCTGAAATAAAGACATTAAAAGCAAACTTTCAATGTGCCTGCACTTTAGAGTTAGTGTTCTGACCTTGTTTCTATGGAAATCTAATAGGCAAATGCTGAAATCGGGAGTTCTCTTATCACTTTATTGAACTTCAAAGAAAATTTTAAGACAAATTGAAATGAAATTTTAACTATCACGTTAAACATAAAGGGTAAATTCTATACTTACAAACTTTTTAACTTTTTTGGTTTAATACTCCTTACAGTCCTATGCTTAAGGTACCTTACCTCATCAGCTTTTCTTTTTTTTTTTTTTTAAGCTTATTTGAGAGGGAGGGGGCACAAGCAGGGGAGGAACGGAGAGAGAGGGAGAGAGAGAGAATCCCAAGCTGGTTCTACACTGTCAGCACAGAGCCCTATGTGAGGCTCGAACTCACAAACCATGAGATCATGACCTGAGCTAAAACCAAGAGTCAGATGCTTAACCGACTAAGCCTCCCAGTCATCCTTCTCATCTGCTTCTCCTAACGTTCCTCTGTCCAGCGTATTCCTGGCTTCAATTTGAGGTCACCAGAACAAACTCTTTAAAATGCATCAACCCGTTTCCCTGACAGGTTAATCTAGGCTCATGACTTCCACTTTTATATAGTCTTACCTATTGTAATGAATGTACAGACAGGAGAGAGAGGTAAAAGTTGCTTTGAGTTGTGAACAATCAACCTTGAATGGAAACAGTCATGATGACTACGTTGGGAGAGGTCTACCTTATGTATAAATAAGGTGAGAGCTGACTATGAGAGCTGTACAAGAGCTGAACCCAGCAATCTGTCACCTCCATGTCAGTCTCTTCTGTTTAGTAGCTGTGTTACACAGTCATTGCCCATCTCTGGGTCTCTCTTTCCTCATTAGCAACATGGGGAGAAAACCTGCAGGCTTATTTGTAGTCGGAAGGGCCAAATGAGATTGACATGAAAATGTGCTGTAAATCTTAAAAGAATTATGTAAAGGTCCCATTTGGTCTCTCATCCAACACTACCCATCTACTAACTAGTTTGTAAAATCACTCAGAAGCTTACCTTTCTTTTTTTTTTTTTAATTTTTTTTTCAACGTTTATTTATTTTTTTGGGACAGAGAGAGACAGAGCATGAACGGGGGAGGGGCAGAGAGAGAGGGAGACACAGAATCGGAAACAGGCTCCAGGCTCTGAGCCATCAGCCCAGGGCCCGACGAGGGGCTCGAACTCACGGACCGCGAGATCGTGACCTGGCTGAAGTCGGACGCTTAACCGACTGCGCCACCCAGGCGCCCCAGAAGCTTACCTTTCAACACCAAGCAGAATAGAAGTTTTCACAAGTATTCACATGCTTTGTGTTTAAACGTCCAATTAATTCATTTAATTTGTTCATTCTTTTACAATATTTGAATGTTCTGAAAAAGCAGTACTTCCCCATTACAAAGCCATGTCCCTCATATGGGTGAATCCACAGGCTTAATTATTATAATTCTTAAGAGCCCCGCTGAAGTTTAAGTAGAAAAAGAGCTGTAAGACATTTCCTCTATAAGCTGTAGCATTTAAATGAAACGAATGGGCTAATGGGGCTTTCACATCTTTATGATACAATGTTTTCTACTTCAAAGAACATAAGACTCATTAAAGAGCCACATGGTTATTAAAGAGCCACGTTGTTACTCAGAATTATTTTTTACCTAGTCCTCCCTTTCCAAAATTCCAGAGGCAAAAATCAAACACTTCCTCTTTGCCCTCCCCCCTCCCCCAACCGTTTAGTCTGAAGAACTTTTACCCCAACATTCTTAAAGTTGAACAGGATTCTATTGGCAGGAGGGGGGAGGAAGGAGAGGGAGCCATGGAGACAAGCATTCTGTACAAGATCTGACACCTTAACTGCCAAAGTTTATGTTACAAATTAAGGTCTAAATTTATGTTTTTTTCTCTTTGGAAACTTTCTACCAATAGCCTCATGAACCACTGCCCCGCTCATTTTTAGAACTGGCAGCATGTAAGTTAAGTCTGTTAAATCACTGAGATAGGGCAGAAGACACTTTTGTGCCAAAGTGGGAATTTTAAACTCCCTGGGTTCTCCGTTCAGTAAAAGGAAAACAAGAAACAAAAAACTACATTCTCGCAGCCCTGGCAGTAACATTTCACACTGTTCACAATGAGTTCAAGCCTCTTCTGCCATCATTTTCCTTCCGTCTTCAAACTATAGTTAGAATTAGGCAGTTTCCATCGAGGCTACTGGAAACAGCCTACTTAAGAACACCGCATAGACTTCCGCAGGCCAATCTCTATTTTGAATTTCCTACAATTCGTCCGAATCGTCCCGCGTGTCAACTACCTTAATGGTAGGAGGAAGGGTACCATCAGGCCCTTACTTGGTCCCTTTACTTAGGTAAGGATAGGCAGATGAGGTGGATACTCCCAAGTTGGGGTGTTTACATTTCCACCGAGAAAGGGGAGCGCGTATACCAAAAGAGTCTTTATAAAGTCTCCGGAGACGTCCAGGAGACCCCCAAACAGGAAAGGGCTGCGGACTGGACGGTCTCAGGCCGCGCTGGGAAACGGGAATACGGGAAAGAACTAGGCGTTCGGGCAGGGAAGAGGGAGAGAAACTGGCCGGACACGACGGGGAAAGAAGAAAGGATGGGGACGCCAGGCAGAGCCAGCCTTCATCCCCGGCGCCCAGCCCTGAGAAAGCCCGCTCCGGGCAGGAAGGAGCCCGAGGCGGCGGCTCGGTCCCGGGGGACCCCGGGGGCGGCGCAGGCCAGCGGTCCGCCAGAGAGCGGACAGCACCGGCCCCCGAGAGGAACAAGAGGGCCCCGCCTCCTCCTCACCTTCGGGCATCTCCCGGTCGCTGATGTGCTGCAGGTGGTGGCCCTCGCCGGCTCCGAAATCCAACTCGGCGGGCTCCACGGCAGCAGGCGCCGGGGCTACTGCCACCGCGTCCCCGGCCGCCGCCTCGTAGATCTCAGACTCGTAGTTTGCCTCCACCGGCCCCGTGCGCCGGCCCACCTTGGGGCTGGCATTGGGGGACACGCAACAGGTCAGCGTGTTCCCCATGGGGCGCCTCCACTCCTCGCCTGCGCTCGCCCCCGACTCCGCCGCGCTCAGCAGCTGCCCCCTCCCCCAACAATGGCGCGGTCGGCACCGGCAGCCCCGGGCTACGCCGGGGCTGTGCCGCGCATGCAGGCGCGGCCTCGCCTGCTGCCCGCCGGTACGCCCCGCCGCCGGGCCCCGGGCAGGGCTCCGGCCCCGGCCGCACCCCCGCCGCCGCGCCGCCGCCGCCGCCGCCGCCTCCCCCGAGCCAACTAGTCTGTGAGGGCGGCGACCAGCCCGGCTTATTTAAAAGGGGTGGGGACCCGAAGAGCGCTGAGAGGCGCAGCCACTGCCGGCAGAGAGCGCGGTCGGAGCTCCTCCTCCTTCCGCCACCACCTCCCGACTGCCGTCCGCTGGCCTGGCTGGCGCCTGCCAACCGGAACACATTCTGCGGTCACCTGGTTACGAGGGACCAATCACACCCAGAGTTCCCTCCACGCGCCCGCCTCGGAGCGGAGGCACGTGACTCGCAGTTCCCCGCCCCCTCCCCGCCCCGCGGCTGCTCCGCCCCCCGCGCGGCGCGCCGCCGACTCCGGTTTCCATTCATCTCGCGCAGCCCGGAGCTTTCCGGTCCCGTGGGAAGCGCACCGGGCGTTAGTTACTCTAAGCCGTGCGGGTCGGTGGGTATTATAGAAAGTCTTGTTAGTAAAGAGCCGATTCCGTTAGCAACTCGATTTCACCGGGTGTGACAGCTGACTCATTTGATCGGCCACCGAACTTAGTTCCCCCCGAATTGTTGAACCGTTTTTGTAACTAAACGCTCCTCCTCTCTTGCCTTCCAAACGTTAGTTTTCGCCTGCAACTTGACCACAGCAACCCCCGGAGCCCTGGTCCTCCTCTCAGTAGAGCGCTGTGGCTTTGTGTCTTGAATGAGACCCGAGGACACGTCACCCTTCACTTCTTTCTCACTAAAATAAGGAACGAACTCGTCCCTCCCGGCCCGGAAACTCTGGGTTTCACCGACTCGCTTTTCTCCCCTCTGCTTCCCCCTTTGATGGCAGGAGTTTCCAGATTTCCCTTCTTTGGCCAACAACCCACGAAGCACGATTTTCTCATACAAAATTGAGACCCACAGAGTGAGGTGGCACGGTCCTGACCTGATGGAGATGATGGTAAGGATAGTTAACATTTGGGTAGTGCTTAGCTAATAGCGCGCCCAACCCCATTCCAAGTTAGGTAGGTACCCGTTTAACCCTCGACAACAAACCTTTCACAGATTTTAGGGAAGAAAGTGAGACGAATTAACATTCCCAAGGCCAAGTGATTGCTCAGGTGTGGGGCCGGGATTTGAGCCCAGATATTGTGGATCCCCACAGGCACCTTATTGTGATTACCAGAAAATAAAGGTAGAAGTAAAACTTGAGAGGAAGTGACACTGTATATCAGGATATTTATTTAAGGGAGGACAATTTTTTTTTAGTGTAGATTTGTAAATGTTTTCCCTTCACTCAACATTCTCTCCCATGTGCCCGTCACTGCATGTGGGAAACCTTCGGGCCCTCAGTGAGCTCTCAGGGATGACAAAACAAAGGCTCAGAGAGTCCAACTGTCTGAGGTCACACTGCTGGAAAGTGCTCGTACCTGGGGTTCAAACCTAGATCTAACTGACCCCAAAGTACATGCTGGGGGAAAGAGGATGGATTTTTACCCTGGAAACACAAGACGATTGAGTAATAGGAAGCTGGCGTGTCACTATCAGATGGTTTGTCATGAGGTCACTCCCAACAATAAGGACTGAAGGATGCAAGACCAATTCAGAGACTTTATGTTCAACTAGGAGAGAAGACAGTGGCAGTGACTGAAGTGGGGGGAAAGGACTTGAGATCTTTGGGGAGGTAGAATTGCAATACTTGATGACTGGGTATAGAGGGAGAAGTGAAGAGGGGAGGCAGAAATGGCTGCTAGGATTCTGGCTTTGAGGACTGGGTAGGGAGCGGTGACTTTTTCCCAGAGAGAGAACACAGAAAGAGGAATAGGTTTGAGGAGGAAGATAATCTTTGCCCTATGAAGTGGAACATCCAAATGGAGCTCTCCGGGGGGAAAGTTGGATCTATAGCTCTTTTGACTAAGTCTGTTTTGTGATATCCCAACTTACATTTTCAAAAATTACACACATATTCAACCCCCCAAAAAGTAATTGGGGAGATTTCCTAAAGTTGACATGCTGAGAATATAACATTTCCTGGTGGTTACTTTCATAGAACAGCTTGGAATCTATGGTTTTAACAAATGGCGCATTTTATGTAAAACAAAACTGTTAAATGAAAAACTATTTACAATTGTATTGTCGTTAGAACATATAGAAAGTAATGAAGCCATGGGTACAGAAGTGATGGTCTTGAGAAGATGTGTATAATTTTAAAGATTTTTTTAAAAAGGCAAACTAGGTGAATAGAGAGATTTAAGTAGCATTTAAGTGAAACCTGCAAAGGTGAGCAGTGAAGTCCAAGGACCTGAGCACTAATTAGAAAAGACTGATCGGGTGAGTTCCATGAGGTGTGGGGGGGGGCAGGGGGGCTCACATCTGCCTCTCATATCTGCAATGGCTGCATCTAGAACAGTGCCTGGTCAGTAGTCAGCAATAAGCAATTCCCTGAAGAGTCAAGTGTGGGAAAACTACAAATGCCATGGGTTATGGCAACTGGGTGATTGGGGATGTGTTGTGAGCCCGGTGGCCGGCAGTGGGCAAAGAAATGAATAGGAGTTGAGAAAGTGAAGACCCCAAGTGAGAGCTTCTTTTCCTAAACATTTTGACTGAGAATAGACATGCAGTAGCAGTTAGAGGGAGATGTATGGTTAAGGGGTACATTAAGAAAAAACCATCCTCCGATGATGGAGAAAAGGGAAGCAAAGAATAGTAATGTGATTTGAATTAAGCAAGAGTTTGACTCTGTGATATAACCTGAGACCTTGCATATGGCTGCTGATGGCTGAATTATCTCTTGGGATATATCTTGTGATTAGTGTTTTACATGGGTTCAGAATAAGCCCATTCATTCATTTTATTCATTCAATACCTAAGCTGTTACCACATGCCACATACTTTTTAGGTACAGAAGATGTTGTTTTGACCAAGATAAACAAGGTTCCTGTTCTCATGAAACGTATCTTCCAATAAAAGAGTCAACAAGCAGTGTTGTCCATCACACCTCAAAATCATGGCCCAGGAATAACTACTGAATCTTTATTCCAAACAGTAGGGTGGAGGAAGGGAATGGAGATTTTTAAGAAGATGCATATAGCATAGAACTTACATATCATTGACTTCAAGCTTAGCCATATGGCCACACACAGCTCTACGAAAGGATCAGAAAATGCAGTCATATAGCTGAGGAACTAATGCATAGGGAACAACTGGGCATTGGATGATAACTCTACCCTACAATCTTAAGGTAAGATTAGAGAAGTCTCAGCTTAAAGCAAGGAAGATCATAATACAATTTCATATCCCTTTGCAAGCATATATGGAAACTTATGCAAAGAGTTCTATACTGACTTAAGCTAAGAGGACAAAAAAAGTGGAGAGAGGCTTAAACTATAGAATAAACTACCTCAGATACAAGAAAGATTTTATGGTGGTCAGGTGGTTAGGATTACATATTATATGTGTATTGTGACTAATTGGATTCCATCTTGAGTATTGTGACTAGTTGGTCATATAGAATAGGATTTTGTGTGTAAGTAATAGGTAGGGTTTCTTTGGGCAGAGTCTCCCCTTATCACCGTATTCTCAACGGCATATGTGAACAAAAATGTTAAGAATTATTATTAGACCTGATTTGATATGGAACGACTGGACTTTTCTCATTTCTGAGTTTGGAAAATTATAATCGGTATCTTTAAGCAAGTAGGGCATTTGATAGTGCTGGCATTCATATTGAAGTAATCTATCCAGTGCCTCTTCCATCTGACTCTTTCTACACCTTCTGAACAGTTCTTCTACCTTCTCTCTTCTCATAGCCTGCAGGTTTCTTTCTGTCCAGTGAGTCAGTCGAGATAAGAATGTTAATTTGAATTGATGCTCTGAAAAAAATTAAAAATGTGTTAGTTTGGCATTCTATTAAGGGCAGTTAATGTTCACTGGACACGTAGTTCTGGCCCCAAATGTCCACTGTGATTACAACTCCAAACATTAGGGCGCTAAGACAAGTTCTAGGAAGGGCCTGCAGTTTTAAGAGACTAGGAGTTTCTTTTTGCCCTTCCTGGAGCCTTTTCTCCTCTCTGCTGTTCTATGGTTTATTTGCTTCCAGTTGCATTTGTCTAAGTGCTATAGGAAATCTAAAATCTTAGCCCACAGCCGGTGCTTCCTCAGATCACCTTCCGGTAGGGCTGGAAGAGCCTTTCTCTCCCGCCGAGTGCTCCGTTCAGGATCCTGGTTTTCTACAGCAGATGCGGCTCTGCCCCTAGCTCCAAAGGCTGTAACCAACCGCCTGTGATCTGCACTCCACTAGTTTCAGGAGGGAACTGCCCTCCACACTTGCCCCGGAGACAAACTCACTGCCAAATCCACTTTGGAACAAGGCAGAGTATGAATAAATACATTAAATGTTTTCAGTTGTTTTTTACCCAATGCTGCCAATACTCCTTCCCTCGGCATCTCCATGCTTTGCTATTTCCACTTGTTTCACTTGAGTGATGTCTTGGTGCTTTTAAGATGTGTCAATTTTACTCTTAAAATGGAATCCTTGGCCAAATTGGTTTACTGAAGTTAGAACCTTTTTCTTGCAATGATTTCACGTGTTCCCTGGGTTTCTTCTGGTAGCCTTTTTGACAGCAGCCTCCTAAAAGCAAGCTGATATTAGAAACACTGTAGGAAGAGGAGTCTCATTAAACCTGACAGCAGGGAAAAGTTTAAAGAAGTCTTTATAACCAAGTTTGTTCCCTGGAAACAAAACTCACAGATTTTAGGGCATGATCTTTTCCTCATGATGAGTCCATTGCCTGTTGTGGAGACAAATCAATTTTTATCCCCACAGTGTGAGATCCACCCTGTACTACCTCTAGAATGTTTTTCAAATTTTAACATTTATTTATTTTTGAGAGAGAGAGAGAGAGCTCGAGTGGAGGAGGGTGCAGAGAGAGAGGGAGACACAGAATCCGAAGCAGGCTCCAGGCTCCAAGCTGTCGGTACAGAGCCTGACGCGGGGCTCAAACCCACAAGCTGAGAGATCATGACCTGAGCTGAAGCCGGACGCTTAACCGATTGATCCACCCAGGCGCCCCTAGAATTCTTCTATCAGAAGGGATTAGGATAGCAAACTGGATTGATGTAGGGGCCAGGAAATTTGTCTTAAGAGACACGTTTGGGGGCACCTGGGTGCCTCAACTGGTGAAGCATCTGACTCTAGATTTCAGTTCAGTTTATGAGCTCACAGTTTGTGAATTCGAGCCCCATTGCCAGCCCCGAGCCTCACTGATGGTGCAGAGCCTGCTTGGGATTCTCTCTCTCTCTCGCTCGCTTGCTCGCTCAAAATAAATAAATAAATGTTTTCACAAGAGAGAGACACATTTAAATAGCACTTAAAAAATGAACAATTTAAATTGCATTTTGGGGGGCTAGGGCCTTGGCCCCTCCGCTGAGCAGCCTTGGCTTCTATAAGGGTGATTCTTTGAGTAATGCCACACACACCATGAGCTATTTCTGCTCAGTTCTATTTACTATACAGATAACATAGAATGCTCCTCTGGGGGGAAAAAATACTCTAGTTATATAGTCAGTGCTTTGTCCAGAAGAGGCAAAACAAAACAAAACAAAAAAGCCCCCTGAAAACAGCTGAAGCCAGTGCCCAAACCCGGTCTGCCCTGTTCTTTGCAGCCACAGTGTTAGAGCTGGCCCATCTGGACCATTTGATAAACCTCTACTCATTCTTTGAGGCTTCTATCAAGCGGAGCTTGGCTGCCAAGCTTCTTTGACTCCCTTAAGGCTGTAAAATTCTGCATCTGCACTGCAATTAATACCTTCTGCAAATCTCTACCGTGACACAGCCTTGTATCATATGATGATTGTTATGTATGTATGATAATTGCATGTATGTATGCATGTATGATATTGTTTTCTTATTTGAGCCCTCCCCCTCCTTCCCATTAAACCAGGCATTCTCTGAAGACAGCTATTTTATTTAGGTGTTTGTATCCCCGGCGCTAAGTATGAAGCCTGGCTTGCCACTGTCCCACACGCTTTTCTTGAACGAATGGGTGCGTGAATGAAAAAGTTGAGTCGAGAGCACCAAAAATCACAATTCAAGAATGACTGTAATGATTCCTTACTTTTCAGTATTCTCTAGTATTCTCTTCTGTGCCTCTGTGTCTAGTTTCTGTTCCCTGATAGCATGTTTAAAAACGGCGGCTATTTTATAATCCTCTCAAGTGCGTGGGTGAGGAAGGCAGGCAGGTCACAGTGGGAACTGGGCATCCCTGCTCCGGGACCACTGCGGCCTCAGCTGGAGCGCATCTAGCAACCGGGGCTGGGCAGGAAGGCTCATCTGGGGCCACAGGTCTGAAGCAGCGGTTCGAGCCCGTCAGCCGGGCTCCCCCTGCTTCTGGGTGTCATGACTCACAAGCCTGCTTCTTCACTCACACATGGGGGGCCTGGCCTGCCAAGGCCGGAGCGTCTGGGACTGGTTGGATATGCCTCCCAGCATGGCTCTCTCCTAGTAGTCAGACCTTTTCCCAGACACAATTATAAATCCCAGCACGTTTCACTTCTCTGGTAAACACTATTTAATATAAAAATATGGGGGAGGAAGGGAGAGGTGTGGTGAGCAACATTCCTTCAATTAAAACAAACAAAAAAAAATCCTTCAAAGCCAGTTCCTTTACTGGAAGTAAAGTTAGGAAGTTCGTCCAGAACATCACCTTACAACGGATTATGTTAAATTTACAGGGCACCCGGGTGGCTCAGTCGGTTAAGCATCTGACTCTTGATTTCGACTCAGGTCATGATCTCGCAGTTCGTGAGCTCTCTCTCACCCTACTCTGTCCCTCCCCAGCTTGCACTCGCTCAAAATACGTAAGTAAATAAACTGAAGAAAAAAAAAAAAAAAAAACAACCCAGCAAGATTATGTTAAATTTTCTGTGACCAAATCTTTCTCCACTACCTAGCATCTAAGTAATCCCCTTTCCCCCTTGGTCCCTGAGTGTTTTAGTACTGAGAAAGAATGGGGATTTCTGCAGGTGCCTTCAGAAACAAATGTGCCGTTGGTTACATTCCTTTTGTGATGTTTCGAATTGTATGTTTGACAATAGCGTTTACCTTAAATCAAATATAGGAGCAACAGGAGAAAATTCCTAAAATCTACATGCTAAGAACATCATATCTTTCTAGCGATTACTTCGGTAGCGCAACTTAGTATCTACAGTTTCAGCAAATGAAGTGTCCGGTGTAAAATAAAGCCACTGCCTGAAAACAAGACTTTAAATGTTACTATCGTTGCAATGTTTAACTAGTAATTGCCCTGTGAACGCACACTGTGAACGGCTTGACGTGCATAAACTAGTACAGCCACAAAAATCTCAGGATGCGGTAATATGAAAGCCCCTCAGGGCAACTCTCCACATGGTACCATTGACCCGCCGATCCGATCCCATTACATAAGGATTTTCCCTTCTCTTGGGAAGTAGATGGAGGAGGCATGCTGTTTGCTGTTGCCTATTTTTGAAACAAGGTATGCCAAGGTCTCTGTGCCCTTCCCCAGAAGAATGGGGGGGTGGGGGGGGGTGCAACGTTTGCAAAGTCCGCTTAGCACTATCTTGGGTAGAAATCATGCTTTGCTGGCATTTTATGTTTCTATAAAAGAACAGGAGACACTCGCCCCTCAGAGTCCTCAGTGAAGTAAGAAAGCCGTGATTAGTTAGCAATTGTGATTAGGTGTCTTCAGAGGAGAAAGAAAGAAACAGGGGCAGAAAAATACAAGTTCCCTCCTGGTATCCCTGCAGGGGCTTAACTCAAGGCCAAACAGTCACAGAGAGAACAGTGGCAATTCTGAGGCTCAGAGAGAGTTTGGATAATTAATTATAATTAAGTG
Source organism: Prionailurus viverrinus (assembly GCF_022837055.1). NCBI lineage: Eukaryota > Metazoa > Chordata > Mammalia > Carnivora > Felidae > Prionailurus > Prionailurus viverrinus. The sequence continues at coordinate 23,463,763 of NC_062568.1, forward strand.
GTAATTAATAATGATTTGAATAATTGAGGGTTCCCTACCTTCAGGCTGTGGGCTGGAGACAGTAACACTGAGCCATAATGGAGCCCGAGACAAAGGGGAAATCAGTAATATGTATCCCATCTTTACTAAAATTGTTGATAGTTTGTTCATTACAGGTTTTTTACATAATTTTGTTTTTCAAAACATTCCACTTATTTACTATTTATCTTGATTGCCGAGTTTTTGTGCCTCCTTAAATTGGGCTCCTGTGGCAAGTGCCTCACTCACCTCTCCTTAGCCCAGAAACAATGGAAGGGGCATCTGGATACTGCTTGGCCTGACCTGGAGGTGGGAATAGAGGGAGTCAAATCCGTGGGAGGGAGTCAAATCCTCTGATCCTGGGTGTCCTGAAATTTCCAAATTACAGAGAACGGGATAACCAAATTCTAGTCTGGGATTAAAGACAGCCCAAGTCTTCTGTGTACCTTTATTACTACATGTTACAGATGAGGAACGGAGTCTCAGTGCATGTGACAGACATGCCTAGATGACAAATCTAGAGAGTGGCAAGTGAGGACTTGAATCCATACCCGGGCAACTCCACAGGCTGTACATCCCACCATTCCCCACAAAAATGATAAATAATGTATTTGTTTTTCTTAATACTCAGCTAAAAGTCATGACACAATATCTTCTGTTAACTTTTAGTAACTTTTTTCTTCATATAGAAGTAGTATATATTCATTGAAAAGAAGAAAATACACATAAAGGAGAGAAATCAAAATAAATCAAAATCCTACCCCAAGAACCACCCACTGTTAGCGTTTTGTTGCATCCCTCTCCAAGTTTTATTTTAGTAAAGATGCATTATATTTTGGGGCGCCTGGGTGGTTCAGTTGGTTAAGAGTCTGGCTCTTCATTTCAGCTCAGGTCATGATCTCGAGGTTCATGAGATCGAGACCCACGTCCAGCTCTGTGCTGACAGCACGGAGCCTCCTTGGGATTCTCTCTCCCCCTCTCTTTCTGTCCTTCCCCATCTGGTGGGCATGCGTGCATGTGCTCTCTCTGTCTCTCTCTGTCAAAATAAATAAATAAACATTTTTTAAAAAGGATAAATTATATCTGTATGATTTAAAAATAAAACTAAGCTACAGACACAGTAGTTTTTAATGTGCTCTCTTAACAGTATGCTGTGAACATCTTTTTCTGTCATTGCTTTTTTTGCAGAGTAACTTGCAATAGCTTCATAATATGCATTCACTGGTTCATGAATATTTATTTGAAGGCCAGCTACTCTCCAGGCAGTGACCAGGCACTGGAGACGTGTCAGTTAACAAAACAAAAAATTTATCCCTCTAGGGCTAACGTTTAAATAGAGGGAGATCTTCCAAAAATGTTTTATTCATTCTTAAAATAAATAAATAAATAAATAAATAAATAAATAAATAAATAAATAAATAAAGGGAGACCTTCAAAAAATAAATGAATCAATGCGTGTCACTTAATAGGGACACTATTTTGGATGTGTCGGGGAGTCTTCTGTGACAGGAAGCTGTTTGGGGCTGAACTCCACCCCCCCCCCCCGTGGCCCCCTGTTCCCCCAATTCATATGCTGAGGTCGTAACTCCCACCACCTCAAAGTGTGAGGCACAAATACTGCCTGTATTTGGAGGCAGTGTCTTTAGAGAGGTAGTAAGTTAAAATAAGATCATTAGGGTGAGCCTTAATCCAAATGACTGGTATCCTTTTAAGAAGAGGAAGTTCAGGTGCCAAGGTGGCTCAGCTGGTTAAGCGTCTGACTTTGGCTCAGGTCATGGTCTCATGGTTTGTGGGTTCGAGCCCCGCGTCCGGCTCTGTGCTGACAGCTCGGAGCCTGGAGCCTGCTTTGGATTCTGTGTCTCCCCCTCTCTCTGCCCCTCCCCCACTCACGCTCTGTCTCTCGAAAATAAAATGTTAAAGAAGAGGAAGTTTGGACACAGACATACAGAGAGGGAAGGCCACGTGAAGACACAGGGAGAAGATGTTCTTCTATAATCCAAGGAGTGGGGCCTGCTACAGGTCTTTCCCCACACGGCCTCAGGAAAAGCCAACCCTGTCGGCACCGTCTGGGACCTCCAGCCTCTAGAACTCTGAGAAAAGCAGTTTCTGTTGTTTAAGCTACCAAGCTGGGTACTTTGTTATGGCAGCCCTAGCGAACTAACAGGGGCAGAGAGGTCCGAGTGCAGTGAGAGGGTACAAGTCCCGCAGTACGCCGCGAGCGGTGAGCACCAAAGCCCTGCGGTGGACCTGGCTTGCTCGCTCTGCACTAGAGGGAAGCAAAGGAGCCAGGTTCCTGGAAGGGTAACTGAGGGGAGAATGGAAGGAGGTGAGGGCAGAAGAGGAAGCAGGGTACCACTAGGTCCTAGAGCACCCTGTGGGCCTCAGAATATAGTCTGCAAAATAGGAACCCGCTGGAGAACCACTGGAATATATATATACATACAGTTAAAAAACTGGCTTTTTAAAAAATGTTTGCATTTTGAGAGAGAGGGCGAGCGAGCAGGGGAGGGGCAGAGAGAGAGGGAGACAGAGAATCCCAAGCAGGTTCTGCACTGTCAGTGTGCAGCCGGATGTGGGGCTTGATCTCGCCAACCATGAGATCATGACCGGGGCCCAAATCAAGAGTCAGATACTTAACCGACTGAGCCACCCAGGCGCCCCGGACCTAGCATGTTTTAACAAAGGTCCTCGGCTCCTTTGGGGAGCCCATGTATCAAAAAGTTTGGAACCCTCTTATCCATCAATCAATATGTGGCAGAGCATGGTAAAGGTTTGCAGCGAGAGGCTTCAGGGACACTGGCCCTGAGTCCTAAGCCCTCTTTGTACCCCCACCATCCCACTTGGCCATCCTACTCCCCTATCTGATAAACTGGATAAACCATCATTTTAAACCAGCCTCAGACTTGTTCCATGAGTCCTCTCCACAGGGTCATTCAGCGAGACCTCTTTCCCCATTTCAAGGCCTTCTGGTGGCTATCATAGCCTTTCTCTCCCTTATGTCTTCTCCCTCTTGCTGGATCTGACACCCAGGTTCTCAATCCTCAGGCTCCCTCTACCCCAACTCAAGCCTTCCTAGCTCACTGGCACCAGCTGCCGTCTGCCAGAATTCCATCTTACTCTTCTCTCCCCATTCTCATGCCCTCATTCCCAGGGAACGGAGAAATGGAAGCCTTATCTGATATCTGTAAGTGAAATTTCAGGGAAGTAGACGATGTCTGTTAGTCGGATATGGGACTGAAGTCATGGCTACTCTGCCCCATTTGGAAGCCTCACGCCTTCTGTTAAAGGAGATGTGGTTTATACATACAATGGAATACTACTTGGCATGAGGAAAAATGAAATCTGACCATTTGCAGTGACATGGATGGAACTGGAGGGTATTATGCTAAGTGAAATAAGTCAGTCGGAGAAGGACAGATACCATATGTTTTCACTCATATGTGCAACTTGAGAAACTTAACAGAAGACCATGGGGGAAGGAATGGGAAAAAAATAGTTTCAAACAGAGAGGGAGGGAGGCAAACCATAAGAGACTCTTAAATACTGAGAACAAACTGAGGGTGGATGGGGGGTTGGGGAGAGGGGAAAGTGGGTGATGGGCATGGAGGAGGGCACTTGTTGGGATGAGCACCGGGTGTTGTATGGAATAAAATTTGACAATAAATTATATTTAAAAAAAAATCAGAGGTAATGGATAGAGGGGCAGTTAAGTAGCTAGGAGTTGGACTGAACTTTGACCAGCGTGCTCCTCCAGGGAAGCTTTTGTTAGTTTCCAGATTCCTCTTAGGCTCCTGAGGGGTCCTCTCTCATGAGCCCTCATCAGTAGCTTCCTTTAAGAATGTATGTACAGATGTTTGCCTCCTGTTCAAGGTCTGTCCATGTCCTCCACCAGCCCCCGAGGCCTATTGACTCTATCGATGTATACTTATCCCGCTGAAGGCTGCATTTTGACTGTTATTCACTTCATGAAGACCGGAGATCAAACTGTTCTCTCTCAAGAACAATAAACACATAGAAGTGGAAAAAAACAAATGTATGCCATTAGTAAGGGTGCCAGTTCAGGCCAGACTCTTGGGCTGATCTGTTCACTTGACCACAGATGAGAGTTGACATTAAAAAGACAGGTAGCTGAATATTCCCAAGTGCAAACACCGCAGGGCTGAAGAAGGGGAACCCCAGGAGGGTCACTGGCCTGGGTCCCTGCTCTCACAAAGGGCCTCAATGCCACCAGGTTAAACCAGTATTTACAGAGAAGCATTGGTAGGTTTGAAGAAAGAAGATCATTTCCTCCCAACTTATCTCTGTTTCTCATTACTGGGCCACATCTGTCGAGAATGTTGAACCAGTATTTTTAATAAATCCCCTAATAATTCCCTTAATCATCCTGGGAATAGCATAATTATATTGAACTGAATGTGTGTGGGTGTGCATGTGTGGGTTGAAATTGTTTACTTCTTAGATACTGACATTTAAAATATACCCCAAAGTTGTAACACTATTTTGGCATTTCTTCTTCTTCTTCTTCTTCTTCTTCTTCTTCTGCTGCTGCTGCTGCTGCTGTTTGTTTTGGTTTGGTTGGTTTGCTTTAATATGGAAGTGGCCTGTGCTTCTCCTGACCTCTGAAAGGCCTTATGAAAACCTGAAACCGAGGCAAGGTGACAAAGTCTGGTCATTTAGCAGTAGGGCCTCCTCATGTTACTTCTTTACTTAGAAAAATAAAATGTTGTTGCAGAAGATCCCGAGTTACAAATGTTCTTCCTAGGCCAGCCAGTTTCTGAATTCTTAGATTTTTTTGGTTTAATTTGGCTATCAGGGAATTTTCTAGACTGGAAACATCTAAGCAAGACCAAAACAAAATCTCAAGGGTGAATCCACATCTTCCAGGTTGAGTGAGAATCAGATATGCCTCTGGGATGAAGTGAGCAAGGGAATTGATTTTCACCCTACACAGTCATCTCAAAATCAGATAGAAGGTGAGTGAAAAATTATACAGGTTTCTGCGTATCTTACCAGATTCTCATTCCTATTTTCTTGGGCAAAAGAGCAAAGTGCCTGGTGTACTTTGTTAAGAACGTCAGTAAAACTGTGGTTTAATCTTTGTAATTGTCATTGCTAACCAGACACTAACGGTGCCTCTAGGTTCAGTAGAGAAATGACAGCATAAAACTTCTTAGTGACACTCATACTTCATAATAATACCGTCATCTTGAGTTTGAGGGATCATGACACTGTCTGTATGTAGTTTTAAATTCCCCAGTGATGCCAAATATATTTGTGTCAACAGACGCTGTTCCAAAATACCGGAGTTCAATTTAGCTGAATACCAGGGGACTGACTCAAATTACGTTGAAGGAAAAAAATATATCTTTAACCAACTCAGATGGAAAAACATGGAAAATCTGTGTTACAAAGGGTTGTAAAGTAGTAAAGTAAGACGTTTCCATAAAGGCTAATACATTTTGTATTTTCTTTAATTATGTTATTGCAACCTTTTTCAATTCCATATGTGAAAATGCTGTTTTTACCAACCCATAATAGCATCTAATTCATTACTATTAACACATCACTGTTTTTAGAAATGTGGAACTTTGTCTTCTATTACAGAACTATTTAATATAGTGAAATACCAATAATTGTAGTAATAATAATCACTAATGTAATATCGAACTCTAAGCAAGTACTTAATATGAGCTAGAAGCTTTGCTAGTTAAGCACTTTTGTGGATTATTTTATATAAACCTCCTGACAACCTTATGAGATAGGTAATTTATTAATTCTTATTCTAGTGAGTGGCTAAGATTTTTATTGAGAATCTACTATATGCCGGGCACTGGACACGTATTAACTCATTCATTCCTCACAACTCTCCACAAAGCAGGTGCTCTCATTATTCCCATTTTAGGGATGAGGAGACTAAGGCACAGAGTTGAAGTGATCCGCCAAAGGCCAGACAGCTGTAAGTGACAGAGCCAACACTTAAACTCTGTCTGTCTCCAAGCTTAATCTCTTCCTTACTAAGCAGCCGCTCAACACAAATTACATTTTTTTTTTGAGCCTTTTGTGTGTCAGGCACTGTATCAAGTGATCTTCATGGGTTAATTATTCCTCCTTGAGGAGCTCATTGTTTTCCCATTTTTCAAATGAGGAAAATGAGGCACAGGCCACTTGCTCAGGGTTCAAAACCTGGTCGGGCCTGACTCCCAAGCTCGTTCTCTTTCCATTGTATTGCATGGGAAAAGATGGTATGGCTTCTGAAGGTGCCTGGTGACTCTGAGGGAAAAGTCTATGTTTTGTGGGAATCCAATTAATCAGGTCCTGACGTAGGAGAAACACTCGATCAATATAGCATGCTGTACGTCAGACACACAGGCGTGGACAACTGGACGACACGCTCTCCATAGGTCTCCCTGCACCTTCCAGCATTGGCCCAAGAAACAGAGAGCAAAGAAAGGCAGATGAGGCCGCCATCTTCAGAAACCAGCCCTAGAAGACCTCCGGCAGTGTTGTGGCCACGTCTGGAAGACATGGGGTCAGAACGTGGCCTCACCAGTGCTGATTCCACATGGTTTTAAGCCACGTGTGAGGGCCAGTGTTTGAAAGGTTCAAGTGGCAGGCAAGCAGTGGAAGCACCGGAGAAACCATCCTTGCAGGGTGAAAACCCGCTTAGTGGTTTTTCCTGTTATTCATTTTGAGTTTCCTCTTCCTTATCATTGAACATTGTTTAAGGAATTACTGAAGTATGAAGCTGCAGCAATTTCTATTTGCTTAAGTTGCTTTTTGACATATATTCTTAGCCTCAGCTTTTGACAAAAACCTTCAAAAATCTGGCCGTGGTGCCAGGCCAGGCTTGTGCACTGTGCAAGAGATAGTTCTCCTGAAAAAGAGGTGCTTCATTTTCCTGAACCATATACACAATTGTCCCTTTTCTTTGATCCTTCAGAAATGAGTCTTTCACACAATAACCCACTGTCATTTCTTCTTCCTGAAATCATCTCATTTTATTGTATTTTATATATATAAATAGGTATACACACACACACACACACACACACACTATATTCATATAATCACAAATTGACTTACAATGCTTGAGTCTTCAAAGAAAAGAAATACACAATAATAAATGTATAAGGAAAGATTATATGGCACCTAGCAGGTACTCAATACATTTTGTTAAAGTGAAATAAAATACATTTGAAAACATAAATTATAAAAGATCAAGGCTTCTCCCTGGATTTAAAAAACACAGTTATAGCCTCAGAACATAACCAATCCCATAAACAAAGATTTATGCACAGATATTTATGGCAGAAAACATGGAAACAATGTAAATAGGCAATTAGAATTATGAAGTAAATGGCATACCCATGAAGAAATATTACGCAACCATGTAAATGATGCTTATAACGTGTTTTAAGAACACGGAGAAATGCTTTTGTAATGCAAAATTTATCATATAAAGGGAATAAAGAATAAGTTCAGTTCCATAAGGATACATTGAAGGGGTGCCTGGGTAGCTCAGTCAGTAGAGCATGCGACGCTTGTGGGTTTGAGCCCCATGTTGGGTGTAGACATTACTTTAAAATCTTAAAAAAAAAAAAAGGATACGTTGAACAGAATGAAAAACTGGAAGGGAATATGCTCACATGTTAATCAGATTTCAGGGTAGTGAGACTACTTTTTTCTCTTGCTTTTCCATTTTTCAGAATTTGTCTCAAATAATGAAGATTTCTTATTTTGATAATTAGAAAAAATGAAAAAAACTAGAAAACATTTCTACAGACAAAACTTATTCATACAGCAACTCAAAATCAGTGAAAAGTTTATACATTTATAAGTTAAACCCATTGGGTGGTTTTAAATATAATCCCCACATAATTGAGTTTCCATAATCCTTGTAGGCAATCTGTTCCAAAGTATGATGGTCAAACATTTCAAGCTTACCTTCAATTATTTGGTTTCAATATAATCCACGATGAATCAGTGACTTTATAGCAAATATGTGTGCTGTCGTATTCTGACATCTTTCTTTTAGTAAACAACCTACCATCTCACCTTTTCCTTATTTTATCATCCCTTGATTGTTTTTATTGCAGCATCTATTTTCTCAGGCTCTTGGGGTGCTAATTCTGCCATTCACTGTCTCCTGACTTTCTCTCCCGTTGGATCATTTCCTCATGAGGTCTGTAGTTTTTCATTGTGAGCATATCTTTAGCAAGATGCATTGTTTCTTCTGTTGTTGCATGTGCTTTGAGTCACAAAAGTGCCCTCAAAGAGAGATTTTGCATTTGCTTCTGGCGTGGCTCTCTGGGATTCCATTCCATTCAGGACCCACTTTTATACTAATTTCTGGGCTCGGAAGCCCCATACCATGTGGACAGTATAAATTTAGATCTTATACTTTTGCACGGGTTTCTATTTCTCAAAGGAAACTCCCTCTTACACACAAAGCACGCAGGGCACGAGCTTCCTGTAGGCCATGGGTGTGGTCTGTCTAACATTCTTGTCACCGAGTGGTCAGCCCTCCCTGGACTCTGCTCTGCAGCAAAGGTCTTGGTTCCAGCTCCCAGCTGGTATGAGCCCTCAGTCACAGCCTTCCTCTTCACAAAGATAGCACTGAAATGCCAGCCCATGGCCATTAGGGCCGACGTCTGGGTAACAGTGTCCCTGGGACTTCTTTGTTGTCTCATACACCAATTGCTCTCATTTTGAGTTCCATCTTTTGTTTTGGTACCTGGCTGTTTCCTTTCAAAGGCCACACACACACACACACACACACACACACTTTTAGGGTTATTACATTTTATTCAGGAATCCTATGGTGTGGAGTGGAAAGAATTGCCTCAGCTAAATTTCAAGTCCTCAAGAGGTTTTTGGGAGAAGAGCACCTCAGACCGTATCATTAGCACACCCGGTGTGTTGCTATCCCTTTTGAGAAGACTCACAAGAGACTAGTCATTAACAACAGAGCATCTACGTTTTTCCAATTTTTCACCTTTTAAAATAAGTTCAAGGCTCGAGGAGCCTGGCTGGCTCATCAGTTGAGTGTGTAACTTTTTAAAATCATTATTATTAATGTTTATTTATTTTTGAGGGGGGGGTGGGGACAGAGGGTGAGCCGGGAGGGGCGGGGAGGGAGAGAGAGTGAGAGAGACACCGAATGTGAGGCAGGCTCCAGGCTCTGAGCTGTCAGCACAGAGCCCGAGGCGGGGCTCGAACTCACAAGCCATGAGATCATGACCTGAGCTGAAGTCAGACGCTTAATCGACTGAGCCACTCAGGCGCCCAGAGTGTGCGATTCATGCTCTTGGGTATTAAGCTCAAGCCCCACGTTGGGTGGAGAGATTACTTAAAATAAATAAATTAATTAAAAAATATAAATTCCAGGTTCTTCATGTATGATAATATGATCTTCATTTCCTTAAATTCTTTTGTTAGAATTTTTTTAGTGTTTATTTATTTTTGAGAGAGAGACAGAATACGAGCGAGGGAGGGCAGAGAGAGGGAAACACAGAACCCGAAGTAGGCTCCAGGCTCTGAGCTGTCAGCACAGAACACGATGTGGGGCTCAAGCTCGCAGACCGTGAGATCGTGACCTGAGCAGAAGTCGGATGCCTAACCGACTGCGCCACCCAGGCGCCCCTCCTTAAAATTCTTTACTGGGTAGAAATGCTCTAGGAATGTCATCCTTTATGTGTGTTGAGGTGGGCAAAAAAGCTAAGAAGTTTCTCTGGACTGTATCCACCATCCTCGTAGTATCATCTGAAGACAGCTTCAACACCAAACCATGGTCAAACTAATTCTTAAAAAGTAAATACCAGGCTTCATAATGGCCAGCAGAAAACTAGATTTACTTCCTGCATCTTTCCCAGGATTTTTCTTATGATTAATTCCAAAGGGCAGTGTCACCCAGATGAAACATAATTTATAAAGTATGTGCTGTGGCTGCCCAGGTACCGTAATAGGGAAGTGAACTGGGCTTCCTCCCTCACCGTGAGTTCAACCCTGGCCGAAGGGAAGAGCCCAATAGAGGGAAAATGAAACCTACCTTAATGGGGGCACCTTGTGCCTCTTCGCCAGGCCGGGGGTCAATCTCGCTCCCGAGATCGCTGGCATTTATAGCCACATCCTCCTTATTGGTGGAGAAAAATTTAAGGGGGGGGGGGGGATGCGGGGAATGCTGGATACAGATAAGCACAACCCAGGGGTAATTGATCAATAGGTTCTGATTTTTATCTGCATCAATAAGATGAGTTTTCCTCCAATGCGTGGACACCTCAACAGAGAGTAACGTTTTTCAAAAAGACATAAAACTTGTTTCTTGCTGGGGATAGAACACCACCAAGATTTTTGGAAGCTCTTTTTGCCACCTGTCACCTCGTTGGCTTGTTATCACTCATTTCACTGCAGAAGTTGCCCAGGGCTGAAGGCCCCCAGGTGTCCACTGGGCAAAGCCGGGGCACCAAAGTTAGCACTGCCCTGCAACCTTCCCTGACACAAGTTTCCCTTTGCAGCCCTGAAATTGGTTCGGTGCTTCTGTCCAGATTTCCTTGCTCGTAGCTCAGTGGGCGGGTCTAACCCTCTCATTCTGATCCGTCCGTGTCTCCGCTCCATCACTACTGGAATTTCCACTCATATCGCTGCCCTTCCACCATAAATCTTCCCCTCGTTATTCCTGAACTCAGTCCACACGGGCTTTCACATGAGCCAACAGCACATTTGCCACCTCCGCTTGTGTTAAGCATTGGCCGCAATCTTCTAAGTGCCAACAGATGAACCAGTGCGATTCAGGCAGGAAAGGTAGAAACGACTGTGACAGATCTTTGGAAAGCCAAACACTACTTGGTACCTCACTTGTGATGGGAAAATATTCTGATACACAAGAGGCATCTGAATTTATTAGGCTGGCACAGCTATAACGTAACTACTGATAGCTGGGGTTTTTCTCACAGTCTGATAACAGCTTTGTTGCATGATAGCCCTTGGTCATTTATTGCTTCCTGTGGCGAGACACACAGAAAAGAGCGTAATTATGCCTTGACTGGCTGACTTGGATTTGTGACTCATTTGATCAGAAATGTGTGCTCTAACCATAGCAGTTTAATTCATAGTCGCAGTTGGCCTGAGAGTAGATTTAAAAACAAGACTAGAGAGCACTTAGGAAAAAGAGCTGCTTCCCTAAGTTAGTGTTTCTGCTTTGCTTACTATTTTAGCCCCAAACACGCTTGAGTTTTGATTTTGGCCCTGTAACTTTGTAAAAGCTATACAGGTAAGTCCAAAGGGCTAAATAGGGGGACGCCTGTGTGGTTCAGTCGGTGGGGCGTCCCATTTCGGGGATGGTTCATGACCTCACGGCTTGTGAGTTCGAGCCTCGCGTTGGGCTCTGTGCTGACAGCTCAGAGCCTGGAGCCCGCTTCGGATTCTTTGCTCTGTCTCTCTCTCTCTCTCAAAAATAAATAAACATTAAAAAAAAAAAAGGGCTAAGTCGGGAATTAAAAGGTCATAAAGTCTCTTCACCTTGCTTCAGCCTGGAGAGATGGACCTGTCCAGGATCTCCCATGTGTGAAGAGCAAGAAACAGCAGGGAGTGGAAGAGGAAGGGGTCGTGAGCAACAGGTCTGTGGTACAAAGATTAACGTAGCTGTGTCAGTGACAGAAAATGGGCAGAGAGGAGACAGGCCAGGTCCCCGGCTTTGCCCCACGCCCGGGCACAGGAACGGTGGTACAGCATCGGCCCCAAGAGAAGATGAGAAACCCAGATCCGCAAGGTCATGGCGCTGAGAGGTCGCTGGTGTGGAACATTCGTAGGGTTGGTCTGGGATCATCTGAGGATCCCAGCGGCGAGCAACTGAATCTGGCGGGAAAATAACTGTGAGTGGAATTATTGATTTCTTGACCACACTTTGTAGATATACTGGATGTTGTTTCATCCAGTTGTTTGTTGTTTCAATCAGAGGATTGAAGTCAAGACTTCAAGGGCTTGTGAGAATGGGTGGGAAATCTGGAGTCGGCACGTAGAGGTCCTTATTCAGAAATCTCATAAAAATCAGGAGTAGACACAAGATAGAAACATGAGGCACGTTGACAAGGATGAGCTGAAAAACGGTGAAGAGGTCAAAAGATAAGACACTGAACACCCTTCAAATGGGATTTCTCCCCGCATTTGAACTTTTTGAAATCTCACTATCCTCAGGCAATCCTCAAAGAACATAATTTATTTTCTACTTAATGACTGACAAAGGGGCTATCAATTTCCCATAGAGGCCATGTGATGGTGAATTTTATGTGTCAACATGACCAAGCTAAAGGATGCCCACGTAGCTGGTAAAACATTATTCTGGGTGTGTCTGTGAGGGCATCTCTGGAGGAGATCAGTATCTGATTCCATAGACTGCATAAAGGAGATTCATCCTCACCGGTGTGGGTGGGCAACATCCAATCTGCAGAGGGACTGAATGGGACAAAAAGGCAAAGGAAGAACAAATTCTTGGCTTTTTCTTTTTGAGCTGAGGTGCTCACCTGCCCTTGGCCATGAGCGCTCTTGGCCTCAGGCCTTTGGACTCCAGGACTTACACCAGGTCCACCCCTACCCACTACACACAGTTTACAGGCCTTCAGACTCAGACTCAATTATACCACTGTTTGTCCTGGTTCTCTGGCTTGCAGAGGACTGATCATGGGACTTCTTGACCCCCATAGTTACATGAGCCAATTCTTAGAATTCCCCAAATTCTTATGATGTATATTATGATCTATGCATTCACACATTTCATATCCTATTGGTTCTGTTTCTCCAGAGAACTCTAATGCAGGCCATTTCTTCACATAAAGTCTTCTATTATAGGGAGAATAAAACCACATTTAAAAATACAACCAGGCTTCTTCTTCTATTCCCTTTCCTTCTTTTCTCTTCTCTTCCTCAACAGTTCAGTCTTAAAGCCATGGGGTGAGCAAAACAAGAGATGTGTCTGTGGGAGTAGGGGGCCGAGTGGGGAATGGCCCAGGGTGGGGTACCAGAGTCTGCACGGAGAGAGCAGGTACCCCGTTAGAGGGGTAGCCTGGCACAAATGTCAGAGCCCTCGTGGTGTGCCAAGGCTATCCCGTGGAGACCAGTTTTGGTATAGAGGAGGTGGAGGTTCTAGCCTGAGTAGGGTGAGGAGGTAAGGTTGCCAGATTTAGCAACAAAACAAAACAAAACAAAACAAAACACACCAAAAAAAAAAAAAAACCCAACCCCCCCCCCAGAAAAAAACCCCAAAACAAAACATGACACTTGGTTAAGTTTGAAGTTCAGATAAACAGTAAGTAATATTTTTAGTATGAATATCTTGCATGAATTCTTTGAAGTTTCTCTGAAATTCAAATTTAACTGGACTTCCTATATTTTGCCTGGTAACGGGATGATGGGGGACATCGACCCAGAGGGTGGCCTGGAGTGGGGGTGTTGGAGCTTGAGTGGGGTGGGGAGGGCATCCATGAGGATGGGGAAGTGGCCCAAAAGGAGGGGGTCAGAGCTGGAGTAGGGAAAGGAGGCCCTTGGCGTGGGAAGTGGAATGGCAGAGGAGTTGTGAGGTTCCTGGGGCTGCTGTAACAAATGACCACAGATCTGGGAGCTTCATGCAACAGAAATCTATTCTCCCCCAGATCTGAAGGGCAGGGGTCTGAAATCAAGATGTCTGCTGGCAGTGCCACATCCAAATACTCTAGGGGAGAATCCTTCCTTGCCCCTTGCCCCTTCCAGCTTTGGGTGGCCACAGGCATATTTCTCGGCTTGTGGCCGCACAACTCCAATCCCTGCCTGGGTCTCTATGTGGCTTTCCCCTCTTCTCCCTGTGTGTCTCTCCCCTGTGTGCATATCCTTTCTAAATTTATTTATTTTTGAGAGATAGAGAGAGAGAGCATGAGCAGGGGAGGGGCAGAGAGAGAGGGAGACACAGAATCCAAAGCAGGCTCCAGGCTCTGAGCTGTCAGCACAGAGCCCGATGTGGGGCTCGAACCCACGAGCCATGAGATCATGACCTGAGCCGAAGTCGGACGCTTGACCAACTGAGCCACCCAGGTGTCCATGTGTATATCCTTTCTAAAGACAGTGGTCATTGGATTTAGGCCTCACTCATAATCCCCAAGCCCCCTTTTCCAAATAAAGTCACATTCACAGGTTTTAGGGGTTAGGATGTGGACATGCCTTTGCGGGGTGGGGGGGAGGGGGAGCAACCATTCAACCCAGTCTAGTAACATATAGGGAACTGATCAAATAAGAAAATATTTTAAAGATAATGCAAGTCTGGGGGTGCCTGGGTGGCTCGGTTGATTAAGTGTCCGACTTGGCTCAGGTCAGAATCTCACAGCTCGTGAGTTCAAGCCCCACATCGGGCTCTGTGCTGACAGCTCAGAGCCTAGAGCCTACTTCGGATTTTCTGTCTCCCTCTCTCTGTCCCTCCTCTGCTTGTGCACTCTCTCTCTGTCTCTCTTTCTCTCTCAAAACTAAATAAACATTTTAAAAAATTTTTAAAAAGATAATGCAAGGTGTAAGAAAGTGGTCTGGTTTCATTCTTCTGCATGTTGCTGTCCAGTTCTCCCAGCACCATTTGCTAAAAAGACTGTCTTTTTTCTATTGGATACTCTTTTTTGCTTTGTCAAAAATTAGTTGGCCATATATTTGTGGGTCCAATTCTAGGTTCTCTATTCTATTCCATTGGTCTATGTGTCTGTTTTTGTGTCGATACCTTACAGTCTTGATGATTACAGCTTTGTAGCAGAGGCTAAAGTCTGGGATTGTGATGCCTCCCAGTTTGGTTTTCTTCTTCAATTAATAAACTCAAAATGTATGAAAGACCTAAATGTGGGACAGGAAACCATCAAAACCCTAGAGGAGAAAGCAGGCAACAACCTCTCTGACCTTACCGCAGCAATTTCTTGTTCAACACATCTCCAAAGGCAAGGGAATTAAAAGCAAAAATGAACTATTGGGACCTCATCAAGATAAAAGCTTCTTCACTGCAAAGGAAACAATCAACAAAACTAAAAGGCAACCGACAGAATGGGAAAAGATATTTGCAAATGACATATCGGATAAAGGACTAGTATCGAAAATCTGTAAAGAACTTACCAAACTCCACACCTGAAAAACAAATAAACCAGTGAAGAAATGGGCAGAAGACATGAATAGACACTTTTCCAAAGAAGACATTCAGATGGCCAACGGACACATGAAAAGATGCTCATCATCACTCATCATCAGGGAAATACAAATCAAAGCCACACTGAGATACCACCTCACACACGTCAGAGTGACTAAAATGAACAAATCAGGAAACTATAGATGCTGGCGAGGATGTGGAGAAATGGGAACCCTCTTGCACTGCTGGTGGGAAAGCAAGCTGGTGCAGCCATTCTGGAAAACAGTGTGGAGGTTCCTCAAAAAATTAAAAATAGAACTACACTTCAACCGAGTGATAGCACTACTAGGAATTTATCCAAAGGATACAGGAGTGCTGATTCATAGGGACACATATACCCCAATGTTTATAGCAGCGCTTTCAACAATAGCCAAATTATGAAAAGAGTCTAAGTGTCCATCAACTGATGAATGGATAAAGAAGTTGTGGTTTATATATACAATGGAATACTACTTGGCAATGAGAAAGAATGAAATCATGCCATTTGCAGCAACATGGATGGAACTGAAGGGTATTATGCTGAGTGAAATAAGTCAGTCAGAGAAGGACAAATATCATACATTTTCACTCATATGTGGATCTTGAGAAACTTAACAGAAGTCCATGGGGGAGGGGAAGGGGAAAAATAGTTACAAACAGAGAGGGAGGGAGGCAAACCACAAGAGACTCTTAATACCGAGAACAAACTGAGGGTGGATGGGGAGTGGAGAAGAGGAGAAAATGGGTGATGGGCATTGAGGCGGGCACTTGTTGAGATGAGCACTGGGTGTTGTATGTAAGCCGATTTGACAATTATATTAAAAAAATAAAAAATAAATATGCACCCTTAACAAAAAAAGATAATGCAAGCCTGGTTTTTCCTACAGAATAGTTTGAAAAGACATTGAATTGGAATTGGGTGTATCACTGTTAACTGATGGTTTTCAATATATATAGGTAAGGTCAGAAATAATTCTAGATGTAAATGTCTGCCTGTGGGTGTGTTTGTGCTGTCTACTGGCCAGTGACACCCCAGGAGCAAGAAGTACATCCAGTGACCAGATCTTGCCTTCCAAACACCATTTCCCAGTAAAGGAAATCAGGTTTCCTTGGAGAAATAGTTGATTCCAGGGCTGGTACAAGGAAAGTACAAAGCAAGCCTAGAATATTTTGCTATACCAGAAAACAAAAAGGTACTTAAAGAATAAAGTGGTCGTGTTAAGGACACAAAAGTCAGCTGGACAGCTTCCAACTACCAAATCAGGGACAATTTGAGCATCAACACAAATGATGAAAAAAGTGAATTACAATGCAACATCTAAAACAAGAATCCACAAGTCCACACTGGTATACATGGATGAATAAATCAATTGCAAGTTTAATAAGAAATGGGATTTTTTTCATACTTTTAAAGGACCATCCCACAAGATATTTATCAGCTACAAAGGGGAAAAGAGCAATTTTACAATGAAGAGGTCTGGCAGACACTATCTTAATCAAATGATCAAAGTGGCCGTCATCAGTAACGGGACAGAGTTAAATCATGCACCACCTGGTAGGATGCAGAGAGAACTCAGCATCAGTTCTGTGCTCTTCTTGCCAAAAATCCATGCTAATCTTAAGTTTAATCATGAGGAAACAGCAATTAAACCCAAATCGAGGATCATTCTACAACATAGCGGTCTTGGACTCTTCCACAGTGTGAAGCCAATGAGAATAAAAAAAGGCTGCACCAGGGGCTCCTGGGTGGCTCAGTCAGTTAAGCATCTGACTTCAGCTCAGGTCATGATCTCAAGGTTCGTGGGTTCAAGCCATGCATCGAGCTCTCTGCTGACAGGTCAGAGCCTGGAGCCTGCTTCAGATTCTGTGTCTCCCTCTCTCACTGTTCCTCCCAGCTCATGCTCTGTCTCTGTCTCTCAAAAATAAATAAATGTTTAAAAAAAAAAAAAGGCCGAACCAATGTTCCAGGATGTAGGCCACTAAAGAGATACGGCAACCACATGTAATACCTGATTTGGAATTGGATGCTTCTGCTGTAATGGAATGGTTGGAATGTAATTTTGGTCAAACTTGAATGAGTCTAAGTATTATTTTTTTTAATGTTTATTTTTGATAGAGAGAGACAGAGCATGAGTGGGAGAGGGGAAGAGAGAGAGGGAGACACAGAATCCAAAGCAGGCTCCAGGCTCCGAGCTGTCAGCACAGAGCTAGACGTGGGGCTCGAACTCACAGACCGCAAGATCATGACCTGAGCCGAAGTCGGACACTCAACCGACTGAGCCACCCAGGCACTCTGAGCTGTAAGTATCATTAAGTGGTAGTGGAGTATCAGTGTTAATTTCTGGATTTTGGTTGTTATTTTATGGTCATGTAGGAGAGTGTTCTTAGGAAAACACACAGAGAAATATTTAGGGGTGATGTGCTAGCAGGTTGATATCAACTTACTCTCATGATTAGGGGAAATAAAATTTTTTGAACAGTACTTGCAATTTTCCTGTAATTGTTTCAAAAATTTAAATCTATTGTTATTTCAAAATTTCACAACTGAAAAACATACAGCTGGAAAGGCCAAGAATTCTGTTCATATATGTTCACTGCAGCGTTACTTACAATATCAGAAAACTAAAAACAATGAAAATGTGCAACAATTTGTACAGAATGATTTCAACTGTATTTAAAAAGATAGAAAAAAAGATTAGAAGGAAATGTATGAAAATGTCAAGATTATGTTATCTATCCGGAAGGGTTTCCTTTTTTTGCAGGGGCATGTATAATATACAGAAAGGTTCACTAGGACTAGATAGTTGAAATTAATCACAGGCTGAACAGAAGTGAGGAAAGTGATGAAGTGAAATAATCTGAGGTAAATAGAAGAATTTAACAAGACTATGTAATCGCATCATGTATGTCTTTAATTTCTGACAAGTCAACTCTGCACACTCAAATTGTATTTTTCACACAATCTAGGGCTGAAGTGCAAGCCAACAACTTCATCTGTTACCCTAGCAATAGAAACAGTGATGGACTCCTGAAAGAAAAGCTGGCTGTGCTACATTTATTAAGAAATGGTAAAGGGGCGCCTGGGTGGCGCAGTCGGTTAAGCGTCCGACTTCAGCCAGGTCACGATCTCGCGGTCCGGGAGTTCGAGCCCCGCGTCAGGCTCTGGGCTGATGGCTCGGAGCCTGGAGCCTGTTTCCGATTCTGTGTTTCCCTCTCTCTCTGCCCCTCCCCCGTTCATGCTCTGTCTCTCTCTGTCCCAAAAATAAATAAACGTTGAGAGAAAAAAAAATTTAAAAAATAAAAGAAATGGTAAAGGGGGCACCTGGGTGGTTCAGTTGGTTAAGCGTCCGACTTCGACTAAGGTCATGATCTTGCAATTCATGAGTTTGAGCCCCTTGTCAGGTCTGTGCTGACAGCTCAGAGCCTGGAGTCTGCTTCAGATTCTCTGTCTCCCTCTCTCTCTGCCCCTCTCCCACTCATTCTCTCTCTCTCAAAAAAGAAAAAAAAAATTAAAAAAAAAGAAATGGTAAAGAATATCCTAATCCTGACTATTACTATACCCTGGGCAAGTCAAGGGATTTTCCAGAGTGATTGTCATACAGCAGATACAATTTTCGTTTGACATGCTGTGTAAAATGTAACCTTTGTTGAAACAGTGACTCTTGTCTTGATTTTAGAGTACATTTCAACATTGACTTTAATTCCTTCTGGGGTTCTTAACTAAATAGCCTGAACTTGTTTTTAAGTTGAGATATAATTCACATAGCATAAAATATATTCTTTTAAGGTATATATTTGGTTTTAATGATCAGTTTAACATGGCACAAGAGAACTACAGAGCAAAGAGAAATTTCATTTTAAGTAATTCTACAGATTTTCTTAAAGAAAAGGACATTCAGATTCTAACATTTGGACAGGAAAGACCAAGCCGATGGGGAAAGATCTGACTGGCCCCTTCACTGACATGGCAGGGGCTCCTCTGAGCCTGGCGACCCTGAGCCAAAGTAGACGTACACAAAATTTGTTTTTAGTGCCCCTCACCCCTCACCCCTCCACTCTCTTTTTCTCCTTCCCTCTCTCTTCCCTCACTTTCTTCCATTTTGCCTGGCCTCTGGACAAACACTCTTTCCCTGACCAGAATCCACCTTGGGGTGAGGAAGAACGTGTGGAATCACAGGTAAGGTTGGAGCGATATTTTGTCATTGGTGTTATTTTCCGACAATCAGTGCTGACTGGGCAGCCACTGTGTCTGAGGCATTCTGTCCTGGAGCTGTGGGGATTCACACTCCATGGGGCTACACACCTCGGAATCAAGTCCCTACCTGTCCTTCCCAGGCCACTTCATGGTCTTCCCAGTGCCAGAGGCAGCCTGGCACCCAGAGAGGGCAGCAGTCTGGGGGTCAGGTAGGACTGGCTGGAACTTTGCTTCGTGGTTTGCTGTGTATAAGATCCTGGCCGATTGCACTCTCTCTCCAAGCCTCACTTTCTTCCCGGTAAAATGGTAGTAAGGGTAGTCCCAGCTTCTAAAAGATGTAGATTTTTTAAAGGATCCCTCAATGTTACTTCTGTTTTGTATTAGTTTCCTGTTGCTGCTGAAACAAATTACCAAACAACACAACTTTGTTGTCTTATAGTTCTGCAAGTTAGTTTAACATGGGTCTCACTGGGCTAAGACCAAAGTGTTGGCAGGGCCACATTCCTTCTGGAGGCTCTAGAAAAGAATCCATTTCCTTGCCTCTTCCAGCTTCTAGAGGCTGCTTGCATTCTGTGGCTCATTGCCTCTTCCCCCCATCCCTCCAGCCTCTGCTTCTGTGGTCACATCTCCTTCTTTGACCCTCTTGACTCCCTCTTGTATACAAGGACCCTTGTGACTGCACCGGGCCCAGCCTGATAATCCAGGACGATCTCTCCCTCTCAAGAGCCTCAACTAACTCACACATGTAAAGCTCCATTTGCCATGGAAGGTGACATATTCACAGAATCTGGGGATTAGAACATGAACATCTTGGGGGGGGGGCATTATTCTGCCTACCATACTTTTTCTTCCCTCCCACATTTCCTAACCCCACGGGTGTCCCCAACCTGGCCCAAACCTCCCTTGACTGCTTGACTTCTCTTAGGTCTCCTACTCATGCCTTTGCACTTCCAGCCATCACCTTCTCTTTCTCTTCCAGTCCAAATCCGACACATTCCATGAGTCCCACCAAATCATGAGTACTCTGGCGATGCCTTCCCAGGCCATCCAACCCACAAACACGGCTTCCTAAACCCCACCACATGGAGTTAGCAGCACCATTCATTTGGTAAACCCTCTGCCTTCTTGTCATGTATTCATGCCACACAAGTGCTGCAAAAATGTTGAATGATTGGAAGAAGCTCCACCAGCAGACTCATTAGCAAATTGAGAGCCATGCCTTTTCGCCCCAGCTTTATTGCGATGTAATTGACATATAACATTGTGTTAGTTTAAGGTGAACAGTGGTATGATATGATATAGGTATATATTGCAAAATGATCAACATAATTAGGTTAATTAATGCATCCATCACCTCACATAATTACCATTTGTGTGTGTGCATGTGTGAGAATATTTAAGATCTGCTCTTTTAGCAATTTTCAAATACACAATGTGGGGCTCGAACTCACAAACTGTGAGATATGACCCAAGACGAAGTCAGACACGCAACCGACCGAGCCACCCAGGTGTGCCTGTTTCTTTAGTTTAGAGCAACCCCAACTCACCTCTTGCAAAAACATTCCTAGGGCATACCTTCTTTTTCATTTGGCGTTAATGACAACCTTCAGTAACAATTTTGCCTCAACCTTTCCTATCCAACTTCTTATGGTGTCTGGATTTGATACCCATGTGTATGGTCAATAGAAGCTCTTCTAGGAATACTTGTGGCACCCCTGAGATATACTTGTACCACCCCTGTGGCATCCCTGCTCTGGAGGCCACCATGGCCTGTGGAGGGTGGGGGAGAAGTCAGAAGTGAGAAGCCTCCTTAAACCTTCTCATTCTACTGCAGGATGACCTTCTTCAAAATGTGTGGCCTTCCTTAGTTTACACGTTGCTAGTATATTACTTAGGCTAACTTATTTTTCATTTTTTAAGGGTTTTGGAAAAGGGGCTCAGTGACTGTGCATCTATTATTCTATCTTACCCCCAAAAGAGGGATATCACTGTTTCATGCGTCATTTGGCTTTTCTAGACCAGGAAAATCACTTTCTGTGTGTATGTATTCTACATGTTTTTCCTTTGCTATTCATATTTTGAAAAATATCTTTACTAGAACTTTTTCATCATCGGCTAATTCCATTTATTGGGCAACACTTTCTCCCAGTCAAGGAAAGGGACAGGGCATTTCTGGGTTGCTCGTGGCCTTAGGATTCTAACTATAAGCCATAAATTCACATCAATGTGCACCTCATAAAACACTACTTGTTGTCTCCCAATTTTGAAAGATGAGTTGAAACCTTTTTAATATAATTCGGCAAACATTTACTCCAGGAACACTTTGCTGGGATTTTGTGGAATAAATAGATGAATAAGAGCCAGTCCTGGCCATCCTAGGGAGATAAGACACAAACACAGATAACTGCACATGAACTATTTCAGGCATCCCTTCTGACTCACCACTGTTGATACACTGGGCCTGAGACCAAGAAAAATTGAACCCAAGATTTAAGAAAAAAAAAAAAAAGCCCGTTCAACTTAACTACAGATTTCTCAGGTTTTAAATAACATCACAAAGACTCCTGACCGCTTGGAACTTGGCTTTTCTAAGCAATACAAAACCGAGCAATAGAAAACAGCACTGCTTCTGTGACTGTGTTTTACAGTGGAGCACAGGTGTGGGGTTTTGCTGGTGTTCAACCACAGAAGACGAATATGTAATGTTCCCCCTTCCCTTTAAGGAAAAAAAAATCAGGAAGGAACTTAAATACAAGGCTTTTCCTCCCATTTTACATTCAAACATGCCTTGCAGGAAATGAACAAATAGTCATTCTCAAATGTAACATTGTGCTCCTTGCACTGTAGCACAGAAAGAGCTTTACAGGAATTTCGTGTGTTCCGGAAGTTGAGTTTTTAAGGACAAACGTGGAACTTGGATTGTCACTTCCTGTAGTGTTGAAATGCCAAATTCTTGAGCCCAACACGTAAGATCTCCAAAATCTCATCCCGACTCGTTGCCGGCCTCCTGTGTGTGTCCTTCTTACTCCACCAACCCTGCCATGTTTTCATTAAAAACTAAAAACTAAACACTACTTAATAGCTTTCAAATAAAACTTGAACATAGCTTTTTGAAAAGGGCAAGAGGTTCTTTCAGAAACAAAGATGTACATTTGTGCCTTTAAATACTTTCACCAATAAGAAAAAGAGAGATGGAAATTCTAGCCAACATAGGAAACAGTAACAAGATAGAGTTGTCCCGTGGACCACCAATAATTATTTCTAAGAAATAAAGGAAAAAAGAAAAAGAAAAAGAAAGAATTAAAAAGCTAGAATTACCTTTAAAAATGAATGTAGCCCAGAAGAAAAAAATCAAAACCATTTTAAAGGGAGATTTAAAAAATGACATATTGGGGGCACCTGGGTGGCTCAGTCGGTTAAGCATCTGACTTCAGCTCAGGTCATGATTTCATAGTCCGTGAGTTCGAGCCCCATGTTGGGCCCTGTGTTGACAGCTCAGAGGCTGGAGCCTGCTTCAGATTCTGTGTCTCCCTCTCTCTCTGCCTCTCCCCCGCTCATGCTCTGTCTCTCTCACTCTCAAAAATGAATAAATGTTAAAGAAAAAATTTAAAAAATAACATATTAATGTATGTCATGCTCCTATAAATTTTCCTCCAATTTAGTACAAATATTTATTTTGTATTTGGCTAGTTCTACCTGATATTAAAATAAATAAAAGCTGCAATAATTCAAGCAGATGTTATTGGAAAATGACTGGAGAAGTAAGTTAATAGAACGGAACAGATAGCTCAGAAATAGATCCTAGTACATAGAATACTTTAGAAATTTATGAAAAAAGAGAGGATTTTTCAATAAAGGGGGTTGAGAAGATCTTAGTTCTTTAAGAAGAAATTCCTCATCTCATACTCTATAATCAAATGTGTTCCAAGTGGTATTTAAAAACGAAAGGTTCAAATAAAATAGTAAAGCCTGCAGACAAAGTAGACAAAGTGAACATTTATCCAACATCAGGAGGAGAGGGTTCTTTGAGTTCGGAAGTATGAAGAGGAATCAAAAGAAGAGCAGTGTAATATTTGATCACAGAACTCCCAAACTTCGCATATTAAATTCAAGCAGAAGTAAACAACCAATGTCCAGTCAAGTGGTGCAGCAACCTCATGCTTGACAAACTGTCCCCTCCTACCTCTGTCCCCACACCCGTTACAACCCACAGCAATAGTAAATAGGACATTAAAAGGGAAAATGGGTGCCTGCGTGGCTCAGTCGGTTAAATGTCGGACTCCTGATGTGGCTCAGGTCATGACCTCACAGTCTGTGAGATACCCAAGGCTTCAGCTCCCGCAGGTTCATGAAGACTAACCACCTCTAGCAGATCTTTGAGGACACAGACCAAGCTGGAGCTCCCCCTTGTCATAGGAGACTGAAGGAAGGTTGCTCACACATTGCTTAGAGGTATGGATTCATTAAAAAGCTGCAAATGTTGGGAAGTAGGAATTCAGACAAGCTTGGTGTTGAGAGGGAATCTGTGACATCCACGATAACAAAGTTAACCAGGAATATCAAAATACTACTGTGTAGTCAGTTCTGAATTGGGGGTGCCGGGGTGCTGTGAGGCACAAAAGCAATATAGTCACACAGGAAGGCGTGATCATGGAGGGAAAGAGAAGGAAAGAAAATAAAAGATTAAGCACTTTTCTATTAAAAATGAACCTCCTGAAAAATAAAATTCCAAAACCATATTAAAATATCTAACATAAGAAAGAGTGTGAGTCCTACCTTCCCACTCTAGATAAAATTGATTTTATGAAATTATTCAACAAAGAATTCAAAATAAAAAATGCTGATGATGCACTAAGAGATAAGTGAAAGTAACCTTTGTATTCAAAAAGAACAGGGGTGCCTGGGTGGCTCAGCTGGTTAAGCATCTGACTTTGGCTCAGGTCATGATCTCATGGTTTGTGAGTCAGAGCCCTGCGTCCAAGCTCTGTGCTTAGAGCGCAGAGCCTGCTTCAGACTCTCTGTCCCCCTCTCTCTGCCCCTCCCCTACTCATTCTCTCCCTCTCTTTCTCTCTCTCTCTCTCTCAAAAATAAACAATAAAAAGCACAAAAATTTGAACAAAAAAATCAATAATGAAACAAGAAACAGGTGGATCTGAAAGAGAAAAAATAGAAATAGAAAATATAGACATTAAAATTAAAAGATCAATTGAAAGGATGAATTTTAGGCTGGAAATATTTAGAGAGAGAATTGGAAGAGAAAAATTCACCCAGTTCCTGGCCAAAGAGAAGAAAAATAGGAAAGAATGATGAAGCAGTACTGAGGATCTATTGCAAGGATTCCAGAAGAAGAAAAATGAAGGGAAAGAGCCAAAATCCTCAGACTGAAAGTGTATTGTACGTACCAAAAAGATAAAAAAGTTAAACTGCAGGGTGAGTTCAAAACAGCAAGGACAACAAGAAAATCTTAAGGGCTATCATAAGTAAAAGACAGGGTGTGCAATTAGGCAACAGTCTTCTCATCAGATGACACAAAAAAGCCAGTGAAGTAATAGCTTCAAGGAACTGAGAAATATAGATGTCTACACGGCTAAACTCTTGCTATGTGTATGCAAAAATGAAACCATTTCAAATAACCAAGTGTAAGACCAAGAGATTAGCCACCTGCAGACCGGGGCTGATATTTATCCAGTATGGCACTGGCGTGAGCAAAGAGGCTGCTTATGGTTAGTGTCTGTTACTGTTGATGAGTACCCATGCTATTCTAGGATGTGATATCTTTAATATCACCTCTGAACACTTCCTTACTGGTTAGTAAATACTGTTGCCCCAAACACTCAGGTGCGCTCCGGCCATCTCAATCCTGCTCAGACCTATCCACGATTTTACAGCTAAAGCCTTAATGGCCAGTAACCCAGACAGAAGATCCGACTTTGGCTCAGGTCATGATCTCGCGGTTTGTGAGTTCAAGCCCCATGTTGGGCCCTCTGCTGTCAGCACAGAGCCTGCTTCGGATCCTCTGTCTCCCTTTCTCTCTGCCCCTCCCCCACTAGTTCTCTCTGTCTCTCTGTCTCTCGCTCTCTCTCAAAATAAATAAATAAACTTAAAAAAAAAGAAGAAAATCTAGTCACATGCTACAACATGGATCAACCTTGAGGCCGTTATGCTAAGCAAAAGAAACCAGTTGCAAAAGACAAATATTGTATGATTCCACTAACGTAGTTAAACTCATAAAAACAGAAAGCAGACTGGTAGTTGCCAGGGGCTGGGTGGGTAGGGGGAAATGGGGAGATGTTGTTTAATAGAATTTCAGTTTTGTCAGATGAAAAAGTTCTGGAGATCCATCACATAACAAGGTGAATATACTTAACACTACTGAACTGTGTACTTAAAAATGGGTTCAGATGATAGATTTTATATTATTATTATTATTATTATTTTACCACAGTACAAAACAAACCTAAGCAATTCTAACTTAGTATCTTTGGGGACAGGTGGAGTGCAGGGAGGGTAGGCGGTGAATATTTTTAAAAACCTCTCGGGTGATTTTTAATGTGCTGCTAAGGTGAAAGCCACTGAATTATGCCTAAAATTAAACCATATGGAATTTGAAAGAAAAAAAAAAAGAGAATGGGAAAGAGAGCAGAGAGATTAAAGACAAAGAGAGAAAAAGGGGAAATACTGTTTTTAAAAGCCCGTGCAGCAGTTACAGTCTTAGACAAAATAGAATATGAAGCAAACCCTTAGATAAGCTGGGATGCCACACCAGGATCAAGGGGGAAAGCCATGTGCCATCATGAATGGTATGGGCTCAACAACATAGTTACTACATATGGGAAGCAGGGACTGACAGAATGGTAGGAGACAGTTACAAATCTAAAATCATGGTGGGAAATGTTCAACGCCTTGTTCAGAAACTACTAGATCAAGAAGACAAAAATTTTGGGCAAGGATAAAGAATATTTAGAAAGTAAAGCTAGCAGTCTTGATCTAGTAGGGATAGGGAGAACCTGGAAGGGTAAAAACAGAGACGGTTTCTTCTTTTCGCAAGCACATGAAGTGATTATAAAAACTGGCAACATACACAGAGGAAGGCTCCAACAAATTTCAAAAAAATATCATATAGATTACAAAAATCGGTAATTTGTAATTTTTCATTCTTAATTTTTTTTTTTCAACGTTTATTTATTTTTGGGACAGAGAGAGACAGAGCATGAACGGGGGAGGGGCAGAGAGAGAGGGAGACTCAGAGTCGGAAACAGGCTCCAGGCTCTGAGCCATCAGCCCAGAGCCTGACACGGGGCTCGAACTCACAGACCGCGAGATCGTGACCTGGCTGAAGTCGGACGCTTAACCAACTGCGCCACCCAGGCGCCCCTGTAATTTTTCATTCTTGAGACGTTTCTGAAGTTGCAGCAAAATATTATTTGATTAAGTTGGATGTAGGTTCATGAGTGCTTGCTCTATTATTCTCTAGAGGCTTCTTTATGTTTGCAACATATGAATAAAATATTTTTAAAAATTCAAACCACTAGAAAGGTATGTTTCCAACAAATACAACAGCAAGTTAATACCACTTTATATAAAGAGCCCACAAAAAGATAAGAACAAACTCTAAAGGGTTTATATTCAAGTGCACAAAAGACATGGACTAATATTGAACATGAAAAACAAGTACTTAAATGGAAAGACATTCTTTCTGAGTAGAGTCAAAGAAGTAAAAATTAAAATTGTGAAGTGCTGTGCTAACCAAGTTTAAAAGACCAGTTTAAAAAACTGATGATACCTACTGTTGGCAAGGAGGTGATAGTACATTCCCCGTCATTCGCTTGAGGTGGGAATCTAATTTGGTTAAAACATTTTGGAAAACAATTTAATAATACGCAACAAGAGCTACAAAATTTCCCCTGTGTTTTGACTCTGTAATTCCATTTCTGAAAATCTGGCATATGGAGATGGTCCGAAATATATTAAAATCTTTATGTACAATGATGCTCAGAGCCATGTTATTTATAAGAATTAGTAACAAATTAAATACACAAATATCAGGAAAACAATCCCATCAATTATGACATATCCTCTAGAAATATCTTGTAGCCATTACAATCTTGCCTACTAAGGTTAGGTAATAACAGAGAACATGCTCACAACAGCACGTCAAGTGAAAAGACAGAATTCAAAACCATTCGTTATGATTATTAATATTTGTAAGAGTGACGACATCAAAATGTTAGACCTGGTTATTTTTTTGGATGATGGGCCATCTTTTTTCTATTATTCTTATTTTCCTATTGTTCTTTGTGTTGATATTACTTTAATAATAAACTTTACACGGGCTGCTTTAATGTTCCTGCATTTTTCCCAGGTCGTGACTGATTGGCAGATTGTTAAATATAAACTGTGGACTTTCTCCCCTTGTGAGGCACCTACCAGGACCTTAGCAAAACAAAGGCTCCTTCTTCGGGATCACGGTTTTCTCCTGTTAGTAGAACACGTTGAGGCCCTGGCTTGGACTCAGGTCCTCAGCTGGCTGCAGGTGACAGCCATGGCCTCAACCCTCCATTTGCAATGGACGTAATCGCCCTGCTTCTGAACTGGGATGGGAGAGGGGAGAGGATTTGCACATGTGTTCAGGTGGAAGACAGGGAATCTTGAAACTCAGGCTATATGGGCTCCCACGTGATGAAATGTGAAAGTTAAATCATTCCCGTAATTTAGAACAAAGCAGCAAGTCAAAGGATCCTAAAAGGATTTTAATTACTGCAAGAGTACAGAGTCCCTCCACATAGATTCCTTTTCTAAAAACTCTGGGGGTGTAAATGTAATACTGAGACCACACAGAAAAGTGAGATTACAAAAGAGAACTAAGTAATTTAAACAAAAATTTTCCACAAAAAGCATCTTTTCTTTTCAAGTCATCAAAATATTTTGGCCTGTCTTCGCGACATTCTTGGACATTTTCCCCATGGTTTTCTCTAAAGAGAGACGGCATCTCCCAGGCAAGAAATTATATTTTGCAAGCATTTGAATGAAAACACTTTCCGAATCAAACATTTGTTTTGTCTTAATGATTGAAATAGGTTCTCGTTTCATAAAGGTGTATTTGATCCTCCTACCAAATAAAGCATGTTTTGATTATTACAATGTTTGCCAATGTAGCTATAGTCCGAAAGAACACGTCCAGTGGCTGAAATCAGCTTTCCTCTCTCCCTCTCTTCCTTCCTTTCTTCTTTCCTGTCTTTGCTGTCTTCCTTGAGTTACAAACTCAAACCAGTGTAGGGAGTGAGGGGGCAACGGTGAAGCAGACAGCACGAGCCCCACGGAAAGTGGGAACTCACAGGTCAGCAAGAGCCACTAGGCGCCTTGCAGGAACGCAGGCCCAGCTCCTTAGCCCAGGCTAAGAGGCTGTCCCATTTTTTTTTTTTTTTTTTTTTTTTTTTTACAAAAGAACAGGATTCTAGATAGTCTATCAGGTTTGTAAATGGCTGAAACTAATTCAAATATTTGTTTCAACTGAGCAGGCCAATAGTGAATGGCCAGTTTGCAGTTTCTCACTTGACCTGTTTAAGCTGAACAGTCCCTTGCAAATCATGGGGTTATTATATGGATTAATACTTTTTAAAAATAACAAAAGCTATATTCATTAAGTATTTACTTTGTGCTAGGCCATTTTTTTTTAAGTTTATTTACTTTGAGAGAGAGAGAGTGAGAGAAGGGAGGGGTGGGGGGGAGAATCCCAAGTTGGCTCTGCGCACTGACTGCACACTGCAGAGAGCCCTATGCAAGGCTCGAATGCATGAAACCATGAGATCATGACCTGAGCCGAAATCAAGAGTAGGACTCTTACCGACTGAGCCACCCAGGCGCCCCCTCCCCTTTCGGGTTTTTTTTTTTTTAATTTTAGAGACAGAGCGCACGAGCAGAGGAGAGGGGCAGAGGGGGGTGTGTGGGGAGAGAGAGAGAGACTTAAAAAAAATTTTTTTAATGTTAATTTATCTTTGAGAGAGAGAGGGAGACAGGGAGTGAGCGGGGAAGGGGCAGAGAGGGAGGGAGACACAGAATCCGAAGCAGGTTCCAAGCTGTCAGCACAGAGCCCAACACGGGGCTCGAACTCGCGAACTGTCAGAACGCTTAACCAAAGTCAAATGCTTAACTGACTGAGCCACCCAGGTGCCCCTGGTGAGAGAGGATCTTAAGCGGGCTCCACGCTCAGCATGGAGCCCGATCCAGGGCTCAATCCCAAGACCCTGGGATCATGACCTGAGCTGAAATCAAGAGTCGGATGCTCAGCTGACTGAGCCCCCCAGGTGCTCCATGTCCTAGACAATGTTTGAAGTGCTTTACAGGTATTCATTTTGTCCTCATATCTACCCTATGATGAAAGTAGCTTGTAGCCTCATTTGGTAAGAAATTGAGGTACAGAACAGATGAGATGATGCACATCAGCATGCTTATGAACATCAGACTGTGTTACAGGAACACAAGGCAGTACTATAATTCTAACGGAGGAGAAGACGACTCTTTTGAAGCATTTGAGGGAAAGTTGAACAACAGTATTCTGAAAAGCAGGGTCTAGATGTGTTCTAGTTATCTTGCTGTGTAACAAATCACCTCAAAACTTAGTGGATTAAAACAACAATTTATTGTTATCTCTCATGGTTTGGGGTTTGATGGACTCATCTGGGAAGTTCTTCTTGGGGTCACTCATGCAGTTATAGTCAGATGGCTTCTGAGAGTAGACTCATAGGAAGGATTCTTCACTCACAGGTTAGTCACTTGGGCCAGGATGGCTAGGAGAGCTGGGTGCTGTTTGGGCATGTTTCTCCACAGGATCTCTCCAGGTGGTTAGCTTCAGCTTCCTCACAGCATGGCGGCCTCCAGGTAGCTGGACTTAAATGGTGGTTCAGAGCTCCAAGAGTGCACCTTCCAAGAGACAAGAAGCAGAAGCTGCCAATCTGTGAAGACCTAGGCACTGAAACTGACATGGTCACTTCCATTTATTCTATCAGGGAAGGGACATATTGCCCAGATTGAAGGAAAGAAACATAGACTCTGCCTCCTGATAAGAAGGCTGATATAGAATGAGTGGCCATCTTTAATCTGCCAAGAAATGGCAGCCGAATGGCCAATCTCCATTATCCTAGTGGATAGGTTACCACTGGGATGAGTCACTGGCAATTTTTGGCCTTGTTCTGTCTGAGTTCTATCTCCATGAGAGTGTGATTATCCAGGCCAAGGAAGGGTAGGCCCCCTTGATCACAGTCCAACCAAGGACATACAATAGCAGAGCTGTGGTTCCTCAGAAGAAAATCAATGTGTTCTCAACACGAAAAGGATGAATGGATGCTACAGAGGTTAAAAACAATGTTTGCTTCCAGCATTTATTGTTTTAAATCTATTTTTGTCCGACAGGAGAATCTTCACACAAACCCACGCATCTCACTTCATCCCCTTCACGCTCATAACTTATTCTCTGTGTTCCTTGTTTGATTCAAATAACAAATGTCTACTTGCAGCAACACTAGGCAGGTGTAGGCTCTGTCAGGGGGATCAGAGATGAGTCAGACCTGGAGCTTGCCCTCCAGTTGTTCACTCTCCAGTATGGGGAAAAGAAAGTAACAGTAACATCAGTGAGAAAAGGGCAAGCGCCATAAGAGGCATAGATAAAGCGCTCTGGAAATTCAGAGGAGAGAGAGAGATTACTTCCAGCTACCCTTAATCACATACTGCCTCACAACATCTCTTGTATTGTTGTCTTGTCTGGTTATTAAATCCTGTATTATTGAACAACAGCAAACCAGTCATGCTGAATAATTCACGGAATCGCTCCTTCCTCTGCCTCCAGAGCGTCAGCTCCTCTGAGGCAGGGGAGAAGAACTGACAGGCATGTGGCAGGGGCTAATACCTTAAGAATATACTTAAGAATCCCAGCTTCAACAGAAGAGAACATCAATAAAATATTATCTGAATAAAGCCTTTCTAGCCCCATAAATATAGACCTTTATTAGGTTATGAAAATTTCTCCAACGAATTAAACAAAATAAGAAATTCAAAGGTTGCCTTTCTCCATTGGCCCTACTTTTATTTTCCCGGTAGGAGGAAATGTCTTTCTATTGGCATCTCCTTCCAGTTACTGACATCTTAGTTGCGTGTGTTCTCCCACCTTGGCTACGTAGAAATGCCAAATAAAGGTGACTGACTGCAATAGTAAAACACATATTGGCGATGGCTCTAGAAGTCATCTACATGTAGTTAATCCCAGAATTCTTCGCAGGAAGTCCTTTTGTGTGTGTAGCATCACAGTATTGCCTTTTGGCATCACATCCAAGTCCTTCTGGAAAGTGTACTGTTTTCTTTTTTTCTTCTTCTTCTTATTTTTAAATGACAGATGGTTAAGAAATATCTTCTGCACTCTTATAATTATTTTCCTCAGTTTTTCTCCATTAAACGGCAATTACCTTCATGCATAATCTTTCTAAGTAGTTATTTTCTAGCTCCTGAAGAGAATAATCACAGTGAAGGCATTCATCTTCTGTACTTCATGGTTTTTCTCAGCATGAAACTTCTATTGAATATAATTTGTACCACAGTAACTAACACAGACACTTAAACATGCTTGGCAGTTAATTTTTTTAAGTGGACCAAGTTTTCAGATGAAACATTCATCTGTTTTACAAAGGGTAGTTCTCCTGGATTCTATCCAAAATTTCCTTCAAAGAAAATTAGGTATATGACTGCTGTACTTCAAATATTTTCCAAGGGAGATGTGGAGTGAAAACATTTTTTCCCCATGGGTTAAATTTATACTGTGCTAAGCATTTTACAAAACATGCAAATGATCTGCTTTCTAGAGAAGGAAAACTCCCTTTGGATTTACTTCTTGGTGCTAGCAATATTGAAAAATGATTTAATTTACATTACACCAAAAAACCCACTTTAGATAGATTTGACAGTTAAACATATAAATCAAGTCATAGCAAAGTAGCAGAAAACAGAAACTAGTAGTTATGATATCTTTAGAGGAACTGTAATTTACCTAAGCTTGGAAGAAATAAATGAAATATCAAAGGACAAAAACAAGAAATTTGATAATTTGTAAATTGTAATATTAAATATGATTTTAACAAGCAATGTTATTTTACCAAGGTCACTCATGATTAATTTAGAAGAAATTATTCTTGGCCTTTGGTATTCAGTGATGTCCACATTTCATAAGTAATTCCAAAAGCCAACAACATAAAGAACTATGCTATTTTGTTGAGGCAAAATATGAATTGTGCTGAGAACATGGTATGCCTGACAGAGTCCCTCACTGGAAAGTATCCTGACCCCCAGCACCTGACTTTGAGGGTGGCCTTATCCTTCAAGACGCCCACTGACTGGGACACACCCAGTCTCAGAAATCACATGTTAATGCATTGGTATGAAGGGAAACATTCACTACAATGGTTTTTCTCAAATGTGGAGATTCAAAAAGCTTTCACCCAGGATGCATTTCTGGAGGATGATATAATCACTGGAAAATTCCCTAGAATCAGATAGAAGAGAAATAAATAGAAAGTTACCGAATTTCTAGAGATATTTCCTGAATTAAGACTCTCTTTAGCTGGCTTTAGGAGAGTTGCAACTTTGAATATGAAAGATGATGTACTAGGGAATCGGTACTACTGTTAAAAAAAAAAAAAAACAACAGAAAAAAGAGAAAAAAGGAAGAGAGGGAATTATAGTGGGGAGAGGACCCTGTCTCGGAATCATAAAGAACAACCACCACAAGCAGTTAACGTGATTCCTGGCAGGAAGTCGTCACAATCTCTTTGGGCAATATACTAACACACCAAGTTGGACAATGCCCAGAATTGCGCAGGCGGAATAATGATAGTGTTCCCAGCCATACCTGCATTCCTTCGTACTGCCACATCTCCTTCCTGTTTCTTTCTGAGCTTGTCACACTCTCATCAGCCCATGTCTGGACCCTCAAAGTCCCTCCAGCTGGTCTCCCCAGGCTCCAGTCTGTTCTATCACTGATCTGGAAAACGCTTTCCCCAGAGGCTACTACGGAAAATTCAAGTGTGGCCATGTGTCTCCCAGCTTTAAAATGCTCCAGGGAATGGTCCACTGCCTTCAAGAGACTGTTTCCAATTCTCTCTTTTTTATTGTGGTAAAAAACACATGACACGAACTTTGCCATCTTAGTCATTTTTCGGTGTACAATACTTAAGTGTTAACTATATTCACATTGTTGTGTGATGATAGATCTCTAAAACTTTTTCACCTTGCAAAATTGAAACTGTACCCATGAAACAATAACTCCCTCCTGTCTTCCCATAGTTCCTGGCAACCACCATTCTATTTCTATGAGCCTGACAACTTTAGATACCTCACATAAATGGGGTCATGCGGTATCTGTGCTCGTTACTGGTATATTCCACTTAGCACAGTGTCCTCAACATTCATCCATGTGGTAGCCTGTGTCAGAATTTCCTTCCTCTTTAAGGCTGAATAATATTCCATTGTACATGTTTGCCACATGTTGCTTAGCCATTCACCCACGGACGGACATTTGGGTTGTTCCTACCTCTTGGCTATGGTGACCAATGCTGCTGTGAGTGTAGGGGTATCAATACTTCTCCAAGATTCTGCTCTCAATTCTTGTGGATAAATACCAAGAAGTGGGATTGCTGGATCATATGGTAATTCCATTTTTTAATTTTTTGAGGAATTGCCATACTGTTTTCCATGGTGGCTATTCTATTTCACATTCCTGCCAACAGTGCACAAAGGTCTTAAGTTTTCCACATTCTCACCAACACTTCTATTATCCTCACTAATTGTCACCCCCTGGTGACTTTTGAAATGGAACATCTTTTCATGTTTGTTGCCCATTCGTATGTTTTCTTTGGAGAAATGTCTATTCAAGTCCCTTGTCCATTCTTTAATTGGCTTTTTTGTTTTCTTGTTGTTGAGTTGTCATTCCTAATTCTTAAGCCTGGTCTGCATCCCCCATGATCTGGTTGCAAGCCTCATTTCCCTTCTCTCTGTACCTCATATGCTTCTCTGTGGGGAGCTCATTTTCATGAGGTCTTCTAATGGAGGAGCCGTGTTTTGATCTTTTCACATGTTGTTCCTGACAGGGTGCTCCCCTCCCTACCTCAAACACATCTTGACTACTGGAGCAAAATCTATCCCTGCCAGAAAGAAAAATTACCTTGAGGGAATTGTCCTGGGTAGGACTTCTGTCACCACGTCCTGAAGCGCACTCTTTCCTCCAACCACTGTGTTCTCTCACTTCTGGACCATCAATTTACCCTGTGTGCAGGGCTGATGAGGTGGGTCCGCGATTTTTATTATCTGTCTCTCCTACCAGACAATAAGCTACCTAAGGTCAGAGTCAGTATCTTATTTAATATTCAAACTCTGATGCCAACCATGGAGACTGCCACGTAGTGGCAATATTTTCTGAAGGAAGGGAGGAGAGAAGGAAGAAGGTCTGGCAGGCAGGTGAGCAAGCCAGCACGGAGGCAAACACATAACCAGGCTTCTCCTCTGTGCTTTGACTCCCTGCGCTGCCCACTTCTTTTCCCACTGGACAAGAGAACTCCAGAGACCCAGTGACATGGCCTGCCATATTCGGGTCCCGCCCGAACCGCTGTCTCAACTTCCCAAAGCTGAAATGGCTCAGCCCTCACAAAGCTTACCCTCTGCTTCTGATGCAGGGTCCAAAATGGGAGTTTAGATCCAGGGACTACAAACTGATGACGGTCCAGTGCGGTCTGGCAGATAGACGACCAGGTCTTGGATTACTGTGTAAAGTATCATTTAGGAAGCATCTACCCCAAGGCAGCCAGCATGCAAAGGCCTTCAGATTTGTTGCCACTTTTCAACCCCTTTCCAATCCTTTGACAGAAGAGTTATTACCCTCATTTTTCTAATGAGGGAAGTGACACCCGGCCAGGATGGTAGCCAAGTTACTTTTAATGCTAAGGCTCTCTCTTCGTTATATCGTGAACCTCAAGGTTAGAGTTGTTTTAGATTTACAATAGACATGGTCGTTGTTTTGATAATCATTTATTAGGTATGTGCTATACGGTTCACAGCCTTAGAGTCTTTTAAGCCTGAGAGACACCTTAGAGAACATCAAGTCTAATCCCCTCAATTTACAAATGAGGAAGCTGACCTGACTACAGTGAATAAAATGATATAATCATGCTCTTCAGAGATTTTTCTATTTGATTTTTAAGTGTTCTTTTCTGAATTTAAAAGCAGTACAAGCTCAGTGCTGAGAAACCGAAATTTAAATGAGAAAGATTTTAAATCCATAATTCATATTCCAACAACCCTAACACTTATTGATAGACATGATTTTAGACTTAGCTCATTGGTACCTCATTTTCAGCCTTAGAAAATAGATGTATCTATTAGACAAATGACTATATATTTGTATGTATACACATGTACAAATATAAGTTGATATTATATTCTTTATAAAACATGGTATTGTTCTCACTGAATATATTTATTTTATTAAAATTATTTATAAATATTCTTAAATGATGGAAAGAATTTTTACCATAATCATAAAAATAATACTTTCTCAGTGGGGATAAAATTTTTAAATATAATTCCAAAGTAAAAACTACCTATTATCCCATCATCAAGGGATAACCATCATTAAGGTCCCCCCCCCAACCCCCCTCCCCCCCCCCACACACCGTGGAGAATGTTTTCTGCTCTGTGTGTGTGCATAATTGAGACAAATGGAATAGATGTATGTATGTATGTATGTATGTATTTATTTATTTATTTATTTATTTATTTATTTTAGAGAGAGAGTGTGCATGAGTGGGGAAGAGGGGCAGAGGGAGAGAGAGACAGAGAGATTCCATGACCCTGGAATCATGACCTGAGCCGAAATCAAGTTGGATGCTCAACCAGCTAAGCCACTCAGGCACCCCCGAATAGACATTTTAAACCCTTGATACATTTTGCCAAATTGCTTTCCAGAAAGTTTGTGCTTATTTAAATCAATAGCATCAGTGAATGACTGTGTTCATCTCACAATGTCCTCACCAACTTTAGATATTTAAAAAAAATCTTTTGCTTATTTTATGATGGGAAAAATGCTTATGAATGTGAACTCATTAACATATTGATTGTTGTGAAAATTATTGCTTTTAATTGTCTCATTTTATCAGGCAAATAAGAGCTCTGTATAAATTAAGAGCTCTGTATAACTAAACTGTAGCTTCTATCATGCCTATTTAGACTATGTTTTTAATGTTTATTTATTTTTGAGAGAGAGTACAAGCAGGGGAAGGGCAGAGGGGGCGGGGACAGAGGATCTGAAGCAGGCTCTGTGCTGACAGCAAGGAGCCCGATGTGGGGCTCAAACTCACAAATCGTGAGATCAGGATCTCAGCTGGAGTCGGAGGCTCAACTGACTGAGCCACCTAGGTGCCCCTATTTAGACTATTTTCAACCAAAGTAACAATGGCTTAAAAACAGTTTTGCAGGGGTGCCTGGGTGGCTCAGTCGGTTGGGTGTCCGACCTTGGCTCAGATCACGATCTCGTGGTTCATGGGCTCAAGCCCCCCATCGGGCTCTGTGCTGACAGCTCAGAGCCTGGAACCTGCTTTGTGGATTCTGTCTCCCTCTCTCTCTGCCCCTCCCGTGCTCATGCTCTGTCTCCCTCTCTCTCAAAAATAAATAAAACATTAAAAAAAAAAGTTTTGCAATAATCACATTACATTAAATGAAAGTCAACAAAATAGGTACCAGGTAACAACACAGGTCAAAGAGCTTCAAGAACAAATGCTATAGAAGATGAAGGCTGCACGTCTCTGTAGTCTGTCTGTCTGCCTCTTTTTCTCTACCTCATTCCAAAAAGGGAAGATACGTGAGCACAATGAAGACAGAGCCCACCTGCAATCAGAATTTCTTAAACAGCCCATTTGTGTATATTTTAAAGCCACTGCCAACTTTAAAGCCACAGGGATATACAGCAAAGTCACGATTCACACGACACTACAGTTAGAAACCTAAATTTAAGCCTATAGAAAAACTTCAGCTTCTGGTCCAGTTACTGCTTTCCTGAAGCTCCCCAACGTCATTGGATGTGCCCCTCCTGTCCCTTTGCATCTGAATGTTTTTAGACAAAATATTTCTACCGGTTAAATTTCCGGTATGATTTATGTGTCAGCGTTGATCCTGACATTGTAACTACAATGCCTGTTGAAGATGAAGGGAAATCCCATTTATGGAGCATGTAGTGACTGGGGTTGGTATTGACGAGAGAAAAACTCTCTACAGACCTGACATATAAGGAAAGCCACTTTAGGTTTCTAAGTCAGCATGAATGTACATAAACTTTATACCAAAAGCCTGATTTATGGCCCACCAAGCATATATTGCACATTTGCTTTGTCAGCGAGTGCCCTAGAGGAAAACCATCCTGTCCTTACAATATCGACCGATGCTCTCCCACTCCCCGCATTCCTTGATGTTAGAACTTGTGATTCCTGCTTATATGTTCATCTATAATCTTTTGAGTTTTCATAAGATGTAAAAAGCATAGAGTTCTGTTAATACTATTCATTCTCCGGAGCACTTGCTTCCCTGTAAAGAGGATGTTTCCTGGGCAGCTGTCCTAACTTGGGCTCAAATAAGACTTTCTTACTTTTTAGAGATTCTAAAAATGTTTGTTCGTTTTGTGTCAACAGTATTCAGACCTCACAGCCCTGGAAAGGTCTTCTGCCCCACCCAAGGGGAGGTGCCTGCTGATTTGTGATGCCAGCCTGTAAAGCTACCCTCAGCGTCTCTAGATAACTATGTGAGATAATCCTGGGTGAAGGAGCAAGGGTGAAATGGAAATGTTTGGATTGTATTTTGCAAATAGCAAGACACATGGGAACAGATGCAAACTTCTGAAATCTTTTACAGCCTGTGAATGTAATATGATGCTGTCATTAGTGTTACCATTTGAAAAATGAAATTCTTTCACAGTGAATGTATTGTCTGGTCTGTGACTGTTACTTGTTGGTGATTAATGCTATCATTGTTTTGGAAACTTTGTGTTAAAAATGCATGATAATCATGATAAAGGAAGCATAGAATTCCAACTCTTTATCCCGACATTCAGGACCTTACATAACCGTGACCTAACAAAACTTTTAAGCTTGATCTCTCCCCTATGCAAATCTATGTTCCAGGAAAAGCAGTTACCCAACATTCCCTCCTCACCTCCATGCTTTGTTAGTGACAATCACACCATCCAGAATGCCCCTCTTACCAACACGGTCTGGCAGGTCTGTCAATCGAAGATCATCCCAAATGCCACCTCCTGCATGACATTTCTCTCCAGTGGACTTTTTTCTCTACTCTGACAAAGGTTCTTTGAAGATAGAAACTACATCTTACACAATAGGAATAACAGAACTCTCCCCTCCTTCCTGAGTATAAAGTTGTTGCAAGGAAGTGACTATCCAGCCAGGGACCATATTGGCCAATATCCTACATACAGGTCTGCCCAAGTGACTTGTTCTTACCAGTTGAATGCCAGTGGAAATGACAGGTGTCGCATGTGGGCTGGGTGTTTTAAGAAGTGTGCATTCTTTCTTTACTCTCCTACCTCTTAGGCAATTTGAAGCAAAGATTCTGATGTGCTAGGGGTTGGCAGGAGCTCAAGACAGAAGGAGCCCAAATCCCTGAATCACCAGGTGGAAGAAAGTTGCCTGCTGACGTAGGACAGCATCATTGAGCTCTTAAGTGAGCGTGAAATTAACTTCCATTAGGTTAAGCCACTGAAATCTGATGTTTTCTTTCTTATAGAGCTAGAGCCATTTCCTGACCAATATAGCTTGGTAGCCTTTTAGTGTTTGGCTCATTCTATTTTATACAGCAGGTGCTCAAAAAGTATTTGTTAAATTGAAGGGAAAATTCAGAGACAAACACAAAAATTATGAATTATATTGTTAGAACACAGTTTGAGATATCTGTTGACATCAAAATGCTCTTCCAACCCTATCTTCTTAAAAAATACTCCCCGCTCAAGTCATTTGTTTTACATGATGAGTGCTTCCACGTTGAGATCAGTTGTCACTTTGTTCTTGGCAAAGAGAAAATAGGATGTTTTGAAAATTGACGGTCATTCTAGTTGGATGTGGATGCCAAGTTTCTTCTGGTTATATGAGCCAGATGGCATAACTGTGAACAAATAATGGTAAAATGAAAGATAATCCTCTTTGATTGTCAGATTCTTGGGTCAGGTTTTCCAATAAGACATAACTAGTAGATAGGAACCTTGGCCACTAGCACTTCTGTTCATACTCCCAATTAGACTTTCATTGTAACATGATGATGTTATTATTGCTGGTGTTACTTCTTAGGTTGTGCTAAGTCATACAAAAGGGAGCGGTTAGCTCTAAGCTCCAATTGCCACCAAGTCAAAACAAGTATGGGTCATCAGCTCTCCAAATGGAACTTCAGGCTGATTCAATATAACTGGGTATTTATTGGATATCGCATTTAAAAATCAGTGTGTAAAGCTTGACGAGTAAGAAGGTGATAAGGTAACCAGAAATTTGTTATGTCTGGCCTTTTTCTCCATATTTCTAGTACTCAGTATGGTCAAGGGTGAGATCTTTATCTCATCATGTGGATTCAGTTACTGTCCAGGGTCATTGCGTATAGCCCTCAGGACTCTCTGGACCGTTTCTTGCAGGGCAGGTCTACTAGTGACAAATTTTCTCAGGATTCTGTTTATATTTGTGTATTTGAATGTCTTCCAGTAGTACATTTTTGAAGGGTAGTTTGCTGGATGTACAATTCTGTTGTTTTTGTTTCAGCACTTTGAATAGGTCACCCCATGGACTACCGGCCTCCAGTTTCGGGCAAGTCTGTTGTTAATTCACGAAGGGTCACTTGTACATAATGTGTCATTTCTCTCTTGCTGTTTTCAAGATTCTCTCATCTTTGGCTTTAGAGAGTTTGTCTATGATGTATTTCTGTGTGGATCTCTTTGGGTTGATCCCATTTAGAGTCTGTTTCTAGGATGTGCAGATTAATCCTTTCCATCAAATTTAGGAAATGTGAGCCATTATTTCAAGTATTCTTGCTGCTTCTTTTTTCTCTGTCTCCTTGTGGACTCCCATTATACATGTGCTGGTTAATTTCCATTTCCATATTAAATTTTTTTCATGCAGGTATAAATACTCCTCTAGGTATATCCCTATAGATAAAATTGCTAGGTTATGGCAGTGACATTAAGAGTTTTGATAGATACTGCTAAGTGCCTTCTCGAAAGCTTGTAATAAAGGTGCCCTTGTACCAACAATGTCTGAGTAAGCCCATTTCTCTTAGGGACTTTTTATTGATTTTGCTGGAGATTCTTTTTAATATTGGATGAGATACTTATTTTTAGTTGGGCAGTAGTTCCTTACATAGTCTTACTGCCTCTGAGAATCTTCCATCAATGCCATTGTTACCTGCTTTGCTAGTTTCTCCTTGAGTCATCCTCAGAAAACATTCATGAAATAGGAAAAATGATGGGCATATTTCCCAATGCTTTGTTGTTCTATTTTGTTTCTCACTAAAAAGAAGTCTGTTCATTCTAAATTACCTCTGTCTCAAATGCTAGGCTAAACTGTGACCCTTCTCTGGGCACTCAAGGCCGTGATGAGACATACAATGTACACACAGTTTTGATAACTGTTTTTTTCCCC
This sequence comes from Prionailurus viverrinus, assembly GCF_022837055.1. Taxonomy (NCBI): domain Eukaryota; kingdom Metazoa; phylum Chordata; class Mammalia; order Carnivora; family Felidae; genus Prionailurus; species Prionailurus viverrinus. Next base: position 23,504,846 of record NC_062568.1, read on the forward strand.
AAACCACCTGATGTGAACACTTTACAGTGTCTTCTACGATATAGTTTCTAATGGTTGCACAGGAATTCATAACTGCAAAACCACAAACAACACTGATTTTGGTCATTTTGTCAGTTTCTGATTTTTGCCTATTATAAATAACACTGTAATAATGATCATTAATGATCTTTAGGAGAGCAGAGCCCTATTTTATTTTTTTGTTGTGTGACAGCATCTAGCACAGAGTCTGCCTCAAAAAAGATACCAGTGTGTGTAGAATTAAAAAGTGGAGAAAAAAATAAGCTTTTATGTATTTAAACCTTTATTTATACAAAGTTGATTATTTTCTTCAAAAAGTGCCTAGAGGAGAAATTGATGGTTAGGGAGATCTGTGTATTTTTCAAACTCTTGGTCAGTATTTTCAAATTGCCAACAGAAAGTTTTCGCCCATTTACGTACCCACCGGGCGTGCAGGGATTGCCTGTTTCTGCACCCTGGCCGACTAGTGATTTGTTGAAATCTATGTAGTTGATGGTTGAAGAACAGGGTATTCTTACTAGTTTTAATGCACATTTCTTGTAGGACAAGTGATGTTGAACTTTTTAAATGTCTTTTATTATTTGCTCCTTTGACCAGCAAAATTTATTGCTTGGGAAGGAGGGCTGGTCTCTCTCAGGGTCCTGGGGGCCACAGCCCAGGGCTACTCAGGTAACAAAGCGGCAGTTCTGTGACTCACGATCCACCTGCTTCTCAGGCAGTTTCACAGGGTATCATCCTCAGTGGGAAAAAGAAAAGCAGGGAGACGTCCAATTGTACCTTGCTTCTGGCAGGTTCACCTCTCCCTGCACCGTGACCCAGGCAATTTGAGTTTATTTTTTGGATCTTAGGAATCCAGGGGCAAGCTTTTGTCACCACCTCCTCTGATACTCACCTTCCTCTAGGCAGAGAGGCCCCAAGATTTTTTGGTTTTGCACCTATGTTGGCAATTTTCAAGCATGTTTTTCCAGCTTACATCTACTAACAAAATCTATGCATGTATTATAATACCCATGTATTAAGTACATACAAACCTATTACATGAAACTCAAAATTTTAAAGGGTGAGATTAAAAAGACATAGAGAACTGGCAGTTCCAATGTTCCTTCTTGCTGCTCAGTGATACTGTCTTTTGGGCTCTGCACGTTAGAATGCAGCCCTCTAGGGTACTTGCAGGAAAGTGGGTTGTCTCCTGTCTGAGCAGGTGGACTATTTATACATTTCTTAGGCAGCTAGACCTCCTCTACCGCCAAGCAGCTGGCTGTATAAGTAGGCACTTTCTATGGGGTGCTGTAGATGGGCACTTTTTTTTTCACGTTTATTCATTTTTGAGTGACAGAGAGAGACAGGGCGTGAGCGGGGGAGGGGCAGAGAGAGAGGGAGACACAAAATCCAAAGCAGGCTTCAGGCTCTGAGCTGTCAGCACAGGACCCAACGTGGGACTCGAACTCATGAACAGTGAGATCATGACCTGAGCCAACGTTGGACACTTGACCAACTGAGCCACCCAGGCACCCCTAGATGGGCACTTTAAACTACTGTTCAGTAAAATGAATGCTGTGCCCTCTGATGCAAACTTTCTATGAGGGCCAAGTCCAGAGAAGCCGGACTACCAGAAGCCTTTCTCACTCTACTTATTCTCTGCTATCTAGCAATCAGTGGCTAATCTGCTTGTTCAAAGACTGCCTTGACATTTGAGTAAAGGAAAGTGAAGCAGAAGCACCATGAGGACCCACCCTTCGAGGTTAGATTTTGCATCAGAATGATCCAAGTGAGTGAAGTATTTATTGTGCAAACATGTGAAGTCTCTGTACAGAGAAGGAATGAGAAAGTCAGGCCCAGGGCCTGCTGATGCCACCCTGAAGGGCCATGCGGTATCCGAAAGGGCAAGGGTCTTTGGAGCCAGACAACTGGATTGGAACTAGCTTTGGATCGCAAGCCTGCCGTATGCTGGCAATATAACCTTTGATATTGAGGTTTTTCAGTCTCCAGGGAGGGGAGAAATCATCTCATCTTAGCAACATCATGAAGGTCAAACAAGAGGATGCCTGTCACCCATTCAGCATGTGGTAGCTGCTCAATACATAGTTGTTCATTCCCTCCTCACCCTCATTGGGCCATGGAAATTTCTTTCATGCCTGCAATGTGCCCTAACTTCAGGGTTTGCTTCGTTTTTCTTTCAGCATTAATGATGTAACTCATTTCTCAGAGTTGCTTTAGCTACCTAAAAAATGCCCTTAATATGAAACTCCTATTAAAATTTTTTTTTAATGTTCACTTATTTTTGAGAGAGAGAAAGAGACAGAGCACAAGCAGGGGAGGGGCAGAGAGAGAGGGAGACACAGAATGCGAAGCAGGCTCCAGGCTCTGAGCTGTCGGCACAGAGCCCGACGTGGGGCTCGAACCCACAACCATGAGATCATGACCTGAGCTGAAGTCGGACGCTTAACCAACTGAGCCACCCAGGCACCCCTGGAACTTCTATTTTAAAAGTCTGTGCTCCATTTGATCATGTCTATGTCTGTAATACAATCAAGTGGGTTTCTTTCCTTTTTTAATGTTTATTATATCTTGAGAGAAAGAGCACAAGCAGGGGAGGGGCAAAGAGAGAGAGGGAGAGAATACCAGGCAGGCTCCTCTCGGTCAGTGCAGAGCCTGACCTGGGGGCTTGATACCAGGAACCATGAGATCGTGACCTGAGCCAAAAGCAAGAGTCAGATGCTCAACTGACTGAGCCACTGAGGCGCCCCCCCACAGGGGTTTATCTCTGATGAAGTTAGTGGCCTCAGGCACTTCCATAATATGACTGGCATCAGAACTATTTTTGGCATCAGAAGCTGTTCTTTGTTTGTTTGTTCAATTACAGGCAACTCTAGTGTTCTACAAATTCACATATACTGCAAAATGCACACTCACACCCACTGAAAAAAACCTGTTTTAGGAGAAAACTTCTCCATCCAGCTTTCTGTTCGGCTTTCCATTGCTCCTTATTCCGTTCTGTAAATACAGGTTTATATTTAGCCCTTTTTTTGATTCCCCATATGTTCCTTCTAAAAACATTCCCTGTTAAGGGATTTTCCCTAGTTGATCTCTTGGAGAACCACTGAGTGAACACAACCCTGTGTAGGTATGACTGAGGTTTGCATGCTGGCGGCCTCACAAATAAACCAAGAGTCAAGGAAGCTCTGACAACAAAATCGTGCCCCATAGCTCTCCCTCTTTTGTGGAAAACTTGCTGCTGATGGAGCAGAGGGTCAAACACCGTGTGTGTGGAGGCCGATTTCATGCCCTTTTCCCCATGTCTGTTCTGTGGGGAGTGGGCAGCCAGAGGGTGGGAAAGGTCAGGTCACAGCATCACAGACCCCAGGTAGCCAGCGTATCAGCAGGGAGAGGCCAGGGCCAGCAGCAGGGCAGGCTGCAGTTCCCAGTTCCCAGCCCTGTCAGGGCTCTGACTCAGCCCTGCAGCTCTCTGAAGGCCCTGCCTTGGCCACCTCGCTGGCCTCAGCCTGCCCCTGCACTCGGGGAAGCAGCTTACTCTTGGCCAAAAGGACAGGCAGGGAGGGGGAAAGGGCTTTGGAGCCGTTGACACTGGCCCTGCAATCCCTCCACTGGCCCCATCGGATCAATCACTCGGGGCCTCGGTTTCTTCATCTCTCAAGGGGTTAACGTTACGTACTTGGCACGGTTGGGAATGTGTGTGGCTCTTACCAGCCCTCAATGAACAAGCTTATGCCTCCGTGACCGGCCCCCAGACTCTACTGGTGGCCAGTCTATGTTGGGGCTCTCTCTTGTTTTCCTGCAAGTTTAGTGCCTATATCATAAAGTACATCTTGGATTCCCTTTCAGTTCTTTGTCTTTTTATTCTATTGTTCTTGTTTTCAATGCCTTTCATTCCAGTTGATTTACCCCAGTAGATGGTGAGTGCTGCTTCTTTCTTTCCAGAAACTTTGTTTCCATGGTTGCTGAAGGTTGCCACATTTACTTACCTTGATCTAAGGGCCCCCTGAAGAAAATCACCACAAGCATGGGAGCACATCCCGAGTTCTATGCTTAGCTTGTCGAGACAAGGAATCTTCCTCCAGCCTTCATCAGCCCCAGTGCCTTTGAGGGCCAGGTCAGTGAGGAGTGCTCCCTCCCTCCTCTGGCAGTTCCTTGACTGCCATGCTCTCTGCCCTCTGACATGCTCCGCGAAGACAAAACTCCTGACATGTGGATCGGTTCTGTCCCTTTTCTCCTGGGGGGGCAGGCGTGCACGCAGAACCTCAGCTCTCTGCCGCTGCTCCGTGCTGTAAGAATGACGTGGGAGGCCTGTCCTGATCCAGCGACCCCTGAACGCAGCCGGCTGAGTCAGCTTGGTTTTGCCTGACATAAGCCATGCCTTCCAACTGCTTCGTTCTCAGTGAATAAAGGAGATGTTTTTTGCTTCCAGTTTTATATACTGTCTTATTTCTCAGCTTGTTTAGGACACAAGGAAGAGCAGAGATGCTATTTATTGGGGTCCCTTCACAAACCCCAACAGTATTGTCAGTGAATGAAGGCGGCTAAGGGCAAAGCAATAAGGAACGGGGATTGGTGGGGGGGGTATTGCAGCAAACTGAAGAGACAGCGTACCGTCCAGTGAGGGCAGGGCCGGCTCAGCTCTAGCTCGTCGCTATCTTGGGCATTTGGACCCACTTTGGCCAGATATTTCAAAATTTTTAAGGAAAGCCCAAGACCCTGATTTTTACCTGATACCTCCCTACTCTTAAATGTTGACAATAAAACTAAAAAAACAAAACACCATGGTGTCGGAGATACAAAAGGCCTCTGTAGGCCAAAGCTGTCTGAACGTTGTGGACAGCTGCCTGCGTCCTGCCCTGGACCCTCAGGGCCCCATCCTCCCTGGTCACATGTGCACGTGACTTTACCTCCATCATCCCACCTGGAAAACATCCTTATACCCATCAGGAAACTCCAAATGCCCTGCATCTTCTGAGGAGGGGCGCTGCTGTGAGTTATTTACATGAGAGAGGGAGGGCAGAGAGAGAGAGAGAGGGAGAGAGAGAATCCCAAGCAGGTTCTGAGCTGCGGGCACAGAGCCCAACTCGGGGCTCAAACTCGTGAAACTGTGAGATCATGACCTGAGCGGAAGCCAAAAGTCATCTGCTTAACGGATTGAACCACCCAGGTGCCCCGATGACCTCTTTTGATCTCATGTAAAATGTATCCACTTTGATGGTTACACATAAATTAACAAGCACAGGCAAATGAAAGGCCAATGGTTTCATCTCTTTCCCCAGAATCATCAAAAGATAAAGTTAACAGTTCCTTACCCAAACGGCACCACCCCATGGGTATTGCTGAACCCCAGGCTGTTAAAACACGTGTAAAAGATGAAAGCTGTTACGAACTCTTAGGCACCGTTGACTCAGAAGTGTCTAATAAGTGGAATCTGAACTAAACACCTTTGAAGTAAGGTGGGCAGTAATGTGGTATGATGGTTCTGGTTCTGAATCGTAACATTCATTCGTTCGTTCATTCATTCAACAGATATTTACTCAGCAGTTCTTTCAATACCATAGCTGTGTTTTCGAAACCCACCGGGACGCAACACTGAAAACTTCCCCAAGTTGCTGCCTCCATTGTGCTGAAGAAGGAGAACATGGGGCTCACGGGCCAAAAGGCTGTGAACAGGTGTTCCTTCCCTGGCAGAATGAAAAACCCACACGTTGCTATTACGTTGCACATTCCCTCAGAGCACGCTGCTGGGTGGCTCCCCTCTGCTCTGCGGCAGTGAGGCCCTATGAAAACTTGGACACCGAGAAGCTACAGAACTTGAGAAGGACGGTGGTGAATGTGGTAATGCCGGGACTATATACGCTTATCTTTTACTGACACCAACCCGATCTTTATTCCTTAGGCTTCGTGCATGTGCTTAGGACCGTCACTGTTTGAGTGTAGATAAGTGTCATCCAGGGCAGCCAGCCTCACCCCACGGTGTCACGCAGGGCTCTGTGGCTCCCACAGAGGGTCTGGGTAGATGATGCAGAGACGTTTCTCCCACCTGCTGCAAGCTGTTAGTGGGGTTTGGGGACCACAAAGGTTTCAGTGGGACTTAGTCTTCACAGTGGTCTCATGCCATGTCCCCCTTGATTGAGACTGGTCTCTGGAAAGTTTCTCCGCTTGGCCGGGGATGGGGGTCAGGGTGCGGGGGTGAGGGAGGCTTTTGCATTTTCTATTCCGTGGCTGGGAATGCCTCCCTGCCCCCACTTTTAGGGAGACTTTTCCTTCAAATCTTCTACGCTCTGAAACTTCTAATCTTTTATTTTTATTTATTTATTTATTTGTTTATTTATTTATTTATTTATTTATTTATTTATTTTAACATTTATTTATTTTTGGGAAGAGAGAGACAGAGCATGAGTGGAGGAGGAGGAGAGAGAGAGGGAGACACAGAATCTGAAGCAGGCTCCAAGCTCTGAGCTGTCAGCACAGAGCCCGACGTGGGGCTCAAACTCATGGACCATGAGATCATGACCTGAGCCGAAGTCGGACGCTTAACCGACTGAGCCACCCAGGCACCCCAACTAATCTTTTAAACTTCCATTGAAATGTCATCCCCTTAGAGTCCTCTCCTTCCACTCACATGGCCGGTCCTTGTGTATTAGTGAAGAGAAGCCAGGCAACAAACATTGCAATGGTGAGTAAACTCCAAAATTTCAGTGGTTTACCACAACAAAGGTTTATTTCTTGCTCACGTCACAATCCAGGGACTCAGAAATCCAGCTCCTCTAGTTTGTCCGCCTCTGAGGGTGTGAAATGGGCAAGAGAGGGCTCTGGGGTGAGGGATGTGACATGGCCCTCATCCTAGTGGCCACAGCCCAGCTACACGGCCCCAAGTTACCTGGGAGGGGGCTGGGAAAGCCCTTCCCTTACAGAGATTATTTCAGTTAATCCTTACAACAAGCCTCTGAGGTCAATGGGAATAGCCTGTTCATTTTATAGACAGGATACTGAGGTTGAGATGCTACATGACTCCCTCAAGGCCATGCAGTTAAGTGGCAGACCTGGGATTAGAACCCAGGACACCAGCTTCCAGAGTCCCCTCAGACACAAACTCTTGTGTTGCCTGTGTTGCTTCCATGTTAAAGAGAACAGGAAAATTGATAACATATCTAATATATATATATATATATATATATATATTTAGTGTTAGAAGCTCAGAGTTTTACAAGTATTCTTGTTATTTATTCCTTAGAAGCAGTAGTTTGGACAAAAAACACAGTTTTGCTATGCAGATGTAGGAATGGTTTAGATGAATGGTTCTCAAAGTCTGGCCTTCAGCTCCTGGGGAATCCTGAGACCTTTCTAGAGAGTCCACAAGATCAAGACGATTTTCATAATAATACTAAGATGTTTGTTATTTTGCTCATTCTCTCAAGAGTATACTATGGAGTCTTCCAGAAGTGCTCTACACACGATGATGTCATTGCTGTGATGCTAATGTGTAACAGAAGTCAAATTGTTACCTTAAAATGAATTAACAATATAATTTACCATGTTGGGTTTTTTTTTATTTTTTGTAATGGTTACTTATTTTTGAGCGAGCCGGGGGGGGGGGGGGGGGGGAGGGGCAGAGAGCGAGGGAGACACAGAAGCTGAAGCAGGTTCCAGGCTCTGAGCTGTCAGCACAGAACCCGACACGGGACTCAAACCCACGAATCGTGAGATCACAACCCGAACTGAAGTCGGACGCCTGACTGAGCCACCCAGGAGCCCCACCGCGTTAAGTTTTAATTTCTTAAAACTTAAAATTTCTAATATGATAAGTATCAGTAGATACAACCCATACAAAGAAAAGTTCTTTGGGGTCCTTAATAATTTTAAAGAGCATAAAGGATCTCGAGACCAAAATGTTTGAGAAGTGCTACTGGGTTAGAAGTTAAAGGCAATGTGTTTTTTGATAACACTTTAAACTCTAGTGTATGGCAATTAAGAGTCTCAGATTAAAAAATATCTTTTGAGGGGCACCTGGGTGGCTCAGTCAGTTACGCATCTGACTTTGGCTGAGGTCATAATCTCGCAGTTTGTGGGTTCGAAGCCCGCATCAGGCTCTGTGCTGACAGCTGGGAGCCTGAAGCCTGCTTCAGATCTGTGTCTCCTTCTCTCTCTGCCTCTCCCTGGCTCACGCTCTTTCTCTGTCTCTCAAAAATAAATAAATGTTAAAAAAAAAAATCTTTTGAAAATGTCTATGTCTCAATTTATCTTTCTACTCTTTTAAAAATTTTTTTACTTTTTTATTTTAGAGACAGAGTATGCACACATTGAGGAAGGGCATAGAGAGACAGGGAGAGAATCTCAAACAGGCTTCCTGCTCAGCGAGGAGCCCAATGCGGACTCCATCCCACGACCCTGGGATCATGACCTGAGCCAAAATCAAGAGTTGGACACTCAACTGACTGTATTACCCAGGCGCCCCTCAATTTCTTTATCTTTAAAATGAGGTTATAGTACAACTATAATACTAATCTATATTACGTTAAATAAAAGATTAACCCAAAACCTTCATCATAGTAGCCTGGATTAGAATCAAGCATTCTAAAAAATATGGAGAGGAACATTAACAATAAATTTAAAGAAATTTCTTCAATTTTCTGTTCCTTTTCTCAACTCCATGCTTTCTCAAGAATAGTAGAAAAATGTGTCCAATTTGCTTTCACAACATTCAGTCCCTGAAGGCTTATACTTTTTGGAGATTAGTAGTCTAACCAATTTGTCTTGGCCCACATTCGTGAAAAAAATCACCACAGGTGAAATTTCACGGTAACAAAATTCATTTTAACTGCATACTGTGTAGACAGCTCTTGAACTTGGGTGATGGCTTGGTGTTGTCTCATGCTGCTATCATGGCAAATTTCAGTTTAAATAAATCAAGCGGCCACTCTCTTCCTGTTCACTGCAGTGGCTATACAATGCCACAAAGGCTTGATATTTATAGTCCATTTTACCTTCACATAGAGGGTTACCCATGTGAGCAGATCATTCACTGTAATAGAATCCAATGTCAAAAGAACTTGATATTTATAATCCCTGTTGCTTTAACAGAAGGGGAACACAGAGTAGCCCATTTACAAAATGACAGATAAGACCTGCCTAAGCGCACAATAATGTTTTGATTTAAGGCTGTTAACAGAGTGGATTTATTTAAAGTGTTCTTATTTTTGGAAATTTTAAGATTCTAAATGAGAAATGGAAAAAAGTAAACCAGAATAGTCAAATACTGCTGAGTTAATAATAGATGGTCTTATTAAAAGATTACTATATGCAGGGGTGCCTGCGTGGCTCAGTCGGCTAAGCGTCTGACTTTGGCTCAGGTCATGATCTCACAGTTCGTGGGTTTGAGCCCCGTGTTGGGCTCTGTGCTGACAGCTCGGAGCCTGGAGCCTGCTTCAGATTCTGTGTCTCCTTCTCTCTCTGCCCCTCCCCCACTCACACTCTGTCTCTCTCAAAAATGAATAAACATTAAAAAAAATTTTTTAAAAGATTACATGCAGGTATTGTATGTGGTGATTGATGTTTTACCTCACTGACCACCCCCTCCTCCAAACAGTCCAATGATGTGGGCATTACTATTATTCTACTTTCACAAAAAGGAAGGAAACAGATCTTTGCAGGATTTCAACTCAGACACTATGACCCAATAACCCACATTCTCAACCACTATCCTATTCCAGTTTCCACTACAAAATGGTGAGTTTTAGTCAAATCCAGAGTTAAAAAACGCTTTTCGTTGAATTTTTGTCCTCATTTGTTCTTGCTGCTTTGGCTGTTATGGGTTGAATGGTGTCCTCTCAAAAGATATGCTGAAGCCTTAACATCCAGGACCTGTGAATGTGACCTTATTTGGAAATGGGGTCTTTGCAGATTTACTTAAAGATGAGGTCGTACTGCATTAGGGTGAGCCCTAAATCCAATGACTGGTGTCCTTATAAAGACTGGGAGAGTTGGAGACAGAGCCCCAGGGCGAAGACGGCCACACGAAGATGGAGGCAGAGGCCTGGGGTACGCTGCCACGAGGCAAGGAAGGCCACGGGCCACAAGAAGCTGGAAGAGGCAAGGATGATTCTTCCCATAGAGCCTTTGGAGGGGCTATGGCTGGCCTACACCTCGATTTCAGACTCAGCCTCCAGAACTGGGAGGCTGTGTTTTGTAAGTTACCCAGTTAGTGGTCCCTTATTATGGCAGCTCTCGGCAACTAATACACTGACTTCATGGGCTGGAGGCCCAGCTGAACCAAGACCCTAAGACTGAGGTCTCAACTGCAGTCCTGTGCCCAGCACAGAGTAGATGCCCCATGGAGAGATCCCCTTCAAACCAACAGATGACAGGACCAAACAGCTAATAATTTGGTATGAGTTCTAAAACTATTTTGAAGATCTAGTTTTATAGTGAGATCATGGAGAATATTAAAAAAAAGAGAGAGAGAGAGAGAGAGAGAGAGATACTGCCTTAAATATTTTCTGGAACAAGGCAGAATATAAAGGAAAACAAATGAGGTCTTTGAATTTTGATGCAGTGAACTTGTAGGTAATGGAGAACCACTAAAATGCATAGCTATAAAGATCATGTGCGGGCCGAGTGATGGCAGTGGGCTTCTAGAAGGAGAGGTGGCAGGGTCATCCAGCAAGACAGGGCACTGACCCATGCGGTGGCGGGGTGCTGGCTGGGGAGTCAGGCCTCAGGCAGGCAGCCAAGCAGTACTCCAGTGTGTGTGTGTGTGTGTGTGTGTGTGTGTGTGTGTGTGTGTGTGTGTTGTTTGTTTTTAATTAATTAATTTTTGAGAGAGAGAGAGAGAGAGGAGAGAGAGTGCGCACGCAAGCAAGCAGGGGAGGGCAGAGAGAGAGGGAGACACAGAATCCAAAGCAGGCTCCAGGCTCTGAGCTGTCAACACAGAACTGGACAGGGGCTCAAACTCACCAATGGTGACATCATGACCTAAGCCGAAGTTGGAGCCACCCAGGTGCTCCCCAACCTCCCAACTCTTGCACTGCACTGCGGTGGAGGTGGCACTTTTGGTATAGGGAGGGGCCACCTCTTCCTCCTAGAATGGGCAGAAAGATGTCTCCGGAGATCATGCTTCCATTCCACCAACATTTATCAAAGTCTGTGCTAACTCTGGTCATCTGTTGACAGTGAGTGTGGAGAGGAGACTTTTGTCTTTCAAACACATGTTCATCTGCTAGGATCGTTATCTGTTGTTTGGCAAGTACGACAGTAAGCTAGCTATGGCTAAATTATACACCGGGATCTTACAGAATGTTTACATTGGTCTACTTTGCACTTTCTAAAAACAAACAACAGAAAACATACTACTCATCATGACTCTTGTGTGCATCAGGCACTCAAGCCAGCTTAAGCAAGAGAAGGGAATGTATCATCAGGTTACACTTGTGGCCCATGGGCCCTGGGAACCCAGGTGCAGCCAGGAAAGGCTGTGGACAGGAGAGCCCCCAGCTGCTCTCTGCAACCCCATACACACTCCACGCACACCATGCTGATGGACTTTACATCTCCTTTGTTCAATGGTCCAGCCCAGACTGAATGCGTCAGGATTGTTTTGCTTCTGCAGGGGACAAAAGAAAGCAGTTCAACCTGGCTTAAGCTAATTAGGGAATTGAACAGCTCAAATAACTGAAAATTCCCAGCCAGCTGGATCCTGGTGGTCACAGGGCACTGTAAGAGGCAGCCTCCCCCTCCTCTGCTGGCTCAGCCCTCTTGGGACCAGGTGACCAACAGGACCTCCAGACTTTATATCCTCTGCCAACACTCTGCTTTTTGGAGAGTCCCAGCAGGTCTTAGGAACCGCTGTAGGTAAGCCCAGCTTTGGTCACATGCCCGCTTCTGGACCACCCACAGGCAGGTGGAAGGAAATGCTCATTGCCCAGGCCTGGAGCCGGGGCCAAGGTCAGCCCTACCCCAAACATATTAAGAGCAAATGCTACATGAAGTTGACTGTTGGGTATGGTAGTTTAGATAAGTTAAATTGTTTTAAACTCAGCATCATGTCTGTTTACTAATTGAATCGACACTTTATCCCCTTTTATAGGTGGGGAAATTGAGGCACTTATGAATGCGTCTTGGTCAAGGCCTCAGAGTTGTAAGCTGCAAGAGCTGGGGTTTGACCTAGACTCCCAGGCCACAAAGGCCGGGCTCTTGACCACTAGCAGAAGGGATCTGCTACCAGCCAAATGGGACATGGATGCTGGGCTGATCACAATAACAGATGTCCAATAGCCATTCTGAACTCTCGCTCTGTGGAGAGAACTACGTCCCCAGCCTGCTGGCCCAGGGTGATATCATGTTGTACCAAGGTGGCTGCTTCTGCTATGACCTAGTACATGGACTAGTTCCAAAAAACAGAAGGGACAATACAATAAGCACCCTTCCATCATTATTCTCTGGGGAGGTGGTTGGGAAAAGGCAATTTGATCATGGGGATCAAAAGAAAAAGCTATCAACCCTAGGCCTCTGGGTGTACTTACTTATATTTTATCCCATCCAAAGTTTTGTCTCCTACAAGGGGGTGCGTGGTCATGAAGAGGCCAACAGTCTAGGCCAACAGTCTGCATAGGGAACCCACTGGGCTGGAGATGCCCAAACACGTTCCCTTTTCAGTTGTCTGGGTCCAGGAGGGGACCCAGAAAAGAATCCCAGTTCCCCTTGCTGTTAGGAAAAAGCACAATCATTTACAGATTGTTATGGTTGAACTGCACTTTGAAATTTGGATCATGGAGAAAGTGAATCTATTTTTTGCATATCCCCAGCAAGACTGTCAGGAGAACTGTCTTCAGGTCTTAGAATCCCGGATGGATAAAGGTGGTCTGTAGTCTTAGCTGATGCTGCCACTGGGGGCCCAGGAGTCATTATGAGCTAGGCAGAGCTCCAAAACAAGATCTACTTTACTGGAAAGCTAAACTACGCCACCCACTCAAAACTTCTACCTAATGCTTGAAATTTCCATCTCTTTCACACCTGTGTTCTGTCAGCTTCTGCTATTCGATGTACTGAGAAAAAGTGAACGACAGCTTCTAGATAAACTGTAAGTAAATACAATCAGACAAACGTCCTATGTGAGTGGAGTGCTGGAGAGGTTGTGAAGGTTTTGTTTTGTAAAGCCTTTGGTGTGATTTGAGAATCAACAGCAGAGAGGAGGGAGAAGGAAGGAAGGAGGGGCCAGGCTTTATACACGAGGAGCCTGGGGTCTAGGGAGCTTTAGGAGTTACTTGTCATCCCAATTAAAGTATTAGAGGCAGAATTTACATTTTCACCATCTTTCTTGTGCCCCATCCTGGTTCCCCACAGGAAAGGGACAAAGAGAGAGAAGAAGAAAATGAGAAGAGAGGAAAGCTGAGAGGCAGTAGCAGCACAGAGACGTAGAGAAGGTAAGAGAGAAAGGAGACCCCAGGAGAGGGAAAAGGAGAGGGAGAGAAGCCCAGACAAGAAAAAATAATATTGAAGGAGAAGGCAGTTGGAGGACTGCCTCCCTGACTTCAGACTTACTATAAGCTGCAATAATCAAGACAGAGAGGTACTGGTGAAAGAACAGACCAACAGATTAGTGGAATGGAGAGCCCACAAACAGACCTACATAAATATAATCAACTGATCTTGGACAAAGATCTTGGAAATGACAATACAATGAAGAAAAGACAGTCTTTTCAACAAATGGTGCTGGAACAACTGGACATCCACATACAAAAACATGAGTCTAGACACAGACCTTGCACCCTGCATAAAAATTAACTGAAAATGGACCACAAACCTAAATTAAAATGCAAAGCAATAAAACTACAAGATAACACAACAGAAAATGCAGATAACCTTGGATTTGGCGATGCCTTTTTAGATGCAATGCCAAAGGCATTATCCATGAAAGTAAGAATTGGTAAGGTGGACTTTATTATAACAAAAATTTCTGCTCTGCAAAAGACACTGTCAAGAGAATTAAAAGACCAGCCACAGACTTGGAGAAAATATTTGCAAAAGACATATCTGATAGAAGATTGTTATCCAAAATATACAAAGAACTCTTAAAACTCAACAATAAGCAAATCATCAGATTAAAAATGGAGGGCGCCTGGGTGGCTCAGGCAGTTAAGCATCTGACTTCAGCTCTGGTCACGATCTCACGGTTCATGGGTTCAGCCCCACATCGGGCTCTGTGCTAACAGCTCAGAGCCTGGAGCCTGCTTCAGATTCTGTTTCTCCCTCTCTCTCTGCCCCTCCCCCCCCAAAAGATGAATAAACATTAAAATATTTAAAAAAAAAAAAAGGGCCAAACAACAGGTACATGAAAAGATGCTCAGCATCACTACTCATCAGGGAAATGCAAATCAAAAGCATTCTGAGATATCACCACACATCTGTTAGAGTGGCAACTACCAAAAAGACAAGTGATAACAAGTGTTGGAGAGGATGTGGAGAAAAGGGAACCTTAGTGCACTGTTGGTGGGAATACAATTTGGTACAGCCACTATGGAAAACAATATGAACAGTGTGGAAAGCTCCTCAAAAAGTTAAACAGAGAGCTACCTGTGATCCGGTAATCCCACTTCTGGGTTTATGTCTGAAGGAAACAAAATCACTATCTGAAAAGATACCTGCACCCTCATTATTCACAGCATTGCAAATATTACTTATTGCAGCATCATTTACAATGTCCGAGACATGGAAACCTAGTTCTGTTGACAGACGAATGAATAAAGAAAATGTGGTGTATGGTGTGACATATATATCATATAATATATATCATATGTATTAGAATATTATTCATCCATAAAAAAGAAAGAAATCCTGCTATTGGCAACAACACGGTTGGGTCTTGAGGGCCCTATGCTAAGTGATGGAAGCTAGACTAACACTCTATAATATGATTATATGTGGTATCTATTTTTATTTTTAAATTTTTTTTTCAACATTTATTTATTTTTGGGACAGAGAGAGACAGAGCATGAACGGGGGAGGGGCAGAGAGAGAGGGAGACACAGAATCGGAAACAGGCTCCAGGCTCTGAGCCATCAGCCCAGAGCCCGACGCGGGGCTCGAACTCACCGACCGTGAGATCGTGACCTGGCTGAAGTCGGACGCTTAACTGACTGCGCCACCCAGGCGCCCCATGTGGTATCTATTTTTAAAAAAGCCAAACTCATAGAAACACAGAATGGAATGATGGTTGCCAGGAGCTGGGGGTGGCGGAAACGAGGAGATGCTGTTCAGAGGGTACAAAGTTATAGGATGAATAAATTCTAGGCATCTAATATTCAGCATGGTGATTACAGTTAACAATATTGTATTATGTACTGGATAGTTGCTAAGACCGTAAATCTTAAATGTTCTCACCACACACATGCACAAAATTATAACTATGTGAGATGGTGGATGTGTTAACTAACCTTACTGTAGTCATCATTTTGCAGTACATACATGTATCAAATCATCACCCTGTGTACCTTCAACTTAAATATGTCAATGATATCTCAAAAGAGCTGGAAAACAAATAAGATAGGATAAAGAAAAAAGTGGGTCAAAGACTTAGCAGACACTTCATTAAAGAAGATACACAGTGGCAAATAAGCATACGAAAAGATGCTCCACAACCGTAGGTCATTAGGGGATTGCAAATTACAACAACCACAACACACCCACCAGAATGGCTAAAATTCACAACACTGACAACGCCTGAATACTGACAAGGATGTGGGGCAACAGGAACTCCAGGAACTGTCATTCGTTGCCAGTGGGAATGCAAAATGGTACGACCAGTTGGGAAGTCTGGTGGCTTCTTATAAAACTCAACATTCCTTTACCATAAGATCCAGTAATCGCACTCTTTTGTATGGACCTATCATAGGAGTTGAGTAAAAAGATCAGGGGTTACGGAGGAGGGAGGGAGAGAAATGGGTGGAGCACGGGTTTTTTTAGGGAAGCGACACTTCTCTACATGATGCTATAATGGTGGATATATGCCATCATAGATTTGTCCAAACTCATAAAATGCTCAATACCAAGAACGAACCCTAAGATAAACTATGGACTTTGGGTGATAGTGATGTGTCAATGGAGGTTAATGAATTGTAAAAATGTCCCACTTTGCTAGGGGATATTGATAATGGGGGGAGGCTCTGCATGTGCTGGGGCTGGGAGTGAATGGGAAATCTGCACCTTCTTTCCAATTTTGTTGTGAACTTAAGACTGCTTCAAAAATAAATTCTCTTACAGAAAAATTTTTTAAATAAAAATAAACTGAGCAAAGAAAAAAAAAAGTTGGTAAAAGACCTTCACTGCTGATCTTGGAAGTTCACTTAGTCCGCTTTGCAGCCCCAGCCTTCTGCTGGAAGGTTAAAGAAATGCCTACAGAGGCCGGCCCGCCCCCTGCAGGAGGGGAGGGGTGAGGTGAGGCGAGGGGATGGTTTAGGGTTGGCCTGAGGCTCTTAGAGCGGGTCTCAAGCGGAATTACCAGGAAGCTCTTAAAAGTACCAGTGCTCGGGTCTCCTCACACTGAGACTTTCCCTTGGCAGAGTCCAGGCAGGGGGAGGTGAAAAGCGCTCTCCTACATTCTAACGTGCAGCCGGGGCTGAGAATCGCCGTGACCGAGCGGCGGTGGGTGGGGGACGGGGCTGGAGGTCAGAGTACTGGAAGGAAAGGAAACCTTTCCCGAGAAGAGGACACCGCTGCCCGCGCTGTCTCACGCTTGGGTGCTCACTCCAGCCGCGCTTTCCAAGGGCCAGCAGCCTAGGTCAGTGGCTTTCACGTCAAACACAGGTGTCGCATCGGCAGGTGCACCAACGTGGGCACTGGAAGGAGGGAGACTAGAGCCTTGGGACTGCAGCAACGCCCGGGACCGGGTGTGGGGCCAATTGCGCGTCCCCCGGCTTCCCTGCGCCCCCGGAGCCCGTTTTACTATGGAGGCCCAGGCGCCGCGTGGGGACTCTGAGTTCGCGCTCTAGTTGACAAGGGCTTTGTCACTTTTCCTACTCTGTTGCCACCAAGCGGTGATGACGCCGCTTCGGTCCTCACTTTGGTGACGCGAGGACAAATGGGTGACCACGTATACTTCGGAGCAAACTTTCTCCTACACCTGCTAACTGGCCACCTTTAACAGGAAAAACAGGAGAGCACACAAACAAGAAAAAAACCAAAACCAAACCACGCAAATACACACATGCACACATACACACACAGTGCGCGCGCGCCTGCGCAGGGGTGAGAACGAGCTCACAGGAAGGTGGAACCAGCGCAAGACCTTAGCGCCAGGTTGGTGGTCTCCCTCTCACCGGCCGCCAGAGCACCCCGCGCCTTCTCCGCGCACCTACCCGCGGCTCCACACCTCGCTGCCTTCGCCCACGCTGCCCTCGGCGGCCTGGAAACCGATTTGGTGGTCTGAATACTTTGGGGACCCACCGGAGGGAGGCCTGATGCCCTCTCCCCCACTGTCCTCCTCCAGGGCGCGGCCAGCACACCTGCGACGCTGCGCGCCCCAGCACTCGGGAAACACCTGTCTGGGGGAGGTGAGACCGGAAACGCGTGTCTCCCGGCGCGCGCCGCCCACCCCCGCCGCCTGCCGCGCTGCAGGCGCCTGGCGGTCTCTCGGGTCCGGGCCCTTTAAGGCGGGTGGTTGCGGCAGCCGCGCTCGGGGCGGGGCAAACAATGCGCGCCACGCGGGGCCGGATCCGCAGCGGTAAGTAGGGACGAGGCCCGCCTCGGGCTGGGCTGTGTCACTGCACTCCCGGTGTAGGAGCCGTCCCACGTGGCTGGGGGTGCCGAAGGGCCCAGTGGACCGGCTGCCCGATCCCCACTTCCACCGGTTCCCGGAGCACTGGGGCCCGCCGGAAGCGAGTGCGTACCTGTCGGCCCTTAAGAGGGGACCGGGGCGGGGGGCGAGTTCGGGGGACTCGGGGCAGGCCTCCGAGCCGCGAACGCCCGAGTCCACCCCGGACCCGGGCTCTCGCTCTCCCCGCCGGCGACTCGGAATCCGCCAGTGTGTTTCACTTCCAGTCTCGGCGAGCTGGAGCTGCGTCGACCGTGTATATCCAGCTGGTGTCAAAAAGCTGGATAATCAAACCGTTAACACCCAGTCCAAGTGCTGGTTCGGGTCCTCGGCCGTAACTAGTGAACGCACTGAATTTAGAGGGGGTGGAGGGAACACCTAAGCAAAACAGCAGGAACTACCCTGCCGGCCGCAGCGGGCGGTAGCTGCAGTCTGCGTGGGCCTGGCCAGTTTAGAAAGAGCAGCGTTCTCCGCGGCCCTGGGCTGTCAGCGCCGCTCCCCTCCGCTTCGCTTCTAACGCGGCTGGGTTCGGAATTCACCCAGTGGTGACAGCAGAGTGCGTAGGGCATCCTGCAGGAGTTGCACGGTCTTGGGTTCTTGTGCCCAAAGACACCTTTTAGCATAGATTCAGGATTAAATTTCTCTCCCCAGAAGGGAAGAGCCATGCAAAAGGAATTAGACAAAGGTTCTCCCTACCTGTGTTTCTTCTTTTGAACATGTAAAACGACCTTAAAAAAAATATTTGGAGCGATTTAAAAGAGAATGAGTATTTCTGGCCCTAGCGTCACGCGAGATTCTTTTGCCCAACAGCTTTGAGGGAGCAGAGAGCTGGATGCAGGTGACATGGCCCTGGTGCCCTACGAGGAGACAGCGGTAATGGGCTTGCAGAAATTCCACAAACCTCTTGCCACCTTCTCCTTTGCGAACCACACGATCCGGATCCGGCAGGACTGGAGACAGCTGGGAGTCGCCGCGGTGGTTTGGGACGCGGTAAGTAAGACCCTGGGGCCTCTGACCACAATTGATTTTAAGACTGGCTTTCTTCTTCTTCCTTTTTTTTAATAACAGATTTATTGAGATATAATTTATATACCATACATTTCACCAGTTTATACAATTCTGTGATTTTTTTAAAAAGTAAATTCACCGAGAGATGTAACCATCACCATGGTCTATTTTAAAAACATTTTCATCCCCCAGCCCCTCCAAAAATACTTATACCCATTGGAATCTCTTACTTCCCTGCTCCCTCCCCCAACCCCAAAAGATTGCATTTTGAGGGTGAATAAAGGAAAGCTGAGGGAAAGTAAATTACTTGCCAGTAATATACCCAACAGGAAAGAGGGAGGGAGAGCTGGAAGGAAGGCAGGAAGCCCCTAACTGCTTTGGACTCTCATTAAGTTAATTTTTCACTTAAGTTTCATTTTGAAAATATTGCACAAAGAATACTGTAAAAAGTGGGAGAGCCCAAAGTGAAGATCACATGTTTTCCTGAAGTTTTCCGTAGTTGTAATGGTCACAAAATTATACTATTAGTTGCTTTGTTTTACTTCTTCCTCTCACAGCACTGTTCTGTCAGCTTTTGTGACAGTGACTTGCCCTTAAGCAGCTTGCAGTGGGAACTCATTTAATGTTGGATAAATGATAGATGTAATTTTGTGGTCTTAACATTGCGTTAGGGATGCTAGAGAAACATTCAGGTGTAAACATCTCAATGTATTGTAGCCTCTTCTAGGAATCTAGTCCAAGGTGATTACATGGAAAGTATTCCCAGAACGACTAATAGGGCACATAATAGTGAGGAATGGGTGAGCCTTTTGAATGCTCACCAAGAAGAGGAATTGTTACTTATGCTACTAGTATGTGGCTGTGAAAGACAAATTCTATTTAAAAATTATGTTAACAACATACAATGCTTTAAAAAAAAATGTTTATTTTAGAGAGAGAGAGGGAGACAGGATCTGTGCTGACAGCACAGAGCCGAATGCGGGGCTTGAACCCGTGAACCGAACCATGAGATCATGACCTGAGCCAAAGTTGGACGCTTAACTGACTGAGCCACCCAGGCGCTCCTACAATGCTTTTATAGAATTGTATGCAAATGCTAACTCATGCATCAGGTGTCCAAAACTTTGGCCCAAACTTCCTTTCCCATGCCTGATAATATGTGGTGAGGGCCCCCAGTGATGCAGGACAACACGAGAGAAGCACCCAGCTCCAGGAGCCCCGGGCAGGAGCCACTCTGCCTCTTCCTTTGGGTGACATCGTGGCCTAGCTGCCTTGAACTTGGGTTAGGAACTGGACATTCCTTTAAGCAAAATCACAGAGACTGTTCATGTAAGCTCCACTGGGGTCGTTTTGTAAACTTTAAGTGACACAGTAAGAAATGAAACTTCCCAGATTGAGCAGCACCCTATGTTGTGTGGGCAGCGTCATCGACCCCTGCTGTCCCCAGGAGGGACCTCGGTGGGGCCTAGACTGCGTTCGCTCTAGGGTCATCTCCCAGCAGCAGCCGAATTTCTGTGTGTGTTGTTAAACTGGGACTGCAACCTTGCAGTGGGAGAGAGGGTGTGATGTCTTCCTGCCAGTGTAAAGCCTGCCCTAAACCCTTGGGGTCCTCGGCACGGCACTCGTTGACACGCAACGCTGTGTTTTGACTCAGGCCGTCGTTCTCTCTGCGTATCTGGAGATGGGAGCTGTGGAGCTGAGGGGCCGCCGTGCAGTGGAGCTGGGGGCCGGCACCGGGCTGGTGGGCATAGTGGCTGCCCTGCTGGGTGAGTGCCGTATGCTGGCTCCCTCCTTTGCGAGTGGAGCTCATTGACAGGTGTGTTTGCTGCTTCCCTGACACAGACCCAGACCGGTTTTTCCCTTACTGGATGTTCTGTCCCCTGTACTTATGAGTCACCTGCTGGTGTCTTTAACTCCAGTAAGCCTCGTTTCTTCTCTCTCTCTCGCTCTCGCTCTTTCTCTCATCCTGTTGTTTATACTTCCCATGAAAGACTGCTTTGCCCCCTTCGGTTGTTTGTTTGTTTGTTTGTTTTTGTTTTGTTTAAGCAAACACACGTTTATTGGGGCATTTAGAATTGCAATTCAGGAGACAATTGGGTTGTCTGAATTAGGTCCCTGCCCCTTTCAGTTTTATGCCAACAGTATGATCAGAAGGCAGTTTTCAGTTCAAAGAAAATTGTATTCATGTACATAGTTTTTTACACTTTAGGGGCCTTCTTGTACTCTGTTGGATTTAACCCTGCGAGGCAGGTAGAACAGATAGTCTCATTCATTGCTGAGGAAACTTTGCTGGTTCGTCTCTTCTGAGAAGGGCCGGCCCTGCTGTAGTTTGTACTGACATCTTATGTTTAAAAATTCTCTTCGCGGTATACAGTTCTGAATTGGTATCGAGGTTTGTCATTTTTTTTTTTTTTGTTTGGTATACAGATATTAATTTAGGCCTACAGTATTTTTAAGCTTTGTTTTTATTTTGTTATTTATTGTTGACTCCTTTCTTCAGCTTCTGGCTCATGCCGTTCAAGCCACCCAGTGGGTAGACCAGCCTCTAACATACAATATATAACATTCATCACTTCAACATCGTCACCCAGTGCTCTTGTCAAAATGCAGCTTCTGCTTCTGTAGGTTGGGGTCAGGCCTGAGAACCTGCATATCTAACAAGCTCCCAGGGGATGATGATGCAGACGCTGTTGGTACTCAGGCCACACTTTGGTGGTGAGGAGCTAGAATTCCATTCCATTGTGGACAGGTGCTCGAGGACCCACTTAAGCCCTTCCTTTATTGTGTCCTCTTTCCGGTAACTTATTTCTTTTTTTAGTATTCTTTTCTGTGTTTAGACCTAGCCTTCCAAAATGTGGTGGGGAACATGGGCAGTGTGGTAGTTAACGGTGTGTAAATGGATCTAGGTCTTCATCCAACACCACGGCACCTTCAGGTACTGATGAGGCCCTCGCTCGTACACTGCCTTTTGTTCTCTTCAGGTTAGCCTTACGGCATTCCCGTGGGTGTTAGGTTTCATTTTTTTATTTTGTTTTACTTTATTTTATTATTTACTTTATTATGTTATGTTATTTTTACAGAAAGAGAGCAAGTGTGCGTATGAGCATGGGAGGGGCAGAGAGAGAGAGAGAGAGAGAGAGAGAGAGAGAGAGAGAATTTCAAGCAGGTTCCATGCCCATCGAGGAGCCCAACTCTGTTCCATCTCACAACTGCGAGATCATGACCTGAGCTGAAATCCAGAGTCTGATGCTTAAACTGACTGATCCACCCAGGCACCCCACACTTAAAAATTTTTCATTTTGCCGGTGAAACTGGGGTTCTGGGAGGTTAAGTCACTTTGTGGAGTCCTGGTCAGTGGAGACCTGAGGACTCAAACCAGGTGCATCAGGCACTTACTGTCTTTCCTTAACACTAAGTTTGCTGATGTGGGAGGAGTTAACTGGAAGGGAAATAAGGTTTCTTCTGTTTCCCCTGGACAAGCGGGTCTTCATGCAGAGCTGCGTCGGCTGGTGCAGAGACTTGCTAGTTGGCAAAGTGCATAGGTTTAGAGTTATACTTGGTTTTGACACCTTTTCTAACTCTTACTAGCTGTGTGACCTTGGGCAAGTTGCTTAATCTCTCCACTTCAGTTTCCCTATAAAATGGGGATAAAAATCAGTTCCTGCCACATTGAGGATCCAATGAGATCATGCACAGAAATCAGCTCCTTGACTAGCACAAAGTAAATGCTCAATAAATGTTAATTGCTCCTCTGAGTATATCTGTTTGTGATCTAGAAATGCGGATCTGTGAGGTTGGGTAAAACAGGATGATGAGGTTCTTTAAAGACTAGCACAGAGTGGGGACTAGATAGTTGTCGCCCCACAAGACGATCGGCTTTGGGAGTGGGCTGGGACAGAACAGCAGGGTGTTCTCTCGTGACTGGGGGAGGTGCGCTTCCTGGCCTAGCTTCACCGCCCCCTCTTTCAATCCTTTCCTGCCGCAGAGCAGAATTCATTGCTGCCTTATTTCTTCTCCCCACAGCCCTTGGTATATTTGCCATGTTGTCCCGGCCTTTCTTACAAGCCGGTGTTTCTTGTGTCTGTCTCTCCTGGCAGGCTGAAGCTCCCGAGGCTTGGGACTGTGTCTCATCCTGTGTGTCCTTGGCCCCAGCCAGACCCCACTTGCCATGCGGTAGATACTCAAATAGTTCTGGAATAAGAGTTGGGCAAACTAGAAAATCATGAAAAGTAATGTTTCTCTTACAAAAGTGATGTAACTCTTTTCAAAAATAGCCCTAGAAATAGAATAAAGGGGGAAAAAGCCTAAACATTCTAGTTATTCATGACTCTGCAACATAAGTACTGTTAGCATTTTGGTTTATTTCCTTCCATTCTTTTGCTTCCACTTGTATTTTTTTTTTAATTTTTTCTTTTTTAATGTTTATTTACTTTTGAGAGAGACAGAGACAGAATGCGAGTGGGTTGGGGCAGAGAAAGAGGGGGACACAGATCTGAAGCAGGATCCAGGCTCTACTAAGCTGTCAGCACAGAGCTCAACGCGGGGCTCGAACTCACGAGCTGTGAGATCCTGACCTGAGCTGAAGTCGGACGCTCCACCCACTGAGCCCCCCAGGCGCCCCTCCACTTGTATATTTAATCACAGTTGTAATTGTGGTTATAGAGGTGTGTGTATGTGTGTGTAGGCACCTATGTATGTACGTACACATATGTGTGTCTCATTTCATGTTCTGTCGTGCGCACCTCTCTGCACTATGTGATTTGCACACCCGTTATTGTTGTGACTGCAAAGTATAAGGCATTGCTTTTTAGGGTGAGACCTGAGGGTAAGAAAAAGTTACTCTCTTTAGAATGGAGGCAGCGAGAACTAGAATAGGTGGTGATTTTGAACGTGTCAGAGGTTGATTGTTCTCCTTTTTAAAAAAGTATTTTCATTTTTCATAACCCGAATCATTTATTCCCAAATTCAGGGAACACCCACCATATGCCAGGCCTGAGTTTAGGTGCTGAGGCTTCCGGTCTTCTCAGGAAGCTTCCATTCTAATTCTGATGGGGAGGAAGGAAAAGACAGATTCTATTAAAAAGCCAGGGAAAAAAACCCGGTAAGTTCTATGCAGAACTTGAATAATGGGTGATGAGATTTTCCTATTAAAAGAACAAAACAGCTTTTAATTCCTGGGCAGTTCCCTCATTCTGTCTATTTAGTCTGTCCTTCTCACCGCGCCCCCCCTGCCTGGTGGGTAGATCTACTTGGAGCTCTCTTTCCCTTGGGAAATGAAGGCTTAACAGAGGTTAGGTAACTTGCACAAGGTCACAACACTCCTGGATTGTGGAGTTAGAATTGGAATGCTGTTCTGACTCCCACCCTCGTCCTTAGTTTGAAAATCTCTTTATACTGTGTGAAAAGTATTCTTAGAAAAAAATCATCCCATTTTAAAGATAGGGTTCTGTAAGTTGGGGTGGGGTCAGGGAATGTGGGTTGTTTTTTTTTTTTAATTAAAAAAAATTTTTTTTTCTTTTTGGTGTTTATTTTTGAGAGAGCACAAGCAAGGGAGGGACAGAGAGAGGGAGACAGAATGTGAAGCAGGCACCAGGCTCCAAGCTGTCAGCACGGAGCTCGATGTGGGGCTCGAACCCACAAACCATGAGATCGTGACCTGAGCTGAAGTCGGACCCTTAAACACTTAACTGACTGAGCCACCCAGGCCCCTGGGAATCTGGGTTTTAAAGGCTTCTGAGGTGATTTGATGCTCAACCAAGTCTGGGGAAGAGTCTTAAAATATGCTCAGGAAGAAGTTGTCTTTTAGTTTTCTGTACTTGTAGTGTAAATCTCCACTGAGCTTTCCACTTGTGTGTATGTTTCACTGAAGGCTGGGCATCTCTACCTGCCTGTTTCTCAGTGCCTCAAACAGTATGTGTGTTTAAACTTGAACTCTTCTTCCCTTTGCAAACTCGACCTTTTGTTCTCTTGAGTTAGTGTGGCCATCCAAGTATGCACTCAGGCCCACCCCTTGACCCGCGCCCCCCACCCCTTGTCCATACCCCCCCACCCCCCCTCCAGCCCCGCTGACCCATCTTCTAAGGATTTCTTGATTCCAGTTCTCCCTTTGCGCTGCCCCCGCCCGGCTGGAGCTCTCAGCATCTGTCTCCTCTGTGAGGCTCTGCAGGTCCCCACCACCTGACCTCTCTGCCTCTGCTTTGTCTTCTCAGAGCCACTTCCCAGTAGACTGAAGTGGCCCATCCATGATGCAGACGTGCTGGGTGGCCGGTGCTTAAACACCCCTCTGCCTCCCCACGGCCGAACACCCCTGAGGCTCTCACCTCATTCTGACGGGCTGTCAGGCTAGCTTTGCAGATCCGCACGCTGTTTGCGGTTCCAGGGACGCACACGCTGCTTCTGGTCCGTCCCTTCTGCCTCGGATGCCCTTTCTTCACCCTTTCCCCTGGTTAGTGCCACGTCTTTCCAGTGTAAGCTCAGATTTCCGTTCCTTCCAAATCCTTTCTTTGACCTCTGGCCCTCTCGGAGAATTTCTCCCTTGTGAAACTCGCCTGGCACCCCAGGTTACCATATTTTACTCCCCACAGTGTATCACAGTTGTGTTTCTGGGTCTCTCCCTCATGAGGCTGAGCTCCTAGAGGCCGAGCATCTTCTTGCTCGTCTCTGTGTCTCTAGTACATAGCACGTGTTCAAAATGTTCCAATAAGGTGTTGCTCACAGAAGTGCAAATGGGAAGTGATGGTAAGCGTTTGCGTGTTCTCGGTCCATTACCAAGTGAGAGGCCACGGGGTGTGTGGTGCCGGGTCCCTGCCCATTAGTCCTCATGAGGTCAGCCTTGCCTCGGAGGGCACCTGCCTGAACACCTTGTGAACGAACCTCCCTGGGTGGGGGGTGGGGGGGGCATTTCCTCCGTCTTCAGTCGCGGGGGCTCTGCCCTTCCCCGCTTCTCCTGTAGGCTAACCTCCAGGCGAAGGGCGGTCCTCTGCTTGTTCCAGGCCTGTGACTGTGCAGCCGAATGTGGCTGCAGGCAACACAACAGCTGCCCGGTCTCTCTTCACCTTGAGGATCCAGGAATGTTGAGGGGGGGAGGGGAAAGTGGGGGGGGGGGCAGTGGATGCTACTGTGCTTCCTCTCCTACTCTTCTAGCGTCCTCCCACCCTCTTCCTCCATCCACCCTCCCAGCCAGAGACGCGTCTTCTCATTTCACTGAGGAGACTGATGCGGTCAGAAGAGAACTTCTGTACCTCCCTCACTGCCTCCAGCCCTGCTGTGCCCCACAGTCTCTGCCTTTGCTCCTGATGTGCTTGCAGCCAGCCCCCCCCCCTCCCCCTTCCACGCACACACTGTCTCTTTTCTTCCCTCTTTCTGCCTGGCCCTTCCCATAAGCCTGCAAACTGGCTGGCTCCCATCTAAAAACAGAAAACAACAACAAAATGTTTTTGAGAGAGAGAGAGGTGCAAGTGAGTGAGGGGCAGAGAGAGAAAGGGAGAGAGAGAGAGGGAGAGAAGCAGGGCTCGAGCTCACCCGAAGTGGGGCTTAAGCTCACCCAATGTGGGACTTGAACTCAGGAGCCAGGAGCTGAAGTCAGATGCTTACGGACTGGGCCACCCAGGTACCCAAAACAAAAAGTTTTGACAGTGTCTAACAGAAATGTATTTTCTGTAGCGGGAAATGTGTAAGATGGACCTGGGATATCTTGTCCCACCAGATAGCAAGGAGGCTAACAAGGACGACATGGGGTTGTGTCAAAAGTCTGCCGGCAGTACGGCAGTATTTGAACATCAATATTGATAATGGCACTGGATCCAAATATATCAAATATGTTTAATCCGTGAGTTGATGATACAACAACAGAATAAACCCCATCAGTCATCTCTGGAGGCTGCTTTGGAGTCCAGTTTATAAAAGGGGAGGGAGGAGCAAAATTTATCCTGCCTTTCCTATTCAGTTCCTATACAAGATGAGTAACAAACTATAATCGAAAGAAACTATCCTTTATAGAAATTTCTCAACAAACAAATGCAAAAGGAATGTAGTGAATTAAAGATCTGGGCATTGGGTATTCATGCCTGTTCACGTCACAAAAGTACAGCTTACCAGGTACTACATACCCCTTGATGAAGAACATATCGCCACCTCTGAAATAGCCTTGCTCAAAAAAGTCAAATTTACCGGAGATACAGAGGAGAGAGGAACAGACTAAACTATATAAAATGGCACGGTCGGTGAAATCCAGATTGTGGGAAACTACAGGACAAATGATTTGTTTCTTCCCCAAACTGAAAGGGGAAACAAAAGACTGTAGGGAAATTGATAGATTAAAAGACACTTAAGACATCCCTGTGCTCCTCTCCGTAAACAAACACCCAAAAGGAAACCGCAGGCAGGGCTGCCGTGTTCAGGGACGGACGTCTGGGAGACGAAACGTGAGTGGGTGGTAAAGAAGAGCTTCCCGGCAGAGTCAGGGTTGGCTGCTCTTGGGTGGGCGTGTTTGGGAGCTGGCCCCGGGGTGGGTGCGTGGCGTGGTTACAGCAAGGGGCACACCACCAGCCTCCTTCACCTGGGTCACTGTGGGGGCCTCGTCACAAGGCCCCTTGCTTCCGGCCTGGCCCTACTGCTAGAAAGTCTGTTAAAGCCTAACCTCATTGGCGCTTCCGCTCAGCACTCTCCATTAGCTTCTCCTCTCAGAAAAAGCCAAAGCCTTTCTGAAACCTGACGTGTGCGGCCCTCGGTGGTCTGCCTCCTGCCTGTTACTCCTTTGGCCTCATCTTCTGCTTTGTCCCTCCGGCACCCTCCGGCACTACCATTCTGGCTGCCCTGGGCTGCCCACCGCGGGCCTGTGTACCCGCTCTTCTGCCTGCTGGGGATACTGCCCCTCCTGCGATGCACTTCGCCTAAGTCACTGTCTCGGTGAGGCCTTCCCTTATTGTTCAGTCTGCAATGTCCCACCCGCTTTCCTTACCTCTGGACATCTGTCTCTCTTTCCTGCTTTATTTTTGCCCTAGGGAGTGAGTATCTCCAACTAACGTACTAGTCATTCTGATTCCAAAAACACCTCTTATTGCCTGTCTCTTCACTTGAATCTAAGCTCTGAGGTAGGGGTTTTTGTCCCGTGGTCGATAGCAGCCACTTGGATATTTATGCAGTTGACAGAGGAGTGGCCAAGTCGCATCAAACTCCTGGAACACCTAGCAGATTAGAAGTAGCCTCAGAACCTCAGAAACCCTCCGAGACAGGCGTTGGAAAGGTCTACGTGCAAGAAGTATTCAAATGAACACCGAGGTGATCTACAAAAGACTAGATCACTCCAGTATTGCCAGCAAATACAGACCGTTGTTATGAAATCCAGACATAAATTTCTAAGTCAAACCAGGAAAAGGCTGTCTGTGAACTTGACTGTCGGGGGTGACGGGAAGTGACTCCGCGTTCTCGTCGAGGCAGCGCACTGCTCGGCCAGAATGGTCAACGCAGTAGGTGCGTGCTTGTAAAGTCCAGCAACCGTAGCACCTTTGTCAGGGTCACACGGAGCACCGTAAACGTCAGATTGAATTCCACCAGCTGCCGCTGAGGGGGTGCTTGCCGTAGCCGGTGTGGAACCCTGTGGGGGCGTGACCCACGAAGGTCACAAACTACAGAAGGCACGGAAGCGAGAATCTTATGAAAGAATGGAAATTACGTTAAATTTCAGAAGTTACAAAGTCAGAACTGAACAGGATTATGCATACGGTTCCTGCAGCGCAGATGAGGTACTTCAGGGCCGGCCTTAGCTAGTTGCTTCACTGCTGTCAGGATGACTACAGTTCGGTCTTCTCCCAGCCGTATTGGTTCACGGCAAACATTTAGTTCATGGTAAACAACTCGTGAGAAACGTTAATGAAATACTGCCTCCTTTGCCGTATGCACGCAGGAACTTAGCATTTAGTAAACATGATCTCACGTTTTTAACCTACAGTACTTTAGTACAATCTAGGAATTTCTAAGTTTAACCACTTTTCAAAATATATACATATATGTGTGTACATACATACATATATGTATATAACTTACGTGTATATACATACGTGTGTGTGTGTGTGTGTGTGTGTGTGTGTGTGTGTGTATATATATATATATATATAAAACTTAAATACATACAGGTTGGCTGCTTCCTAACAGCATAAGGAGACGTGGACTGGGATTTCTTAATAGCCAATTAATCCCTCCTTGACTCTTTTTAAAGCTTAGACCTGAGAAAGTAGCCTTTCCCTGTTTTTGGTATCTTGTCGTCTTTATAATCATTTGCTCCTAGATTTTTCTTTTGTGGATTCCATTTTACCTTCAGGTCTGACTCGAAGATCATAAGCTAATGAATAAAACGTAGTGGTAGATACCTGTGGGAGGTGGGCCAGTTCCACCTGCAGAATCCAGAAGCTTCAGTGTAGGGTCACTGGGGGGCTCTGCACTTCAGAGGCACAACTTAGCAAACAGATGTGTCAGAGGGGCAAATCCAAAGTTCACTTTTACCAGTAAGCGGTGCAGAGCTGCTGCTGGTCATTTTCTGATCGTTTGCAGCCATCCCTGAAGGGCATGAGCTTCTGGATTTCGGGTGGAATATTAGAGACACTCCCCCCCCCACCCCCCGCTTGACTTGACACCCCTACCTGTTGTATTGATGTGCACATGACTCTCTCTCTCTGTCCCACATTCTAGGTGCTCATGTGACTATCACGGATCGAAAAGTAGCATTAGAATTTCTTAAATCAAATGTTCAAGCCAACTTACCTCCCCATATCCAACCCAAAGCTGTTGTTAAGGAGCTGACTTGGGGACAAAATTTGGGGAGTTATTCACCTGGAGAATTTGACCTGATACTTGGAGCTGATATCATATATTTAGAAGAAACATTCACAGATCTTCTTCAGACTTTGGAACATCTCTGTAGCAACCGCTCCGTGATTCTTTTAGCTTGCCGAATTCGCTATGAACGGGATAACGACTTCTTGGCGATGCTGGAGAGGCAGTTTACTGTGACTAAGGTTCACTACGATCCTGACAAAGACGTACATATTTACAAAGCACAGAAGAGAAACCAGAGGGAGGACTTCTAGTTGGCTGTAATTTTTAGGAATGTTGTTATTGAGCGTGTCGGTGAAGGTCTTAGCCTGGGAATTGAACCACATTTGATGAAATGGCTCCTGAACAAAAAGTCTAACCAACCAAAGGTTCCCAAGGGACAAAGCACATGTACCGTTTGAAAACAAAGTGGCACTTTGTCCCACTGCCGTGACTTCATAGTCCTATTTTACTCTGAAAAATCCAACTAGCGTTAAAGGAATGTATGAGA
This sequence comes from Prionailurus viverrinus, assembly GCF_022837055.1. Classification (NCBI taxonomy): domain Eukaryota; kingdom Metazoa; phylum Chordata; class Mammalia; order Carnivora; family Felidae; genus Prionailurus; species Prionailurus viverrinus. The sequence goes on from NC_062568.1 coordinate 23,534,995, forward strand.
TATCTGTATCTCATACTGCCCCCTCTTGGTAAACAATTTTCACTGGTGATAGAATGAAGGGCTGGTGTAAAAGGGCCTTCAAAGCAGTGAGCTTGTTTTGGTGAGGCTAACCCATGCAAATTCTATTAAACACATTCTGAGATACATGTTTAGCCCAGTTTTCTAATTTTCTGAATATAAAGCCAGAGGCTTAATGTATATTCCCTGAGCTGTTGATGCTCTTGAAATCTTTTGTCTGCCCCATTTAGGTTTTAAGCATTACTTTTGGTTACTTGAGATTAGGATGTGAGTTCCCTGAGGTCTCGTTTCATGCTTTTTGGCTTCATTTCCGATTTAGGCATACAAACAAATGAAGTAAAAGTAAAAGTTGAGTTACGTCTTGAAACCACCATGTGCTGTGCCTGGGATGTCGTCTTCAATGGCTGTAGTTTTCCCCTGGCACTCCCCTTTCTCAGATGTTGTGTTTGTATTTCTTTCCTAGGCTTTCCCCTCCTTCGTGTAATGCATAAGATGACGTTGAAAACAGTTCGAAATCTCACCCCTTCATGGGAGGAGCTCCCCGAGAAGCTCCTTCCACGTTGTGCTCGTAATTGCTTGTTCCGTGTCTGGATCCCCCAGAAGATGGGGAGCTTCTGGGGGCCAGGACTGGTGCCTCCTCCAGGGCTGCGTCCCAGCAGCCAGTGTCTCAGGGCCAAATATTCACTGAATGAAAAACTGCATTCCATTTAGAGGGTACTGGTATTTGGGTTAAATGACTGCTACATTGTTTTATGATTATCTTTGACAGACTTTATGAATGAAGTCTCTCTCTCTGTCTCCCTCACACACACACCTTTTTTTTTTTTTTTTAAGCAATGTAAAAGCTTAACAGTTTAAACAAATTCAGATGACAAGAATTAAAACCTCAGTATGGTCGAGGGTACTGGAGATAGATCTTTGTAAATCATCGGAAACAAGACCTCCTTCCTCTGAACCTTTTAATGACTACCTTGGATGTGAAAATACCCAATACATTATTTTCTACATATATTTTAGAGGTTTTACTTTTAATAAAGATGAATTATGAATTAAACGTTCTGAGCATTCTGTGACGTACAGGTTCAACACAATTTTGATAAATGCACGTGACATAGAAATATCCATAGTCCAGCAAATCCGTAAAACGCCAGTACCGTGCTATGAACATGGAAGGTCTTTTAAAACAAGTAAAACACAAGCCCTGCAGTATCAACACTGTAATGAAATGAAAGGCCGGTCCCCCACTCAGGTATGTTCTTCGAAATGAGTATTTTAATTGGGGTTCAGCTCCTTTAATATCCCTGACTTTGCAGAACAGACATTAAAGTGGTTTTGGGTGGGGATGGAAAACTTCAAGATGTCTGGGTGCTCTACCGAGTGAACGAAGCATTAATTGGTGGTGTTGCATGTTCATAAAACATTGAGGGTCAGAAAAGGTTGAAGGTAATTTTTTTTTCTTGTCTTAATAGATGTCAATAAAAGGCAAGAAAAATTCAACAGGAATAGTTTGGTGTTTAAGTGAAAAATCAAATGATTTTTTGTGTGTGTGTGTGTTTGGGTTTAAAATGTTGTCTCAGGCCAAGTTCCCTGGGGAAATACACTCAGAGATGGACATTAGGGTGTAGAAAGTTTAAATGGGAATGATTTCAAGGTCGACATCTCTGAGGTAGTAAAAGTAGTAGGATTGGGAACTAGGGGGAAATTAGGCTGGGAGGCAGTCAGGAGTCCTCAGAAACGAGAGCTAGGATGGCCCTGTAGTTGGGCCATACTAAGCCAAGAGGGCAGGGTTTTATATCCCTGCATAGATTAGTCATGTGATCTAAGGGGCATACCCTTAGGATGAAGAAAAGACCTGGAGAGAACTCAGCTTAGAGCCATCATCCAACATTGCCAGAAGCTGGGGAAGTGAGTGCTTAATGGGTGTGTGGGGGTGAGGGATGGGGCTGGGGGCAGACGTTATATCTGGATAGTATGCCACAGTGTCCGCTATAAATGTCAGGAAAGCTGTGATGGCTTTCTCTTATGTTAAAGGATTGACCTCAGGAACGTGCATTCTAAGTGTGCCTGTCTTATCCTCAAGGATAGAAACCTAGTCTAAACCACTATATGCTAAGCATTGATTTTCACACTGCTCAGTTTTAGAACTCTTAGTTCTCCAGTGACTTTTCCCACAATTAAGATCAAATACTGGTGCCAAGATGCTATGTTCAAATATATGTAGGACGTCAGGTTCTTAGAACTACCACTATAAAGTACGCTGTCATTCCCTGTGCAGATTACTTATTTTTTTTAATGTTCATTTATTTTTGAGAGAGACCGAGTGTGAGCAGGGGAGGGGCAGAGAGAGGGAGACACAGAATCCGAAGCAGGCTCCAGGCTCTGAGCTGTAAGCACAGAGCCTGATGCGGGGCTCAAAGCCACGATCATGACCTGAGCCGAAGTCCCTGACGCTCAACTGATTGAGCCACCCAGCTGCCCCAAGATAGCAGTTTTTAAATCAGGAAGAGGGGCACCTGGGTGGCTCAGTTGGTTGAGTGTCTGACTCTTGATTTCAGCTCAGGTCATGACCCTAGGGTTGTGGGATTGAGCCCTGTGTTGGGCTCCACTCTGAGTGTGGAGCCTGCTTGAGATCCTCTCTGCTCCTCTTGCCCACCCTCTCTCTCTCTCAAGATAAAAATTTTAAAGTGATTTTAAAAACCACTTTTTAATATACCAGCATGGGGCCTGACATCATAGTTGGTGAAATAGTCCTGTGATTTATTTTTGTGTCAGAGACATGGTCGTAATTGTACTGCTACCCCAGAACCTCTACCTAGACATAAGCAGCATTCTTTTTTTTTAATTTAAATTTTAAATATTTATTTCTGAAAGGGCAAATGGGAGAGCAGGGCGGGAGGGGCAGAGAATCCGAATTGGGCTCACGCTGATAGTAGCTGGCCCGACCTGGGGCTTGAATCCACAAACCATGGGATCATGACCCGAGCCAGAGTCAGAGGCTTAACCCTGAGTCATCCAGATGCCCCAAAAAGTAGCATTTTCAAGGTCTTTAACAAGAACGAGGCAACATGTTGCAGTGAGTACGGAGAGCCTTGTTCTGGGAAAAAGAAACTGACAAGAACTGCATGAAATCAGGGCAGAACTCCGTTCTTTTTTTGTGACTTTAAAAATTGAGGATTTGTTAGCTCTGACGTTTCTTTCCAATCTTCAATCATATTATGCTTTTCTTTCTACAGCCAGGAAGTGTTAGAACTTAACACTAAAAGACATGGTATGCTGAAAAATTAAGTTTCCTGCCTGAGAACTGTTTCTGTGGTAGAGGGGAAACCCCTATAACAGAGGTGTGAAAAGGGGGCCTATCTGCTACAAAACCTTGTGTTGAGGATGGCTCTGCCACTTCTAACTCCTAAAAATTACATACACTATAAAGCTTGACATTAAAAAAATAGCAACGTGATCTTTTTATTAATTTAGCAAATTATTAATGCTTAGGAAGCAACCTTCAAATACGAAAACCATACTTAATAAACATTCCCACTTCTCAGTATCTATCCTAAAGATAAACTAGCTTATATTTATACTAACTTGTGTGTATCTGGAAGAGTCAAAAGTAACAACCTACATGTTCACAAAAGAGGGTGCTTATTAAACTATGATACATCTACACAATGGGATACCACACATCCGTTAGAAAGACTGAGGCAGATGTACATAAACTGAAATAGAACTGTCAAGACACATTCAGTGAAAAAGTACCATTTATGTAAAAAGGGGAGAGGAGAGAATAGACATTACATTTGCATGTATATGCACAGATTGTCTCTAAAAGGATACACAAGAAACTGCTTTTTACTGCTTCCCCATTTGTCATATTTTCCAAACGTACATACTACTTAAGGAAACGAAGTTAAAAAATGAGGACACTATGGAGAAAGTGAAACGAAAACTTAAGAGAATGGGAGAAAATAATGACAAATCGTACTACCTGGTGAGGCTCTGGTATCCAGAATATGTAAGAAACTCATAAAACTCAACAACAAAAAACACCATTAAAAAATGAGCAAAGGACTTGAACAGACATTCTGAGCATTCTGATGATTCTCCAAATAACCACAGACACATGATGATACGCGACATCGTTAAACGTTAGAGTTGCAAATACGATTGACAACGAGCTAGCTCTTCACACCTGTAAAGAGGGGCATAATTAAAACCAACGTTGGTCAGCGCACGGAGAAATTGGGACGCTCACATATCAATCATCACTGGCAGGAATGTAAAGTGGTGCGGCAGCTCAGGAGAAATTTGGCAGTTCCTTAGAAAGTAAACATAGAACTACCATATGGCCCAGCAATTCCACTCCTGGGTATGTATTCAGAACTGAAAGCAGGGACTCCAATACCTGCACGTGAATGTTCATAGCGGCATATTCACAAAAACCAAATAGCGGAAATATCCCAATGTCCATCAGTGGATAAATGAATAAACTGTGGCATATATGATGGATTATTCAGCCATAAGAAGGAATGAAGTACTGATAAATGATTTTGAGGAACCTCAGAAACATGCTAAGTGAAAGAAGCCAGGCACAAAAGGTCACATATGATCCTATACGTAAGAAACAATAGGTAACTAGAGAAATGGAAAGCAGATTCATGGTTGCCTGGGGATAGAGGGAGGGGAAAATAATAACTCTTTAATAGATGGAAGGTTTGATTTTGGAGTGACGATTTGGACCTAGATATGCAGTTGGTGGTAGCTAGCACAACGTTGAGAAGGGACTAAGTGCTACCGAATTGTTCACTTAAAAATGGTCAATGTTGTTATGTGAATTGCACCTCAATTAAAAAAAAAATAGCAAAAAATAGCATTGAAGTGCCTGGAAATACCTTTCCTCTTCACTTGTTAGGACCTCATCAGAATCCTAAGCCCCAGTTTGGTCAATATGCAAAAGATGTGGAGAAATGAAAAATGCACAGTGGAAGGTAACACTAAGGCAGTGATTTTCTGGGGTTTTGCCTTTAGCAGCGTAGTGGAATAGTGGCATCATTTACAAGATGGAAAAAGCCAGCTGAGAGATGAACGGATTTAGAGGAGAAATGAGAGGTTCTGTTTTGCAATCTGAGTGGAGATGACAAATAGGAGAGTGTAGCACCAGAGCTAAAATTGTGTGACCGTCTTAGAATGGTTTCTTCGGCTGTGTCCTAGAGCTTCTTGAGGACAGGTACTTCTTAGTGCTCAAGTATTGGTGAAATAAGCAAGTGACCACAAAGGTATGGATAAAGAGAAGAGAGGCACTCTATCCTTTTATTGGAGGCTCAAGCACCTGGACACGGGTTACAAGGAGGGTGACTAAAGGTCCCGATTTGCTCAGCACAATCCTGGTTTACACCTGTTGTCCCTATTAACGTCACCCTTTCACTCTCAAAAATGTCTGCTTGTACAATCACCTTAAGTGGTCACACTTTGTAGAAGAGAAAGAATAAAATGTGTGCAATTCCTTCAATACAATAGCAGGTGTAACAAGCTTAATAAATACGTCATGGCAATTTTTTTAAAAAGTACCTTAGAATAAATGCAACTGCTTATTTTCAGAAATTAAATCAACAGGAGAGAATCTTTTATTATGCTTTAAGCAAAGAGCAGATTAACCACACCTCCTCCCATTTCCTATGATCACAGAACTTTAGAATTACAAGGGGGCCTGACAAGTTAGCTATTCTCATTGTTCTTCCAATTAAAACATGTATTTTCTGACACTGGAGACAGCTGGTCATATGTCTCCATTGGTTTTCTCAATAGGGCGGTAACATCTCCACATCTTCAAATAGGCACTGTTCAATCTTTCTGAACAAAGAAATCTTGTGCTAAAAATGAGGAATACAGTAAAATTAAATAACTGAAGATATGTTCTGGTTTCTCAAATTAGTTTTCCGTTGCCGTGCAACACAAGCTTGTGACATATTCTAACATAAACTTTGCTCATTTAACAAAAGTAATAAACTGAAGTCCCAGAAAATAACAGCTTAACACTACTGGCAGAAACCAAAATCGAGAGATCCCATCCCCAAAAAAGAGACTTACAGAGTTTTTAAAAGCATGTTTATGTGACTGCACATAAATGTGTGTAAAAAGGGCATTAGGACAGTTGATACCACAAAGATTACAGTAAGAAAAAGCACTTTCTGACAATATTTCACAAATTCACAAGGATCACTTTAATATACAAAGCAATTGCTACCATTCTGAACACAAAGCAGCTACTATGTACATAGTGTTAATAAAATGCATTATAACTCAGTACATTTTCTCTCTTTACACAGATAGAGCACAAAAAGATTTAGGTAAAAAAATTAAAACAGGGATGTTTCTAGAATGTAGGGAATTTTATTAGAAATGTATTTCCCTCATTATATTTACTTAATATTCAACTCCAATAGTAACATCAGAGTTAAAAATCGATACCCTGTTTTGTGCTGATAGTTTTGGGGGGAGGTATTCTTTACCCCAATCCTCAAGGAAAAATTAAAACAAAAACAAACACCATCTTTCTCTCTAGAAACTTCCCTGATTATTTTGTTTCTAAAAAGTCTCAAGTGATACATCTAGGTTAGAAATAATTGCTTTTTTGGGTGGGGAGGACAAATGACATGAGGACAAATCAGCTGGGGACGACTCTACATGGAAAACTGCTAACTAGCACTCCTCTTTGCCACCCCTCCATAAATCCATACTCACAGAACAATGGTGACAAATTATTTCCCACTTTTAATATAAATAATTTTTATTACATACACAAATTGGAGTGGCACCTGGATAAAAATATGTCTATAAAGCATTTACCAATTCAATTTTAAAAACGTAAGAAAATAAAACCTCCCAAACACAAAGATAGATCATTTCACTTGGCCAACTAACATAAGATTACTATTTGCAGGGATTTTCTTCCTTCCCTACCAATTTTTCAACTATCTCAGATTGACTCTTAATTTCTGAGATGCTCCTTGGAAGCTTGGAAACGCCCATACTTCTGTAGGCAAGTATCACATAATGCCTGTATAAAGGAGGTAAAATCTGATTTTCCTACCATTTGCCCCTTTTCAAAGACATTTCCCAAAGATTGTTCATTTTCCTTTTACTTGCTGGTGAGAATAATTAAAAATGTATCAGGTTATATACCCAGCTAGGACCTGCACCCACAGTACCAGAATGCAGACAGGTCAATATTTTCTCTCTGTGCTAAAACAACTCTGCCTGTTTATATCATCTTCACAGGCTTTGTTCTATTTTTTTTTTTTCTATTTTTATTTTTTTAAAAAATAAATTTCAAGCTAAAACACCTGAAATATAATCCCTCCACTCAAACGTTATCTGGTCCCTCTTAAAGTTTGCCCCCCCTGAGGACACATACAAAGGCTTAAGCTACATTCACTAATCAGTACGAACTTATCAGAAGCATATGAGACAGATGGAACTTCAGCACCCTGTTTGATTTATTTGAAATTCTTCCATACTGACTCAGCTTCATGATATGTTCAACCCCTCAGGGATTAGTGCCTCTCCTAGCCATTGATTTGAGAAAGTCAAGGAAACCAGTTCCTAGTACATACAGTGACTGTGCAGTCAACTTAAAAAAAGTCAACATATCAACATTAAAAGTATTCAAGATGTAGGCAAACCATCCAACAAAAGTTCTAGTTGTGCTTTGTACAACAGAGTGAGCAAATGTATCCCTCAACTCTTCACCTCCAGGCAGCTTACCAAAGCGCGTTGCGCTTTCCCTTCTCACCGGACCTCAGTCCGATTTAGGTGTTTGATGGTAACAAAGCCAATTTTAAGTGAAAAAACCTCAGTCAAATCATTCCATGTGGTCTCCATGAATTAACTGCCTTGAAAACTATTTTACTGTTCTAGATAAATTGATGGCTATCTTGGCACCCTACAGACAACACTAATGTTGGAATGGGAATACAGTCTCATTTAAAATTGAAAATAAGTATCAATTTACTCCAGTTGCTTTTCCTTCTATCTTTATCCATGATGTAAAAGAATCCCATTGCGTTCAAACTCATCTTTTAATTAACTGGGCTAGTCAAATCTAATTTCCTGTTACTTTTCTTTCACAGCTATTTATAAGGCTAGCCTTTAGGTGCTAAAATATTTTAATGAAATTTTCCATTTAAAAAAGTCACATGATTTGAAGAGAGGAAAATGACATAAAAAGCCAGTTGACAATCAATTGATGAGGGAACTTTTCTCAAGTTGCTAACACCCAACAGGGTCATTTTTTAAAAGTGCAAGTTACACCAAACATTTACAAAGAATATAATGTAAATATAATCCAAATAAATACACAACTTTTGTATCAGGTCAACGGGAAACAGCATACCAAAAGTTTTCAGAGCCAAAAAGGCAACAAAATGAAGCCTCTTACAAATAACTGAAAAGGTGTGTAATGACTGTTCTAAAACCCCACTTTAATTCAAAAATCGTAACTTTATATTCGCCTTATTTAATCCTGCAAAATGAAGCAGACTTTTTGATCTTCGAAATAAAGAGACCAATTTATGCCAATAAATTGACTGTTGCTGATCACAAAATTAAAAACATTTTTAAAATGTAAAGAAGAAATCTAGATTGAAGTCACTTCAAGTAAGTAAAAGCATCCTGGTTTAAACACACTGGTTGTTTCTTCCTAAGCCTTTGTATGATTCCACATGTCACCCCAAGTGGTCAAAATGATAGTAGGGATTAGGCCTGAGAGACAGAGATAAACTTCAGCCAGATGACTTCTGATCGGACAGCCTGCCTGACTGGTATTGTGCTTTCAGATTCTAGCACTGCTGCTGACCTACCATCAAAACACATTTTTCTGAAAAAAATCCCTGCTCAAATGAAAACACCCAAATTCCTCCCCCAGGATGAGTTTTGAAAAATCAGTGGTACCTTTTAGAAACTATCTGCAAAATGTTCTTACCACTGTTATAGCTGCCAGAGACAAAGCATAAAAACCAAATACTTTGGGGGCGGGGGAGTTTTCAAGTGACTAGTAACATACATAAAAGTATCAAGCCAAAGAAAACGAACAGTAAAAATAAAATACTTGGAAGAAAATTAGAAGACAAAAATCAATCATGAGTGCTGGAGTAATGCAGTCCAAGAAACTACCAAACGGGATGCAACAGAACACGCAAAGATGTAAAATTTCATCTGACCTCAATATACTATAATACTCAGCATTCCTGACTTAGGAGCTCTCAGAGCTTCAGATTATATACTGTATGTATTTATATATATGTACACATATATTATACAAATGCCATTTTCCCCCCCCAATAATATCTAAACGAACAGAGCACCTATGACAATATGATGGTTGCCAATATGGTACTTGAGTTTGAAAAGAATGAAATTAAAATTAGATCTGATATCAATTTTTTAATAAGGTGGACACATTGGATCTAGCCCTTTCTAAACCACTTTTCAGCTAAACACTATCAAAGTTTGAAAACTCGTAAGAGTAATATATCAAAAATAAACCCCTCCCACTTCATTTTTATTAGAGTTAATCTGTCCTATAGATAAAAGTGCCACATGGCCCTATATTTGCAAAGTAAGCGATACCAAACTTGCTATTTTCTAGGCAAATCAGTAGCATATGTACAGATTCCTATGATGACATTTTCATTCCCTTTTGGCCAATATGAGGAGAAAAAAACATTTATTACTGGTAATGTGGCCATATATGTTCTTGGCTACAAGATTTTTTTTTTTTAATTATGTCATTTCCTTATTAAAGATTCTCAAAGTTGCATGCTTAAAAACAAACACCTTTTTTCCAATTCTTGTTAAAAAAAAAAAAAGTCTGCACAAAAGATGCTTAATTTCTATCTGTATAAACTGAAATTTTCAAGTCTCTTTATGGGTCTAAAACAGATTTAGCAACAGAATAGATTTCTTACCTCACCATTAAGTAACTGACTTCAAACCAGTGCAATCATCCTCAAGGTACAAAGGACCTGGTGTTTGTAAAAACTTACAAATTCAACCAGCTAATATGGATGTGACTGCCTTGATTCATCAGGGACTAAGAGGACCACCAACTTTTCTAACTAAACAGAATGCCTCAACTTTTGGAAACATTTTACTTCGGAGAATACAACTTGCTAAATACTAGGCAATTTTCATTTATAAAGTTTATGACATTCGAAACATTTTGACTCATTAAGAAAGAATTCTAGTTTGTGAAAAGATTTGTCACTTTGCTTGGTTTCTGCTGAAGTTTTGGAAAATGACACATCTATGCTGGTATACAAATAATTTTTATGCTACAACTTTCCCCATTAGCTCAGCAGGATAAACATCAAACTTTACAGTCGTTTGAAAGCCTTCTTGAGAATCTGGTGAATTGTCCAAATATAAGACTACATCACTCAATTCTTAGAATGATGCTCCTTCATAAACTCTGTTCATCCTTGAAAAGAGACAATGGTTTGTTACAAACAAAAATAAACCATTTACAAATATTAATTAAAAACCTTACTTTTCAAAAGGGACCCAACAATTAACACCCACATCTGTATATTTTGTTAATACATTAACAAACTTTTAAAAATAACCCATGACTAAATATAAAACATTAATTTTCTACACTCTTCTTTTAAAAGGAATAACCTTTTCAAATGAGAAATTATATCTAACATTATGTCAGTTTCCAATTTTTAAAATCCACCTTAGTCCTATTTTTTTAAAGGGTAACTTTTGTAAAGATTTATCAAGCTTAGTGAATGAGTAATTAATAGTTAGAAGTAGTATTGGAAACAATGTATGATACATATAAATACAGACTGGTATAGTCAGGGGTTAAAACAGGTAGCTCCTTTGCAGAACAACAAAGGCTATACAGCATATTGGAAAGCTCAAGCACAACTATCCTTTTTAGGAGAAAACCAAAAAAAAAAAAAAAAAAAAAAAAAAAAAGTTTTGTAAGAATGACAATCCAAATATTGTAGTACAGCAGTCATTCAAATACGTCTGAAGAAAATAACTCTCGTGTACATCTAATACTGTACTTTTTATAACTATATCCTTACACTTTCATTAAAAAATTCACTAAGGATACTCTGTTAAAGTATGTTAATATGGAAAAGATTTAAAATCAGTATTTTTCTACAACACAACATTTTATAAACAAAGATATCACTTTGTTTTATTTAACATCTTGAAGGCTTTCCTGTTGGTGGTATAGTGTAAGTGCAAATGGGAACAGTTTAATTAGAAATATCTTTTTAAGTAAATGAGTGACATAAGTATTTTTGAAGGCGATGACAAAAACATTTATTTAAAAACCTTGTTATGTAACTCAAGGGGCTGGTTTACTAATGAGCATCTTTTTACTAAGAATTTAGTACTAACTAAAACAAGCTTTGTACTTTTATTTACTTCAGTTTAATTTAAAATTCAAATACCATGCTTTTTCATTCAGTTGGTTACTTCTTTTAATGTATTCAAGAATGTTGAACACATACAGAACTGAAATAAGAAGCAACAACTGCCCTACGGAAGAGCTACAGTTAATACAGAAGGTCAAGGACAAGTTGTCAGTATTGAAGAAGAGAATGTACATAGAAAGCACTTCGAATTCATTCTTAATTTCTTCAACACCACACTAAAACTCTTTTTTAGAGGGTATATCTCTTTGCAATTTTACATAATTCACAATGAAAATGTGAAAACACGTCAATTTGGCAATCAACACTTCTTCATTGCACCTTACTTACTTTATGCATGCGGCCCACACATTACTTCAGCTCAAGAGGCTGGGGTAATTCTGTCCCTAAGGCAATCAAGGAGCTCAGCACAAACCTTGAAATCATTTAAAAAAAGATTTTCTTTTCCTCATTTCCCCCATCAATTTACAAGTAAACAAATTATTACTTCTTGAAGAGGGTGGGGGATGAAAAGCAGAAGTCTCTTCATGATTCCTGGTGCTGAAAATTTCTTGAGGGGAGACGTGGAGGCAGGTGTTGGAACATTCACAGTTTAATGCAAAAGCACAAATGAATGAAATTCTGTAGTTGCTTTCAGGCAGTTTTGCGCATAGAAAAAAAGAAATGTTTAGAAAATAAAATGTTTATTTTGTCTTTCTGCTTGAGGCCAAGCCAGTCCTTTTCCACCATGACAGGTGAAATTTAAATCCCAAATTAATCTGATTTGTGGCAGTAGAGGTCCTTAAGTGCTTTTAGCTCCTCAATGAGAGTCTTATTTTGGTTTTCAAGCACTGCCACTCTGTTTTCTAAACATTTCACATATTCTTTCTTCTTTCTACGACACTCTCGTGCTGCTTCCCTAGGAGCAAAGGAGGACAGGAAAAATTATGCAACATTTATTTCTATATCACTTATTTTGGCTTAGAATGCTTTTAGATATTTAGCTCAAAGCAACAAATATTTTAATATACATTAGGCATTTGAAAAAACTACACAGAAGGACTTGGAAATTGCCTCATGTAAAATTTTAATATACCATAGATGTTTGATTTAAAAAAAGAACCCCGAATGTGAAAACCCCACAAACAACCCAAAGGGCTGAATGATCACTTAAAATTATATCTCTGGTTATTGACAGGATCTGCCTCATACCTATAAAACTTGAAATTCTATAAATATCAATAACTAAGAAAATACCAAAGCTAAATGTCAGTGTGCAAAACATCGTAAATTGAACAGAAAATTCTCACAAACTCATCATTTCAGGGCATTAAAAAAAGACAACAACAATCTAACATGAGTCTCTTCCACACATGATGTTGAGAACACTGTATATCCACATGCAAGAGAATGAAGTTGGACCCTTAATTATGCCATGTACAAAAACTAATTGAAAATGGATTGAAGATCTAAATGTAAGACCTAAAACTATAAAACTTCTAGAAGAAAACACAGGAGAAAAGCTTCAAGACGCTGGACTTGGCAGCGCTTTCTTGGCTATGCCACCAAAAGCATAGACAACAAAAGCAAAAATAAACAAATTGGGTCACATCAAACTTAAAAAATTCTGTTCATGAAAGGGCACAATCAACAGAGTGAAAAGGCAACCTATGAATTGGGAGAAGATATTTGCGAATCATATATATATCTAACAGGGAGTTAATATCCAGGATATAATCCAGAAATTTTACAACTTACGAATAAAAACCACAATGAGATACCACCTCACATCCATTAGGATGGCTACTATTTAAAAAACAAAAACTTAAACAGAAAACAGCGAGGGTTGACAAGGATGAGAAGACATTTGGACCCTGTGCACTGCTGGTGGAATGTAAAATTGCCCAGCCACTACAGAAAACACTACAGTGATTCCTTAAAAAACTAAAAATAGGATTACCTTGTGATCCAAGAATCCTACTTTTGGATATATATCCAAAGAACACAGGACAGGATATTAAAGAGATATGGGCAAGCCTCCATCCATAACAGCATTATTCATAATAGTCAACATGCAGAGGCAACCCAAGTACTCATCAACAGACGGATACACTGAAAAAATGTGGTACACATACAATGGAATATTATTCTGCCTTAAAAGGAAGGACATACCATCACACACTACAACGTGGATGAACTTTGAGGACATAATGCAGCAAAATAAGCCAGTCACGAAAAGGACAACTGTGGATTCCACTTATTTCAAGTATCTAAAGTAGTCAAACTCGTAAAAACAGATAGTAGAGTGGTGACTGCCAAGGACTCACAGAAGGGGAAAATGAGGGAAGCTGCTTTTAACAGAGGTTCAGTTTTGCAAGGCAAAAAAGTTCTGGAGATCTGTTGCACAATACTGTGTACATATTTAACACTACTGAACTGTATGTATACTTAAAAATGGTTAAGATGGTAAATTTTAAATTTTTTAGCACAATTAAAAAATTACTAAAAAAAAGTTAACACTAAGAATAAAATATTTTCTAGCAAGCTATGAAGGCTAAACTAGTAAATAAACTCTTATTTTAACTCTATGTGAATAAGGACCATATATTATATGCTCAGTCACTAGGACTGGCATGAGGTAGGTCCTTATGACTAAGTGAACCAAGAGTTGAAAGCAGAACAGTCCTAAGTCTTTAAACAATGGAAAAAAGCAGCAATTTCTAATCACTCATTTGCAGCAGTGGCAGTACTTAGGAGCAGTATTATCTTCAGTGTCCGGTTCTTAGGTTTAAGTGGTTACTTCTTACCAATTACATGGCCACAAGCAAATTATTTAACTTTAGTTACCAGACTGTAAAACAGGTAATATTACCTACTTCAAAAGTTTTATGAGGATTAAAGGAGTTAATCTGTAAAAAGTGCATGAAATGGTGGCTGGCACTTCCTAAATGCTACTACATATGTGTTAGCAATGACTGTTTCTAGAGAACTCTAATGTCTTCATGCCCACATAGCCTACTGGTTCAGAAAAAAGGAGCAAGCTGACTTTTGGAATAAAAAAAGCTGCATCTGATGATGTATTATCCATGACAGATACAGACAATATATGATCCACTGCATCACTGTACCACTGGTGAAAATTTTTTTGGAAAGAAGTTAAAAATGGCCCAACATTCAAATGCATGATGGAGATCACAAGTCGAGAAGTGCTACGAGGCCAAGAGTGATCTAAAGGGTCACAGTGGGCTTGATTCAGAGGTCAGGCTGGATGTTCTGTGTATGGAGTAAATTCTAACAAAGAGAAAGCATGTATTATGTATATACACATTTACAAATCTCATTTTATCCAGGGCTGACTCATCTTGTTTTCCTTGCTTTCTCCTTCTCCATCATCTGAGAATTTACAGTCCACAAGTGCTCATAGGAATGCTATATCTACATGCTAGTTTCCAAAAGCTAAACTAACATGATCCTATAGGTTAGTATCTCCTAACTTTGTTGTACAAAAATCAGTATACTACAGTGTTGTGAAAGATTAGACTAGGATTCTAAAAAAAAAAAA